>NC_062980.1:10319700-11600390 GCF_023078275.1 Leguminivora glycinivorella | reverse complement strand
CGTCTCTGCTGTCTTGACCATCTCGAAAAGACGGGTGAGGACCGGATAGTCAAAAGAGCTTGCTTGGGTCGATCTACTATAAATATCATGTAGTGGGTCGGTGTCATTGAATACTGGAGTGGACTAATATCGCTCTGGACCGAGCAAAGTGGTGTGCTCTTGTGTTAGAAGGTCAAGACTCATTTTGAGTCTTCGCATGCACCAACAAGTAAGTAATACAAAGGGCTCACTGATCACTTTGGTTAATGTATTACACTTAACGTCTCTTAATATAAGAAGTCGGACAAGTAGAGCTATTGTCCTTGTAATCTGATGTATTACTATATTGAAAGAAAATCTGCACCAAACAAGTGCAAGTCTTCTTGCTGCACAAGTACCTATAACTATGTGATGTTTTATGTTGTGGTTCTGTGTGGAGGTGCCGGTGACAACGCCTACTATGGGAATATGTTAATCTTCAGGCTTTTCGTGACAAATGAGCCGGTAGAACAGTGATCTATACAAAACCAATATGTCCGTGGAAGGAAGTAGAAGATACTCGCGTCGGTACGGCAGCCGCGCCCGCAGGCACGGTTTGCATTTTTATCAACCGACGACAGCCAACATTTTATTTTGCGTGCCATAAATATGGAACTAGTGAAGACGAACACACGCTGTATACATTTTCATGCAAACTTATCTGAAACTATGCATAAATAAGCAGCAACAAAAGACTCTTCAACCTCTCTGTAAAATAAAAGTCGGCAAATTGTTATTTCTTGCTGCTTCCCGTTCGCAAAGCCAACAAGTATTTCGCTTAAGGTTTTTTTGTTGGGAATGGTTGTTATTTCGGTTTATGGGGAAGATTATCTCTTTCAGGCAGGTAAATAGGACGTTAGAGGTAATTTTAGCTGGTGCGCGAAGCTGTAATAGTAACACGGAAGAGTATTGTTTGGTCACTGGACATTGAAACAGTTTCTTTCATAACAAAATCCTAACGAGAACATTGCCAGCATTGACAATATTCTAAAAACCCACCAAGAGCATATCGACATGCTCAGTATTGGATCCACAGAGAGTAAGATTGAGCCTCAAATTATATAGAAAGAATATGTAGGTATTAACTATTTGCAATACATAATTGCAAAAGATTAGGCAGAGAGAATATGCATTAACTATTTGCAATACATAATTGCTGACATATTAAATTTGCACGTATTATGTGAACTAAGCCACGGTCCATATGTATAATTATGCAAACATAAATATAAGGGATACATTTGTATATCAATTATTTTAGATTTACCAATGAATTGCAATTTTGTAACACTAACTTTAGAAAACCTGTCGGACCTCTGGAGATGCTAGGATTAACTAAATATGCCGAATACCGAATACTCGGCCCATCTCTAATGTGGACGAAGGACGAAAGGACAGCCTTATAGACAGCAGGCAGGCAATTATGGTCGCGCGATAAATGATAAAAATATCAGGCCGTCCCTATCGCACTATTTGTAAGTGCGATAGGGACGGCCCCGAGACTACTTACATCAACTACAGCAGAGGTATAAGTGGCAACTAGATCAAGGAAATATTAACAAAGGAACCGTGGTTCTAATAAAAGACGAAAACGTTACACCGAGTCAATGGCCATTAGCAAAAGTGATAGAAACACACCCAGGAGCTGACGGGAAAACAAGAGTGTTAACATTACAAAAAGCACCTGGAAATTGTTTAAAAAGGGCAATCCATAAAGTAATTCCACTACCCAACAACAAGGAAGATATAACAGAGACTCAACAGGTCGTCGTCAACAGCGATGTAGCACAACTAACACCAGTCAATGCTACATCAGATCAATCAAACAGAACCGTTACAAAAGAATCACGAAGACAAAGCAACAAACGCACAGGTAGAAAATACCCTTGGACATTGTTCATAACCCTGTTTACCTGTTTTATAAATATGACAACAGCAACTTACACAATAAAAAACATCAACGAAGGAATTTACGTGGAACACGTAGGGTCAGCGACAATCGACAGAGGAATATTCCGGATTCAAACCAATTACGAAAAAAGTAAAATAGGGAGAGATGTTGAAGATATTCGAGGAATCACCGCACAATTCAAACATTACTGTGACGCAGTAACAAAAACTAATACGGAAATTCACTGTGCCCAATTATATCACCAGTTGTATGAAGGGCAAGAAAGACTAGAGGAAATCACTAATCTGATCTTGAATATTGGACAAATCAGAAAAAAAAGAGGATTATTCGGCCAAATGTTGACGTCAATATTCGGGGTAAATGACGAGGTCTACAAAGACATAGATACGTTACAAGGGAACCAAAACAAGCTGATAGAGGCCGCCAATCATCAAACCAAATTCATGATATCAACCATCGCAACAGTCAACCAAACAGAAGAAAGAATAGTAAAGAAGCTAGAAACATTTCAGACCAAGTTAAATCAAGCAATACAATATATGAATAATGTGAACAAATGGTACAAAAGAATAGATATCAATCGCGTAAACATCAACATTCTTCACATGTATCAACTCGCAGCACACTACATAGATGAGGTTATAGAACACTACGCCAGACTTCAAGAAGCATATTTACATCAAGGAACGATCTATGATGTACTACAACTTAAAGAAGTTAACCAAATTCTGACAAACGCCAATAGCAAGCTACCAACGAAGCTAAGAATAGTGCAAAATCAACTAATAGATACGAAGGTCACAGAAAACTCAACATACATAAAAGTATATGGGTATTTCGCATTACAAGATATAACTAAATACACTTTGATTCACGTGACACCAGTACCAAAGCAAGATAAAAAAGGAAAAGTATACAGTTTAGAAGTATATCACAACATAATTGCGATCGATTACAATAATGAAAATTACTTCGAACTAGAGACAGAAGAATTTAAAGCATGCCTCAGAAAGAATACCGAATACATTTGTTACCCGACATCAGTAAAAAATATGCAGGAGAATAAGAATTGCATTATTGATCTATTATTTAAGGGAACTGAGATGGTCAACTGTAACACGAGAGAACTGAACCTAACAACAACTGTATGGAAACAATTATATATGCCAAACACTTGGCTAATCATGACAGCAGAGTCAGTAAAAGCGTCAATCATTTGCGATGGAGAAAGAGAAGAAATTATGATCCAGAACACAACTGTCATCCATATTGCAGAAAACTGTATTATCAAAACAAGAAGAAACATTCTAGCAGCAAGAAGAGCTAACTCAATATCGGTGTTAGCAACGTTCTCAAGACAAGCCAACTTTTCATTGAATACAAACGAAACAACCAATCAAATAGAAAATTTAACCAGAGATGAGGAAGTTCTTGACAGCTCCAGAGACATATTTAAACATCTCACTAGTAACGAAAATTTACTCCAAAAACAATTAGACAATACAATTTGGAAACAGATACAAAATAACTCAGTAGCAATCAGTCTCGGTTCGTCATTAGCAGTCTTTAGTTTAATGATACTAACAGTTTGTTATGGTCCACAGGTCCTGGTACACATCCGTTCCTGCACAACCAGTCCGCAGTCTGCTCCGCTGCCCGCCGCCCCCGCCAGGTCGGCTCCACCGAAACCCAAGCGCCACAAAACAAACCCGACGAACAACAGCAGCCAGTTTGAAGAAATAGAGTTACGTCCGATACAGCCGCTGTAAAGCAGCTTCCCATCATTCCCGCTGCCGTCGAGAGTCGCCAGGATGTTTAGACAACAGATTTCGTCAGCGCATCGCGCTGATCCGCGCAAATCAATCTAGGGCATAAGCCAGCACAAACATAGTGTAGTAGTTGCACTTTACACGGATGGAATACAAATAAGATTTACATATGTGTGCTATAGGTAATATTGTGTATATAAGGAAATATAATTTGTAAATAAATCAGATACCAATTGTCCGTTGGTGTTTCACTACCTCCATACCTAAAACCTCTGCTTGCTCAGGGCGACACTCTGAGAGTAGAGACTCCCATCCACCACCTTTTTACAGGTACCCTTGCTGTGGCATAAGACTCCTTTAGCCTTAATCGGTCGTCTGAGCCTGGGCGATCGGCAGCAAGTATCCATCCAACCACCTTGATCCCCCCCCGTAGGGAATCCGTCTGTTACCGATAGGTCTCCCGGTACAGACATCCTTGTCATAGAATAAGTTAGGGCTAGGGAAGTAGGGACTTAGGCCAATAGGATCCCTTGCTATCGCCTCCCACCTTATTTTATGCAGTCTGTGCAGGCACATGCAACGCCTAAGTACCATTTGATTCCATATCATTTCAGTCCATTTAGTAATCCAGGTACTCGGCCTTAGCGTGTGGCTGTACAACGCGACCATGATTGCCCTGCAGCTTCTTATTGCTATCGGTGTCGAGTACTTATCTAAGTTAGGTGTCTATTTTAAATATGACGGTGTAATTGTGTGCAGTACAGTACCTACAAAAAAAATGGTACAGAAATTAAAAATAATTACAGTACGCTGAACCAAAATAATATATTACTTACAATACTATATATCATAGACCATATTCTCAAATCCGCAACGCAGGCTTCGTCAACTGAATACAAAATCCGTTATTAGCTACAAGCTTCGTCAAAAAGTAAGACAATGGAAAATCCGCAACATGCATCGTCAATAAACTAAACCTAAAAGTACATATTTAAAAAAAAAAAAAAAAAAAAAACACACACACACCTACAACTCAACAACACCCTGCAAGTCGCCACCAACAGGCAGCGTGCCCAAAAGGCTGGCCGCATTGCCTCGCTGAATGGCGATGCTTATTCTCTGAGCAAAATACTGGCCAGCCCTTTTGTCACCCGTCACATCTACCAAACGAGACGCCAAATCTTTATAGAGGCGCCGAGCCCCGGGCCCCAAGGTCCCATCGTTTCGACCGCAAACGCCTCAAAAATATACCCACTGCCCAGCGTATCGTACTTGCGACGTTTACGGTCTTCGGCAGTAGACGCCGCATGACCAGCAAGAGCGCTAGTGCCCGGCAAATGGGAAACGGCGAAAGTGTCGACGCACGTCGCATCCCAAACCAGAGGCCTCCCCATGGACCACGGTACCAACGTCATGCCGTCGGGCCTCTTGCCATCATCTCTTGCCAGACCAACAGGTTCCAGAATGGCCGGTACCTTCACACTGACAAGAGCCCTTCGGATGATGTCATTTAAACTAGCATGACGAGGAATCCGACCCGCACTCCTGCTACACGAAAGGCCATGATGACCAAGGGTGTCCACCATAGAGCCACATTGGCAGTGATGCGGCACATTTGTCACTGCCCCTACCCGCAAACTGGCGGCCAGCCGAAAAGTGACGTTGTCCAGAAGCGTACCCAAAGACGGAGATGGCAGGGCCAACAACCACTGACCTGATTCCCACTCTGCAGCAGCCAAGAGACGAGCACGCTCAGCCAAGCCAGATGACGTATCAAGAAGATTATTCCGTACTAACTGGCAAAGCGGCTCGTCCCACTGCCTCTGCGAGCAAAGATTAGAAGGCAAGTCGTTGGGGCAAGACAATGTCCATGCACTCCTGGCCTCAGCGAGGTGCGAAGGTTCTAGGTCATCAAAAGATGAACCCAAAATTCCTCCTACTAAACCGTGCGCGCTATGCACTGACGCCAAGAAAGCAGGCAACGCCACACTGGAGATACTCCGGATTCCCAAACCGCCAAATCTTATAGGCAGAGTAGCCTGACTCCAAGACCTCGAATCAAGAGACACATTAAGGATCAACACCAGAGAATCCTTTAACAACTCGTCCAACTTCAAGAGAAGATTAGGGAACTTCCAGAAATGACTACACCGAAGAACATATGTGAACTTTGGGACAAACAGGCAATATCGAAAAATGGTGTAAGCCGTATGAACATTAATCTCCAGTAAGCGATCCGAAACAGACTTGAAGTTCTGAATTTTACCCTCCACATAATCCTCAAAAGACTGGTCCAAAACGGGACACCCCAGGAGATTAAGCGACCTCTCATCCACAACACTTATTCCCGGAGCCACTTCTTTAAACTTCTCGACTATACTTTCCTTGTCCAGGTTAGCACTAGAAACGAAAAGTTCACACTTCGTGAAATTCAGAGAAAGACCAATGGAAGCAAAATCGGACGTTAACCTCCGTAAGTCACACAATACGGTATCCGCATCACCCCCCAGCGTCCCATCATCTAGGTACCACACATTCAGACTTGATTTGAGGTTCTTTATAACAGGATGGATGGCGAGGCTAAAGATTGCAGGAGCCAAGGGATCACCCTGCTGACACCCGACAGATGAGGCCAAAAGATTCGACTTAAATAACAGCTTAGTCGGGGAACTGTAGCACTGCCATACAAATTTGTATACCCTGGGCATCTTCTCCCGGACTTGCGTTAGGAGGGTGCCTCTATCAACAGAGTTAAACGCGTTTGCCACATCTACTTTCAATAGCACTCCACTCCCCAGACGCTCCGTATACGTCCGAACTGCGTGGACAGCAGCTTCACAACCACTTCTCGCGCCAAACCCCAACTGAATGGGACTGAACTCCTTGCCAAGCCCGTCCAAGTGAGAACGACAGGCAACTTTCGCAGCCAAACGACGAAAAGTGGTCCCAACAGCAATGGGACGTATACCACCGTCCTTTTTTAGAAGCGCGCATAAATTGGCACCAAAAAAATAAATTATAATTATTATTATTATTATTGGCATAAATTATATCATATCATTTCCCTCAGAGCATTTTTCCTGTCTTTGTGTATACTACCTACGGTTGGCAACCCTACACCGCTCAATGTGGCATTTGCACGATACGGCAACGTGCCGCGGCGGCCGGCCGTGTCGCAGTTGTTAGCTAAGCTACCCTTGTGTGCGTGCGTGATGACACGATGCGCTGGTTGTTCTTTTAGGTATTTAAGTACTTTTAGGTGTTTAAGTACTTTTAGGTATTTAAGACGCTACAGGAGCGAAAATGGAAAGGAAAGGGAGCCCTTTCAATTTGGGAATTTTAGTTAAATATACTAGTGTTATTAATTAGATTTATCGAAAAAAATTGTCCATTCAGAACAACTCAGTTAAAAGATATTGCGAAAAAAATCTTTATAATCGAGGTTCCGCTCTCGACTGTTTCCTCCTTCAAAACTTAATGAATCGTAAGTGCGTTTTCACATTATCCGATCCGATATCGGATGTAGGACCGATATCCTATACATTACAGGCGCCATCTTGTATTTTTTCCATTGAAATCCTTACGACATCCGATATCGGATCGGATAATGTGAAAACGGCCTAACGGAATTTAATTACTAACAAAAATAATTGATTAGTCTATAATTTAGATGTTTTGATTATTGCAATACATTAAGACGCTACGGGACCGAAAATGCTAAGGAAAGGAGTCCCCCTTTCAATTTGGGAATTTTAGTTAAATATACTAGTTTTATTAACTAGATTTATCGAAAAAAAATTTCCATTAAGAACAACTCAGTTAAAAGATATTGCGAAAAAATCTTTGAAATCGAGGTTCCGCTCTCTTTTCCTCCTTCAAAACTTATTTAAACGGAACGAAATTTGAGAATCTGAATCAAAATGAAATAATCTGTGTCGGACCGTTTAGATTTTTTGGACAATTGTTACCGATCTTGAGTATCCCTTTTTCGAGCCATATTGAAAAATGCCGTTTTTAGAAATTTTTCATTGGATCTAGCATCTTTTAAAATAAGAATAGCAAAAAATGTCAAAACAGTCCGACTCAGATAAAAATAATAATAATCTGTGTCGAAAAAATCATTGCTCTATCTTCAAAAACCAAGGAGGAAATAGTCGAGAGCGTGTGTATGGAGAACTGACCTGTATCGTATCGTCTTAAGAAATCTGATTTCAAAGGTTTAGGTAGGAAATCTAATCATCAATATTATTGCAATGTAAAATTATTTTTTTCTTTTTTCTCCGTGTTTTCTAACGCGCTTATTTTTAGGAGGCGGTTTTTTTTTCATGGTTTGTTTAAGGTACGCACCGACATGTTGTAAACATTTTTTAGTTTTTCGTAAGTTAGTCGTTAAAGGTGGTCTACAGCTAAATTTGATCTACGACAGAAATGACATATTAAAGTAAGTAGGGAAGAAAACCGCCATGCTGAAGTGTATTTGTGCATGCCACGTCTGGTCTATCGCATGCATGGTGAGACGACTTGGACGCCTTTATGAGTGACTGCATGGCCGGAAAAATAACACCAGAGGGAGTTAAGGAAATCAAGGGGTAAGGCCTTTGCCCAGCAGTAGGGCACTATAACGGGATAATTAAAAAAATCTGTACCAGTTTAATTTTAATCTATTTTTAAGAAATTTTCCTACTAAAATATAGATTCTAGCGAAAAAACGTACCTAGGTTTTTCCAGTTGAACATTATTTTTAGCTGCAAGCCACTATTTACGATTTAATCGATTTAAATAAAACTTGCCTACTAAATTATTCATTTGCATATTGATCGTAGCGAAAACACGTACGAAAACGACGTACGTTTTTCTGTTTTACTTTTTTAAAGGCACAGGCCACACGTTTTTCATCAAATCTATGTCGTACCGTTTAGGTTTTTTGGCTAATTGTTACCAATCTTGAGTATCACTTTTTTTGCGCCATAATGAAAAAGGCCGTTTTAGGAAATTTTTGATTGACTCGAGCGTCTTTAAAAATAAAAATATCGAAACGTTCCAACACAGATAAGATTAATAATTAATAACAACCTGACTGGGAACAAATCAAATTATTTTATTGAATATTTCTTTGATTTGTTATTGAAATTAAAATTTTGAAAAAACTCCCGACCGCGACATAGTGGACCGATTTTCATGAAACATGGCTAAGAACACTCCCGACTAACTCAGCTTTCAGACAAAAAAACTAAATTTAAATCGGTTCATCCATTCGGGAACTACGATGCCACAGACACACACACACACAGACAAACAGACAAATAGACAGACAGACACGTCAAACTTATAACACCCCTTCGTTTTTGCGTCGGGGGTTAAAAATAGTCTTTCGCTATATCGTAATGCTGCAAAGAAGATAGGAGGTGCAAGCACTAATTGTTGCCTTGGGCCTTGTCGTTTTTTATTTTGTATATGATGTCTATTTCAATTTATAGAATAATCTGTGTTGAAAAAATCAGTCTACCTTCAAAAACCAGGGAGGAAATAGTCGAGAGCGTTGGTATGGAAATTGAACCGTCCTGTATCGTCTTAAAAATATAATCGATTGTCGATTTAGCCCCGCTCCCCAGCTGCCAGCTTGCAGACCTGAGGTTGACTATGATAAGAGAAGCATCTTAGCAGGTTGCCTCAAGGGCCTACTCCAAAATCCTGCCAGATTTCCGTCCATAGTCCATAATAATGCGTAATTTTATTTTCACGAATTTATCGGATTCGGATCGGACGTAGTTCGAAAGCGCTCTATTTTTAACGTAGGTACCTATCGTCATATTCAGATAGAACGAATATTTTCTTTACCTATGTATTTACAAATTGTCAAATCTTTTGGGAATTACATAAAAGTCATAAAATTATTTATTTAATTAAATTTTGAAAAAACCCCCGACCCCGATTTAGTGGACCATTTTCATGAAACATGGCTAAGAACACTCCCGACTAACTCAGCTTTCAGACAAAAAAAATCAATCTAAATCGGTTCATCCGTTTGGGAGCTACGATGCCACAGACAGACACACACACAAACAGACAGACAGACAAACAGACAAACAGACAGACAGACAGACAGACAGACAGACACGTCAAACTTATAACACCCCTTCGTTTTTTGCGTCGGGGGTTAAAAATGTTATTATTTAAATCTACCCATCGATGTACCCATTGCGGAAATATAAATTAGAGAGGCACTCCATAAATGTCAATAAACCCTTAATTGCATGATTTTACTTTTTTTAACATATATGCTGAGCACTGGAAAAATAATGAAAAAAATCTATCACCATTTTTTTAATATGAAACAACGTAACTAAAAAACCGGCCAAGAGCGTGTCGGGCCACGCTCAGTGTAGGGTTCCGTAGTTTTCCGTATTTTTCTCAAAAACTACTGAACCTATCAAGTTCAAAACAATTTTCCTAGAAAGTCTTTATAAAGTTCTACTTTTGTGATTTTTTTCATATTTTTTAAACATATGGTTCAAAAGTTAGAGGGGGGGGACGCACTTTTTTTCCTTTAGGAGCGATTATTTCCGAAAATATTAATATTATCAAAGAACGATCTTAGTAATCCCATATTCATTACACTAACTATCTTGAAGCTTAATTAACAGTGGACAGATTGCGGTTTCCCAGTTGTCTACGGAACCCTAAAAGCGTGAAGCATGGAAGGGTTTCGCTAACCGAACTACTTGGCCACAGTTACTATGTAAGCCATTGTACGGATAAATACAGGCAGAAGAACGGATGGACGACGACGGTTCTAGTTTACGGAACTCTAAAAACGTGATGCATGGAAGGGTTTCGCTAGACCACTTGGCCACAGTTAGCAGTTCCGAAGTGAGTGTAACAAGCGCCGCGGCCATTTATTGCTTCCCGACTAGTTTCGTCTAGAACGTAGCAATTACGAGCTCAGTGCAAGTGGTGAAATGTAGCGTTTTATGTTCATCAGTGTTGCCAGCAGGGCTTGCAAATGATTGGCGCTAGATCATGTCTTCGCGAGATACGAGAGTAGACTATCCATCATATGGTAGCCAGCAGTGTTGCCAGATTGCCAGACTTATCGAGACTTGTTGTTACATATTTATTTTACCCTACGACGGCGCATAACTATTTGGCCGCACTTGACCGATTTTTTTTGTCATTTTTGGGACTAACTTACAATAAAATTTTTGTAAAACATTTAAGAAGTTTTTTAAATTCTACTTTTATTTGTTTTGAAACGAACAAGATCCTGTTTAAATTTTACTAGAGAACAAAATATGTATGTCGTGAATTACATAAAGATGTAGGCTTAATAACATTCGTACAGCTCATAGCTTACACCAAAGTATTACGCCATTCGCAAACCAAACAAATCACTTTAAATGCGCTACGTTTGCTGCATTGCGCATAATATTATTTGCTATGTCGAATTTATAATTTCTATACTCACTTTATGTTATATTTAACAATTATTGAATACAATTTTATTGAGTGAAACTTACACTCATGGCCTCTGGATTAGTACCCCAGTACCCTGCCACCTGAGCCGCCGAGATCTTATCAGCAGTCAGCAAATTTTTACACCATGTGTCTTTAGGGAGGCTCGAGCGACGTTTTAAACTTAATAGCATCGTTCGCAGACGTTTCTGCTTGTTCAAAAATAATTTATTACCCGTACGTTACACTCTTACACTGCACACACAGGGCACGTACCTTAAGTTGGTACAGAAAATAGAACCGATAGGTCTAGTAAAAGTTTCATGGATTTTGATATTATCGTCATTTACTTTCTTGTCTAATAAATCACTATATCGTCTAAACCATAATACCTTACTTTACTATACTTTTTATTTGGAAAGATGATTTTAGCACAACAATGTTTGTTTGTTATTTTAGAATAATGCCGAATAATAAAAATATTTTAAGATTCCCAACCAAAAAGGTAAAAAAGGAGCCCTAACGCCCCATTTAGACGGTAGAGTTTTAATTGCGGTATTTCATGGCTGTGCAAAATTAATCAATGTAACTAAAATCACATGCGAGTTCACACGCCATCTAAATCAGGCCGTCGATCCGTCCTTTTGTCACATTGCTAAATATCTTGAGAACTACTTGAGCTATCGAATAGAAACTTTATATTAGGTATATGCTAATGCTGGCATCTTGGTCTGTATACAAGATATCAAATGGACTCAATTTTTTTAGGGCACAGAAAACGCCTGGTTCATTCGTTTTTGACCAGGATATAAAATATAATAAATTTGATAATTCATACGTAAAAGTCAGAGATAATTAAAAATAATTTCCCTTTAATAAATACAAAAATCTCCTCTAAAAATCATCCAATTTGTTCTTTTATAACTAATTACAGCTCAATTCTACTGTAATAAATCACCGAAGTCTTATCACGTTTAGGGTATCGCAAGAAGGCATCATTTCAAATTCGTTTCACACACTCCGCACTTCGCGAAAACGAGACACGCCGTACACTTGTAGATGGTACTTTGATAAAATAAGAGATATTTCTGAGATCAGCGGTAGATACATTTTAAAATTGATCTGTTGGATGTACTTAGTTTTAACCTGGATGGAATGTAACGAGATATTGATAAAGGTATAGTTAAAAGAGATACGAGTGGACAACACCAAAGCCCAGAACCGGGAACAGTGGAAACGGCAGACAAGGAGACTCGATCCCAGATAACATGATAATTCTTAGGATTTTTCGTGAAGTGGGGGTTAATAGGAAGGGACAAATAGTAGCCATATGTCACTCTCCATCCCTTCAACTATCTCCACTTAAAAGTCACGTCAATTGGTCGCTCCGTTTTGCCGTGAAAGACGGACAAACAAACAGACACACACTTTCTCATTTATAATATTACTAGCGACCCGCCCCGGCTTCCTCTACAATCACTCTATCTATTAAAAAAAAACGCATCAAAATCCGTTGCTTAGTTTTAAAGATTTAAGCATACATAGGGACAGAGAAAGCGACTTTGTTTTATACTATGTAGTGATTAGTAAATAAGTAAGTAAGTATGGACTACTAACATGAGTATTTATCTTAACATAAGAGCGCAAATTAATATTAATGGCAAGTGTTATTAACTAGGGAAAAAAAATTGTCCAATGAAAACGATCAAAAGTTTATTTCAAACATATTGTTAAAATAGGTTTTACCTATTCGTCCTTACCAAACTAAAATGGAGTTGAGGCTGGGACATGAAATAATCTAGGCAGAGTGATGGCAGATGGACTAAAATGTTAACAGAATGGTGGCCGCCACAGATGTAAAAAGCGCTTGGCATCCGTTGGCTCGTTGAGGTGGACGACATCAAAAAAAAATTGCGGGCCACAACTGGATGAGACTAGCTTCAGGACCGAAATAGGACAAGTGGCGTACTACCGTATCGTCTTAACATAAGAGCGCAAATTAATATTCAGCATATGGGCGATGAAACGATGGAAGTTTATTTACATATTGTTTTATATTTACCTATTAAATTTACCTTATAATAATTTGAAGGCTTCTCACTAATAGGCGCCAATTCTCTTTTAAAAGACAGATATTTGTTCCTGAGTCATGGATGTTTTATTGTATGTATATAAGTATGTATTTATCTATATAAGTATGTATATCGTCGCCTCGCACCCATAGTACAAGCGTTGCTTAGTTTGGGGATAGGTTAAGGTGGGTTATAGGGTAAGGTGTCCACCAATATTTATTTTATTTATTTAAAGTTTGATACGACTTTCATCTCATTTTGACACTACCACGACTCGTAGCATATCATCTCACGCGCAAAACGAGCGAGATGCTTATTGAGGGGAATTCCGTTTACCTTTCTCCAGTACCAATCACAGTGAGCTGTGACTTGTTTCATCACGGTGACATTTACATTTGATTCTGACAATTTTGTACCCATTCTGAATAAGTAGACATTCGGCGAAGTGTCACTGTCGGTAACATTCTCACCGTGGTGCAACAAGGCACAGGTAGCTGATTGACCGATTAGTACTCACGGTCAAAGTCGTATCAAAATCCTTACCATTATAAAATTTTAAAGTCAAAATCCGCCTAAAGGATGAACTTACAAAAGGTTTTATGACGGAATAACACCCATATCTAAACATCCAATTTAGAACTTCGATATTTCTAAATGCCAAACAGATTGAGTTTACTAAACAGATCATTGAGTACGTGTAGATATTATATGATTTAGTGAGTGTTAAAATGGTAGAATTTATTTAGGGATATTTTATTTTTGAGATGATTAGATTTAACATTAACTTTTAATGATGTTTGTTACTCAGGTACGACAGAGTGGATTAACATTTTGGTATAATGTTAAAATATATTGTAGGTATAATGGAAATACTATATAGACAAACTCGTAGGTATCTCGTATACTGTGATCGTTGAAATTCTACCCTTGAGTGAATCCAGCAAAGTATAATTACAAATGAGTAGTTTAAATTACATTTCAAATCAATTGGATATTATAATGTCGCAGCTCTGAGCCAATTAAATTATTGGAATCATTGTTCAAAATACGTTTATCTCGTTTTCAATTACGTAATAGTTTTAAATAATTATACGACTCGATAAAATTCAATGAAATGCCATGTTAATTTATGTGCAATTTTGGATTCTTTCATACTTATTTACAGCAGTATAAAAAGCGGAAACTTATTAACAAGGATCGTTAACTGCGAGCGAAATCCATTGAAGTACTAGGGTTGCTAACTGGTTGTCATACGTCATTTCAATGGATTTCGCTCGCAGTTAACGATCCTTGCTTATTAATATTCTAAATCATAGTTAATAATTCCACATTGAATGTCCTGACCTTATAGTTGCTGTACATCTCGTTCGTACTGATAGCATAGAAACTAAGTGTAGGTACAGTCAACTAATTGGAACCCTCCTAGGCCACCGTACAACCATGTCAAAATGACAAGCAGTAAGAGATTTCTTACAATCTGATTTATAACGTCACTATGTCATAGTTCTACAGTGGCCAAGGGTTCCAATTGGTTGACTGTACGAGTAAACCGTTTTCACATTATCATTATCCGATCCGATATCGTATGTAGGACCAATATCTCATACTTATATTTAAGCCTCCATCTTTGATTTTTGCCTTTGAAATCCTTCCTACATCCGATATCGGATAACGTGAAAACGCACTAAAGGTTGATTAGGTAAACTGTCTGTTACCTTTAAAGCGTTCGCTAAATTGTATGGTATGGGAGGTTCCGCATGTACCTCTGCTGCAAGACGTTGTTGTGTCTGTCCAAATTTTCCAATGTGGCTCTAAGTTACGTAGAGCAAAAGCGCATATATGTTTGTGGTATTTAAAATACTCTTGCCAGAATGGTCGTAGTTGTCAAGGCCGGCGGCAAGAAGCTTTATTACAATCCTTGATCGTTCTCACTGTACTGTACCACACTTATTTATACATTGTAGATTCAAGTAGTCTATTAAGCGATACATTGGGTATTTATTTATTTATTTATTTAAACTTTATTGCACAATTGGAAAAAAAAGTACAAATGGCGGACTTAATGCCTTGAGATATGATTAAGATAGATAGATAGATAGATAGATTTCTTTATTTCATGATAAAAATTACACTATAAATTTGCTACATGTCAAAATTATGTTTATCTTCTCATCATGATCGTCAAAAATTACATAATAAATTCCAAATAAAAATAATTGTGTCTCCCAAATGAGGATCGTCATTTACAAAGAAAGAAAATACACATGCCAAGCTAAATAAAATTAATAAATTAAGTTACAATATCATGAAATTATCACGAAGCATATTTGCATGCATTCCTCCATCAAGGCTCTTATGATTTTCTAAGTTTGATTTCCCTTTAGAATATTAATTAAGGTCCTCAAGTTAGAACAGGCACAATACGGATATAATAGCTCCCTTTCATTAACAATCCTCCGTAAAAGTATTAGCACGTCCCTGGAAATAATTATAAGGCAGCTTTAATTACTGGACTTTGGCGCTTCGCATTAAGCATCTCATTTTTTCTCAGTTTTTGATATTTTATCTAGGGCGTGACCAGTACGAAAGATAATTCAAATATTTTTTTATAGTATTTTCTATTAAATACTCATATTATTTTGTTGTGAACAAATTATATGCATTATGAAATTAAACTATGGAAACGGATTATACAGAGTGGGGCCTGTAACAAAGGCGAATAATTGAACTGTAGGCTATTCTCCTTATACTGATCAACACTTGTTCAGTGACTTTTAAAAATTATGAAGTCTCTAAATTTTTAATTTTTCATACAAAATAAATATTAGCTTCAATGTACGCCATTATTGTTGTCATTGACGTTGTCTGTCACACTTTAGACTTAACAGAATTCGCAATACATTACCTCTTAGAAAAAACTTTCAAGGGTGATAAAAATCAAAATACAAGTTATTTTTAAAAGTCGCCGAACAAATGTTGATCAGTATAAGGAGAATAGCCTAGAGTTCAATTATTCGCCTTTGTTACAGGCCCCACCCTGTAGATTAGATTAGATTAATTTATTTCATGATAAAAATTACACTATAAATTTGCTACATGTCAAAATTATGTTTATCTTCTCATCATTTTATTTTTATTTTATTTATTAGGAGAACAAACAGAGTTAAATGTACATACTTTTGTATAAAAACTAAATTATATGGTATGATGATGATCGATGATTTCTCATGATGATTCGATTATATCGCGTATAATTAATTTACAATTCACCCCGTCCCGACGTTTCGAACACTTTACAGTGTTCGTGGTCAACGGGTCACCCGTTGTAAATTCATTATACGCGATATAATCCCTTTCCATAGTTTTATTTCATGAGTAACTATCGCGGTAACCGAAGACAATATTTATATATGCATTATGTTTTTAAGTTTCTCTATTGTTTCGTAGCATTTGTCATCGTTTCGTACCGTCGTTGCCGAAGTGCGATTGTCAACTTACAGGGGGCCTAATTTTAGACGGCGGACGAACTCGCAATTTCGCATGCGATTTTAATAGATATACATGTCGGACTGCAGAAACAAAACTAAGATATTTGTTGTAGGTGTAGGTATTTAGATAAAATAATAAGTTCATCCTTATTTGTATGGGGGCCAAACGTGTCACATTTTGCAATGACATTGTTAAAATTACCTGTGATAGGAAATTATTATGTATCTGGTCCTTAAGTGTTCATAAATTTTGTGTAGTTGCAATGAAATATTACGTAAGGTAAAATACCCCATAATGGACGGTGATGCCATTATGGACAAAAAAACACAAATCCTTAAAAATAAGTATCTAAAATAAGTTTCTAAAAACTGACGGCTATATACCATAAACTAGAGTTGTAGAGCTGTTTAATTTTGAAGTTTCAATTAATTCGGTTATTTCTGAAGGATTTGGAGACAAGATAAAATTCACCAGTTTACTGAAAAAAATATCAAGACGAATTCTTAGTAATGTTGCTAAGAGAGATGAGTTCATGTATAAAATAATAAAAAAATAACGCACGGTGTAATCTTGAATGCTTTTTACTTACTGCATTAAGCATGAGATAAGGTATAAAACATACTAGTTTGTTGCTCCAAAGATATAAAGAAATGACGTTATTTTGCGAGTGTCCATTACTGGACCCGAAAAACTGCCTACCTCCTATGATGGACAAGGAACAATTTACAAAACCAAAATTTACAAGAAACAATCCTATGTTAAAATAACCCAAACTAATTGTATTTATGGTGTATAAAATTGACTCATTGCGTATCAGTTGGCTTTAAAAGTAAAATTTTAAACTTATTTCACTGTCCATAATGGGGGATCCGGCTACCTAATGATTCTCCGACAATTTTTTAGCCGATTATTGATTCGCCGACAACGATTCGCCGAATGCCATTTAGCCGAATAATCAAACTATCGCTGTCACTTTTGGTCGAATAACGTTACGTAGAATCTTGATTCGCATACAGTTCAGTTCGCTTCTGTGCAAATTATCCGAACTATTATTGGACATTTTACATTTAGCAAAGTAATATTTTCGTTTAGGCCACGTTTAGTCGAATAACGTTTCACATTTTATACATTGTTAAAATATTTTCGAATGAATGACTTATCGCTGTTGTAAAAAAATTACGCACTTATAGACACTTTTCTTTCTTACATACATACATATAATCACGCTTGTAGCCCATAAAGGGGTAGGTAGAGCACATGAACTCTTTAAGTTACAGTGCCACTCTTGGCAAAAAAGCGTTAAAAGAAATCCGTAAAAAATTTGGTGAGTTGAAAACAACAATAAATAATTTACTAAAATTAATCCTTAGAATCAGAACATGATGATTAATATAAATAAGTAAATGAAATAAATGTGAATTACTCTTACAAACGATCTAACAACTAGATTCTTGAATCCGCAGAACACTTTGTACGCAAGTTCCAGGCTCCAGCCAACTCACCAAAAAAAAATACCAAATGATCACTCGACCTATTGTGTTTCGACCAATTTTGTGTCGGCCAATTTTTACAATTACTAAATGATTGTTCGTCGAAAAGTAAATCGGCGTATCAAATTTCTGCCTACTGACTCCGTTTACGAACGAATATTATGCGAAATGAGAATCTTCCAATCGTTATTCGGCCAAAACAGACGTCGGCGAATCGTTGTCGGCGTACCGAAAATCGGCGTATTTTATTTCGGAATATCAATCGGGCACCGGGGGATCCATTACTGGAGAACTGCCGTCCATAATTGGAGAAAAAACACCTAGTTTTAATTTGTTAACTATGAAGAAACCAATAGGAGTATCTATTCTGCAATACGCTTGAAATGTAGAAGAAGGATAGGACATTCAAGATTTAATACGCTTGGCGGTAGAATTTTTACATTTATCAGTGAAATATCAAAAACAGGCGAATTTTTTTCTTAAATTGTCCATGATTGGGTCCGTCACCTTATCGCGACATTTTTTTATGTTTTCGTTGACTTCCACCTACAAAAATTTACGCTCGAAAGCTGTGAATAGGGAAGGACAACCTAGACGTTTGGACTGAGTTCGAGCACGGTCAGTAGATGCGTTTGCTTGATCTATGGTAGCTATATGAAGTCTGTGTTGCGGACTGTTGAGGTCACATCCCATTCAGCTGGCTAATACCTCTAAAATGCCGCATTCCAAAGTGGGTGATAGACGTGCGAACAAGTACGTGTACTTAAAGATTTCAAACCGGTAATTCGGTGACACAGAATCGAAAAAGGTCGTCGAGTCATAAGTACGCGTACTTGCTCGTGTGTCCATCACCCACTTAATGATACTCGCATGCGAGATCTCGCACCGTGTAAATCAGTCCGTAGCTATGGAAATATATAGGATAGGCACTTTCGCATTTATAATATTGTGTAGGTATATATTCTATTATATTGTACAAACAGAACAAATGGTTATTTGTCAAAATATCCAGATAAACACTATGAAACCTTTCTTGCACTGTTTTCTGAAAAATCCTTACCCACGCACAATATTTTGTTTGTATGGGCGCAATTACAGCATCGTACGCCGTAATGCCGCACTTAAAAACGTTTTAGTGTTTCCTAGGGCCCGGCCGAGGACAAACAAAGCAAGAAACTGTACGATACAGTCTAATTACATGGGATTATATCGAGCCAGTTTAGAAAAAGAGGTTTTCTAATACAGTGATATGGGCTGAACTAAGCATGCACTTATGCCTTGAGTTTGTACCTTTTTTTAAAGTACTTATCTTGAAGGAATAATTTGCCATAAATTTGTCATCAACTTCTTTGCGTTAACCCGGCATTATGCCACGGCTTGGGAGCCTGGGGTCCGCTTTGACAACTAATCACAAGATTTGGCGTAGGCACTAGTTTTACGAAGGCGACTGCCATCTGAACTTCCAACCCGAAGGGTTACTAAGTAGGGCTTATTGGAATTAGTCCGGTTTCCTCACGATTTTCCTTCACCGAAAAGCGACTGGCAAGTATCAAATGACATTTCGCACATAAATAAGTTCCGCTCAAAACTCATTGTATGAGCCGGAGTTCGAACCCGCGACCCCCGGATCGAAAGTCGCACGCTAGATTTAATGCCCCGTAACGAAACCTGAGTAACGAAAGTTCAAAAAGCTGGGACATGCTAATCAACATTAAATTCAAAGTTATTCTTAATAAAAGGAAATAAACACATACAGAACTCAAAGAAGAACATTATATGTGGAAGTAAACAACGGTGAAACTTTATAGGAAGTGAAATGAAGCGTAACAAATGGTCTTCAAAGAAAAAAAATCGGAATTGGGACATGATAATTTTGTATTGGATGTAAAAACACACCGCACGGAAAAAAAGTAAAGATAGAATTGGAATAAAAAGAATATGACGGGAATCTAAAGAGGGTATTTTATTACAGTGATGGAATTATGTTTTTCTCTCGTGATATATTTTTAAATCGACCTTGTTTTCACGGGACACAAAATTCACCGAAACGTACATTTTTTCTGCAATTGATTCATCAAGCTTCAGTGCCACTCTTGGCAATTAAGGTGTTGAAAGAAAACACATTTGTGACACGGCAGTGATAGGTCGCCCACACCACAATGGAGCCCATATCCTACATTCGGCTTCTACGACACTTCTACGAGAAAAAAGAGGGTGGTGAAACTCTTAAGTCATCACTACACGAGTTTAGCTAAACTAAAAGCTTTACTTTTATAAATACTTAATACCTCAAAGACACCGCACTAATTTCATACCTCAAAGATCATTTTAACCAATTTTGTTATACGGCACACTAAAAATACTAAAACTAAGACCATCAGCTAGGTCGAACGCTAAATCCTACTTAAAACTTACTTCTAAAGGCCATTAATTTCAGCGCCGTAGAAAAGGTCCGTGATTTCTTTGACGAGATGTTAATAAATGGGGTGCTTACACCTTATAATTGGGAAAAACTGTCGCGTCGCCTTCTCAGTTACAGATGGGAATAAATCTTTATGTAGAAGGGATCCTTGGCTCCGACTAGTGATGTGTCATGCCTGGGAAATTTCCCCAAGCGGATATTTTGTCCCATAATATTATTTCATCCGTCTAATGTATTTTCTCGAGGAAAAATTGAGAAATACAAACTTTAATTATGTCTATGAAACAATTTGCAATAATTAACAGATAGCCGCGTGTATATTTTTTAGTAAGTGTAAAGTATTGCGCTATGAGTTCAGCTGCGCGCGTCCCCAATCACCACACCACGTCGTTTTTAAGTTTATTTATAGTTAAATAGGTAACTATTAAGTTATTTTTTAGCACTAACATAAAGTTTTAAGGCTTTGTTGCGATATGTACTAACACTATGAATTTTAAAAATTTGAAATTAATATATTGAATTGAATTAAATAGCTGAATTGCAATGTACTGCCAAAATGTAAGATATAAAAAAAATGGAAAAATTGTGTTCCGGATATTTGGAAAGGGACTGCGGACTTGCAGATTCGAAGAACAGTAGAAGTATCCCTAGCACAACACTAGTTCCGGTGGCACGTATTCGCGGCACGCGCCCGCTCTGTCCTCTGAATATAAGGAACTACCTCGCGTCCTGCAGCCTCGCCCGTGTACAGGCCCGCAGGAATCCTGCCGGTATATTATTAGTTCCGATAACTAGCGTAGCCGACTTTCAATACACGAAGTAACGTATCTAGTCTATTAAAAAATACAACCAAAATATATGTAGGTAAGTAGGTAGGGTAGGTACTACACATTTGAAACTAATAGGTATGGTTTCTTTCAGCAGTTGTCCTTTACGAATTACGAAATTATTTTTTCTCCACACTAACTGTTAAAGGCTTACTTTGCTATTCGAAAACAGATAGCAAATTGCATTTTATCTACAAGAGTGATCTCGCGGTTCAATATTGGAATCTTTCGCTTGCTCGGGTATCCATTTTGGCACGTGCGGTTAAACAACAACTTTGCCCCCTTGTAAAACAAATAACTATTTGTACAAGGAGTAGATTAGGAGTCACTTAGTACCGTATTACTAAAATCGGGTTACCCTCATCTGGCAGAATAATTTTGGTCAGAAACACACTTCGCATATATAACATGTTTCGCAGAAACACTTTCGGTCGAATGGTAATTTTACAGAAAACTTAGTTGGCATTATTACTACCAGGCATTATACGACACATTTACAGACTATTGTTTTAAATAACATTACTTTGGTCGATTTTGATTTACAATAATTTTATGTACCATAATAATCGTATAGCATATATACTATTACAAGAGCACAATTATGACACGCTATCGAAAAGGAAATACAGCCCCAGAGGTCCCGTTAGGTACGAGTGTTAGGTATCTTGCATCCTCAAAAGGTCCGATATCAAAAAGCATATCGTCACTACTTTTAAAAATCTCGTATCTCACGCTGTTCCTCAAAGTTAAAACGCAGTAAGTCTATATGCATTCCATACATACTACAATTTTCTTTTCATTGACAGACGAAGATACAAGTTTTTTTAAAAGTAGTGACGATATTGCAACTTTATGCCGCCTAAATATTATGCACAAATATTATCTGCGAAAGTACTATTAGACTAGAAGACTAATAATAGTCTTCTAGTCGAATAGTAAGCTCATCAACATTATGCCAAAGTAAGATTCGGTATTATAAAAATCTGCGAAATTATTTATGCCAAAGCATATTCTGCGTAAGGTGTTTCTGCTAAACGTGACTTCTGTCAAGAACTATTATTTATTATACCAATCAAATATATGCAAAAAAAGTTTCTGCAAGACAATAGTGAACCACTAAAATCACTATAATTTAAGTGCATGTGCCTAAGTATAATATTTGAGGAGCTAAACCGGCAAATTCTAGCATCTTGTGATCATGATATCGGGAATCGTGGGCGTATCATACCGGAATCATGTCATGACCTTCAATCGTGGTTGAACTTTTAATGAAATACTTTATTAATATCGCAGCATTTATTGCACAAAACCCATGATCTTCCATCATTAAAATTAGGTCAGAAAGTGCTTTTAAATAAACAATGGAAAAGCAGGACTAAAGACCATAGTCGGAATAAGATCCTACCGGCTGCGCCATGTAAAACATGTATTGAGACGGAGGAGTAAAACACACGTAAGCTGGTTCTAAGACTGAATATTTATTAATCTACCCACACGTATGAAAGTATATATATGGTAGACTACACATTAATAGAATACATTTCGCCCATTATTTTGAGCAAACTGCCATTTTTTTGTGACTGTCGACAAACGAGCAGACAAGCTGCCTGATGGGAAGCGGTCATTGTCGCTTGTGGACATAAGAAACATTATAGGAGCCACTTAAGCGATGCCGACTCCAGAGTCAGAGATCCCTAAAAACCCGCGTCTTCAAGAAGCCCATATCATAGCGCAAAGAAAATACTACAGGAGTTAACTGCTTTTATTTCCGTAAACATACATTATCTCATTCTAGTAATTGTATGTAGGCACCTACTCTAATTAGTTTATAGTTCACATATAGAGCAATCTGCTCAGCCAGATGCGTCACCCAACCACTGCTAATAATGGCGTGTCCAATGTTTCCTCGTGGACTGCAGTGTCAGAATAAACTTCATTATTTATTTATATTGATACAGTTTCAAAGTCAACTAAAATTCTGCTATCACATCTAAGCACAACATCCGTCCAGCGGCTACGACAAACTTCTTCCAAGCGCTGCATTCAGAAACTATATCTTGATGCTAATGTATAACCAATCAAATATGTATGTTAGCGGTTACACATATGCAAAAGTTACGATCACTAGCGGTTAAATTACTGTATGTATATGTTAGTTAATTCTAGAGAAGGGTTTTTATACTTTTGTATTTCCTGCTCGATTTTAAAGTTCATTTAGCTCAGAATAGATAAGTATCATATTGGACAACTGAAATGTGAATCGGATAAACACGGAGTCTTGTAGCTTTTAGGTATGCGGGCGGTACACTGAAAACGTACCTACTCATTTGCTATAGGTATCTTGGTATAATTTTCAGGTAATAATATGTTTTTATATAATAGATTTATACACGGTACTCATTACCCACGGATTTCTGAGGCCAAAAGAAATAAAAAATGTTATTCACCTATGAGGACATTTTGCAAAAAAAAACTATTTTTGAACGTATTTTCACATAAAAAGTAAATATTATTCATAAAACTGGCACTTACAATGAATATATATACATTTAGACAATGATTCTAATGGGGATATTATCCCATACAACCATTTCAGTCGCAAAATCTTCAAATCAGTAACTAACTGTCAAATGTGACATAACGCGTGGTAACGTCGTGCAAACAATGCGACCGTATTGATACAATAACAAAATGTAGTCGTCGTGTGCACTCGTTACGGTAACAAAATGTGTACGAATTTGTGGCTGCCAATGTCACTGTCAGAATGACTTTTAACGACACTTTATTAGTCGACGTTTGCACACATAACGGTAAAAACATGTGGACGAATTTGTGGCTGTCATTGTCACTGTCAGAACGGTTTCTGACAGTGACATTGACAGAATTTGTACACACATGTGTAGGTCTGATTACCGAACTGCTCCTAAACCACTGTATCCGCAAATGACAATCTGAAATACGAAGGTTTCTCAAACTGTCTTGTGAAGTTGTGGACTGGTTGCTTTGAATCATTTAAATATGAGCGAATTAAATAATAATAAACGACGACGACCATTTAAGCACTCTTCGACATTAAATAGAAATGTGGGAAAGTTAAGAAAAGTGCAGAATGATAATACAAATAGATAAGCACTTTATAGTTACTTAATGTATTAAATATATAATTTTTAATTCTTATTGATAAAAATGAAGTGTAGTGTTGCTTTACACAATAAAAGTAGGAATCAAATGAAATAGAGTATTTACTGTGATATTAATAGAATTTCTGTTGCGCAATGATAGTTTTTTTCAGTACAGATGCTGCTTTTTTTAACGCAGTAGTGCGAGCAAATCAAGCAATGATTCATTTCTTGTCTGGTCGAAACTCTTAGCTTAGATTTAGGTACTGAAAATCTTCGTACGATACACGTGCGAAAAGGACATTCACAACTCGTGTCGATTTAAAACACTCCCTTCGTTCGTGTATTAATTTATCGCTACTCGTATCGATTTTCCTCTTTTCCGCACTCGTATCTACAAGTATTTTGTTTGGGTTACAAAAAAACACATTATTTACTCTACTACGTTTTATTTATGTCTCTTTAATATTACAAATTTGTAGACACTTATCTATACAAAAAACTTTACAAAAGAAGTACAGATCGCTGAAATTAATGTTGATAGTAATATTAATGACGACTACTTCAACAAGTGTCAATTGTGAAATGCCGCAAAATACTAGTTGCTCTATAGAAGACCATAATAATATGATCCCCGATCCTTTACAACCCAGCAGCTCGGTACGCACGTTACAATTTTTTTTTAATATTCTTTAGTGAGGGCAACTGAGTACGACGGCATATTTAATTGTTTATAAAGTTTGAGGATACCTGGAAAAAATTAATACAAGAAGCCATTTTGAAAATATAATAAATATTCACTGCTTTCGGTCACGCGTGTACGCTGCGACCATTTTGCGACCGTTTGTCGACCGTTTGGTGACCGTTTGGCGACTGTTTTTTACATGGAATATTACCGTCTTAATCCATATTTTAACAACTTTATTGGTTTTCTAGGCATTATTTTTATTATTTCAGTATAGTATATGCACCGGAGCACTAAAACTTCACCAATCAATATACATAACACGCAAACACCGAGTAGTCAATAATATTATTACTGGTTAAACTGAGGTAAATTGATGGCGCGTTGATAAATTTAGACTTATTTTATGAAATCACTCGAGCAATTTAATTGGCCATGGTAATTAGCCCACATTATATTACAATATTTATCTTTAACAAATTCTTACGCCATTACATTTTAATGTCAAATGATTTTATTTCTTTTTTACTTTGACGTCTCTGACAGTCGCCATTTGAAAAGAATGAAATGAACGAATGATTTTGGGAAAGTAGTCGCCAAACGGTAACAATGTGTGCACGCGTAGTGCACACTTCTGTCACTTCTGTGACCATTTGTGCCTGTTACCAATCGTCCCCATTTGGGTCGCCGCGACTAAACGTCGACCGTACTGCGACTAAGCATTGAGACCCGAAGACCTGTGTGTACACAAAATAGGAGGATTTGCGTAGGAACGGCGACCGATTATGGTTATATGGGTAGAGGTAGATGACCAAAAATTTAATATCAGAGCGCACTATGAATCACGTTCGTATTGGGCTGCCATTTAAGAATAGCCTCTGCAGCTGCACGGTAAAGTTCGGGCAAGTTCGCAACTTACGCCCCGCGCTATTCGCGTCTCGTGCCCAGCTGGGACATTCGCTTTTTATTTCTTCTAAACCAAATGACGTCCGATTTGCGGGAGTAAACAACTTTTAGTTGGAGTTCAAAGCGCTAGTTAGGTTATGACGTTTCAGACAATTATGGCAAATTGGCATTCTATTATATTATTATTAGACGAGATTCCGCACAATTTATGAATGCTCTAAGAACAAATTAAATTATTTTCATAGAAAATGTTTTAATTTGTGTTTTTTTTAGTAGTCACACTACTATTTTAACTATAAATTGAAATAAATGTCATATATGTACAATGAAAACATGATCATTTGACGAAGGCCTCCAAGTGTCCTATGCTGGATTCGAACCAGCGTACTCCGTTGTAGCCACGGATGCCTGAAACTATTCGGCCAACTGGTCACGGTGGCAAGGGTCGAAATTTTCAAGTATAGGTGAAGGAGCCGGGACGGTTCACTATTATCTGGCAGAAACTTTTTACGCATATATTTGATTCGTATAATAGTTCTTGGCAGAAGTCAAGTTTGGCAGAAACACCTTACGCAGAATATGCTTTGGCACAAATCATTTCGCAGATTTTTGTATTACCGAATCGTCCGTTGTCATAATATTGATGAGCATAATAGTCTTCTAGTCGAATAATACATTTGCAGATAATATTTGTGCATAATATTTAGGCGGCATAAAGTTGTAATTTGCTATTTGATAGCGAGTTGGATGTGTTGGGGATGCAAGATACCTAAACCTCCTCCTTCGCTCTCCTCCTAACGGCGACTTCAGTTTTTCTTTTCTGATCGTCGTCGTACCTAACGGCGACTCTGGGGCAGTTTTTCTTTTCTGATAGCGAGTAATAATTCTGCTAATGTAATATTATGCTATAAGATTATTATGGTACATACAATTATGCTAAACCAAAGTCGACCAAAGTAATGTTCTGTAAAACAATATTCTGCCAAATGTATCTTATGCGTGGTAGTAATAATGCCAACTAAGTTTTCTGCAAAATTACCATTCGACCGAAAGTGTTTCTGCGAAAATGTTATGCGAAGTGTGTTTCGGACTAAAATTATTCTGCCAGATGAGGGTAACCCAGCCGGGACGTGTGCATTTTTAAATTATTCCTTTAACTTAATAATTTTGTGTCGCTTGCAGGCGCTTATAAAAATGGTTGATTCATGTTTTCTTGATACTTGGTACTGCCGGTGTTCCGCGTAATGTCACCCTCATTAAACTTAGTACTGCTTTAATTATGTTGTAGGTATACCTACTTGGCACTTGTTGAACTTTTAACACAACTTGAAACAAAACTACTTACTTAGCAAAAGCTGTGTAAAAAAATAGTGCGTGGAGTCCCTCGGCGCGGAAGAAGTGAAACTTCGCAATGTGTTGTTTTCAAAATTTGAGTTGGCAACACTGAGCGTTACACGTTTAACGCGTTAAACGCTTAACGCTATCAGTTGGAGGTCGAATTAGAAATTTCACTTAAATTATATACTCGTACATTTATGAATAATATTCTGAAAACGTTATGTATTCCCTAGTAACCTCCTCTCAGATATAAATCACATATTATTTCGCTCACGACCGCGACCTCTAATAGGGCGAAAGGTGTGTGCGAGCGTGGAAAACAAAACTGAGACGTGGCACTTGACAAGTCACTGTGTTAAGAACTTATGAAGAATACTAGCTTTTGCCCGCGGCTTCGCTCGCGTTAGAAAAAGATAAAAAGTAGCCTATGTCACTCTCCATCCCTTCAACTATCTCCACCTAAAAAATCACGTCAATTAGTCGCTCCGTTTTGCCGTGAAAGACGGACAAACAAACAGACACACACACTTTCCCATTTATAATATTAGTATGGAAGTATGGATTTATGATTTACAAATTCAAAATAAAGGAGAATTAATAACACCTTTTTTTTGTCGTGCTGGGGAAATGCCATCCGGTCCGGGGGAATCAGGGGCGATGTCGGACTAACCAATTTAGGACTACCGTGTACATGTACAACCATCCGCCTTGGGTGGAGTGCCGCTAGGTCACAATAAGCATTCGACCGCGTGCAAATAAGTACAATATACCTACTTAAAACGAATTAAAAAGTAGAATAAAGTACAGTGCTGGACAGTATTCCAATAAATAGACGCCATCGCCACTTTCAATGAATTCATTCATAATTTCTCCATGCACTCTTCTGCTGATATTTAGTACAACTAGTACCTGTAATATCATTTCTATTGAAAATATTTCAACTTGTGCTGTCTTTTACATTGATAAACTGAAACAGATATCATACTCGTACAGGTGTAGGTCCTACACATGCAGTAAAGAACAACAACTTTTTTAACTGGTTTTTAAGCACAGGTAATTTATAGAAATATAAATCAAAAACTAGAACATTCCTTTGCTAATCTGCGAATAGATAACGTGTAAATCAAACAGGGCTAACCTGTTATACTTGCGTATTTTTTACATGCAGGTTGGCACTGTTTGATTTGCACGTTATCTATTCGCGTATTAGCAAAGGAATGTTCTAGTTTTTGATTAACATGGATTTCCACAAAGTAACGTTAGATTCCATCGATTATTAGAAATATAAATCTTTGCTTTTGGCTAGTCTGTGGCCAAGCCCATTTATAAATAATTAAAAAATTGAAGTAAAATATAAATAGTAGTTGATATTCGAAATAAAATTTCGCAATAACTAAAACTCGCATTAACTTCAGAAATTCATATATATAGTATATAAAATAGAAGGAAACATAATTTTTAAGAAAAAAAACCGCCGCCTTTGGGGTTCTGGTGAAAGCTACTTGCGAATGTTGGATTATGTAGAAATGTGTAGGTATTTTTAAAACTCCTTTTAATACTTTAATTATTTGATGGCAACACAAATGAATATACGTATACCGTTAAGGTTTGAGGAGTTTCCTCAACAATTCCTCATGAATCCGATTATAAGAAATCGAAGCTTGACAAAATTTTACTTGAAAACTCAATATTCTTAACAAACATAACTAAATAAATGTCATTGTTCTGAACTTAAATACATGCTATTCTTATAAAAATAGCAAAGTCACTATAAGTGTGCCGTTCAGATTTAAGGAGTTCCGATCTGATCTTCATCAGCAGTTCCACTGCACCAAATGTCACTGTTCTGGACGTAAGTGCATGCTGTTCTTACAAAAATACCAAAGTCACTATAAGTGTGCCGTTCAGATTTGAAGAGTTCGGTTCTGACCATCGTCAGAAGTTCCATTGCACCAAATGTCACTGTTCTGGACGTAAGTGCATGCTGTTCTTATAAAAATACCAAAGTCACTATAAGTGTGCCGTTCAGATTTGAGGAGTTCGGTTCTGACCATCATCAGCAGTTCCACTGCACCAAATGTCACTGTTCTGGACGTAATTGCATGCTGTTCTTATAAAAATACCAAAGTCACTATAAGCGTGCCGTTCAGATTTGAGGAGTTCCGTTCTGACCATCATCAGCAGTTCCACTGCACCAAATGTCACTGTTCCGTACGTAAATGCATGCTGTTCCTTAAAAAACACAAAAATCACCATATGTGTGCCTTTCAGATTTGAGGAGTTCCCTCGATTTCTCCAGGATCCCATCATCAGAACTGGGTTCTGAGAAAAATGGGACCAATCTGTATGCATATATACATTCAATCAAAAAATTTTTTTCAAAATCGGTCCAGTAACGACGGAGATATCGTGGAACAAACATAAAAAAAAATAAAAATAAAAAAAAACATACAGACAACTTGAAAACCACCTTCCTTGAGATTTTTGAGGCGGTGGTTAAAAATAAATGTTACAACTATCGCGTGCTGTACAAGCTCATCGCATTGCCCGTTTCAATCGTAAAATATAACCAACGGGAAGAGTGGTGCTATTTCCTCAAATCTACAGGAAACTCGGAAATCAAATTCTGGTTATTGTCAATTTATACAACAAAATTTCTTGGGAAAACGTAAAGGGGAAATGAGCTTTAAGACAATTGAACAGAGATAAGATAAGCCTCATTTATTTAAAAGTTTCAACAAGTTGCTAGAAGTGATTTGAGGTGACCAATTTGTTTTTCTTTTTACAGTCTTAGAATCAGGTATTATGCAGCATACAATTTTCATTTAAAAAAAATATTGGAGCTAAATAAAAGCGTGCAAGCAAATTTTTCAACTTAAGCTTAAGTATGCCACAAATGAGTTTTATGTCTAAAGGTAGATTATTATACCTATTATTTAAAGTTTTTTATACTAACCTTAAATAATAGGTGTATTAAACATCTTCTTGAATATACTCGTAATCACATAAGGTTACTGAAAGGTGAAAGAGATTTTTTTAATAAGGCGCAAACGTGCAGGTTTATAAAACCACCCTGCCCCACGTGTGATTCCACACCAGAAATTAATAACAATAGACGCCGCGATAGTAATTATTACAATGCAGCGTAACTTCGTATTCATTTGAAACTCTGGCACAATGTAAAAACGGGGCGGCAGTCTCTGTAGCCTTAATATCCGCTGTTTCAGACTCGTAACCGGCTAACAATATTGCATTGCGTACGCCACGCGCTAGTTCCGTACTTATCGCGAAAGTTTCAGCCGCGCCGGGGGGCCGGGGGCCCAGCGTGGGGGGCGGTGCAGTATCGATCGCGTCTGCTGCACGCTGCACCGCTGTCTTCCGCAGATCAGCCCTTATCGTGCGCCGGTTGCTAGCACTAAAGCTTTGCACGCACGCCGGCCCGCACGCCGAGCGTGCGAAGTCGCCAGGTTTCATAGGATTAAGTTAAAACATTTTATCTGCCTCGCCTTTGCATTCGGGTATTGGACAAATCCTAGGTTGGAAATCTATTTCTGTTACTTGTTAGTTTTATTAAACGGTTATTTTCAACAAAATTTATCTGTAGTTTAAATGCCACGATTCCATTTAAAATAATATTCAATTGTTGAGAAACATCGAATAATATTGTTTTGATATTTGCTATTTGGATTTAAGATATCTAGTTAGTAGTTTAGTTAGTAGATAACTACTTATAATGACTTGGAACATCACTAAATACCTGCGGGTTGTCGTGCTAACTTTCCACGAGTACTCCGATCCAATAGTTGCGAGTAAGCGAAACTTTAACCGCAGTTCCTAATTGGATTAATTTCAGCGAACAAACAAAAAGATGACAAATAAATTTAAGCCGCGCAATATCTCGTTACAGTACTGGAGTCGCACTACAGTACAGCCTAACTATGAAATTTATAACGATGGGCCAAGTTGAGAGTTGCCGGCGTTGAAAATATTGTAAGCTGCACTCGTTTGGGGCAAATCGCAGATCACTTGCACGATGGAAAACAGAGCATGTCAGAAAACTAGCTATTATGATATGAGCTAACCTGTTGAGCTAACAATAAGAGTGGCAAAAAACATGATAATATAAATAAATAACGTATAAATTAATTTAGCACATTTAGGATCAATCTTAACGAAAACTAAAATCGAGACTGAATAGTCCTTTAGAATTTATTCAGCCCAGAATGATCAAATTTTCAAACTTCCCAATGTTATAAACATGTCACATGTGACATCAATACCAAAGTAAAATAGACCGTATAAGCCAGATGCTATAGTTATTAGTTGGCAAGAATTGGTGGTAGATGGTGCAACATCTAACGACTGTGATTTCAAGTGAAAAGTGTAAGGACCGTTAAACTTACAGTTATCTAGCCTAAACTATCATAATTAACTAATGTGCACTGTGTCATGCGTGCACATGTGAGTTGACTGCAGAGTCTATAGGAGTTAGTCTGTCGGGCAAAATTAAATGAAAAACGAAGTTTCCCCGCGTGGTGGACAAAGTTGGCCACTCAAGTTTTCTGGAGAGCTGCCTCCGCCGCGCACTATTTACATTGCCACATAACACTCATTCGCACTAATCTACGCTAGAAACTGATTTGAAGACATAATGGAAAGATAAGGCATAATTTTCAACTAAAATAAAAGCAATATGTATTTTAAAAAAGACACAGTGATGACTCTTACTAAGCCCTTGATATTGGCGAAGTCGAATTTGAATCCTTAGCTTTCGCGGTTATCGCCGTTTATTGATGACCTGGGGAAAAAGTCTCTCAAACATTGATTGCTTACTATAATACCTCTCGGAACGAAGAGAGAGAAAGAAAATTTTGTTACGAATAGGTACAGTCAGCATCAAAAGTGCACATGAAATAAAAATAACGTTCCACAAGTAAGTACACATTGAACATGACATTACATAAAAAAAATTATTAAACTTTGTTTATTTCTGACCGCGAATTCAGATTTTTATCTATCTATATTTTGAAAAGTTATTTAGGATTTCAAATACTTTTGATGCGTTGTTTTTAACGAAATGTCTTTGCCTTTGGCTAGTCCGTGGTCAAGAGTAAGCCCATTAATATTAATAAAAAAAATATAAAGAATACAATAAAAACAAACCACAACTAAAATGCACAATTCTTGAACCTTCTATCTTAAATTACTTACATTACATACTCGTAGATATATAAGCTAAGACAACCAAAGAGGTTGCGACATTGCGAGTTTTCAGCATGTACTAGTTTCGGTTTAAGAATGAACACCTATAACTAGATTCTCCAATAAGAACACTGAAGCGGACTTTCCTAAATCGACTTGAACATCGTAAAACGATTTGAACTCAAAATCCATAGCTCCACAGGTTATGTTATTTGCATGTTTGAAGAACGCCCCATTGATTCGAGTTACAAATCAAAGGGCGCGAATACAAACAGCGCACCGGCAAAAGCCAGACTGCAGACTGTTTGTTTATTTAAAGGAAAGCTTTGAACCCGTGACACGAAGTTTATACAAAAACTCGTTCCGTCGAGACAGATGATTTCGTGTAATTAATTCGACGCGGATTGGTCGGATTCAGAACCGCTACTATGAGTGTTTGACGTTTTTAAATAATTTAAATTACACGGAAAATTTCACGGGTGCAATAGGCGAGACGACTAAAAAAAAATTAGTCCGTCAGTTAGATTATCAAAAAATTTTAGACACGTATTTTTTCTTTTTTCTCGTAAATGAAAAATGACGACGGTACAGTGCGTTGAAGTTTCAGGTGACGTCACGCCTTACAATTTTTACTTAGAAGTGACGTCACAAGCCCCCACTCCGGAACTTTGATGCTGAACTTTTTCATTAATTAGAAAAAGCGAAAAATATGTGTTCAGTATTTTTGGACGATCGAACTGACGGACTAAACAGAATGCCATTTTATTTATGTAATCGTCATCCCTATTCCGACTAAGGAAAATTGTAAGAAATCAAATTTCTTCCGTGCTTTACATTATTAGCTAGTAGTTTTTTATACATCCAGATACCGTAAAAGATTGTCCATAATTTCACAGAACTACAGAAGAAGGTTCTGTTAGGCCGTATACTTTATGGTTTATATTATACGACCGTTTTATTTTCGACGAAATTCGTTGTGTGTGCGTTTGCGGACATGCAATATTATGTATGGACGAGTATATGTGCCATTTAGCGTCTCAAATATTCTATAAATAACTACTCCATCAAATTGATAGCATAAGTATTAAGTTCTTGAGATATTCAGTATTAGCATTGTGACAGAGAGGCAGACAAACGGACAGAGTCGCACCACGGGCAGAGGCGGTCTGGCCTAGTGGTTAGTGACCCTGCCTGCTAAGCCGCGGTCCCGGGTTCGAATCCCGGTAAGAGCATTTATTTGTGTGATGAGCACAGATATTTGTTCCTGAGTCATGGATGTTTTCTATGTTTATAAGTATTTGAATATTATATAATAATATATCGTTGTCTGAATACCCACAACACAAGCCTTCTTGAGCTTATCGTGAGACTCAGTCAATCTGTGTAAGATCGTCCTGTAGTAGGTATTTATTATTTATAAGGGTTCCTCTTGCACCTTTTTTGGTACGGAACACTAAAAATGTGTTATTTAAATGTCATTTTTCGTGACATTTATACGCTATTGAGTACCGAGTTCTGCAACTACAAAAACTCGTCGTAGTGGATTAGTATTACGGATTTTGAAATGGTGTTTTACGGAGCATAAAATAGGTCTCTTGGCAACGAACCGCGAGTGTGGCGTATTGTATGGCTGTGGTTGATGCCGGTGCACAGTGGAGTTTACTGTACACATTGACATGTAGATAATGTGTAGGTAACAATATTAATAAAAGGAGAAATTTGAAATAGGAGTTTCCCATGCTACACCAATGCGGGTTGAGCATTGCGTGTAATACGTCTACAGGATTAGGTATATATTTTTATTGATGTACCTATGTAGGATTCCTCAGTGCGCGGCGCAGGTATTACCTTAAAAACAGTGATATTTATTACCAATGGTTTCCGAAATATGATTTATACAAGCTGGCAGAAAAGAGTAGAAAATAATGGAGGCGCCATCATCGTCTATGCAAATTGTTTTGCACGTGGCAACTATCATCATCCTCCTTGCGTTATCCCGGCATTTGCCACGGCTCATAAGAACCTGGGGTCCGCTTTGACAACTAATCCCAAGATTTGGCGTAGGCACTGGTTTTTACGAAAGCGACTGCCATCTGACCTTTCAACCCGAAGGGTAACTAAGCCTTATTGGAACTAGTTCGGTTTCCTCACGATGTTTTCCTTGACCGAAAAGCGACTGGCAAATATCAAATTACATTTCGCACATATGTAAGTTCAGAAAAACTCATTGGTACGAGCCGGGTTCGAACCCGCGACCTCCGGATCGAAAGTCGCACGCTCTTACCGCTAGACCAGCGCTAAGATATGTGGCAACTATGAAAAAAAAAATTAGGTCCATTTCTACTCCTTTTGGCCAAGCTGTAGTAACACACCTATAAGTCGCAAGACTACTCGGTCACCATATCGCACTGTTTGCTAAGAGAAGGAACTATGAAAATTCCAATAAGAAATATATTTTCTACTAAGTACTATCAAACGCTTTCTAAGTATGCAATTATCCAACACATCGCATTGCACCAATATGTATTTATACGACTTGAAAGCGTTCAATGCAACATTAATTTAGTATGAAACAGAACGGTAGGTTTTAAGAAGAGCCTTGGAGCCCCGCCAGATGGCCCTCGCGAGCACCCTCCGCCAACTGACTCTAATTGCTAACTCTTTCCAATTATCATAATTATACCCACACGATTATTAACGACTTTACTTTGTGGATGTTACGTTTTCTATTTATAACGATAGTGGAAGTCTTGTCAAGCGTGTATGTAACTATAATTATACTATTTTTCACCTTTGATGAGTTCGGTGACACTTCCAAAAATTTGATGAAATTTAGTTACTAGACCTTGATAATACAATATTTAAAAAAAGTACAGTTTTCATAAATTTTTCTTTATTTTACACAAAAATAAAATTTTGTTCGCAACAATAATTAGCGAACATAACATGCGTAATTCAACATTTTTGGAAGTGTCACCGAACCACAGAATACCTACATATTAACTCATCTAAGGTGAAATATAGTGTAATAAGAAGTTTAATTCAAATATTAAGTGCAAGAACCTGGTTGGTGTTTTAAATTATAGGTCCTATTTTGGGAACACAGATCGAAGTTATTATTTTATTTATCGTATGACGTGTAATTAAAACCCACCACACCACCACATTATCAGTATTATCACCACCCAGGAGTAACGTGAGGTTCAAAACTAGAAAATCATTGCCCATCTTCTTTAGGTATGTCAGTTTTGAAAGCTCTCTAAAAGCTGCATTCTGCTAACAATCTTAGATTAAGGGCCAGTTGCATCAACCACATTTGACAGACACATCATCGTCACGCAGCAGACGTCTATGAAACTTCCCATACAATAAAATTTTACGAACGCTTTAACGGTGACAGACGGTTTGGTGCAACCGGCCCTAAATCATTATTTTTAGGGTTCCGTACCTCAAAAGGAAAAAACGGAACCCTTATAGGATCACTTTGTTGTCCGTCTGTCCGTCCGTCCGTCTGTCAAGACCCTTTTTCTCAGGAACGCGTGGAGGTATGAAGCTGAAATTTATATCAATTACTCAGGTCTACTGTCCCTTGAAGCTGTGAAAAAATCAAACTTCTAAGCCAACGCAATCAAAAGATACAGCCGTTTATGCCGCAAATTTTCGACACTTGCAAGGGAATCAAAACCTACAGGGTGCTTCCCGTGAACTCAGAATCTTGAAATTTGGTACGAAGCAACGTCTTATAGCATAGATAAAGGAAAAATTACGAAAACCATAAATTTTTAGTTACATCACATAATATATTTTTTTTAAATAATTTTAACCTTACTACCCATTTCCTCATAAGGTTTGTACGGAACCCTCGGTGCGCGAGTCCGACTCGCACTTGGCCGGTTTTTTTTATAATATAGACAGCAAACCAGCAGACGAGCCGAGATGGGAAGCAGTCGTCGCCGCATGTACATAAGCATGACCAGGGGAGCCACTCATGTATATAATATATGCTTTGCCGACCGTTGAGAACCTTAAATACCTGCTTCTTAAAGAACCCTTTGCCATAGCGTAAGGGAAACATCTCAGAATTCAAGCCCGAATTTAATAAACTATCAAGGCACTAATACTAAGTTAACGTAGCAACAACGGTCCCATTCCAAGTAACGTTGTGTATCCAACTTTGTCGTATCCTTCAAGATTTGAGCAGCATGAAACAATTTCACCTTAGATACTTGTCCTACAGAACAGGCGTTTCCCTATGGGGAGAGTCGTCACAGTAAATGGTTTTAGAGTAAGTAAACTTCTTACTGATGGGCTAACTTTAGTATGCTACAAAGTGTGCGTGTGGATTGAGTGAGCACCTTCCGAAAATAAAAAAAATATGCTGATAATTTAGTAAAAGTTCTAAAACAATTGTAAAACGAATCTCTGAATTTGTAAAAAGATAAATCAAAAGATACAGTCATTAACATGTTCTCACTCAGTTCTCACAAACTACCAACGAAAACAGTGAATGTATTCATTTAACATATAATATTTATATACTAACATTTAGTAAAAAATATGCCAACTTACCTCTATAAATTTTAGATCACCTAGTCGTATTTAATTTTTTACAAATAGTTTCTTATGCTCACTCAATCCTCACACTTTTGAAAAGCCGAATTTTGATGAAAAACATAAGATTTAGACCGCTATTATATGTGTATAGTTTAGTAAAAGTGAAATGGGAATTTGTAAAATACAAAACGAACCACTAACGTGTCAGGTTTTTTTATAATAAATTTTTGTAAGTGATCACTCAGTCCACATGTTTTGAGAAAGTTAAAAATGTAAATATCTTAAGATTTGTAGCACCACAGACACTCGAAAGTACTTCAACATTTAGTAAAAATTTTTACTAAATATCCACCATCTAATATTTTATATTCGTTGTCTGGTTTTAAAGATATTCAGACATAACTTTTCTCATACAAATGTATCATGTAGGGTGACCACACTATGTCGGCTCCTGATTTCTGGTTTCTTACTAGTGAAGTATTATATTCTTTGTTTCTTACCAATTATCATTCATGTCCTTTTTAATGCATGAATGTCGATATGGTTATTATCCTGACATCGATCAAAATTACACAATACACATCATCACTAGGCCAAGAACATAACCTAAAAACAGTTTTCAGATGGAGAATTAATATGGTATTAGTTTAATATAAACTATTATCAAAATTGAACGAAACTCCCCAATCTCAATATGACAATGGGAAGGCGGGGAAAATCAGGAGCCGACATAGTGTGGTCACCCTACATGGTACATTTGTATGAGAAAAGTTATGTCTGAATATCTTTAAAACCAGACAACGAATATAAAATATTAGATGGTGGATATTTAGTAAATTTTTTTACTAAATGTTGAAGTACTTTCGAGTGTCTGTGGTGCTACAAATCTTAAGATATTTACATTTTTAACTTTCTCAAAACGTGTGGACTGAGTGAGCACTTACAAAAATTTATTATAAAAAAACCTGACACGTTAGTGGTTCGTTTTGTATTTTACAAATTCCCATTTCACTTTTACTAAACTATACACATATAATAGCGGTCTAAATCTTATGTTTTTCATCAAAATTCGGCTTTTCAAAAGTGTGAGGATTGAGTGAGCATAAGAAACTATTTGTAAAAAATTAAATACGTCACTAGGTGATCTAAAATTTATAGAGGTAAGTTGGCATATTTTTTACTAAATGTTAGTATATAAATATTATATGTTAAATGAATACATTCACTGTTTTCGTTGGTAGTTTGTGAGAACTGAGTGAGCACATGTTAATGACTGTATCTTTTGATTTATCTTTTTACAAATTCAGAGATTGTTTTACAATTGTTTTAGAACTTTTACTAAATTATCAGCATATTTTTTTTTATTTTCGGAAGGTGCTCACTCAATCCACACGCACACTGCTACAAAGGCCTAAAGTTGGCTGCTGCAAACTAGCCTAATCAAAGATGTTTAAAAACATTTTTGCATTCATAAGTGAAAAATGAAATCTTGTGCTGTTAACCACAAAACTGTATTAGGTATATCAAAGAGCACTCAGATAGAACTGCATTGATAGAAGTACTCAGTTATGACAATCAATTTACGGTTTTCGAGTTAAGAATTTCACCACCCCCTTTCCTCTCGCAGGTTTCGTTGTGAATATATTTCTTTGATTGTTTACAGGATTATGCGTGATAATACTCAGTTAAAAAACAAATATCTAAATCGAAAAAAAAGTTAGATGAGTATGGAAAGAGACAAGCAGTTGCTGAGTTCAAAACAGATTACTGTAGTAGTCCTTATACTGTGGTGCCGCTCTCTTGCTTGTTTAGTGAAAACGACTTCAAGGGTCCAAGGATAACCAAAGGGAATACTTCGGATAAAGTATTTATTTACAGTGAATACAGGGATTTATTTACTGAACAATACATTGTAAACTTAGCTGATGCGATCTTTTAACGACCTTTGAGAAGATAAAGGATGATTTAAAAGCAAATCGTATCTACTTCTTTATAAAAAGTTAGATCTCGTCTTAAAATAAGTCGAGCTCTTTGAACCGAAATTCAGAAGAATACCGAAAAATATAGAGTGCAATTAGTGTGAAGTTTACGCCCCTAGGACCGTGGTACACCAAGTTAATACAAAAATGTAATTGTACCTACATACTGTATAGTTAGTAATAAATAAATAATAATATGTATCATACACAATGCGTCAGCAGCGTAGGTACTCATTGATTAAAGGATCGGTTGGATACCCACATCAGTGTCATCGGGAATAGTTTGACGTCATACTCTCACTACGAACAATGCCAACAGCGGTGTGTGGCGACATGGCGGTATGCGACTGAAGTGCCGAATAAGGCCCATATGTGTGTGTTCGACTCGAATAGACCACTTTAGAACTGAACTTCAAATCGGTAAAAAAATGTTTGTAATCTGAGACCAATCATATACTGGATTGCTTTAAAACCAAAACGCGTGCGGCAAATGGAAATAACAACCAGCCGTTCGATGCTTCCTGACGCCACCACTATTTTTAAACTGCATGACAATGATGAACCGCACAAAGTGCATTGTTCATTCGTTTACTCAGAACTGAAAACACAAAGCCTGTGCCCATTTCACGAAGATTTCATTAATTTTATCGCTCCCAGTTTTACTTAGCTCTCTCGATCAAAACTGTAAACAGTCTAAGGAATATCGCGACACTCGAGACTTGGAGCCCCGCTGCGCTATTTAACGAAGTTTCAAATAATATTACGTCTGTTGGGCATGGAATATCAAGCCATATTCGAGCTGTAAGCCCGTAGCATTGGACTTAAGCCAAACTGCAGCGTTGGTCTCCGTTACGTCCCCGCGAGGGACGAGCCCATCGCTGGTTATCAAAGCACTCGAACATTCTCTATGTACCTCACGTCATCCTACTATTGAACTGTATCACAAACTGTAGTGTCGGTAGAAAGTATTTTGTACGGCTTAGTACGGCAGGTGGGTAAAAACACAAATGTAGCGGCTTTGACGTTTAAAATAATAGTTAGACCGGCGAGGCCATCAAAATCCCTGTCATCTTGTTATGTCACGCACAAACTCTATACTTTAATCCTTACACACCATTTTCACCGATAACGAACACCTATAGCGTAATTTAATGCCAATTTTATGATTTCGAAATCGAGCTCGTATATTTTTATTCAGCCTATGTAATAAAAATCCTATTAAGTCTACACGGAATGTGCAACCCCACGGGTGCCGGTCGCGCTCTGTACATTTACGTAAAATAATGTGTTCAGGGGTTTTTCCTTGTCCCTTTTCTAGGTTCCCGAAAGAAGTTTAGCGATCGATACATGAAAGTTCTAAATAACAAGGGTGCTATAAGTGTGATATAACGTTTTGGTAGTTTTTAGTAAGAATTTTATGACACATAATTACGATTTGTACGGGCTGATTTCTGTTCGAGACTTTGTGTGAGTTGCAATTACAATGCGGCATTTGACCGGTCGGCTTAATGAAACCTCATTAATCAACTAAATGAGCCTCAAAACTATGTATATTGATTGCCCTTAACTCTGATTAATTCAAAGAGTATTCATATATAAGTACCTACTTTTTTTTTTTTTATTTATTTATTCTATATTAAAAATCTTACATTTGTTCATACACCAGAGTGCCATGAAACCCTATCAGGTTTGTGTTGAAACTCGATTCGTGGATACATTTTACATTTAATTTATTGTGATACATAGGATAAATTAAAATTACAAAGCAATAACTTACACTACAAAATTAGCGGGTAAAAATGAAATAGCACCCACTCAAGTAGATACACAACCGACCGTGCATTGCATTCCTTATCTCACTGCATCGTGCGCGTCCAGAAGGACTTAAGCGGCTAAGGTTTTCCGTAAGCGTATCGCGTTAGTTAAGTAGACGTTAATTAGAATAGATCGGACGAGTTTGCGTAGGCACTGAGTGGGGCGAGTGGCGGATACAGGATGATTTTCTTAGCTACCAGCCAATAATTGATCCAAGAACAATTAGTTAATATATATGCATTAGCTATTAAGCTTAATTAGTTGTAGGTGTTTAATTATTTCTTATTTAATATATAATATAACATAATATAATATAACTTAAACTAACGATTTAAATTTAATGACTTTTTTTAATAGCTCAACTCGATTCGTTTCCGAATATTCATTCTTTTGTCATTTTTCCTATCTTTTAAACTAAATACAGCAGTATAGTGGTTCTATAAGTCTACAAACGAGCACTACCCTGTCCTGGGCTCGCAATAATCATAATAAACAGTCAACAACTGAGATCAGGGGCTTAGGGCTATTCGCCGGCACACAATAGGAGAGCAACATGTGCGTTCGCTTTAAATAAAACGCAGGAAAAATACTAGGTATAATAGGTATATAATCCTTTATTCGCATTGTGTGTAGGTACTTTTATTATACAAAAGATCGGGCTTCTGCGATGTCTGGTCTGGAATGAAACTACACTAGTTAGTATAATCTGTATTGTGACCAAAGAGCTGGCGACTTTCTCGCACAACGCATACCCCTTGCGATACAGCAAGGATATGTGGCCAACATCTTTGATACGATGCCTCAAAGGCCTAATACTAAATCAGCTGTTAAGGAAGCGATATTAGGCTTATTCTTAGTTTCAATATGTAAATTTTATGATTTTAATGATGATTTGACGAACGATCTGACTTATTGGATAATAGTGAACCCGCCTGCTAGTAGCTGACGGTTCTGGGTTCGAATTCCGGTAAAGGCATTTATATACGCTATGAACACATATTTGTTTCTGAGTCATGGTCGTCATGGATATTTTCTATGTATTTAAGTAATTGTATAATAAACCCCACAACACAAGCCTTCCATGGCATATTGTGAGGTTTAGTCGACCTGTTAAAGCATTTCCTACAATATTTATTTATTTAATATTATTACTAGCATTACGAGGACAGCAAGGCACGTGTCATGGTCTCTTGATAAATTACTTCCAAGGTTAGATTAGTTTAAAAGGAGTTTGTCATGGATTAATTTATTTACCTTCAATTTCAAAGTTTCGGCACGAGTTTCGTGATAGATCTATATCATACTTAAGTAGTACATCAAATACGAGTTATAATCCAAAGTTCAACTTGTAGAAGTAGTTATTAGGTTTACCGATACTGGTCAAGAGAAGAGAACATCCATCAAACCATACCCGACAAAGAGAATCGAGTACTACCTATTTATAGTGGATTATTGTCAAAGAAAATTTTGATGTCAATAAGTTTACTGCCATCTCTCGACAGAGGATTGAAACTTTTAAGCCTTCCTTGGACAATTGTCAGGGCAATAGATATTGAATGAAGTCTCCACTAAAGTTGACCTACGCTGGCTAAATTCACAGATACCTACTACGTACAAAGTATGTTCTTTATGCCGTCAAATATTTAATATGGCAGTTATGACACTTAACAGATTTGTTAAATTGTAAATTTTTTTTTTATGTGTTGTTGTTAATTGTTAATATTGTGGTTTTTTTAATGTAATATATTCGTGTACCTATATCACGTGTTGGACTGGACTAGTCCGTAAGTGTTATGTTTACTGAATTAATTGTATTTAAATAAATAAATAATTTGACCCACATTTCTTAAGTGATTTTTGTTCAAATTGTTACATATTAATCAGCGTCGCCATCTAACCAAAGGCGTGACGCCATCTAAACGAGCATCAGTTTATCTTGACATTCTTGACGTTTCCGAGTTTCATCTTTTCCCAGGTACAGTTAATGTAAGATAACAGATGAAACCCCAACGTCCCCAGCCCAGATCCCATAGCCATAGCTTTTCCCTTTTATGATTATCAGTAAAAGAAAATGGTTTAAAGAAGTGGAAAGATTTAACATATGAAGTTTCTTTAAGCAAGGTCATTGCTTTCAGTCTACAGTTCATCATATACGTGTACCATAGCTTGTAATTGTGTCTGTCGTTTTGGCAGCGGTCCGGGCTTATTGCGACATTTTATGGCCCAAACTTTACAATGAAAATCAGGAAACGGGTTCTTGTTTCATCTTAAAAGGGGACGATAATCGCGAGCATCGGCTCTATGCAATAATGTGCTCATGTATTTATTAGCAAATTAAATTCTAAAAGTATACCAGGATAAGTCGAATAAGACATAATATGTTTACGGTATATTTTTAATACTTATAGTAAAAAGCTTCCGATGCAAATTAGTCTCCGTTTGCCGGAATAGTAAACTCACGTTCCACGACTATCAGAGATTTACCTTTTACAACTATAATCTGTGACATTTATATTCAGATGAATTTCTAATACTTTGGATCTCATCAAAGAGGGTTGCGGTTGTAATTGAAAATACGAACATAATTAAGGTCAGTGCGGGCAAGACCGGCATAGTTTATTTGAAATAAAGTTTGAGTGGATAAAACTCTATAATTAATGCAGTCTGGCGTAATGCGCATGGTCCTATGGGATAGCAAATATTATATTTTACAAAGCTTTTACAGTAGTAAGGTACTTTTAAGTGATAAAAATCACTTTTTTTAAGGCTCGGCGGGTTGACCGTCCTCCCGCGATAAGCACGGAAAGACCGTCTAGTGCTTGTTGTCGCGTAATTTCATATGAGACTAGGTTCCAAAATCATGATCATTGTTATTTTACGTAATAACGGGGCAGAATGTGCTAGATAACTATTAAAATAACGTTGAAATTTTGAACATATAAGCATTTTTCTATTTATAAAGCAAGACCGGCATATGTCCCGTAGATGGGGTTCATAACCTTTTCTTTTCAAGTCCAGATATTGCATAATACTGTTTTTCCAACGAACACCTGCGAATACAATTTAGTCACGATATTACAGGCTCATATAAATCCAACTACTTATCTGTTTTTGAAACTATGTTAATAAAGAAAACGTAATAGGATATTAAGATACGTGAATTAGTTTGGTAACATTTCTTAGCAATGCTTGGTTTTGCTATAGTCACTACAGTATGAATGAAGGCAAAATTTTTTACATCACACTCGCACACTAAACGTGATTTTACACGCAGGCGGAGCGTGAGTTATAGAAAAATCGTTCTCCCAAGGGAGTTATGAAATTTCTAGTACCGTATTCAATTTTTTATCTTTTTACATATTTTTATGTTGCAAGTGTGATGAAAAACATTGTGTGTAACTCGGGGAGTATGAATATTACAAACTCGAGTCTTGGAGGAGCTGAGTGGTTCTTTTCTGTTCAAGGATTTTATGTTGCCAGTATAACATATTAATTAAATGAAAAGAGTTTTGATATTATATTTCATGATCGTTTAAAAATTGTTGTAGATTAAGTTCGTACTACTGATTTGCAGTAGGTATATTCATTATTAACATTTTGGTAATTTCCTCATAGGTGACGTGAAAAATTGTATATGTCACATGGTAGCAAAATTATTTCCACCTTGAGCGTTAATACTTGATCCTCACTACGCTCAGGATTCTAATTTTGAATCCCGAGCGTAGCGAGATTAGAGATTCCTTTACTTCGTTCAGGATTCAATAAATACCCTTTGCCCCATTTTGCTCGATTACGACTTCAAAAACTCATAGTAGAGATTCAGATGTCATTAATACATAAATATTTACATAAATATTTTATACTTAATACATAAATATTTGTTATATACAAGTCATGTCTATACATCTTCCGAAGAATATATTGATAGAATCTTTTTTTGATGCACTTCCTAACACCAGCGTATATATCGACGAGGAAGACGAAATGATTTTGCTTGAGAAGTGCACAGTTTGTGCCACTAGTCATAGTTTCGATATGACCCTCTGTGCCTCCAGGGTTCAGTTTCTGCCGTCTAACGAACATCCGTTATCAAATATGTTTTGTCAAGGGTGCGCAAATATAATGTTTTCTGTTTAAATAAATAATTGGATTCAAAATGCTTACTTTTATTTCTAAAATACATAACTCTCTTTTGAAATATTTTTCGCCGGTGGTTGCATAATCTATACAAACACTACCAACTTAAATATAATGATGAGTAATGCAGTGTAAGTAGGCTTAGTTCTGTTCACCACTTATAATTCTTCACAACTATGTCATTTTTATTTAATACTTTCGAATGATATTAGTAACACCATACGAATCATTACCAAAACTGTATTTCGAAGTTAAAATCAAAAACGGTACAACTATCATAAGCCAAAAACGTACTTATATATTGATATTCTTTACACTCGACTTATTTCCAATAAAGCCTAAAAAAGGTTGGCAACTCCTTGTTTATCGTATGCCGGTCTTGCCTTTCTCTTTTATGCCGGACTTTCTGACTAATAGGCACAATTTCTAAGTTACATATTTCAGAACATAAAACAAGAAATTGAACGCGTTTTGAGTAGATTAATAGTACTAGTCAGAAAGAACGGTTATTAAATGACTACGTTACACACATGATATACAAATATTCCGACTGCTTCTATTTTATTTTAATTTTTTGCGGAACCATGTTGAACTCGATGCTCGAGTTCGAAACACGAATCAAGTTTATTGTTTACTAGTGTTCGTCCTAGGGTCAACTGGTCAAGACCAATGGCTTAAGGATGAAAAACTGGTATACCTTCGGAGGTCTGAGAGGCGTAGATATATTAACACAAAAGTTATTGTCAATAGACGGTCTTTCCGGGTAGACGGTCTTCCCCACACTGACCTTATGTATACATATTTAGATAGAAATATTGCACATATAGGTAAGTAATAGGATATTATTGTTAAGCTTTTAGCATTTAATCTTAGTAGGTGTTTAGTTTAGATCGGTACGGTACTTAATTTAATCAACTCTCTCCCTGATATCTTCTGGTCTCTTGCAAAATGCTTATTTAAAGTCCTATCGTAACAAATACAGCTTTCAGCGCAAAGTGGTTAAAGATACACTCTAGCAGTACAAAAACGTTTAGACGTTTTAAAAGTGGTACATCTTTTTATTTCTCTCCGTGAAGGATGGAGGCTCATCCCACTTCAGAGGCGCACTTGACCGCAACAGATGGCTTCGCTAGCCGTCTATCCATCTTCAAGTATTAGTATACTCTTATTGTGTGTAGCTAATAGCTGTTCAGTATCCATACAAAAGATTGGACATTATTTAATTCCAAGAAAATGGTCCCGTGGATCTTGGAACTACTACAATCTACAATATTTATTTATTTAAAACACATACAGTCATTCATACATATGACAAGGGTGCATATAAATATACATGAAAACTTACTCTAAAAAGACCTGGAGGTTCATAAAATTCAGAACAGAAAAAATACTTAAATAACACAAGCAAAGCTATGCTAAGGTAAGGCTAAGGTTATACATAATACAATAAGTATTAAAATATAAAAGTATACAAAAGAGTTGCTACGAAGATCTTTCAAATGATGAAGTTTAGCTCAACACATCATTTAACTTTTAGGAAAAAATAAAGATTAAAGAATAAATATTAAAGGTTGTATATATGTAATATTTCTGATGGCACAAGATAGAATATAAATATTGTAACAATATTGAAGCATGGACGTAACGAACGTGCTTTTATAGCTCATCTCATCAACCAACAAACATAAGTGTTATATGTTACCTATATAGGAGGGTTCCTATAACGTTACGTCAAGTTCTTTGGCAAAAATATGCTATTACGTAATTGTTATTACGTTAGTACGTTTCGTAATTGCCCGTACCGTAGTACAAAACTGTACTTAAAAGTTTTATTTTATAACTTCAACTTGTTTGAATGAGGATCTGTTGCATGTGGCGGGGTTGAAGTTTTATAAGAATCTTTAAATTAAATATTTTTTTTATTGGAAGGATAAATATAACCCTATAGATTGTATAGATAGAAATAACATTGCCTAAGTAAGCACTTAACTCCAGCATTTCCCTCATTGTTACAGAAATCCAATTACAGTAATGACGAGATAAAAACTGCGTTCTTTTATTTATTAAAAGTCTTTCATTTCAGCCAGCAATATCTTGAATAGTCGATAAACGTGCCTCCCATTGTGCCGTTGAAGTATGTGGCTAAGGTATTCCAATCGTTTTCAGAATGCTTATCGGAACCAGTGTATGTGGAATACCTATTTACATAATGGGTCGAATATTACTGGTTCTGTTGTAGTCCGATTTTCAAAGATTCGAATTTGGCAGAGTCATGGGATTCGACTACATTCTACATACCTAGTCCGACAACAAATAGTGCAAAGTATCAACAGTGTAGTGTTTTCCACTTCCCCGTGACCGAAATGACACTTGGTAGGTACAATGTTGTCACTATTCATTTCTAAAACTTTTTGTCGGATTGTAACGACTATATGTAAAGACTTGTGCCCATGCCTGAATCTTTGGGAATTTCTTGACACTGTACGAAAGCATTTTTATCCGAACTTAAATTAAGAGATAAGTGTAGAAACTCTACGTCCATGGGGCCCCAGCGCGAACAAGTTGTTCACAGAAATCGCGAAGCGTCTGGTTGAGGTAACTGGTGACCGAAGAGCTGGTGACTTCCTCGCTCAACGTATCAGCATTGCGATACAGCGAGGAAATGTCGCCAGTACCCTTGGTACAATGCCTCAAGGGCCTATTTTAGACATTAGCTAACTTTTAAGTTTAGTCTTAGTTTCTTATATAATTATGTAAATATGTTCATGTAAATAAAGAATTCAGATTTTATTGGGTTGGTAAGAAAGTAATGAGCGAATCATAACCAATATTGTAATTTTTATTTAATTTATTATTTTAATCATTTATCAAAAATATAACGGCCTTCGTTATCTACTACTTGTCTCCATCGTTCTGGTAAAGAATGAATAGCATCGGCGAAGAAGTTCTTAGGTTTAGATTCAAAAAACTCAGCTATGTACTGTCGTAGTTGGGCTTGATCATCGAACTTTTTTTCATTCAAGGCATTGCTTAGCGATCTGAACAATGCGTAATCCGTAGGTGCCAAGTCTGGAGAGTACGGTGGATGAGGTATCACTTTCCAACCTAGCTCCAATAGCTTTAGCCGAGTCACTTTTGCAATGTGTGGGCGAACATTGTCGTGTAAGAAAAAAACTTTAGCATGCTGTGGACGATTCTGACAGATTTTTTGGTTTAAATTTTCAAGCTGATTACAGTATACTGATGCGGTAACAGTCATTCCACTTGGTAGGAGTTCCCAGTGAATAATACCATGAATATCCCACCAAACGGACAGCATAACTTTTTTCGGGTGAGGCTCTGTTTTTGGTGCCTCTATTCCTTTTTCGTTTGGAGCTAGCCACTGACGTTTGCGTGTGTGATTTATATATAAGAACCATTTTTCATCTCCAGTGATAAGATGGTCCAACCAGTTGAATGTGCGGCGAAAAGACAGAAGTTGTATGCAGATATCGGCACGGCGGTTTAGTTGATCTCTATCAAGTTCGTGCGGTATCCAAACACTGTATTTGTAGTTTTTTCCCAACTCGTGTAAATGTGTTTCTATGGTGACATGAGAGCAGCCTAACTCGGTAGCAAGAGTACGACTCGTTAGCCTCGGATCTCCTTCAATTAAGGTTTTTAATTTGGCTACATCAATCTTCACCGGTCGACCAGACTTAGGTTGATCTGATAATGAAAAGTCGCCACTACGAAACCGCTGGAACCATCGTTTCGCCGTGGCCTCAGACACAACTTCAGGAGGAACACGCTGACATATATTACGCACTGCTTCGGCGGCTGAATGGCCAGACTGAAATTCATATAGTAAGCAATGCCTTACATGCACTTTTAATTCGTCCATTTTCTTCCTTATATTAGCTCGGCGACAGCTAGTGAATGACTGACGAGAAACTGTGCGACTCGCCCTTTATATACTTTCGACCATAGACGATTCTAGAACTCTTTCAAAAATTTTATGTGGAATTCAATCGATCGCTCATTACTTTCTTACCAACCCAATAGTAAAAAGAGATAAGTTGTTAAAGTTTTCGAGGGACTTATAGTTTTATGAATAAAATAATCATAAAATATGGTCGGTTTCGAAGAAACTGACAAATGAGCTCAAAATGAACTCACTGTTAAAAAATCATCACATTTTACTTAAAATATGTAATGATATCCTGTCCTGTCTTGAATTCTTGATTATTAATGATACCCGTGGTAACCGTGCCCGTAATAAGCGGTATCTATTTCGGCAAACAAGATAGCTATATTTTAAACAATCAATCCATAGGTACTTAATATTATAAATGGGAAAGTGTGTGTGTCTGTTTGTTTGTCCGTCTTTCACGGCAAAACGGAGCGACGGATTGACTTGTTTTTTTAAGTAAGTAGAGATAGTTGAAGGGATGGAGAGTGACATAGGCTACTTTTTGTCTCTTTCTAACTCCCCACTTCCATAAAATGGGGGGTGGAAATTTGTATGGAGTATTCCGCAATTTTCGAATTTAGCGCGAGCGAAGCAGGCAAGAAAGCTATTTTGTCATATGTGTGACTTCCTACTCAGTACAGTCAGTACTACCTACTCATAGCACCTGCCAAATGGTCTAAAAATTAAGACAGAATTTAACTGAGACTTGCTAAGTTATATGAATAAGGGAGTTGGATAAATAACTTTCGTTGGAATGTATGAAACCGGATGTGTAAAATTGATAGTATACACCACTATAATTTTATGTATTCATAAAAGAGAAATAAATTTTTAAATGAAATATAATTCACACACCTATGTTGTCACCCATCAAGAGTTCACATTAATCACATTACCCTGGTTGTTTCCTCGTCTCCATCTACAGGCAAGCAAAGGGAACAAGCGGGATGGTATTGATATTGAGCAATTCGAGGCGAGATGAAGGGCAAAGTTCGTAGCGCAACAGTCACTACGTCACTAGTTTTGTATTAAACACCTGGGGGCGATTTTTGAATCTACCGGTTGAAAACGGTGACTTGCTTATTATTTTCAGTGACAATTTTCTGAATTCGAACGCGTGAGACTCAAAAATCGGCCCCCTGATATGACCTTATTTACTATACAACTCGATATGCGGGTTTGGGATCTTAGTCTCAAATTGAAAATAATAAGAAATCTATGTTGGATATAAATACATCAGGACCAAAACCGAAGGTACCGATAAACTCTTTGGGGGCCTGACGTCTGCCTTAGCAATTGGGGAACGGTTACGGAATATCACCAAGGGGAGGAGAACGTCAAACTAAGTCCATACACGATTATAATTTTTTGGTCAAATCCAAAGTAACAGCTTGTCTAAACACTTAACAACCAATAAAATATAATGAAGATATAAAATATATATATATATATATATATATATGTCGGAGACAGACCGGATATTGGCACGGATAGTCAATTATAGCGCAGCGCGCGAAGAGTTGCAGCTGGACAGCTGACGTCACAACCAACCAGTTGTCCACCCAACCAGTTGTTGTCCTCACTTCGTGCGCTAGGACGGAGCCGGGATACCTGAGACCCAACACTCTCTGGCGGACCACGCTAGAGACAAGAAGTCTTAGAGCCTCCTCGGAACTGTCCACGCTATAATTGTTCTAAACCAAGTTGTTTACCTATCAGTTATTGTAAAATTTAAAGTGTGTAAAATAAATCGTTGATTACTATCGTCTTCGTCTCAATCCTCGATGACCCAGCAACGCCCCGATGTCTGAAAATGGTGCCAATCCTGACCTGTCCCCGACATCAGAAGTGGGATTCGAGCGAGCAAACGAACGCGAAGATGGAACACAAAGTGAACAAAGTGGTGTTAATCATGATCAAAATTGGCGTCTTATGTTCGAAATGCAAAATTCCAACATGAAGGCGTTAATCGAAGCTCTTCATAAGCCTCAGCATTCAGGAAAATATGTGAATCTTCCGCAGTTTGACCCTGACAAGACCGACGTTGATGCACAGTCATGGTGTGCAACGGCTGATTTGTGTTTATCGGATAACCCTTTGGAAGGAGGACAGTTGATTGTGGTCATCAGTAAAGCTTTGAAAGGCGAGGCTTCGGCATGGTTGTCCCAAATATCTTATGCGGGTATGACCTGATCACAATTCAAGGGGTTGTTTACGACCAGATTTGTATGCACCATTGGAGCGGCCAGCTTGTCGTCGCCATCAGCAGGGCGTTAAGAGGAGCAGCCACGTAGAGCTTTCGCAAATCGTTTACGCAGTACAGCAGTAATAACTCTTCTTACAAACTTCACGCCGCGCAGTGCGTCGAAAAACTACCCTCGCACGCAGCGAGTATATGCGAAACTGGGAAATATTGAATTGGACAGTTGCGGTCGCGTTTGTGCGCTGTGTTGACGTGTGTGTGAAAATGACGTCAGTGCCGAACACATTTCGTTACTGAAGTGTTTATGGGGGTATGGAGAACAGTTCCAAAAATCCGGAAATAGCATTCTTCAGAATTCCTAGACATCCAGAAAAATGCCGTCGTCCCTGCCGGAGATTAACTACTGAGTCGTTCTTATACTGTGTCGTTTACCCTGGCTTAAGGTGGGAGCAGTTCCAGGAGCTGTTTATTGCGAGCTAATTCCTAACCTAGAAACGTGGTAGTAAGGTCACGTGTCTAACCTTGAATGCAGGTGAGTTCATTTCATAATGTTATTTGGTGAATTGTGGATCCTATTTGTGGAAAGTTTGAGAATGCCTACACTTGACGAGAATCATTTGTAACGTAGTGATTATAAAATTTCGAAAATCGTAATTATTGTTTGTGCTAAAATTATTTAGTGTCTTTTCCTCTCAAAACAAAGATTCTTATTCTGATTTTGTTAGTTTCCAAGATCCGTATTCTGTAGTGTTTCATAGTTTATGAAATTCGACAAGTTATTACCAGTAATACTCCTAATTGTTCATTGTGTGAAAACAGAAGCTACGCATATGAAATTTTATGTTGCAGTATGCTACAGTCAAGTCTACACAACGTGTGGTATCTAAAAGTCGCGTGTGCCATCACGCGAGTACCACAGACAATGCACAGCACAGCACTGCATTTCCTGATCTGGAGAATGAAATGTGATCTGGAGAATGAAAAAGGACAGGTTTCGTTCCAAATGTTTATTATTGAATTTTGTTCAGTGTCATGGCTAAGAAATCTAACCAAACCCGTTTTATTTAGTAAAAGTTTAAAGACAAATACTTACAAACACGTGTTCTTATTTGTTTTTGTTTTTCATTTCAAGTTTTTAATTTAGTATCAGGGAAAGTTCATAAAGTAATGATTGTTAAATCTCATATCTAAGACAATGTCAGTCGCTGTTTACTTGTTTCCCTTTAAGTTTTTACGTCAGTAAACGATGAAACTGATACCGTGAAAATGATATTTTCAGTAATGGCCAGCTGTGATAAACCACGACGTCACTGCATCTACTGCAGCAGTGGCAACCGCTGCTTGGCGCCTTCGTGCTTGAACTGGTCTTCGTGAGGTCCTCATCTTTGGCTTCGACGTGTGCGTCGTAGCGACGAATGAGAACACACCATTGGACACTGATACTTTAAGCTGGTGAGCAGTTCTCATTTTATTGGGATATTGTTGAGATATTTGTTCTGTTTAGATTGTGAATTTTAACAGAATGAAACTCATCTGTTGAAGTAAATTCATTTTTTTTTTGGTAAACATTAGTTTGCAATCGAAGAATGAAACTCGTTGTTTTCATGGTTAACGTAATTTTTATTTTGTACCATATTGCTATGTGTTGCTTTAGCTCAGACTGCGTACAACCATTACAATCATTCGTAAGGGCCCATTTAGACGGTACGAGAACTCGCATACGAGTTTTATTATATTGCGGTATTTGATGGCTGTGCAAAATTGCATGTACCTTCAACAGCCAGCAATGTAACTAAAATCGCATGCGAGTTCGCACGCCGTCTAAATCAGGCTTAAACGTAGGAGTAAAATTCGATCTATTTTTCCGTTTCTGTGCGGCCACGTGTGGGTGGCGTGCGTTTGGTTTGGTGGTGTAATCGGTCGATGTTGGATGCCGTATGGAGGTAGTCCATATTCATGTGATGAACACCGGGTAGAGGTGGTTCATATGTCGCCGTGTGTCAGCTGTATGACGTGTGTCAAGTTGCCGAATGGATGCAACTGTTAGAGCACTGTAACTCATTATCTTGATTCTGATTTAGTGACATTTTGATCAGTGAGATCAACACGTTGAGTTTCATTCTACTATTGTTGACTTATTTTGGTACCTACATACAATTTTGAAAAGGTTTTTTTGTCCTTAACTAAAATGATAGGATAAAACTGGTAAAGTTGACTTTTTGGTCATGTTTTTAGTTAGTTTCATAATAAAGAAAAAGTGAAAGGCTTTTTTTGATCTTACAATTTTAATTGCGGATTAGAGTCGTTGTTTTGCGAACCGTGAATTTTAGGTAGTTCTGTGACAGCAAACAAATAGGTTAACATTTAATGGGCTCACGATAGATTGAGGAAAATGCCAGATAGCCACGTACCATTTGATGATTTAGATGTAAAGATAGCGAGTGTAATATTGAGAATGAGGATCTCAGTTCGGCTGGTCAGACCGTACCAGAGGCTTCACCGTAGTCGTAGCCCGTTAGAAGTCGGTATCTGCTGTGTGCAATCCGTGGGTGCGCGATGCGCGGGGAGCTCTGGCGGAGGTCGGGTCTTGCAGAGACCGTAGAGTCACAGGGTTGACTCGGCGATCCCGTGGGGATGCGCGTAGTGTGTGGTTATGGTATAACCAATAGGCCACGAATGAGATACTTGTTTGGATTTTATGAAATTAAATGTGTTGAAGATTTTATTGTGAAAAAAGACAACATTTGGTACTCGGTTGTTTTGGCATTGCGTACAGTGTGTAAATAATGCTATCCATTTTATCAAATTTAATATTTTGAAGATTTTATTGGGAAGAATAAATAACTAAATTGGAACTTGGTTGTTTTGGCATTGCGTATAGTGTGTAATAAATGCTATCCATTTCTTGAAATTTAAAGTTTTGAAAGTTTTATTGTGAAGAATAACTAAATTGGCACTTGCTAATTAAACAACCGTTTTGGCACTACGTAATAGTGTGTAAATGCTATCTTAAAGTTTTTAACGTTGATCATTTTACTTTGAATTACAGAGTTTCTTTGAGATTTCGTCAGGAGTGACCGAACGGTGTACTTTGCGTGTCTATTATTGTTGCAGAGTAAAACACACGAGGACGTGTGTAAGCGCAGGTTGGCCGTGTCGGAGACAGACCGGATATTAGCGCAGCGCGCGAAGAGTTGCAGCTGGACAGCTGACGTCACAACCAACCAGTTGTCCACCCAACCAGATGTTGTCCCCACTTCGTGCGCTAGGACGGAGCCGGGATACCTGAGACCCAACACTCTCTGGCGGACCACGCTAGAGACAAGAAGTCTTAGAGCCTCCTCGGAACTGTCCACGCTATAATTGTTCTAAACCAAGTTACCTGTCCCCGAAATATATATATATATAGATACAAAAGCAAGACTAACGGGCATCGTAAAGTTAGCAAGGAACCTGCCACGTGGACTACAAATGCAACACGTTCACATGGACGACCATAATAAAGAGGCATATAACTATAACGCGATTTCATCTCCAATAACAGCGCGGCCTTTCATAAATCGTTCCAGTTTTAATATAACAGGCAGCTCCATAATCTTCACACTTTGGTTCGCATGCAATGGGACGGAACGTTCAGTGGTGGTGTTCTATTCGCTTGCAGAGCACGGACAAATCCCATATCAAAGTCCTTTTCAGAAAACTCTAACGATGAAGCAATTAGCAAAGAAACTCAACTTACGGTTTGATTTTTGGTCTGTGCACTGTAATTTTCCTATCAAGTAGCTGTCTCATACTAAAGTAGGTATCTATTGAAATTAAAAATACAGAATCTATAATAACTTACTATCTTGCATGCATCTTGCATGTTTGAAACACTGATGTGGGACAAAACCGACAAAAATGTAGAAAAAAAGTCTTAGAATTGACTGTAGTCTTGTCTTGCTAGATGTAACCACTTTGACGCGAAAGTCTAACCAACACAGCTATCGGTTCCGCACTTTCGTTTCGCGGTTTCGCGCATGATTTGTGAGCTAAGGGTCTTCAAATGAGCCAGTATAAGTGCCTCTCTAATTGCCTAGATACATATAATAGATCAAAGTATGTACATCTGTATAGTTTACACTTCGGAACCTGAGTGTCGGTTAGTGATAAGAATGCACGTTCTGTGCCACGCAGCCGGCGGCGCTGCATTTCCTAACGCATCTTCGTTCAATATCCGCGAGGATTGTTTGTTCCCCCCACCGCCCTCCCTCTAATGGAGGGGGTGTCTTGCCTAGTTTAGAAATAGACTTTCCTGATGCCTACCGGAGGCACGAATCGTAATATGTATTTATAGTTAAGACTGTGTGTTCTAGGTTAGTTCCGGTTCGTTAAATAATATTGCTTGTAGGTGTTCCCGAGTACATACAGACCAGGGGATTCCTACATATGTATTTTGCTTCGAGCGTAGCCTAGTCACAGATTTCTATTTTTATATTATACCAAGCCTTTCCCCACCCTGTTTGGTCACGGTTTAAGAATTTCATCACCCCTTTTCGTCCCGAGGGTGTCGTAGAAGTCGACTGTGGGAAGTGGGTTCAATAGGCTACTAGACTCATATCGAATTTGGCACAATAAATGATTGTCTTCTGTAGTATTTGACATAAAAAAAACAATATTAATAGATTTTGGGTATTAAAAGTGTATGATGACTACGTATTTTCGATTTAAAATGTGTGTATTTATTTATTTATTTTGGCCACCGAAAACGCAGCGATGTAGTGACGTCTTGGAATTCGAAGTTACTTCATTTCAAAACAATCACCGACATAATGAACTTTATGCCTCATACTTAAAAGTCAGAAAATTTTGGTTTTTGAGTTGAATGACCGGGGTGCGTATCGATCGATATAACTTTTTTTGATATATTTTCAGTCGTAATAACGATCATTTGATATAGTTATTGAATCATATAACAACAAAGACTATACTAACAAATTGTATAATTCTTATTTAATATAATGATCATTTTTTCGAATAACATTTATTATAATATATATGGTAACTCGGTTGTAATTTGATTTCCTACGGGACAGGCAATGCCTAGTGTAGGAATCACGCCAACTATTGGTAAGGCACAAAGGGTTTGCTTTTCAAATTCAAAGTTCTGTAATTAAATTCTGTGTATATTGTATATGAATTTGTAAAGTTGAATAAATATGTTTTATGTTTATGTTTTAATATACTTTGAGTATAATGCTTATTTCCGATAATAAATAAATTGTATAACACAAACTCGTTCTACAGCACAGACAGAATAAAACAAAAATTTTACAATAAATTAGATCAATTATTTCCAGAAAACTAGATTAGGTTAGAACTGTGACCCCTACACACAACGCGCTGCTACCAGAAAAATAGGTTAGGTTAGGTTAGACCTGTGACCCTTACACATTATATGTACTGCTATCAGAAAAGTAGGTTAGGTTAGGTTAGAACTGTGATCCCTCCAAAAAAGAATTAATTAATCCATGAAATGTTTTATATTGTTTGCTAGTTATATTATACTAGTCGTATATCAATAGATAGTTATACTATATAACGGTTATTATAAATAAGTATTATACGAAATAATGATTATACAAAATAAAAGTAGATATGTTGTTGTTAAACCCCCAAATCTCTTCACAAGCACCCTTGAACATATATTTAGAAGCTTGGCGGTCTGCTGGGAAGGCAAGGGCATTGTCGTTGGCGACCGAAGACTTACAAATCTCCGGTTTGCCGATGACATTGTCTTGTTTTCCTCATCAGCCCGAGAGCTCCAAGTAATGCTTCAAGATCTGAGCTCAGCAAGCCTTCAAGTTGGTCTTACAATGAACAGGACCAAGACTCAAATAATGACCAACAGCACAAAACATAGGGTCGAGGTAGATGGGCAGGCAATAAAATATGTCGACGAGTATCTGTACCTGGGCCAATTAGTTTCCTTCAGCCATAGACAGGACAAAGAAGTCGAAAGACGGATCCAAAACGCGTGGAGGAGCTATTGGTCTATGAAGGAACTGATGAAGGGCGACCTTCCTCTGACCTTAAAACGGAGACTCGTCGACATGTGCATCCTGCCTGTCCTAACCTATGGTGCTCAAACGTGGTCACTTACCGAGGCGCAAAAGACCAAATTGAAGGTTTGCCAAAGAGCCATGGAGCGCAGTATGCTAGGAGTAAAACGGATTGACAGAATCCGTAACTCTACGCTGCGCTCCAAAACAGGCATTACTGATGTTGGAGTTAAGACTGCCAAGTTGAAATGGGACTGGGCCGGCCATGTCTGTCGCATGCACCCACAGAGGTGGGCAAAAATTGCCACGGTCTGGGTGCCGCAAGACGGGCGAGGATGTGGCAGACCTAGGCGGAGATGGCGGGATGACCTGGACGCATATCTTAGTGACTGGCCGGAGATTGCTCAAGACCGTGACGGATGGAGATCCATGGGGGAGGCCTTTGCCCAGCAGTGGGACACCATGTAGGCTATTAATAAATGTTGTTGTTATACCAAATGTTAATTATGTCTAATGAGTGATTATATCCTTTAAATATATACCAAATGTTGTTATATCAAATGTTACTATACCAAAAAAAGTTATACCAATCATTACACAACCGAATGACCGGATGCACAGATAATCTATAGATTAACATGACTGTGTTGTTTTCATCTGATTACGTAAAAGTATACTTTAAAATAATTTTTTGCTGTTTTTAGGTCATAATAAAATATGGTAACATTTTATTTCGGTTAATTGGACAGTACTTAATCATATAAGACAGATAATCGATGGAATCAGGCGTTACTTTGCGGAAATCCATGTTAATCGTAAACTAGAACATTCCTTTGCTAACCCGCGAATTGACAACGTGCAAGTCAATCAGTGCTAACCCGTTATACTTACTTGCTGATGTTGACGGTCCTGCTCCTGAGAATGTTCTAGTTTACGACATAAGACAGACTTTAAAAACCGGCCAAGAACGTTTTCCGTATTTTTCTCAAAAACTACTAAACCTATCAAGTTCAAAACAATTTTCCTAGCAAGTGTTTATAAAGTTCTACTTTTGTGATTTTTTCATATTTTTTAAACATATGGTTCTAAAGTTAGAGGAGGGGGAGACACTTTTTTTTCATTGAGAAGCGATTATTTCCGAAAATATTAATATTATCAAATAACGGTTTTAGTAAACCCTTATTCATTTTTAAATACCTATCCAACAATATATCATACGTTGGGGTTGGAATGAAAAAAAAATCAGTCCCCACTTTACATGTAGGGGGGGTACCCTAACAAAACATTTTTTTCCACTTTTTATTTTACCACTTTGTCGGCGTGATTGATATACATATTGGTACCAAATTTCAGCTTTCTAGTGCTAACGGTTACTGAGATTATCCGCGGACGGACGGACGAACGGACAGACAGACATGGCGAAACTATAAGGGTTCCTAGTTGACTACGGAACCCTAAAAAAGGGTCAAGTAGCCTATTGTATTAGTGGTGGGTACAAGCAACCTGTCTCTGCTAAAGTGGCACTGACTCTGACTATCCCTTTTGTAAATACAGGCGTGAGTTTATGTATTTTCCCCTCACTAGCTCGGAAACACGTGTTTTGTCCTTTAATACCAGCGGGTAAAAACGCATTTTATCCACTAGTCACTCACTAGTGGGTAAAGTAATTTGACCTTGAATAAAGTCAAATTAACTGCTTTAAAATTGATACTTAAAAGTAGGTGAATCTAGTAATACAGATGACTTACCACCTGTAGAACTACTGGAAGCAGTGATAAACGCATTTTTGCGTTGTAGTTTTCTCGCTATAGTGAGGGGAAAAGTTTTGTGTTACACTCGGGTGCAAATGTATTTTACTTCTCGTGTGTTAAAAAACAAGTTCAGGATTATATTCTCGAACCACTCGCTTCGCTCGTGGTTCAACTATAGAATCCTTTCACTTGCTCGTTTTTCAATTCCACACTCGGCGTTAAAATACAACTTTGCCCCCTTGTATAACAAATAACTATTATGAATGATCGCTTACCCTTATCCCATTCACTTGGGGGCGACACAGCACATCTTCCTCTTCGATACATCTCTGTCTATTACCTCTCGTAACACTTCCTTCCACATTCATACGTAATACTTTCTTCCACATGACATCTATCCCTTCGCATTATATGTCCATACTATGCTAGCTATAGTATGTATGTATCAAGCTTTTTTTAAGATATAGAGAAACATGAGGAAAATTAGAAAGGGGGTGATCCTGATCGATGTACGAATTTTTAATATTAAATTGTAATTTGATTAAGAAAGGCTGATATAGACTGTCGAGATCATGATTGATGTCCCGGGAGTACATTTCCAAATCGAAAGTCTTGATTTTATGATTTCTACTTTGTGCTACGCTACGATCGATGCAGACAAATTAATCTTACCCTCTCCATATTAACAAAGACATATATACCTCCGTATAGACGGATAAAGTCTAAGAAAAAAACGTACCTCAGTACCATACAGAAAAAGGTACGGTGGTCTAGATGGCATTACATCTTTGGGGGACGCTCAGCTAGATGGCGCTAATATTAATATTTGACATTTTAACACATATCAAGCTAAGAATATGGACCAAATTGTCAAAACTGAGGTTCAAAAGTTTTAAGCCTGTGTCAAGAGATGGCAGTCTATGCACTGTGATTACACATTTTACTTTGACAGTAACTCTCTATAATACTCGATCCTCTTTGATTAATTAACAAATACATGTAAGAATTTACAGTAAACGTTCTTGCACTGATCCGTCCGTCTATGTCATAAGTAATCTTATTACATTTATAATTAGTATAATTACTTCGTTTATGATACAAATTAATTAGTAAAAGAAAAGAGAGGAGCTTACTGAGCAAAAGACGGAGACCCGCATACCGTAGACTCAATTACTGAGCGTCTATTGCCTCCGACAGACTTATTTACTTGTCATGCACAAAAATGCAGACCCATTAAATTTGTATAAGAATCATTATTTAATCGAATAATTAATGAGAAATATGAATAATGATTAGTACAGCTTATCTGAGTCTATAATATTTGTCAAAAAAAACAGTGTTCGGAAAGAGAAGAGAAAAGTCATGCACCTAAATATTTTCTTGCACATCACAGACTCTAATAGAGAGCCCAGAGCCGCCAGACCTCCCTCATTTTCTCTAGGATGAAACTTTGGGACAATGTAGAGTTCGTATCGACGTTTAAAGTCTGCATATTACCTAGTTCCATTTTTTGCTATAAGGTTTTTTTTTTTAAACACTTACTTTTCTTAAATTCTCAAGGCTGATTTTTATATATGTAATAGAAAAGACTGTAAGGATTTGATAATCATCATTTCCAGACCATTTCCGCCGGCCGTAACTTTGACCAGACGCTTGAAAGTATCTCTAACTTACCCTAATTTCTCAAGCTACGGCCGGCGCAAATGGTTACGAAATGATGATTATCAATTCCTAACAGTATTTTCTAACACATATATATATAAATCAGCCTTGACAATTCAAGGAAAGTTGGTGTTTTAAAAAAAACCTTATAGCAAAAATATGGCCGACGGGCCGAACTAATAGTAGGTAATATGCAGACATTAAACGTCGATACGATACGAACTCTACATTATCTCAAAGATTCATCCTTGGGAAAATGAGGGAAGTCTGGCGGCTCTGGGCTCTTAGTCCATAAATAATGTTTAATATTCTCCATGTGGTTGTTTTGTTTTCCTGCACCAAAAAACCAGTCGGAATTCTTTTGAATATAACCTCTGCTACTTTGTAACTCATTGTTACATTTAAAAATTCAAAGTATCTAGACCCACGTAGTTATAAAAGTCTCACGCAAAGCTTAAACTCACATCACAAGACATGAAATAGTAATATCTAAAGAAACTAGCAAACATAGCAGACGTCTAGCAAAACACGAAGGCGAAGTTTGTCGCATTTCTCAGGCCAAAGGAATAAAATAGCACGTAAACTTTCCTAACTTTAGACGCCCTAAGCGGTTTTTCCATACACGGTTTGTGCATTAACGCGCTCGGCTGTTTGTTTGTCCATCACTTGTTGATACGTGTTTCATGTACACCTGGGAAACCGTTGGTGAAACCCTAACCTTAATGTGTAGGTAAATGATTGGAGAATATACGTGAGTATGCTGGCATAAATTAACGTTTTGTTTAAAAGTTATGGTATTTATGATTTTGTCTAAATTATTACGACGCGCTGTACGAATTGTTGACGATTCCAAACTCACAAGCGTTATGATTGAACCCTTAAGTCTAAGAAGAAACTTTTATTCTGAGGAACTGTTTGACATGATGCCAATATCCACTTTTCATCATCGCACCGCTCGCCATCGACAGGGCGCTCATCCACACATCTTGCAGCCTAAATGGTCGCACAACGTGCGGGTTCAAGGAACTGTTTGACATGGTGCCAACATCCACTTTTCATCATCGCACCGCTCGCCATCGACAGGGCGCTCATCCACACACCTTGCAACCTAAATGGTCGCACAACGTGCGGGTTCAAGGAACTGTTTGACATGATGCCAACATCCACTTTTCATCATCGCACCGCTCGCCATCGACAGGGCGCTCATCCACACACCTTGCAACCTAAATGGTCGCACAACGTGCGGGTTCAAGGAACTGTTTGACATGATGCCAACATCCATTTTTCATCATCGCACCGCTCGCCATCGACAGGGCGCTCATCCACACACCTTGCAACCTAAATGGTCGCACAACGTGGTGCGGTTTCAAGGAACTGTTTGACATGATGCCAACATCCACTTTTCATCATCGCACCGCTCGCCATCGACAGGGCGCTCATCCACACACCTTGCAACCTAAATGGTCGCACAACGTGGTGCGGTTTCAAGGAACTGTTTGACATGATGCCAACATCCACTTTTCATCATCGCACCGCTCGCCATCGACAGGGCGCTCATCCACACACCTTGCAACAGTTGCAACCTAAATGGTCGCACAACGTGGTGCGGTTTCAAGGAACTGTTTGACATGATGCCAACATCCACTTTTCATCATCGCACCGCTCGCCATCGACAGGGCGCTCATCCACACACCTTGCAACCTAAATGGTCGCACAACGTGGTGCGGTTTCAAGGAACTGTTTGACATGATGCCAACATCCACTTTTCATCATCGCACCGCTCGCCATCGACAGGGCGCTCATCCACACACCTTGCAACCTAAATGGTCGCGCACCGTGCGGTTTCAGAGGAATTTCCCTCCGCGGACGCTCCGACTGTTGAATGAGCTCCCTGCCGAGGTATTGCCGATGAACTACACTATTTATGGGGTTCTTAAAAAAAGGAGTGTACAAGTTTCTAATGGGTCGGCAACGCGAATGTGAAACCCCTTAAGTTGCAGGCGTCCATAGGTTACAGTGACCGCTTTACTGCATCAAGTGGCAAAACTAAGCACTTGTTGTAGCGTTATCACAACATTTTGCAATGGCTCTTGGGGGCCTGGGGTCCACTATGGCAACTAATCCCAGGGTTTGGTATAGTTTACTAGGAGCCACTAAAAACGACTAGGAATTAATAGTTATTATTAACAATCAACTCCCACACGTATCAAAACTATCAAAAGGCTTAATGTTCGCTAGCAACATTAGGCTTGCATTGAAACTAATGGTATGAACTCCAAACTCGATGACAATGCGCCTATGTCACTTGAGCAGGGAACCTGTCTCGTAGTTTTGTCTGGCAGTGGCACTAGTTGAAACACATGGTGTTACTCTTTGGATTAATCCTAAAAGGTGATATTTCGAATATTGAGGTTTTTTTTTGTACTGGAACGTTTCCTTATTCAGAAATTTTCATAATAATCATAAAATGTTTCTCGAATAAATTAATATGTACTTACAAAAATTTGTAACTATAAGGCAAGCGCGGATCCAGCTTCGTGCCCAGGGGGGGTTACGTGGTAAAGGCCCAGGCCCCAGAGGGGGGGTCACGTGGTCTATTTATATGGCCAACCTAGGCTCTAGTCCTCTTAACAAATTATAGTCCTCATAACATTACACAGAATGCAGTGTAGGTAGCTGGCAAACTTAGCACTTCACGCGAATCAAAAAATCTCTTATGTACAATCTAAGAACAAACAAACATAACTGCTTCGGCTATTAAGGCAAATGCAACTACGAGTCAAACATCAGCAAGTTACTCTCGGGAGTTGAGCAGTTGCACTCAATTTCAAAACTCCTCATGTCACTTGATACCTGAAGTTGGGAACTGTAACTGAATATAGCTACCGCCCGGGTTCGAGTGTATCAGATCTAAGTGGAGCGTTTCAGGAAATTATTCAGTTTGGTATGGAAACCAGAGTGTTATTGCGAGACAGGTGTGTCTATGTCCAGCAACTAAACCTTAGGTGGACTAGGTGGGAAATATCTACCTACACGATAGAAATAATGTATCTCCACTTTAGCAATCAATATGGGCAATCGCTTAAAAAAATTTCGTCCAAAAACAACGAAATCTTAGATATAACATAATCTTTAAAAAACATAGGATGGATGAATACTTGGATATGTTACGCAAATACGAGTGTAATTTTCCGTTAGTGCATATATAATCCCATATCAAAAAAAATTAACTTTACATGCTTACAAACTGAAATAGATAGGTATCATACACTGAAGAATAAATAACCAAGTCCGATAGTGGCCAAGCCGGGAATCGAACCTGTCTCTCTAACGAAGTTAACGTCCTTACCACCAGGCCGGCCGCTTAAATTGCCTAAAACTCAGATTTCATCATCTTTTCATAGTACAATGATAGCCTGGATAGCAAAATGTGAAGAAAACTATTTTCAAGTCCATAATACCTATAAATATACACTAATATGTAATACATTTTTCAGTACAATGATGTGTTTTTACGCACTAGTGCGAGAAGTGGTTCATTATTTGTCAGGTCGGAACTTCGGAGGGCCATCTGTACTGAAAAACATCGTACGATACACGTGCGAAAAGGAAATTCGTAACTCGTGGTCGTGTTTTAATTTATCGCCACTCGTTTCGAACTTCCTTTTTTACGCACTTGTATCGTAATGTACTATTTCTTACCTGTTTTGATGTGTGCTGCAAAACGCATCCCAATGCTTATCAGCATTTTCGTCCAAGTCCTTCAAAACATTTCCATGGCCTTCCAATCATTATCGCAGAGAAAACAATATACTTATCTACTGTATCATGTACTGTATCATTTTTGGGTTAAATTGTGGCGTAGGCGAGAGGCTGGCAACCTGTCACTGCAATGTCACAGTTTCGTTTTCTTTCAACCCTTATATCAGTTATATGCCAAGAGTGGCACTGAAGCTTTAGTAGTTTCATGTGCTCTGCCTACCCCTTTATGGGATACAGGCGTGATCGTATGTATGTATGTATGTATGTATCATTTACAACTTTTAAATGACCTTCCCAATCGATTTTATGACCTTTAGGTACTTACTTTGATCAGACTAGAGCATCGAGCGTATTTTATGATGCCATTAGTTCGAAAGCGGCAACGATTTTATATGGCTATTTTAAATGTGTTTACAAGCAACGATGTCGGAGTAACACAAACAAAATTTATGTGTGAAATATACGCTCACACTCTCACTATCTTACATCAGATTTAAAATAAAATACTTACTTAATACTGTAAATATAATATAATAAAATTTTGTATTAAGTCTTTACTTTAGTTTCAACTTTGCATGTTTTTAATTTAATATTTTTGCTTCTTTTTCATATGTAATGTAATAATTGTCTAAAGGATAGGATACCCCTAAATATATTATGTAGAACGGTCACCACGACCACGACACAGGCCTCGCCTAGTGTGGGACCACAGATATAGTTGTAAAATTTTATGTCATTTTTCTAATAAACACATTTTTATTCTATTATTTTATTTTATTTATATCAGACTGTTTACGGGTACATTTTCAGGTAGACAGGGCAATGCAGCAAGAACCATCAAAACAGCGGTAAAATGATGTACTTAGATTGGCGTTTAATACAATGAATGCGATACAAGTGCGGAAGAGAGGAAATTCGAAAAGTGTGGCGATAAATTAAAACGAGTCCAAAGGCAGGAAGGAACTTCCTTTTCGCACGTGTATTGTACGACGTTTTTTCAGTAGGTACACAATTATGGTCATTTGAAATTTCGACCTGACAAGAAATGTATAATTACTACTTACTTTGCGAACTAGTGGGGAAAAACCTACCTATGTACCTACTAAAATAGTACATTACGATACAAGTGCGTAAAAAAGGAAGTTCGAAACGAGTGGCGATAAATTAAAACACGACCGAAGGGAGTGTTTTAAATCGACACGAGTTCCGAATTTCCTTTTCGCAAGTGTATCGTACGACGTTTTTCAGTACAGATGAGCCTCCGAAGTTTCGACCTGGCATATAATGAACCACCTCCCGCACTAGTGCGTAAAAAAAAACACCATCTGTACTGAAAAAATATTTACAGTTGCCCTGCGTCTGTATAACTCGATTCACATCATCTTATTTACCTAATTCAAGTAATTTCTTCACCTTTGTTATAGGAGTTCAAAAGACGAATATATTTTGCCCCAGGACAGTCTCCTTTTAAACAAAGATGGAGAAAATCGGAGAGAATAAGTACCCAGAAGAAGCTGAGTACCTATGATTTTCCCGGTTCTTACTGACTGGCCAGTTGTGTTTGTCAGACTATATCTCTGGCTTGCCTAAAGGTGCTAACGCACGGCCGCACAAGCACCGTACCGCACCAAGGTCCTCCACATACTATCATGTAAGTGGGAACGAAAAATTGTGAAAATTTTACTAAACATTGGTTTTATGCTAAAAAATATTACATGCAGGAAAAATAAAATCGAGTCTGTATCTTGGAAACTTTTTTTTTGAATTGACAAAAAAAAACTTTCAATTTTACCACCCTTGCATGTGCGTATTATATATCCATATCGTATTTCAAAATTATACGAGATTGTATCTAAAACATTATCTTTCAAATAAAGTGAAAACTGTCGGTTAACATTATTATAAAAAATTATCACTGAAAAACCACCATACTATACAGGTCGCGCAAATTAGTTAGAGAATTCATCGAGAGATGGCGCTATACTATACACAATTATGTTAATAATGCTCATTAGTAGCTATACTTCTAGTCAAGTCATTAGAGTTAATTATATGAGATGAGATTTTTTAACCATTGAAAGTTTATACGAATACGGAACCCTTGGTGGGCGAGTCCGAGTCGCACTTGGCCGGTTTTTTATTATGTAAACAGATATTAGGTAATCAGTCAACTTAAATTCGCTGATAAAGACTTAACTTCAATGGGGTGCTTCCTTACATGAAAAGTGTCCGGGTTTTCCCCAGACACTTCTTGATACCCCACTTGGACGGCCCCCGGACGACCTCCAAACTAGGACAAATCCGGGGAAACCCGCCTGACGGATGGCAGCCCTAATCACAAGTAATGCAAACCTGTAGCTGCTATTTTTTTTCTAGCTGGCATCTTAGCTGCAGCCGGAACAAGTGATTTTCGAGATTTACAATTTCTTAAATTATGCTAATAAGTAATTACTTAATATCGTATAATTACTCACATAAATTAGGCGCTCACACACTCATTCCCGGCAATATGTTTCAGACGGAGCCAAGGAGCCGTCTTCACGCTGCCGCCGACGCCATTAAAAGTCACTTCCACTACTTGCATGCCGCCTTTACACAGCCCAAATTTTGGAGTTGAATTGTTGATTATGCACGTTTTACACATTATGTGGATTAATGAATTGTTTTATAGGGGCGAAAAATTAATAAATCACAAACACTGCACCAACGGCAAACATAACAATACTCAGAAAGTGTCAAAGTCATTTCAAATTAAAACTGCTGTTTATTCGTTAAGCCATTTACATGCGTGGTAAGCATCGATTTAAACTTCCCAAGATACACTATCACCTACAAATTCGACACTCAAAAGCATCGATTTAAACTTCCCAAGATACACTATCACCTACAAATTCGACACTCAAAAGTGTCCGATCGCTTAGTTGCAAATGTGTGCGTCTAGTTGACAAACGAAAACTTCGCAATGTAGTAAAAACTACTTTAATTTTTTTACAAAAACAACGTTATTTCTTAGTATTTAAAGTTCAATTTCAAATGCAAGCAATTGGCGGTTATGACATTAATGAATGTGATCATCGCGAAAGCCATAAAATTTTATGACCGCAGATCGCAGGTGTGCATATTTTTAAACAAATCTACGTCTTATTGCAACCAACATAGGTTTAATTTCGTTCGCGCTGCAACAATCTAAACGCCATTTTTAAATTGGGAACGAGGATGGACAGAGGCATCATGGGAGTCGCGCTATGAGATGAAAGGCGAGAATGAGGAAATTTGCGGTATTTTTGCGAAAAACTTAAACAGTTTATTTATTTATATACATACATACACAATATATTATTAATATATATATATATATATATATATATATATATATATATATATATATATATTATATGTGTGTGTGTGTGTGTGTGTGTATGTATGTATATAAATAAATAAATAAATATTGGGGACACCTTACACAGATCAACTTAGCCCCAAAGTTGCAAAGCAAAGCTTGTACTATGGGTACTGGGTACTAAGCGACGATATACATACTTAAATAGATAAATAGCGCTTAGCAGGCAGGGTCACTACCGACTGAGCCAGACCGGTCGTCTAATATATATAACATATGTGTGTGTGCGACTGTGCGTGTAGTGAGTGTATGTGTAGCGATTATGTGAAGGTAAACAGTTGAGGGATTGTATGTGGTGTGTGTGAGGGATGGTGCACTTGGAGAATATGAATTAAGTAGCTATTAAAACAAATAAGAATTGAATGATGACATTCATTTATTATTCTACGTAATTTTTTTCAAAGCTTTGTGTGGGTAAATCTTCTCTCCGCTCCTCAGCTATAATCTTGCACCATTTTTAGGGTTCCGTAGTCAACTAGGAACCCTTATAGTTTCGCCATGTCTGTCCGTCCGTCCGTCCGTCCGTCCGTCCGTCCGTCCGTCCGCGGATAATCTCAGTAACCGTAAGCACCAGAAAGCTGAAATTTGGTATAAATATGTATATCAATGACGCCAACAAAGTGCAAAAATAAAAAATGAAAAAAAATGTTTTATTAGGGTACCCCCCATACATGTAAAGTGGGGGCGGATTTTTTTTTTAATTCCAACCCCAACGTGTGATATAATGTTGGATAGGTATTTAAAAATGAATAAGGGTTTACTAAGATTGTTTTTTGATAATATCAATATTTTCGGAAATAATCGCTCCTAAAGGAAAAAAAGTGCGTCCCCCCCGTCTAACTTTTAAACCATATGTTTAAAAAATATGAAAAAATCAAAAAAGTAGAACTTTATAAAGACTTTCTAGGAAAATTATTTTGAACTTGATAGGTTTAGTAGTTTTTGGGAAAAGTACGAAAAACTACGGAATCCTACACTGAGCGTGGCCCGACACGCTCTTGGCCGGTTTTTTTCCCTTTCAACGTCTTGTTTTGGGAATCTGGAATAAAAACCTTTTTTATTACTTAAAAACGAATTTGCTATTCCCGGGTTGTTTCTTTTTATAATTAAAGTAATTTATAAGATATGTATTAATATTATTGAATTGAAATCATTTATTTCAGACTTATTGGTCCATAATAATAAATAAATACATACACTATTAATATGAAATAGGCTTCTTTTACAAAAAATATAAATTAGCGACTCCATCATTCCATTTTTAACTATGTTCCACTTCATCCATCTTTTGTCGCCGTCCGCTCATTACTAGTATAGCGCGAGAGAAAGAGACAAACTGCGTAAGACCAAATCAAGAAATTTACTTTAATTATTCTAGAAAATAAATGTTTTTAGTAAGTTAGGAAGCCATTTTGGCCACAAATGCATAACATTATAAAATTATTAACAATTACTTACCGGAAATACGATACGTCATCCTTTTTTAACGTATATAAGGTGTTATTTTTGCACTTTTTTACGGAGCACTTAGGCATGTTGCCGACACGGCGGATGAAGCGCTACTGACCGCCCAATTGTGCTTAGAACATTTTCAAGCACAATTTGCTGCGGACACATTCTAAGCCGTGATGGTGCATCTAGGTAGTTTAGATCGATGCTCAAAAGTGTCCGATCGCTTAGTTGCAAATGTGTGCGTCTAGTTGACAAACGAAAACTTCGCAATGTAGTAAAAACTACTTTAATTTTTTTACAAAAACAACGTTATTTCTTAGTATTTAAAGTTCAATTTCAAATGCAAGCAATTGGCGGTTATGACATTAATGAATGTGATCATCGCGAAAGCCATAAAATTTTATGACCGCAGATCGCAGGTGTGCATATTTTTAAACAAATCTACGTCTTATTGCAACCAACATAGGTTTAATTTCGTTCGCGCTGCAACAATCTAAACGCCATTTTTAAATTGGGAACGAGGATGGACAGAGGCATCATGGGAGTCGCGCTATGAGATGAAAGGCGAGAATGAGGAAATTTGCGGTATTTTTGCGAAAAACTTAAACAGTTTATTTATTTATATACATACATACACAATATATTATTAATATATATATATATATATATATATATATATATATATATATATATATATATATATATTATATATGTGTGTGTGTGTGTGTGTATGTATGTATATAAATAAATAAATAAATATTGGGGACACCTTACACAGATCAACTTAGCCCCAAAGTTGCAAAGCAAAGCTTGTACTATGGGTACTGGGTACTAAGCGACGATATACATACTTAAATAGATAAATAGCGCTTAGCAGGCAGGGTCACTACCGACTGAGCCAGACCGGTCGTCTAATATATATAACATATGTGTGTGTGCGACTGTGCGTGTAGTGAGTGTATGTGTAGCGATTATGTGAAGGTAAACAGTTGAGGGATTGTATGTGGTGTGTGTGAGGGATGGTGCACTTGGAGAATATGAATTAAGTAGCTATTAAAACAAATAAGAATTGAATGATGACATTCATTTATTATTCTACGTAATTTTTTTCAAAGCTTTGTGTGGGTAAATCTTCTCTCCGCTCCTCAGCTATAATCTTGCACCATTTTTAGGGTTCCGTAGTCAACTAGGAACCCTTATAGTTTCGCCATGTCTGTCCGTCCGTCCGTCCGTCCGTCCGTCCGTCCGTCCGTCCGCGGATAATCTCAGTAACCGTAAGCACCAGAAAGCTGAAATTTGGTATAAATATGTATATCAATGACGCCAACAAAGTGCAAAAATAAAAAATGAAAAAAAATGTTTTATTAGGGTACCCCCCATACATGTAAAGTGGGGGCGGATTTTTTTTTTAATTCCAACCCCAACGTGTGATATAATGTTGGATAGGTATTTAAAAATGAATAAGGGTTTACTAAGATTGTTTTTTGATAATATCAATATTTTCGGAAATAATCGCTCCTAAAGGAAAAAAAAGTGCGTCCCCCCCCGTCTAACTTTTAAACCATATGTTTAAAAAATATGAAAAAAATCAAAAAAGTAGAACTTTATAAAGACTTTCTAGGAAAATTATTTTGAACTTGATAGGTTTAGTAGTTTTTGGGAAAAGTACGAAAAACTACGGAATCCTACACTGAGCGTGGCCCGACACGCTCTTGGCCGGTTTTTTTCCCTTTCAACGTCTTGTTTTGGGAATCTGGAATAAAAACCTTTTTTATTACTTAAAAACGAATTTGCTATTCCCGGGTTGTTTCTTTTTATAATTAAAGTAATTTATAAGATATGTATTAATATTATTGAATTGAAATCATTTATTTCAGACTTATTGGTCCATAATAATAAATAAATACATACACTATTAATATGAAATAGGCTTCTTTTACAAAAAATATAAATTAGCGACTCCATCATTCCATTTTTAACTATGTTCCACTTCATCCATCTTTTGTCGCCGTCCGCTCATTACTAGTATAGCGCGAGAGAAAGAGACAAACTGCGTAAGACCAAATCAAGAAATTTACTTTAATTATTCTAGAAAATAAATGTTTTTAGTAAGTTAGGAAGCCATTTTGGCCACAAATGCATAACATTATAAAATTATTAACAATTACTTACCGGAAATACGATACGTCATCCTTTTTTAACGTATATAAGGTGTTATTTTTGCACTTTTTTACGGAGCACTTAGGCATGTTGCCGACACGGCGGATGAAGCGCTACTGACCGCCCAATTGTGCTTAGAACATTTTCAAGCACAATTTGCTGCGGACACATTCTAAGCCGTGATGGTGCATCTAGGTAGTTTAGATCGATGGTGGTAAGCTTCGACTGGGCCAGCATATATGTCTTTCTCGCTCTCACTAATAGCTGCGTCCTTGATCAACTCCCAGTAGATCTAGATTTTGATCTAGATCGAACATTTATTACAGCTGTTGCATGGCCAAGCCAAAGGGCATTGAATCATTACTGGCCAAGCAAACGGCCAAGTTCTAAATTCCTAAACGTTGAACAGCTGTCATAATTATTGTTTTGGTCAGTCTGTCACTGTCAAAAGTTATCAGTTAGGCTAGCTACGATTTAGGTTATGTTATAATTTTGCAATATCCTCCATTAATTTTTATTTTAAATTAAATCGTACACTGTTCTGATAAACACAATCAATGGAAGACTCTGTGACAGATAAAAGGCCTCAATTTGGGAACAGGCTTTTAGAAAATGCAGATGATGTGTTCAAACATAACGCGTGGTACAGTATTTTGCAATATTCGCAATTTATGTAAAAGATTCAGGTGTTCTGCCAACAACATTGAAGATTTAGAGAAAACAAGACATAGAAAGAAGCCTCCTGGTGGTTCTAGATATTTGAACAGTAATAAAAAAGACCATATTTATCTTTTCAACGCATGGTATATCAATGTTGTACTTATGGTTATATACTGGGTTTTCTTAGTATGAAATAATCATGAGCTAGTTGTTTCTTTCAGGGATAATGTTGAGTGGAATGAAGAACAAGAAAAGGCAGCAAAAGTAAAAGTGGAACAAAACTCCCAAGTTACATTTGCTGAAAATGTTTTGAAGGACTTGGACGAAAATGCTGATAAGCATTGGGATGCGTTTTACAGCATACATCAAAACAGGTAAGAAAAATATATTACAATATAGTTTATGTTATGGACTTGAAAACAGAGAAAAAAATATGACAAAATCAGAGTTTTAGGCAATTTAAATCGCCAATAATATATTCTAACATCAAGTATAAAAAACACATAACAATACCTTTGAAAACATCTTTATATTTTTACTTCAAAATTGCGCGATCAACGGCCATGATCCCGGTAACAGAGAGCGATTGTTCACTACTTTGTAATCACTTTGTAACAAATGAAACATGGTTGGATCCGCTCTGTTTTTATTATTTTGCATGGATAATATAATTAAGAACTTAAAATAAGGTAAGTAAATAACAATGGAAATAGTAAAAACCATATTTTTGATGGAAAATATAAACACTTTGTAACGGACAACGTACTTTAGACCCAACTTTGATTTGCGGTTTTTACACAGAAAACGCACTATAATAACAAATTATTGTATTTAGTATTAATCTATAAAGAATAAATATATAAAAAACAACTATTAATTACTGTTTGCTAAGCAAAATCCCAGTAATATTCACTAAGTCAACACGGTAACGCGGAAGTTGCTCTACGCACGGAGGTCCAACTTTTAAATAATCACTTGTACAAACATGAAAAGTTTGATAATAACATTGCATCTTACTAATACATCATTTTATAGATACTTATAGAACCATAAATCATCATAAACCATATATAAAAAGGTTTGCATATCAGATTGTTGACTATTTTCTACTATTACCTTTCAGGTTCTTCAAAGACAGACATTGGTTATTCACCGAGTTTCCAGAACTGGCACCGGACAACACTACGGCACCACAAAGAGTTTTTCCCAACACCGAAACTCAATCCACAACTGCACCTATCCAACCATCTGCAGATACCTCAAATCAAACTGAATCTAAAACAGACTCAAGTAACTCTGTTAAACGGTACATATTTGAAATCGGCTGCGGAGTTGGAAACACAATATTTCCTATTCTACAATACAGCCAAGACCCAAACCTGTTTATATACGGCTGTGATTTTTCATCAACTGCCATTGATATTATGAAAGAGAATGAGCTGTATGACACTAAGAGGTGTGAAGTTTTTGTTCTGGATGCAACTGCAATGGAGTGGAATGTGCCGTTCAAAGAAAGCTCTATTGATATAATTGTGCTTATCTTTGTTCTGTCAGCTATTGAGCCTGGAAAGTAAGTTAAAATTTCACTAGAATTAAATACAATTTTCTTTTAAATATTAAATTCCTGTTGTAACTCCTATACAACAGGAATTGAAAATTTAAAATATGTATTGTATGTTGCAACATTTATTTCCAATGGGGGGGGTCATCAAGGTCATGGCCCCCCTGGAGCCTAGGTTGGCCATGCAAATAGACCAACTGAGCCCCCCTTGGGCTCGAAGCTGGATCTGTGCTTGGTTGTGTGTATAAAACAATATGAAATACAATTGGAGCCAAACTTGAGAACCTAAACTTTAAATTTTGTCGACTTACTAGTAATTCTTATCTAGTATCTACAGATACTAAAATGTAATCCTTTATGTGGTTGATCATTTAACTAATTAATTGACCATATTTTAAAAGGTATTACTAAGTAAGTTGTAAGAATTACTTATTATTAGGATGATACAGGAGGGGTCAATTCTCCATACAATCACTCTCAACTATTTCCTCACTGGTTTTTGAAGATAGAGCATTGATTTTTTTCAACACAAATTATTATTATTTTTATCTGTGTCGGACCATTTTGATTTTTTTTATATTCTTATTTTTGATGACGCTAGAAATTTTTTCAAAAAAGACCATATTAATTAAGGCTCACAGAAAGATGTGGTATTCAAAATTGGTAACAATTAGCCAAAAAACTAAATAGTCCGACACATATTATTTCATTGTTATCCAGATTCTAAAATTCGTTATGAATGATTAAGGTTTGAAGGAGGAAACAGTCGAGAGCAGAACCTTGATTTTAAGATTTCTGAGTTGTTCTGAATGGACAATTTTTTTTGTGATAAATCTAGTTAATGACACTAGTATATTTAACTAAAATTCCCAAATTTCTCCTAGAAAGGGGGCTCCTTTCCATTTTTGCATTTTCGCTCCTGTAGCGTCTTAAAGTGTTTATTGCTTATCTTATAGTTTTTATTATCAATTCCAGGATGTCATCAGTTGTTCAACAAATACACAAATACCTAAAGCCAGGTGGACTAGTCGTCTTCCGCGACTATGGTCGCTACGATCTCGCCCAGCTTCGGTTTAAGAAAGGTCACTGCATATCTGACAACTTCTACGCCCGAGGTGACAAAACTAAGGTCTACTTCTTCACACAAGAAGAAATAAAGAATTTATTTACAACGGCTGGTTTTACGGAGGAACAGAATTTGATTGACAGGAGATTGCAAGTTAATAGAGGAAAGATGCTGACTATGTACAGAGTGTGGATTCAGGCGAAATATAGAAAGCCTTTATAACAGTAAAAATATTTTTTTATTCTCATTTGTATGATACATACAGATACGCATACAGATTTAGATTCATGAGTATTTCTACGTTTTTTTAATACATTTAAAAAAACAATAACCACCATAACAGATCCCGTATATAGTTCATTAAACATTTTCAAATTTGAAGTAATACGGCTTCGCAAAAGAATTAACAACTTTCGTAACAACCTTTATTGGCGGACCCGTCCAAGTAACCTTCTGCTTAGCCAAGAACTTAGTAAGGAACACCTCAATCTCCAACTCAGCAATTCTTCTACCAATACAAGATCGGACTCCAAGTCCGAAAGGTGCGTACACCATAGGATGAGCGTTCCCGTGGTACAGAGGATCTGACTTCTCGACTACCCATCTTTCTGGTAAGAACTCCTTTCCTCGTGGGTAGTATTTGTCGAGGCCGGATAAGTATTCGTTTGGAGCAATCACGTCAACCTATAGGAAAATGTAAGTCATACATAAGTATTGCTTATATAAGATATCAAGAGGTAACGATAAGATAATCCAAGTTGAGTGGCACAACAAAAGATTAAAATGCATTCAACAATGTTTAGAGACATTTGTCTTTATCTGTAGGCTTGAGTGCCGCGAAAGTATCTTGCCCGTCCATCTACAGTGAGAAAAAGAAGGTAATATATGTGCGAGTGGGATTCTAATGAAACATGTGCTACGCCTACTCGATGATAATATTTTCTTTTTAATTTTAAGAACCGGAACTGCAGAAAATAATAGGTGATCCCTTTATGAGTATCAGACGATCATCTTAGATACTCACCCCGATAGGCACCCTGTAACCAGCAACAACATGCTCCTTGCTCGTCCGCCGCAGGTTCGAAGGTACTACAGCCCAGATCCGCAAAGACTCCTTCACACAAGCACGCAAGTACCGTCTCGATTCGCCGGCCCGGATCTCTTCACGCAACTTTTCCTGTGCGGACTGATTCGTTGCCAAATGGTAGAGGATGCTGGTTATGGTGAATGATACCTTTAAATTTAAACATTAAACAATGTATGTATGTACCTTTTGAACAGCTGCGAAAAAGGTTTCTGAACCTCCGATTATTCTCCGATTACATCTTTTGCAATCAATTTTAAATTATCAGATATTATTAGGTAACTAACATTTCATTATGTCACTACAGCTACCCACAATGCTCTGATGAACGAAAAAAAATCTTACGATAAAAAATCTTCAACGGCCGTTTGGTGATACCTCCAGGCAGGCAAGCATGGCGGGGCGATAAATGATAAAACATAAGGCCGTCCCTATCGCACTATTTGTACCTAAGTGCAATAGGGACGGCCAGATGTCTTATCGCGCGACCATACTTGCCTTGCTGGTCACCAGTATAAAGAGAAAAGTGCCAGTTGTCCTAAAAATAGCCGAAAATGTGGATTACAGAAGATTCCAAAAATCTTGCTGTCTCATCTCTTAGTTACAACTTTTGTATGCTTGTAATTCATTCCATCCGAATAAGAATGTATGTAAAAAAAAATACCGTGTCAATACCAGCCATCAGCATTTCATTGGCCATGAGGATCGCTACTCTTTCGTCAATGGCAATCAGTTTCTCGAGAATAGACTTGTCTTTCTCTGGCACGTCACTGCCTCTTTCTTTAGCGAGTTTCTTAGCTTCATCTATATACATTGCGCTTATACTGAAATACGAAATGAATACATTATATTCCAACCCAAGATACACAAGCTAGAAGACATTTCAGTACCTACTTAAGCTAACGTCGGGGTTACGCGACGCGAATATGCTTACAAAATTGTGTGAAAGAAAATGTACAGCTAGCTTTATTATCAGGAAGCTATAGGAGACTTCGTAAAAACACTGTAGGTATGACTTACTCCCATTGCAAATCATAAGTCTTCATAAGCTTCTTAAAGATTGGTGTCGCGAAGTACTTCCACAAACTAGGCAAGAATTCTAACTTAAAGGACAGCTCATGGATATCATTGGCACATTTCATCAGCTGTCTGGCAGGGTGGTCTTCCTTCAAGTTGTCCTGGAGACAACCCAGTCTAGTGCCAAGGCTGACAAGGGCTAAGGATTCCAGAGACCACTTTGTCATTTCAAGACCAAAATTGTTCTGGAGGTAGTCGCCCTCCTTGCTAAGCCTGGTTAATCTGTAATGCAGAAAGACGTAGATTGCTCAGCTGAAAAATCTAATTTGGAAGCTATTTTGATAGTGTAATCGAAACCGGACCTGAGTTCATCAAATCCGACCCAACCCCTTACAGCGCAAGTGGACTGTAAGGGGTGTCAAAATCGTTGCCAACTCGGTATTGTCTACCACAATGTGTCTTGAATGTGCAAATATATCTAGGAGTCATGTAATGTGTGTACCTTTCCACCATCTCTTCAGCAATTTCTCCCAGCGCAGGTGCATATATCTTCACAAGCTCCGGTTTCAACAAAGCTGGATTCACCTTCGTCCTAAAATCGCGCCATTGTGGTCCTTGCCTAGAACCATCGCGGAAGAGGTAAACGGCCTTTAATTTTTGTGATTCTTAAAACTGGTGGTAGAGCTCATTATTTATCTTTACTTACGCTGAAAGTAAGCTGTAATAGCCGCCAAATCTCTCTTTTCTCAACACATCTCTATAATATTGTACTGTCTCGAACCCTGGCCGCAGTGGATTATATTCTTCTGCTTTGTAAACCTTTAACCAATATGGATAAAACGGTTTTAACTTATAAGTAACTATCTGTACTTGAATAAATAAGTGCCTAGTATCTTTTCTTTTCTGTAGTCGCCAACTAAGTAATCTTTATGTAAGTATTATGGTTGAGGAAATATAATATCAGGCAGGCAAGTATGGTCGCGTGATAAATGATAAAACATCAGGGCGTCCCTGTCGCACTTACAAATAGTGCGAAAGGGCCGGCCTGATGTTTTATCGTCTATCGCGAGACCATGCTATCGGTGCTGATCTCTCGAACAACTTGCATGTATCTCGGATCGGCTCAGATTATATTTCGTCTGCTCAGATTATAAATTTCATCGAGGCGAGGTGCTGTTTTTTTTAGCCTACCTATTCTAGTTTCCCGCATCCCGCACAACAAAGTTGGCTTTCTTTCTCCTTTTCTGTCTCCATTCGACCTCTTCATTGACGACATTTATATATGGCAATATAAATAATTGATTGAGCAAGTAAATTTACCTGTTCAAAATGTTGGGGTTCGAACAGCACCAAAAGTGTTGCCCTAGGCGTGATGCCCTCCATTTTCACAACTGTTCCAATTTTTTTATGCAGCGATTTTACTAAGTCGTGAAAATTTTCCTTGTAACCAACGGTACCTGTACAGAGAACATTATAATCGGGGGTATTTTAACGCCGAGTGTGGAATTGAAAAACGAGCAAGCGAAAGGATTCTATAGTTGAACCACGAGCGAAGCGAGTGGTTCGAGAATAGAATCCTGAGCTAGTTTTTCAACACTTTTTGACACGAGAAGTAAAATACATTTGCAATATGGTAACACAAAACTTTACCCCTCACTATAGCGAGGAAAGTACAACACAAAAAACGCGTTTATCACTGTTTTCAGTAGTTCTACAGGTGGTAAATCATCTTAATAACTAGATTCACCCACTTTTATCAATTTTAAAGCAGAAAATTTGACTATATTTAAGGTCGAATTACTATATCCACTAGTATTAAAGGATAAAACACGTGTTTCCGAGCTAGTGAGGGGGAAAATAGTTATTTGTTATACAAGGGGGCAAAGTTGTATTTTAACGCCGAGTGTGGAATTGAAAAACGAGCAAGTGAAAGGATTCTATAGTTGAACCACGAGCGAAGCGAGTGGTTCGAGAATAGAATCCTGAATTTGCGAGTTTTTTTAACACACGAGAAGTAAAATACATTTGCACCCGAGTGTAACACAAAACTTTTCCCCTCACTATAGCGAGGAAACTACAACGCAAAAAATGCGTTTATCACTGCTTCCAGTAGTTCCACAGGTGGTAAATCATCTTTATTACTACATTCACCTACTTTTATCAATTTTAAAGCAGTTAATTTGACTTTATTCAAGGTCAAATTACTTTACCCACTAGTGGATAAAATGCGTTTTTACCCGCTGGTATTAAAGGACAAAACACGTGTTTCCGAGCTAGTGAGGGGAAAATATTTTTTCTACTCCCGTAGTGTTAATCGTCATTTACAGTGTCGTGCATAGATCTTTAAAACCCTACATAAAAGTCTAATAGATGCTAGCCCCCGGCCGGCGCCCCGCGCACCCACGCTTACGTTATAGCTCTTAAAGCATTGTTAGGAAGCCTTTAATGGATATAGCGTGGCAGGAAACAGTGCGAAATTCACGAAAGTTATTCTAGAAGCATTTGCTCGTGGCGTCTTTATTAACAATTAGCAATTGCTCATTGCTTATTTCGGCTTCGCCTCAAATTGTTACTCACGCCGTCACGCCGCTCGTCTTTTTTGGCTTCACTTAAACGCCAGTTGCATAAAATACCATTATTTTAAGTATAGGAAATTAGCCTATTCCCAAACTGTACGTAGACTAGGTAGGTACATTAATTAATAGGTAGTACATATACCTTTCAGTCAAGCAATTAAAAGTTATAATATAATTAGTTACCAAATTATAAGATAAGATTGTAAATATTATGGGATTTCTGAAAGTGATGAACCGGTTTACACTGCAAGGAATGAGCGTTTGATTATTAATATCAATCTATTTTAGGATTCCGAAGTCAAGCTAGGTTCCGTGATGTGGTCGTCTAGTACTAGGAAGCTGAAATTTGACAGGGATAGGTTATATATTTAAATCATTATGCCGATAAAGATTAATAAATAGGAGTGAGTAGATGTATCTGAAGTTCTGAACTCCATAGGCTGTAAGTAGCAGGTGTTTTTGACACCACTGTGCTGGCTCCGATTTTGGTGCCTGTAATTATTCGTATGTCACGTCCATACGAAGCATGTAGGTAGATAAGCATGATGTATACCATTGAGCTATTATACTTCAACGATGTAAACACGTCTAAGTTATTGATCTCATGAGCATGACCTTCGTCATCCTCATGTCAATATTTAAGTGCAAAGTTTTTTTTTACAATCTAAGACGTATTTTTAAACATAACTCCCTAGTGAAAGTGAAATTCAGCCAGCTTGCTGGGAATTTATACAGGTACTATGATGGTACTATGCTAGTTAACACTTATAACAATACGCACCTACGTATGGCAAAAAATGATGTAGGCCACCTATAATGGGGATCTTAGAAAGACCCGGAATATCTTCAAAAGGCCTTATTGAGTCCGAAGCAACAGATACAGAACGAAGATTTTGATATCTAAAACATTGTAAACATACATGAATGACATGGCTTTTTGCGTAATGTGTTGTTTTATTCCAATAAATGCGTTGTTTACCTGCTTTGACTTTGAAGACACAGTAATGTACGTAGCTTCTTCATTCTCACTCAGCTGTAGTCACTTCGAAAATACTTTGAAATCAGGAATTTAATTCGATATTTAAACCAAAATTCTCTGCCAGATACTTTGAGTAATTATGTTAACTAGAGAGGGCACCTCAACTTGATTTTGTGTAACAACACTGAGCTGATCAGCACACACGCGCTTAGTCTGTGCCGAACGGCTGTGGTAGATTGACGTATCGCAATGAAAAATATTTCGTCTAAATAATGCCGTCATGTGTAGTGAGGTACTGCACAGACTGCTCAGGAAAATCTAACAAAAGCTAAGGAGTGACTTTTCATACGTAGGTTTACTGCATTTTTGTTTAAACACGCTTACTTTTAAAAAAATGTATCAATATAAACTTATGCCGAAGCGCCATGTTGCGGCGGCCATGTTTCGTTGAAACCAAAGAGTAAAAAATGCAACAAAAGCAGACGTGACAATATCGCAAGTTAGTTCAAGTTTCCTATCATACATTAAATTATATATATTTATCGACGCAAAAAAGGTTATTTAATTATTATTGTCAGAATTGCACAGTTTTCCGACATGTCGGTCTATAACAGATTCTCAATAAGTACGCGTGTCGAATTTCATGTGAGTATGTAAATGTAAGTGCAGTACCTAACCTGCCTGAATGAATTTGGGTAGGTAGACGGTCAAGCAAATTATGAGAGTATAAAAACGCGCGAAATTCAAATTTTCTATGGGACGATAAACCCTACCATTATGCAAATGTCACATAAATAACTAATATCCAGTTGCGGCTACGTGTACACATGTACGCTCAGTCCGTATACAGCTTTAAAAAATGTGGGCATTTGAAAAAATTGGAACTCACAGAGTTGTTAAAAAAAAGTTAAATCGCTGTCGGTTTTGCAACGATAATTAAGCATGGAATTTCAATAAAAACATCGTGAATTATACTAAGCTATAATCTAAATTCAGAACGTGAAAAAAGTTTAGTTTTAAATACAGATTTCAAGCTTGATTATCATTACAAAACTAACAGCGATTTATGTTTTTTGTTAACAACTCACGCTAATTGAAAGTCATAAATTAAAAAATGCCCATGTAAACCCATGTCACTTCTATACTACGACTTCTAATCTATGCACTCTATGCAGGGCTCATCATCGCGACCGAAAGGTCGTAAGCGCCGAGTAAAATCGTAGCGCTTGCGACGTTACGGAAGCAGGCCATTGGTTCACACCCCGCCCCCTCGCCCCGCCTTCAGCTTACAGGCTGTGACACGTTCGTTGTTTGCTATAGCTCCTCTATACGAAGTAATAATTACTCAATGGCCAGATACGTCTGAAGCGCTTCATGAATAACAGTTAAATAGATTGTTGTTGCACTTGCATTCGACATGAATGACTTTGACCTTGACGAGATTACCACTGTTTGGCTGCTATTATCATGATATAATTAGATATACTGTACAGTACACGATGTTACCTACGTCATTGTTATCAATGAAAAAAAAATATTTACGTGAATTTTTAACCTTTAGGATCTTTAGGTAATAAGTTCCTGCTACGTAACGTAAGCGCCTACAAAGTTGAGCATAGCAATATGTTCTTATACTGATACATTTACGTTGCTTATTTGCTTTGTAAGGAATAATTCAAAACATTGATTAGCAGCGCGTTATAGTAGTTTAGTACACACCAAGGTTCCTAACAAGTTCTTATGTAAGTAGGTACTCTCCAATTCGGACCTTTGTATTAACAAGTTCCCAGATTTGGTTATTTAAAAAAATAATTAGACTACCAACTCTGTATTAAAATGCACCGTATGTAATTACAATAAGCACCAACCTACCAAAGCGAGTAAAGTGATCAAATCCGCGCAATCGTTGTCTATTCGAACATTTCGAACGCAGTCTGACAGTTCGTGTGAGGTTAATGGTCGACTCGCTGGAAATAGTTTTGATTTTGATAAATATTTGTATTCAAAATTCTTCTCAATCATGTAGATTCGCAATGTGAAACAATCATACCCTTTTTAACTCAATATTATGTTAATCCCTAGTATTAGTGACGGGAAGTTATCAAGGAAATATTGTAAATATATGATGTTTCTTTGTCATGAGAATAGTTTTTCTAATACTTATCGATCGATTACGTGCGACATTTAGCTTGTTTTGCTAAACAGTGTAACTGATTATCATTAAAATAGCTAGAGTATACTATCAATATTAGCATGAGTCCGCTTCGGTCGTAATAAAGACGCGTTAACTCTAGCTACGCGAACGTGTTATGTGTGAAGTGTTTACTCAACCCGATCTATTCACAGCTAGTTACATTTGCCTAAAAAAGCCATAAAGTTAACGCGGAGATTAGGTGTCGTTACTTGGAATGAGATAAGGAGAGGTGTGTCTATGTGTAGCTCCTGAGGTCACTTCCATGTATTGTTGCTCTTTTCTGTAAGTACCTCCTCACTGTATTTATTTACTTTTTTAATCAGTTTTATCTACCGGCAAATTTACGCACTATTTCACCTTTCACGTTTGTTTACTAGTGTAGGTGTGACTAAACCTCTTACAAACATAAACATAATTCTTTAGTTTTGTAAAATAGTTGTTCTCATTCTATTTCCTTTATCCTCTGTAGTTTTAAGGAAGGAGGTATAACAATAAACAAGTCATGCTTTAATACTTACCAATGCTTATTAGTTTTTACCTAAATCAGCATTAAACATAATTATTTAACATTTATTTTGGTTTTAAAACCTAATATTCAAACAATAAAGTTAAAGAAATTAAACTAGTGTTTAAATTACAGTAATAAAAATACATTGAATTATGATAAATGGTTGTCTTGAGGTAGCAAAAGATAAAATATTTTGATCTAAAAAAATAATGGAGAGAGGAACTATTCTTGTAGTCACAACAACAACAAAATTCATATTTAAAGTCACATACGGGTTGAACGCGATTAATTAACATTATTTTTACCTTTTTTCCCAATGTTTCGGCCAGGTTGCACTGGCCGTGGTCGCGGAAGATTGACGTCCCAGCAAAGTGTCACCGGAGATGTAAACACCACAAAACTACCCGATATTAATTTATATAAATGTTTAAATATGTGTACAAAGCGCGAGAACTTAAAGTGTTATATAACAAAATTCATATTTTTTTAACTTTTTTCCCTCACTTATTGGCAATATTCCAAATTTTTTGCAGATGTTGTAATGAGACCATTCAGATTAATCATAATAATACTGTAGAGTATTAAGTGTTACTTGATATTTATGCAGTACATGTGTAGTAATATTATCAATGAAGGTCAAGTGATACTAAGTTCCTGTTAAGTTCATTAAAGAAGCAATACATATTGTAATTAGTATGACCAGTACAATTAAATTGCACTTATAATATAATTGTTTATTTATTTTAACTTTTGGTATGCTTTGAAGCAGATCATAAAATCCAACTTAAATATATTTTTACTTGGGTTACTATAAAAATATGTCAATTTTTTGGCCAGATGCCTATGAAAGGATAATGACACAATGATACAACAGTGTTATAAATAGTAGAATTAATATGAAATTATGAATCAGACACTCTTTCTACAAGTCAGAAATCCTCACCTCGACATTGGCAGAATCCATGTTGCTAAAACTAGTGAGGAGTGACCATTTATAATTTAATCAGTGTATGAAAATATAAATATATGGTCCCTTAAAGCTCTTATTCTGAATTAATTAATAGACAGTGCATACAATAGTATTGTATTAACTCTTTATTGTACAGAAATCATGTACATATAGCACAGACAGTTAGTTTGATTGGTTAAAAATATTATTGTTATTAATATATTTTTAAACATATGTAATACTTGAACCACTCTTAAAAGTAGTGTATTAATATTTCAGTCTCAACTAATACAATAAAATTGTATTAAAAAAGTTATAGAGGACATGTCACATTATTTTTAATAGTACAACACAATTATAAACTACATACTGATTTAATTGCCTACATTCAATTAAAGGCAATGAGATGAGCGGGAGTCTGGCGACAATCTGCCGGTGACTCACACTGCATTATCACATACTAGCCAGCAATCAGGTTAGATTCCATGGAATGAAGTAACTAATCACTCAGGCATCTGACATGTTCTAATAATTGTTTAGTTATAACAGTAACAGTTTTTATATTCGTAACATTTACAGTCACTAATGTGTTTTGCTATTAAGTTTTGTTTTGTTGTTTTATATTGTGTTTTTTTTCGTTGTTTTGTATACATATTTAACCTTTTGAATGTTAAGAACATCTAGTTTTTTTTTAATACCGCATGGTGGCAAACAAGTAAACCTACAGCTTGCCTGATTTGGCATAGGCCTCCTCCAGCTCTTTCCAGTATTTCCTCTGCCTGGCCAGTCTAGTCCAGAAAGGCCCTACAGTGGTTATAATTTCGTCCTCCCATCGTTTGAGTGGTGGGCGTTGAGCTCTTAGAAATCAATACACCCCATTTTTGAAGAACTCCATACTGTAAATCCTCAGGAACACCTCGGCAAGGAGCTCATATCAAGGAGCCAGCCAGTGTTAGTTGTCGTTACTTGTGGAGTCTACAGCACTAGGCACAACATTTATAGACGTGTTATAACAGACACCATCAAACTATCCAACACAATTTTGAGTATGGTTTATAATAGCTCCCTTGTGCTTGGAGCCTTGGCCATGACATAAATATTTGAAAAGGTTAATGGCTTTGCTACCTACTAACTAAACATATACTTGATATTTAAAAATATTTTAAGCGGGTTACTCACGTGTTAAGTCGATATAGCGCCCGCAGTATGCGTCGCGCTCTCGACATGTAAAGGCGGTCCATAAACCAGTACTTACATATTTTGTTTCATTACTTTCTGAAATAAGCAAAATTCTTCTCAATTTACTATACCTACTATAAGGTTGACTTTAAAATAAGTACATTTTGTATTGATGAAACTTACATAGAATCGGTATTATAACAAACCTAGTTATACTGTTTTTATAACATAATAATAATATATTGATTTTTAACATAATTTACCTTTTATATTCAAACTTCCTTTTCTGGTCGATAAACCAACTTTAGCAGTGTGGCATAATTAATTTATAATTTTATAGTTAACTAGCTTTTGCCTGCGGCTTCGCTCGCGTTAGAAAGAGACAAAAAGTAGCCTCTCCATCCCTTTAAATATCTCCACTTAAAAAGTCACGTCAATTCGTCGCTCCGTTTTGCCGTGAAAGACGGAATAACAAACAGACACACACTTTCCCATTTATAATATTAGTATGGATTTAAAGGTAATTTATAGTTCATTTGAGTTTCTTTCACTTGATGAATTTAAACCTACTTAAAAATATTTAACTCATAGTACTTAAATGAATTCTGATTGAGCCATGCATTTAAACGTGTACATGAACAATTTGACCAAAGTAGACATACACGCATTTCTATGTTTGTAGACCACAGGTCAACACTGTAGACCCACTATATTAGCCAGTTTGGCACATAGATATCAGAATACAAGAGAATTTTATTGCCATCATTGTATTAAATCATGTAAATTTGACATTTGTCTTTTATCACGCAGAAACGTCTGCGAGCGATAGGTATATTTTTAAATTAAAGGAAAAATGGAAAAAATGAGGACCTTATGATCTATGGCCCCAGCAAGGCCAGTGGTCGCAGGTTCGGTGGGAGGTGTGAATTTTCCCATTTTTCCTTTAATTTAAAAATAAATTATGTAAATTGCTTTCGCCTGATTTTCGGATGTTCTTACTCAGAATCACGTTCTGTTTGGCACAGATTGGTGTTTTTGAGTTACTCTTAATTTTTACGAATTTCCTCAGCAGCAGTAATGTACTGTACCTAAGCATGGTTGCGATGACAGCCAATGACAACCTGCCAACGTGCGTTTAACGCGTGTGTGTTTACATTGCGGGCCGAATTCTTTTGTATGGACAAAATTTTTATTTGAATCTTAAGTACAAGTTATCTAATTACATTTCTTATGTCCAATACTCACCCTGTATAAGCTAAATTGTAAATATGTAATGCAGCATACACGATTACACGTGTTACGCGACATGTAAACAAACAGTCGTGTTTGCAATCATTAGGTACTTTGTTGTATATTTTGCTACAGGAAACAATAGCTTAACACGTGTATTGATATTTTAATGATTAATTCGAATTCATGAAAGTAATCTACCTAACAAAATCGATAAAATATTCCTGTGTATAATTATTTTTGTGTCTGCAATCTCCCGGATGTATTGCTCCTATCAAAACCAATCGGAAAAGCGTGGGACGCGACAGTAGAAGAAGGGAGCTGTATGTACACGGTACAGTCACCGGCATAAATAAGTGATGATTTTTGTACCTTGTCGGTTTTAATCGTTTGACAATTTCGTATGACATTTCAAACACGACGTTAAAGTGACAAGGTACAGAAATCATTACTTATTTATGCTGGTGACTGTACTTACTCATTTTTGATCTGTCTAAAGTCGCTCCATTCGACGAGTGCATACAGTGTACATTGCTCCTCCATTTTCGTCTTTTGCCTCGTCTCAACTTGCCCTTTTCTAATTGGATTGGATCGGAATACTGCCAGAGAGAGAATCTGAGTTCTCAACAAATGTGTACTAACAACCGGCGATGGTCTACGAGACTTTGTATTACCATATATCTGTGAACTGTTGATTTTTCTAAATCACGGGCATCACACGACCCTCTCTTTTCCTAGTTAACGTGAAATGCGCAGCGTATCTCTTGTGTTCTGATACCTATAAGTTGTCGATTTTCCTGTATCACTCTGCTTGTTCCATTTGTCACAGTTCACGTTTGGGCGTCGGGATGGCGAGCATGAGTTCGACGCTCGTCGAGACCGTCTCTATAAACTACGAGGACTTTAACGAGAGCTTCCTTACCTGCGGCACATGTTTATGTTAGTATGTTTTTATATCACAAGAGTCTACTTATGGTCTAATAGACAAAGGAATGGCTCTTTTACATGACTATTTTTACATACCTGTTATTCCGACGAAAAGTACTTGTAGGGTAAAATAACTGCTGTAATTTTTATATCAAAGGAAAAAATGGAAAAATTTACGCTTCCGGCGGGACTTGAACCCGCATCATTTGCAATGCTTGTAAAATAAACTGCTGTAATGTCAATGTAATGAAGACTGGTAGACCTCTCGAATTTCTATGCGTAGCTACCTCGCTTAGTCAGTTTAGTTACAGAAAGGAAGAGCTATGCTGTGCTCTGCTGTGCTCTGCTGCAATTACCGCACTTACTAATGATGTAAGTAATGAGCGTATTACGTAACTATGTCAAAAATTTAAATGGCCAATGGCCATATGTACTGTAAAGCGTTACGATGCACGTGCGAAGACGAAATTCGAAACGAGCGGCGACAAAACACTTACCGAAGGGAGGACTCTTTTCCGCACTTGTAGCGTGTGATAATAATTCACAAGAGTCGAAAGAACATGTGTCTAATACATGTCTGTAAAGTAATACCTAAACATTATTTTCCACATCGACCTTATATTATATATGTTTTGTGTAGATTGTCTACTAGAAGTTGTTCACTAGATTGTTAATAGGTGAGTCAGTTACGCTTGGGCAAACAAATATATGTATAGTAACATTGTTTTGCTTTAAAAGCTATTATACTTTAGATAAATTACTCCAATTTGTATGACTTTTCATTCCTTTGTCTATGATAAGTATGTTATGGTGGCAGGAACGGTAAAATATTACGTAGTATATTGTCACCTTTGTAACTTGTAACCATATAGTTCACCGATTTTTCATTCTATTACATTTATATATTTCTGAATAGCAGACAATGACAGCTTTTATTGTGGTTGGGATAATAAGTCGTAATATTAAGTAATAAATCTGCGTAATGTTGATAACAATAGATAGATTTGAAATTATCTCAGAACAATTTTTAATTTCTTCAAGCCATAAGCAAGTACAGGAAACTATACAGATCCTTAACTTAAAGGCGAATAATACATTCTGCGAATCCTGATAGACACTGCCAAAGCTCTGACGTAATTTACTACGAACACGCCACACCTTATATTAAAGCGCTATACAGAAATAACTATGATGTCAAGTAGGCAGTAGTAAAACTAAAACCCTAATGGTGGTTACACTGATTGAATATTAATTACCAGCAATTACATTTGAAGTGTCATCGTGAAGATATTTTTGGCAGATGTACTTTTAATTTCTTATCAAGCAAAGTCTGAATTGCGATGTATATATAGACAGTATTGCTGTGGTATTGCTTTGATGGATTATAAATTAGACAATCACGAAGTTCGTTTAGTCCTGTATAATTTAAATTTACCGATGTTTTTTGTTACATGAATTCAAGTTTGCACACCACTTCATCCGCTCCATCTTGATTAAGATCTGTTTTTGCTTGATACTATTCAGTTTTAAATATCTCCCACACAAAAAGCTGCATCCTTTTAAAGAAATCAATCCAACATTAGGCAGTTGTTATGCTAAAACAAAAAGTAATTACGATTAGAAAAAGTTTGTTTTGATGAGGAAATTATGTGTTTTCAGGCACTTACGACGGCGGTGAACACACGCCTAAGCTTCTCCAATGCTCACACACGGTCTGCTTACATTGCCTCACACGAATAGCCGCCTCACAGACCAGAGACGCTGGTAGCTTCCGATGTCCCATCTGTCGCGAACTCATAACTATACCGAGAGGCGGGGTTCAAGCGTTACCACCCTCGTTTCTCGTCAATCAGCTTTTAGATTTAATGGCCCGACAGAGAAGAGAAGTCATTCCACAGTGCAGTTCCCATCCCGGTCGCGAACTCCTCTTTTGTGAGACTTGCGATTGCGTGTTCTGTCGACATTGCGCTGACGGCCCACACAGCGATACGCCTTGCGACCACACTGTAGTACCATTCTCTATAGCGTTAAAAAGAATGTCAGAAATTCTACTGTATAGAGCAAATGAGTGTTTAAGTAAGCTTGGTTCAGCAAGAGATGCGGTCGCCAGTGAGTTGAGAAGGTTGGAAGCTGCGGCCACTGCAGCTGATGACGCTATAGACAGGCATTTTAACGAATTGAAGGCTGCCTTAGAGAAACGACATAGCGAACTGAAGTCAGCAGCGTCAGCCGCCGCCACACATAAAAGAAAGTTACTTGAAGAACAATTAAAGTTAATAGATGCCGAGAAAACCAAGGTAAGACTACTTGAGTTGTAATAAAAATCAATGCTGACAGATTTTTTAAAGGAAGTTTATTGACGTCATCTTCTACTCTTCATTCCAGTTCCTTGTAGCGGTCACGTTGATTGTCTACCTCTGTATAAGGTAATAGAGCATCGCATAACGTTCAGTTGTCATTCTCAGGTTGAAGCAGAATGTTCAGGCCTCCAGCAACAAGTGGAAGTGCGCGAAGTAAGCAGCCGAGCGGCAGCGCTAGGCGCCCGGTTGGGAGACGCGGCAGCGTTGGCCGAGCCTCGTGAAAACGCCTTCCTTGCTGTGGACTTTGCCCATAACGATGCTCAGCAGAGGTTCGCAGAAGCGTTGGCGGAACTTGGAAGAGTTAGGACTAGTACGACGTTTCCTGGCCTATGTACTTTGCAATTAGGTGAGAACTTCATGAGTTTAAGGAGATTTTTAATTTGCAAAACGAAAAATCTCTAATTATTGCTGACGGATTATTTGCTATTGCTGACAGTAATATCACAATAGGCGTTTTATTTAAAACTAGCTTTTTCCCGCGGCTTCGCCCGCGTGCTAATCTAATCTTGTTTTCCCATAAAATGTTTGGATCCCCATTTCACTCCCTTAGGAGGTGAATTTCGAAAAATCCTTTCTTTGTGCTCCTCTACACCTTATAACGAACCTACGTGCCAAATTTGGAATCTCTAGGACCAGCGATTTCGCTGTGCGTTGATACAGTCAGTCAGTTTCTTCTTTTATATATTTAAGTAGATGTGCAGTTAAGGTAACTGTATTTTCTGACTTTTCTGGGCTCTCTTTATCTTAAGGTTATAACAAAACATAAACCTTATTTTCCAGAATCCGGGTGTGTTTGCGGATTGGAAGTGAGCGTTATTCTCCGCACGGTGGATTATCACGGCGAAGCACGCAGCACAGGCGGTGACCCGGTCAGCGCTGCCGCTACATTAGATGATGCGCCGCTACCCTGCACCGTCACAGATCTCGACTCTGGTCACTATAGGTATAATCCTTGTATTATCGTGGTGAGGCAATCCCGTCAGGGCTTCCGTCACTTTGGTCGACGCGCCTTTACCCTGTACTGTCACAGATCTCGACTTTGGTCACTACAGACAGGAATGATTTATAGAATATGGCTATGTTTGTGGTCTAGTGAGGATGGTTGATTTATTATCGTGGTGAGGCACGCAGCACCGATGGCGATCCCGTCACATTGGACGATGCGCCGCTACCCTGCACTGTTACGGATCTCGACTCTGATCACTACAGGTATGATTCTTATATTCAGAGCCGGCATAGGTCAACTTATAAATCGCAGCGCGCTAAACACATTCCTCTCCCGCTCCTCGCGCCCCAAGCACTGGTGATTTGTAGCGCGCACAAAATTTACAATATTGGCACTCTAAAGGAGGTCCTCTGTGTTCTTATAGAATGAGGTTATACAATACAAAATACTCTTTATTGCACACCATACACGAAACAACATAGCAAGTATAAACAACAACTTAAGAGGTAAACAACAACAACGAGCGATGTCTTCCAGACAACCTAGGTAGTGGAGAATAATAAATTTAACCTTGTTATTTGTTGGTTATGTTTGTCGTCTGTAAGTCAGGGTGATTGATGTATTATTGTGGTGAGGCGCGTAGCACAGGCGGCGACCCGGTGAGCGCGGCTGTGAGGCTGGTTTGAAATAAAATAAAAAATCTCTAATTAAGGGTCTACAGACCTTTTCGTCTATCGAAATCACTGAAAAAGTTGGTATATTGATTAGCCGATCAAATTGCCAATTTGATTGTCCCGTATGGGTGCACCTGAAATCTACGATGTAATAATAATTTTAATATGACGACCCCATCGCCCATTGGTTTTACCAGTGCAATCAGTCAACGCAGGGCAGCTTGTGGCGAGCTGTTGGGGAACAGCGACCCCACGTACCCGAGTGCTCCTGGGGAGTTCTCTAGTACTCTCTACCTCTGGCTTGCCTTGGCTGGCCGTCCAGAGTGGAGTCGTTAGGGCTACATGCCCCAGGGGTGGAAGTGAAAATTTGTATAAGACGCGAGTTGGTGCAGTGGCTTCACAGCCACTGGGCAGAAAGCGGTGTACACCTCTCGACACCCTTGAGTTCTCACACCGGTGTTGCCTTTGAGCCATCTTGGATGTCGCTTTTTGTGGGGGCCCATCTTGTGGGGACGAGTCACCGTCTGCCGGAAATAAAATTGGATACCGTTTTATTAGGCAGGCGTCCGGTTTTTTTATCCATAGCCCAGTATTTAGTCCATCACTTTCATCAAAATAGACCAGTTCATTTTAGATTCCATTAACTCTCAAATAGTCCTTACACCCTGGCGGCTGTTGCCTCTGCGTGTGTCCCATGATATGGGCAAGGGCAACATCCGCTCGGTGTACCCCTTACATTTCATTAAAGTGTCGAAAGGGCCTCTACGCGTCGGCTTCGGCCCCGCGCATACCTCCCAAAGGTCCGGAATACCATTGTTCCGTGACGGGAAAGACATTTTAATATCGATAAGAACGACACTGGCCAAACTGTGGCAACATTTGTTCATACTAACTTGTCAATTTGGTCCGTAGGTTTGTGGATTTTACTTTAAGCATGATCGGTGAACTATCATGGCGGGACGCACAAACAAACTAAAAGCTCGATTGATTGATAATTCTCGATGATGTTTTCCAGGATCACGTTACGACCTTGGGCAGCGGGCGCGCTGACCGTGCGCGTGCTAGTATTCTCCCGCGCCGTGCGGGACTCGCCGCTGCGCGCCGACGTGGCGGCCACGGCCGCGCCGCTGCTGCTGTGGGGCGCGCGCGGCGCGGGCAAGGAGCAGCTCAGTCAGCCCGTGGCGGTAGCCAGGTGTGTACGACTGTATCGACTCACATTCCGCCGCCGCTGCTGTGGAGCGAGGCCGGAAATAACTCGACTGGCTAGTGGTCAGGTGTGTGTATTGTGTATACGGGCTCACTGAGCCATTAAATAAATAAATATATTTATGTAAGAATGTGCTATAATATTTTATAGCACATTCTTACACAGATTGACCGAGGCCCACGGTAAGCTCGAGAAGGCTTGTGCTGTGGGTACTCAGACAACGATATATATAATATACAAATACTTATATACATAGAAAACATCCATGACTCAGTAACAAATATCTGTGCTCATCACACTAATAAATGCCCTTACCGGGATTCAAACCCGGGACCGCGGCGCAGCAGGCAGCAGGGTCACTACCGACTGCGCCAGACCGCTCGTCACTGCGCCAGAGCGGTCGTCAAAACCAAATAACTCCATCGCCATTCAAATAACTGACGATGCGTGCGAGACTCGACGCCGTGGCGGCCGCCTTTACGTAGCGAGCGAGGAGCAACTTAGCCAACCCATGGTTGTGGCCTGATGTGTACGAGTAAAGACTCACATTGTGGAGCGTCGGTGATACTCACGGAGGTTAGCTGCTGTGGAATAAGGAAAGAAAGAAATCGGCCAAGTCGTGGCTGTATCCAGGTGTGTGCGCGTGCGGCCAGTGGTATATACTAGAACACGACTTAGTCAACAAGTAGAACTTACAGATGTTACAGTGAAGCTCGGAGTAGCTATCGTGATGACACGGTACTTGCTCGACTATGAGCAATGTCATTGCTGATCAATGCTATATATAATTATTAGCTTCGCTTTGTTGCAAATTTGTGATTTATTTTGCAGATGTCCGAAACGGCGCGAGATCTACGTGCTGGACGCGGGGAACTCGCGCGTGATGGTGCTCGACGAAGAAACCTTCGCCTTCAAGTCGCACATCGTCAATGAAGGTTACTAACACTTCGTTTCTTCAACATAAATAACGGCTACAACTAGGGAACAATAGTTATTTGTTATAAATAAATAAATATAAATATTGGGGACACCTTACACAGATCAACTTAGTCCCAAACTAAGCATGGCTTGTACTATGGGTACTAAGCGACGATATACATACTTAAATAGATAAATACATACTTATATACATATTAGAAAACATCCATGACTCAGGAACAAATATCTGTTCATCACACAAATAAATGCCCTTACCGGGATTCGAACCCAGGACCGCGGCTTAGCAGGCAGGGTCACTACCGACTGAGCCAGACCGGTCGTCGCGGGACCGGCCGGTGTTATACAAGGGGGCAAAGTTGTATTTTAACGCCGAGTGTGGAATTGAAATACGAGCAAGTTAAACTATTCTATAGTTGAACCACGAGCGAAGCGAGTAGTTCGAGAATAGAATCCTGAACTTGCGAGTTTTTTAACACACGAGAAGTAAAATACATTTGCACCCGAGTGTAACACAAAACTTTTCCCCTCACTATAGCGAGGAAACTACAACGCAAAAATGCGTTTATCACTGCTTCCAGTAGTTCCACAGGTGGTAAATCATCATTATTACTAGATTCACCTACTTTTATCAATTTTAATGCAGTTAATTCGACTTTATTCAAGGTCAAATTACTTTACCCACTAGTGGAAAAAATGCGTTTTTACTCGCTGGTATTAAAGGACAAAACACGTGTTTCCGAGCTAGTGAGGGGAAAATCAAATTATTATATTAAATATTTTTTGATTTGTTTTTTAATTACTTTTTGTTTGGGCGGGCTAGTGGTAAATACGTTAGCCGCGTAAGCTGAACACCCGGGTTCAATTCCCGTTTCGGCCACCGGTGGGCCTTGTCGGTTTTATCTTTTGTGTATGATATCTATTTTTTGTAAATAAATAATGACAAGAAGTAGTCAGTGCAATCATTATTGGATTTTTGTTTTATATCGTTTTGTTTATATTCCAGGGTTGGCGGGACGCAGTTGTACAGGGATCGCAGTCACAGCTGACGGTATAGTCGCCGTCAACTGGCGGACGAGGACGCTCACCGAGGTATTTATAATATGGTTCATCTCTTTAACAAAACATTAAATTTTACTTTAGGAGCATGAAAAGTTATCGTGTAGATAAGAAAAATTATAGAACATATTATTGTCACTGAACAAATATTATTTTACGAAGTGCTATTCACGTGGGGAATAGATTTACGTGTCCCAATATTTAGCATGGCGCAGTCGGTAGGATACGAACACATGATTCCGAACGGAATCTGATTCTGAAAGTAGGTACTGATCCCACCAAAAACGTACCTGTTAAAAAGCGGACCAAGTTCGTATCGGCTAATTGTTCCCCTAAAAAAGGGCTGAAATCCAATCCAATACTAAGTTTAGATGAAACTAAAATTTGGCCTGCGCACTGCCGTGCGCTTAGATGATTTAGCTCCTCTACTACTATTACCGTTTCAGGTGAGCGTAGAAGGTTCAACCCTGCGCACCATCAAGTCGGATCGTCTGGTGGAGCCAGTATGCGTTGCGTGCGACCCGCATGGTCGACGACTAGCCGTCGGTGACAACGGGGCGCGATGCGTGTTTGTTTTCGATGCACGTGGGGCGATAGAACGAGAGGTCAGTATCTTTCTGTGTCTGTTTATCCTTCAAGTGTGTGTAGTGGAGTGAACTCTACGTACAATCAAGTCAGATCGTCTGGTCGAGTCAGTGTCTATCGTGCGACCCGAAAGGCGCTCGATGCGTGTTTGTGTTCGACGTTCGTGGGGCGATAGATCGAGAGGTAAGTCTCTGTCTGTTTATCTTTCAAGTGAGTGTAGTGGAGTCATCAGTCAACTCTATGTACGGATTGCCTGGTGGAGTCAGTGTGCGTGGCGTCGATGACTAATCGTCGGCGACAACGGCACGCGATGCGTGTTTGTGTTCGACGCACGTGGGGCGATAGAAAGGTCAGTATGTCTGCGTTTGTCTATCCTTCAGGCTAGTATCAAGTTCAACCGACATACGCGAGTGTTGAGAATCAATATTGTATCCTCTCAAGAGTATCAAGTCTGGTCATCTGGTAGAGCTTGCGTAGCGTTTCAGGCGAGCGTCATAAGTCAGGCTTATGCATTATGAAGTCTAATCGTGTAGTTTGTAACACGAATAATCAGTAACTAGCTGTCAGCCTACTGGGCACCATTAGGGTCCCCCCACATCTAGCGTCTCGCGAACGTCGTCGTCTCTCCAACGCCCGCGCGGCGTCGACGCCGCGCTCCCGCAGCGCCGACGCAACGTTGCGGCGCCTCTCGAACGTCGACGTCGCAGTGGCGTCTGCGCGGCGTCGACGCCGCGCCAACGCCGCGCCCGCGCAGCGCCTCCGCGATGCCAGCGGCTACCAACGTCCAGCTAGGGCTTTCAATACCGGGATCCCAGTATCTCGGGATTTTGGGGTAGATTTCAAAACCGATATTTAATTTTGTAATCGGAATCCCGGTATTTTTAGTAACTAACAAATTATGGCAAATAAACGTAAACTACTAATCAAAAACCTTAAATTTCTGCATCATGACGGTCGCTAGACGCGTAAATATTGCTTTTTGCTCTCGTTTCTTCGACACATTCTCTGTTTAGTGTTTTTACAATATTTCTATGAAATGACAGTTTTTCCGATGAATGCTCTTGACACGTATCTTTATCTAGGTAATCATCGGAAAAACTGTCATTTCATAGAAATATTGTAAAAACACTAAACAGAGAATGTGTCGAAGAAACGAGAGCAAAAAGCAATATTTACGCGTCTAGCGACCGTCATGATGCAGAAATTTAAGGTTTTTGATTAGTAGTTTACGTTTATTTGCCATAATTTGTTAGTTACTAAAAATACCGGGATTCCGATTACAAAATTAAATATCGGTTTTGAAATCTACCCCAAAAATCCCGAGATACTGGGATCCCGGTATTGGAAGCCCTAGCTGGACGTTGGTAGCCGCTGGCATCGCGGAGGCGCTGCGCGGGCGCGGCGTTGGCGCGGCGTCGACGCCGCGCAGACGCCACTGCGACGTCGACGTTCGAGAGGCGCCGCAACGTTGCGTCGGCGCTGCGGGAGCGCGGCGTCGACGCCGCGCGGGCGTTGGAGAGACGACGACGTTCGCGAGACGCTAGATGTGGGGGGACCCTTATCGCTGACGAAGAACTGGGGAGCATTTTTTATTTGTAAATATATTTTAAGTTAATTAGTTTTAAGTTGTACATAATACTGCATTTTGTTTTTATTGAGTTTAGTAAGTTATATTGTTGTATATATGTAATATATACAACAATATTTGTCTATCCTTATATATTGCAATAAAGCTCAACTAGCGGTCAGTGACAACAGTGCACAATGCGTGTTTCTCTTTGTATTGACGGAACGAGCGGTCGCGTGTGATCTGTCGAAAACAATAGGTATATGGGAAGCTTCCGAGACAATTCGTAGTTATCGATATGTGTATTTAAGTATGTACTATTAGTAGAGGAGTTGTACGAGCATTTGTATGGGAGGGGTCATAATAATTCCCACAGAACCGAAGTTTGGTTTTTTTAGTTCTTTGTGTGTGTCTTTTTGACATACTAAAAATATAGTAAAATGTATTTATGCAAAATGCGTTTTTTTGACCGCCAAAAGTTGTATGAAAAATTACTATGAAAAAAAATCCTAAAATTTAAAAATCGTCTCTGGTATCAACTTATGGGGAATTAGGCGGCAACATTTTTTATAGCGTTGATGTTTAGCAAAAATATAAATATTTTTCACTATTTTGGTAAAATAAAAAATGATAAAAATCATAAATTTGATGAAAGGAAGTAATTAAAACATAAATTTCAGCAATGTAATTTTTTCCATATGTTCCACACCATGGTAAATACGGGTACGATCCGCCTGGTGATAAGCAATTACAGTAACCTATGACGCCTGCCACTCTAGAGCCTCCACATGCGCGTTGTTGGCCCTTTAGGGTACCTTTCCACTAGAGATGCGCTACGTGATAGTGTTTGATATCCATCAATCATGTTCATTGTTCACAAAGCGTAGCGCTAGTGGGAACGCGTTCGACTAAGCTGATTGTGGATATCAGACGCATCCATAACACATCTCTGGTAGAAAGGCACCCTTAAAAGTCCTCAGCTAGCTCGCAGGATAAGGAGCGTCCGCGGGAGAAAAAACCTCCTATTGCGGTAATCGTATTTACCATAAACTTGTATTTTGGTGGGGTTCAATGTAAGTACATAAATTGTCGCATCCCAAACAAAAACTGTCGATAAAGCATTATATTGAACACAAGAGAAAACCAAAACCTAATAATCATCGGTTTTTCTAGTCATAAATCTGCGCATACACACACCCTGGACCCGTATATGGTCGCACACTACGGTTTCTTTTTCTTCAACCTAGCGTTTTCCCGGCCTAGCGCCAGGGTCCGGTTTCCTGCTCAGTCTTCTCCACTTTGTCCGGTCTTCAGCATCCTTAGACGTGAGATTGTTCTCTTGCATGTCCGCTCCCACGACGTCCAGCTAAATGAAAAATTGTTATGTTTTTGCTAAACATCAACGCTATAAAATTTTTTGCCGCCTAATTCCCCATAAGTTTATACCAGAGACGATTTTTAAATTTTAAGATTTTTTTTCCATTGTAATTTTTCATAGAACTTTTGGCGGTCGAAAAAACGCATTTTGCATAAATATATTTTACTATATTTTTAGTATGTCAAAAAGACACACACAAAGAACTATAAAAACCAAACATCGGTTCTGTGAGAATTATTATGACCCCAAACGCTACATCTCCTCTACTATATTGTGGCAATATAGTATATTATATAACGGTAACGTTATGAAGGCTATAAAAGTTGTGTACCGCGGTTAGGCCACGAAGGCTTGCCGAGTGGCCTAAGTAAGGTACGAGACTTTTATAGCCTTCATAATGTTACGATTGTATACTATACTTTTTCTACGACAGCCACATACATACCTATTCGAGAATAATAAAATGGGTTAGTTACTTACTTCATGTAATGAATGGGAATATTTGTGTGGATCGTCGTAGCATTGAGTATTCTGTCCACAATGTTGATGGCGAGAACTTGTTGCACAATTCTTCAAAATATGCCAACAACGCCGTTTCAGAGAAAGTTGAAACATTTTTTTGCAATTTCCATGTCAAAACAATCATAACATTTTTGGTAGGCTTTATCTGACTTTTCATGTAAGAAATTGACAACGTTTCAAAATTTTCAATGTCCCTAAATCGAAAACCATTTCGAGATATACGCTTGTAGATCACATACATATTTTTTTAAATTTTTTTTTCTGTATTTTTAGTATAAAAAATCTTAAAAATAGTTTAAAGGGGAAGTGACGTCAAATAGCTGATTTAGAGCTGCCACTATAACAAAAAAACTTCCAGTTGGGATGTCATTTGAGTTTGACAGAGACACTTATCACAGTTCGTAGCAAAGATATTAAAAATTTCATGGCTTAGTCTATGGTTCGTAGTCATTCACTATTGGTTGACAGTGGTTGACAGTGACACTTGACAGTCAGACATACCGGACTGTTTGAGCTGACTGTTAAAACTTTTTGTTTAGAAATGATTTTGTAGTTTTCTTAGGTGTATGAAACAACGCATGTGACGTCACGAAGCTGTGTCTTGACGTTTGTAACTTACGCTCTTTCTGCTCGAAGTAGTAATAAAAAGGGATTTTCTCATTAAAATAGCAGTTTTTGGAAAAATAAAAAAATACGTGTATCTTTTAGTATTGAGTTCTTTCAAACCAAATAATAAAAAGTAGTACTCAAAAATATGAAATGTTGTCAATTGTCAGTCACTTTGAGCGCCCATAGCCTTGATTTCTTCGGAAGTGCATTTTTCACCAGAATCACTCATAATGACTTATGTTTTTGCACAATAACGTCGAATTAAAACAAACTACACACCACCGAAATAGTTCAAATAGTTTCGTGATAAGTTTACAAATATCAAACATACCATAGACAAGAGAAATAGAAAATAAGCCGGTTTTCAATTACGAAAAATGTGGTTGCGTTCAAGAATATTTAAATGTCGAATGTAAAATTATTGGATAAACTTATGATTTTTACCTTTGTTTTGCAATATCTAATATGTAAAACGCATTTAAGTTTATTTTTTCATCTTGATTTAAATTATGAACCTAAATATTATATTATTTATTAAAAGTTACTTATTACTGTAAATGAAAACATACCTGATAAATGGAAGTTGTGCTTTTAAAAAAAAATTAACAGAAGTCCTATATTTATATGATTACTGCTAGCAGTAATCCTATGAACCTATAGACAAATAGACTTTCTCATCGTTACTCAAATGAACTTAATTTGGATACCGCTGACAATAATCTAATTGACAGATTTAAGTGCTGGAGTAGAAAAAAGTTATATTTTGTGTGAAGGTGGGAGGCGGTGAACTCGGCCTGGTGGGCGGGCTGGCGCTGGCGGGCGACGTGCTGGTGGTGGCGGACGCGGCCGTGCGCGTGTACGACGCCGGCGGGACGCTGCAGGCCACGCTAGCGCCTGTGCCTAAAGGTACAGACACATTTCAACCTGAAATACTTACCTTACAGTTCATGCTTGGCTAGACCCCATTGCATCACCTGGTGCGATCGGTTGTTATGATTATGATTGTGCTCCGGGACACGCTTGCGACTGATCGCTAACCTACCATCCATAAGACGCATGTCTTGCGGCGCGCAACGGACGTACTGAGGAGACGTTTTTTGAATTACATTCAGGCGGCGTGGCGGAGACGTCCGTTGCGCGCCGCGAGACACGCGACGCCTAAGTGGGAACGCTGCCTAAGACTATCGGTTTTTTTTTCAATATCGAATACTACTTACTTACGGCTCATGTTTAACTGAACCCCAAATTTAGTAACATTTCAAGGGTCGCAGTTCTAACCTAACCTAACCCACTTTTCGGTAGCAGTTCGTCTGTGTGCGGGTCGCAGATCTAACCTAACCTAACCCACATTTCGGTAGTAGTTCGTCTGTGTGTTGGTCGCTTCGCTGTCTAATGAGACTCGTCAAAACGCGCTGTGCATCAGGTGCGGTATGCAAGGGGTTTAGCGGGAGGGGCTACTAAATTCGGTGTTATTATATTCGGTAATATACCTATATACATATTTTTTGGTAATAAATTATTTAGGTTAATAAGCGCATTAATTTCGTACTTAGAATTGGGGCTCATTTACTATTGTTGGTGCTAGTTTACAATTTAATGTGAACGGTTTACTGAAACTGGTGGCAGTTGTATAATTTTCAGTAACATTATTTTGTTGCTAAACTACTCTTTTTGATTGTAAAGTTTGGGGTACCAAAACTTTTTTTGGTGCTCATTTAAATAGTAGCCCTTACTTACTGTACAGAAGGTTCAGATTGCTGTAAGAATTAGTGTCGACAAGTTGGAAATAGTTTTATTCGTTTATTATAATAACGTCGCGTTGCAGACCTCGTACCAAAACATAAAGTAGTCACGTCTGTCTGTGTTTTTGAAAACTGACAGTTTTTACAAACTCGTGTGCACTTTATTAATCTCGTTTCCAGGTCGCGGCGGCTACGGCGGCGTAGCGCTCGAAGAATCAGAATCAGGCCGCCACATCATATGCATACGTTCGGCGCGCGGCCGGCCCGCGCTGCTAGTACTCGAAGCGAGCGGCGGCCGTATTCTGGCGGCTTGTGAACTGGCCGAGAAGAAACCTAGACGGGTCGCTGGGTTGACGCTGCTGCCTAACAAGAGAGTGCTGTTGGCGGATCTGGCGGGAAACTGCCTGAGATTGCACACTTATTGGTGAATGGTGAGTACATCAGAATCAGACCGCGGCTTAATATCCATACGTTCAATGCGAGTGGCGGCTTGAGAATTAGCTGACATGAAACCTAGGCGGGTCGCTGGGTTGACTCTGTTGCCTTATTAGACAAGAGAGTGCTGTTGGCGAATGGTAAAGAACCGAACAGAAAAGAAGAAAGGAATTTTCATACCGTATTCTTCAACTGTGAAAGAAATCCAAAATAATCCCCCAAAGGCAGTTTTGTGGGATTTACCTACCAATTAGAGAGCTCCGTACACTCTAAAAAAACTTACTCGCTAAATATCCAGTTCACGATTTTTCACACAGTAGAGAACACAAAATTATAACTTCAAAAGGTATGCATATAGTAGTAATTTTAATGGTATTCTTTATTTGACTTGGGTGTCATAGTAAAACTATTTTTCATCACATTTGCTGTTTAAAGGTATCATTGCGTCTACGTGTACTGAAGCATAATGTACTATTTTATTCCCAAGGGAATAATGGATTTAGTTTTAAAAATTAATATAATCCGTACAATACTTCAGGCAAAGGATGTTTCAATCTGCCAAGGATTTTTATTGCACAACCAAAATTTTACTATTAAGCTGTAAAATATATTATACGGTATGAAAAATGCATTTTATTTATGTTTTACAATTATTTCAGTGTGTTTTGCATTTATTTCGTAAAATTTAACTCAGATAAATTGTTATAATTTACAATCTGACAATATGCTCTCTACTCGCGCTTGACCGCGGGCGTACGCGAGGCACCCACCGTTGCCTAGCAACGGAGAGTACAACAGATCAAAATAAAGTACAATTTTAGTTCAATTATATGATTTATATGCTTTTTTGAACGTTGCATTTAATTTATATGCAGTATTTTCGTGTTTGTTTTCGTTCAAAAAGTGTTTGTTATCAAAAACAATGGATTTAATATGAATAATCTGATGTAGATCAAGATACACTAACTGGTCGCGCCGCCGGTTGAAGGTTTTGCCTTATGACTGTTTCCTCTGTATTTTTCTCTCAAATGTGATGAAAAACATTGTGTGTAACAAGCCGTCGCGATTTAACTTACTCTCGTTAGTAATATTCAACTTCCTCCCCTTGTTGCACAATGTACTATTATTATTTGACCAGGTGAATGTACCTATTACTCGACACCTATTTTTAATTACTCCAATAATTTAGGTAATCAATAATAACAGCTGTTCAATTACAATTTGATAATTTCAGAATGGAAAGTCGAAAGGAGGGAACGCTTCAAGCTGCCATAAGGCGTATCGTAAACGAATTTCATGCTAGTCGAATATGCAACGGGGAATCGAACCGACGGCCATACGCGAGGGCGGTACTCGTACCAAAGTCAATAGACGCCGCAAGGCTTCTATCTTATACGTAGACATATATCTAGATAGACGCCGTACCGCGATTAGATATAAAGCTAAAAGTTTTCAAAGTTAAATGTGACATTGACAACTTTTAAAAGCACATAGGTTTGTAGCTCGCGTATCACGGCGAGCCTAATTCACTACTGAGCGTGCCCTAAGTAATTTCTATCGAAAATTTAATCTAGTCAGAAATTAATAAATACGTATAAAACACAATTTGGTCAATAAAAAGTACTGCCTCAAAAAGTTGTCTCAGAAAAGATGAATATCAAGAGTTCTACTACAAATGTGAGGTGTTCTGTAGAACATGTTGATTCGATGGCACGCAAAGTAGGTGTGTTTAGGTGTTCTATTTAGACATATGTCTGTGATCTAATAATTTACGATGTTCTTTAGTACTTACAGTATTTATTTACGTATTAAGTCGATTAAGTTTTCACAATCATGTCAAGTTGGCGAACTGGATTTTTTTTGTTAGTCCTTTATCTTTTTGGTTTTTAATATATTTGGCGTATAGTGATAAGTATTTATGTGATTATATAATCGTTTGGAATATTATGATATTTAAAAGCTTCGAAATGTTATTGGCGTTAAAAATCTCACTTATGACTAGTCATTCGACGGTGGCATTTATTGTTGTCTAAATTTCGACACTATTCTGTGAAAGGGCAGATTTTTGCTCAGCACAAATTCATGACAAGGGTGGTGGCAAATTGTGAGACTGAAAAATCTACTCCTCGTTAAGGAGACACGGGAAAGACAGCCTCAAGTTCGTAATTTGATTCTAGAGATTGCACTTACCACATTGACTTACCACCATATTTTTTTAGGGTTCCGTAGTCAACTATTATTATAAGGCCTGATTCGTAACGGATTTGTCAAATTCAGAGTGCTTTTTCTTGTATAATTTCTAGCTTACTTTATATATACATTACACCATTCAAATTGCCAGATTCACAAAATTATTATGTTAGAATCATGTTTAAAAGCAATTCTCAACTAACTAGATAGATAAAATTAAAGTGATCGCTGAAAATAATTCGGCGACAAATTGCTATCAAAAACTTGATCCCTGTTGACGAAACTTGCATTTAAATCATTTTCAACACTACCAGGCAACCAACATTATACCTTATCTGAAAGGCAATTTCTTTACGATTCCTATGAAACAATGATAATTTAAATGAGTCTCCAAATATCCACTTTACTAGGAATTCAGTCGATGCAGTGTCCGTTACTAAGCATTTAAAGCAAAGTAACCACTTTTCGATAAAAAATCTACAACAAAAACTGCTGAACGAAGCTGTTCGCAGATTTTATTTAATAATATGATCTTTCAACTTTATTCTGACAATAGCTGGATATCATCCACCACAGTTATGAAGCCAGCAGCTTGCTAAAGCCAACGCTCTTCAAATCGGGTAAAAAACTTAATTTAACGAAGTCTCATAGTATTCACCTATTAATCGGAATAGGATGGAGTGTCTAAGAAATTCATTCATTTAAATGACACCAACCATAAGCCACCAAAATATTTAAAAAAAGATAGTCCTTGATAGGACTAAAACTAAGAATGTGTCGAAAAACACTGTCGGATGTACGATGGAGGGCATACAACAAAACTTACAACATGAGCGAGGAGAAATGGAGAATGATGAATTTACTAATAAATAATAAATTTTAAATACATTTTAAACACATTATAGAAAAACATACTTTGATTCGGCCGGCTCTGGTACCGTTAAAACAGTTTTGAATTTGACAAATCCGTTACGAGTCAGGCCTTAGTTTCGCCATGTCTGTCTGTCCGTCCGTCCGTCCGTCCGCGGATAATCTCAGTAACCGTAAGCACTAGAAAGCTGAAATTTGGTACCAATATGTATATCAATCACGCCAACAAAGTGCAAAAATAAAAAATGGAAAAAGATGTTTTATTAGGGTACCCCCCCTACATGTAAAATGGGGGCTGATATTTTTTTTCATTTCAACCCCAACGTGTGATATATTGTTGGATAGGTATTTAAAAATGAATAAGGGTTTACTAAGATCGTTTTTTGATAATATTAATATTTTCGGAAATAATCGCTCCTAAAGGAAAAAAAGTGCCCCCCCCCCCCCTCTAACTTTTGAACCATATGTTTAAAAAATATGAAAAAAATCGCAAAAGTAGAACTTTATAAAGATTTTCTAGGAAAATTGTTTTGAACTTGATAGGTTCAGTAGTTTTTGAGAAAAATACGAAAAACTACGGAACCCTACACTGAGCGTGGCCCGACACGCTCTTGGCCGGTTTTTATTACAATTTGTGGCAGTTTTATCCGATGATTTAGGTCCTTTGTCATGTTCCATGTGAACATGGTTTTTATATTATCCGACTTGCTGATGAAGATAATGATTTAATAAAATATGGTCGTTAGGTAACAAGTTGCTAAGACCTGACAACCTACACCTACATTATTTTTGCTTAAAGTCAAATCCTCAAAATCCATACTTGATGTTTTTTAACTTTAATTATTACAACCTGAGTACTTTAAGAATCAAATTATGAATGAGAGAGAAACTACACTTTCTAGTTAGGGATAGTTAGGGATATTGTTTAAGAACAAAAATAATGGTTTACATATATAATATCTGAGCAATTTACCATGATCCTTTTGATGTTCAAAATTCTTACTTTTAAAGTTGCGCACGATATTTTCCTATTGAACATTATTATTAATTATAAAATTTTAAAGCAACAAATCAACGTAAATCTTAAAAAATCATCTAATTTTTAACGTTTAAGATCGTTTTCACCCTTCTCATTTGCATTATTAAATTTGCTCAATAAATACGAAAACACCATATCACGTAGCTGATGCTTCCATTTTGCTAGTTTAGATGTTAAAGCATTCATTGTAAAAATAATTGAAAGGAATAGACGATCTGTAGTGTTTGTTGGCAGTGCATTTTTTTTAAGAAACTGTCACTAAGTGTAGACTGCGGTTTAATACTTATAGCGCCATAGTCACGACAAGAAGACAGCATAATATTTAGTGAGGTCCAAAACGGCCAATAATATCGAGACACAATGTGTGTGTTCAACATATCTGTCCTTATATGGTAACAGTGATGTTTAAATACCTATTTGATGTTGATAATAATTCTCTGTGGCGTTACAAGGATTAAACAAATTGGATTTCATAAAGGTTGGGAGTTGAAAAGTGCACCGTTTTCCTATTATCAGTATTGTTACTATAATTTTAAACATACGACCTAATAATTTATTACTAAGGTGCCAGAATAGCGTCTGTCAACTATTATAAAAACCATTATAAAACATCGTAAATATACATATAAGTGACCCAGTTACCACCAACTGTTGTTCACTGTTTCCCTTTGACCGCTTAAACTGCTTTATATAACACGAACTTTAAGCTATATTAGGATGTTTTGAGGCTTATTTGTCTTGGTCTTCTATAGAAGACAGTTGCGATCAAAGGGCAAGACGATTATTAACAGGTCAGTGATAAAACATAATAACTTGCATACATATAATGGCCGTTTATGTTATTTTATTTAAGTGCAACGTCCTTTAATACCCGAATTATTATGATTAGTTTAGTTGTAACTATCACTCATATACATTCGATTTTGTCAAAAGAAAGGAAAGCCATGGAAAGACAATACAAAGCCAATTTTGACTTGTAACGTGATATTGATATAATGCATTTAAATAAACACCGAATTACCCAGTAAGAACCATAAAATCAACGAAAAGGTTTTTACAACATGTTCTTGCAAAAAGGATTTTGAGATGAAAATTACCAACATTTTTCCATTATTCGTTGATTTATACTATGCTTTTCTTTCTTATAAATATACAATTATTCATGCATTATGATAATTATGTAATATTTGTTTAGCTGATATGTTTTCACTAACCGTTACTAATATGAAGTGCAACTGACAAATGGTGTCATTTGTTTTGAGACTTGTTGATTGGAGTTTTTTCATTAACTTTATAATGCAAATCATGTTTTTGTTTTCGATAATTTAAAACATGCATATCGAAAGACCAGGTGAAGTAAATATTATAATAACAAGAGTTGTCACAGCTTTTAGTAATGTCATTGAAATCGTATCAATAAGTAATGTATTACAACACGAGGCTTTTATCTGCTAACTAGATTAAGTCAAGATATTCATAATAAGAACATGTAATAGTGATTCGTGACAGCAGTCCCACCATAATAGAAAAAATAATATGAACACTAGAATTGTCTCATTTGTTGTTAGAAATTGGGATTATGTTGTACAAAAAGTACTGTATATGTCGATTATACAGCTCAATAAATTCAGGACACACATATTCGTTAGTTAATTTGTTTTGAGATGTATCTAATGTTAGTAGGTATTTTGATGAATGAAGCAAGTTACAGGTTCCTAACGTATGCGGAATGAAATCTGGACAAAATTCAATGTCTTATAAAATTAATATAACATAGTTTATTTTTGATATCTTTCGTGATTTTAATTATGTATTGAATATGGATAAATAAAAGAGTTAGTTTTCGCCAATGTGAGGCTTCTAACAGAACTTGTGATACTTTATGTCCATCGGTGTCGACAAAACCAATGTTAGCATTTTTTAAGGTCCAAATTTATCTTCCATGTGATAACTTTTTAAAGAAGCTTCGTATGCTCGACATTTTTCAAAATAATAGTTTTCTTGTCGTGAAATTCCATTAACTCGACATATTATTAGTCATTCATAAACCCAGAAATGCAAAAACAGCTGTTTTTTACATTTTTTGACTTAACGGCGTAGCAGCATTTTCAAAGTTGTTTATTTTATTTTTGAAGACTATAGGCCTAACTTTTTTTTGAATGTGTATCGATACTCATGTCTTCAAGATAATTTTTATCACTTTCGCTGCCCCATTCGAATGCTGTCTCGAGCTCTCTGTGAGATTTTGTGCCTTAGGGGGCCGACATTTCTTTTAATCAAATCTCTCCCAGAAAACTTGCCAATGCTGTAATGTTTTCTTGGACCACGCTTTGTTGCGGTAGTTTTTGTAAAGAAAAAGGACGCAAAAATATTATAAATTGACTGTTAGCTTCTAACCCTTCCTACAAAACTTTCCTCGGGCTTTGCATTCGGTCACAGAAAATTGGTATGTAGAAATTACAAACAGTTTCGCTAGGTCGTCCTTCTCGATTGACCATCATTTCGAGAAAAGGAATCCAATACTCATGAAACTTACCAGTTTAAATGACAGATATGTAAACTTTAATCTGGCATTTATACATTATTTTAGTTTATTTATTTACTTACTCTGTACAATATCAAAACTTTGTCCAGATTTCATTCCGCATACGTTACTCAAAAGCTTTTAAAATAACGTTGATTTAAAGTACCTAATATGAATTCTAATGACAAACAAAAGGTCAGACTTTGGGTATTATATCAGATCAGTTACTTACCTCTGAGGTTTATTGTACACCTGAGCGGCAACCCACACACAGGCGACGCATGTCTTAAGACGCGGAACGGCCGTCAGCGCCACGCCGCCCGAGTGTAATTTCTACGCGTCTTACGTCCTTCCTATACAAAATCTACTGAGGAGACGTTTTTAGATAGTCCCTGAGAGCCCAAAGAATGCTGTGTTAAAGATACTCTATTTTCAATGCTTTTGAGAACCTAAATAATTTCAAAGTGTGTGTATTGAAGTACATTGCCCATCTCACATTTGTCAAACCGAAGACATTTACAACCCAAAACTACAGAGTAGATACGTTAATATGTATTATTGTTTATTGTAATTATGCTACATAACACGTGTGGCATGCTTTCTCGTCTACATCAACCCACTGTGTGTTAGCCCAAAATATCAGTGTCTTAACAAAGCCAATTGTACACAACTAACAATGTGATATATTTTCTTCCAATCACGTCTAAAATAAACATTCATTTTTCGCCTTATAACCATGGAATATGGTGCAAAAGTGTTAACATACTTTCGGCGTTGTTGGCAACGTCATTGATGATCAATCGTTTGCTTTGTTATGATAACTCCCATATTGTTTAAAATAAGGTCTAGTCTCAAATAGTGATCACACTACATTTTCTTCTAAATAATGTTTATGGTGATTTTTTTTCTTGTGTCTAAATCTCTATATAGAAACAGAATACGCTGTATCTATTTTAGTTAGGTATTAGCGAAATGAAGGTTAGCACCTGACTGAAATAACCTATAGGTTAAGATTTCCCGTGATACCGCCTAAAATTGGAGAATATAAAGATATATAAGATAACCTTCTTGTTACCGTGTAAGTGCCACAAATATTATGAGCTTGTGCCCTATAGTTTTTGTTGTCTAAGGCGATAAGCAGCCAAAGTTTAACCCCGTCGTCTATCAAACTGCAAGAAATACTTCTATCTATGCCTGAGATTACCGTACCATATATCAAATAACAAAACTTTAGACTGCGGATGAGGATACCAAGACTCCGTATGTACAGCTTGGTAAAAAAAGAATAGAAACTGTTTTTTTTTATCATAGCAAGTACACTTCCTGTTCTCATTGAAAAGTGTCAAAATCTGTCAAAATAGTTGCCACGTGCAAAACGATTTACAAAGACGGTGGCGACCATATTATTTTCTACTACAAATACGGGACAAAAAATATTGGACGGACATCTCTGGTCAAGTGGTCACGGTAGATAGAAGTGTATTTTCTCAAGTTTCCGTTCCACATTTTGTAGGTAGACCATAGCGGCAGGTTCATTTAGGTACTCCAGAAATATCCTACATTTGTAAATTATTGTTTTTGTGGTACTTCAAGGGCAGTAATTCCATAAAAAAAGAGCTTGTACCTACCCACATTCTTGCACTAAAATATCGATGCGACCAATTTAACTTAGCACACCTAAACACTAATGTGTAAGTCCTTGTTGTCCATTGTGGAGAGTAGGTACTATACTGCAAGACGTAGCTATATTTTAAGTGAAAATGAAAATTAACTATTCAGTCGCAAAATATTTAAGCATATTCAATAATCGAGCACTGTATGCAAAGTAAATGAAAATAATTCTGTAGGTATAAATATTATTTTTGTACTAAATAATTTAAAGTTCCTTTGTTTCTCTCTGTCCATTGTTATCTACTGCTGTTACAATAGAAGTTAAATGTGATAGGCTGTAGTTTCAGGAAATAATATTCGTAATTTACTGCTACTATACCATTAATGTAAACCATACAAATAAGCTTGTTCATGTATGTATTTGTTTTAGATTGTCAACATCCTGAATTGAGTGTTGTCAGAGTATAAAAGTAAATAACGGCAAGCAATGTCAGTATACCACTGAGTATAGACCATTGCAACCCGTAAAGGGTATCTTTGCATTAAAAATTGTAAACCATTATATGAATCTCTTATCAGAATAAGTTTAACATTATATTGATTTAAACTAACACGATCTTCACTCATATTATTAAATTAAAACGGGACTTAATCGTGTAAAACTTACGTTTTATATTTAACCCGACGTTTACCCGTTGTCTACCCGTGACCACGGACGTAATGTCATGTCCGAAACGTCGGGTTAAATATAAAACGTAAGTTTTACGCGATTAAGTCCCGTTTTAATTTAATAATATAAGTTTAACATTGCCCATATCAATCAGACATATGTTACTCCTGATTAGTGAACCATCAAATATATTTTTTACTTAAATTGCACTCTCAGCAACGTGTTACAAAATATTCGTTTGTTGTTAAAGACCGAACGCTTAATGTAACAATAGATCAAAAATGCTTTGGAGGGCAAAGCCAACTCTTGCTAAATTGGTCGATTCATGACAAATTCTAGAGTCCGACCAAGCTATGTTTGCTACGATATTGATTAGCCCACGTTTCCTTTATAACGTCACGTCTAAGTTTGACGTTAAAAATAAAATTTACACCGGCGAGGCTGACAAAATCGCTGCTAACTTAGTATGGTTCTACCTACATAGTAAATCAAACGTCCATCATCTTAACTAATTTATTCTTAATGCTAAATAGCTCCTTCACACAGTGTTAGACTTGATTATAATTTATTAGTCAGTTATTCAAAGTAAAAGCTAGAGAATTACGAAATTAGTTGCACCGAATTGAGGTCGTATGAAAGAGATACACTTAGTGCATCCGTCACAAAAGCATCTGCCACTGCCTTGTAACTCACGTGCATTTTTAGAATTATCATAATGTTGGTCCTCCTAATATAAATCACAATCACTTTATAACACTAGTAATAATTCTTCTAACAAACGTGCCTACGCCGCGCGGTATGTACCTATGTATGTATGCGCGCCGTGTACGTACACAACACATTTAAGCGGATGAGAAAGATTCATTCTCGTTCATTCTCGTCCGCTTACATGTGTTGTGTACGAAAACGGCGCGCATACATACCACGCGGCGCGGCGTACGTTTGTTAGAAGAATTACTACGGGTCTTATACTGTGTCACAATATACACTTAATGTTAAGACGAAATAGATCAAAATTGTAATTACGATATCTTAATATAAATACAGTTGCAACAGCAGATTGGTACAAAATATAACATTTAACATATGCATATAAAAATAATTTATTTTTATGCAATAGCCAACCATAGGTTAGATTGGTAGTAAAGAGTACTTGTTGATTTTTAAAGAAACTATTTTGGCATCAACTCTATTTTCTAATTATTCAAATTAAAGGAATTGAGTAAACACAATGTTTATTGTATTGTCAAAGATCTTTGTGTTTGTCAAAAGCTGTGAAACTGTACTTAATTAGATCACGAAGTATCTCAGTATACTTGTTTATGTCACTTTTGTGAGAGATGATGACGTTAATAAATCCTGTAAAGGTACATAATGACTTCTTTGTTTTTTTTTTTACCTACATTCTGGCGCGACCAATGGATAGTCCCTAAGATATTATAATAAAATAAGGTTAAGTTAATAATTTCCCCATTATTTGTATTTAAATTAAAGCCTTAGTGCTTTTCATATGATCCGATCCGATATTGGATGTAGGACCCATACATTTAAGCCGCTATCTTTGATTTTTGCCTTTGAAATCCGATATCGGATCGGATAATGTGAAAACTCACTTAGAGGAACGTTATTTAACGTTAGAAATAATTGTATATATGTCTTGTCTGTGAATTTCTAGTTTTCTTTCAACAAGTGAGCATTTTTAGAATTTGGGTCCACCCAATTAGCAAAAGTTGTTAACAAAAATTAACTCGCTGTCAGTTTCGTGACGACAATTAAGCATAAAATCTGTCTAGAAAATTTTTCACATTCTGAATGTAGATTGTCGCTTAAAGTTTATGTAATTAACACAATAACAATATTTTTATTGAAATTTCATGCTTAATTATGTCACAAAACTCACAGTGAGTTAATTTTTGTTAACAACTTTCGCTAATTGAGGTGTCCCAAATTCTGAAAATGACCAAGTATGTATTTTGGTATAGAGAACAAATAAAAGTCGAAGCTTTATTATAATGACTTTATTCAGAAAATAGAAACATTAGGACTCAAATCTCCATATTGGCTCATTCGGGGATTTACCGGGATGGAAATGTAATAGGTATTCAATATCGCAATGGCCAAAATGCCAGAAACAAACACATTCAGCGCCAAGCACCCCAATTTCTATATAATATGAATGAACACGACTAGCGGGTTCTTAGCCGTGAATGTGATAATATTGGAAGGATAAAATCGTATATTTTAGACCTTAACTGAACTTAATAAACACATTAGGTAGGTACTCAGAGGGGGTAAATAATAATAATATACATAATACATACCGCGTGTGGATTCCATACGGGCGAATAATGTATCCAGTTATAGTATCTGATCATACGAATCGTATAGGATTTGTTAAAGTGTTATTAATTAAGAGTAATAATTTTTTTAAATCTAACCAAGCGGCAACGTACGCCGTCCAACTTTATTTGATATGACAATTAGGTAGGTACGCTAATTGATGTGGACGTAAAACATTACGTGCTGAATTATATGTATGAAAAAAAAACTCGTCTATTCAAAAAACCATGTAGTTAGGCTCCTTAGTCCTTAGGTCCGATACAAATCGTTATTAAGATATTCGCCCGTATGGAATACACACGCTGTATAGTGATAAAAAACCATACAACCGTGAAAGTTGCATGTAATAAGTCAAATCGCAAATCTAAACACGATATTCGTCACACATCTGCAGGCTAATTGAAAAATTAAAGTAGGTGATTCTGGTCTCATGTTACAGGAACAACAATTTTATTTAAAATAGTCTTTAGTCTGCCAAAATACTTATACTTGTATAATACTTAAAACAAATAAATGCTATACTGGAACTTACGTACCACAAGGACTGTCAAAGATAAATGTAAAAAGATCCAAAATAAGTTTTCAATATAAAATGCATCAGATGTAGGTACTATCCGCTGCAAAAGTGGATGGCGAATGTATCAATGAATTCATTCATAATTTCTCCATGCACTTTTGCAGCGGATAGTACAATGAAAGACCTAGCTGACCTATGACAGTAATCGTCAGTATAAACAAATGATTGCGGTCAAACATCTTTTTATTCTGATAATTTGAAGCATATACTTTCAAAAATACTTTATGTTGCAGTCACTGCACATACAACGTTTACAAAATATAAGAGTTTAAGATGTTAAATTACAATAAATATGCTTTCAGTTTTCGAGAAATTATAAAATAATCATAAATTATTTCCAAAAAATACAAAATATATGAAATGCTGTTGAGATCATATTATCAAATTAGAAATAAATATCAATACAGTATACAGTCCACTTTTCTCCAATAATGGTGTAAAATTATATAAAAAATACTTTTGTGACAATAAATGCAATAGACTAAGAGAACTGGGCAGTTATTCCAATGCTTTGTGAGCACAAGCGAGCCAGCTGTCCAGGCACACTACAGTCCAATATTACGGTTCTATTCAAAGGCCCAAATTAACTCGAGAAAGTGTGACGCAGTTACTATATTCCTACCTTTTTACTTATACTTAAGTGGGACAGTCACGGCAGAACTGAACTGTCAAATTTTGCCATTCGTCTTGTCACTTCATGGTTAGTCGCGGTAGCCAGCGTTCCGACACTTTCTCAATTCAAATTGGGCACCCGGGCATCCGAATCGCCCAAAGCTCGTCAGCAATGGCACATGGGATATTGGCAAAGTCGAGTTACTTCCCGAACTTTGCAAGCGTCCGCTTGCACTCTTGTATAGTTTTATTCAACCGTTCTGTAGTAGCGGATGTCTGCCTCGTAGCAAGAAGACGCGTGCAGCTATCTATCGTAGTCTGATACCCGCACACGTTGTGGAGTATCCTTACCACTTTTTCCCCGCAGACGAATAGGTACTTCCCACTCGCGTCGAATTTCATATGATTTATTAAACCTGAAACATAAATATTAACCTTAATTCTGAAAAGCATATCTGGCGTGGTTTTTCAATGTAATTAAACCTGTAATGCATGGCTAGAAATTAGCGATTATGAAGGGGCAATAAATGTAATTGAAAGTACTACTTTGAGATTGCTGGTCATTGATTGGCTTTACGACTTTTACAATGTCATAAGACGCATATTAAAGTGCAACTAAGTAGTTGGTGGGCATATGACATGTATTTATGGTACCTACTACATAAACAGTATTGCATGTGACACAAGGCATGTCAACATTGCAATGTACAAATACAGAGCACAAAAGGAAGGGAATGAAAGCAATGTTATAAAACGAGTGATAAAGATGAAGGTGGATGGTTACAACGGTAGTGGAAGGCCTAAGAAAAGATGGATGGAATGTGTGAACAATGATATGAGAGTGAAAAGTGTTAGTATGGAAATGACGGCTGATAGAGAGGAATGGAGGAGGAAAATCTGCTGCGCCGACCCCAAATAATGAGAACAGGGCAAGAGAATGATGAAATACAGAGCACAAAGGCAAGTTTATATCTTAACAGATGTTGGCCACCAGTTCTATCATCAGTTAATCAAAAATAAGTAAGGTGCATTAGGGTAATTCCGAAAGTCGTCTAATTAGACGACTCTCGGACGAATTACTCTTGATATGACGGTGATTTTTATGTGACTTTCGTAATTACGAAAGTCACATAAAAATCACCGTCATATCAAGAGTCCCCTTTCGGAATCACCAGAGCATTTTTGTCAGTCGGAATTACCCTAATACACCTTATTCGGGAGAGCAAGATGAAATATGTACCTATAAACAGTATAAACCAATATTTTTTTGGGTTAAACTGAAAATTAATTTTACGTATAAAACTACAAAAATAAACCAATTAAAAAGCCTTGAAACATAGTTATATTAATGAAGATTCTAGATCACAAGCTATAGATACAATACCTACACATCCAAAGAAAAATATTACGTCAGTTGCCGTCATATAAATCAATAAGTATGTGTTAAGACATAAGTTTAATGAACAAGTGCGATGAAAAGACTTGTTTATTTGTTCACTCGTTTATTATCTCCAAAGGACACGCCACATACATAACAAGATGAAAACAATCCGTTAGCAATATTCAAATAAGCAACTTTCGCTTGGCAGCTAAGAGACATTAGGCCAACTGTGTCGTCCAACGGTTTCTATCGACCAATGGCGTTATGGCCAAAATCTTAACAAGTGATGCTTTTCGAGTCTCGTCGATAGCGAAATACGAAGTGCATGTAATGTTTATTTTTTTTTCCGTCAATATTGACTAGGCTTCGTATACGTAGCAATAGCATACGTAGCTACTAGATCTATATAGTGACCATAATTAAATGTAGGCTTGGGTACGTATTTGGAAATTGGGTACTTGCAGATGTACAAAACAGTTTTGATGAAAAGTAGCAATGTTATCCAGAAATTTTTGAGCAGCTTTATATTTCTACGAATCCATCGGAGTGAAACAGGAGTAGCGAATTTTTAATGGTGGAAAATATTTAAGGCAATTAATCTACCTAAAAATGTTGGTTATTTTCATTTTTAGAATTAATCAATAGTCTGAACTTATCGGAACGGAACACACAATTTACCTATTACCTAGCATAGCCCTATAGTTTCTATTCTATGTATAAGTAGGTACTTAATCTATTTTCACACGGTTGGCGTTTAATAATACAACAATACAAAGAATTACAAGTTGTCGTACTTGTCGTCACAAAGGACCCACGCAACGGTTAACGTAATAATAATAGACCACACGCAGGTAGTAAGTACTCGTACCTACAAGACACCCCTCAAAATATCAAGGACTGTAAGATTACAGTTACAGGTGGCCAGCCCATCGCCCACACAAGAAGATTAAAAATATTACAAATCATAGTTTGGTTTGAAGCATTAAAATAGACTGCTTAGACATTGTTAGTCACATATTTTGTCCCCTATACTAATAAAACAATACAAAAACAAGCTACACGCAAAACAATTATCATAAAAAGTATAATGTGGGCTCATATACTAATTGCAAACATTGTGACTGTTTCATGCCCTTCCGTCCGGCAAGGCAAGGGCGTCTTTATTTGTACTTAATGTGTACCCGACACGTCCTGTCCGTGTATTTCAATCGCTACTCGAATGCTTGGGAGACGATTAGGAGAACCAGTGTAACGTGTACTGCGAGATACGAATACTCTTTTCTCTTTCGTCCTCTTATAATATTTAAGGAACACGACCACTCAGTGAAAGAGAGCAGAACAAACAGTGGCGACAAACGCGATTCGACTACTTATGCATGACGAATTTATCAAGAATTCATTCATAATTTCTCCATGCAATTTCGCAGCTGTACTTCTGCGTTAGACCAAGAAACACACACGGATCAGTTTCTCTATGTTATACTTTGGAAACTACTTAATGTCTCCGGTTCCCATCCCTGAAGCTAAGAGTTTCAACAGTTCAAGAGTTGTAGAGATCGTAAGTGTTTATGTTATGTTTGTAAACATTGCATCAAAGTACTACTTATACTGGTTTACCAAAACTCTCAACTGCCCATTGTTCACAAGCGATTGTAAGAACTCCTGATAACATAGGATGAGATATCGACGTCGACGTAGGTATAGACTATAGATAAAGGAGCCTTGACTGCCCGCTCAATAAATGCAGACTTCCTATAGCCTCGAGAGTTAAAAATACATACAAACGTTATTGATTTTGGCCGGTGCTTCGACTGGAACTGAGTTAATTGGTTAATAATTTACTTATAGCCCTACGAGACCGGAAACGTAATGATTAGGTTTGAAGTAAGACCAAAGTTAAGGATATCGTGTCCATCAATGAGCAACGAAAGCGGACATGGGCGGGGCACGTTATGAGCAAAAAAGAGTTGTTAAAGAAACAAGCTCCCCAGGAATTAAGGAGAGGAAGAGACATAGATCAAATATTGTATCCCATAATGTCGCCATGATGATGGTGATGTATTTAGGTACTTACAATATAAAATGAGCCGCAATTAAAGTAAACAATGAAGACATTATCATTTTGAAGATGACGTTGTTATGATGCACTCGGTAAATGAAGGTAACATAATTAGTCATATCAAGTTACGTTGACAGAGATTTTGATTAGGGCAGGTTTTGTACGTGTTATGCAAACGTCATAGATAGTTTGGTAAGTTTGACGTCTAAAATAACCCTTGCACAATATGTGATAAGGTACAGCGGGCAAATCTGGACTGGGGGCAATTGAATACAATTGTAACTAATCCATTTTTTCCATTATTACACTATGATGTTGATTTCTACATGTATCCACGGAACACGCCTATTATACACGGACACTATTCAATAATGCAAACATTGTAAAACATGGAATAAATGGACCAGTTATATTTGCCCCAGTCGAGATTTGTCCCGCTGTACCTTATCAAAATAGTTGTCAGCGTAAAAACGGACTCTTTTACTCTGTTAATTCCTAATTAACAAACTTATGACGCATCAGTTTTGTAAGATAGCAAGAAATCGCGATGAAGTACCTAACATAATGTTATTCTACTTCTTTGCGTTATTCTGGCATTTTACCACGACTCATGAGAGCCTCGAAGCATTTTTTTTAAAGCGACAACCAAACCGACCTTCCAAATCAGAGGGTAAATTAAGGCCCTGTTCGGATTATTCCAATTTCCTCACGATAAAACACCGTTATGTTATTAAGAGGCTGTATCAAATAAAGTTAAATTATTTTTCACCACACCAACTGGTAAAGGCTTACTTTGCTATTCGAAAACATATAGCAAAATCGCATTTTATCCACAAGAGTGCAAAGTAATTTCATACAAATTTTAACTTGATATCTTGAGCTTTCTGGTAGAATTTACCTATAAATGATGATTTTGAATCATAAATATTGAATAAATTGATAGATTTGACTTAGTTTGATGATTTATAGTCAGAATTTTGTTTGTGTTAGCGTGGTGAAAAATTTTGTGTTTCACTCGGCGGCAAAGTTTGTTTAACCTTCGTGCCTTGAAACCCTCACAATGCTCAAGATTCCACTTTTTGAATATTTTCAATATTGGAATCTTTCGCTTGCTCGGGTATCAATATTGGCACGTGCGGTTAAAGAACAACTTTGCCCCCTTGTAAAACAAATAACTATTGTGTACTTGTTGTTGTTGTGTATTTATGAGTCCATGTTAGGTAACTTTTGCGAGGTTAGAAACTATAACACTTTAATCATGGATGAAATCGATACCAACCATCCGATAGAGTGCAAGAAATAATAAAGATGACCTCCAACAAGTTTATACTTAGGTATTGGTATGCGATATTTATAGGAAAGGATGCGACCCAATGATTTTCTAATAAATTAACATACGGTTAATTGACTTCCTACATTTCAGGGTTGTAGGTAATAGTAATTTATTAAGTACCTAATTTGTAATTACTAAATGACATGCAGGTATCAAGGTAAGGCAACATTTATGACAACATCGGATCTACATTTTCGACCCGATTCACCGTCTAAATATATCGGAACCTTTCACAAATATCGAGCTTCTGATTGTTACTGATTTGTTATTACCAATCTACATACAAAAACTGCGCCTATTATATCCATCGGCTTGCGAGTAACGATAATATTTTGAAAAACATAATTAAAGTGGTCTATTTCTGCCTTGCAAGGTCGCGACTCCTCGGTGCTCGAACTTTGGCATTTCCTCTATTCGTAGTAGGTACTCGATCTCATCCGCAGATTCAGTGTTATGATTACATTATTACTATTAAGAAACAATCAGAAAGAAGCGAGAAGAAAACATTATAAATACATACTTATGGCTCCACAAACATGCATGCGAGTCCATAGTAGTCCAACCGTACTTGAAGTCGCGCAAAACGTATGAACGTAATTCATGCCACCTATCAGTTCTGAATTTTTTACACACAACTACGATACGAGATGATGCCCCAATTTTTCGATATCTGTGTTAAGTCTAGGGATTGCAATCCGGTCCGGCGGATCCGGTAATCCGGCCGGATCCGGTGCTTTTTTCATGCTACCGGATCCGGTGAAATTCGCCAGATCCGGTACCGGATCCGGTAATGTAATTTAATATGTTAGAATAGTGCAAAAAAATTACATTTACTCTAACATTTGAACGTAGCTCAACAGGGGATTGCAATCCGGTACGTACGTTTTTTGCATTACTAGGGCGTTTGGAAGTAAAATAATGTGCTCAAGTATTGCGTCAAACTTTCCGTCTTTGAATCTGTAGTGAAATCTGTGCAATTGTTTGCTTGGATGCAAAATGTGGAATAGTGGAGAGTGACAAAGGGCCATACGACCAAACTTTTCGTTAACATGTCACTGAGGTCGATCCTTCACGTTTTCTGGCCAAACACTATCCGAAATCAAGACCTATTGAGTATATGCCAGCAAACACCCATTAGTGAGGAAACCGCGACACAAAAAGTACATTGGTAGCACACAATTCCAAGAGTTCCTTCTAACGAAATAACGCAACCATTTCTTTCGGCTGGAAATCGCCTGCCGCTGGAAGGAGCCTTGGCTCCGGGCGCCCTGTAAACTCATGGAAGCGGTCCGTTGAGGATGAACTACGAGCGACCGGGTCGAGCTGGAGCGAGGCCACGAGGGTAGCTGAAGATAGGAAGGCATGGCGCGAGCTTGAGAAGGCCCTTTGCATCTCTGTGGTGACGTAGGACTACAAGAACAACAACGTTTTCAGCATGATATAAGAAGTATGAGGGCACATTGCTACAAGAATCATAAAAAAACAATTCAAAGCTTAAATATGAACATTTTTAAAAGGTATCCAGTAAGATTGTGGTTTCAGCAATAGCAAATAATACTAAGGTCAATTACTCTTGATGACTTTAATTTAGCTACTGTATTTTTTTTAGTTCTTCTTTGCGTGTGAGAAAAGTTAACTGTAAAATAACACAAAACATAATTATCTTTTTTGTTTCATAATGCATGTAGGTAATGTTATAATGTACGTTCTTAATTGTATCTTAAAAGCTCTAATTTTGTTATCCTATGAAAGTTTAAAAATAACGAAAGAAATTTATTTGCGACTGATTATTTTAGTAAAATTTACTTGTTACCTGGTAAAAATGTTGATTTCTAAGCTTTCAACTTTTGGTTTATTAATCGTGAAGCAAAATACCATCATATTTCTCATATTATGCTGAAAACATACAAAAAAGTTAGTATTTGGGTAATTTTAATCCTTAAGGCCAATCCGGTCGGATCCGCCGGATTGGGGCCAAAATCCGGCCGGATTTGATATCAGACCGGATTGCAATCCCTAGTTAAGTCCACAGACTATCGAAGCCAATACTTAAAGTGAATCTATAAATAGATTACGTTAATAAACAAATCACTTCGTGTTCATCTCGCGAACTTATATGTAAGTCGGTCCGATATCTAGAATAGAATTATTTATCATGTTTACGCAACACTTACATATTGTTTGTATCCACTTAGCACGTGTATAGTTTTACACGTGTACCAGATACTACCTATAATAATGATTGTAGTGGGAGACACTCCACTTAATAATATTGCTAAATAATGACATCGTCCACAGGGGATTTTGTAACGATGCTTGAACGTAAGTTGAGTCGTAAATTACATTGCACAGGTAAACAGGTCTATACCTAGACAGGAAAGGACAATAAACACGATACAAAACATTTTTACTTTTATTATCGCAATCTAGATTTAATGTTCCGTCTTATCTTGTTATCTAAGTATGTAAGTACTCTCAGTAAGTAATATGCTTACTGATAGCGAATGATTGATTAATTTGGCCTATTGTCTACACGTTCCGAATCCTAATTGTTGCAGGCAGAAAAAGTTAGCAACGGAAACTTGTAACGCCGTGTCTTGCGTGGGCGACGGTCGCGCGACCGTCGCCACCGCGTCTCATGCTTCCATATCGATAAGGTTTGATTTCGTATGCGTCGCATCACCGCACCGCCGCACCGCACGCATGACACGGCGTAAGGATTAGTCCGGTGAAGCCACGGTATTAAAGAAAATTTAAACTTTTCCGAAGTTTGATTAATCAAGGCTTTTTCTCGCAACGCACTATTACCACAGAATATATAATTGTACATATAGGGTGGAGCGAAAAAACACTTTTCTGGAATTAGCAAACCTAATAGTTATCAATCAATGCCCCTTAGTCTATGAAGCCTTTGTGCAAATTTTCAGCTTTTTAAATCTACATCTTCTGCCTCCGCATTAGGTTTGAAATTTTGAAAATCTCATACAAACCTGAAAATTCAACTTTTAGATAAAAAATATTTTTCGGCAGTATTATGTTCAGTATACATTATTGATACATATTATTCCAAGAAACTACCAAAAATTGCGAAAATAGCGTTAAAAATCGCCAATTTTCAGTATTTTAGCGGCTATTTTGGCGAATGTACTGAAACTAGACAAACTTTGGCGATTCTTGACACTATTTTCGCAACTTTTTGTAGTTTCTCATAATGATATGTATCAATAACATATACTAAACATAATACTGCCGAAATTTATTTTTTATCTGAAAGTTGAATTTTTAGGTTTGTATGAGATTTTCATAATTTCAACCCTAATGCGGAGGCAAAAGATGTTGATTTAAAAAACTGAAAATTTGCACAAAGGCTTCATAGACTAAGGGGCACTGATTGATAACTATTAGGTTTGCTAATTCCAGAAAAGTGTTTTTTCGCTCCACCCTAATGTACAAGTACAGAAGGCCCACTGCTTTGATGTTCACCAAATGCCGCCTTTTTAAATACCTACAAAATTCTCACAAAGAAACGAGCCGCACGTGCGCGGCGGCCGGCGATAGGGTTACCTATGGATTAAAACGAATTAATACTCACATTAAAATGTTATACTATTATATTCAAGTCTTGGGTACTTTCTAGGTATATATACTGTATTTATATATTCTTGTTCAAGTTCCAACATTACAAGCCTTATTGAACTTTTCCGTGGGACTTAATCAGTAGCAGATATGTGTAAGAATGTCCTATGGTATTTATTTTATTCATGATGTCTATTTAACTAAGTATTTTTAGCCATTTCGACACGAGGACATCGTATATGAACCTGAAAAAAACTCGCGACGTAAGGTAACAATAGAAAGTGTGAACGTGCATTCCGTGAGAACGCGCGCCACCCCTGTGTAGGCCGCGAACTCGCGGCCGCCAGGATGTACTTGTAGCGCGGCGATAGAATCGCAGAGTGAGCCGCCCCTGCTATTACAGTGAAAATTTAAAATGCAATAAATTAATGCCACCAAGGGCGATTAAAGGATAAGGTCTTGACTACTTGAACAAACTTACTAAAGATACTGAAACAAGAGAAAAATAGAGAAATATCAGTAAAAGAGAAACAAGATAGTGACATATTTATAGCTGATGATAGTGATATAGCTAGCTGTTCACACAGCTGGTCAGGACTCTCTTCACCCTCTTTAAACACTCGTGTTAAAAGCTATCCACGCTCGCTTTGCACTCTGAACTTAAAAGGAACTAGTTCCATCAAGAACGAGTATTAAGCGATGAGCTAGTCTAGAAACGCTACATCACTCAGCGACGAACTATAAAATATCATCGCGTTTCTTTTATTTACATGGGAGCGACTAACTTTTGTTTTGTTCCTTTCTATCGCCGGCGCCGACAGCTCATCGCTTCCTCGCTCTTAGCAAGCGCGGATCCATCAATAATAACAAAACTTAAAGGTGACGTGTTAATAGTTTCTACGGATTGGTTACAACAACATGACGCAGTTTCAAGATCATAGGAATTTTACTTAAAAACAACAGGCCCCCCATAAAGGTTTAAAATGTATCCTTGTTAATGTTATTATGAGACTTGTGAGCATTATGACTAAAGGAAACTCCCAGAAGGAAAAACCTTTCGTGAATTTTGTGCAAATTAATTCAGAGAAAAAATTACAAGACAATTGAATGGAATATTGGTATAAAATGCTCTGAATTATCGTATAATTTTAAAGTGTGCCTTTTAAATAATGAACTGACATAACTTTCTTCCAACCGATGTTAGGTACAGTCGCCATCAGATATATAAGAGCGCCCGAGGTACTCAAAAATATCTGAACACGCCTCTATTGCCTAGGCGTTAGAGGCGTGTTCAGATATTTTTGAGTACCTCGGGCGCTCTTATATATCTGATGGCGACTGTACCTAGTTAAAATTTTCGATGCGGTTTAAAGTCGAAATTAAAGTTGATCTTTACTGTCTTCGGTTACCGCGATAGTTACTCATGAAATAAAACAATGGAAACGGATTAAATCGCGTATTTAAAATACATCCCGACGTTTCGAACTCTTTACGGCAAGCCTCTGGTTCTTGCTAAGGAGAAATGATATATACCCAGAATGTTGCGAGAGGCCATTATTATAAATCGATATTTATGTTATTGAATTTCTTGTAATTTAACTTATATTTGTGTAATTTGACGATCCGCTACAGGAGATAATACTTAAACATTAATTAGATATTGTTAAATCGTTTAGTTTGAGAACTAGGTATTATGAAATTATTTATATTATTGTATTTGACGATCGTAATATGAATTCTTGTAGATTGACATGCAATTTATACTGTAATTTGTATTATGAAATAAATGAATCTGAATCTGAATCATTGAGATCAAGAAATATCCAAACTTTAATAGAGAAGATGGCTTTACTTTACCACCGGCTTGGGATCCAGTAGTACATCTGATAATGGAACAAGCACGACGAAGGCTGTGAGGCATTTGTGCTGTATGGTGTTGGAAATTTGCAGTTTGTTCTTTGTCAATTTTGTGTAGATTAATTGGTTAATTATTTTTTAACATAGTAATGGTAATTTTTCACACCATTAATAACTAGCTTTATTAATAGTGTGTGAACCTGCCTTAGAAATCTATATTATTTGTGGTCATGGTTCGTTAATATTTCTTGTATGTGGGTAGCTTTTACACATTGTAATTTTTCCTCAGTCACCCGTTGACCACGAACGCTTGTAAAGAGTTCGAAACGTCGGGATGTATTTTAAATTCATTATACGCGATTTAATCCGTTTCCATAGTTTTATTTCTTGATCTTTACTGTCATTTCTTTTTGAAATAAAACAACATTTCTTAATTTTTTCATCATTATGTCGCAACCGAGATCGAGCGTCGTCGTGACGAATACAGTCACTACCTACACATGACACGGTCAAGGGCTATGTACTCAGCATCTACTTATATGGATAAACTTTCTTAATGTGTCAGACCATGAGACCACCTTGAAATCGATTTCAAGATCATATATTTTTATAAGCTAAATAAACATAGGTACAAATAAAAGAATTTGAATAACTGCAGAGGTGCCTCCTCGCATATTGAATAACGGTTGATTTTATTACTGACCACCAGCAGCGGCTGGTCCATACAAGCCGATTTCCACAGGCTTGCTAAAATTGACGACTAGTAAAGTACCTAATGTTAAGGTTGGTTTCTTTTTGCTCAGTGTAACCTAGCAAAAATTTTCACCAGCCGTCACTGCTGACCACAGTGCATTTTTAATTTGAGGACCTGAATCACCTAACCCACTTTGGACTAAAGAGTGACAAGTCGAACGTTACACAACGTCGTTTTCACTACCTACTTTATTATGTGAAACTATAACAGGTTTTGGCAACATAATACGCCTTTCAAAATAGTTAGTTAATTTTCTAAATACGCCTGCCGTGAAGAAGTAAACTAAATCTGCCAAATTAATAGCAAATAATTCGTAAAAGGAGAAACCGAATACAAGATAGCATCAACCATAAAGCATTTTATGAGCGTTAATGTTCATAAAGGTTGCCAAGCGTTTTTTGTTGCGTACCTATTACTTACGTCACATCACAACATAAAACGTACAAATAATGACCTCAGACAAGCCTCTTTTAGATGGTCCATGACCATGACAAGCTTTGCTCTATTAGATTTGAATTTTGAAGAATACAATTAGGTGTAGAAATAAATTATGCTTTTAAATGTAATTTTAGTATGTTAGTCTTCAAATTGCGTAATTAAACAAAAATAAATGTTAACGGGCGCCTTGTTTAAATTAATTTAATTTAACACCAATTCACTAAAACTATTGATTGAGAATTTCATTGCATAATATCGCAACCGGTTACCGTGGAGGGCACTACTTATGGATATAACCTAACCACAAAATTCAAATCTTGAAAAAAAAACCCCGTCCGCGACATAGTGGACCGATTTTCATGAAACATGGCTAAGAACACTCCCGATTAATTCAGTTTTCAAATAAAAAAAAAACTTAATCTAAATCGGTTCATCCATTCGGGAGCTACGATGCCACAGACAGACACATACACAAACAGACAGACAGACCACCATCCTGTGTGCATATCATTAATGATATGCATCTGTGTGCATACTTAAGTGCACGAGTGCGTATACATTTTTGCGTAACACTATACATTAGGTTTGCTTGTTGACATACCTACATTCTACAAATAGATTTCTATGCACATGAACCTCATTAAAATCTTCCACGTGAAAAACTAGGTCATCTAGTTCTCAATACCGGTCTTAAAGTAAATGTTGAATGGTTTTATACTATTCATACGTACAACAACAATTATGCCTGTTTTGATATCTATCCATCAACAAAAACAACTTTTATGGCCGGTTGTTTGGTTGGATTTTACTGTATAAATTACTTATATACATACATTGAAAAAAACCTATGGACTTGCAGACGCTACAGGAAGCGAACGATTCTATAATTTATGCGATTATATAGAATCGATGCATTGTACTAGTCATATCTAGTCTACTATCGATTTTATACCAAGAGAGATGATTAAATAATTTAGTTAATCAAGTAAGCTGCTAGGTCGAGTCGTGCATACTCGAAGTAACAAGGTACGAGTATAATGGTACAGTAGTATGTAAGACTGGTAGATATAGGTACATATAAAGAATAGAATATTCTCATACTTAAAATTGCATGCTCCAAAACCTTAGGGCCTCATATCTTTTAAGCAAGCTGCCAAAACGAGTCGATGTTCCTGCTAATCCTGCTACCGGTAAAAAAATAAAGGAGGAAGACTAGCGAATCTCAAGCTGTGCACGTCATTGTTTTCTGAATACAAAATTGATTTTGCTGCAGAACATATGCGTATGCAGTGACCCTGCCTGAAGTCACATTGTAACATAAGAGAAACACGCGACGCATCTTTTTTTACTTACATTATTTCCTACATTCTTACTACATAATATATATTTATTGTAAAATAGAATAGATATTAAACTAATAATTTATGAAGATCCAAATGTGCTTAATATATTTAAAAACTTTCCATTTCTACAATTATTACATAGCTATTTTTTATTTCCGCGCCCAAATGTACATGATGTGTTGGTCAGCAGTTCTCGAAAAGTTTGTACAAAAATTAAGGGAAAAGTTAAATTTGTTTTTATTAATTCCTATTTTGTTACCAAGATTTTGTTGATGAATTGAGATTTTGTTAAGTTTTATTTCGTCATTAAGGTTCTCTAGTATCTATATTTTCTTAATTATAACAACTATCCTGTATATATCTTACGAAAGTCGAATTATATTACTAAATGTTGGTAACAAAATAGGATCAATTAAAATTTGCTGACGTGGCATTGTACAAAGTTGACGGGAATTGCTGTCGTATGCTTACTGATAAACAAATGAAAACATTAGGTACATTGCAGCCAGAGAATACACGCGCGTATACACGGGTAACCGACGCGATGTGCTGTATAATGCATACAGTGTGGTTTAGCCTAAAATAGGAAATATCCTTGGCACGAAAACTGTTTATAGAGTTTATATGCCACGTCGTAATTTCAGCCAAAGCTTCCTTTATTTGCTGAAGTGGTGCGTCATAATCATACGGCAAGATGAATACGAATTCCGCTTGTCCCATTTTACTTTGATGTATTTAAATCTCAACATTCTAGAAGTTTAGGATCAGATCAATATTGATTTGCGTTTATAGATAACTAGCTTTTCCCCGCGGCTTCGCTCGCGTTAGAAAGAGACAAAAAGTAGCCTATGTCACTCTACATCCGTTTAACTACCTCCACATACAAAATCACCAATTCGTCGCTCCGTATTACCGTGAAAGACGGACAAACAAACAGACACACACACTTTCCCATTTATAATATTAGTATGGATACATGTCGAAATTGTAATACATGGATGATAGTGTGGTTAATAACTTTAATAAGACATTTCTGCCTAAATATAGAATGGTAAATTACATTGTGCGGGTCAATAACTATAAGAACTATGACCGTCACCTAAGTTTACTCATAACATAAATGACCAAAGTCGGATTTTTGGAAAATTTTCTCTTAACCCCTGGAACTCCGTTGTCACAAATATACTACTGAATTTCCTTCAATTTGTTGGTTTGTTTTGTGCAATAAAACTTTTAGCAGATACATATATGATTGAAAATTCGCCAATAAATTGCAACATTGCTGCTCAATACTCGGCGAAATAAATTGATTAGTTGAGTCAAGTTCCCGATTGTCGATATACCTTAATAAGGTAATCCGTCGGTTTGCTGGTAAATATTGGTACAGCCAGGGCCATGTGGTCACGGCCGTTTACGCCATCATTTACGTGTTAAACAAGCATATGCTTCGTTCATGGCTGCCTTAAGACCGGAAAGATTATGCTAAAATTATACTGCAAACTGTGGGAGGCAAATAAAGACAAATCTGAGTGTAAAGAATAAAATTAAAAGTAGAGTTAGACCAAGTTAATTTTCGCAGCGATTTTGATAGACGAGTCATTCCAACGGTTAAATATTGACGTTTAGTTAAAACCTTCCCAGTTCCCAGTCTGGGCTACCATTATGGCCACCAAGCTGGCTTGGTCTAAAGTTATCCAACTTATTTTTTTTTGTTTCCATCGACGCTTTTAAGCTTAAAGAAATTGAAAGCACAGCATCGTATGATACGAGTACCTTTTCCTAATGGAGTTGGCAAGAATAGAAGGATTCCGTAGATGGAGCCATCATAGCTTGCCCCTGTTTCAATAATGCTTCTATGAGATGTGTTGCGTCAAAGGGCTGGCAGAACAAAAGAATTGAAAAAAAAAATAGGGATTGACGCCAGTTTGTTAATACTCCAACCAACCAACTAATACTTCTAATTTCTAAATCTCGATGGAGTACTAGACATTCACCATGGACATTGTAAATAAGGCCTAGGACTGGGACCTTCAGAGGCGCCCAACGCCCATAGGAAGAAGGAAATCCGTTCAGGGGGGCGATTTTTGAATCTCGCATACGGGATTTTGTCACTAAAATACCGGTTGAAAACGGTGACTTGCTTATTATTTTCAGTGACAATTTTCTGAATTCGAACGAGTGAGACTCAAAAATCGGCCCGCAGAGATGAATGCACGAATGCGTGAATGAAAAATGAAGAAGTGTTTTAATGGTGTGTTATGTGAACATACCCGTTGCGTAGACGTTCTCCACGGTATCGTACAGTTGACCGGTGTAAGTGTCGTAGAATTCGACCGAGTTGTCGACTGAAACAGCCAGGACCTCTGCGTTGGGAGACAGCGCGATGCACGGTGGATTCGCAGTTTGCGTGTACTGGCCAGTTTCTAGCACGTGAGGACCCTCGCCGATGGCGTAGTTTACTGCAAAGCGAAGATTCAAATATAATATATTTATTCATAAGCTCCAAATTGTCATACCTATATTAGCGTGTCGATGGCGACTTTCAGCGTTCATCTCCCGATGAGACCATCCGTTAAAACAATGACAATACCTAACTACTACTAAAGCCGTATTTGCTTGCCGCAGTGGCGTGGTATAAAAAATATCCCTTGTACAACTACTTGTCAACCAATTGGAACCCTAGGCCACTGTAGAACTATGTCATAGTGACGTTATAAATCAGATTGTAAGAAATCTCTTACTGCTTGTCATTTTGACATGGTTGTAGTGGCCTAGGGTTCCGATTGGTTGACTGTACTTTCATCTTACCTACATATAAATAAACATCAACTGTATTAATACCTTACTACTACCTTACAACATACAAGTATTTAGAAATTACACTATTATTACAGAACTCTGTGTTCGAGTGAGTAGGAAGGGAACATTCAAATTCAGAACAGATTGGTCAGTCCTATACAATTAGGGCCATTTGAAACACCCAACCTTTTATTTAGAATCTGGACCATGACGTCGCAAAAAATATCAGCTGTGCCGGCTGTGCCACACATTTCGGCGCACACGACTACCTGGGTAGGTACTAGGGCTCCCGGTCGTGACCGTGTATCGTGAACACGTAGCCGTACGCACGTTGCCGTGATACACGGCAACGGATTTCTGGTTCGTTCGTCACGTGAAAATAAATCACGTGAAATTAGGGTACGTACGTTCGTAGATCCGTCCGTACGTACGTACGAATTCACGTGACACGCCCGTTCGGTCCGCCAGCGGCGTTTCATGAGAGAAGATAAGATCGGATGCAGTCTCTATAAGTTATGAATAAAAATGTAGGTATCGTGAGGTTATATCTTAATTACTTTTGAATTAAAATTTATATTCAATACTGCGGTTTTTCAAATATTAATATGTAAGTAATAAATAAATATAACCAAATAAACGATCCGGGGTTTCCGATAGGCTTAATTTAGAAGTGGTTATAAAAATACCAACGATATGGGTAGGTAACCTTTTGTAAGGGTAACTGCTAGATTTGGTAACCGTTTCAGATAAAGTTTCCTTCCAGTCATTTGAGTTTTTTACTCTATCCAAAGGTTTTCAACAGTTATAATTCTAAATTCGACTTATTATTAAATAACCACTGTTAGCATTGTCTCTACGCTACAACCGACGCTTCGAGTACAAATTCAAAAAATGCTTATACTTTCACTAAAATATTACTTTTATGTTTATTAAAATGGCACTATACCATGACTATACCTTATCCTTTGTTAAGCTTATCTGTTGAGTGGTTGTGGTTGAAAAATACCATGCGTTAACGTGGTAATATGGGCTTAACCGTGCACCGTGATACCCTTGAATCTGCTTATTATGTGTCTGCAATGTTCGTTGACAAAAACTCTCTAGTTACCCTCTGATTAATAAGATTTAATAGGAAGATAAGTATTCACGGTACCATTCAATTATTGATGCAAGGAGTAAGACATTTGTCAATTTAGTATAAAAATTAAGAATGTGACGATAGGATGACATCCACGGAAACGTAATTTTAACACATACCTAGTTAATAATTATGTTATACATTTTACGCGAACTTACTTAACTGTTATAGCCACTATTTAATTAGGTAATTAGTGTAATTACGTTATATAGTAATAAGATTGATGGTAGTAAAAAAAGTCTACTTTAAGAGGGTTCAAGGCGCAGGATTATCATTTTATTAAGATGTAAACACTGTTTTATGACTGATATATTGTTTCAAAAATAATAAATAGGCACTGCTTAATAAAGTGAGCTTCGTTATACTATTTACATGCAATAACTTTAAAATTATTTTTTCATGGTATTTAAACTTAGACCTTTGCTGCTTTCATTTACTTATTATGGATTACACCTATTTAAAAAATTGACTTACTCGTTTGATGTCGTAACAGTAACAGCAGATTTCAAATGAACTGACGTCAAATGCCTCGCGATAGATCCTGTAGTACCATGACGACACGGAAACTCATTGTTTGTCCGATCCTTGCAGAGACTACATAAAGTTGAATCTCCGACTCTGGTGGCATATCTCCACATCAAACTTTTCTTCGTTGTTAAGAGTTTCAAACATTAACAGTAACAATACAAAAAATTAACAAAACAACAAGACAATAACTTTTAAATTCACCGCTAAAGTTAAATGTCTAGGCCTTCAAGTGTTGATCAACTGGGATCTTACAAGTGACTAATTGAAATAAACTAAAATTCTAAACTGCCTCATCCAGATTAAATAAAAAATCCTAAAATGTAAAAATAACACATCGCTCACTTCACTCAGCTTCACGTACAAAAGGCTGCTCGTAAATTTTACTTTCTTTATTACCACGTGGTGGAACTGCGCTTATTATTTGCAAAATACCACCACAGTAAGATAGCTGAGCTCGTTTGTCAAACAATACAGTGCTATAAAGGAATATACTATCTAAAAGTATTATTTAATGTACCGAAACTGATAAGAACTGCAGCTGTCATTTTTTTTGTCTTAGCCGTGGCCCCGCGCACATGTGTGCATATTTTTTGCCTGGAGTATAATAGTCATCATAAACTTGCTCTTTTGTTCACCTACACTCCTGTTTGTCTTGTTTACATTTAAGATTACGTTATATGCTTACATAAGAGCAAGCTTAAATATTAATTAATTAAAGCCACTTGGTAGGTTTTCATTTTCATACATAATAAATGAAAGAATAAATGTGAAAACCTTAAGAATAACATAATAATGCTTGACCAGAAATATATGGCTAAGCGTCGTGTTGCTGAATTTCATCAGAACTATTGTCCCGGATCCGTAAGTTCACATTTTTGACACATTTGTTTTGAAGTACATATGTTGCGATGTGGCTAAGGCGTATCGTTTGCCAAATCTAACGATTAATTTCGAATTGGTTGAATCGATTAGGCCCTATGGACAAGGAGGCGCTTAAACAAATATACGATTTCTATCAACTTACTGAAATGTCATTTGAATCGAAATTACACTCTGCCACAGCACTAGTTTAAAAATAAAAATTAATGATAAATGGTTTAATAAGTAAATCTTGCGTTATAAATTAATATCGTAAAATACTTACTAACGAAGATCCGCAAAAATGTAACATGTTTTAGATTATGTTTAAAGTAAGGGAAATATTATTTTTCTACTCGTCGATTGTAATCTGTCAATTAGGACACCACAGACTAAACTATAAGTGCTAACTTTTCAGTGTTGGATACTCTATGGCAGTTCCGATTCCGACTCAACTATAATAATATATGTACTTAATCTCATTATAGTTGACTTTAAGTTAACTGTAATAATTTCAAAAATAGAACATCATACAACTTATATACTAATTTGCGATACCTGGCAAATTTTTCTGCATCTGAAATACATTTTTTTTATTTGTGGCGTTATCGGCCAATCAGAGACGGTTGTTACAAATAATTGGTTACTAGGTAATTCGATGTTGATACAACGGTGAACGACGCTATTAACATTAATTTAAACTTGCATGAATGATGATATTTCCGTCCATTGACGATGAAGATGATGACTCGTAGAAAAAGTATTGTATACAATAGTGATATAATTAAGTTTTTCACTCTCGTACCGTACTGTTAGGCCACTCAGCAAAACTTCGTGGCCTAAACATGGTACTCGACTGAAAAGCTTTGTATTATATCGCGATTGTATAAAATACAATTTTAAGTACTTGATTTTTTTAACCATTATTACAGGATTTTACGTTTTGTGGACGCTGTCATGTGTGAAAAAGAGGTTCTTACACTTCTTACAGCTCTGGGACAATAGTTACTCCATACTATACTAAACTGTCACCACATACAGTTTTAAGTTAGTGTCAAGTATTTGAGGATTCTGACGGCACATGTCAAAAAATAAACAATATTAAGACGTAACGTAACACAGGTTGACATTTACCATACAGGTATATAGATAGTGTAAGGCATCGGACAGTTTGCTAGTTTTAATTTCAATAAAATCGGAAACAGAATAACGCCGTAAATCACTTAATCTTCTCTTATAAAATAAACTCCCGGGGAGCCGCGTCTGTCTGTGTGTTCGTGATAAACTCAAAAACTGAACGGGTTTTCATATGGTTTTCACTTATGAATAGAGTAATTCTTGAGGAAAGTTCAGGTATATAATTTGTTAAAGTTTTGTTTGAATTGGTTGAAATATGACGATATTTTCTAATCGAGTTGGACAAAATCCCGCTGGCTGAGAGCTTTAATCGAAAACGCTGCCGAAACCGTTTGAGCTATATCAAAATAATGTATTGGAAAATTGTGTCTCTCTAATAGGTCTACAAAAAAGTCCGCGATGGCATATGTCTATCTTTTACGGATAACTTATTATAACAATTTTTATCATAATCCCCGTGCGTAGCCGGGGAGGCCCTAGTTATATGTATTGTATAAAAATCGAAGCAAAACATAAATATAAGTTTAATTCATGTGTAAAAAAAATTTCGTCCAGTATTAAGTATAGGTATTAAGTGATAATTCAATAATAGTCATGATTTGGTTTTCTCCCGGGCGAGTTAAATCTACAAAACGTACGATAAGTACTCTGCACACGAACTTAGTTCGGGCGGCGGCGTGTCACGGCCCGCGGCGTGTCACGTGAATCCGGGCGCTAAGGCAAGTACGTACGTACGTGCGTACGAGGTACGTACCTTGCCGTGTTCGTGAAATTCGTGATCTTAGTACCGCCGGTGTTAAGATCACGTAGCTACGGTTCGGCATGAATCACGTGTATCCAGAGCCCTAGTAGGTACCTGTCGATGTCGGCGTTTTGTGTGAAACAGCTGTTTTTTAGGGTTCCGTAGTCAACTAGGAACCCTTATATGTAGTTTCGCCATGTCTGTCTGGCCGTCCGTCCGTCCGCGGATAATCTCAATGTCCGTTAGGACTAGAAAGCTGAAATTTAGTTACCAATTATGTAGATCAGTGTTTTTCAAACTTTATGGTGCCACGGCCCATTATGACCTTTCAATTTTTTTCGCGACCCCCATACCTCGTTTCTAATATTACCTATAACTTAGTGCTGAAAGATGTAATAAAAGTTGTAAATTCGATCAAAGGTAAATATTTGCAAACTCGTCTATTGCGAATATTAAATTTAGTATGCGAAGATATGTGTGTACTTTATCACTTGTCACGCAGAGGTGAGATCGCTTTCGAGAGGAAGGGTTTTGACACGCGTTATAGAGCTTAAATCAGAATTATTAATGTTTTTACAAGATAACAAAACTGGAATAGCAGATCTATTTTCTGATTATGTTACGATATTTAAAGTAGAATATCTTGCCGGTATCTTTGACAACTTAAATGTTATGGACGCAAGTCTGCAAAGAAAGGGACGAAAACATAATTACAGAAAAAGATAAAGTTAACGGATTTCTAGCAAAAATTGAGTTGTGGACAACATTTTTACACAGCATGTACAGTATATGCGCATGCAGTTTGATTATTTCCCTTGCATGGCTAAAATCATTCAATCAGTTATGGCAAAGTTTAAAAAACCAACTCCAAAATTATTTCTCAACTGGAACATGGATTGGTGATGATGATGGAAAGATGGATTTTGAATATATTTTTTAAATATTAAGTCCGTTAAGCTGGCCGATCTCAACGCCCCGGTGAAAGAAGCACCATTTCAATTGATGCGTTCTGGGTTAAAAGAATGGCTGAATATCCACATTTAGTAAAAGAAGCCCTTAAAGTTTTGATCCCATTTGCTACTTCATATTTATGCGAGCGGACGTTTTCAACAAATAATAGTTATTTGTTATACAAGGGGGCAAAGTTGTATTTTAACGCCGAGTGTGGGATTGAAAAACGAGCAAGTGAAAGGATTCTATAGTTGAACCACGAGCGAAGCGAGTGGTTCGAGAATAGAATCCTGAACTTGCGAGTTTTTTAACACACGAGATGTAAAATACATTTGCACCCGAGTGTAACACAAAACTTTTCCCCTCACTATAGCGAGGAAACTACAACGCAAAAAGTGCGTTAATCACTGCTTCCAGTAGTTCCACAGGTGGTAAATCATCTTTATTACTAGATTCACCTACTTTTATCAATTTTAAAGCAGTTAATTTGACTTTATTCAAGGTCAAATTACTTTACCCACTAGTGGATAAAATGCGTTTTTACCCGCTGGTATTAAAGGACAAAACACGTGTTTCCGAGCTAGTGAGGGGAAAACATAATTTATATATTTATCATAAAATGAGTTGTTTTAAGGTTGTTATCCTTTTAATTCTCAAGAATTTCACTTTTTTAAGTTAAAAAAAAATTAAACCAGCCTGTCATAAGTTTATCTTAAAGCTGAACTTCGCGACCCCCCTGGATAAATGCCGCGACCCCCTTGGGGGTCGCGACCCACACTTTGAAAAACACTGATGTAGATCAATCACGCCGACAAAGTGCAAAAATAAAAAGTGAAAATAAAATGTTTTATTAGGGTTTTTTTCATTTCAACCCTAACGTGGTATATCATATTGTTGGATTTGTATTTAAAAAATTGGCTGTGACGACGGACAGACAGACACACGAGTGATCCTATAAGGGTTCCATTTTTCCTTTTTGAGGTACGGAACCCTAAAAAGAACAGGGGTTTGCTAAAATATTTTTTGATAATGCACATATTTTCGGAAATAATCGCTCCTAAAGTAAAAAAATGTGCCCCCCCCCCCCTCTAACTTTTGAACCATAACTTTAAAAAATATGAAAAAAAATCACAAAAGTAGAGTTTTAGAAAGACTTTCTAGGAAAATTATTTTGAACTTGTTAGGTTGAACAGTTTTTGAAAAACCCTACACTGAGCGTGGCCCGGCTGGTTTTGTTTATATCATACTACAAACGCTTCAGTATCAATGACCATGTCCAATGTAGCACGATTTATGTAGTACTTATTTGTACGAAGTTCTTGCGCATATTGCTCTAACACATCTGTACCTCAGAATCCTTTACGTTTCCATTGAATATTCTAATCTAAACGGAACTAAAGTATGTAAGTAATGTGTTTACTGAGCTCAGGGCTTGGTCAAGGCGAGCTAGGATTATCTGAAATCGCTTGGACAAACATTGTGTCTTCATTGGTGTTGTGTACTCTGCTTGAACCGGTATTTCAACGTGGAAAACCTTTAGTATAACACGGTTATTCATATAAATGATATAAGTTTAAAAATATAAGACTTATTACGTTGTCTTATACATAGTTACATATATGTATAGTGCTAACAAACTGATTACCGAAATTTTAGAGTATTTTAATGGTACGGTCACGGACTTTAATTGTTGATCCACTTCTAGCTCATTTTATACTGGACATTTCTGAGTTAAGCATAGTTAAGCTATGACGTTCCAGTATAAAATGAGCTAGAAGTGGATCAACAATTAAAGTCCGTGACTGTACAATGTAAAATAAAAAGTTATAATTATAATAAGAAGGAGAAATTGTAATAAGAATAGTTAGGTTTGTATGCAGGTCACATAGGTACCTACTAGCTATAGACCGCTGGTGTTAAAGCTATGAACTATTCATAAGAGCTTGTAACTAGGCCTACATGAATAAAGATATTTTGAATATGACCTACGACGAATAATTCGTGATTTTAGCTATCGAGATGTTATTGACCTCGTATTTCCAATAAAAATTAGCATATATTACTTTTGTTTGTTCTTTTTATTCGTCAGATTCGAGTCATTTTTGCAATTGGATTACTCCATTAGTTAGATTAAATGCAAGTGATGCAATGCCGGTGTACCTAAACAATAAAGTACTGGTATAGGTCGACGCCCAAGATATACATAATGTGTTGTACAATTGCAACGAAGAAAAAATATATTTATAATAAGTTTCTGAACAACGTAGCTAGTAAATACATACATACTCGTACAGTCCCCGGCATAAATAAATGATGATTTCAGTACAGTCAGCCAAAAAAGTGGTTTACCACTTTTCGACCTTATCAGTTTAAAATTGTTTTAAAATTTCGTATGACGTTTCAAACAAGACGTTAATGTGAGAAGGTATAGAAATCATCACTATTTATGCCGGTGACTGTACATTACATACCGGTCAATATCATAACCCTCCTTTTGCGTTTCCGTAGCCGGGTAATGTTGTCAGAATCAGAAGGTATCAGATATTTTTGCAATTTTAGTGTAGTAAGATGTTATTGCAGGCGAGGTAACGAGTCCAGTCAGTCAACATTTAAAATTTCTTGGCCAGTTTTAATTTAGGAAGTAGCATAAATAAAATAACTGTACGTATGAAAATTATCACGTTCACATTTCCATATGTAGATGTCTCAATTACATTATTAAAGAGCAAAGTTTATACCACTTCCTTTATGCCAGACCAGAAGTACCTATTTTTATTTTTATATATATGTACTATTTTTATAAGCTTTGTTTGTATCCAAATAAATAGAGTCCCTTATCTGTCCGTGATTTAGAAATTGCTGATAATATTAATATTCCATTTAAGTAAATACATGTCATTTAAATCTGTGGTGATAACTTTCGCTAATCGGTGAGTTGATGACTCAAAGTGTAACGGATATGTATACCTATACAAAGTACAATCGTAATCATTATTACATTTGCCGAATCATTTAGAAAAATATTTTACACGTGTTAATGCTATGCTTAAGTTTCTGAGCCCCTACCATGAGATTTTAGAATAGGTACGGTACGTTACTCGATATCTTAAAAATGTCACGGAAAATGGCATTCAATATACGGACAAAGTGTTATAATTATAATATCCACAAGTGACCTATGTAGTTTAATTGAGGCCATACCGAAAATACAATAAAAAATATTTGAGTAGTTTTACAAAATAGCAACAACAATGTGTTTTTTATTATGAATGGAAACTATTCCAAATATTTACGCGACAGCGACACCCGCTGTGCCGATTGTGCGTATAAAATCTTATGACGCCGTTTTTGTATCTACATAGGTTAGGTATACTCTATAAGGTTTATCTTATAAGAGTATTACAAATGAAATGATGTACAATGTTTGCCAAACGACCTAAAATTTTATTAATCTTTTTTTAACAATTAGAATACGATGCTGCAGGCTAAAAATTTGTTACAAATGTTACAAAGTATGTTTAAAAAATGGTTTGTTGAAATCTTCGTGACTACGCCTACTAAAACTTGACCGCTTTAGCGTATTGGCCATACACGTCAGAGACACGTAACGATCGTTTATTACGATATACGAGTAGATAACGCAAAGATTTCCTTAAGCGTTTAGTTTCCACTCGGTAAGATTGTTGGAGACCGGTTGAGTATCCGCGTGGGGCTGACCCGCTACTATAATCGAATATCGTTAATGTAATTCCCAATAAACATTCATATTCATTTGCCGGGGAACAACGTCTTCGGGCTGACACACGTTTCCGTCATCCGTTATCCTCACGTCTATATTACGTATACGTAAATTGTATTTGATAAGTAACTACGCAGTTAAACTTGTATTATACTCACTCTTTGTATGATATAGTTTCCACGTGCCATCCTTGGATATGGTGGCGACGTGCGAAGTGTCAACATCGAAGGCAACATCGTATATGCCCGACGAGTGACCTGTGAGATCGTAAGCCTTTGTCACTTGTTTGTACTCCCCGTTCTTTGTGAAGCATACTTCCATAACTTTTATATCAGTCACTTGTCCCGTGGCCACCACGAAACGTCCACACGGAGATATCTTGGCAGAGTATGTACTCATCAAATAAGTGTCGAGAGTGTCTAGTCTCTGGCCTTTCAGATCCCAAATTACCATGTCAGTTTTCGAGGAACATGACATCATGAATTTTCCGTTGCTGGATATGCCAAAGCCAACGACGTTTGAGTCGTGTACCTGCGGAACAAAATGCAAGGTATGAGTGGGTTACATACAAAGTGTGACGATAAATATTGCGTGTCAATTGACACTGCACGTTGATTACATACATGCTTCTTTGTATATCTACAGATGAACTATATAGACATATAACTCGTATAAGTGCATGAACGACTAGCCAATTAATATCTAGGTACTAACAATAATGAGCCACAATGTGTACTTCTGATAGCAACAACAATTATCACAAATTGAACAAACACGTATTGTGCTAGACGGCAGACACAATACATAAGTAGGTCTACTATATTTGACAACATGACAATATTGACAACACAACATGTAAGTCGGATTTCCTGGGTGTCCTGCCGTTTCGCCAAAAAACGTTTCGTCAAATTTCATTTCCCAATAATCATATCGCAATAGTTTCATTTCCCAAAGTATTGTTTGGCAAAGGTATGTTTCGCAATGAATTTGTTTGGTCAAATTATCATTTGGCACAATTTTACTTAGTCAAATTTTATTTAGACAAAACTTTATTTCGCAAACGTTTTTAATGGCAAAACTTATATCCCAAAAACATGTTTGGTCAAAATTTCACATCGCAAATTTCGAAAATATTTAGGCGTTTGCATTTTCATTTCTACGGGATTAATTTCATTTATCGAAGATTTTATGGCCGAATTTAACTTAAAATTGTCAAATGATAATTTCAGTTTAATTCCCAAGGCTTCAGTTGGACAAGAAAAGTTTGCTCAACTTTATTTTTGTCAAATTAATTACTGGACAAAATTATTTTGTCAACTATTTTGTTGTCAAAAATGTTTCTACAAATTACACCATGCAAAACCACGTTTGACAATAAATATTACAAGGCATAAATGTAATGTAATAATTTTAATGGTATTGTAACAGAAAACTCGTACGTGCGGCAGGGTCAGTTTAGGTGCGACGACGAGCGAAGCGAGGAGGAGCGTGTTAGGTTGACAGTGAGCAAACGGGAAATGGCTTTTTAAAGTAATTAAAAATTAATAGAACATAATGGTCTTGAAAACATAAGGTTTCTTTTTAATGAAATGTATCCGGACATGTAAGTGAAAATGTCATCCTTGACATTTGCAGCAGGAGGAAAAAAGTACGACATACACATTATTTCACACAAATCTTGGACACAAAGTATAAAATCAACAAACAAATTTCTAGTGCGCCATTTAATTACAATATATTGGGAAATGGAAATTTTGCCTAACAATACCTTTGACTAAATAATATTTGGTAAAATGAAATTTGACCAAGTAAATATTTTGGGAAACAAATACTTGTCAAAAAAAGTTTTGCTAAATGTCAATTTGCGATAAGTTGTTTTGCCAAACGTTTATTTGGGAAATGATAATTTGGGAATAATAGTTTGGGATGTGAAACTTTGGGAAACGTTTTTTGGCGAATCGTCAGTAAACCGATTTCCTGATATATCTTATCAGCTTAAACCTATAGATTAATAGTTCCTGCCAGACATTATAGGTAATTTTTGAAACACTAATTTCAAAGGACAAATCAATGCCAAAGTGTAAAAAATAACACCTTTAAATGTGTGTTATTTTTGTTCAGTGTCGGTATGTAAATCTTAATAACAATGAGTGGCTCGAACGCAATCTTTTTTGTTATGCGGGTCACAGACAGTTACAGCTAACAGTTTAACTGGCAGTGAAAACATGGCTTGTATATATTATGTACCATGAAGATGGCAGTTTTTATTCAATAGGTCTCCGTTTTCACCGTCATTCGACAGTCAGCGGAACTGATGACTTGTCTTCTATGAACAATCTCACAGTGAAGTAGTTTTTTGTAGCCATTCCAGACTTAGCACAGATAAAGTCGAGACTATGGCGTGTTGGCATGTATCTAGGAAGAGTAAAGTTAAGACAATAGTCATAGATTTTTTAAACAAATATGTAAGAAGGTAGTAAAATTATCTAAGAGGCAATTTTATGGTAGACGTGTTTATAGAGCTCATGCATACTGTATGGAAAACGAAAAAAAAAAACATTTAAGGTAAGGTGGGCAATGATTGAAGGACTTTTCTTGAGGGGTAAGATGAAATATGTTCCGTATAATGAAACACCACGGGCGGCTTTCCATCTTATCCCGTAAGAAAATCCCTTCAAATTTCCCCCATCTTACCTTATAGTTGTTTACAATGTACTAATGTTTATGTACTGTTGTATCTGAATGATTTTCGAGCGTCTAGTTGCGCCAAAATACCTATAAGTACGAGTATAAATGCTAATGCGTATGAAATGATATCAGTCTACGTCCGAATTAGGTTGATAGGTAAGTATCAAGTTGGCACCAAATTATCATATTCAGAGTGTGTGCTACGGGCTACGAGTCTAGCCGATAATATGAGAAAATGCGTATGTAACGAAAAGCGCCTACAAACAAAGGACCCAATATCGGGTCAGCGACACTGAATGTGTGAATAGTCAGCCTTTATCCTCCTAACACTCGTAACAGAAATAGCGTAAACGAGTTCAAAGTTTCACCGATAATTAGTCACAAAGTGTGCATGAACAATGACATGAATTACAGCACGGTGCGAGATTGCGACGCCACGCGCCTCTCAGATAGACGTATCCACACGGAAACCGCGTAGTTTTAATTGACTTGCGTCATCGGGGTCACGACTGTAAGCCCAAGTACGTTTATTGTGATAAAGTGGCAAAATCATACAACACAGCCTGCTTGTGCCACAGACTGTGTCCAATAGATTCGTAGTATATGTACTGCACTGATCGTAGACGCATGACACGTTACGAGCTGCACCAATTATTCACAATCAGCACTATTTTACACTTACACGACCAATTCGTTCGTTGTACGACTAAGTTCGTAGCGCAACGCAACCCGCTTACATGCTCGGTCTAACGTGCAAGTGCTCTGTGCTCTAGCCTCCAGCGAACAATGGCTTGCTGCTGCATGTGCCGAGTTCAGAAGATCGTCGTACGCGCAGCCTCGAATAAATTTAGACACAGGAAGGTTTGCCGCCCGTTTTCCTCGTGTTCAATGTTTGCGTTAAACCAGCTCATTCATAAAACATTTTGTCTCGGCTCGTCCCTAGCGCAATGTGACCCATACGGACATACCAAGTGTAGGTAAACGTCAATACACTTTCAGAATAGAAGATATAGTAAATAAAAATAGTATCCCTCTGGGAAGACATTATACAAAGGTGTAGCTAGAGACCATTTTATCTTTAAATATAGCCGTTAACACCACAAAATGTTTACATTCTTCTGCGGCTCAAGCCCATTCATTACTTTGTGCTAATGTTAAGAAATGTAATAATTCATTTGAATTTAGTCAAGTAGACTCTGTAAATATTGTTAAAACATTCAAGTCACTCAATTTAAAGAAAACGGAAGACTTATGGGGAACATCAGTTAAAGTAATTAGTCATGTCATAGATATAATAGCACCTTACTTGGCCGTAATATATAATATTTCAATTTCACAAGGCACCTTTCCAGATCTTATGAAATGTAGCAAAGTCATACCGCTTTTTAAATCGGGTGATTCGAGTGATATAACCAATTTCCGTCCCATATCAATACTTCCTGTACTAAGTAAAGTCTTTGAGAAGCTAATGTTAAATGATCTACTGGGACACTTCAACAGACATAGATTACTTACAAGCAAACAGTTCGGTTTCACAAGGGGCCGTTCCACGACCGATGCTGCTTCGGTACTCATTAAACATATATATAATTTTTGGGAAAATTCTTGTGATGCAATTGGCATATTTTGTGATCTTTCAAAAGCCTTTGATTGTGTGGATCATGGAACGCTCATTTTGAAATTAGAACACTATGGTTTGTCTATAAATGCCCTAAACTTTATGTCTTCTTACCTTAGCAATAGAACACAAACAGTAGTTGTTAACAAAACTCGCTCTAGCGGGACTGTAGTCCAATTAGGAGTGCCACAAGGCTCAATTTTAGGTCCATTCCTGTTTTTGGTTTATATAAATGATTTGCCATGTATAGTGAAAAACTTTTGTGAAATAGTACTTTTTGCTGATGATACATCACTGCTTTTTAATGTTGACCGAAAATCTACGGATTACAATGTAATTAATAGCACGTTAGCTGATGTACTGCAGTGGTTTACTGTCAACAATTTACTTCTTAATTCTAAGAAAACCAACTGTATTCGATTTTCTCTGCCGAATGTTAAACCAATCGATACAAAAATACTTTTGAATGATGAATGCTTAGAGATGGTAGATACAACACTGTTTCTTGGTTTAACATTGGACAAAAATCTACAATGGAGTCCTCATATAAAGAAACTAGCAAGCAAATTAAGTTCAGCCGCATACGCCGTTAGGAGAATCAGGCAACTGACTAATGTTGAGACAGCTCGCCTAGTGTATCATAGTTATTTTCACAGTGTAATGTCATACGGTATTCTGGTTTGGGGCAAAGCAGCTGACATACAGACTATCTTTGTATTACAAAAGAGAGCCATTCGTTCTATTTACAACTTAGGAACACGTGAATCAGTAAGAGAACTCTTCAAAGAAATTAATATCTTAACTGTAGCTTCCCAATACATTTATGATAGTATAATTTATGTTGTTAAGAATTTAGACTGTTTCACTAAGAATTCTGATATCCATAATTATAACACTAGAAACAAAAATAAGCTTGCCATAAAGAAGTTTCGTGTCCGTAAAGTACAGAAGTCATTTGTTGGGCAATGCATTCATTTTTATAATAAGTTACCTGACACTGCTTTGAGATTACCCCTCCCAGCTCTTAAGAACTACTTAAAAAAATCATTGATGTTAAAGGCTTATTACAGAGTCGAGGACTATTTGACAGACAAACATGCATGGCCCGAACCAGAAACTACAAAAAACGAATAGCAATTAAAATAATTGTATTATGTATAGAGGACACAGTTCAGATAAGAAAGCACATCAAATATTTTATATTTTATGTTGTGTAGGTAAATTACATATTTAATGATATTGAGATTCATATTATCTTTTTCTTCTATGACAATTTGATATGTTTTCTCTGAAGAAGAACGACGTATTATTAAGCAATAATATAATTTATTGAAATTGATTTCCATAGAGTACCTAGTCTGTTCATATTCTTTGATGAATACTTTTGCATGTTAAATTGTATGTTGTTATTTAATGCATGTTAATTATAAGATGTAATGTTTTGAAAAGAAGTTGCCCGCCGAGTTTCTTGCCGGTCCCATAGTGGATACCCCCCTCCCAACTGAGGGGGGACTGAAATCTTCTCGAGGCTGAGGCGTAGGGTTAGAGCCGGCGTAGCTTTATTTGACGTTCATATACGCATTGTAATATGCCTACTTGAAAAATAAATATTTCATTTCATTAAATATTTCATTTCATTTCATTTCATTTAGCCTTCTTGGACATGTTAGCCACGCTTTTATTTACTTATAGGTGTAAGACGCGTAGCCAAGTGGCCAATCGTACTCGATACTCGTAATGGAACAGCGGCAGAGAACTACGATGTCAGCGGCAGAGAGACAGCTTGGTCAACACTGAAGGGTTTTAGCGTGTATGACTCATTTATATTGCTGATAATTGTAAATATCCCTGGATATATAGATGTACATACTTTAATGTTATTTTTAATGCAACTGTTTTTCAGACGATGACTTATGGTAATATTAAGGGGCTACCTTTGAACGCGCTACGCACCGCACGCCAGTTGCCTGCCGGCTCTCGGACGGGGGGGCTGTGCCGCTCGCTGCGCCGAGCCATTTTTTTTCTTAGAATAGAGAAGCGAAACAAAATGAAATTAAATTATCATTTCATTATTACAAGTGTACATTACATAATTCCTGTTTTAGGACAAAAACAAATTATTTCACAATGTACTATGTGACATGTATTGGCGAATTTTGCCCGTCAGTCGCAAGTAGAATTTGGCCGTGTGGGTTTCATCACCGCTTACGGCTCTCACTGATCAATGCGGGCCTGGTTTCGAGCCCGGGCAGTGGGATATCTTTTTGTGTGTTTTTTTTTCAAAAACGATTAGTTTCTACATTATAAAGGTTTTAATATCTCCCGGTTACAATATTTATGGCAAAATTCATTGTTTCGTATTTTCTCGCTGATGAAAATTATTTGAAGCTTCATATATATGTAAAAGTTTATACAAACGTTGAATTTTATCACAAATATTATACAGGAAGCCTGTATAGTTTACATGTGCTGGCTGTGTAAAAAAAGCAATAAATAAATATGAAAATGAATACATAATTATTTTATATAAAATACACACAAGCTAAAATGCATGTGCCTTGTAAACGAGCGCGCAGGCATGGTTAGATTTGGTTAGGTACCCACAGTACCTACTGCGAGCCGGCGCGCGCGCTCGGGTGGGGTCGTTGACCTTGCAACCCCTGCAGGTAGGTTTTAGTTCGCGGCTTCGCGCACATAGCACGAAATGATATAGGTAACAAGGAAAGGTGATATATAAATAAATTTGAACTATTCTTTATATTATAACGTGACCATAATACGTACCGTATGCCGCAACTAACAAAAATCTAAATTTGTAGATAGGTGTTCGTAGTTTCCGTTAGAATAACGAAATATTTTAAAATTATATAATTATTACGATCAAAGATACGGTTCCTACCATAGAATTTTATCACAAATATTATTCATTTTTAGTTAAAAATATTGTGCCAAATTGTACAGGCTGTAATTTTTATAACAAGTAATATGTTAAAAAATAATGGAACCTGAAAATGTAATATTATATTTCGTTAAATTTTATATAGTTTCAGTTTCAGTTTATTTATTCAAGAACAATTTTTACATCGTGTTTGTTTATACACTTTAATCCTTCCATTCTGTATCCAAAACACTCTTCTCTCACGAGACTACGAGCCCCAATGCAAATGATATCGTCTAGTCACACTTCAACGTGCGATATTTATTTCCGAAACTGGTATTTAAACCCAGATTGACTTTGATGATAAATGGAATACACGACACACTAAGCCATATGGCAAATCAATAAATTTGTTCTAACTACTTGATGTTAATATTCACTTCTGGTAGGATTTTTGTTCAGTTAATATTATGTTTTATGCCTAACTTGACATTGCATGAAATATTTCTATATTATAATGCACCGAAACCAGAGTTGCCCTAGATACCGCCAGGGCTCAGCTACAACGCTGTCTTGGCTATTGCGCACCCAAGTCCTCGTCAAGACAAGTCCGATGACGCAAACAGAGTTTGCCTATGTTACACCAAACCCGAGTTCCCCTAGGTACAGCCAGGTTTCAGCATCAGCTCTATCTCGGGTACAGCTCACCCAAATACTCATTAAGACAAGTCCAATGACGAAAACGGCGTTTGCCTGTGTTACACTAAACCCGAGTTCCCCTAGGTGCAAACAGAGTTCAGCATCAGCTACACTTCGGGTACTGCTCACTCAAGTACTCATCAAGACAAGTCCGATGACGAAAACAGCGTTTGCCTGTGTTACACTAAACCCGATTTCCCCTAGGTGCAGCCAGGGTTCAGCATCAACTGGACTTCGGGTACTGCTCACTCGAGTACTCATCAAGACAAGTCCGATGACGAAAACAGCGTTTGCCTGTGTTACACTAAACCCGAGTTCCCATAGGTGCAGCCAGGGTTCAGCATCAGCTGGAATTTGGGTACTGCTCACTCGAGTACTCATCAAGACAAGTCCGATGACGAAAACAGCGTTTGCCTGTGTTACACTAAACCCGAGTTCCCCTAGATGCAGCCAGGGTTCAGCATCAGCTGGACTTCGGGTACGGCTCACTCGAGTACTCATCAAGACAATTCCGATGACGAAAACAGCGGTTGCCTGGGTTACACTAAACCCGAGTTCCCCTAGGTGCAGCCAGGGTTCAGGATCAGCTGGATTTCGGGTACTGCTCACTCGAGTAGTCATCAAGACAAGTCCGATGACGAAAACAGCGTTTGCCTGTGTTACACTAAACCCGATTTCCCCTAGGTGCAGCCAGGGTTCAGCATCAACTGGACTTCGGGTACTGCTCACTCGAGTACTCATCAAGACAAGTCCGATGACGAAAACAGCGTTTGCCTGTGTTACACTAAACCCGAGTTCCCATAGGTGCAGCCAGGGTTCAGCATCAGCTGGAATTTGGGTACTGCTCACTCGAGTACTCATCAAGACAAGTCCGAAGACGAAAACAGCGTTTGCCTGTGTTACACTAAACCCGAGTTCCCCTAGATGCAGCCAGGGTTCAGCATCAGCTGGACTTCGGGTACTGCTCACTCGAGTACTCATCAAGACAAGTCCGATGACGAAAACAGCGTTTGCCTGTGTTTCACTAAACCCGAGTTCCCCTAGGTGCAGCCAAGGTTCAGCATCCTTAGATCAATTATTCCGAATAAGTTTATTTCCTTCAACATTATGGATTTGTACATCTATGGACTTTGATTATTATGGCTAATAAATTTTATGACTAACAATACTTATGACTTTCAAAAATCAGAACTACAATTTCTGACGTTTAATTTTATGACTAGTGATAATATGACTAAGAAAAATTATGACGGAAAACGTTATGGATAGTAAAAATCGGACTTAAAAAATTATGGGAACCAATAGAGACCCGTCAGTGGCGCTTCATTTGAATAGCCTCGTGATAGAGGAGCGTTAGAGAGAGAAGAGTGTTTTGAAGACAGAATCGAAGATTTAAAATGTACATAAGTAATAAACAAAATTGATGATGAATTTTGATGTTCTATTCTTTTTTTCACACAGCCAGCCGGCAGCCCATGTGCAGAAAATATTGCTTGTTATAAAAATTACTGCCTGTATAGTTTGGTTCCCTGTATGATATTTGTAACAAAATTCAACGTTTCTATGGTAGGTCGAATCTTTGATCGTAATAATTATCATATAATTTTAAAATGTCTCGTTATTCAAAATGTAACTTATAGGTACTTGAGTTGTACTGTGCGTGCTAAATATGCAGTCTGCCTGTATGCAGTCTTTCGCCGGCTCGGCGCTGCGGACTACCTACCTCGCAACTCGCAAGTCGCAACGCAACCCCAAACACAAGGCACATGCATTAGCTTAAGTGAATATTTATAATAGGTACCTATATTTATTGCTACGCGTTCTGTTTTATTGCAAAAAAAAGATACTTTTTATGTGAACCTAAAATTAATTTACATCAGGAAAAACATACAAAACAATGAATCTTGCCATAAATATTGTAAACGGGAGATATAAACCTTTATAATGTAGAAACTTATCGGTTTTGAAAAAAAATAAAAACCAAAAAAATATTCCTCAGGCCAGAATCGAACCCAGACCATACTAGTACTAGACTCAGTCAGTAAGCGGCGTTACAAACCACAGTGCCAAACTCTGCTTATGACTACTGGCCAAAATGCGCTAGTACTTTTCACATTGTACATTGTGAAATAAACAATTTGTTTTAGTACTAAAACAGGAATTATCTAATGATAATTTAGATACATTTTGTTCCGGTTATCGATACGGTCATTGATGATGCCACAGGGCCCTCTGGTTCGAGTTTAAAGGTAATTTTATGATACGTCAATACAACAACATTCTTATTGATTATTGACAAAAAAAATCTTCCATAATACGACAGCATTCCAGCCGCGGGTAACTGAAGGCCTTGGTCACTTTTCTTTAGTTTACTGCATTTATTTCCGTTTATAATATTTGCATATTTATAGCATTAAAGTGTATTAGTACCCATACATTCGTACAGGCAACTCCTGGCGCTAGTAGCTTATAGTATTGCGATCTAGTACAAGCAACTCCTCCTAGATGGCGACTTGTTACGTATGGTGGTCTTGAATCTCGATCGACGTATCGTATAACAGGGGTGCGGGGAGGGGAAGTAGCGCGATCGAGCGAGGGCATTCAAACGGGGGACCGTCTTAACCTTACGACAATGAAGTTGAACAGTTGAGGTCGTCCAAGGGTCGATACTGCGACGGGCGGTGCGACATTGGCTAACAATTATTACTATTCAATAACAATCCTGCTAATTTTCCACATAAAAAAATAAGTATGTAGGCGTGTTGTATAAGCATTAGTTTAAACATAATTTTAATGATAGTCGCAACATGAAGGCACGGAGGTCACAGCAAACAAAGCGAGGTACCTAATATGAATATTATGATCGCTATCGATGATGCAAACTATTTTCATGTAAAAAATATATGAAAAAACCGAGACAACGTATAGCCTTGCTTATTCGTATCATATCGCATTCAGAAATTGAGTACATCGAGCTGTTTTCTTGGTTATAATGATGGGAACCACGCAGCATTGAAGCCCGTGAGCTATTACCGTCGTAAAGCAGAGAAATCTTGTGATCGTGGCAACAATGACATAAAACTGCATTGATACACTGACACAATGCTAGAAAAGTAATGTTTTTTTTAAGTAGTACCTAAGTAAGAAAGAGGCATCGCATAGCGTAAACTTTATGACAGCAGATATTTTTTTGAATGTTATGAGTAAAAACCGACCAAGAGCGTGTCGGGCCACGCTCAGTGTGGGGTTCCGTAGTTTTCCGTATTTTCCTCAAATACTCCTGAACCTATCAAGTTCAAAACAATTTTCCTAGAAAGTCTTTATAAAGTTCTACTTTTGTGATTTTTTTTCATACTTTTTAAACATATGGTTCAAAAGTTAGAGGGGGGGCACACTTTTTTTTTCCTTTAGGAGCGATTATTTCCGAAAATATTAATATTATCAAAAAACGATTTTAGTAAACCCTTATTCATTTTTAAATACCTATCCAACAATATATCACACGTTGGGGTTGGAATGAAAAAAAAAAAAATCTTCCCCACTTTACATGTAGGGGGGGTACCCTAACAAAACATTTTTTTCCACTTTTTATTTTACCACTTTGTCGGCGTGATTGATATACATATTGGTACCAAATTTCAGCTTTCTAGTGCTAACGGTTACTGAGATTATCCGCGGACGGACAGACGGACGGACGGACGGACGGACAGACAGACATGGCGAAACTATAAGGATTCCTAGTTGACTACGGAACCCTAAAAAATGATAGAGCACTTAGTAATAGGACCTAACTAGTGTTCATTTAGATTCAGGACAACCTAACTCTGCAGCTATATTGATGGCATAAATTTCATGAAAGATTTTACTCTAGGCATCTCATGTTTTATTCCTAGAATATAGTGCATTCAGCATTAAACATGCGCCCGCCGACGTCAGATCCTGTTGCCAACAAAGAACTATTTCTAAATAATTTATGGAAATGCACATACATAATTGTGTTATCCCTGAAAAATACAGCATAGGCAAGAACTGCCGGCGCGGCGTAGACTCGTTGACGCTACGTGGTGGCACTGGTGGCGAACGAAACGCAGTCTGGCTCTCCATCGCCACTACAGAAGGGATAGCTAGCTATGAACCGCTTACTAAGCGTAAGCGATTGTGACAATGACGTTGGCTAGGTACCCTGACACAACACAAACAAGCGCATCGTCAATGAGACGACAACAAAGAACATGCAAATATATCCGTTTCTTATTATAATACACAATTTTATCAGATACCGGCTACCGAAACGTGATCTTTTTTTAAAAACAGCAACGCCACTAAGCAATTGTTTATTAAGTTCTCGGAATTTATGAAGCAAAAATTAGACATTCGTGCCTTTCGCAATGCTCACGACCGACAGCCCGTGAGAAGTCAGGTAACATGCAATACTGTCAGAGTTGAGAAAAAGTAACAAGTAAATCACAGTAATCGATCCAAGAAATGTTGAAGCGCGGGTTATTGTTCGTGGCCTGATTTGGCTATTCATATGGAGGCAGATCAAGGCCTATCGGATTACTGGTCTGACTTCACGATCTTGCAAATAGACTAGCGAAACACCGCCATACAAATGATTAGGCTAACACAATGAGTCTTATCACCTCGTGACTCACCATCTCGCCTCCAACGACTCAGGAACAGCGCTACCGTTCGATGCCTTCGAATGTACCTAAAACACTTAAAAGTTTATGATACGTATTATTTAGACCGTCGGCGGATGACACGAGTGTGTACGCACTTTCTTTATCGCTCTTAATCGACTGATCTTATCAAGTTATCACTCGCAGCCTACATTTTTAAGCCAAACAAATAAACACAATATAAAGAGACACGTAGACGCAAGTCACGATAAAAATAACAGCGAATGATATGAACCTTTCTAAACTGAAAGTTTAATACCCTGAGCCTTATCTACATTTGATTGGATGAAATTAAAAGTTCTCTATTATCAAGAAAAGAAGAAGTTCGTTTTAGAATAAACGTGCCAATTGTACAAAAACTGATGTACGAGGAAGTGATACAACTCCAGAAAAACCGGCCAAGAGCGTGTCGGGCCACGCTCAGTGTAGGGTTCCGTAGTTTGCCGTATTTTTCTCAAAAAGTACTGAACCTATCAAGTTCAAAATAATTTTCCTAGAAAGTCTTTATAAAGTTCTACTTTTGTGATTTTTTTCATATTTTTTAAACATATGGTTCAAAAGTTAGAGGGGGGGGGACGCACTTTTTTTCCTTTAGGATCGATTATTTCCGAAAATATTAATATTATCAAAGAACGATTTTAGTAAACCCTTATTAATTTTTAAATACCTATCCAACAATATATCACACGTTGGGGTTGGAATGAAAAAAAATATCAGCCCCCACTTTACATGTAGGGGGGGGGTACCCTAATAAAACATTTTTTTCCATTTTTTATTTTTGCACTTTGTTGGCGTGATTGATATACATATTTGTACCAAATTTCAGCTTTCTAGTGCTTACGGTTACTGAGATTATCCGCGGACGGACGGACGGACGGACGGACGGACGGACGGACGGACGGACGGACGGACGGACGGACGGACGGACGGACGGACGGACAGACAGACATGGCGAAACTATATAAGGGTTCCTAGTTGACTACGGAACCCTAAAAATGGTGTAATCCCACGTGCGTAATATAGGTCATTGTACCTATGTCAGCATGTGACGAAAAAACACGAGTACCTATGATATAATAGTCATAAAAAAACCAACATTACAAGAATCGTTACGCTCATGTTGTAATGTAGGTACCTACCGCGCAATCATTATTACTGCGACGTAGGACTGGAGGTACCTAATTAATAACTAGTACAGATTAAATTATAGCCATTCGTTATGTAATGTTCGCTGTTACTTGTGCAAGGTGAGGAAGTGGCGGGTACCTGCTTCCTATTTGTTCTATAGCAAACTGTTAAGAAATAGAGATTACTTACGCTTAATGATGAGGTGAAGAATTATAAATTATTGCGTATTAATTCTATAGTCTCATAGAGTGAAAAAATTTAATTTTGAAAAAACCCCCGACCGCGACATAGTAGACCGATTTTCGTGAAACATGGCTAAGAACACTCCCGACTTACTCAGCTTTCAAACAAAAAAAACGAAATCCAAATCGGTTCATCCGTTCGGGAGCTGCGATGCCACAGACAGACACACACAGAGACAGACAGACCCGTCAAACTTATAACCGTCGTTTTTGCGTCGGGGGTTAAAAACTATATTACCAGTAGGCACTGGTAATGACCTTGCTGAGTACGTTATTTTATTTACATATCTCAGCACTTACGGAAATATTATACAAACCACAGATTAGCAATAGTCTGATGAAAGTATATTATATCAATTTTCCGATGAATGTAAGCAGAGGATCGGTGCTGTATGTGTCAATTTCCTTGATAAAATAAGTAAAGTTCCTTAGCACTTACTTCTCTTGTAAATATTACGATGTTCAAGCAGTCACTCATTTTTTCAAGGAAATTGACAGATACAGCGCCGGCGTCGAGTAATGTCGCAACAGTAAAGCAGCTAAAGTTGCCATTCCGACTTAATCCGACCAAATAAACTCGCAGTCGCCATACGAGTCGATAGTACGACTTAAAATTGTAGAAATTAGAGGAGGCTACTTATACTTATACATAATTGTCATTGTCACTTCTTTTACGCTAAATATTTTTCACCACACCAACTAATAAAGGCTTACTTTGCTATTCGAAAACAGATAGCAAAATTGCATTTTATTCACAAGAGTGCAAAGTAATTTCATACAAATTTTAACTTGATGTCTTAAGCTGGCTTGTAGAATTTACCTATAAATGATGATTTTGAATCATAAAAATCTAATAAATTAATGGATTTGATTTAATTTGATGTTTTAGAGTCAGTATTTTGTTCGTGTTGGTGTGGTGAAAAATGTTGTGTTTCACTCGGTGGCAAAGTTTGTTTACCTTCGTGCCGTGCCTTCGTGCGGTTAAACAACAACTTTGCCCCCTTGTAAAACAAATAACTATTTAATATGTATCGAAATTGTTTAGTTCTATTTTATATCGCATCGCATGCAAGTAAGATAAATTGTTCGCTACGAGCCGCAGAGTAAATGAGGAAGAAACTCATATTATCATACTAAATTAGAATGAAAGCGCTAATATGCGGTGACTATAATGACCGCAGGTCCTCATATCTTCCTTCCATTAATACTCCCAAAGGCAAACAGAAATGTAAGGTAAATTATCTGTGGTAAGACTTGATGTAAACAACCATGTCCCTTTGTAGGTACTACAGCGGTTGTAGTTTTCGTCAGCGCTAAGATTGTAAATTAGATAGACCAAACTACCTACTGATAACGATTTTGATAGGGTAGACTTTGCAAGTGTAAAGTAAAAAAGTTTGACGTTTATTATTGCGCAATAAAATTGTTTTTGCATTTAATTAAAGTGTTTCGGTTCGTCCCCATTATTTAATACCTAGAATAATAATTATGACTTTGGTTAGTCATAGCTACATAACATAAAGTTGACGAAAGACAAAGAAATGAATGACTAATGAAATAATGGGATCACGTTTCAAGGCATCGTTTTCATACCACGTATGTTTCTTGCACGCACTTTTCCTACCCATATAACCATAATCGGTCGCCGTTCCTACGCAAATCCTCCTATTTTGTGTACACACAGGTCTTCGGGTCTCAATGCTTAGTCGCAGTACGGTCGACGTTTAGTCGCGGCGACCCAAATGGGGACGATTGGTAACAGGCACAAATGGTCACAGAAGTGACAGAAGTGTGCACTACGCGTGCACACATTGTTACCGTTTGGCGACTACTTTCCCAAAATCATTCGTTCATTTCATTCTTTTCAAATGGCGACTGTCAGAGACGTCAAAGTAAAAAAGAAATAAAATCATTTGACATTAAAATGTAATGGCGTAAGAATTTGTTAAAGATAAAATATTGTTTGCATTTGTAATATAATGTGGGCTAATTACCATGGCCAATTAAATTGCTCGAGTGATTTCATAAAATAAGTCTAAATTTATCAACGCGCCATCAATTTACCTCAGTTTAACCAGTAATAATATTATTAACTACTCGGTGTTTGCGTGTTATGTATATTGATTGGTGAAGTTTTAGTGCTCCGGTGCATATACTATACTGAAATAATAAAAATAATGCCTAGAAAACCAATAAAGTTGTTAAAATATGGATTAAGACGGTAATATTCCATGTAAAAAACAGTCGCCAAACGGTCACCAAACGGTCGACAAACGGTCGCAAAATGGTCGCAGCGTACACGCGTGACCGAAAGCAGTGAATATTTATTATATTTTCAAAATGGCTTCATGTATTATTTTTTTCCAGGTATCCTCAAACTTCATAAACAATTAAATATGCCGTCGTACTCAGTTGCCCTCACTAAAGAAGATTAAAAAAGAATTGTAACGTGCGTACCGAGCTGCTGGGTTGTAAAGGATCGGGGATCATATTATTATGGTCTTCTATAGAGCAACTAGTATTTTGCGGCATTTCACAATTGACACTTGTTGAAGTAGTCGTCATTAATATTACTATCAACATTAATTTCAGCGATCTGTACTTCTTAAGTCAAGATTTTTGTATAGATAAGTTTCTACAAATTTGTCAATTCAATTCAATTCAAAATATCTTTATTCATGTAGGCCTAGTTACAAGCTCTTATGAATAGTTCATTACATATATATTATGATCTTAATCTAACCTAATTATCAGAGCAATTTATTGTTGTAAATTATTGTTCATAATAATATTGAGTCTATAATATACAATTTCATATAAAAATAATCGTTAAACAAAAAATATATAATTAGGTATATGTATATATAAAAATACATGTCTAGAATATTTCTAGGAAAAATCCAATGTCCAAAAAAATACAATATTAATTTCATCAACAATAATAATAAACGTAAAAATAAGAAACCATTTCGAATAACAATTAATCCCACGTTGTTTTATCATTCATGTAGTCTTGTGTTGTATAATAAGCTTTGGAAATGAGTACACGCTTTACATGATTCTTAAATTTATTAATTGACAAGTCAGTAATATGATTCGGAAGTTTATTATAAAATCGAACACAATTACCCATGAATGATTTTTTAATTTTACAGAGCCGTGTGAAGGGCACCGCGAGTTTATGTCTATTTCTAGTATTTATATTATGTACATCACAGTTTTTCTTAAAATTACAAATGTTTTTATGTACATACATAATATTCTCATAAATATATTGACAATGCACTGTCATTATATTAATGTCCTTAAATTTATCTCTAAGTGAGTCTCTATGGTTCATTTTATATATTGCTCGAATAGCCCTCTTCTGCAGAATAAATATGGTATTTATCTCTGAAGCACTGCCCCAAAGTAAAATACCATATGACATAATGCTGTGAAAGTAACTAAAATAAACTAATCGAGCTGTTTTCACGTCTGTTAACTGACGGATCTTGCTCACTGCAAAAGCTGCAGAACTAAGTCTATTCGAGAGGTTAACAATATGGGGACCCCACTGAAGTTTAGAATCTAAAGTTATACCAAGAAAAACTGTACTATCTACCAGTTCTAATTCCTCATCCTTCACAACGACACTTGTTTGCTCATTCCTTACGTTACTATTAGTGACAAACTTAATACATTTAGTCTTTTTTTCATTTAATAATAAATTATTAGCATTGAACCAGTTCACTACTTTAGAGATAGCATTGTTTACATCACTGTGAGCTTGTTGCTGTCGTTTGAGTTTGAAAATAAGTGAGGTGTCGTCTGCAAACAATACTATATCATGGTGGGTCTTTACAAGGAATGGCAAGTCATTTATGTAGATAAGGAACAGGAAAGGCCCCAATATTGATCCCTGTGGTACACCCATAGAGACCAATGACCCAGTTGATCTCTGTCCATTGACATCTACCCTTTGTATTCTACCATTTAAGTAGGACTTGAGTAAATCTAGTGCTGATCCTCTGACTCCATAATAATGTAGTTTCCTGATCAATGTTTCATGACAAACACAGTCGAAGGCCTTAGATAAATCACAAAAGATACCTAAAGCATCTTGTGACTCCTCCCAGGCATCGAAAATATGCTTAATTAGCTCAACACCAGCATCGGTTGTCGAGCGACCCCGTGTGAAGCCAAATTGCTTATTATGCATTAAATTATTAACGTTAAAATGTCGTACTAATTGAGAAAGAACTAATTTTTCAAATATTTTACTGAAAGTTGGCAGCACAGATATTGGTCTAAAGTTAGTGGGGTCAGAGTGGCTGCCGGATTTAAATAAAGGAGTTATTTTGCTATGTTTCATTAGATCAGGAAACTCGCCGCAGTCAACACTGTTGTTGAATATAACTGCTAAGTCAGGCGCTACAACCTCAACTAAGGATTTTACGGCATGGACGGAGACCCCCAGAGGTCACTAGTTTTTTTGACATTAATTGATTTAAATGCCTTTACTATATCTGAGGTACAAACATGTTCAAAATAAAGGTCTCTACAACACTCAGGAACGTTTTCCTCTAATAATGTGACGGCAGATAAGGGTGATGAATTTAAATCCTTAGTTGTGAATGCTGGTATCTCGGTGAAAAATTTTTCGAACTCTGTTGCTACTTCAAAATTGGAATCTATAATTTTGTTATCAATATTCAGTTTAATATCTTTTACTGCGTGTTTCGAGCGACCAGTTTCCACATTAATTACTTTCCACGTTGCTTTAATAATGTCAGAGCTATTTTTTATTTTATTACTAAGATAATTTCGCTTAGCGATATGACAATCTATCTTGAACTTCTTCGAATATTGCTTAACATGTTCTTTAAATTCATCACTCGTATTAAACCGCCGTTCTTCATACAAGGCATACAATGCACGTCTTCGTTGATGTAACTCTGCAGTAGCCCACTCACTAAAAACTGATGCACCACTAACTACGACCGATTTTGAAGTAAATATTGCATTATAATGTTGCAGAAAAGTGTGAAAGAATGAATTATACATACTATTAGGACTCATATCGGAAGACAGGGAGGGTAGCGCCTGAACCAAACTTTGCTTCATTCGTTCCACGCGGTCGGAGGTTACTGGTACAAAAGTTATTTGTTTTCTCAAAGTATTTTTCCTTAATGTCTCAAATACTATCAATTGGCCTAAATGGTCTGATTCTAAGTTGCTAATTACATCTTTAGTAGTAGGAAAAATATCAGTGAAAATATTATCTATACAGGTGGCACTAGTGGCAGTCACTCTAGTAGGCTCCATAAAAATATGATTGAGATTACATGATTTGAAAAGATTCAACAATCTGATACTTATTGTTGAATTTTCCAAAATATTTACATTAAAGTCGCCGCATATAAGTATTTTTTTACTAGAAGATGATATTTTAAGTAGCACAGATTCCATAATTTTTTCAAAAGTTTCAAAATATAAAAGTTGTAATGTTAAAGAGACATAAATAAACGTAGAAGAGTAAATAATGTGTTTTTTTGTAACCCAAACAAAATACATGTAGATACGAGTGCGGAAAAGAGGAAAATCGATACGAGTAGCGCTAAATTAATACACGAACGAAGGGAGTGTTTTACTTCGAGTACTTCGACACGAGTTGTGAATGTCCTTTTCGCACGTGTATCGTACGACGATTTTCAGTACCTAAATCTAAGCTAAGAGTTTCGACCAGACAAGAAATGAATCATTGCTTGATTTGCTCGCACTACTGCGGTAGAAAAAGCAGCATCTGTACTGAAAAAAAACTATCATTGCGCAACAGAAATTCTATTAATATCACAATAAATACTCGTATTTCATTTGATTCCTACTTTTATTGTGTAAAGACTGTAAAGCAACACTACACTTCATTTTTATCAATAAGAATTAAAAATTATATATTTAATACATTAAGTAACTATAAAGTGCTTATCTATTTGTATTATCATTCTGCACTTTCCTTAACTTTCCCACATTTTTAAAAAATGTCGAAGAGTGCTTAAATGGTCGTCGTCGTTTATTATTATTTAATTCGCTCATATTTAAATGATTCAAAGCAACCAGTCCACAACTTCACAAGACAGTTTGAGAAACCTTCGTATTTCAGATTGTCATTTGCGGATACAGTGGTTTAGGAGCAGTTCGGTAATCAGACCTACACATGTGTGTACAAATTCTGTCACTGTCACTGTCAGAAACCGTTCTGACAGTGACAATGACAGCCACAAATTCGTCCACATGTTGTTACCGTTATGTGTGCAAACGTCGACTAATAAAGTGTCGTTAAAAGTCATTCTGACAGTGACATTGACAGCCACAAATTCGTACACATTTTGTTACCGTAACGAGTGCACACGACGACTACATTTTGTTATTGTATCAATACGGTCGCATTGTTTGCACGACGTTACCACGCGTTATGTCACATTTGACAGTTAGTTACTGATTTGAAGATTTTGCGACTGAAATGGTTGTATGGGTACGACATCTGCACTAACATGAGTCACATGACTCACCAACTATTAAGTACCTAAGGACTTGCCCGATTACTTAATAATGTGACTAATTATGTAAACTTTCACGAGTGAGACTAATTTAATGGCACTTTACTGGCTACGCTACCAGACCGGTGATGCTACGCCACCAGAGAATCGAGATAGTGGTAGGAAATATCTAGGTAAGAAAAATACGCTTCGCTGTATTGTCGTAACAGTGGTGTTGATATAGTACAATATAATATAATATAACCTTTGAGGTCTGACCTAGATAGGTAACAACACGTTATTGCCGTTAGAGCAGGACTATTCGCTTTCGCTGTAGAATCCTGGAGGAAGGAAGTCAAAGAAGGAAGGAAGCTATGGTGCCTATGGTGAAGAAAAAATACACAAAGACTTGACTATATTTGCAAGGGCAGAATAACTAAAACCTCAAAAGGTAAAGTTTAAATTAGCAAACATAGTGAAAACATGTTTAAATTTGATTTATTTTAAGTTGTCGTGGTTATTCTAACATTAGTAATAGGCAAAATAATGTTGGAGATGAATGCTGATGGATGAAGAGGTAAACCCAAACAATGGATGAATTGTGTGAAAGAGGATATGAGAAAGAAAGAGGTAAGTAAGTGTTGAGATGACGAAAGATAGGGGAGTATGGAAGAGGAAGACATGTTGTACCGACCCCACATCACGTGGGATAAGGGTAGGAGGAAGAAGAAGAATACAACAAAGGAGGCGCTTGCATATAAACTGATCTGACAGATCATTCACGATAACCTTTACTGCATATTCAAGTTATTGAGATAAAATTTTAAAACCCGCGCCGATTTTCCGTGTATAAGTTTCGTGTGCGCAACATGCTCCTATCTTTTCTTTCCTTCTACTTCTTGTGTGCGTAGCCGAACTCGAATGCAAACGCTCACGAAACGCTCACGATAATATCTCTTACGTAGTTAAATATATCCCTATCGCTCTTGCATATTGGCGCGACAGAGCCAGACTACATTTCTGCGGCGTTTCGGTGGCGTTTCGCGTCGCAAAAATGCCATTCGGCTACGGGTACGGGCCTGGCTTCACGTCTCCTCTAAAGTGACGTGATGATTATTTTCTACGTCGTTTCTGCTGCCAAAGAGCGTCTCATAACGTGCCAAAGAAATTGACACACCCTCATATGTTTATACACTTGCGTGAATGAATGTACATTTTACGTAATTTAAGTATCATTGGCTGTGATTAATACAGATAGACATAGGCCGTCCCTATCGCATACAAATAGTGCGAACAACATCCCGACATAATGAACAACATCCGTTGACATTGGCATTTCGCCATTTTATGATTTGTAGTATTGAAAATTGAAACTACAAACCTAGTGTATTTTTTTTACATTAAGGCACTGGTCCCACCGCGAGCTAGTAAACTATGAGCCGATAGCTCATAGCATAGCTTACTAGCTCGTGGAGGGACCAGTGCCTAAACATATCGTCACTACTTTAAAAAAAACTTGTATCTTCGTCTGTCAATGAAAAGAAAATTGTAGTAAGTATGTATGGAATGCATATAGACTTACTGCGTTTTAACTTTGAGGAAGCAGCGCGAGATACGAGATTTTTTAAAAGTAGTGACGATATGCAAAATAGCTGATCTGTAAAAAGTTAAGACGTAATACCTACTGTATCAGATATTATGCACCATTTGTTTCTTTAAAGAAAACAAGGAAAAATAAGGACACATTTCTGATTCTCGAGTATCGTCGTTTTATCAGTACATACTAATAAGTAAACGATTCCAAATTAGCATCGTAATTCTTATTTAAATGAAGCATTCTATTTAATCACAAATCTAGTGTGAACAGTACTAATCGTTTATCTTAATTGGCCATTATTAAATAACAATTAGTAAATAGAACATTTACTGAGGAATTTTAAAATGTAATGCGTAGTTTTGACCGGTACCATTACTCATTGCTCTCATTAGACAATTGAGTAAATATTAAATGACTAGTAAAATAGGCTACGTTTTTAAGTAATTTTCCTTCATTTGTAAATTATTATATTATTGAAGTGCTGGACCACCTCTTCAATGCAGATATATCTGTACACATCATATAAGTAATTATTATGCCTTGTTTGCTGATATTATATTTAATTAACGTAATTCAGCCAGCACGAATCGTGTAATTTTGGTGAATAAGTGCACAATACTCGTAATATTAAATTATATATTTATAGGAACATTTCATACACAGATCGACTAGAGTTTTTAGTGTTTACAAATGTTCTAATAATTAATTATGGAAATGTTACAAGGTTAAACGGGACCAAACAGGCACAAGTCTGTTAACACCGTCCCGCACGCGTTTAACTGGTGCTAATTGTTCTATTAACGAATGAAATCCAACTTTTCAGCGGAGGCCAATGATCTGACTGAACATGTGAACATGCGTTTACGATATGACGCCCACCTATTTTCGGCTTCGCTATATTTAATGCGCATTTCACTATATTGCGTCAAATCGAGCGGAGATGGAAACCAATGTTTTTTTAATGAGTGATTGATGAAACAATTGTGTCGTGAAGCTGGCTTCAAACTGGAAGCTTGAATTGCTGGATGCATATTTTTATTTTTATGACTCATACTAGTTAAATAAATTACCTGTGTGTTTTTTATATAAATATCAGTCATTTTTGAGTGACTGTCCGATTTAATAACAACCATCCAAATACGTAAACATCGGAACGAATAAAAAATACAGTTGGATACTTCCTGAAACATTATAGGTAATATGGCTTTCCTAGCTCCTAAGACTAATAGCAAGACTGCAGTCAAAAAACAAACGCGATATATAACTGTATTTTTATTTACAAAGAGGGCTCGACACATGCAGTGCAAAAGAGCGTCCTCTGTTCCGAGATACGATGTCCCCGACCCGACCCATAAAAATGTGCATTCATAAAAGCGAACTGGGCACAATTGGCAAGAAGTCAGGAAAGTGAGGAGACTCTCCTTTCCTTATCTTTCTAAATATTTCTGGTCAAACCAATCCCAACGGACGGGAAGGTCGGGTCGGCCAATACTCCGCCAAACACGCGCCGCTCGGATAAACGTCATGCGTCATGCGCGATCAAAATATCGTCGCTACTTCTTTGTAAAAATCTCGTATCTCACACTGCTACTCAAAGTTAAAACGCAGTAACTTTATATGCATCCCATACATAGATACTACATTTGTCATTGACAGAAGAAGATACGAGTTTTTACTTTCAAAATAGTGACGATATGAATGTTGATAGCGAGATACAAAAACAAGCTCATCGGTCTTAGAGGTCAATCTCTCGTAAACGAAGTTTAGCGTAAATAACATGACGTGACTTGGTGTTTAGCTGCGACTAATTTATCTCGATTATCTATACGTAGTATTACGTAGGGTCATCTGCCTCGTTAATATGACTAAGCTAAACGTGGCTGAACTGAAGCATGACTTTCGTCAGGTTTCTTAGTTATTATGAGGTATTTAGTCATCATGTAAAAGCGAATTAAGTAATTAGTAAAGAGTGAATTTTAAGCAGACCCCGACACAAGGTTATAAACATATCACTGGGGCACAATGAAGCTTGAGCCCATCATAGACTAGAGGGCTTGGTTGGACGAAGTACTTATCCCTGTTCTATGTATGTACATACTAACACGAAACTAACTCTTACAAAACAATTTTTTTTTTGCTAAATGCATGTAATGTTTTAGAGATCTCATAGTAATGAGGATAGCTTATCTACACCCAAGTTCCAATGAACTAAGATAATAAGTATTTATTTACCTGGCTGATTATCTCGAATGGACCCCACGTCGATTTCTTACAACGTGCCCTTACAAAAACATAACCAGGCTAAACTTTTAAGCTAAAGATAACTATTTAACAGATTTTCTAAAGGTTGTTGGACTGGTGGTATTATTAAAGGGTATTGCATGCCATAAAACAAGAAATAAAAGTTTTACAACTAAGGTAGGTACTTAAACAGTCACTTTCGGAGAAAGGTGAAGCCGTCTGCAAATTCGCAGAAGTTACCGAGCTGAGCTGAAGCTTTAACTCGGTTATTTATATGTATGTAAGTCAGTATATAAATGGCATGCAGTGCACGTCTATTTTGCATAAATATTTTAATGAGAAGATGTCTTTATGCGACCTACTTTTAAGATCATACAGAGAAGGATGAAGAGAGCTATGAATTGATTATATATATAGTACTGAGGGCAAATACGTTCAAACGTTTATTTACAGCTGCTCGCATGATAAACCTAACGATAACCAAACAACAGATAAGAAATTAGATAACTATTTGTTTGTTTTAGTATACATACCTCGTGCTTGCGTGCACAGCGCGTGCATCGGCGTCGGGTAGTGTGAAAATATTTAGGAAGATTCACTTTCAAACCCACACTAGCGTTAACTTTAAACAGAAGCAGTAGATGCAAAGATTGCTAGTTGGATAAGATTAATATCTTCCACTACTTCATGTCGCAGAGCCCTCAAGTAAAGTTGTCTCCAAGTTTAGTTGACAGCTGTTTTGATGAGCCGAACTTTGGAAGTGAACGAAGAAAACGTCATAATTTGATAGAAATTTGACTTGTAAAATGACTGTTGTGCACTGTACTATCAAAATCAATTGTCAGCTTGGTTTGACTTTACTTAGTCAACCTCATCATCATCATCGGCCTTTAAGTCTATAACAGACAACGTTTTTTAGTCAAACTAGGCTAGACGATATCCATCATTTCTATAAATGTAGTAATAGATAGAGTATATGCTCCAGACATTAAATTTTCTACAGCTCTAGTTTGTTCAGTGACGTTAATTAACACGGTTATGGCCCAGAGTTCTACTTTGCCTACTGAATTGAAAATAGAAAATACAAGAGAGACAGAAAGCAAAACGAAGTGCCATGCTAAAGTCAACACGGTATTCAATGGCGTCAACTACATACAAAGTCTTAATTGTAGCCAAATGAATTTGAGTATAAACTATAAACCTTTCTCACCTTATCAAACGCGAGAACTTGAGTAGCAGCCCCAATAGCGCCATCTTTCTTCTTCTCAATCTTGTAGACGACGATGTTGTTCTCCCTGACGGTGTGGACGATGAAGGCCTTGGAGTCAGGGCTCCAGGCCACAAACTGCGCGTGGTCGAACTCGAGGTTGACCCGCAGCGTCTTGTGCTGGTTGTGGCTCAGATCCCGGATATCCCAGAGGATCACTGACCCATCTGCGTCAAATTCTCAACGTGAGTATACAAGGAGCTCACTAAGGGTCTCCCCAAATGTTGACGCGGAATCAACCTTCGCCGACCAAAATCGTTCGTTAGTATGAACATGCGTGCGGATGCGTTCAGCAACAACGACGCGTAAGCGTCTTCGGTGGCTTCATATTATCGAGCGAATTTTGTTCGGCTAGAGCCATGTCCGCGCCGAACAGGCAGGTCAGGAATGAACATAATACCTACTGTCGCCAGCCAATCAGATGTTCATATCATACAAATATTGTGTTGTTTTGCGTCTACGACCCGTTGTATACTAATTACGTTCGTCACATTGTCATAACATATCTGTCTGGCGCAATATTTACCGGCCCGTGATCGACGTCACGTCACGTACAATGGCATCTCTAAGGACAGCCACAACGGCGTAACTAAACGCGGTTTTTCTACCCATCCTAACCTTTCGTTTAGGACAACACCCGCCTAATAGGTAGAGCCCATTTCTTGGAAAAATAAACACCACGTGTAAGCTGCATGTGATGCGGCGAGGTACCGTGGGATTGTAAAGTAATTTACTCCCTCGAGGAATTCTTTTTGTTTTCCAAGTAATTCTGCTGAACACCTGACTAACTGGCATACCTACTCATAAACTGCTTACCCTTTTTACCTGAGCTAATCCTGGTTGTACTTGCTTATAACTACTCTTTGAGAGCTCGATTTTATAAACCCAATTTAGGATAGTAATATTTATAAGCCTAAAGGTTTATAACAAGAAATGTGCATTCTTATTCCATGAGAACATAAAGATTTAAGCGGTGTTGTAAAATAAGACTGCAGAGACCGTAAAAAATGTATCTTTGTCTTCCTTAAAATCCGCAACTTATATCCAGCATTTAAAATTCCATCCAAAACAATAAAGCAACCATTATGCTCCCAATCCTACTTTCAATGCTAGGAAATCTTTTATGAACAAACAAGTCTTATAATGAAATGAGGTTTACTGTAGAGCATGAAATCTTTAAACTTCAATTGGGTACCGACACTACCGACATTTGAGCTTTCAAAACCTTAAAACAAACAAGTTTTTTTCTAATTCCCGCGACGCAAAAACGACAGGGTGTTATAAGTTTGACGTGTCCTGTCTGTCTGTTTGTTTGTCTGTGTGCGTGTCTGTCTTTGGCATCATAGCTCCCGAACGGATGCACCGATTTAGATTTAGTTTTTACAAGCTTTTTAAAAAGCGTTTATTATTTTTCAACTTGCCTTGTTTATATAGTTAATTAGTTATGTTAGTTTGGGTCAAAACAAAACGTAGAGCTAAATTTGACCAACTTCCCGGTTTCCAATTGAGCTGAAATTTTGCACACATATGTAAATCACGTGACAATGCAATATTATGGTATCATGGAGCTGATCTTATGATGGAGCACAAAAGGTGGTCATAGGAACTCTATTATGAAACGTCGTATCCCCATCGAGTAAGGGGTTTTCAGAAACGTCGCGGAGAACAGTAAATGACTAGAAAGGTACAGTCGGCGATAAAATCTTGTGCAAAAAAATTTTTTTTTGCAAAAAAATTTTAATTTTTTGTTTGAAAGCTGAATTAGTCGGGAGTGATCTTAGCCATGTTTCATGTAAATCGGTCCACTATGTCGGGGGTTTTTTTTACAAAATTTTAATTTTGTGGTTAGGTTAGTAAACAGGGTGGTTCCCGTGGTTCAAGCTGCGGGCCCCAGCATGGGGCATAGGAGTATGTGTATGGAGTAATGCGTAAGTAGTCATAACGCTACGAAGCGAATTGTTATAACGGCCACGCATTCTTCTAAAAATAAGCAAATGTCCTACTTTTGCAGATGTGGATACTTCGACTCGACTACTGTCCTAAACTAAACTCGTTATGTGGCCGAATAGGCCAATAAGTTATTCAGTATCTTTAACGTTACAAAAAAACTCAATTAATGTTTAACATACCAATACGGGTAGCTAAAGGTTAGTGGCAAAAAATGAGAGTTTAATTTGATTTCCTAACTTCGTGCATTGTACATCCATATCCATACTGTTATAAATGGGAAAGTGTGTGTGTATGTTTGTTTGTCCGTCTTTCCCGGCAAAAGGGAGAGACGAATTGACGTGATTTTTCAAGTGGAGATAGCTGAAGGGATTGAGAGTGACATAGGCTATTTTTAGTCTCTTTCTAACCCTCCACTTCCCTAAAAAGAGGGGTGGAAGTTTGCATGGAGCATTCCGCAATTTTCTAATTTAACGCGAGCGAAGCCGCAGGCAAAAACTAGTTTTACATATATTTGATATATTTACACGTATTAGGTCTATTTTGATATATGTATGTACGAATTGTACGAGTAATACACTTAATGACTCTTCAAGGATCTACAATACAATACAAATACTCTTTATTGCACACCTCAATACACGAAACAACACATCAACATTCCCGATCTACCAATATATCAACATTCCCGCTTTGTCTGTTTTGCTTTTCTATGAAGTTCCTTTTTTAAATACATATTAACGTGCAACTCGCGCCGGGTAAAGGTCAACGGACCACTTAGATATCGAAACTAAGTCACTGTATCAAGGTCTCCGGTTTCAGGCAATTGCATAGCACAATCAGTACAATCACTGGGTGGAGCCGTTACAATAAAAACGTAGAACGCAATCTTTGTCACGCGGTGCGGAAGAAAACTGCCTAGTAACAGCAATAGGCCTGACTGTCGTGATCTTTTTATTGTGATATCGTGACCTAGTGCGACAGTTTCTAAGGGCATGTCGAATGGATTCAGCTGTGCAGCAATTCAAAATAGTTATTATCATTATTTGGTGCCCACAAATGAAATAATTTGCTAAGTAAGTATTAGGGGCCCATTTCTCAAAACTGAAATGAAAGTTACAAGTTACAAGCGGAGGTCTCTTTCCTACTTGTCATATTAGACATTGACAACCACTTGTAAATTGTAACTTGTAGCTTTGAGAAATGGGCTCCGGGCCCTCGTATGGGTTGTCATGGAAACACACTTGTAATACAAGGCTTGTACCTTTCGAGAAACGGGCCACTTGTCTAATCTACAAGTAGTTAGGTAACATGACAAGACACTAGTTAATATTATAACTATCTTCCGTTCCAGTGATCGCTCTCTGAACAGTAAAGCGGACCTCATTAAATTAGATTCGGTTAGTCATCGTTTACAAAATGACCAAAGCCAAAGGGTGTTAAGATACGGTGATTGCTTCCTTCCTTGCGTAATGATTTCATCAAATTCTAGCACCGCTATCTCAATTATTTATTAGCCTAAGATTGTACGTGATGGTTCGCAGATGTTGACGTAGGCAATACGCATATATACGCAGGTCTGCATAAAGCAAGATGTGTATTAGGAACTCGCACGATCTTAGTACGTTTCTCTTCTGTACGTGTACGAGATACCAAACAAGTGGGGGCCTGGCGTACTATAGGCGTGTCGAAGTTCCCTACTTCGATGACGAAATGACGCCTAAAATTTGTGCAAGTCGGATTGTGAAAGACTTATTGAGGCGGAGGCGAGCTCGGCGCCATGGAGGCCGATTCACTTTAATGTGTTTGCTTTAACCAAACCTGCCAATGCTAACTGTCCTGTCCACATGAAACAAAGGACTTCCACTGCCGTTTCATATGTAAACCTGGTTATTTATACACGCGCTGTCCTCGTTTTGAAATTTAAAGCACTGTTTAAGTCGATATATGTATGAAATTCAGAGGCCTTCTTCTTGACCTATGTCAACTGTTCATTGCCCTTTTCATCCCGTGCGGAAGTTATTAGAATCGCCTGCCGAGCGCACGCGAGTTGAGCAGTGTAGTGATTTGAAGTGTGTATTTTCGATAATATACAGGTGTTACGCAGCTGGACGTTTAATTCCTAGGGCTGCTTAGGTAAGCATTGATAATAGATCCAGACTGCATCGGGGGCAGTAGGATGGGTGTGCCGACGTGAATAACTTGATCAATAACGTCGATTGACTGGATAACACTGATTTATAGCAGCTATCTCGCTTTCCAGCCGCCCGGTGCATATTGATTGTAGGACTAATATACTTACGTTTCATAAGTTCTATTTTCGGCTTTCATTCGACGTACTGGGCAGCCGGTGCGGTGAGCTCTCCGATTCAATAAACTAAACCACAACTTCCTACTCATGTAAATTCGCATTCATCTACAATTCTACATAGTATAGCTTCAGTAGAAGTTCGACTAAATAACAATGGAGTTTATTTCAAGTCTAGACTATTTATAATTTTGCTGTTTGGGTATAGCACGTTCTACACTTCGAGCCCGATTTCTAAGAAAGTTTTGCAAAAAATGTAAAGTAACATTATCAATTCCTCATTTCAGAAACATTTATAGACAGTGAGTTTTTCCAATGACTCAAGATACATACTGTAGATAAGTAAAGCAATCCGAAATGATTAGCCTAACCCATTTTATAACGGCCAATGAAGATAACAGCGAATTGTAGTATTAGATACAGCTCTCGTAATACGAGTATATGTACGGTCAACCAATTTGAATCCTAGGCCACTCTAGAACCCTGTCTCATTTAAACCATGTTCTATTTGCCATAAGAAGTCACATTGACGTTTACTGTGCAAAGGTTCTACAGTGGCCTAGGATTCAAATTGGTTGACTGTACCTACCACTAGTACTTCCTACGTTATCAACGATATCTAAGAAGGAAATACTATTATTTAATTAGTAATATTTTAAGTATGTCAGCCAGTATTTGCTCAGTACTTTACAAAGAGCGTAACGGCCACGAACTTTGCGTGAAATTACGTAGGTTTGTCTTGAACTTTCATAACCCCGTACGGCCCAATCTATTTTTAGACAGGCTCAATACTCGGATGTGTATTAAGGATAATTCTATTTTTAGTACAAGTGCCTTAAAATATTTAATTGGCCTTTATGGCCATGTTTTTTTTTGGGACAGTATATATTGTTATTGATACGTTTCTTTCGATAACTTTGTTGACGTCTTACCGGAATTTCAAGTACATATGTAAATTGAATGTAAACCTTATTTTGGAGACACGAATGGTAAACAAAACGCGTGTAGAGATGACCGGGCGCGAGGGCATTGCTCCTTGCTGATACTCGAGGCGGCGTGTCGTGGTCTATTTACAATCATAATGTATCATGCTATGCAAAATTTCCTATTGTTCTACAATAACACTAACTGAATACGGAACACTAGGCACTCCAGAGTATGAGTAATATAGATTTCTAATTCATACCTTCTATAGTAACTAAAACATTAGGAAACAACTACGTGCCTAGTTTGAAGTTTGATCTATTTCTCGGAGATACAAAATCGCCTAGCCAAGGTGGAAGTCATTAAGTTTGCTCATCTACTAGGCGTTTCGTCATCACTTTATGTAAGCAGCTTACGTAAATCAGCTCAATGTGCACGGCCGCACCGCAGATACTACAAGCGTTTAGTCCAGCTTTATATAGCTTTGTCTTGTACAAAGAGAAATAAAACTATTCCAAACTGGTATTGTATCCCAGCAGAGCAGGTAGCGAAGCCCTACATACCCTTTTGACTGGGCGCATTCTTTCATTCCTGACAGGTAAATCATGGCAAGGCCTACTTCAGTTCAAAGAACTCCCACGCATTGTTTCTGTTATCATATAGCATAAAAAATACTTCAGAAATTGATGATAACATTTCCGTGCGGGATTCTTAGAAGATTGGATGAGTCAATGACTAAAAAAATTAGAAACTGAATTACTTTAGTCATCATTATTATATATAGTTTACCGATGAAGCCGTGTCGAGAAATGATTAATTATAAAAACATGATATGACATCAGGAGATAGCAATATTAGGCATCATTGTTTACTGTTTATGTTCCGATGCAGTATCATATCAATTTCCTGTTCGCAAGTCTGAAGATGAATGAGTCAGACATAAAACCGGAATTGACATCGTTTCATAGCGCGGGAATTCCTCGAGTCAGTTCAAACTATGTGCTGGCGACATGCATGTATGAATGCCAGACGTTGCAGATAATTTAGCGGCCTTGCGTCATCGGCATAGCCAATGGCTCATCCAATTACTATGAATCTTCAGGGAAAACAATAACTCCCATGACTAATATTTTCCTTACACTAAAATTTGGGTATTGGGAAAGCAAACAAGCAAAAGTAAAAAAAAAATTACGTTTATTGCGATAATGCAATTCGAAGGCACATACGCTGAAAAACGTACGCGCGCTCCGTCAACGTAACGTATCTATGTCACTTTACGAAACCGTTCATTCATATGGAGCCTAACCAGAGTTCATGTTCATAGCGTAGTTGTCTATCACTTCACTTATCACTCGGAATTTAGGCGGCACTGATTAAGGGATCATACGGTTGCAACATAGACAACTGTGTTGTAATGCGTGTTCGTTTTGCTCGTTCCTCGTGTACTTTGAGCAGGACCAGATCCATAGCAGCACGCGCATCCTCTAGAGGAGAATGTCCGGCGCTGCCTCGCTGCACGCTGCGCCCGAGCAGCTCCTCGCACAGAACACGCAGCGACCGCCGCAACGGGAAGCCTCTCGCATGCGGATACAGAGCGCAAGTATCCACCACGGCCCCGTGAAGCAACTTCAAGGCTCGCAGGTCGTTGTCCAGCGCGTGTCCAATCAAAATAGTATCAGTTCCGACAAATCCAAGAATATCGTTCTGCACATCCCGTAGCGTCTTAGTCGCGCGCGCCAAGTCGCGCGGCCTGATGCCCGAGAAACGTGTGTTATGATCGACAACTGGCGAACTCGGTTTCACCAATGATCTGTACACCAGGCGGCCATCGGCAGCGATGACCGCGATGCTGGCCAGCTCGAGTCCCGCCGTCGTGTAGCACATCTCCGCGTCGATGGCGTAAACACCGCCGCGAGGCGAGCGTGCACGCACATATCCTTCGAGAGGGCCATTCATGCCGGGCCGGGTGCCGCTCCATACGTGGAAGCGGGCGGAGCTGCATCCTCGAGCGCCCAGCGGGGCGTTGCAGCAAGTGTGTCGATAGTCACCACTGACGCGGCCCCAATGATACAAACAAGATTCCTCAGACAAATATTCACCCTCACGAGTCATTCGAAACATTTTGTCACAACGCACACACAAATGTTCCACTGCATCAGCTTCCTCGTCACTGTCGGACCGCGGGCTGGAGCCCAGCGATCCCCGTCCACTGTCACCTTGAGAGCCGCCAGGAACGAACTCCGGCGCGTTCACATCCCACGCCGTATAGCGCAAAGTGGTCGTTCTTGACCGCGGCGGAGGATTGATGTACATAATGGCCTTCGAGGAGTTGGGCTCGATCTCCAGCGGGTAGCCCAGCGCCCACATGCGCTCCGGCGAAAGGAGGTGCGGGCGGAGCGCCTCCACTAGTTCTTCGGTAGAGATTCTCTGGGGCGTCGACGGCGACGGCGGCGCGGTCGGGGGGCGCCGTCGATCGCGGGGCCTGCGCCGCCGTGCTGCAGCGCTGGCAGCATCCACCGTCGAGATGGTCTCTTGGTAAAACCAATTTTGCAAGTTAATACAAAAGTGCATGTTTCTTCGTAGGCTTGTATACACATAGAGTCGAGTGTTTATTTATTGAGAGCGAGCGCGGAGTCGACGCGATACGTGCGAGTGCGCGCGCGGGCGCTGTACTAATGACGCGATGGAGGGGCAGACCGCGCTATATACGACACGCAGGTAGCTCATTTGTTAACGGGACATGCCAATCGACCGGCCTATTCTCATTTTCTAAACAATAATAAAGTATCATTTCTTTGTGTAAATAAAAGTGTAAATGGGGTGATTTGTGTTACTGCACTATAGAAAAAGAAAATTGTAATTGTATAGACATTTCTAGGAACGCGTCAGTCGCAGCTGTTGTTTGTTTACGTTGATCTGTACCGCGCTTATCAGCTGTTAGTGTTGTTAGACGCCGTTGGTTATGCTTTCTAATAGCGCGCATTCAGATGAAATTTGCACGTGGTATATTATACCCCAGTACTTTAGAACTCTACTATTTTAAGCAGAATAAAAAAAATACTGCTCCGCGTACTATTTTTATTTTATACTATATACATCAAACTACTTACAATATCGACGTCAACTGGACTTATGACAGAGGGGTTTAATACCAATAAAATCAGTATTTAATCATTTCAAGTTAATAAAAAAACGTTTTTTAAGCTATAAACTGAAATAGATACCATACACTAAAGAAAAAGCGATCAAGCCCTCTGGTAAAATATTTAATAAAATAATTTGATTTGTTCCCTACATCGATTATGATACGAAACAATTTCATAAATTTGGTTTTCTTAAAATTCATTTAAATAAATATGTAACTATTACTAGTAGGTTAGGTATGTATATAATATTCGATAATATGTTGGTTGGTATGTATTATTATATTAACATTATTTATTTCGTTACTTAATAAAAAAACACAGCAAGGGCTGATAAACTAATTTTACTACACACATATTTTACTAATGATAATGAGCACATTACGAATTTCGAATTAGCATTAAATTGTATTATACGCGGAATTATTAGTTAACAACATGCGTAGCTATTTATTTATGAGGCTAAACGTGTTACCGAGAAATACGAATCGGAATAAAAAGAGAAGACATTAAACCGTCTGGTGGAAGGGCGGGCGGAAGGAAGGACGACGGGCCGTTGCCCTCCCGGCGTATCTCGTATTAATACCGCCAAGGTAAACTGTGATACCTACAGCTACACCATTGTCTTCATATCATGTCATTCACTTTCAGCCGATACAAACACCTCTATGAAAAAACAATTAGCGATACAACGATATTCAATTAAGCATGTCTTCAATTTTGCCATCGTCATATCAATAGAACCGATATTTTTTAGATGCATGCTATTCGTATTGATTTCAGTTGGCCTGATCTCTACGTAGAGCCTAAAGGTTAATATGACACAGGTCGAGTCGAGGTCAATTTGGGAAACGTTCAATTTCATTTTCTATAGAGCGACGCGAAATTAATCTAATCAGAACCACTTAGCAAAACGCCACCGTTTAGGTACTTAAATAAATGACATTGATTATGGTTAGTTTCTACAATACCTAAAACAACAGTTTCTAAGTCCACTGCCACCTTGGTGTAAATGAATTCAATACAAAATACCGATTGAATTTAACGCCGCATTCAAAACTAAATTACATCCGACCGCGACCTAACCTAACAACAGTGCGGCTCCCACACTTTAGTTACGCACTAACTAGCTTAATGAGCGCGCCAAACCGAGACGTTTTACGTTTTTCATCTAACACCCATGTGAACCTCAATTGGCGTAGACATGTTTAGACATGATAAAACGAGCCTCTAAGAAAGTTGGCCAAGCGTTGTCGAACGAGCAGTCATGTGCGGCGGGCATGTGTGAGCCGATTGTTTGTATACACAGCGTGTGGGCGCGGCGCTTGGTCGCTGACACCGGCGATAACCTTCGAATCTATGTCAGACAAACGGGATAGAGTCGACGAACGGAATCGCTTCTCTAATTCGCGAAGCATTTCTCTGTGAACTCTTCCCTATTTTAACTTGAGCCTGAGATTGAACAACTGTGTCTAACCAATCGAAGAGTATGCTTAGGCTGGTTTGCTTCGGTAAGCTCAGTAAGCAAGGAAAACACGGTATAACGCGCTACTGGGAACCAAGCGATGCTGGCTGGACGAGTTAGCACCGTAGATTCTGTGAAGAACTTGCTAATGACTAACGGTCCGGGCCCAGCATAACGCACCATGTCGCGTGTAAACTAGTTCAAAAAGAAATACTTTAAACTTGGTACCGGTAATTTTATTATATAGAAATCGAGTAGTACATATTATCCAAGCGAGCGTGACCACATTAGTGTAGGTATCTACATAGTTTATTTACAAAGCCACGCTCAGCCCGTATTCGTACAGTCGCACACTTATCGTTTAACCCAATATCCGACGTCTGGGAGCATTAATCACTTACGGCGGCCTAAAAAGGATAACTAAAGTCGGTCAACTCAGCCCGTACGGCCGGTTAATGCAAAACGTTTACTATAAACTCGAAATTCGACATTTTTGCTGCGACCAAACAGTAACCGGCCGTTGAAAAGAAGACTCAGGTAACCGGTTTCGCTGTCAATAATATGAGCGAGAAATCGAGCGATAAAATCAGTCTGAAATGATCATGAACGTACTATCAGGTAATAGGTATTAAGATTTCAATGAATACGCGCTAATATTGTAGGTCAGTTCCTACGATTCAATAAATATTTCGTAGTAAACAATAATTCTGATTATGCATTAAAATTGGTTCATTGGTCATGTTTACTCATATAGGTATGAATCAGCTATAAGGCAATTACCATGGCTAAAGCTTGCATGATTAAAACTTGTGACTATGTCAAACTACTCTCATACTTTGCGATTTGGCTGTTGTTCTAACTGTAATGCTTATGAGTCAAATGTTGTATCGAAGGAGTCTTTAAAGAACTTTAGTCAACTTTAGTGAGTGCAACGTTATGCTTTATTTACTCATCAAAAGAAGAATTATGTCTATAAAAATAACCGCCCACTTCTGGTGTCCCACTAAGAATCGCGGTCACTGGGCCAGGGCGAGCGGAGAACACCGGAACTTCAATTTCAACCAGGTACCAATTTCAAGTTCAGAAAGGCCTTGGAATCCAATCATTGCTAACTGCAGATCGGTACAGTATCGATTGAAGACTAGTTTTGTTGTAAAAAACAATCACAACTAATCGTGTTTGACAAGGCTTTCCTAATATCGAATTTCGCGCATTTAATGCAATCCAACCGCGAAAAGTAAGTACACAGGATACAACAGTTATAAATTATTGTATCGAAGGATTTGTGAAAACAAAAGGGAAACCGCGCGGAGTCGTAATATCTCGTGACGTAGTGTTTTGGTGAAAGTTGTTCATCATCGGCTCACGGCACCGGTGACCACCGTCACGACGCGAAGCTCTATGTGGGTCAAGGAGCTCGCGTTGCCAAGCTAAACCTTTTTGCATGAATCACTAATAGATTAAGGGTAACCGGCAAGTAAATTGAGTAAATTCCGTGAACGTCAACTTTGGAAAATACAGCTCTTGCATTCTTGCGTCAGCCGTAGCCGTGAGATCATAACCCAATATTCGAAATAAGATCAGACATGATTTAAGTTGTTAAAGTTATCATAATCCGAAACGTTAATCCGTTTGAGCGCTAAATGCAACGAATGATACTAAAATGTGGTCCGCAACTGACACGCATTACGAAACTATCTCATAAAACTGTCCGAAAATAGTCACTATCAGCTCGACAACTGCTGAAGTAACGGTCGACTAAACCAAACAGAACGAGTCCACACTTAAACCGGAAAAATAACGTTTTCGGTGCACGTCCTCAGCCTGCGATACAAGTGATACAACTTCGTGATCTACACGCACGAGTACTACCTGATACGAGACACGAATAGAATGCTTTATAATCCATTTTAGCAATAATATTTGTCAATTATACAATACATACGTAGGAAACGCAATAAATTGATGCGTCGATTGAGTCTGTCGCGCGCGCCAAAACAAGAAGAACATTAATTTGCTTGAGTAATTTTGGAATAAAAATAATCCAGCAAAGAAATCAGTTTCGATATTTTTGAGAGCAGCTTTCCTTTGTTTCATAACATTACCAAAACGGTATCGTTTCTTCACAACATGTTCCAATTACGTTAGTAAAACAAAACAATATTTTTGGAAATAAGGCCACCGTCGGCTGTGTTATGCGCTCTTTGTTCTGGATACGAATAGAGCGTGGTATTTAATACGATCTCGTTTGACATCTCGTCCTAGTTGATTGAAATCGAGGTATACCGTTGTTTTGTACAATGTACACATACATATTTAACCTATTATAATGGATAACATGTATAAAAATATCTGTGACGGTTATATTTTTATCTGGAAGATGTTCAAGGGAAAACATTTTTCGTTAACATATTTGGCAGAATAGGCCAACTGCGCAGAATATCTACGTAGAACTACACAATATTACAAGGTTGAAAATAGTCTCTCTATCGTTTTTCAATCGACTTACAACCAATTTTTGAATTTTTTTAAAGATTTTCTCACTCACTTAGCATGGTTAGGTCGAATTTTAAAAACAATATAAATGAATAACAAACAATCAGTTCTAATCATACGAGTAAGTTGCAACAGACGTCAACCTATTTGTAATTCACTGATTATACACTATTAAATATATTGTTTCCTATATTGACCGCTTATCATGACGATACTGCGCAGCAGTAGTGCTCTGCTTGAATCAATTGTTTTAATGAAGCTACAATGAGGCATATAAACACTACAACCCAAATCAATGTAAACGAAATTTTAATTCCTTTGAATAATATGTAGGTAAAATGATAACCTATGTTATTAAATATAGTGTTAGTGTTATCATGACTGAAACTGGAGAAACTAGTTCATTTACGTAGTTGACCTCTGACATACAAGATTGCACTTAGACTTATAGCAGGAAATGCGTAGCAAGCGATCTTCGGAGGTCAATAAACTCTATTGATAATTCTGTTCATCTCTATAATAGTAGCATTTACGCATGTGTGCTGCTCCTCAATTAATTTGCCTTTGAGATTCATTAACAAGTGATTACTCGTGTTTGCATAAATGGCGCGTCTGCGCCAATGATTAACATAGAATACCTATTTATTCGTTGATATACAAGGACGATGACCGACACGACAAACAGTAACTCGGTAGTCGCTGTAGCAGAAAATAGGAATCGGAACGTATCATTGCGGAGTAGTTACCTCACAAGAACGACGCCGAGTGAAGCCTTTAGAATTCCAACCAAACTTTGGACAGGAAAGCACTGCTAGGAATTACACAACGCACTGGACTGAGGGGTGCTAATATACTTTAACCCCGACAAATCAGTTTAAAGGTCAAATTGGTTTGCCTGCAATTCAAAGCAGAGCAGCAATTCAATCGGCCGCTAACTGTAATCATATAAAAACTCAAATTAGAGTGAACCAATGCTAAGAAATTAAAAAAATCCAAATTGGAAGATGATGATATAATAATAGGAATAAAAGTGACGTAGGTTGGCGTACCGCCGACCGGGGATTCCACGTACGGGGTGCCCACTCAAATGGCGCGATCGTCCGTCCTCCACCTTAACACTCGCTGTTCTAAATATATTCCTTTATCATTCACTTCCCTTTTATACCCAGTTCTTACAAAATATTTGCTATAAAAGAAAAGTCTACGTAGGGGTCATCTTGTTTGACTTTCCTTTGTTTACGAACGTTACCAAAGAAATCTATTTATACTTTGATAATATTTACTTTTTGAATAGTGGTTTAGTCATCTAAATCGAGATACTTTTGGACTGGATGTGTTCTATTCTAGTTGCATGTTTCAAACTGATAAAAGTGATAAATTACATACACATCATAACATGAATTTGAAATCATGCACTAAATTGATACAATGATATTTTATGTTGCGCTGTCCAGTTACGTTATATGACTTGGATGACCAAAGATCCACAACAAATCGTGTAAGTGCAACATGAGTAATGTTGATCATGAACATTATTATTTTGTGCCCAGACTGGCGTTGCTATTGCCTCACAGTTTAAACCGCTAGTTTCTAAACGGAAACACTTGAATGTAGTGTGTTTTGTATACGAATGTTGGCCAATCCGCCATTCATGTAAAAGGCTGAAGGTCTTACGATTAAAACCTTGAAAAAATCCGCAAGATCGGTAAACGTGTGTCACATCGAGAGGTTCTAAACGATGCTTGTAATATCGCGGATTTGACAGTTCATGATTCGAACTTTAATGAAGTATATTCACTTTAGGTACCTAATGTATTTAAATATCATATCGGTATTGGAATGGACTACATGCATGGAAGCAATAATCACATTTAAGAGCGCGAAATTAACGTAAAATAGGACGTGAGGTTTTTCTATGTTGATAGCAAATTGTTTGATACATTTATCAGATTTATCACGGGTAATAGGATTGACAGTTTAAGAAATGACCACTAAGAAATGAGCGCGATCGGGTTCTAAGTAAGAGAGTGTATGTTAAAACTCATAAATAAAACCTTTAACCCCTGGATTAAGCTAAGGCTTTACAGCGATCTGGTGATGTGTTACAAGTTACGAACATATAACTGAACTGACTACAAGGACCCGATTACTTTAAAAACAAATCAAACTAACGTAAACCCTATATATGCTTCTTTATTTAGTGTAATGTACAAACGACAAAAGCAAGGTCTAACGTTGATTTGACGGTACACACAAAGGAACGTTTCGCAACGACCAAGTGGTGTCAAAATTATCAGCCAATTATTACAATTATAAGCTCCTTCACACTGATGTGCGTTTCAAATTGCCACGAACATTTTATTCAATTGTGTGGAATCCTTCAACTTTGCTCGGCGCCGCTATTCAACACGAATGATTCACGCATGATTTGGATTTGACATTGTTAAATTGGTAATTTTACACGATTTTTAAAAAGGTACACATGGAGATACAAGGATAAGCCGAGATTTTTTCCACTGCGTTAGCTTTAATAGATATCTGGTTTATAAAAATAGGTTTAGCAGAAATCTGTCAACTTGTCAAGCAAGGCGTCACCATGAACATCCCTGGGAAAGGCCTTTTCCAACAGTGAACGTCTATAATAGACTAATTTGATTATAATGATCGTTTTACTTGATGGTATTTCCGTCCCTAATGAGGAACTTGCGTTGACAATTTTTCTTTTTGACTTCCTTAGGATCGTTATTTATAACACCAATTAAATATTTAGCCAGTGACTAGTGAATTTGTTAATTGACTGCAATTTCCGACTGAATTAATTTAAAAGTAGGCCGCAGATTCGGAAGTGACAATCGAATTTAAAAACATTTAGCGGCAGTTAGGCGGAAATAACGGCATAACGCGGCTTTTGTTTTCAAAAATTCATGAACACGTTACAATGAGTTCAGTTTTAAAATAACTGTGACTATAGTAAACCATTCAGTACGTTTCCAAATATATTAATCAAATAAGATACTAACCCTACATGTTATGTAGTTTTAATTGACCCTTGAAATTATTCCCAAGGTAAAATCATACATTAACAAGTTTGGTTTTGTTCTTCTACACAAGTACGTTCATCCTGAGATTGCGCATTGCACTACTTATGTTTGCTTATTTGCAATAGGTACGTGTCTCGTTTCTCACAGAACAACGCAAACTGTCGCCATCCTGAGCCTATATTTCTTTAGCTTAGATAGGACACATCTTAGTTTAACCAGTATATGTGATCTCTGATAACACATAGTCATAAAGCTTTTCTAGGTCGCAGTTATATTGTATGGCTTGACGAGACCTCTGTAAATCACGGGACGATAGGCCTGCAACAGCCCTCTACTACTCCATTGTTCTTAGGAGGCTTAGTGTTTCGAAATACTGCAGCGACTCTGTCCTACGATGTTCTGGACGCTTACAGAGCGCAAGTTAGGACACTTAGGAGTATGATCAAACGCAACTGTAGGTATACCATGAAACCTTTTCGTATTACGAATTATGAACAAAGTGACGTCCTATCCTATCGACTCTTTTCTTCTTTTATTGGCCTTAGCCCCCATAATTTGGGGTCGGCTCTTCTAGTCATTCTTCGCCAAGACTGTCTTTCCTGAGTGTTCAGATTCAGATTCAGATGATTTATTTGCCATTACAAGTATAAGTACATGCAAATATAGTTACAAATCATACTCTAAGTACTTAAATGCTAGGATTACTTATTCTATGCTGATGTACAAGATCATGCAGTTGTCCATTAAAATATTGAAATTATTACATATAATGTCATGTTACAAGTTACAACTAAATAATTACAAAAAAGTCAATAAAGATGATTTAATTGAGAGCATCAGCAAAATATTCATTAATTGAGTAGTATGGCCTATTGGTAAAATAATCCTTTAATTTTCTATTAAATATTCTGAAATTTGTGCAATCTTTGATGTCATTACTAAGTTTATTAAAAATTTTGATTGTCATGTTATTAAAACTGCGATCAAAGTGGACAAGTGTTCGATAAGCGTTCTTTAAATCTCTATTTGTAGTGTCTACCATGTTAATTACCTGATAGACTAACAAGGGGAGGACGTGTAGGATCAATGGAACAGCATGGCTCTAGCGTGGTCGCTCGTCGAGGCGAATGGTTTCAGCGACTAGGTTTTGATACTATTCGCCTGCGCTCGCTAAGCAACAATAATGCTTACACGTCCTATTGTTCACAAGTGAACGCTCAATTTGGGTAAAGAAGTAATTTGAACGTTTCCGCGTTAGAAAGCTGTGAGCTGTAACGTGAACTTGAACGCTCAAGGATTTCGCAACCGTGTCGGATTTGAACCTTCGATTGTACTTAACTACCGTGTTGCTAACTAATTATTTACTTTTTAAACCACAGTATTTTTAACGACAGAAGAAATTACAGACAACTTTAACCAGATATGAATAATTCTACTTAATTACTTTTTGCCCTCACGTCTGCATTCTAAATAGTTAATGTATTTTGGTTAGTGTCACTGTCAGTTAATCCCCGAAATTTGTTATTTTAGAGGATTGAAAGTAAATGCGAATTGTAAATAAACAGAGAGAAATCAAGGTCAAACTATCCTAAATTAAGATAGCAAACTAACGGAAAGTATATTTGAAATAACGAAGAACTACAGCGCCCTTGCTACAACAGATTCATGAATAAATAAATAAACGATTAAATACTAACTCCATATAGCTCTCGACTCTACGCATATACAAGTTTTGTTTTGGGACAATCACAGGTATAAATAAAAAATAACTTAATTAAACCTTAATAATACCGCCACCAATGTTATTAAGCGAGACATGGCATGGGTTAATAATACATTGAACGAATATGACAATAATCAATTATATTATCTGTCATGTGCACTTTCGATGGTCCATAGATAGAAAAATAACTGAAATGTTAAAATATGAAAACACCCCGACATAGTTTAAAAACTATTAATATGTATAATATATTTATTACGCATGCTAATATGAATATTATGAAATCAATAAAATTTGCAATTCAAGAAAACAATAAACGTAGGCAGTAGTAGTATCCTATCCACTTCCGAGTTTTTAATAAAATATTTGCATTCATTTAATAAACAGTTTCCGAAAATGATAGATGATAAACAAAAATAATTATGTTTATAAAAAAATTTCACGACTTTTCAGCAAATGTACAATTTCAAATGATATACCTACGTATAAAACATACTACTACAGTGTTATTTCCTAAAATAAATGCAAAACATAATCATAATTCATAAATACTTACATTTTGCATAAATTAATAATCTTATTTTATGTAAACAAAAAAAAAAACAATACGAATTGATCAGGTCAAAGTCAAACCAGCCAGCGTATCATGCTTCCAATTTTATCACTTATCCACGTGGATAAGACAACTGTCACTCTCACACTGACATACTTGCCAAAGCGTGACGGATGCTTTATCCACGTGGATAAGTGATAAAATTGGAATCATAATACGCCGGCTGGGTTGTTAAGCCTTTTATCGTAAATTTTTATCGTGGCTATATTTAATCAGTATTTTTGAGAAAAAGAATTGGACTTAAATGTGGTTTCTATTTATCTAACTTTAATACACAATTCGCATTACCTACACTTATCAATATCCCAATATAAATAGAAAAAAAAAAAAAAAACAATGTTAAGATTCGGAAACCAAACTTATTTCTACAAAAAGATGCGAACAAGAGGCAGTACAAGGAACTCTAAAAGTACAATAGCTGTATAATGCCGTGTTTTATGTAAAACAGAGTCGAAGGTCGCCGAGCCTTCCGCGCCAACCTTCGAGGTGACGAGGGAGACAGAGACCATGACGTTTATCTCTTCCTGGTGCCGATTCTAATGCCCTTGGATAACTTAGCACAGCTCTGAAAGTACAGCGGTCGAAACTTTATTTCCTTTGAGTAAATATTTTTATTTGGTTCTAAGATTTATGTTTCAGGAAGATTTGAAAGCTCTTGTATAAACTAACTTGGGATTTGTATTCAAAATAAACGAATAAATCATAATAATTTCATGCTATATATTTAATTTTGTGCTACAAACGCCAAACTTTAGTATAACTGTAAAAAAATTGTGTGCAAAAAATAAAGTCCAAATACGAACTTCTCAATAAAAAAAATTGCATATATTTTTGCATGTCATATAAGTATAATAAATATAAAATAAATAAATAGTTTTACCATAGAGGAATAAGTAAGGGAAGAGTTGTAACTCCATACATCAGTAAATGCGAGTTATTTGTAGTGACATCTATCGTCATTCACTCGTCAATCACGCGCCAACTAGCGTAAATTATCAGTACTGCTACTTGTCAATAGACGTCACGACGAACAAAAACTCTATTGCTCAACAATTTTTAGCTAATATTACAATAGTATTAATCAGTACTTTGCTTTCAATTACTTCAGCTTATAATATAAGGTGTAAACTGTTTTAATATTACATTTTTGGCAGACGCAGCACTGTCGGCACCTAGTGTCGAGTAGCAGTACTGATAATTTTTGCTAGTTGGCGCGTGATTGACGAGTGAATGACGATAGATGTCACTACAAATAACGCGCATTTACTGATGTATGGAGTTACAACTCTTCCCTTACTTATTCCTCTATGGTTTTACAATGTAATGTAACAGAGACACTAACGCCATCTCTGAGAAAACGTTACAAACAGAATGCACTTCGGTCTGTTATGTCGACGAGCGCAGAGTTTAGATAACCGAGAGGAATCATAGATGGCGCGCGGAGTACGTTCAATCGCTCTGGTTAATTTTTGTACATACCAAAGACCTATATAACTTCGTAAAGACCGATAAAGTCTAAGAAAAAAACGTACTCCAAAACCATACAGAAAAAGGTACGGTAAGCTAGATGGCGATACACCTTTGGGGTACGCTCGGCTAGATGGCGCTAATATTAATATTTGACATTTTAAAACATATCAAGCTAAGAATATGGGCCAAATTGTCAAAACTGAGGTTCAAAAGTTTTAAGCCGGTGTCGAGAGATGGCAGTCTATGCACTGTGATTACACATTTTACTTTGACAGTCATTCTCTATAATACTCATTCCTCTTTGTACATACTTATTTAATTTTTCAAATGACGAAAATCTAGTAAAACACCAGTAACATAGTGCATACAATACAATAGTCCGTTTTAGAAGTACAGATTTAATTTCTCATTCGAAAAAAAAATATTTCAAGTAAGAGTAGGAACTTTTTGGCGTGATTCAATTCCTATATTTTTATTTAAGAATACGAATGGTGGTTTGTGCTTTGTGCTACATATTCATAATGATTATTTAAAAAAAACAGGTTAATTTCATATGATTAAAAAAACCTACAGCGTAAGAGTTTAAAACCACGTGGTTCATTTGGCGCTTAAGTACGCTTGAACCAGACTAGACGCGTAAATAAACAAATGTATGGACACCACGTGGAGCTAAAGAATGCGCAATTATTAATGAATTACACAATACATATGTCTCGCTCACGGACCAGCGTATCTAGTAACGGTCGATATCTATGGGAACTTTAGTCGCAAGAGATCAAAACTAAGCTGGTGTTCTCAACAGCGATGCTAGTCGGTGCTATAAATTATCGCAGTAAATGCCGTTTATTACTGATACATACAGATTTAAAATAGAATAGCAATAACACAAATTGTATGAAATGGAGTGTGCAGAATACGTCAGTATTATTTCGTCATTGCGTAGCAGACTTGCTTTCATCGGAAATTACACCTACATAAGTATGGAAATACAACATTACTACGATTACGAGTGAGTTTGCATAGCTAATCGGAAGTATTAACAGGTGGCAATCAAAATAGAGCACCAAGTAGGCTATTGTGAACGCCTTAGCGACAGTAGTTCAATTATAACCAGATATATCGGTCATACATAAATTTTTGACGTTTACGGAATAATGCACTTTAAGGTGTAAGAAATGATGCCAAGAGTCCGATCACTGCTTATACGAAACGTCAATGTGTTCTTAAAATGGTTAGCAGCTATTTGAAAATGGAGACGATATTTAAACTGTCTGAACAGCCTCAATAATATCTATGCCTACTCTCTGGCGCCTACTAATTAATGTATGGGGTTCCACATTCCAAAAATTGCAAGTATAGAGCAACTTACTGACCTCACTAGAGTTTTGAAAATTAACAAATAATTCAAACATTTTAGAATTAAAAAATGACAGAAAACGTCTTGGGTTCATTCTATCCATAATTCATATGTACTTTTAGCAATAGCATACATCTCATGTTAATAAGCTGACATTTTGATACCTAAATAAATCATTTTTAATTTTCTTTTTCATGACAAGACATGATTAAATTAGATGTTACCAATCGTGTGGAACTGAAATGAAACTGAAGACACGCTCGTATTTTTATTATTTTTGATGTCCTTACATATACATATGTAAGGATCATGCCCAACTGCCTTTTTAATGTACCGTACGAAACTGATTTAAAACGTGTTTTTCTTAACGTAACTACGTACGAATAAAACGTAATAAATAACGTAACCTAACGCGCAGCGTAGTTGGACGTAAACATCAAATGATAATACAGTAGTCTGACGATGTGGAAACTGCCTAAATGAGAAACAAGGTAAACAAAACAATATGGATTAAATGATGTAATAGTTGTAAGAAATTTCAAGTATTGGTTGGCTTTATAAATAAAGGTTAATTGTCTTTTTTTAGGGCAACGACTTGCCTCATCAAGCCATATGATCGACTTTTAAACCCGTAAAACTACTCAAGTAGACAACTACGAGTACTGATTTACCAACCTAATTAGTTAAATAAATATGAAATATAAATTATATAATGAAAATGAAGGAAGGAAATAATTTTGTTTCCACATTGCAACAAGAATTGAGATACATGAGTGCACAAAATTATGTAAGGGGGTAAATCTGTTTCTACGAAGATGAACTCATCAAATTCAAAGTCATGGACACAGACTAGTGTAATATAAATAGTAGGTAATTTATACGAAACTAGATCGAAATGACTAAGATGAATAAATCTAGCAGGCGGACTGCAAATAAAGTGACGTCCAAACAGTTACCCGATTACCATAAAATGGCTATAATTCGGATCAAAACCTGTGACTAGGTGTCAAGGAACTAATAAGTTACAGATTCTTTGGCGACACCCACAAAATAGTTGAATTCGGAGGTCGTTGTCTTTAAATGCTATTGAACTCTGCTCAAAGTCAAACACCGAGGTTGCTGAATGATATTATTATTGATTGCGTATTTAAGATCCGCGCTTGTAATAGATTTGTTTAATTATGTAGGAAATAAGTGATAATTGCTTTTATGGTATAATCAAATCATCTTAAGAAAATACGTAGGAGGTACAATGAATAGATTTTATAGTGATACCTATTTATTTTTGCGCGTTTCGATATTTAACTTCCGCGTGGATTCTTTAAGCAAAATATATTAATTTGAGGTATGGAACTTATACGTTACGGAAATCCTATACTAGCGCTGAGAAATCCATATTACATAATTATAGGATAAACTCCGTGACTAGGTTCTCTTTCCCAACCCAAGCAACTCTCTACCGACAAAGGTACCTAATAACTATTACGAAAAGTTCACGAGCTCTTAATACGTAGTTATTACTGGACAAATGTATGTAGTTAGGATATAAGGCACAATACTGGCAGGCTTCGGATGCACTAACGGTGAAAGTGGACCCGTTCAGTGCGTGGCACATTTCACCCGCGGCGAGCTTTCCAACGGGCCGCGGTTACAGCCGCTCGCTAAATTCCTACTCAAACAAGCAAACATTCGCTGGAGCTATCGTGAAACTAGAAAACGCAGGATTTTCTCCAGGCAATTATGCAACACGCTTCCCTCCCTCTCTATCGATATTCAAGTTCGAGAGTAGGTAATGCTGATTATGTTGCATTTTTGGTTGTAAGGTCACAGGCAAAATTAGTACATTGTGCAGCGTGGGGCGGAAGTAAAATATTGCAAACGAGAGTAAGTTAGCCAGCGTTCACAGCGTCGCGTGTCTCGGGGCGCGCACGGAAATTGAGTGTAATTCAAAAAACGTCTCCTCAGTACATTTTGTTAGGAAGGACGTAAGACGCGCTCCAGGTGGCGTGGTGGCGGCGCGTCTTACGTCCTTCCTATACAAAATGTGAAAACCGTTTTTTGAATTACAAACGCGACGCTCTGATGTGGCCGGTCCCTTAAATCGCGACAGCTTGCCGGAGCGATTTAAAGACTTGAGTTTACTTACAATATTTTTATACCCCGCCATACACATAATGTTTTCATGACACTTGCAACAAAAAGTTGAAAAACGATAAAACAAATTAATTATGGTATTTAAATTTCACAACTCTCACGGTTAATCGGTTTGTTTATAACTCCCGTTTCGCCTGCGTGCCACTGCACATTTTACTGTGCGAGTGTGGTGAAAAAGGACTAAAGCCTCTTTTATTTTAGAACCAAGATGACTTGAAAAACGCCGAACGTGAAGATTATACGATTACAAACTAGATTTCGGATTTAAAAAATACACACCCATTTTAAACAAACATGCAATTGTTGACGAAAGATACGTCACGTATGACGTTATGTCACCGATACAATTCGATAATGATAACCGATAAGCTTTAATTATGTCACAATGTGATAACTGATTTACTACACTTGATTAATTATACTACGAGATTGAGCAAATGAAAAAGGAAATCAATCAATTATCAGTCAAGAAAAAGCGCTGTTTGCATAAGATTGAGCAATATTGTCGTCAGATAGATAATATTATAAATTTAGACAAATCAGAAGTATCGACAGTTTATCTCGCTCCTATCATCCTATGATAACTGAAACAGGTCTTATCAATGCAACTTACATAACACCACCCATATTTATTTTTATTCACACCTGATGACAACATATACAGCCGAAACATTTCCACGTAGGTTCCATGATTATGGGTTGTCAAATGGGGGTTCAAAGTTTGTTGGGGAAACAAGATTGTTTCTATTTTATTCGAAACTTCACAGGAAGATTCCTTAAGACATATGACTGAATACGTGTTTCAGGTTTTTTGAAAATTTAACCCCTAAAAGGGTGAAAAGGGGGTGATAAAGTCAAAAAATCAATATGGGTATCGTTTTTATGGTTTATCGGGTCGCTGATCACGATAAATACAACATTTTTAAAATCTAACGAGGCGGAAGTGAAATACCTTCTCCCCTGTTGTGGTGCAATGGGGTTTAAATATCAAAAATATATATAAAAGAAGATATTGACTGACTGACTGACATATCAACGCACAGCCGAAACCGCTGGTCCTAGAGATTTCAAATTTGGCACATAGGTTCCTTATGTAGTGTAGAGGAGCACTAAGAAAGGATTTTCCAAAATTCACCTTCTAAGGGGGTCAAATAGGGGTCAAAATTTGTATGGGGAAACAAGATTAGTTTGACTATTTTATTCGAAACTTCACGGGAAGATTCCTTTAGACATATGACTGAATACGTGTTTCAGGTTTTTTGAAAATATTTGACCCCTAAAGGAGGTAAAGTCAAAAACACAATATAATATGGGTATCGTTTTTATGGTTTATCGGGTCGCTGATCACGATAAATACAACGATTTTAAAATCTAATGAGGTGGAAAAGATATTTTCTCCCCTGTTATTGTGCAATGGGGTTAAAATATCCAAAATAGCCATAAGTGTAGGTTTAGTTTTTATCTATACTTCTGGTTCAAGATTTCAAATTGACACGGAAGTTCCTTATAGGAAGGATTTTTCAAAGTTCACCTCCTAGCATGATAATTTGACAGGGGCAAGGACAGGGACAGGGACAGGGACGGGGACGGGGACGGGATAGGGTTAGGGTTAGGGTTAGGGTTAGGGTTAGGGATAGGGATAGGGATAGGGATAGGGATAGGGATAGGGATAGGGATAGGGATAGGGATAGGGATAGGGATAGGGATAGGGATAGGGATAGGGATAGGGATAGGGATAGGGATAAAAATAGGGGACGGGGACGGGGATAGGGATAGGGGAGGGACGGGGACGGGGACGGGACGGGGATGGGGACGGGGACAAGGATAGAGATGGGGACGGGGATAAGAATAGGGATTGGGGTCGGAAATTATTCCGGTCGGCAATCGCTATCTAGGCAGTGTAAAATGCAGGTGGCTCAGCGGGAAGGGATTAGTAAGTAGGCATCGGCGAGTATCCTGCATCCGTGATAACTATTATATTCAATGTGCTGTAAGAAGATCGTTGTTTGCTTGCCTTTTATATGTTTACATTTGCAATAAGTATAAGCAAAATGGAAAAAATTCTAAGCGATAATGCAAGGAAGTACTTTTTACTCTACCGACCATAGCGTCGAGATACTGGCTATGTGGGTTGTATGAAGTTTCCCCAGTATAAATATTTATATAGGTAAAATACATACATATTCGTACTTTCGTACCTACTACCTTTATTATAAATCGTGAATTTCTTATTTTTTACGATTTGTACGTGAACTCTCCCTCTGAAGATCCGTATGTGATTATTCATTTAGTGGTTCACCGCTAAGTTACGATTTTTATTTGCAGTACAGATTGTGAATGCAGTGAACTAAGAAAGTGCGCGTGAGACAACTTTCGCGACCGAATTCGAGAGAAAGTAGTCCGGGCCGTGCGCGGCGCATACATTATATCACTTTATCCAATGTCTTTGGATTATATCACAGCCTACTCTGTGAAAAAGATTCCGCGTTTTACTCTTATGAAATGATCAGGCCATTTATGGTCGGTTTTATTCCCGTTGTTGTGAAGTTTTATGCGGTGTTACATTTTATGTTTTCTTTTTAAAAGGAGATCCTTTCAATTAGGCAACAGTTTACATAACATTTTTTGTTATCTTTTGTCTGTCTAAGTCTAAACTGTCTAGCATCATCGCTCGCGCTTCCAACATTGTATCTGTTTAAAAATAACAAGTTGCAATTGCTACGCTTTCGTAACGTAACGTTTGTTGCCAAACGGAACTGTTTAAAAGTCCACCTCCGCTCCGACAAGAAAATCTTTTATTTGAGTGACTCCTTTCGCTTTCAGCTGGTTATCTGGCACTGCTGGCAGCATCCGCGGAAACGCTCGGGAATTAGCGACCGTGTGGTAAATAGCGCCTATTTGCAGAAGCAAACAATGGAAGGTCGAGCTATGGCCGTGCATACTAATGAAGAAACTAATCGGGATGGTCATTGCCGAAAATTTATTGGTTAGAACAAACAATCGTTTTAACTGCACATTTTTAGTGTTTTGTTCTTAATTTAGTTCAATGTAGCTTGGAGTTACTAGCCTATTCATGTGTCGATACCGGCACTGATTCAAAGTTTTCATTTATAATTCTTCTTAATTCATTGACCATATTTATTATGGGCGTGATGCTACAATAGCTAAAAGAATTATAAGAATTTATTTGATCTGTTTTCCAGTCTAAATGATTCTTCTTGTAGACTTAAATAGTTGGCCATAATAGTTAGGTAGTTAAATTAAAGTAGACTCACATTTTCCGGTTTCGATGTTAAGTTACAGTTATACGTGCTAGATTTTCTCGTTTGCTTCATTTCACATCATGAAAAAATATAGAACTACCAGAGTCCGACCAAGCAAAATTGTCAACGATTTTAATAGCTCTGCCTAGGATTTAAGTAAATGTCATAATTTCATAGACGTTTGGCGTTTTAAACAACTGACAAATAGGGAACTTGACTCTTCTTAAAATAGAATATTTTATACCATGCACAAAATAAAGCAGCAGATAATTATTAGAAAAACATGGACAGAAGTTATTTTTAAATCGAATTTCTATTTAATAAGTCCGGTAGAAATATATAAAGTAACTGATTTGACCGTGACGTCACTTAATTCGATTTCATGTTAATTCCATAATAGCAAGTCGTTCAAATTCGTTTTGACAGTTCTTAAAAAGAAGCTGATTTGACTAGGAGGCAAGTAGCCTAATATTCTTTGGTAACATAGCCCGGTTATGACTCTACACAATGCAAGTATTAAAAGTAGGTATCTCTCTTTAGCGATTTTTTTATCAATGATACTACTATCTCGGCATCCTCTCGCAAAATTAGGCCGCGTGCTCATCTCCTTGAATCTTCGAGTTATCGCGCCCGGAAGAGAACCGACACTTGTGTCACTCACACACGTGACGAGTGACGCAATGGTGACGAGTTTATCACGACAGTGTTTTGCCTAAATACGACAATCGCACATCCAAATATACGGGTACAGATTTAGAGCAGATTGTTACGATGTTATTGTTGTAAACTTCGTACGTTTTATTTTTAATCTCGAGACGTATTGTTTTTCGCATATATTTTTGTGGAACGACTTAAATCAATGACAGACGTGTTAGAGTTGTCACATTATGTAAATGACTTAAAAATGTAATAAGTAACTTTTAAATTATTATCTTTTTTAAATTTACTTTGACGACCGGTCTGGCCTAGCGCGTAGTGACCTAGTGACCATGCTGCTAAGCCGCGGTCCCAGGTTCGAATCCCGGTAAGGGCATTTGTGTGATGAGCACATATATTTGTTCCTGAGTCATGTATATAAGTATATTTGTATCTATACTAAATGGGAAAGTATGTGTGTCTGTTTGTTTGTTCGTCTTTCACGGCAAAACGGAGCGTCGAATTGACTTGATTTTTTTAAGTGGAGATAGTTGAAGGGATGGAGACAGTGACAAAGGTTCTCTTTCTAACGCGAGCGGAGCCACGGGCAAAAGCTAGTATTATATATATCGTTGTCTGTATACCCACAACACAAGCCTTCTTGAGCTTACAGTGGGACTCAGTCAAACCGTGTAAAAAAAATGTCCTATAATATTTATTTATTTAACTTCTGTATCTGAGTCATTTGTAGTAAAATATGTCTGATAATTAGAGAACAGATATCAATCGCATTAGCAACAGTAATATCAGCCTATTCAGCAAGATAAAGCATATTACATCGCAACAGGATGTGCAAAAGTAGCTAAATTTAAAATCTTGTTAAAATCTTATTTTCGATAGCATGTCATTCAGGTTCATGAATTTTATTAGAATGACGCGTATGCAAGTACAGAGGTTTGCAAGTCTTGCAACAACTGACCTTATGGGGCGCCGTCATCGCTGATCTCATATTGACTTGTATGGGTGTATTTACAGAACGCCTAGCAAATTTCTTAAATGTTAACTGATATCAGAAGATCTTATCTATATAACTTATTATATTCTTAATTAGCTCTTGTTGCCTGTATTCTTTCTTCATTCAAAACCTAATGTTAATTTCAATTATACTAGTGACATTTCATTAAATCTTTACACCTATTCGTTGCCAAATATACATTTTGTAAATCTAATTAGACGTAATAAAATATAGTTGCAATTAATTTTAAATGACTGAGTGATCATAATATCACTGACATCCTATTTTCACACGTCTACCTAGACTGAATATATTAAGGGACACACTATTGTAATCCAAGATCTTTTGTAACCATATATGTTCATTGTGAATAAACGATTTCATTCATTCATTCATTCTGAACGCTTCATCAAAATTAGGCTCCTATTTTTTTAATAACATTCGGAACATTGAATTATAAGTTCGATATGGAAAGACATTTCAGCTTAGAAACTGAAAACATTGTTACGGTTTGATGTTATTTACAGAAAAAAATAGAAAGGGTTTATTTAAGAACTATTAGAACAGAACTGTAAAAACATTGAATCATTATATGGTCAAAGAAATTATAAACGAGGCCACATAAGAAATTAAATCGCTTTTTTAATTCAAGGCAAGGAAAATTATAAAAAAAAAAAATTTTACCTATTTTCCGTATTGTAATCCATGTAATTGAGTAAAGTTGCGATTATGGATCTTATCAAGCTTTCCATAAAACCGATAAAGATGCTTATCTTCGTTCTCCTTTCATAATGACTAAGCATACGAACATATCCTGTAATTTTGCTGTTCGTTTTCATAAACTGAATTTATATTGTCAATCTTTGTTTCAGGTTTTGTTATGGGGATTTCTCAATCTTTAGAGATTTATCCCGTCAAAACATACTTACTTATAAAATTTATTTACAATTACATTACATTTAGTTACAATAATTGAAAATAATTGGACACATTAATGGCTCAAAGATTAAGTTGCAATAATTGTAAATAATTGCATACATTAATGGCTCAAAGATTAAGTTACAATAATTGAAAGTAATTGCACATATTAATGGCTCAAAGATTTAAACTGAAATGTGAACCGGAATTCAAATTCGTTTATAAAATCATAAATAAAGACTGTATTGATGACATATAATAATCAGTTTTTTTACATATTGTGCAAACAGATAGGGCACACCAAAGTCCTTTTTGACCTGTCAAAACTACACGAAGTGTAAGATTTATTAAAAACTAGAATTACATACTTACTTACAAAACAACGTTACGTTATAAAACTTATAAACATCAGTCGGATCATTCTTATAGTAAATGACTCAATTTTAAACTTTAATTCATGTTTAGAATTATGTACGAGACGATAAATGAGTAATGTAATGTAATTAACATATAAGCAGGAAATACAGTCATCGCGCCCGAAACTAACTAGGAGTTACATCATAACGTGATACCATAGTCAAATATTGATCATCATTAAATAGGTATGACCACAGTATAAAGGCTGATTTAGACGGTATGAGCTATCGCATGCTAGTTTCATTACGCCGTGTCTTGCGTGGGCGACGGTCGCGCGACCGTCGCCGTCGCGTCTCATACTTCCATATCGATAAGGTTTGATGTCGTATGCGTCGCATCGCCGTCGCGCGACCATCGCGCGACCGTCGCCCACGCAAGCCACGGCGTTACGTTACAATGCAGCGTTTGATCGGTCTGCTTGGATGCAACCTCAATAATCCGTAATGTATCATGGGAGTTTGCCGTCTAAATGAACCTAAACGGCATTAGTTACTACTGAGGTACTGCAGAGATTTAGTAAATATTTATTGAAATTATATATCAATTAATTAATATGTATGTAAGTCAACGATGTCACATGACATTTTTAAATCAATATTGTTCAAGTTTAGTGTTCAGGGATTACATTAAAATTAAATTAAGCACTGAGCCACAAAGGTTACAATGTTGATGTTATGTAGATCCGGATTTGATCTCGTTTTATAGTTCAAGCCCTTCCAATAAAAAAATATTAGGTACTTATGAATACAAATTGCATTAAAGACTTGCTAAATTGTCAATATTTTGTACAGATACATTTTTCAATTTAGCTTCTGGTTGAGCTACCCGTATGTTTATTGGGCGAGTCAAAAAAGGAATTAGGTACGTAATTTGTATCTTATATACCTTTGATTTTGCAGTCAACAAAGTTCAAGGTTTTGCCAGGGCAAGACTGATGAACAGATCCGATCGCATAATACCTAGTATACAATTTTATTGGCAAAAATAAAATTGTAATTGGCACATAGTGCATTATCATACCATTGAGTCCACCACTACTTTTACAACATTTTTAGTACTTACGTTCGATCTATAGCTACAAGATCAAAGATAAACGTCTGCAAAGAGAATTCTATGTTCTTACCCTTCAATGCGAGTGGTTCGTAATGATCTTAAAATAGGCATTTCGTATGAATCATACAGCCGGGAACATAGATGGTTTTCTTGTAACAATGTTTCTAGAACAACTTATTCAACAAGTTTCAATTAATTATTCGTTAAAGTAAATACGTAATACAACATATCTTATCTGTTAGGAAGTATAATTAATACGTGTTTTATCTCCACGGTAACCATTAACTTAGGCGCCTCTTTGAATATTCTTAATATTTTCATTAAATATCGACTATGTAAGTAATTTAACCAGACAGAAACCACTCATCATTAAAATTAATTTCCATTAGTTGATTTATGTTGCCGCTATACTTCATTAGATTGCTACCTAATGTAAATATCGATTTAACTAGTCTCATCCACAGTTACTCATGACTTTTGAGTTTAGAGTTGTGTCATTTCGCATCGCGCTTAACATTTTTATTGCAAGAGTGCTAAATAAAGGAAAAGATTTCATGCTTCAAAGTCTGTCAGATACAGCCTTGTTTCATCTCGGTAGGTACTTCGACAACTAGAGATGATACTTCGCAAGGATGTCAAGGCAATCGCCCAGTTCTGGTGTGCCGTTGAAGATGGGTTGATTTGCGATCAAAATAATTATTTTATGCGTTTATTAAGCACTCGTTTAATCATTTATAAATACAATGAGGTAGTAAATTAGTACACAGCATCGCGCTTAAGCCTATTTTGAGAGACGTCATGGAAAGAGGTATTTATTGATCGTAGATTTATTGCATACCAAGTTAAGATTTCGACTTGCTTAATAAGGCTTTTAAGATGCTGCGTTTCAACCTCGATTAACGCGGTCGTATGTTTTTCCTCTATTTAATTAAAGGCGAATTAAACTGCCAGTGCCCTAGCGTCAACGAATTCAATGCATGCAGAGGCCGCCACACGGCTTGGCCAACGGCACATAACCATAAAATTTTATGATCCATTGTATGATGTACTGCCGACGTACTTCAACAGATAAGTCGCACCTACTGAAAATTGCACGCAAATAACTTAACCCCAAGTAGAAATAGAGGTAACATTATGACATTTGGTTAGTGTTACCGGCGTTGCGTGCACAGCTGTAACACCATATGAGTAAGCATTGTGAAACTCGAGTATAACCAAACTGCATAACACGACGCAGTCGCAAAGGAACAATTTATGGAACCAAAACTTGAATCACACACTTCTTTATTATGTAATTGCGATATACAACGCTGTAATTGATGCTATAGTTTACCCAATTATAGAGCACCAAATTGTGGTGTGATTAGGTATATTTTTACTAGTCTTGCAACGAGTACCTAATTTGTCACGCCACGCACGGTGAACATTAAGATATCTAGCAATTGTCTCGTCTTAAATAATTGGCTTTGTTGAATATTCAATACCAAATTTAGGGTACGTTCCCATTTTATTAGAGGTCCTAATTTTATTTATCGAAAATAGTATCGCATGCGAAAACCATTTCACCGAAATAATGTTGTGCTAATAGGATTCTTCTGGATATGGAATTTCCCAAGCAATATTCGTTTTACACATACAACAAATGTCTCAATATACGTTTCAATACATGTCTTCGACTATCACATCACAAATAGTGTTTTTCGTAAATTTTTGCAATTTTTTCTGACCATTACTGGAACAAATGCTATGTTATTTAACATCCTTATAATTTTAATACTTCACATTCCTAGGCACGATGCGGATTCATAACATATTATGTACAATTGTACATACTTTAGAGGCCCTTCATGTCGAAAAGCCACGTCATCTGAGGAAAACTACAGTAAAATAAAAATACCATCATAAACTTACTATTAACCGGTTTTATGCGTTGTTTAACGAAATCTAGCAATATTTTACATAGTTAATGTCAGTCCTATTTATTTAAGAGCCCACTATGTCCCATTGCATTGCAAAGGCCTTCTTCCTCTTTTTCCACGCGTCTCTACATTTGTCCAGACAATCAATATTTAGACTTGAGTAGAACAACCATCGCTTCTCGGTATAACTCGTAGGCCTTCCACTTCTTTTATCTTGCCTCCTTACTTCTACTTCTTTCAGCATTCGATGGTGTTTTCAACCTTTAATTTTACACCTCATATGTTGCGCTTCATAGCACTTACAATTTACTTAACTTTATTTCATTCACAGTTTCGACAGGATGTTGAAGACCGCAAAGTTATATGTATATTGGCTAATGCACAACAAATCAATTTAGCTCGCTTTATACTTAAAGTGAACCACTTTGAGAACGAATCGTTCTGATAACCAGAACTCTGTGCTGTGGATACATTTTGATTGAGTCTGCTTTATGAGATAGGTATTTAGGTAACAACAATGCTTATGCTTATCTCATTCTGTATGGGTTGACGCCGCGTACGTTGCGTCGACGCGGCGAGTTTTTAATTCTAATTCGAAGGATTGAAATATAACACAAATACATCATTATTATTTTCACAGCGTGTAATTTTACATGATGTAAAATTAGTGGTCATTAGGTCATTACATAATGAATTGGTACAATTCTTTTATGCGAAATTTCAGTGTCAACGACTTATTATCACACATTCTGGACTGAATCAGTCTTTAATAAATGCCTATCAATACGATTAACTAAGATATATTGTTATACTAGCTGTAGGTAGTGTAAACCGTAGGTTTTTAGGACGAACTCGTACTTGGTACAAAAAAATCTCACGGTAATGTTTCATTTCAGTGATGGAAATGCCACCAAAACGCCACCAAAGACAGGTGTGTCTTTACAGTCCTTAAACGAGTTTTGGCTACATGTGAGGATTGTAAGACTTTAGTCCCGCAGCGTAAAAAGAGGCGACCTATGCCCACTATGCCCAGTAGTGGGATGACTGGGATATATAGGCTGATGATTTGTAACGATATAACGTAGAGATGGTTATGGTCGGGCGGCGAGGACGGCGCGGGTCGCGGCAAGGTTACAGTTTCCGCGTCATCGCACCTTGTGGTAGCTACTAGCTGCTGAATAAGTATTCCCATTGCTTTACTATAAACCTTCAGGCCTATGATGCTTGCAATTTTATCACTTATCTACGTGGATAAAGCATCCGTCACGTTCTGGTAAGTATGTCAGTGTGAAATTGGCAGATGTCTTATCCACGTGGTTAAGTGATAAAATTAGAAGCATAATAGCCCTGCAGATTAAGAACTTGATGTAGTGAATTCAGGTTTCTGAACGTAGCTTGCAAAATACTGAGCGGACAGCCGGCCTGCCATCTATGCGCCCCTGGGGGTCTCGCGTCTCGCATATGATTGCCATTTTAGTTTCCACAAAAATGTGACTCGACGTTCCTTTCGATTGGCCCTACACTATGGAACATCCCTGTAACAATGCGGACTTATACTGGTTACCTTGAGTCGCATTGCTCGTGCAGTTTGAATTAATGACACGCCTGTAAACGATACTATTGTGTTTATCTACTCGCCATGATAGTATGAGTATGACGATTGCTGTTACGATTAGTTACGTTGACACTCAGTTTTGTGTATTTGTGCTTTAGCCATTGAGTCAGCACCAAATGTAAATGAACTTGAATTCTCACTATAGGTAAAAGTGCAAAAATATTTTTATAAGGAATATTATTAAGTCATAGCAAATGAACTACTAATCTTACTTACGTAATTTATCTAATCTGGGGGCCGATTTTTGAGTCTCACGGCGTTCGAATTCAGAAAATTGTCACTGAAAATAATAGGCAATTCACCGTTTTCAACCGGTATTTTAGTGACAGTGAGACTCAATCGGACAAAAATCGGCCCCCTGGCCTACAAATCGCTAATTAAAGGTGAATTCCCTATAACGATGTACCTATCGAATTATACAAGCGTGTCAGTAGAAGTGAAAATCATTAGAGGATTATTAGAAGAATTTTGTTTAAGTAACAGTTCTAACTAACCTAACCACAAAATATTTTTTTTGAAAAAACCCATAATATAGTAGACCGATTTTCATGAAACATGACTAAGAACACTCCCGACTAACCCAGCTTTCAAACAAAAAAACTAAATCTAAATCGGTTCCTCCGTTCGGGAGCTACAATGTCACAGACAGACGGACTAACAGACAGACGGACAGACAGACAGACAGACAAACTTATAACACCCTGTCGTTTTTGCGTCGGGGGTTGAAAATCCATTTTTAGCGTTTTTTTATTATTCTAAGATATGTGACATTTTCAATCAAAAGGTCCCACATTGTCGGTTATCGATAATCTATAAATCTGCCTGTGTGGTGACGGGTTAAGAATTTCACCACCCCCTTTCTTCCCGTGGGTGTCGTAGAAGGCGACTATGGGATATGGGTTAAATTGTGGCGTAGGCGAGAGGCTGGCAACCTGTCACTGCAATGTCACAGTTTCGTTTTCTTTCAACCCCTTATTTGCCAAGAGTGGCACTGAAGCTTTAGTAGTTTCATGTGTTCTGCCTACCCCTTTATGGGATACAGGCGTGATTGTATGTATGTATGTATGTATGTATGTATAAATAGAAACTATTACGGAAATAGCACCTTATTGACAACCGAAAATAATTACCCTTTTTATCGTAAATGGCAAATAAAGACGGTGTGCTGCTACCACAACTTAGATAACAAGCACGTGGTCAGAATGAAGGTTAAAATGTAATGTGATTCGCGGACAGCCAGTAAACTTATAAATAATTTAGTCCGTCAGTTCGCTAATATTCACGTCACATGTGTCACATCTCAATGAGCCTGTGATTCTCTTCCGCCTCTGTTGGTCGCACATCCGCAGACATATATCTTAGTGGATACCGATACCGTTTCTCATTCTATTCTGGTACCATTTTATTGCAAGACGGTAGAATTGGAATGTAAAGGGAACCTAACTGATAAAATCTATCCATGCAATAGTATGCACGTGTTTGGCTTTTTATATGGAAAGAGACCAAGCTTTTTTTATATTTTCAGTTCGGTAGTTCTGACATTGGTTTAAATGACACTAATTTTAATTTAGGTAAAAAGCACAGGGCACTATTCTCTACAAAGTAAACAATCTTTCATTTTTTACAAATGTGGGTAAACAATCTTACATTTCGGTTATAAGGATATCTACCCAAAACAAATAGTGCACATGCTGATTTGTTTTGGAGACTAAGTTAGTGGTTGCAGGAACTGTTCAGTCAAATATACAATAAAGATTACAGAAGTTTTAATGTATATTTTCAAAAAAAAAAAAAAAAAAAAATCATTAAATAGTCGTATTTATACGATAAAGATAAACTTCCTAGTACTGGTTGGAGGGGGTTATGGTGGGGTTAGGGGGGGTAAAATGTATTTTTTTCATATTTCATGGAAACTATCATGAATATTGAAAAGTTTTGTAGGTACGAACTAAAGTAGACACAATTTCCTACAAAAAAGTTTATATACATTTTTGTCATAAAACATACTATGTATGAGTTATGAGCTTCAAAATGAGATTTTTAAAATATTTTTATTCACATATTTTCATTTACAGTTTTAATTTATCAGACTTATAATTTATATTAAAAGCATTTTAAATTATTTCCGTGTGTCAGAGAATGATATTACACCATTTTCATAGTTGGAACGATACACTAAAATCACATTTTATCTCATAGCAACCTATTCGTTCTCAATTTGAATAAACATTATGTGTACAATTACAGAGACTGACTTAAATTAATCTATTTTAGCCCAAAACACCATTTAAAACGTCAAATTTGGAAGAAAAATGAAAATACCCGCGTATTTACCCGCGGGTAGGTAAATATCGGGTATTTACCCGGTAAATACCCACCGTCGGGTATTTACCTTTACCCATCTCTAGTGCCTTGTCAAGAAATATATGTCTGTGGATACGACTATTTTACAATTGAAATACAAAGTAATATTGACTTGTTTTATACTCTTCGCTATTTTAATTGACAGTTCCTCCGCATAATGCAATTATTAATAGCGATAAATAAGACGAAAATGTTTTATTTATATAAATAACAGGTTTTGCAAGTTAGAAGTTGGCATTATAGGAAACTATGTAGGTATGTTACAAAACACGATAATTAATTAGCAAGCTATTTACACATAGGATATAGGAGCAAATGTCTATTTCGTAATAATGTTGTCTGCAAAATATTATCATGATCATAAAACATCAAAGTGGAAGCAAATTCGTATAAAAAATTGATATCTAACGTTCGTAATTTTTTTGTTAAATTTTTACGTCATCGTATAACTTCCAGAATAGATGGACAGAAACCACAGAACTAAATCAAGATAGAAGGAAAAAGTGTATCTACTTCGCGTGCGGAAAAGTTAAATAGCGAGCGACATTGTTCGCCGCGCAAGTCAGTCTGCTCCCGACCGCTGCCCGCGAGTGACATACAGTGAAAAATACAAAATGGGTCGGTATTCGATAATTAACTGTTCAAACACCACCAATAAAAGCAAGGGTGTTAAACAAAGTGTTTCCTATCATCGGTAAGTACTAGGGCTCTGGATATTCGTTACTACCCGCCGATCCGTGCGCCCGGCCCCTTAGCCCCGGCGGTGCTAAGCGTCCGAACTACCCGAACCCGCCGAAGTCCGTTCCCGTGTAGTGCCGTTCGCGCGTGTAGTGCCGAATCGGCGTTCGGGGCCGGACGGCCGGACGCACGGACTTCGGCACCGTTCGGGTATTGAACACACGAGGCGGCCGGCGGACCGATCGACTTATTGCCGTGCCGGTTTGTATTTAAAAAAATACTTAGGTGAAATTTAAAATTTATATTAATTTAGCGAACGAATACGAATTGGTTTTATACATACTCGTTTTATTTTGATCAATAACGTGTTAACTATATTTTTTGTACTTGTTCCCGTTACGTTGTAGGCTACTCGTACAGATTAGATAATATGGAGTGATATTCAATACAAATATTACAAACGTATTCCTATTCCAATAGATCCATTATTCGCCAGGCACACTAGTCTACTGGTTTTTTTTTTTTTCAATAAAGTTGCTTAAGACAATTGCGAAAAGTAGAGTTTGATGGACTTTATTTGTCTCTAGGTTAACTAATAAAAGTCTAAACAGGGTATTGGTTTGTGTGAAAAATACTATATTAGTTCTATTACTTGATTGTTTTATAATGTTCATGGTGCCTTACTATAGGGACCATACCACCTATAGTATAGTTATATCTATGTCTCATAGTTGTAAAATAAATAAATAAATATTGGGGACATTACACAGATCGACTTAGCCCCAAACTAAGCAAAGCTTGTACTATGGGTGCTAAGCGACGATATACATACTTAAATAGATAAATACATAACTATGGAAACGGATTAAATTGCGTATCCTGAATTTACTATTCATCCCGACGTTTCGAACACTTTACAGCGTCCGTGGTCAACGGGTGACACTCAGTTTCCACAGTTTTATTTCATAAATATCTTTCAAATTAAGGAAATGTATTTGAACTGTCGAGTTATTAGTTTTTATCTAAGAAGTTAGTAGAATTAACGTCGCATGAGAAGACAAAGGTATAATAATAATGACTTGTGGGCGGCACAATAACCAATACCCGTGGTGATTTTTACTGATAATAATAACACTCAAACCTCACACTCGGCTTCCCTTTGACATGGACAAACCTTTTGTTTGAAAAGTTCTAGATGTAGCCGCGCTGTTTTACAAATACCTAGATAAGAATGGTATTTTTTTTGTTATTTTGGAGGGAACCACTTTGAAGTGAATATGTATCCATAGTCCTGGTTCTTAACTTGAGCTACTTAGTCGGATAGGGTGTGACAAAAAGCATGAGATTTGACATGTATATAGATAACTTACAAACACTTAACAGAAAAAAATAAAAGTACGCAGACGCCGAAATGTCAATGTTTCCCCTCTTTTCCCTCATTATATCATTATCTTCAGTTTTTTCTATATTGTCATGAAAACCGTGAAAGCTATAATCACGATATTTAGGAAAAGTATATTCTCCATAAAAAATTTCTACAATACTGTCTTTTAAGGTATATAGCTTTAACTCATCATTTTTAAATTATGCTTAAGTCCCCCGCATAATAATTGTGTTTAACTACTAGTGGGATGAGTAGGGGTAGCACTACCGACTGTTAGTAATATACTTAAAATGGAAATATTGTAGAGAATTTCATGGTACTTCTCCTAGACATATTTCTGGTAAGTACCTACTCGTAATATTTACTTATCAAAACCTTTAATAGTTTTCGTGAAAATTTTAAAACGCTAAAAATGGGATATAATAGTGGAGGGAAGAGATTGACTCCTCGGCGTGTTTCTACTTCTATTTATTCTTATGAACGTCAAAGCTATGTGCACAGCAAGTTTCATGCTTTCTGACATCATAATAATTTAGGCCACTGAAAACGCGTGCCCTATATAATAATACCTAAAATGTAAAACATGGAAAAAAATCGAGTAATTAAAATTTGTCCCCCATTCACAATTGCTCCGCTGTCCCTTTCTCGTTTTAGTTATTAAGGTTTTATCATTTTTGGTTCTTTAAACTGATTTTCATATTCGCTTGAACCAAGAACGCGAACGATCATCAAGCATCACTATACGTCGAGAACGGATCGGACCCGCGGGTTTTTAGAGTCCGTCGATCCGGACGCACGGACTACACGGGTACCCGGACCTTAATTACACGGTCCCTAATTACCCGTTCCAAACGGGCCAGAAATCCGGATTCGTGTAACACGGGAACGGATACCCGGCAACGGGTACACGAAACACGGACGCGACCGGGAGCCCTAGTAAGTACCATTTGTCCTAAAATATTTTTTATTAAATAAAAAACACGATTTTCCTATTTTTATCATCAAAACATTAGCTGACGTACGGCCGTCAAACTAGTTTTCCATTGCGGCTTTAATTTGACGAGTCCGACTTAGCGTGCGTTTAAAACAAGCGATATAAAAATAGGCTATTCAAACTGTCGAGACAAAGTGAAGGTAGATTTGTTATTTTGTTCGTCGAACTCACGTCGAACTTAAGAATAGTGGTGCACCACGGAACTATATCGTCATGTATGCTGATGCTATATCGTCATGTATGATTTCCTTATTCGATTTAAATCGATTTTGCGAAGCAGTGGAAATTATAATTATGTTTTTATATTGTTATGAAACTATACATATAAAGTACGAGTGAAAAGTAAATTTAACTTTTTTTTTTTTTTTTTTTTTATGGGATAGGAGGCAAACGAGCAGACAGGTCGCCTGATGGTAAGCGATCACCGCCGCCCATGGACACCCGAAACACCAGAGGTGTTGGAGGTGCGTTGCCGGCCTTTAAGATGGGTGTACGCTCTTTTCTTGAAGATTTGAAGGTCGTATCGGTCCGGAAATACCGCAGGCGACAATTCATTCCACAGTTTAGCTGTGCGGGGCAGGAAGTTTCTGGAGAAACGCACAGTTGAGGACTGCCAGCCATCTAGATGATGACGATGGAAATGTTGTCGCGATAATAACTTTAAAATAGGTTACAGTTACGATATTAACGTTGAATTTGTGGTCGGCAGAAAAACAAATACAAACATAATACGCTCTATATTTATTATGAATAAAAATAACTCTAAAAATGTGTTAATGGTTAATTATATTTATATATTACTAAAAGTTGTAACAAATAACATGAGGATAATGCTGTGAGTACATGGTCGATTTTCTTAAAAATATTACGAAATATTAACTAGTATTAATACCTACCTACTAAAATCTTTGTTCCTCGCCTTAGGCAAATTATATACCTACTAGTGAATTGTTTGTCGTCACACGAATACAGGTATATACTTACTTCATTTCACAACGAAGATGAACATCCGATATTTTTAACTTCGGCGGGCATCCCGCACGCAACCTCCACAATCGATCGAATGGGTTACGCGGCGACAACGTTCCCATCACTAAAGTACACTCGTGACGTCATAGGCTCGACACAAAACGTTACACGCTCGGTTTCGCTGTTAATCGCCGAGCATTTTCCTTCTATCTTGATTTAGTTCTGTGACAGAAACAGTTATCTACAACTTACGTCACTTTTATCTGTTCTCATATTTTATTTAGTTTCCTCGTTATCAACATATCAGTTATCGTTATAAAATCAAGGCGTAAAACGAGATTATCTAAACTATGACAACTGTTCTCAAGAAGACTATGAGCAAAAAGTTCGAGGAACGAAATACGATGAATGAAGAGTAAAACGTGAAGAGATATTCTCTAACTACAAGTCAATTAATGATTTTGTATTGCATTGCAAGATCAACGGTAACAATATAGATTATTCCAATAAATATTTGAAAATTAATTCTTATCATATTTAAGAACATTCAATTTTAATATATTATGATTTGTACGCCCATGTTTTTCTGATTTTTGAATAGGTACATCCATAATAATATTATAAATGGGAAAGTGTGTGTGTTTGTTTGTTTGTCCGTCTTTCACGGCAAAACGGAGCGAAGAATTGACGTGTTTTTTTAAGTGGAGATAGTTGAAGGGATGGAGAGTGACATAGGCTACTTTTTGTCTCTGTCTAACGCGAGCGAAGCCGCGGGAAAAAGCTAGTTGTAACTAAAATAGAAAACATACTAAATTCGTAAATTATAGTATACGAATATGTTGATCGTACATTTATTCGTATACGTGGTAGTCTGACAGTGTGACAACGATGTCTGTTTAAATCAGTATTTAAAAAATTAATTTATTTTGTCAGGCGTATAAATAAAGTCATCCATAATACTTGTTTCCGACAATTAAATTATATCGATACTACTTTTAGCTCACGTGAATCGAACCGCGGAATATAAACTAGGACATCAAGTTTGACAAGACATGTCGTGTTGATACTGTTGATTCAGCATACTAATTATACTTATACCACATAGCCTAGGTTGAGTGAGTCGTTGAACGCGAAAAAAGTATGGCAATCGAAGTACGTGAAGAGATTCCATAAATATCTTATTAAATTATTTTACATGAAGATTATAAATTTATTTTATAATATTTTGATATCTTAATCGACATCGACATAATATCGATACTATTTTTAGCTCAGCATGTGAACCGATCCGAGGAATATGAACTAGGACATCATGTTTGACAAGAGGCGTGTCGTTTCAGCATAGTTATACAAATATGATTATGCTACATAAAACATAGCCATAGTGTTCTGAGATGAAAAAAAAAGTACCCTACGTGAAGTAAATCTATAGGTAAATTTGTAACTTATTAAATTATTTTATAATTTAATTAAATATGGATTTTTTTCATCCGATATCTTAATCGATACGTACTACTTTTAGGTCCACATGTGTATCGATCCGCGGAATATGAACTAGGACATTATGTTTGACAAGAGGCATGTCGATTCAGCATATACAAACATGCTCATTAGTCTCATTACACATAGCCTAGTGTTGTGTGTAAACAAAGGCCGAACAGGGTCGCAGACGTTTCGCGAGGTGAGCGACCCCAGTATCATGTCGATCATTCCGGTTAGGAGTTATCAGCGCCTGCGGCGGCCAGGGTTGGCAACTTTTTGCTCTATTTTTGATCAGTGGCGGTTGGAGATTACAGCGATACAACTAGGTACATATAGACTTCTAAAAATAATTAAGATCATATCTCTGTCTGCATTTATTTAAAGATGTTTTTTAGACTCATAATATTCAGGTACTAGTTACACCTGAACACGAACGAAGTCTAAGTTAATTTTAGGAATGTGCACAGTGGGATGCTACATATTTGTTTGGGTACTACAAATTACGTCAACTACAGATGATGCTATTGATTAATATCTGGTCACGACCTCGCGACCCTCAAACTACAGAAAAAATAGTAGATAAATCAGTATTCTCTTTAAAAAAATCTACATATAAATAAAAAAATCACATGACTCAGTCATGCCTATGAGATCAAACATATTGACTTAGCTACCGTATCACATGGTATTGTTTGTTTACATTATTTCAAAGTTCAGATTTAATGAAATATAAGCCCGAAATGTTCCTAAAAATCTTAGCATAAATGTTTTTTTTTTTAATTAATTAATTGAATTAGCAAGTGCGAACCCTGAACCCCACGTGACCGCGACGCGACCGCCGCGCCGACGCAACTAGAGCGTCAAACTGATTTTTCACACCGATTTACTCATGTAACGACAACGGTAACTAAACGTTAGATCACGCTAATGATTAAAAGAGCCCCTACCGTGAGTTTTCTGGGACAGCTTTTTTTTCGATTTAACTTTATTTTTGATTTTTTTTGGATACTTTTTCTACTCAGAATGATGAGCTCTTCTGATCTTAATAGGAGAAAAATGACCGAATTTTATATGTTACGTATTTTTACTTTCTTCTGAAGTAAGACACTTAATACGATATTTACGTCCTTACAAGTTATATGAGGAATCATAACTCAGCAGAAAAAATGGACTTTTTTCTCCTATTACGATCGAAATAGCTTATGATTTTGAGTAAAATAAGTATAAAAACTTCAAAATAAAATAATCGACAGCCAAATAGAACTTGGCTATTTGATCGTTACACATTTTAGAATACCTATACGTTACTCCATAGCGTAAACTCATAATATCATAACTTATTCCATGTCATGTCCCGTGAAATTTAAGTTCTAGTAAACGTATTCTAAACCGTTAAAAGCTCATGGTATAGGTTCAGATTGGTGTAATTTATTAAATTTCCGCGACTGTTTCGCCCATTGTTGAAATGTCAACGCAAAGGTCGGGCTCGTATCGTTTGAAGTGGGTCACGAATTCGAGTCATCGGAACACGTTCGTTAATTCTGTACTAAATCTGGATGGAATTTCAAATAGGCTAGATATAAGATAGGTACTGTTTTGTGGCTTTAAACCCTAAAGACCCATTTACACGGGGTGAATTCGCATACGAGTTTCTGTACCTACATTTACCTAACCTCAACAGGCTGCAATGCAAGAAAATTCGTATGAAACCGCGCGCCGTGTAAATAGGCTTGAAGGCTATTTGCGTATATTATATGGATTAAATAAATGTAGTTATTCAAATATAATGCGCTTAAATGTTTTACGTGTAAGTTTTTTCTATCCAACGAATACGCTTAAGTTTTTCATCACTACAAATAGCCTTAGGTAATCTAGACAAGCTAGGGTAACGTCTCAAGCAAATCTACAACCAGTTTAGCCTAGCAACAATTCACTTCCTAGTAATTCAGGGTGTTCATTGAGTAGTTTTTCTTAGGTTTACAGATGTAGCCTTGACGGAACGACCCGAGGACCTCCAAATTACACATAACAGCGTGGCTGAGTGGGACAAAAACTCGCAAGGTCTTGGGCGGAGCTCTTCCTTGTGTTACCGAACTGTGATTCATTTGTGGTGATCCACGCGTAAAGGATCCTTCGTCTGCACGCCGTTATTGCACTTGAAGAAGGACCCTTTTATTTGGAAAGTCACTTTGTGGATTCGCGAAATCTTGACGGCAATGAACGAATACGGTTATACAAGGCAGAGCTCTGCGGTTCAAAAGTGGTGGAAAATTATCAACATTTCTTTTTTGAAATAAATTTACATGATTTATTATTGATAATCGTTATCTGACAATGACAATTCGCAGTACTGGGTCACTAGTAATGTCGTCACCTAGCGACCCTTGTTACTAGGTGATCTAGTCATAGTTATCAATTTACTTAATATTTGTAGCCCAAAATATTAACGGGTAAAATGAAGGAGAAAATGACAGATGATTAATATAGCTACTCTTAGTGCCAGATGTAAACTTGTAGTACATGTTTTTATGTCCACACTTGATTCGACTTGAGCTATGCAAAAATGTGTTATTTTCGTAATTTTTTGTTTAACCTCTTCAAAATAAGAACAGCTGTTTAAAGTAGTATTTAAATTTTAGAGTAATTATTACTCATCGCATACATTACACAGACGTATAAATTAATAACATTTAAAGTTTAATCGTACAAATGACTTTCCACCACTTTCAATAACTTTAGAGCCACACTGATCTTTCAACTTCGTACTAATAAATTAACTTTGATATTGAAAGATATGAATCGTCTATTGACGTAATTCAGTGAAACTTTAATCTTTACGGCAATATTAACCTCACTAATAATGCTTTATATATAAATTAATTACTTTAAGATCGGAGTGGCGAGATAATTTAAATACTATGTTAGTTCAGATAGTATATCAGCATGTAAGGACAGCGTAAAATCTTTGTTTATACAAGATACTAACTTGTTTATTATTTTACGGTTACATCAAGGTCTTGAAAAATGTTGATAATTGCGAAAAAAATTGCATTGTCATGGAACATTGGTTCAAATATAATAAATAGGAGAGAAAAAATCATTTTCCTCTTCGTTATAAAAAAGTTACCTTAGCGCACGCTTTAGTAATAAATTAATAATGAAATAACTATATTTTACGATTGTTCCTTACATGCTGTTTATTATATTATAATAACCACAGTTTGAGGAAGCAGATGTTATCATTGCAATCAATACGTCACCGTTGACTGAATCAACCAAAAAAAAAATATCTTCCGATGATCGCACGGCCATTGTACTACCTAATTTGTTACGGAAAAAACTTGCCTGAATCGAACATCTAAAAATAGAATTTCAGGTTAATTTTCTGCCTTTTAGTATGTTCAAAGAATTTCAACGGTATTTTTTTACAGCAGTATAATTTATGATGTGGCATTATGTATTCATATTAGGTCGTTCTACGGAGGCCTTTGCGGGGCGGCAAATTATGTCATACAACCTGTAGTAGGATATTTTACTTGTAAATACACTGAACATTTAATGAGGTTAAAACCCCGCAGAATAGGTATACTGGCTCTAACTGTGAATAGAAAATATTATGTAGTCTAGAACGTATGTTCCTTATCTGTTTTTTTTCTTACTACATATAAGCTATGCTTAGTTTGGGACTAGGTAAATCGGTGTAAAAGAACACCCAATTTTTTTTAATATTCTGTATTAAAAATGTCTAATCTTATGGTGATTTATCTATGAATAGTTTCATAAAAAAATACATTAATATTTAATTCTAAATAAAAATCTAGTCCTAGATAGGAGTATATAGTAGATTAGTACCGGACACTATTATAAAGAACGAAACCTTATTTGCTTTAGTTGTGCAAGTTATTATGGCAAGCGACTGTACCTAATGCCTAGTATTTCCTGTAAACAAGTAATACGAACAGCCTCATCGTATTGCACTTTCATTAGATAGAAAGGGAAACGGCAGTAAACTGTGGTGATTATAACTCGGGTTATTTACAACTTGTTTTATTAGTATGAAAGCATTGGGCACAGACAAGTATCTATATTAAAAACGAGACAATTTTATTATAACCAAGCGTATATTTCATATGGATATGTTATTACTGTGATATGGTCGTAGAGGTGGTCAATAATATCTGAACATGCAATGTAGCGCCATAAAAAGAGACGTTCAGACATTTGAGAGCACCTTGGCCGCTTAGGGACCATCCACACTCATGAGTTGCGGCGGAGTTGCGGCGCGCGCCACGTCTCCGCCACGCCGCCTGAACGTAATTCAAAAAACGTCTCCTCAAGTCCTCAGTACATTTTGTATAGTAAGGACGTAACGGTTGACGGAGACGTTTTTTGAATTACACTCATGAGTTGCGGCGGAGTTCGCGCCGCAACTCATGAGTGTGGATGGTCCCTTAGATATAATATTATACGCTTTGGTCATCATTCGGGAACAGTAAGATAAGATACTCGTCTGTGCAACAATGAATATTAGTCACTGAGCCCTTCGTCTCCGATTGACGCCATACACTGCATCTTATACTGTACATGTCTTACATTACAATGAGATATACGCAAGCGTCTGACGCGTATCCAAGACATTGGGCTAAGACCTGGTAGCATGACTTCTCGCGCGCAAATCCATGCGTCTTCAAGTAGATTCGAGCGCGAGAACGAAATTCATGCTAAACGGTCAGATTATTGACTCTTTATCGTCTGCCATGTCTGTGACACGACAGGCGATAAAAACCCAACCATATGGACTACCTCAGACTACCGTCTTTTGAGCGCCGGCGACTAGTCAGCGCAATAAAAAATGGCGTCGCTGCGCGGTTGCGACAACTTGACGCCGACGCTCGACGCTAGTGTGGGGTAATCGTGAAGTATTCAGAAATGTCAAGACACTTACCATCACAGGTAGCAGCCATGAACTTGCCATTGGCAGAGAAGTCGACGTGAAGGACAGTGCCCGGGTGGCCCTTGAGGTTCTTCAGCAGCCACGGGTGGCTGAACTCGTGCTTGCCGCTCCATGACGCCAGTTTCTTGCTCTTCCTGTTTGAGGGGCGTTCCGCTGTTGCGGATTTCGTCTCTTGTTTCTCGGGAGCTCCTGAAATTGATGGTTTAGAGTTTTAGAAGGTTAAATATAACATTTAAAATATGGTATTTAATTTATAGAACTAGGTAATGTACAAAACTAACACTACATATCAGCAGCGGCTGGTCCACACAAGCCAATTCCCATCGGCTTTCCTAAAATTGATTACCAGTAAAGTACCTAATGTTAAGGAAGGTTTATTTTTGCTTTGGTGTTGCCTAGCAGAAATTTTCACCAGCCGCCACTGCTACATATAGGTAGTTGTTTAGGTATACATCGAATATAAGTAAGTCAAAGTCATCCTCCTCTAAACACTATCAAGGGTAATTTTGAGGATGTTGCTGCCGCTATGGTAATATTATCTTAAATTATATCAATTTTAATTGCTTATGACTTAATTTGGGTAATAAAAATAATAAACAATCATAAAATTAGCAGTAGCTAAGACTTCCAAGGCGATCTGGATCTGGAGTTCTGGTTATATTACTGGTAATATAATAACCCGAAATGCCAAAAACTTACTAGATTTAAGTATCATTAATATCATTATGTAAAATAAAACAGTGATCGTGATCGCGTTGCATCACGGTAGTTGCGAAAATGAGTAACAATTGCATGTATTGTAGTAACTATAAATAAACATTAATATTACGAGCTAGGTACATAATCAGATAGCATAAGTACTAGAGTATTATAGGTAGTAGAGATAAATAACTTTCTAGTTATACACGCTTTGTTTAATTAACTGTGTAACAGTTTCAGTTGCCTGTTTTTTTTTAGTTATTTGAAAATTTTACGCCGATTGGTTACATCGTTATTCGTACTTTATGGGTCACTCCATCGTAGGCCACGTCTTTGCCTTTGGCTAGTCTGTGGCTAAGAGTAAGCCCATTTATAATAATAATTAAAAAAAATAGAAACAAATGAAACTATAACTATATACTAAAGTACTTCACATGAAGACACAGATATAACCGATTGTAGTTTGTACCCCTATTAGTCACTTTAGTAAGTTAAGTATTAACTACGAATTGACAAATATAATTTATAAGGCTAATTAGAATTTTTGAAGCTTTTTAAATTGGTAGGCAAGTGTGGCTTTGCCTAGTCCTTGGTCATGTTTGTGATTAAGCTGATGCCTTCAAGATATCGTCATACACTAGTCACATTTAACACTGTCACGCGTTGGATTTGATGAATAATCCAGCGATTTAAGTATACAATGCGCTTATGTATACAATGTGGCATGTAGGTAGGTTAGTAGACATTATTAAAGACTAGCCACCCAGTGTAAATTTGAGTTTACCATCGTTGTTAGTTGTTAGCAACAACATTTTTTTTGAAATATCAGAAAATATCGATAGACAACTTTATTTCTAAGGGTCCCCCCACATCTAGCGTCTCGCGAGCGTCGCGTCGGGCCAACTGTATGGAAAAAGACGGCTTTGCCCATACAGTTGGCCCGACGCGTCGCTCGCGAGACGCTAGATGTGGAGAGACCCTAAGGGAACAAACAGGTCAAGATATATTTGGACACTTTATTCACCAGGCAGGCAATTATGGTCGCGCGATAAATGATAAAACATCTGGCCGTTCCTATCGCACTTAACTACTAATAGTGCGATAGGGACGGCCTGATATTTTATCGTCTATCGCGCGACCATGCTACCCGTGCAGATCTAGATGATGTTAACGGTACCTATTCGGCGACCACAGCCACAGATCAACACGGCGAGACAACAGAGTGGTACTTAAATGTCTATGGTAATGAACTGGTAATAATAATATACATATTTTACATAGGATTTGAGTTTTTCCCAGGCGTTGTATCGCTATTTACTTCACCATTCATAATCTAGGTAAAGAAGGCAAGTTGTGATTTGAAGCAGACGTCAAGACACCTTGCAAAATCGGTTAGAAACTCTTCGGCGACAAACGGCACATTCCACAATGGACCACATTGTTTGTCAATGGTCAGATACTCTAGACAATTTATTAGTCTCTCGTGTCACTAAGGCAACAGAAGCGGCTGAGAATCCAGGAAGTCACGCTCGTGGCCAAGCATAATGGATGTCGGCGTGGGACAATGTTTAACAATTAGATTAGCGAGATGTTAAACCGAACTGTGTAGGAGTCATGTCAAGTCAGGTTGGATCCATAGTTTGAAGACTACTTGTACCTACAACCACTGTCATTATTATTAGAAAATAATTAAGACTATACATAAACGCCCCGCTGCTGTGTCCAGGCCTCTTTGAATTTACTTTTTCATTATTCAGTTTAAGAGAACACTCTTAAACTTAAACCCCTGAACCAGTCTTAAAATAAAACTATACTACTTATGCCTACAAGGCTTACATAGACTGAAATAATACATTACGATACAAGTGCGTAAAAAAGGAAGTTCGAAACGAGTGGCGATAAATTAAAACACGACTGAATTTCCTTTTCGCACGTGTATCGTACGACGTTTTTCAGTACAGATGAGAATCCGAAGTTTCGACCTGGCATATAATGAACCACTTCTCGCACTAGTGCGTAAAAAAAACACCATCTGTACTGAAAAATTACTTTTATATTGTTCTTCATTCTGCCAGCATCGGCATCGTTAGATTCTTTAGAGAATAAAACAAAGCAAAGAATAAATTAAATATTTATTTTAAATGTAGATTAATTATGCGTATTCCTGACCTGAGTTAACAAATGATAATCTACATAAACATTAGGTGCAAAAATAGATCTTCGTGTATACCTTGTACTTTTGGCTCTTGAAAAAAGTGTAAACAAACCGGAGCTGTCAAATTTGAGGGTTGTTTATTAGGTAACGTTTGGTTCCTGATTTTTTTTCTCTATTTAAAAATGATTCACTACTATTTTCCATTTCATTCCACTAACATGTAATTTCGTTTAATTTGACGAAACATAATACACCTTCATTAATACAAGCTTATCGTCATTACATTTAATTAATATAATTATTTTCTTCAGGAAATCTTCAACCAAAAAGTACCCAATTTGGCAGAGGTTTAAAACTCATGGTTGCATTTTAATCTGGGTATAACACTTACGCGATTTTTAATTTTATCTGACATTTTGACATTCTTGTTATCAATCATCATCATCATCATCATCTGTTCCAAATTTGATATTTGTGTTTTCGAGCTTCCGTTTCTCCGTATGAGATGATGATTGTTATATTTAGCTGTATTTTTTATACTAGATGGTAGTTTAGTTGATTCAGCAACGGTACCACACTAAATTTTGATGAAAGACAGAAATATAAAAAAGCAATAGAAATATAATTAAGATTATCTGTGCATGAAATAATAAAAAAATATGAAAAAAAATATGTCGTTCTATTCTATGTGTTTAATGGTGAAAACATAATATGTATATTTTTAAGTAAAACGCAATACTTTATATATACGTTAATTTATTGTGGTGAGGACGATGACGATGATGAGGATGAAGACGAAGATGATTCTGTCACATTTATTATTATTCTGTCGACCAAATCGTCAATCTTGTTGTCTAACTCTTTCATTTTCTTCTCTTCCTTGATGACATGTTCTTCGCATCTTCTTTAGTTTTCTGGTTTCACATTAGCAATGTGCGTTTGCCGACCCATTATAAACTTGTAATTACACTCGTCTTGTCTAATTGTACATGTGTATTTGGTAAAATTAAGCGAAAGTAGGTATATGTTTTTGGAATGGAACGGACTATAGTAGTGAGCTCAATTACTTATTTTTAAATACGAATATTTTAACAGGAACCAAACGTTACTGATAAACAACTATTTGACGGTTTGTTAACAGTTTTTTAAATAGGTACCTATAAATACAAGGAATCGCATTGTTACTCTCACCTTACTTACCATTCATGCGTTTATAATCATTAAAATTGGCTCACCATGAATAAAAAGTACCAAGTAAGTCGCGACCTACAATATGTTCTTCGATCTGGCCTTAAAAGGTTCACTACCCCTGGAACTGTCAAATTTGACGGCTCCGGTTTGCTTACACTTTTTTCAACAGCTAAAAGTACAAGGTATAGGTACGTAAAAAACATTATATAATACAAAACATGTAAATTACAGTCAACAACGTTGACTTGACTAATACAATTTCCATACTCTTCGTATGCCAAAGTTACACGAAATGTATCAAATAGGTACTATACAATATGCGAAATATTTTAATAGTTATTTGTTATACAAGGGGGCAAAGTTGTATTTTAACGCCGAGTGTGGAATTGAAAAACGAGCAAGTGAAAGGATTCTATAGTTGAACCACGAGCGAAGCGAGTGGTTCGAAAATAGAATCCTGAACTTGCGAGTTTTTTAATACACGAGAAGTAAAATACATTTGCACCCGAGTGTAACACAAAACTTTTTCCCTCACTATAGCGAGGAAACTACAACGCCAAAAATGCGTTTATCACTGCTTCCAATAGTTCTACAGGTGGTAAATCATCTTTATTACTAGATCCACCTACTTTTATCAATTTCAAAGCAGTTAATTTGACTTTATTCAAGGTCAAATTACTTTACCCACTAGTGGATGAAATGCGTTTTTACCCGCTGGTATTAAAGGACAAAACACGTGTTTCCGAGCTGGTGAGGGGAAAATATTCAAACATGACTAAACAAAACTGCAAAGAAAATTGTTAATCTGCAAAATAAATGTTTAGGACTTACTCTAACAACTTAAGTACGCTAAGGCTTGATTTAAACGGCGTGCGCACCGCATGATATTTTAGTTACATTGCGGGCTGTTGAGGTTACATACAATCAAATACCGCAATGTAATAAAACTCGTATGCGAGTTCTCGTACCGCCTAAATGGGCCCTAAAGTTGTACTTATTCAAGTCAATGTGGACATGACACAATGGACATTTCGCCTGCATGGTCTTAAAGCTTAAAGAGACAAATCAGCAGTTATGCTATGCAAGTTTTGTTTTAATTCGTTACCTAACCTAAACTAAAAGAAGATCTAATCGAGCCACCCACAGCGGCACATGTAAACGCAAAGCACGTTTGACACTACTTTCGAGGGTCCACCCACGTGGCTGGCATACGTGCATTGCTTACCATAGATTCAGTCAGTCAAATAAAAATGGACATATCAGGAAACATCGAATCATACTCCTAACCCAATCTCAACAGTTTATGCTTAGGGCAATAGTCCACTATCATATGTTTCTCATAGAAATATGATCATAGGCAACATGTCCTTTTTCTTCACGTTTGAGAAAAAGGGAGGCATATAGACCTATGGACCTAGGGAGGGATATAGAACATATGATAGTGGCCTTAAGGACCCGCATATACCAAGATGTAGTTGTTTGTGTAATTGTGTATGTATATACATAGTTGCTGGTATTCATTCTATTTATTTGTAGCAAGTCATCAAATTATACTTTAAGCTTCCTTACTTGCACATAGAACTGTATCAACTGTATGCAAGGACAAACTTGATGTCATGTCATATTAAACCCACGCATCCTAGTTAGTCTAGTTAGGAAATATTTGTTGCAAAATTTTCATGGGCACATGCTCGCTACGTTTCAAAAAGGTCTCGTCCGAAGATCTTTATTATATGTATTACGCCATTTATGACTGGTCAGCATCTATTTTTTGCCAACGGATCCACTTATTCATAAAATGAATCCCCATGATAGATAGATAGATGTTCTTTGCTGAGCCTTATCATTTATCATCTTGTGTGATCGCTATTTAAACTTTCTTTAATTTCTTTCTACAAGTAAAATACTCAGCAGCAGTAGTAGACCGTAGACCGCATCATCACTTACGATCAGGTGTGATCGTGGTCAAACGTCTACCTATTCATACTAAAAAAAAAGTATATCGCTACATCGACTTCCTACATGTGGCTGTCTGCAATACGGACGCGTCAAAGCCTCCATTATTATGCAACACGTATCACTATCAGGTAGTCATAAGCAATACGCCATCAATAAAAAAAAAGATAAGCCAGTTTTCCTTTGTATTCGTTACGTGTTTTATCTTTTCCTTGTCCAGTTCCTGGATGGGTGAATAATTGTTTCGCCCACATCTGCATTGATTGCGTATTTGTAGTTTTATAGTAGGTAATATAACAAAGGCAATTATGAAACATAAAAACCTCCTAAATAATCATGTCTTATTTATTATTTATCTGCTTTTTAGGGTTCCGTAGTCAACTAGGAACCCTTACAGTTTCGCCATGTCTGTCTGTCTGTCTGTCTGTCTGTCCGTCCGTCCGTCCGTCCGTCCGTCCGTCCGTCCGTCCGTCCGTCCGTCCGTCCGTCCGCGGATAATCTCAGTAACCGTAAGCACTAGAAAGCTGAAATTTGGTCACGCCAAGAAAATGCAAAAATAAAAAATGGGAAAAAATATTTTCTTAGGGTACCCCCCCCCCTACATGTAAAGTGGGGGCTGATATTTTTTTTCATTCCAACCCCAACGTGTGATATATTGTTGGATAGGTATTTAAAAATGAATAAGGGTTTACTACGATAGTTTTTTGATAATATAAATATTTTCGGAAATAATCGCTCCTAAAGCAAAAAAAAGTGCGTCCCCCCACCCTCTAACTTTTGAACCATATGTTTAAAAAATATGAAAAAATCACAAAAGTAGAACTTTATAAAGACTTTCTAGGAAAATTGTTTTGAACTTGATAGGTTCAGTAGTTTTTGAGAAAAATACGGAAAACTACGGAACCCTACACTGAGCGTGGCCCGACACGCTCTTGGCCGGTTTTTATGATTATTATCACCGCGTTAAGTTCGATGTTTATTAGTTGTATACCCGGCTGATTAAAACAAACGGATGATTGTGTAAGTTGTTCGTAGTCGTAGCCAATTCTGCCCTGTTTATACGTAACGTACTGACAAACAGCCATGTTAGAAAAACGTCAGCCCATACAATAAGTATGACCATTAGCCGAAGTTTGTGGCAAGAGGGTTAGCTCTTTATGCTCTACTTGAAGTAATTATGAACGTGAATTTCATTTTTGTTTTCACTTAATCTGACTAATCAATGATAAAACTACCGCAAGACTGTAATTCAAACAATTATGACAGATTTGTTTTAATTTTTAAATTCTTTACGACAAAACAAGCTAGGGCAGTTTACTCAGGATTGTTAAGACATATCAAACAGACATGACTTTACCTTTGTAAACACGGCATAACTATGCAAAATATTTTGCATTTAGATATGCTTTAAACTTATAATTTGTAGCCATAAAAGCGGCGTCATCAGGCAAAGGAATGAAAGATAGATGAAGATGTAAATTAATTTTCTAGATCATTGATGCAAATTTTGACATGGATGTAAATTAAGCAGTACCTATAAGCACTACTAGAAAAGTATGTTAGTGATGAGACCTTTCACTTGACTCGTTCGGTGGCTTGAATAAGGTCACTAATATGCTGATGCCGGTCATCTTATGTTATATTGTTAGTAGGTATACGTAAGTATACATGCTTGCTTAACGTGCCGGTCATCTTATGTTAGTATTGTTGTAGGTAGGTATACGTAAGTAGGTATACTTGCTTGCTTAACGTAAATCAAATTTTAAAATAATATACATGTAATTTATATCTACGCAATAGGTATGCATGATTTATATCTAATACCTATACCTACTCATAATATCGCACGTGCAATTTCCGTACATAACATATGTTTCTTTTTTCGCCAGGTGCACGACTGGTGCTTCCTAATTTTATGGGCTTTTCTGTGTTAAATCGTATGGAGAAAAATGAGTTCCAAGGGCTGCCGCTAATATGACTGACGTTCCAGAAGCTTGCGTGTATTTATGAAAGGCATTGCTTCTCCTTTATATATAGGCAACGGCAGACACAAGCATTTCACCAACGACTGGTCTGGCTGGACATTTGACGCTCGTAAGCTCTCATAAAACTGATACAAGCGTTCCTAGCAATCTTTACCAAAACTTCTCAAGTTTAATTATATTGTTTTATTTTTATTTTTATTATTTAATGGTTGCCAAATCCGAATTCTAAGCTCATTCTTACGCACAATAACGCTTATGCTTTTGAGTTATAAGCAGAGTTGCAAAAATCTTGCATTGCATTTAATGAAAAAAATATCTAAAAAAGGTACAAATAATAATTATCAAATGATTCATCACCATTACTCACTTCGCATCTTTCCACATACTTATACTAGTAGGTGTCCATACCATAACGGTAAAAATCACGAAGCATGAGTAAGACAAACAAATTATTGGAAACGTATAGGAGAGAAGACAGAACTATTAAACAAGTACAGTTTTGCACTCTTATACTAATAATTTTAAAATTACGTGTATAGCGGCACATTCATTGATAGATTTGCCATGCACTTTTGCCGCTGATAGTACGTTCCTTAGCCAGCGTCCACACTCATGAGACGCATGTCTTGCGGCGTGGAACGGACGTCTCCGCCACGTCGCCTGAATGTAATTCAAAAAACGTCTTCTCAGTACATTTTGTATAGGAAGGACGTAAGACGCGCCCCAGGCGGCGTGGCGGCGGCGTGGCGCGCGCCTAAGTGGGGACGCTGCCTTATAAATTATGTAGGGTAATTTAATTGACAAGGGAAAGACTTTTACGATAGGAAAAATTCGGTTAATTGAAATTTCACATGTACAGACGCACCTCACGAACCCGGTACCGTAACATTTACGCAGACAAAATAATGACATCACAACTCATAAAATGAGTTACTGACCCTTTAGCACAAATTGCCTTGTCACGCGCGAGTCTACTATACATCAAGCGCGACTTCAAGTATGGACTCGCGCGCGACAAGCCAAGTTGTGCTACAGGGGCTGGTGTAGACAGCTGATTCCCAGAGGTTTTCTAGTAGAGTAGCAAGTAAGTCAGAGAACATCACTTTTCTATATTATTTTGTATGAAAAACATTGAGGATCTATAAACACTTTCACAGAAAGTTTAACTTGTGAAAAATCATGAATGAAAGTAATCTTGCTATGGATAACTGCTATCAACCCGACCTACGCCAATATCGTAATTGTTACGAATGTTTAGGTACTCATTTTAGATATAGGTACCTACCGTATGCAGATTATAATTCTATAGGTATAAACAATGTGTGCACCAATAAATTTGTGCCATATAGATGAATCATAATAAATTTCACAGTGTCTGTTTGTACCATGTTTACCTTTTTAAAACCAGGTTTCAACACACAATGCCCTCATACCACGACACCTTAAAAGTCAAAGATTGTAACTGCCATGTCTCAAAATGGTGGTTAAGCCATTTGGCTCTAAACATATCAAATTTGCTCAGGTGAAGTTTCTGTGATGAATTAATTTAATGACATACAAATCGAGCATGAATGTCATAGTATTGTTGTACTTATGAACAGTTTTGTATTCGCAATTGCATTTTATTTTGCCATAATAACATATTTATTATGAATATAGAGCAAGAAACAGTAACATTTATAATATACAAAAAAAAATGTGCAAATTATTATAAATTATGTATAGAATTATTTAGATTACACATCCAAATGTGAAAATCAATATTTTAAACTTGATGTATGGAAGGGATTTGGTAAAAATAATTTCATTTGTTACTAAAGATGAGTATGCTACATTTGACTGTTAAATAGTAAATATTTACAAACTAATTAAACATAATTTCTTCTAAATTCTAGATTCGAAAAAATTGTCTGAGATACCTAATACAGAACCGGTTTTTTTAAGAAAAGTATTTACATGACTAATACAACTATATTTATACAAGAACCAAAATAAAGTTAATGTTATATTTATGTTGGTAGGTCTAAATTTATTTTTTGTCCCAACCCAAAATTATGCTCAATTATTCCTTTTATGGTAGTACATTTTTTAACATCCCTGATCTAAAAAAATCATGTTCCAAAGTCTTATTTGAGCCTCTTTGATAGAGCAAAGAAATGCTCAAACAAAAAAGAAAATAAAGACCTTAAATAGCATCTATAAGGTGTAAAATTTGTGGCTGAGAAGATTATTTTTTTAAATAAATATGTCTTATTAGACATATTTAATTAAGATGCTAAAAACACATTCACTCAGGTCAAATATAGTTTTCCTGATTCCTATTATTACCACTGTGAATATCCCACAACCCATCTTTGGTCTATTACAAGGATAACTTTTTATTTTTGGTATAATTGTAAATCTTGTAATACTTACTAAATTTAACATTTTTTATGAAGTACACTGAAAGAATACAGCAGGGATAGGGTCTCTTTCGCAATAAAGAAAATGAAACCTGTATTTGCATAAAGAATGCTTACTCCAAAAGGAAATATTCAAATGAGATTAATGTCTATAAGATTCTTAGGTGATCGATGAACGAATCATCATTTGAAAAAAAAACGTGAGTCACCAAGTTAACCGTAACTTCGGTAAGATCAATGTGACCCTAATAGCGCGGTAGAACATAATCGCGAAAATGTGAATGAGGCCGCCAAACTAACGCAACGTGTTTGTAGAATGCACCCGTCTCTAGCAGATTTAACAGTTAGGCCTCGACTCACCGGGTCCGCTCGCCGGGTCAACGATACAAAACCCGCGAAGAGCTGCAAGCACGCGGCGATTTATCACGTGCGCGGAGCAACGACCAATCCATGCCAAATTTAACTCTAGTCACAAGATTTCATTCCTGATAAAAAATTCCCAATTTAAAATGTATCTTAAATAGAAACTAACCTGTATCTTTCTCCGATACATGTTCGACTGCCTCCTCATTCTTCTTTCCTAGAAGCTTGTAAATAAAGTGTGCTATCGCACAAATTAGGACTGTAATCCCCGCAACGAGGAATACATTAGAGTTCTGACCGGCCTGAATGACGACCATTTTCACTCAAAATTCTCCACCAGATAATTAACTGCACAAAACGTCTTTAAAACACGACCGCCACAGTCACGCGGCAACAAAATAATTTACTTTACTGTTCTATGTACTTGAATGAACTGAAGTGAGGCGAACGAGCGCCGGAGCTAAAAGCGCGCGAAGGATACTTTTTACTGCGGTAAAGACAGAGACAGATAGAACACCGGCCGGCATGCGGTATTGTAGCATGGTTTCCGACGTTTCTGATGTCAACGTCTCATGACGTTGACGTATGACATTTTCACTTCGTTTATGAAGTTTGTTATACATACATGTACCATAAATAAAACTGGCCAAAAATAAAGCTTTAAGGTAAAAAAACTAAACATGTTCACAACGTTTTTGTTACACTAACGTCAGATTCAAGGAATTAAAATTAATAACAATGGGTTTATTTTTGTTAAAATAATACAAATAAATAAAAATGGGCTTTGCATAACATTTCATCCCTGAAAAACCACAACAAGTCATCCCTGAAAAATATGTCTCGTAGAGGAGGCGGCAGGTAAAGTTTTCTTTTGATTTTTAATGCTAAATGCATAGTAACACTTGAAAACCCTTATATTTAAATGATCTTACCAGAGGCTCAATTACATAGTGGCCACGCCAATTCAGACTTAGCTTTGCAATGCGCACTTGTCACAAGGCCAACACAAGACTCCCACGGGCAACTTTGTCGCCGCAACTATATTTTGTGTTTCACGGCTTTCACCAGCCTATGGACTAGTATGAAAGTTCGCACACGTGGCGATCCGACTTTTCATACACTGGAATCCACTGGATGCGAAAGACAAAATAATTGCGGCGACAGAGTTACCCGTGGGCCCATACTCTAATAGTGATGGTTTGATGGTGCAGCTGGCAGGTGCACACATTGCTGCGTAGTGAAACAGTGCGTGTAAACGTGGAAGTAATACGGCCACGGCTTTTTATTCGTGTACTGCATACAACAAAATTGCTATTAAAGGAATAATTTTGGAATTGGATAAATATATGTATAAGTATCACTTTTTTGTGAAAAGCGCCTGCATGTTAATGCTGCATTGCAGGGAATGAACACTGCTATTTTATTTTAGCAGGCGTTATAGATATATTTATTCAATCCCATATTACTCTTCAACGGCTCTCTGAATTAGTGTGTGTTTCATATATGTGGAAGCACATTGCGAGCGCTAACCTTAGGCAGTACTTTCACCCTTAAGTAAGCAGCCATTAGCTAGAACTGGAAGTGCACCCGCCAACCTGACGCTAGAATGGCGGGTCGTGTCATTAATTTCTTAAATATCTCTGGAGTTCAAAGAGCACATTGCTCGAATTTTGGCGCACATTTGGCACATTGCTAGCACTAACTCCTGACGTATACCACACCAGGATTGCTTGATGTACACCCGCCATTCTGACGCTCACCGTTAGACAACTGCCTGCAACTGTGCAACTGTAAAGCTAGGAACACACTACGCGGACGTCCGTCGTAAAACGACCGCGACCGCGACCTATCAGTGTGCACGGAACAAAACATCCAGAGAGCCAGATTTCGATCGGACGTCCGTGCGCTCAAGGCCACGTCCGCGTCCGTCGACCGATAGTTTGCACGGTTATGTGTATTTCCATTGTCCAGATTCCCGTCCGCGGTCGATTTACGACGGACGTCCGCGTAGTGTGTTCCTAGCTTAAGGCTCCGCGCACACGGGCGACAAAGTTGCTCGACGACTTTTTTGTCTCTGTCGTCACCCCTTGCGACAGTCTCCGAGGTGCGCACACGGGAACGACAGCGACGTAACCACAGACTACTAAAAAGCTATTACCATAGACTAATTCTATTATCTTAGGATATTTCGGATGCAACTTTTTCTTTTTTCATGAAATTGAGAGCCTATCTAAAATAATTTTTTGGTACTTCAGAATGAGTGTTTAAAAGTTTTGATGATTTTACAACCCGGCATCGTTTTTTCTTAATATTATCGGAATATTCTTTTAAATTCTTGTCATATATTCTAAAATCATTCTTTCCTCTACTTCTTCAATTAAAAGACAGATATCAATGTCGTCTTCAGCAATCTGCATTTAAAATTATCTTTTTTTTCGAATAACTGGTAACATTGACAACCGACCGACGACTGTTTTATCGCCGTGTGCGCACTTGCATTGAAACCCATAGGGAAGGAGACAGTTGCGTCGCAGGCCTGTCGTCGACCCCTACGACAAAAAAGTTGCGTCGCACCGTGTGCGCACCTTCAAGCTAGGAACATACTACGCGGACGTCCGTCGTAAATCGACCGCGACCGCGACCGATCAGTGTGCACGGAACAAAACATCTAGCGAGCCAGATTTCGATCGGACGTCCACGCGCTCAAGGCCACGTCCACGTCCGTCGACCGATAGTTTGCACGGTTATATGTATTTCCATTGTCCAGATTCCCGACCGCGGTCGATTCACGACGGACGTCCGCGTAGTGTGTTCCTAGCTTCATACTAGCCCATAGACCGAGCGACGGAGACAAAACTGTTGCGTCGCCCGTCTTTGCCCAGCCTAACTGGAGAGGTGGAGCCTAAGCCTTGCGTCCATAAAATTGACTCCTCAAGTCCACAACAAAGAATATAATACTCACTAGGGTCCACAGTCAATCAGATTGGTGAAAATTTTTAAAACGTAAAAAGTTATTAAAACGTAATCATTAAAAAAAAAATCAATAAAATACATTTCTGAACGCAGCTATAAAATGTATGTTGGCGACATTGTGTAGTGTTTTGTCTCTTTCTTTTTTCTAAAGTTGGTAAGTGATGGAATATGGTTCCATTCTCAAAATTTCTAGAATTTATTGTATGACGTCTGTCAGAGATGACATTTTACATGCCAAATTGAATCATTCATTCAGAATACGTCGTAGCAATCGCGAGTGACTTTGTGAAATCGAAGGAGAATCTCGTGTTAAATTAATTTTGAAAATATAAAAAACTATGCCTAGACGCGGACGATCTGCAAGCCCACCGCCGGCCCCTCAGCGAAGGTAAGAAATATTTAATACATGCTTCTAATATTAATGATCATTGTAATGATGGCAGTATAACCTCTAAACGTGATTTATTTTAGGGCTGCACCAGCACCAGCACCCGCTCCGAGCCGTGTCCCGGCTGCGGCGCCTGTGTCTACACCCGCCCCGATGGCCGCGGCGCCCCAGCAGCCCTCCATGTTCGGACAAATGGCTGCCACGGCTGGAGGAGTCGCCGTTGGCTCGGCTGTGGTACGTATGTTACGTAAACAATGTCAACCTTGAAATTAAAGCCAATTTGAGATGCACTTATTGAATTTATGAATTTCATAATGATATGAATTATTACAAAAGGAAGTTGTTCTAGAAATTCTGGTATGGCAGGAGGCCAAATAGTTGGAGCTGATCACATGTTGTGACGTTTTGACACCACTTGCACTCATTGGCTGTGATAAAAGAAAACATGTTTTGCACAATGTTTTTGTTTTTATCATAATATAGAAATTAACTCTGGTAAAATTTATTAGTTTGATTATTACACAGATTATAAACAGAGTGGTAGAGACCATGAATTCCACTTGCTATGATCCTGACATGTATCTTTCGCTTCTTTCACTTAAATGTTTAAAATGGATGTTGAATCTTTAAACAATGTTCAATTTGGAACTGCTACTACTTGGCTAAAAAAGTAATAAAACTGTAAATGTTTACTAAACTAAACAACATGTAAAATAGTATTAAAAGGTAAATAATATATCTGAGGATTATTACCAACCATTCTTGTTGAGTCTTAGTTGGTCATTACTTTAAATAGCCAATTAAAAAAAAATGTTACAGGGTCACATGGCTGGTAGTGCTTTAACTGGCTTGTTCAGCGGAGGTAGCAGCAGCGAGCCCGCACAACAGCAGGCAGCACCAGCAGCCGCCGCAGCGCCCCCCGCTTACAACCAGGGACAACAACCCTCTGGACCGTGTGCCTGGGAGATCAAACAGTTCATCGAGTGTGCCCAACAACAGCACGATCTCACACTGTGCGAGGGCTTCAACGAGGCTCTCCGCCAGTGCAAATTAAACAACCATTTGTAAACACCTAAACAGACAGGTGCTATTTTTTTTAGGATTTTTTGTTCATATAATGCCTTTTTAGAAGATCTCTTACAAAATTATATAGAAAATGTACACAACCAGTGTTCTATTGTAAAGGCTACTTCCATCTAAGAACTTTTAATTTCAATAGCAAAATTAAGCACCTGCCAAGTACTTTCAATATCAATTGATTTCTGTTTAGCAGTTAAATGTAATCAAACATTCTGGATAGCAAATATTAGTTGTTCTGTTGTTATACTTTAAGACCTGTGATGTAGATTTTATTATTTACAATTATTGTAAATCTGATTTACGTAATTTAGACAAATTCTATAACATACAATAAATAAAAAAACCCAAAGACTTGTTTTATTTTTGAATATTTTTAGTTTTACGGTAAAACCCTTAGCCTTTGCCTCATCATCCAAGTACCCAATGTCTGTTTTCAAGGTGATCCCACCAAAGGTGAGAGGGTCAATCAAGTGAATTGGAGTGAATCTAACAACACGAAATGTGTTCCCGATGTGGTGGATCAACTGGATCAGCCACAGCCAGTTCTAGGTAGTTTTCTCAAATGATCAGATCAGACTTTGTTTCATTGATGACTAATGATTGAATTGTCAATTATTTTTGAGCATCTTAATTGCTGACATTTGACGCGTTTAATCGTATCTGTTTTATTTACGGCTCACGCGATTAGATTAAGGAATTGATATAAAATTGACCTTTGATATTATGTGACGCGCGTCTTATAATTTATAAGCAAGTATATCATACTTAACATTGCTATGACATAAACACTGGGCGGTTAAATTTTGGAAGTTACAACGAAAACATTCTTATTTTCCGTTTAACTAAACTCCTTTCAAGCCACCTAATTAAAAAAACCTTACTTTATATCGTAGGTACATAACGCTAAAAATAAAACAGCCTATACATACGCAAAGTGTGCTATGATCTATGACGACAAAATTATGAACAATCTATGCTCCCAAACCTGCTCGTCATGCTTTGCGTTACGTATGACAACTTGACAAGTATGTTTTATTTTGAGGTATCGTTTCCTCTCCCACCTACTTTTGTAAAGTATGTAGGTATTGTATTATTAGAACTTCACGACGAGGAAATCTTTAGTTTAAACGCTAAAAACTTCAGGGTTCAGATTTCATACGCTCGTGAGCTCAGTTTGCCTGCTTTTACCCGTTTATTTTTTTTATTAGCCGTAGTCCGCGGTCATCATACTCCAGGTCCGAAAGGTCAGCGCCGTCCCGGTCGCCACCGATGATCGTCCAGCCGCAACGGTCGGTGTTCCGCGATGCTGCCGCAGTGGCTGGTGGCGTTACTGTCGGTACTACCATGGTACGTAATTTAGATATCAAATTATAACAACTTCCAGTATGCTTCCCGTCATTCTGACAGTAGACTGTCACAGTCTGTGTAGCTTTTGCTGTGTAACCCAATGCGAACTCAGCATTTATCTACTTACATCTCAGACCAGGCAGTCTAGCACAACTCGCATTCTCCTTAATTGAAGACATGCTAGATGTAGGTATGATGGGCAGTGGTATGGTCTATGGACGCCTCCGAGAACTAAACTTGTGCTAGACCGCCATCCCATCTCGACCAATCCTAGTCTAGTTTCAACACGCTACCTGCATCTCATCTGTCTACTTTCAATGCTGCCGTTTCTGTCTGAACAGCGTTCCTGCCCCTTAAAACAGCACATTTTAGTAGATCTCCGAGATCTACTTACAAGTATTTAACCATTGAACAGAGTTCATAGCACTACGTCATCGACATAATAATATCATTGTTCGGTCTTTGTGTCTAGGATTTCCTGTAATAAAGGTCATCAGGCAAAATACAAATAACCTGCTATTGCTATGCTAAATATGTCTGGTGAATACAAATGAAACCGCCCCTTTACTTCGTGTAAACAGAAATGTAAATTAGCTACCTATTATTTTCGATTTTTAATTTTGGCTGACAACTCCAGATCACTTTTGTTTACAGTAAAATGTAGGATGTAGTAAATTAACATCATTTCATCTATACGCTCCCAAACGGCATGATTATGCAGGGTCACTTAGCCGGTGAGGCCATAAGCGGCCTGTTCGGCGGTCGCCGGCGCCAGGAGGTTGCAGAGGCTTTACCCCGAGACTACTCTATGAATCAAGCGCCGTCCGGTCCCTGCGCCTACGAGATTGCCACATTCCTCAACTGTGCGGCCGACCATCAGGACCTGGGGGAATGCGCGGCTTTCCATGAGGCGCTTAAGCAGTGCAAGAAGAGACATGGTTAGTGTCTCTTGTATCAAATTCACATTAACTTTTTGAGGTGGTGTCAAACACCGAAATGTCAAACTGAAGTTGAACTTTATCCATGGATTTAAAGTATTGATTACCAATACCAATTGCTCAGCCTTTCGAAGGTTCTTGAACGTTTAAACAAATAACTTTTGTTGCAGGTCTAAACTGAAGCCGGGCGACATACTTCTGCATCTATCCATCGACTAAGCTAAAACCAAAATCACCAGATCAGTTTTAATGAATTATACCGAATAAAAATAGCTCAATAAAAAAATACTATCTATACCTTTTCCGTGATTTCGTATCTTCAGTTTGATTTCGTTTTTATAGTGTGATAGGAATAAAACAAAATATTTACAGTGTGTATATAAAACTTAATATTTATTTACACGAAGTACATATAATATGTTGTGACATTTTGTTGCATAAATAAAAATATTTTCGCTTCAATTCAAAATAAACTTAATAGGTTTCTTTTTGGGATAACAATAAACTATTCGAGATATATCGGTTCCAGGATCCTGTTTATATAAATATTAACTTAATATAAACACTATTCGATTCAAACCTCACGTAAAGATCTGCAAGTTTTTAATAAAAAATATAAACACGGATTACGTGAGCTGAGAAACTATTTTATTTACATTAATGTAATTAAATTTATTTCTGTACAAGTTTTGTAATAAGAAAATCAGATATTTTACAATTTGGCACATTGAATACTTCGGAGAGGGGTATGGGTGTGGGGGATAGTTCGGCGTCTAATATAATGCCTGATTCATTCTTTGGATTTGACTGTACCTTTAGCACAGAGGACAGAGTTGATCGATGATACCCAGTATACGCTGCTTTAATACTGTTGTCATAAAGAGGACTTCATTTGTTTTGACTTTTTGAGCACCGTGGCCGTTTCGATATAAGTAATAGGGTTGTACGTTATACTAGTTCTGTAGCTGTAGCATAATGGGACATTTTCCTCGTCCTCTGTGCCCTTAGCTCGCGAGAGCCATTTGCGCAGATCCTTGACTTACTGCCGAGTACTCAAACGAACCAATACACGATACATAACTACTAGAAATCTAACTTGTACTGCTTTGCTTGTGTTACTCGTAGTGAGAAGGGAATAACAGCTTAGAGGACCTAATCAAGATAACAGTTCTTCGCAGCGAAAACGAAACGCAATGTCTCTATAGCACTAATATCAAAAAGACAATATTGTTTTCTATAGTTTTCGCTAACAATTGTCATTATGGCTAGGCTCCAGGTATTTAGGTGTAGGTACTGACCGCTAACAACTACTTAGCGACTAACATTAACCAACATGATAAATCAAATTACGTACAAAACGTCAAGCCGCTTCAGGCTTGGACAAGCCCAAAAAGGGTCAAAAGTTACTACAAAAGTCAGGCACATTGTAAAGTGACCTAGCAAAATGTACTGGCTCTAATGCTTCAAACATGAGTAACAGGTAAAAGTGTAACATTATTCATAGAGGGCTTACCGCAAAACAGTCGAAATTTCGTTTTAAGTTTCACATTGGAAAGATAAAGTTCGTTTTTCGTGGTAGGTCCTCTGATTTGTAATGTTTAATTATCGTTTAGATTTGCAAGTACAAAAACAATTTTTAGTTTTCGTGAAACAAAGAAAACGGCATTAAATAACAGTGAAAGATTCGTTCGATTGTCGTACGTTCGCCTTAATCACTAAAATTTAACTAAAGTATACTTTAACGCTTAAGCTAAATCAGTCTAATTCTTAAAGCGACATTAATCATATGTCCAACAATAAATCTTGAACGAATGCTTCAATCACCACACTGGAAATTCATAAGGCCACTAGGTTCAATAGTTTACAATTTTATTTTTAACTTACGTATTCGTAACCCGGAGAATATTATAATTTTACAACGAAATCTAACCTATGTTAATATGGCGGATCGTTATAATTACATGAAATAAATCACATTGTCGTTTATGCGGTATATTAGATTCGGATTCGAGGTTAGTTTCATTGAAATTGCTGAATTGATTTTTATGAATCCATAAACGTTGTAACATAAATACCATAGGATTAGAGAACAGGTATTATATAAATTTTAAATATTAAAATCTGTTTTAGATTTTTGAGGTAAACAAGAATGCATTTTTGCGTAAATTGCAAGTATTCAATGGATTAGAGGATCGTTAATGTTTTCGTGTGCGTATAATTATTCCCTTAACGCATTACTTTAATATATTATCATCCACAATCAATTTCATATAACATTTGAATATAAAACATCACAAAAATAATGCACCAGCGCATAAATATAGGATAAACCGATGTAAACTTCGGGCCAACCGGTTTCTAGCTGTCCGAGTGTAGAAAAATAATTTAAAGCTTATCACAATCATTCACACAAAGTGTATCCCTCCCCGTTAACCTATCTTACGTTAAATCTTAGTTTAGCGCTAATAACACTCAAAGCATGCAGTCAAACATTAACTATTATAACTATCATATGAAGTACAGCTTCTCGGTCGGGCTAAACATAGATTCGAACGTATTTTTGCATAGTTAGCGGGATCGAACTTTACATAGGTTTTTTCTTTGTATACAAAGTCATAAATTTTATTGTATACGCTATAGGAATAGCCGTAAATCTATAAGCCACGTATTTACAATAGCACGATTATCTCAAATATGACACAAAATATTCCGATACGCGATGTCAAACCGAGATGCTAACTTACGTTCGGAGGGGCGTCAGCCGGTGACGGCCACTCTTAATAATTTTCGGTGCGGGCATATCGGTTCGAGATCGTCGCGAGTCAATATAGCGAGTCGGGCGGGCGCGCGCTCTCGTCACAAGCGCATCTCCCACAGGATGAGATGCGCGTCCTTGGGGTTGGGCTCGGCGGCCGGCGTCGGCCGCTCCGCCGCCTCGGCCGTCTGTCGCCAGTCCACGTACCCTCGCCCGCCCACCACCGTGACCACCGAGCGCCGCGCCGAGCTCTCTCCGACCACGTAGTCGGCACCGCGTAGGCTTCGGGCCGCCGTTTTGTTGTTGGCGCGTTCGGGTGCGGCCGCGCTCGCGGACCTCTCGGAGGCGCTGGAGTCCGGCGTGGACACGGCCACGGGCGCCAGGCCGGCCGCGCCGGACGCGCCGGAGCTGGTCCGCGACACGCCGCGCAGCGCCATGGACTCCTCGCTGCCGGACGACGTGCAGAGGCTCGAGGCACGGGAGTCCACGGACCAGCTGGACAGGTCGAGACTCCTCGGGCGGCCGGCGCGCATGCGCAGCCGCCGGTCGAGGGTGCTGACGCGGAACGGGATGGCGGCCAGCTCGGGGTCGCTCCGCCGGAGCGCCTCGCCGCCGGACCCGCTGACGTCGCTCTCGCCGGCGCAGTCTTTCACGAACATGAGATCGCCGTATAGACCGTAAACGTCGCAGGCGTTCAGATTAGCACACTTGGGAAGAGTTTTGCTGAGGCGGACGTCGCCGGGCTTCTTGCGACGTACGACGGCGGATTGCACGCGCTGAGGCCTGTACGGACTCAGCTCCTCCGATATCCGCCTCTCGAGCTTGGGTTTTTCGCCGTCCTCCTTCGATGTCTCCTCTTTGTACTCGTGGAGGATGTTGTTGTCGGCGAGGGCGGACTGGTAGGCGCGGGCGTTGGACAGATTCCGTCGGACGACGTTTACGTCCACTTCTTTCGTCTCCGGCAGTAGCGGAAGCAGGAAACTGACGGGACCGGCGTGTGCGTGGTACGACACTCCGATATGTCCGCCGATAAGCGGCAAACCTTCAAGCTTCGGTAGAGGCACGGTGACGCTAACTCCTGCGGTCGTACCGACCCACAAAAGTCCTTGAACAGCGAGCAAAGCGGAAACGTAAGCGGGTTTGCTTCCCTCTCTGGCTCCGATCGTCTTAGCTACATCGGCAGCGATGTCAATATTCTGTAGATGCTCAAACGTTTCGGCGTGGTACAGACTCACGTACGTGGAATCCGTGCATGCGGTCCATAGTCCGACGCCTGAATGCGCTAAGTACCTTACAGATCGGTCGCTGTCACCTTTAAGTTCTAAAATACGTAGTATTTCAGCAGTTAGGGCGTTTATAGCGAAGACTCTTCTTCCGCAAGAAGCGTAAATGATTCCATCTAGCGGCAGCACGCAGTGCACAGGCTTGTCGCCCAGCTCGATAGCTAGCGGTTCCTGAAGGGCCCACGAGTCGTCGTGGTTCCTCCGGTAGACGGACACCCGCCCGTTGGCGAGTCCCACGAACATCGCGTCGCAGTGGTACTTGATCTGCGTGACGGGCGCGATGGTGTTGACTTCGGCGAGCTTCTCCTGTTTCTCGGGCTCGACGCCGGAGAAGACGATGATCTTCTTGTCGTCAGTGCCGAGCCACACTGTGTCGCCGCACAGCGTGGTCACTTGACGGATCCCTTTGGCGTATTCCATTGAGGTCACCTGAATAAGAGAAAACAATCGCTTAGGCACACGACTTGCGAAACGCCTATGTTTAAACGTGTGATGTACAGAATGGCTACCTTGGTGTCGAGCAGCTGCAGCGTGACGAGCGTCTTGAGCTTGGCGGCGCGGTGCGTGAGCACGGCCACGTGGCTGTCGGGCGCGGAGCCGGCCGCGCAGATCCACAGGAGTGAACGAGCCCGTCGCATGGATGCGCCGCGGGTTGATGATGATGATGTGTAGAAGCAGCCGCAGCGGACCTGAAGAAACGAAAATCACACCTTAGTTGAATGATAAAACAATCAGATAGTCGAAAGAACGGGTGTGACAGTCACGGCCCGGCCAAGACATTGGTCTAAGCGCGACAGCCTCTCGGCAGCCATACGTGCGAATGAAAAGTCCCATCGCTGTGTCTCGTTCCAATGTATAGCCGCCGCTCACCGCTGTCGCGCTTAGACCAATGTCTTGGCCGGGCCGTCACGCAGCGGCGTCTTATGAGCCCGTGGCTGTTATGGTGCAGGTAACTGAAAAGCAAAATATTTCGCTAAAGATTGCGCTACTTATGATAAGCGCAAAAGAGTACAGCTACGATCCGGGGTGGCACCATAGGGTAGTTTATAGTGTTTAAGTTTGACAAAGCCTGTTGCGGATTATTTCATTTGTATGTATGTAGTTGACAAAGCCTGTAGCTGATTTGTTTTATGTCCACTTGACGAAGCCTGCGCTGCCGATCACGAACTATTTTTGTTGGTATGGTTTTTGGGTTTGGTTATGACTTTGACTTTTTTTAATTGTATTTTTTTTAACCCTGAATAAATAATTTGAAAGATTAAACACAATAAAATCAATAAATAATCTATGGCGATAGTACGGCCACCCGATATGTATACTTGGCATTAAAAGTAGCACTCACCTCTGTGAGATACTTGGAAGAGTGCACCGGTGTAGCAGCCACAAACAGCGGCATCTTATGCGCCGGTGGATGCTGAGGTGCAGGTAACCGCCAAGCAGGGGAATTCGCTGAAGCCTGCGCTAGCTGTGCTAAACGTAGTTCAGTCGCCCAGGCGAGACGCGCGCCGGGCTCTTGTGCGCGGAACGTGACAGGTTCTTCGCGGCCTCGGATAGTGAGTTGTAAACAGCATGAGTCTACCCACGCCATCTCGTCGTCTTTTTTCTGAAAATAATGCAAAATAGATAGATTAGCATTAGGCAATGTATTCTCAGTCGTCATACCGTAGGATATTGTAAATTTGTAATCGATTTGGTTGATTGGTACGATTAGACAACTAGTATTAAAAACGTCAACATTTCTTGTATACCTAAATCAGACGGTTGAAAAGTTCTATACTTGTATCATTTTTTACGAAATACGACATAATTAGAAGAAAAAAATTTCATTTAATGAATCAAAGAGAAAGTTGTAAAATTGACGTCACTCCTCGACATAGTTTATATACCTGACACATTTTTCATGTTATTGCCAGATGAGAAAACATAAAGGCCCATTAGACCGGTATAAATAATACAGCAACAGACATATAGATAATGAAACCGTTTTTACAAGTCAAATCATTGTTTTTGGCAATTTTCACATATTTGACTGTAGGTAAATGTGCAGTCTTACCTGTATACTCTGTTGTATATTCTGTAACAATGCCCTAAACATCTCAGGCGCTAGCTCGTGGTATGGCGTCTTAAGAGAAGCGGCGAGATCTGCCATACGCGACACGGTTTCATAGTCGTGCATCAACGTCGACATCTCGTTGCAGAGAGAGTCGCCTGTAGACGACAGGGTACTGCTCGAGTTGGAACGGAGACTGCCGCTTCGGTTCATGCCTGGAATGGGAAAGGGTTAAGTATACGGCAGGAAATTTATTGATAGGGTTAATATTAATAAGAGCGCTATGTACAAGGCAAAGTAAAGGGGGTTATTAAAGCGTACTTTTACTAAAGAATAAGTTCGTAGGCGTTTTTATACATTTATTTACATATTTTCACCCATCCCCATGTGTAAAACTAGGATCTACGTAGTATTAAGGAAGGATACAATACTTATTACCATAAAAATACGTCATGTCATGTATCTGTAAAACTGAAATTAGACAGATCACTGAAACACTTCACAACTAAACGATTTCAAAACGATTCTCATCAAGCGGCTGGTAGCTGGCGGTTTTGTAATGCCTTGAGTAAAATAACCAGTCAAGGAAATGTTATTGTGGACAGCATATTATACGATTTAAATTTCAGCATCCCACATGGAACAGAGTAGCTATTGTTTACTTAGGGTTTACAATGAACAATTTCAAAGCTGACTGACAAATTTTGCCTGGTGCCGCTCTAGAATAAAGTCTGACTTCAGCCTACTATAGCTGTTTGATGAGTCTCGTATTATGTACATAACCCTAACGGTACCTTGGGCCAGCACCCGGCTGAGCGTAGGCGAGGTCCCCGTGTCGAGCACGTCGACATCCTGCACGGGGTGCGCCCACTTGAGCCCAAGGCGTTCCGCGTCGTCCCCGCTGTTGCAGACTGACACGCACACGACTAAATCGTTTAGCAGGAGAAGGCGACGCGGCTTGCACTTTGATAGGGCGCCTGATTGGTTGAATTCCTGAGTTGTAAAACGTTATGATTTAGTGAATTTAGTAATTGGCCAATTTAGTTATTTTTATATTGATTTAAGAATGTCGAACATCGTGCAGTTTAGCCTAGACAACCGCGTTAGCAAACGCATTTACCCATGAGACGCGGTTGTCTAGGCTAAAGGCTGACCCTATCAAATGGGCAAATGCGTTTGCTAAACTGGCACGGTCGCCATGTAAGGAGACAACTACAAGAGAACAAATTACAATTTCATAATAATAAACACATCTGTAACTTGTCAGATTAGGGATGTGAGCAGTTGAGCGCCAACGTCTGCTTGAGCAAGGGTGCGGCCAAACAAATCTGGAATATTCGAGGTAACGTTTCTCACTATTCAAGGGAAATGAAAGAAACATCATCACAAATATTCGCTGAAACTCAATAGAATTGATAGTATGTGTGGCCGCAGTGTTGGAGCTTACCAATTGCGTCAAATCGTCCTGCCGCAGGAGATGTCGCTTGTCAGCACGCGAAGCTAGCAGCCTCGCGGCTCCGAAGCGCGCCGCGCCACCCGCTCCACCCGCACCCGTCACGCCGCCGCGCGTTAACCGTCGTAACGCTGCGCGGAATGCCTATACAAAATTTATCAGGTCAATATCAAACAAATAGGTACTTACTACTAATAGACAGTAGACTTTAGTTATAACTACCTTGACAATTTCTTATAACAGTTCTTAGAAAACCTGGTTGTCAATCTCTTAGGAAACATTGGTGGTCTCTGTAATGTCGAGCTGCAGTCGTGATAGTAGGGAGTCACTGCGTGGTGTCTTTTCTTCCACCCATGGCCAATATTTGTGACCGCTACGAAGTACCCATTTGTAAAGAAGTACATATTGTTTCTGATAAAATAAATGTAAACTATAGGTACCTAGTAGTAATATTTGATAGACTTATTTATAAATACCTGGGTCCTTTCCGCTTCCCGCTTTCTTTCATTTAAAGCGTCAGCTAGAGCTTCTAGTCTCGTCAAAGCCCTCTGTAGGGCAACGCGGTCGGCGTGTCCTGGAGGCGTATGTTTTAGTAAATCCTGAAATAGAAGAATATCGTTATTCCTGAATTTTAATTACACATCAAAACGATAAGATACAACACTCTGTTATGATGACAAGATTGCTAAGGCTCAAGTGTTATTGATTATCACCGAAATTTGAACCACTACTTTACTGTGTTCCGAGTATGTATTTATCAAGAGAATAAAACTTTCAATGTCCGGCTCTGAATTGTAAATCTTACGACTTTGTAATATTACTTGCCGTGACCCATATCGTCACTACTTTTAAAAAATCTCGTATCTCACGCTGTTCCGTTCCTCAAAGTTAAAACGCAGTAAGTCTATATACATTCCATACATACTTACTACAATTTTCTTTTCATTGACAGACGAAGATACAAGTTTTTTTTAAAGTAGTGACGATATGTGGCGGCACTGACAGTTACCATACGGTACGGCTGGTACTATTAAAGTAAGGACTTAATACTCTGCTTCCGTTCGTATCGTAAATTGAATAAAGAGTTGCCAAAAATGAGTTGCTTAATTTGCAAAACGACTCAATTATCAATACACAAAACATCCTGCAGCAAACATGTCTTTGCGCAAAACCGACAGATTTCTCTGATAAGTCCTGTATTGGCAAATAATTGAAATACTTTACAGATTTAATGTGGGTCGAAAGTGTGATTTGTAATCATTAATTGAGGAATAACAAGGTTGTTAATTTTATCGCTTCCAATAAAAACGATTACAATTGCAAATTTGCTTAAATAATCAGCGCTTTAAAAGGACTTGACGTCTTAATTTGTAATTACAACACAGATACGAATTTAAAGAGGTGATTATACATACCTTTCATGCCGTCGGTATGACACAGATTCTTTTTTGTACTTTTACTGACAAGCAATTACCGATAACAATTTAATAAAGCATTGTTGAATTACAACATGAATTATGTCAATTGTTTGAATACAATAAAGAAAAACACTGGCTAAAAACTCCCACTGTATCATGTAGACAACATGTAGACGACGTTTCATCCAGTTTCCATTTAAACAAAGAAAAAACAATATCCTTTTGTTGACTTGTTTCTTTTATTTTCCCTACAAACATGTCTTAAATCCAAAATAGTCTGTGGCTTATCTTTTCTGACATAATGTGACAAAAGGGGTATTAGACTTTTTCGCGCGTGTCAAAAGTAAGCACTTAAAGCTTCATAAATATTAGCACGTGCCAGTTGTTCTTTTGTAAGACGAAAGCCATAAAGTGCGGATGGATTTCTAAGTCTATTCTTTCGAGCATCTTTCGGCAAATGTGTTCTTGGCAAGAACGTGACCAAACTCAATAGCGCAAAAGATTAAAACAAAGTGTTTTTATAGAATCTGTGACGAGCTGTAACCGATAGGTTTTATTACAAAGCGGCAACAAATGGCAAAAAAATACAGAGGGTATACAAATAATATAAACGACTCTGTTTTGAATTTATGTCAATTAAATTGGAAATTGAAAGAAAATCTAAATTCCATCAATATGTAAATTCAGGGTGTCCACTACTAAACCCAAAAAAAATTCCCTGACTTTTCCCTGACTTTCCATGACCATTTAAGAAAATTTCCCTAACCAAATTTTCAATTTTTACCCCTTTTGCTTAGGTAAAAAACGTTTTTTTCTGTCTTGAAAAAAAAACCTAAAAGTTTTTTAGGGTTCTGTACCTTAAAAAGGAAAAACGGAACGATTATAGGATCACTCGTGCGTCTGTCTGTCCGTCTGTAAATCCAATTTTTTTTTCTGGAATATGTTTGTTTTCTAAAGCACGAAATATTAAAATTTGCAAGGCAGTTCATACTTTTGTACCTAAGGTTAATTATTAAACTTTAATTTCTGGTTTTATAAAACTAACGTAAACGAAATCTGTAGTTGGTAGTTATCGCCATTTACTTTTCTATTTCTTCTATACCTTTCTATACTATACTATACTATACTTTCTATACCAGTGCCGGCTCGTGCATCAGGGTAGAGCGAATTTGAGTTCCGGCGCCCTTAGACATCCTACACCAGAAAAAAAAACATCTCGCGAGCGCAGCGAGCGCGTAAATTTTTCCCCTTTTTTACGTCCCTGGGGCTGGTAGTAGTTATTATGTACATAACATAGGAAACAAAATGGAGTACCTAGTCTATCAGAGCAGAGTAGTTATGTGCAAGTTGCGGAATGATTCCAAAAAAATCTTAAATTTCATGAAAAATTCACGAGACTTTCACGAAAAATAAAGGAAATTAAAATTTACGAAATGAAAAATAGTAAACGCGAGCGAAGCGAGCGCGAAATTTTTTCTTTGTTGTCAGCGTCGGGATGCCCATTTAGGTGTTTTGCCACTACATGATGCCTTTAGGTTTCCAAGTGTTTGAAGTTCTCTCATCGTCACGCTTATTATCCTCCTATGCTCCTTTGACTCATACAAATTGCGCCTCTATGTGACGTTTTGCGCCATTAGCTTTATAAGGAACTCCGCTTTGGATTGTCGGATAGATAGGTACTTGGACAGCGACGTAACTTTGTCTTTGTTGTTTTCACATCGCCCTAACAGAGACTGAATTTATTCCCGACCCCCTTCGCCATTTTGGAATATGTGGGTAGGGCACGCAATGTAAAAAAAATGTGGATTTTTCCGCATTTACGATTTTGGGCCGGATAAATTAAGGTCAGCTAAGAGTATGAAGATATCTCTCGTTAGCAATCACTGGGATGGAGGCCAGGTACTATACTTGTCATAAAAAGTCTAAAGAGACAATTTTAAGTGGCCTTAAAATCACTACCGGGAATCCATCTTTGCTGTCATGGATGTGGCCAACCCAAGAAATCATATTATTTTTTCAATACTTTTTTATTTTTTTTCTTGGTGCCAAGTTTTTCCCTGACCTCCAAATCATTTCCCTGACTTTCCCTGACTTTCCATGACCACTATGAGCTTCCCTGACTTTTCCCTGACTTTCCCTGACTTTCCAGAAAGTGGACACCCTGAAATTTCAATAGTCACGGTTAGTTGTCACTGAAGTCGGAATACATAATATACACATCCAAGTTTCGGAAAATACGCTTGGGAGACCAACTATGTACTCTTCAACTGCAAATACTTAAATAAATTGCTGTTCTAAGATCTACCTGGAGGAACATGATGAACCGATGCACCGGCTTGACCATGAGGGCCCCCCACATCTAGCGTCTCGCGAGCGTAGCGTCGGGCCAACTGTATGGAAAAAGTCGCCGCGACGGCTTTGCCATACAGTTGGCCCGACGCTGCGCTTGCGAGACGCTAGATGTGGAGGGGCCCGGAGTCCCAAGAAAGAGAGCCGGTCGTGCGCGCTGATCTGCTTGACCTTGAAGAAGTCCGCTAGAGCGCTCTTGCGCTTCGAATCCATCTTGGCTAGCTCCAGCGCCACAAAGAAGGCATTGGCAAGCGCGTTAGAAGACTAGATACGCATCAACTGGGATTAGCGCTCACAGAGCAAGACAGCTTTGGTCACTTGCCGGGTTTACAATTGACGTGTGGTGAGGGGTATAAAGGCTTGAGATCTTACCTGTAGGAACATGATAAACTGCGGGAACCGCTGCACCGGCTTAACCATGAGCCCGAAGAACGAGAGCCGGTCGTGCGCGCTGATCTGCTTGACCTTGAAGAAGTCCGCCAGCGCGCTCTTGCGCTTTGACTCCATCTTGGCTAGCTCCATGGCTACGGAGAAGTTGTTTATGAAGTCGGAGTACACGTCCAGCACCACGGCTTTGGAAAACGCGTTTAGGAAGACCTCGCCTGCAACAATAAAGCGTTTAAATTAACTTTGTATCAAACCGAAGCCTCTTATTACTTAAAAAAAAACTGTATAGTGGAGTCTCAAGTCGTCACGCGAGTGTGTACAAAACATAGTTGCATACTAAATCGCTCACATATGTCCAGCGTGGCAGTGAACTACTTAATAGAAGTTTGACGTTGAAAATAATATTGCGTAACCTGTAACTACATCAAAATCGTTATCAACTAAGCTTGGTCTCACTATAAGATTTTAGATCCCATTATTTATTTCATGATATAAATTACAGTATAAAAAGTCAACATTATAAGAGTTCGTGAACCTCCATCTTATATTCCGATTGGTTTCCTACAAAAACATACAAACAAGTTTATTTTATGCGTATATGTATATCATCGTGATACAAATAGATAATACTTATAAACAATGCATCTACCCACACCTGCATAACAATGTTGCATTTTAACATTTAACATTCATTCCCATTGAATCAACCGAGCACAGTCGGCACGATGTTCTCCATACATGGCTAAAGTATTTTTTAATCATGTCAGTAAGCTCATTACAGTATATTAATCCTCAATTATTCGCTATGCAGGTGCTAAACCGATTACCAAATGGGTGGTCGACACTTCAACAGCCGGTCTAGTTGTGGTGCTATGTGGCGACCGAAACTCAGTCTGGCTCTGTCGCACCACTACAGAAGAGCGATAGAGAGAGCTTCGTACGATAGCTTACGTAGCGTAAGCGATTGTGCTGGTACCCTGTTAAAGCTTACGTTTAATGTCAGCAAGGTTTTTGACACTTGAGCCGAGTGACGGTAATCCAAGGTCTTGAGCACGACCTTGTACAATCAGACGCTAATCTTTACACAAACTCTCGCAATGTTCTGTTAAGTGAAATATAAATACTTGTAAAAATGTTATTTTTGTGAGCTTCTTTGGTAGGGAACATTCAATATTTCAAAAGACGTTTGATTGTGTGTTATTTCTACGGCGACATATAAATATTAAAATAGGTAATAGAATAAAAACAACACGGAAGTTTATGTCGACAAAACCAAATAACGAACATAAGAAGATTCGTAAGTAAATATTCACGAAGAGGCATAGGTACCTTGGTTCATATTGTCATGCCTTTAACGTTTAGATTTGTTGAATTCGCGCATCATCATGTATGACACAATTTGCAACAAAATGCCTATCGTAACTATTAAGGAATAACAAATCCGGAATAACAAAAACGGATTAGTTTTTTTTTAAGTATCAGCAACGCCTGTTGACAGCTGAACTAATTTAATTAAGAAAAAAGTAATCGCTTACAAGCGTGTCGTCTAGGATTAACTTTAATGCCTGACTAATTAAATAACAGACACGGTATTATTAACTTAAGATTACGGTCACGCTTTATTTTCTTGGTTCTACTAATTTCAGTATGACCTTAGTACTTAGATAAACAAATCTATATACACGCGTGCCGTGTTTGCCTCTAATAGGCTACTTGACCCTTTTTTAAAGTGTTTTTTATATTATTTATTACTGTCCAATTAACCGAAAAAAATACTACCATATTTTATTACGACTTGAAAACCACAAAAAAACATTTATAAAGTTTACTTTAACTTAATTAGGCAAAAACATCATTATTAGCCATGTTAATCTATAGATTGTCTGCGCATGACGTAAATCGAATTGAGCACAAAATTTTCTGACATTTGAGTTATGAGGCATAAAGTTCATCATGTCAGTGATTGACTCGGCATGAAGTTAGGTTCTATGACGTCGCTACACGTCTGACAGCGTTTTCGGTGGCCAAAGTTCAAATAAATATTACACACATTTTTAATCGAAAATACGTAGCCACCATACACTTTTAAATACCCAAAATCTACAGAGTGGGGCCTGTAACAAAGGCGAAGAATTGAACTCTAGGCTATTCTCCTTATACTAAGCAACATTTGTTTGGCGACTTTTAAAAATAACTTGTATTTTGATTTTTATCACCCTTGAAAGTTTTTTCTAAGAGGTAATGCATTGCGAATTCTGTTAAGTTTAAAGTGTGACAGACAACGTCAATGACAACAATAATGGCGTACATTGAAGCTAATATTTATTTTGTATGAAAAATTAAAAATTTAAAGACTTCATAATTTTTAAAAGTCACTGAACAAATGTTGATCAGTATAAGGAGAATAGTCTACAGTTCGATTCTTCGCCTTTGTTACAGGCCCCACTCTGTATAAAAATTGGTTTCTTATGTCAAATACTACAGGAAACAATAATTTCTTGTGCCAAATTCGATAACAGTCTAGTAGATTATTATAAATGAATCAATATTATAAGTATGTCCTACTCAAATGGGTGCTGAAGCAAACTTGTTTTACATCTTATTATTTATATATTTTTTTATATTGCCTCTATTTGCATTTAGTAAATTAAGAAATTAATAGAACGAAACGCGTGGAAGAAATAGAGGGAGCCCGTTGCCCAGCACCAGAACATAACAGGCTAACAGAAAATATAAAAAACATATGTCCGACTTATGAAAAAAAGAATACATATCACAGTTATTACATAAGATATTAAGAACAAACTTGTATCAGCAAACAACTACAGGTGGTCCGACCGGAAAGTATAACATGCTGAATCGAGTTGCACTTTGCACGGCGGTGTTATTATAATTCCCAGTATTTATTTTCTATCTTAGGCTAGGCTGTTTATAATATGGATATAAAAGTAAAATACAAAAACACATACAAAACAATATAAAAAAAACATATAAACACATTATAAAAAACCTAACCTAGGGTGCCGCCAGCAGCGGGGCAGGGCCCAAGCTGCCGGTGGTTAGGGCTGCAGAGAGAGGAACCGTCGGACTATCCGCGCCGTGTCCAAGATCACCGCCTTCTGCATCTGGCCCTTGATCCAGCCACCTAGCGAGAGTCTCTTAAGATGTTGGTCGAGACTCTTCGCTATGAGACCGTTCGCTGAAACGACTATCGGAACAATGATCGTTGAATCAACATCCCACATGGCGGTTATCTCGTGAGCCAAGTCTAGGTACTTACTGGACTTGTCCTTCTCGGCTTTCACGAGATTCTCATCATGGGGGATGGTGATGTCAACGAGCACTGCCCGGCGTTGCAGTCGATCTATTATCACAATGTCAGGCTTATTGGCTACAATAGTCCTGTCAGTGATAATAGATCGATCCCAATAGAGCGTGGCACGACCATTTTCAAGAACTGGCGCAGGTAAGTACTTGTAGTACGGTACTTCGCGGTCCACAAGGCCGTATTGAAGAGCAAGTTGCTGGTGAATAATCCTGGCTACGAGATTATGTCTGTGCAAGTACTCGCCGTTAGCAAGATGAGAACAACCGGAAATGATATGCCTGAGTGACTCTCCGGGACGGCGGCATGCCCGACAAATGTCGACCGTACCGTCCTTCAGGATATATTTCCGGTAGTTGTTCGTCATCATAACTTCGTCCGCAATTGCACAGGCAAAACCCTCGGTTTCTCCGAAGAGGTCCCCGAATCGTAACCAGTTCACCGATGCGAGCAGGTCTACATCGGGTCCCGTGAGGGCCTTGTAGAACCGCCCGTGTAGCTGCTTGCTCTCCCATATCGCCTTGCGGTCCGCAGTACTTAGTACCACAGGTTTGCGCCAGTTCTCTTTCGCCAAGGAGAGCGGCGTGAGGTTTCCGTCAACTGCCACCACATCACGATGCATCCCACACTCGTTGTTAAGGAAGTAATTCCTGAGATTGTACACCTCACGGTTGTGGAGATCTTTGGCGTTTAGGAAGCCTCGACCTCCGCACTTCCGTGGGATGTACAATCTCATAACAGACGAGCGCGGGTGTAACATACGATGTGTGGTAAGCAGTGAACGGACCCTCCGATCCAGGGCGTCCAGCTCAGTCTGGGTCCACCGTAGTATGCCAAAGGAGTATGTGAGTAGAGGCATTACCCAGGCGTTAAAGGCGCGCACTTTGTTGCCTCCTGACAAAAGACTGTTAAGGACTTTTGTGAGCCGACTGAAAAAGCGCTCCTTCACCGACCGTCTAATGCCAACATCCTCAATACCCAACGACTGTGACATACCAAGGTACTTATAGGTTTCTGATTCAGAGATAGATCTGAACGACATCGTCTCAGAAAGTTGAAAATTTTCTGAATTTACAACCTCCCCCGCTGTACATGCATGACCGCACACTTATCGACACCAAACTCCATTCTGATGGCGGTACTGAAAACTTCTGTGGTTTTCAATAGCACCATCAGGTCTTGGGTGTTCGGTGCAAATAGTTTGAGATCGTCCATGTACAGAAGGTGAGAGATGACTTCACCCTCTCTCCGAAGCCGGCAACCTAGCCCAGAATCCTTCAGCAGCGTGCTGAGGGGATTCAGAGCTAGGCAGAACCATAATGGACTCAAACTGTCACCCTGGAATATTCCTCGCTCAATCCTTATGAAGTCCTGCGGGCCAGGGGGCCATCCCTGCCTCCTGGTTGACGAAGGACTGTGGTCCACTGCCTCATACATGCAGCCAGGAAGGATATTAAAGCTGCATCAAGTTTATACAGCTCCAATACCCTTCTCAGCCATGAATGAGGCACCGAATCATAGGCCTTCTTATAGTCAATCCAAGCGGCCGAGATGGCTCCCTTGTTCCGCCGAACTTGTTGGCAGATGGTCATGTCTATGAGGAGGAGCTCTTTAGTACCACGGGACCCAACCCTACATCCATTTTGAGCGGGAGCCAGAATGTTGTTAGCGACAATATGCGCGTTAATTTTTGCTCTCAAAATGGATGTAAGGAGCTTGTAAAGTGTAGGCAAGCACGTAATGGGTCTGTAGTTTTTTGCTTCCGTGGTACTACCGGACTTATAGAGCAGGAAAGTAACACCAGTTGTTAGGGAAGGTGGGAGAGAACCAAGATCGAGGGCTTGTTGAAATTGCGTTGCCAAACGCGAGTGCGAGCATCGAAACCATTTTAGCCAGAAGTTGTGCAATCCGTCCGGTCCAGGACTTTTCCAGTTCTGGGCCGTACGGGTAGCACAACTTACGTCGTCGGGGCTGATGGTGATAGCCCCCATAGGCTCGATGTTCTCGCACTCACGTTCGACAACGGTCATCCACTCGCCCTCCGTGTGCTCAACGGGCACCGACCAGATGCTACGCCAGAAATCAGACATGGCAGTAGCATCCGGCAGCCGCACGTCGGACACACGAGGGTCGGTTTCCTCCCACCTTCGGTATACTTTCCTTTGGTCGATTATAATTATTAATACAATATCTGGGCAACCGAGCTTCGCTCGGTTCTGTTTCGTATCCTTGACATGTGTCGCCATCTAGTTCAAAAATGAATAGTACCTACATCGAGCGAAAGAATTCTCAGCCTTAACAACACAACTACTCCACACGAGATGGCGCGCATTTCGCCACAAAAACTCAAATAGTGTATTTTCTATTCGTTTTAGCCTTGACCTGTGTTTGCAATAAATAGTACTTACATCGACCGAAAGAATTCTGTCTTAACAGTACAACTACTGCACACGAGATGGCGATAAACTCGAAAATTCGCGTTTTCCGGGACCTAAGGATAAGTTAGACCGATTTTTCACCCCCAAAAACCCCCACATAACAAATTTCTGCGAAATCGTTAGAGCGGTTTCCGAGATCGTCAGTGTAAATAAATATATATATAAATAAATAAATAAATAAATAAATAAATATACAAGAATTGCTCGTTTAAAAGTATAAGATACTACGTTGGTTGCAAATAAAATAAACATTTAATTTCTCTCTTGGATAAACATAAGCCACCGATTTCTTTTGCGACTCAAAGTAAGGCAAGTGACAGGTTTATGGTCTAATTTTTAGTAGACATTTACACCTTATAGTCGCACTAATATTGGGGAGCGATAGAGATACATCAAGTGTTTCGTTATTGTAGTGCAAGCGATCTTCAACTAGACTAGGTCGGCTGGTCTATGATGCCAATAGTATACACCACTGTCACCCGAAAGTGTCCCACAGATTACCAGTTCGCCGAAGGATATCTACCTGTCATATTAATTACACATCACTCATTAAGGTAACAGTGCCGAATAACTGACAAGCTGACACCGTCCAGCGAAATGGTGGGTCCCTTTAGCCTAGGAGAACCGTACCTAAGCAACAGATCTTCTACGCGTCTAGGATTGCAGGGCTACTTGGACGCTATGGGCTAAATGGATGCCACCAGCGATCGATAAACTGTCGCTGACATACGAGGCTGTCTATGTGGAATTGTGGACTTACTTAGTCAATTGGCAAGGCTTTGGTCTTCAGTTGATGTAGAATGTCACCAAGGCTTACAGGTGTAGTACAAACATACCTATTTTTTCATCGCGGTCCCACGTCCGCGCGCAGTCCGCGAGTGCTGTGCGGAAGTGCAAGTGGCACTGAAGTATGTCGGGCAGTCGGTGGAACAGCGTCTGGATTTTTGACGCGTTTAGGATTGCAGGGCTACTTTCTTCTAGAGGCTTCTTGTAGTCCTGTCAACAAAGCAAAAAGTATGAACAAAAAGTTTTAATTATTGTAATACCAATATGAAATAATATATAACCGCGAGATGGTTGGTAGGTACCTAGGTACGCTAATGCCATTGTAAACCGGTGAGCTCCATCTTAGGCTCTGCCTTCATTTTCCATCAGGTATCACTTGGGTCTATAGACGATATAATAATAAAAAAAACTGCCTCACGCGTCGGCACTAGTTTGTTTTACAATCAAACGTAAACTGCGGCGTTTGCTTGCCTCTTGACGCCGCTTGGCGCCGAATGCCTTCTTTTTTGAGAACATTTTGCAGCCATTAATAGTTAATACAGATGGTATAGTGTCTTAACGATTGTCATCTCTCTACGTAACAGCGGACAGTACATGAATCGAATCGTGAGTTTGAGATCCGGATATAGACAGTGACAGGAACTATTTTTAAAACCCGGAAATAGAGTCCGGTTGAGGTCGTAATTGAAATGTACTTGTCAGGTGGGTGGGCTCACGTGAGAGTTTTTAGAAGTACCTATTTATTCGGCTCTACTATTTAGGTATTTTGTTCTAGCAAATGGATCATTCCATGGGCTGTCCCGTAGAAACTCATTATATTTCGTGTATTGCAATTATTATTTTCACCTTAAAGCAGGCGATCACATTTCTGTGCATAATTCTGCACAATACTTAAGATAAATCCTCTTACATCAGCCATTTTGCAGCTAATTCGCGTTTGTACGGTACAACGGTAGACTATTTCATGGAATGCTTCAAATAACTATGTATAACTTGCTATAACTATGTAACTATGTATACTTACTATAACTTGGACGAATACTTTGGCAAAATATTTGATTGACATAGATAATTTTATTTTAATTTTTATTGTTTTAAACTATTGAATTGAATTAATGTGACAAATTGTATCAATTTTTGTATTGTAATTTTATCATATCTATGTTCAAATTTTTATACTTATTCATCATTTTATCGAATCGTTTTAAATTTTACACTATGAATTGTTTAATGTTATAATGTGAATTTTATTAATACCTTTTTGAGATGAATATTCCTACATACCTAGTTGGTTTAGTTTAGCTTAAGATTCTATTGATACTGTGTATCCACTACTGCATGGATTTGTCCTTATTTGCAATAAAGCTTTGAGTATTGAGTATTCAAATAATTTTCATCTTCAGTAATAAGTTTTACGTCATGCTGTCGCAAAAAATCATTAGAGCTTAGTTGATCCTGTCTAACTAGTAAGGCAATATAAACCTACCTAACATGACAACGTAGTTACCGTCACCTTGTACTTTGTCGCGTGACGTGATTGTCACATGAAAAAACGTCGCGAATCACAGAACGTCATTTCTCGAAATACACCTCATTATGAGTGAGGTTGCTAGTGCAAATACTTGATCGATGCCTTGAGATTGTTTAAAGCAAAGATACATCTTCAAACGTTGATATTAAGTTGAAATTGCTATAGATGTGGTATATGAAAATATCACAGAGCTTCAAAACGAATCTACTATCAAACTACCAATAAATTCCGAGGTTTGGTATCTGGCTGGCAATTTAAAAAGTTTTATTGCAGTTTCCGAGGCCAGGCAAGGCGTTAACTCGTAGCTTGGGTCAATACCCTAATTTCATTCTGCTGCCAAAACGCATAAATGTGAAATTCGGCAGGTTGCTTGCATTGCAAGTAACAATCATACATTGTAATTCGAATGATTGCACGAACTTACTCGATTGGATTCAACCAAGTCGTAGATTTATTTTTAGACGCAGACAATCTCAGATAGGAAACCGTAATTTGCCTGTATGTTGATCAGTTTACACTTTGAATATAGTCTGTTGGGAAAGAGTATGGGGACCTATACATTGTGTGACTCGTCTCCTTCAGAACAGATTATTACATAAGTTGGTCCTGAAAGATATAGTTAATTTTAACAACCACTGAGATATCGTTCAACTTGCGTAAGTTAATAGAATATACCGCCGCCTGTATGCAAATAACTACATAATTTATGCTAATCCTAAATTGTTTATAATAGAACACAAACGATTAACACTTGGCCTTGTGATTATGTCTTTTTAGCCTTATGCAAAACTGTCAGGTGACGATATTAGATATAACGGGTCAGTCATAATACTTATATTGAATGCGTGTAAAGCCATAATGCTGTACCGCCAAGGATACACGTGCTTTATACAACTATAAAATAGTCGTAAATCTTAAAGATATGGGATTGCGACCTCGCTTCTAGTATGCCGGCTATTGAAATCGGTGTTTTGAAAGGAATATTTATTCCTCTGATACCTATTTCTTTGGTAGTGGATTCGATCATTGTAGGATCGGATATAAATAGAACAACCGGCTTAAAATTTTGAGTAAGTACCTGCAACATTAGGAGTAGGTACAGCAGCGAGTGGTCCATACAAGCCGATTCCCACCGGCTTGCCTAAAATTTATTACTAGCAAAATAATAATGGGTAGGTCTTAATACATTTCTGATAATCTTATTGGGCAGTTAACACTGTTAACAGATTGTTTGACTTGTGGTCTCACCTCATAGTTTTACAAATCTTTTTTATTTACGTACTAGGTTGTCCTACTGCTAGTTTAGGTGTAAAATATGTATTGGCTTTCATCCAGGTATAACTCCAGTGGTGTTATCGTTTATATAAATCGATAAACGTTATTATTAAACTAAATTACAGGATTTAGAGAAATTCGCGAATAATTTTGCACAAAGAAAATCCAATTTTCGCGACATTAAAATGCATGAGTTGCAGATACCAATGAACTCAATACGATTACATAAGAACAAACAAATAAGCATAATACAATTAGATAATATATTGAAGAAATCGGTTTATAATCAGTTATGCAGCGAAGAAGCATGAATGCAGTGTTACAATGGCGGCTAATCTTTTTCTGAGCGCTCGAATACGCCGTGGGCTGTTTGTATTTATGGAAGCAAACAATAAAATGTGTTCACAATTGCAATAGCTAATGTCACATTAAAATGGCGGCGTTTAAAACAGTGACCTCGCGTTTGCAAATACTGCCTATTCAAACCTGCCCTACTTCCTAATATGCTAATCTCTATAACATGTGAATTGTGGGCGAAACAATAACAAAAGTGGGCCAGGCAGGTTTCCGAATTTGCATATGTTGAGATTTTGACAACCAATCAGCTACGGTCTTAAAGATCATGAAAATTCATAAGATGCATCTGGCTAGAACGGAGAAAGGAAATTTTAAGAAACTCATTTTGACTAGGTAGTGTTGAAAAATGTATGTTGACATGAAAACCTAGCTCAAACACAATAGGCACTACCTAGTTTAGAACCAGTCAATAGGATCTTTGGCATAAAAGGAGAGAAAATAAGAGGGATAACAAGTAATTATTCGTTTCATAAAAGATAAAAAGAAGAAAACAATAGGTAGCATCTAGTTATTAGTCCAGATCAATAGGATCTCTGATTTAAATTGAGAGAAAATAAGACAGACGAGATGTAATTAGTTTCATAATTAAATAAAAAGAAGAAATGCTTAAAGAGAATGTAATGAGTTAAAATATTTCTCTTTCACCCCATAAGTATCGCAACGGTTAAACAACTGGCATATTGCGTAATTCAAAGAGAAATTCAGTAGCTGTTTTCAATCAACTTTTATAGGATGAAGAAAGACAGCAAGCAACTTCCCGAGCGACTAATCTCGTTACCTAAAGTAGCTGCAAGTCATAGTTTTGCAACTGTCAGCTTACGATTTAATTAACCCGCATGTCATGTCACACCTCCGTACGAGCGCAAAATAAAAGTCGCGAGGTGTCCGATTACGTAATATCGCATAAGAGTTATACGAACAATTCTGCTATCATTCTAAGCATACTTCCTTTCCCGATCACGAATTTCTCCGGAGTCATGAGAAATGTCAGCGTGTGTTATTCAGACGTTGGCATCGAAGATGTGTATCTAGAAACCAGTTTGCGAACAGTGGCTTGTGTTAGCCGGTTGACGGTCCGACGGTGTTGCGTAAAACAAATATTTGAAACGGCCGTGTAAGGCTAATTACAGATCATTTGCGGGAGATAAACATTGCGAACTTTAATTGTTTAACCTCCATATTAGTTACATGTATAATATTCGCAATATGTTTTAAGAAATCGACTTTACTATAGCGTTAGATGTAATGCAGTTTTTGTCTATTAAGAAATACCTAATTGAAATTTGCACGAGTACGAGTTGCGCAATTCTAAATATCATAGTGGTCACAAAAACGTACACACATTCATTGAATGCAGGGTCATTTTAAGTGCTCACAACGGTTGTGATTGCACATCGAAATTATCTTAGAGTGCAGTTAAATATTTTTTTATCAAAAACTGTGTATTAAACTCCTGCCAAGTGTAATTTGCTATAAGCCACACATGAAACCACAGAGCAATAAAACTCTTTAAACTTTTAAACACAGCTATTGGCTATGCGCCAAGGGTAGGTCCGTGTAAACCGTCCACGTATCAGATTCGCTAACAACATAGCTTACATAGCCAACATAGCGCATATTAAGCTGTCATTCTTCATGCCAAATACTTTTAGTCTAGGGAATGGAATGCGTTCCTGGTGTACATATAGCCCTCACCACTACAAGTATAAGATGACATAATGTATCTTTGAGACTATTGCTGAACCCGTGAACTTATTGTTTTATTATTGTGCCCTTATTATCCCATTGCAGACAGATTTCTAGCAGTTTCTTTTGACCGTCATTGAGACAAGTAAAATTAGCTGTACGAAAAATGGTTTTATATTTTAAAACAAAGGATGTAGGTAACAAGTCCAATTTAGTGACTGATGAGGTGGGCGTAAATATCTGCGACATTCATACTAATGCAGCTATTTACGATTAATATAGATATAGGTACAATGTACTTGCATTTAATTATGTTCAATATAACCTAATTAACACGGTTTCCCCGAACAAGACAATATGTAAATCGCGTTTTAGGACAACCCAAGTGACGTTTTCATTGCTTTTACCGATAATGCGTAAAAGAGGCAATTTATTTAGTAACGATACAATCTAGTATCGAGCACTTTAACAACACGAAATAGGCGTAATTTGCTTATATTGCTTAGCAAACAGCTGCAGACCCGATATAAATATTACAACCGTCAGAGCATTTAAACCATGCAAAACGTCGTATAGAACTGTAAAGTTGTGATTACGCAGGTAACGCAGGTGACTTTTACGACCGGCGACTGCGTACTGCATTGTGTGCGTTGGCGTAATCGGTAGTAATATAGTGTAGAGTCTACACTAGCGTGCATCGACGCCATCGACTAGTCAATTCTATGGTTGCTGCTCAAAGCAACAGCAACATCATTTTCCGTAGCAATTACTAAACTGACTAAGTCAATGCTCAGAATGGTCCTTAGGTCTTCAGGCATGAAGTCACGTTAACCCTGTCATTGCACTAACCCTTATGGCTTTTTAGGGTTGTCAAAAGTCAAGTAATTACCTTATCTGTGGCTGTGCACGCAAACGAACGTCAGGTGTGCCAACCCGCAAATAGCAACGCTGAGCTGAACGTATACCCGAGTTCGCCCTATGAAAACAGTCGCTCAACACACAGTATGGGTTAAATGTAGAGGTATTGCCACTAGTATAGTCCAGAAATTGTTTAGTCTATTTAATTCAGTTCCTTCATTTTTAATAACAACTTTGCACTCGCGGACACGAGGCCGCTGCCTTTAAAGGCAGGGTCGCCATGTACGGATGGAAGAAACAACAGCTTCGATGAATATATGCTTTATTCTGACGGATATTAGGCAAGCTATATACACTATACACGATTATATGTGACACTATCTGGGTCATCATCATCATCATCATTTCAGCCGTTAATCGCCCACTGCTGAGCATAGGGCTCCCTTCGTGTACGCCACTTCTCCCGGTCCTGGGCTAATCTCATCCAGAAGTACTCGGCGTTATGAGCGATATTCGTGTTCGCGCGGAGCGAGACGTAAGCGCCAGCGACAATAAGGTCTTTTTACCCAGATAACGTCACATATAGGCAGTCGTACTCGAACTTGCATACGTAAATACATACTACACCACAATATACTTACGTTGACGAGCCGCTGCAGCGTCGCGACGTACGAGTTCTCGCTGTGTATGATGGCGGCGACGACGTGTCGCCGCCGAAGCTGCACGGCCGTCAGCGCGTCCGGCGGCGGCGCGAGCGACGGTGGCGCCACGCGGCCGCCGCGCACCTCGCCGCCGCATGAGAAGAGGTCTTCTTCGAGCTGGAATGAAAACAAGACCATTAGGTAAATAATAAATTAATAGACTCACACCACACTACCTCGCGGTGCCCGTGTAGGTAGGTCGAACTTATATTCAAGTAGTTTTTTCCTGCGGCTTCGCTCACGTTAGACAGAGACAAAAAGTAGCTAGTAGTAGTTACTCTCCATCCCTTCAACTATCTCTACTTAAAAAAATCACGTGAATTCGTAGCTCCGTTTTGCCGTGAAAGACGGACAAACAAACAGACACACACACTTTCCCATTTATAATAGTAGTATGGATTTATTGGGAGGCCTTCCCATAAACAGTGACAGGACGTTCAGCCACATTGGATTCTGAATGATGCAGAGCACAGTTACAAAAAAGTTGTTACAGTCCAGGATATGATTATGCAACTTGTAACTAACTCATATTCCATCTTTATTAGATGTAAGTCACGAGGTTAAACGCTGGTTTGTTGAGGTACATATTTGACACGCTATGGTAACAAGGAACAGGATTTTTCGAGGATATGCATTTGCTCGATGCAGTTTGCTGTAGTGAATCTATTCCTTCGCGTGGCAAGCTCCTATTGCAACTTTAAAATGTAGGCCACGAGGTTGAACGCTCTTTGTTGAGGTACACGCTATGGTAACAGGGAACAGGATTTTTTACTGCAATCTATCTAGAGAGTTGTGACACTTGTGACTTGTGATAAAGGCGTAGAGGTTATTGTTACTGGTGGTTTGCGGTTGCAGTTACATTGTCATGCTGAATTCTTCATCACAGGCCTTTGCGTCTATTGCAGATGATTTACACATCTTGCTAAATTCTTACTCACATAATAACACAATATGTTCTATTTTAATATATCACGTCTTTAGATAAAAAAAAAAACTCTTATAAATACAAAAACAAAAAAAGACAAATAACAAAAACTTAATTTCTGGCCGGGATTCGAAACCCTTACGATCTATCTGCGTACATTAGACCGACCTCGTACGACTGAGCTAAGCGGAATCATGCGCGCGCGGCGTAATTAACGACCATAATCATGAAAACTCGAAAATTCGCGTTTTTCGGGATCTAAGGCTACGCTAGATCGATTTTTCACCCCGAAAACCCCCACATAACAAATTTCAGCGAAATCGTTAGAGCGGTTTCCGAGATCGTCGGTATATATAAATAAATAAATATACAAGAATTGCTCGTTTAAAAGTATAAGATATTACTATAATAGGTTTTATGTGTACAGGAGAATCACGCGTTAAGTTTCTTTATATCAAAGCACACATATGTCTTACTGGAAGACTGACAGTTCACGACCACTAATGAGAATTATTAATAAATCATTCCTCTTCGTTACTCATCACCATCTGAGATGCAGCCTAACGTGGGATACCGACAGCGGCGTGTCGCCCCGGGCTATTCTTAGTAAATGTTTTGGTTCCTTTTCAATGCCCATTTTAACTCGCTATTATCAAGAATATAATTATAAACGTGCATTTAAAGAATATTTAAAATGATTATTATAATATTAAATAAGCAAGCACGCAAGCTAATAAACATAAACTTCCATGGCCATAAAGGGACAACTCATGCAACTTAATGAAGTGTCGGTTAAGTGAATATTACGGTATCAGCGCTTAAGTCATGCGACTAAGGCTTAGGTCACCGCTGTACACACAATAGCTGCATAATTGCATCAATTACAGCGCTATGCAACATGCAACTGAGATACCATCCGATGCATGTGCAGTGTTTGCTAAACAAATGTGTTAGGCTATTTTTCTGCCAGGGGTGTGCGGAGGTAGTAATGAATTATGATAAAGGATAAGCTATGCTGTTTTTATTAAAGCTAAGCCGCCCAGGCCTCGTAGCCGAATGGCATTTCTGCGACGCGAAACGCCACCGAAACGCCGCAGAAATGTAGTCTGGCTCTGTCGCGCCAATAGATATGCAAGAGCGATAGAGATATTATCGTGAGCGTTTGTGCATTCGGCTATGCACACAGTACCGATGCTCAGAGGCCTATGTAGAGATACGCTTGGTGGGTTGGGCACGTCCACATCAAAACATAATCAAGGCAATACGCGAAGATTTCATCATAAATAGACAGTCCTTGCTGGCAAAATTAATTTGACATTTGTGTATAAAAGGCTACTTTATAGTAAGATTTATGGCCAAAATATGCAAATTCTTAATGTCGAATGTGGTTTAAAGTTTATTTAATAGTACCTATGTACATACAAATATGATGAGAGATGATGTTAGCGTGCTGCGTGAACTCATTTCGATATACCGAAACGGAGGATTAGCTGGTATTCTATTCAAATAAACATTAGCTTCGTTGAATCAGTTTCAAGTACTTGCTAAATCTATAAACATCATCAAATAGTGGGCAATTCTAGCTACATATCCCCTGCCCAAAACATTAGAAATAAAGGATTAGCCAGTTGCGTAGAAATCACACCAGACATCTTATCCGTCACGTGAACTCAACCAGACGAGCCGACAGGAAAACACATTTGCACGTAAACGTCAAAAGTAACATCCTCCACCGCACTCACGTCATACTCAGCCATGCAATATTCAGCCTTATCACTAAGAAGCTTCACACAAAACATGGTTAGATCGGCGAGAAACCGAGCAGGGCACACGATTTAAAATTTACTTTTGACATTTACGAATAGCACGTTATTCACGTAATGACACTTAGAGCAAACTGAGATATTACAATCGTATACATGGATCTCCGCTGAGGCACTGTACACCCGCACATGATTGTATCACCGTGTTTTTCTTATTATTTGTCCATAGCTAACTAGGCTCGACATGACCGGCCGTGCGACTGGTTCGTTACTGCGCTCGTTGAAAGAATGCCCAATGACCGCGTGAATCATTCTATAATATAAATGTGAATCATGTACTATATATCCTTCCTCGTATTAATTTGATATACATGTAGTAATGTTATGGTCTGTGACCAATGAGCGGAGTCCTTTAATTCCAGAAATTGTCGGCGCGAGTCAATGGCCTGTTTGCGGTGTGTTGGTGCGTTGTGTTTGCTTTAATGTGTATAATTGGAAGAAGACCTAGTTCATTAGTAGTCCTGGCCCAGAATTATGAATGAGGACGTTAGACTAACTAACAAGGCTCGTGTGTGAATGGGTTTATTTTATTCATCATGCCAGTGTTGTATGACGTAAGTCCTGTGAGTGATAGGTGGAGTAGCCTGCTATTTATTCGTGTGTTACGATGACATATGACTTACATTTAAATTCCGATATATTTACTTACTATACCTATTACAGTATTACACGGAAACTTTCCCTTCACTAGCCTAATTTGTAGGTACTTTTGTTGTAACAATAAAATTGTTTCTATAACTAAGAATTAATCCTTGATTTAACAAACCGCGCTTGCAATAACACCAATTAAAATGTATTCTTCCACATTATGAAAGACTTCATTCACAATGCAAAACAAATATTGACTCTTTACTGCACCTCAATAAAAGAAAATAATAGAAAACAGCAACACAAGGAAAGGTAAACATTCAGGCCAGGCGCGCGGTCTTAATAAAACGGTATTATCGTTAAAAACTATAACTTGTAGTTAACTTGAACTGCCAAAAACGTTAAAAAAAAACAATATTTGATTGAGGTAAGTACCAAAAATTATCAACATCCTACCGCAAAGGGCATCGCTCAAATCAACGGAATAACAGTGCGGAAGTTCCGTTAAGAAAAATTAAAATATTGTGGTTTTGTGACTAATATGCGGTGTTGTTCTACTTTAAATTCCCTGTCATCACGCTTGAACCTCAATGCCATAATAAAATAAATATAATTAAATACTTTTTATTAGATGGACAGTTAGTGCGTCAATGGTTAGTCAAATTGCGGTTGCATCAAAAGTCCGACGAGTCATTTATACTCATTATAAAAGTTGGAACAGAATATGTAAATTGTCTGGGGTGAAGATTCTCGTTATTTCCTTCCCTCGAGTTACGTGACACACGTGTCAGTCCGTTCGTGGACGTAAACAAATAATCTTGATAACAATAACAACATTGCACGTTGGTGATTCGGTAAACAGTATTAGTAGGTCGCAGTGAAAGCAAATAATAAAGGCATTGGGACTTCTAAATGGAAGTTTTTGCTTTTTAATGTTTTGGTTGTGTTTGCAAGTATTTAAGTAATATTGTCTTCGGTTACCGCGATAGTTACTCATGAAATAAAACTATGGAAACGGATTAAATCGCGTATAATGAATTTAAAATACATCCCGACGTTTCGCGTATAATGAATTTAAAATTCATTTCATTCATTCATTTAATCCGTTTCCATAGTTTTATTTCATATTTAAGTAAGTTTAACTTTAGGATATCAACGCCACATAGGATACTAGTGTGGGAAGAGCATATTATATTTGCCAAATATTATTTGGGGTAAATGGCTAAAAATGTTCTTTTGGAAGTCTCAGATCCTAGATACCGACGAATCCTTAAAAAACCTCTCCATCCTTTAGAAGACCCAATGGTAGAGTGGCGATCTCTTAAATTGTGTCGGTCTGTCGGCGGTTTATCCTTTTTGGATCATTGTACCATAAAGCAAAAAGTTCATCGATAGGGGGAAATAACGGAAGAAAAGAGTAAATTAATGTCCATAAGTATTTGTTTGTTCTAAACCGTGACTAATACATAAATGAGTTTCTCTCAAAAGTTTGAACACCTGACCGCACAGTTTCTACAATTCCATTGAATACTGAATCACCGCACCAAATCGCTCCAACCGTTCCTTTGAACTTCGCTAAAGCAAACTGGAAACTTACCTGTTTATTTTCACTGCTACTATTCCTCTGGTGATTAATTTGCTTTTCAGAATCTATTTTTGGGATATTTCGCAGATTTAAGAAAAAACAAATATTGTATTTTTAGAGATTTGTTGATTCCTAACGCGCAAAAAGTTAATATTTTGGCAATCGCGGCCTTCAATCTCCAATGATGTCACAATATGAGAAACGTGTTCTAAAGTTGGTAGTGGGTAAGCTTGAATGTCTACAGTCTTAAAATTTTCAATCACATTCAGAATATTTTACCTGAGCAGTAAAATAACTGAGCGTAAATAGTGAACACATACATACATACAATCACGCCTGTTTCCCAGGGGGGTAGGCAGAGATCACGGATTTCCATTTACTACGATCCTGACAAATCACTTTCGCTTCACACACTTTCATAACGTTTCTCATACACGCTTGTCGGTTTCGAGTACTTCTGACCTGGCCTTTTTGCAATATTTCCCCGATTTGAACAAGAAAAGTTCGCCTAGGTCTTCCACTTCCAACTGACCCTTCCACTCTTTTTTCATATACTTTCTTCGTTACTCTCCTCTCATCCATCCTCTCTACATGCCCGAACCACCTTAACATACCCATCTCAATCTTTGTCACCACATCTACATCCACTCCACACTTCTCTCTTATCACGCTATTTCTGATCCTATCACTCAACTTCACACCAGCCATGCTTCTTAACGCTCTCATTTCCACGGCATTCACTTGACTTTGATGTCTTTTCTCCCACACCCAACTTTCACTACCATACATAAGTGTAGGCACTAAAACTCCTCTATGCACCGCCAGGCGTGCTTTTTGCGACACTTTCTGGCTGCCCATAAAAGCGTTTAGTGCTCCATTCACTCTATTCCCAGCATTAACTCTCCTTTCAATATCTTTTCCATGTTTACCGTCCCTTGTAAACAACGTTCCCAAATACACACCAACTCTTTCACTTGTTCCAAACTTTCATTATCGATCTCAATTTTGCAATCTGTCATAATCTCATCTCTTTCAAAAACCATTACTTTCGTCTTACTGACATTCATTCTCATTCCTTTACTCTCGAAGGATGCATGCACTCTTGTTACCATCATTTGTAACTCCTCGGCCGACGACGCAAGTAATACTAGGTCATCGGCATATAGGAGACATTTGACCAGTAACCCTTCCATTCTCAACCCACAATCATAATCTTTCAGATCTTGCAAACAGCTATCCATGAATAAATTAAACAGCCACGGCGACGCTACACATCCCTGTCTAACACCCTTTTCGATGCTAAACCACTCAGTGTATGTTCCGTTTATTCTCACGCAAGCACTGGAGTCCTCATAAAGAGATTTCAGTTCTTGAACGAGTTGACTGCCCACTCCATACATGGACACTACCGGCCACAATTCATTCCTCATCACTCTATCATACGCCTTTTCCAAGTCCACGAAAAATAGTGAATGCCAACAGTAAATATGAACGTTAAGTGAATAGTTAAAGTTTAATTAATTTCTATGGCATTTATGTGATATTTGTTCATCATGAACATAATGTTAACTATGAGGCCAATCGTTTTACAATAATTATATTTACAGCAGCATCGTAAACGTACATTATAATTTGTTTACCCAGGTTTACATACGAGGTCCTAATTACGAAAACATTTCCAGAGGGCGATTGTCATCGATAATTCAGTTAGGAAAGATTAAAATGCCGTCGCATGAGTATAATATTTGCAAAACTTTGTCAGGTCCAGTATACATTTAAGTACGCATTATAATGCTGTTTCAGGAGCGCGTTATACGCCTCACGCAACTGGTAACCATAAAGGTCCTAGTAACCCTATGATGCAATTTCTTCTCGTTTCGTTACCTGAGGCAGCTTGAACATCTTTTCGCTCCCATGTGTGTGCAGTGCATGTCATTCTGGTATGTGGAGCCTCTCCGGACGCTGAACCAGCGTGCCAGGCGCCCTCGTCATCTGACCGCCCGTAACTTGGCAAAGTTGGATGTATAGTGTTTAGTTACCTCTGGCAGCTTGGGCATCTTGTCGCTCTCATGTGTGTGCATGTCATACTGGTGTGTGGAGCCCCTCCTGACGCTGAACCAACGGGCCAGGCGCCCCCCGCCCTCGTCCTCCGGCGGGGGTGCGGGTGACGCGGGAGTCGCTCCGCCGCTGCGCCAGCGCTCGCATAGCTCGCGGGCCCGGCTGAGGGTGTTGCGGAGCTGACCGCTGCTCCTGGAGACAAAGTTGATATTTTAATGACCTAATCGATTATGGACTTGGACTATGGTCTTGAGCTGCGTTAGGCAAACTAAACAAGCCTAGGGTAGATTAATATAAGTTATCTGAACGTGAAATTGAATTGCAAATAACTAAAATTATCTTCTTTTTTTTTTAATGAAAAATTTGATAATGATTATTTAGGCTAGGCAATGAGATTTTTTTACATGACAGACAGTAAACAAACTCATAATGAATAGGTAAGTTGTATCATTTACATTTAACTGAACTTGTCATTAAGTCGGCATTCAGCTAATCGACAACTTTTATCTTCAAAGTATCATGTTTATGAAAACGAAACACATTACATTTACATTAATTGGCGTTTAATGAATAGGATCTGAGCAATTAAAGAGACACGGAAGTCATTTATACGGGGGAATGTTTTACGCCATAATAATCGGTGAAACTACAAATAGAAACTAAGAAACTGCAGTGCTGATGGATCAGTGGCTTGGCGTTGTTCGTGGTAATAGTATTAGTCGCTCCGAGACCCTGATCCCTATTAAGGTTTAATGCCTTTCGCATTTCTTAATGCTTGCTACACACAGACCGGTATAGTAATCGTAGTGGACTAACTAATACAGGGTGAAATCGTTAGTCATGGAGGAATGGAATAGAAACGAAATAAAATTAGGTCCGATGAAACTATTACTTAAAAATTACTTTTGTAGGTAAATAAACTAAAGAATACCATATGTTTATAAAATTCAAGAACTACAGAACATTATTCCGTTACATAAGATAAGCTTAAATGTTGGCATTTTTTTAGATCTTCCTCTCGGGAGAAAACGACGAATTAGCAACATACAGCCATCGTAATCAACATTAAGAACATCTTTTATTTCACCCTGAATCTAGAGTATACCGGTTGCCGTTGTGCTTTCCGTTTAGTAGATACAGGAACCGAGCAGGTTTTTTTTACAGGTACATAATGTAGGCACAGTGTAAACTTAACTGCCGTAAATGCCTTTGCGTAGAAATGCGAATGCGTCAGATCAACAAAATGATTATTCTATAACAGAGCTCTGCTGAAACGCAAGCGAACAAATTTTGGCATTATACCAAATGTACCAATATACTCGTTTAGTGTTTGCACAGCTCGTTGGTTTTATCTAAGTTCCAAGTTAGTAGTAAACTCCATGTGAGTATCAAAACAGGGCCGTGATTTCATGTTGACGTTGTACTCTGTCATTGAAATCGTTTCTCATGAATTGATAGGTTATCATTATCACATAGTGTGATGTATGGCCCGGCATGGGCGGAAACAGAGGCTAATTACCAAGTTCACTATATCGTTCGAGTAAGTACAGTCATCTGCATATGAAGTTACGCAACGCCGCAAAAAACGCAGAGCTTGGAGAGAACAAGTCACTTTTATATACGGCCTTTGAAAGAGTAACATAGTTAACACACATACTGTTGTGGATTGGAGAAGGACCAGGCAGAATAAAAAAATGTTAAAAATATAAAAATCCTCTATTCTGCCACAAAATACAAAATAGGAAATAGGATATCGGTTGCTCGATACGAGTTCAAAAACGAAAGGTCACGAAGATGGCCAATGCGCAAATTAGAGCGCATATTTTAAGGCAGAGGTCGCTCCCGTCGCCGTAGTGATGGTTGAAACTTTGCGTTTAGTTCCAACATGCCCGCCCACGTTGAAAGCTTGGTCTTTCAACCGAGGAATTACTTGTCGACTGGTAGTGGACATATCTTGCTGAACGCACGACGGATGATCCCGGATGACGTCCTGATGTCGGCCACGCGACTGATGCCATCGGATCCAGGAATGACGTTGACGATTCTGCCGAGCTTCCATTTCAATGGAGGCAGGTTGTCGTCCTTAATAACGACCATGGTGTCGACTGCAAGTTGACCCTTGGCTTGCCTCCATTTGGTGCGCTCCTGAAGTTCAGAAACGTATTCCTTGTACCAGCGGACCCAGTAGTGTTGTCTTAATTGCTCAATCCTCTGGTACCGTGTTAGCCTCAAAGGAGGAATCTCTGTTAGACAGGGAGTCGGAAGAGCTGTAAGTGGTCGTCCGATCAAAAAGTGACCTGGAGTGAGTGGTAACAGGTCAGAAGGATCGCTGGTTAAAGGGGTAAGAGGCCTAGAATTTAAGATTGCCTCTATTTGACACAGTGTCGTATATATCTCTTGGTATGTTAAGTGACAGTTACCTAGAACTCTAACTAAATGGTGTTTGCAGGATTTCACCCCCGCTTCCCACAACCCACCGAAGTGCGCTGAATATGGTGGAATAAAGTGAAACCTAATACCGTCATTTGCTGCAGACTCAGATAACGTCTTTGCATTCGTGCTAAGGAATCTTTTAAATCGTTATATGCCCCGACAAATTGGGTTCCATTGTCGGAGTAGATGTCAGAAGGCAGTCCGCGGCGGCTAACAAATCGCTTCAACGACGCCATATAACCTTCTGCAGATAAGTCGCTGCATAATTCGAGGTGCACGCATTTAGTTTTAAAACACACGAAAATCACAATGTAGACTTTCATTGTTTGACTACCACGACCTTTACGAGACGCGGCCAGTATTGGACCGGCATAATCTACACCTACAACCTCGAACGGAAAGCCTGGTGTTACTCGCGGGGAGGCAAGTTGCCCATGAGTGGCGCTATAGTCGCACCGCGCATGCGAGTGCATAGGACGCATTTGTAATACGTTGACCTAGCTTGGATACGACCACCGATTGGCCAATACGTAGATTTGATATATACTAGCATGGCTTGAGGTCCCGCGTGTAACAAAATTATATGAACCGAGTTAAAATATGTCACCGTTATAAAATGCCCTTTTGGCAAGATAGCTGGGTGCTTTTTGTCAAAGTTAAAAGGCCCATTTCTAAGTCTACCGCCTACACGCATAAGTCCTTCAGAGTCCACGAAAGGATCCAGTTTTGTAAGCGGGTCTTTGGCTTTGAGCATAGTCTTATTTTTAACATCGTCATATGAGTGAAATGATTCTATTTGTGCTAATTTTACTAATGTGTTCATAGCCGTCTGTAGCTCTGTAGTGCTAAGGAACCCTGAACGTTTAACACTACCTGGTCGTGAGTTGTTCACGAACCGTAAAACGTAAGCGGTGACACGTTTAAGTTTAGTAAAATTAGAAAACTTCGTAAGGTACAATTCTGATAAAGGTGATAGTGTGACATCGACCGCTACATGAGCCGTGATTACCTCAGCCTTAACCTCATCACTATCATTGCTCGCGTGGTGATTTTTGGGCCAGTCCTCTTCGTCATTACATAGGAATGCTGGACCATTCCACCAAATATCGGCAGCAGCAATAGACCCCGCGTCAAGTCCGCGTGAGACCAGATCGGCTGGATTGTCGTTAGTAGGTACGTGTCGCCAAGGCCAACCACCGGTGATTTCGAGTATATCAGCTACGCGATTTCGTACGAATACCTTAAGTTGGTTTGGTAGCATCCTAAGCCATCCTAAGACGATCATGGAGTCGGTCCAAAATGTGCAGCTGTCTGCTTTCATGCGAAGTGATGTTAGCGCTTTCTGGTAAAGCTGCGCTCCGATCCAAGCTCCGCATAATTCCGAACGGGGAATAGTTATCGGCCGGAGAGGCGCTACTCTACTTTTTGACATGAGTAACCGAGTAACTACTCCTGAACTAGTGATTGTGCGTACGTACAAACAAGCCCCGTACGCTGATTGAGACGCATCCGTATTTAATTGATATGTGCACAAAGGATCAGATGGATCTTTGCGAAAAAGGATTTGCTGCAAATGCCTGTCGTCAGGGTGCACGACTATCCTTCTATACATTTTCTCTACGTCAGCCGTGTACACGAAGCGATATTGTCTAAAACGCAACAAGATAGCTATGAGATCATCCTGAATCGTGGGTCCCACGTGCTGAATATCGTTCAGCGTTACTCCGGTTGACGTACGCGCACTAGCGTTGAACACGACACGACACTTTGTCGTGAGGCTAGATAGCCGTAACACGCAGTGTTGAGGTAGAAAGTTTCCTACGTTTTTATCGGAAGTAACCTTGGACATGTCTCCCAAAGTCTCGTATTCATTCATAAACTCCATGTACATAGACTTCAATTGCGGCTGCCGTTCTAGTCTGCGCTCTAACGACAGAAAACATTGCTTAGCCCGCTCGTAAGAATCGCCCAACAAAGATGAAGGCTGCTTTAAAGGGTACCTAACCATAAACCTACCGTCCGGTAACCGAGAGGTGTTTTTAACAAAATGTTCCTCGCAAGCCCGTTCATCGTTGGAATAATAAGCCGTCGCGGGTTTTATTGTGGCTTCATCTAACTTCCAAAAACGCGTCAATTCGTCGTCTTGATTATTTATTTGAACAAAGTTGCAACAAATATTTTTTGAATAATAATTATCCATACTAGGACCAGACACTACCCAACCTAACTTGGTCTCGTAAACCACGGGCTTGTTTCGTCCCAATTTAATCTTGTCCCTGCCTACTAATTCCCAAAAGACTTCGGCACCTAGAAGAATATCGATAGGGGCCGGCGTGTGGAACTTAGGATCCGCCAAGACTAAATGTTTAGGTATGTCCAACATTGATTCATTTACCTTATACATAGGTAAGTCGCATGTTACTTTTTGTACTACATAAAATGACCTTTTCATGGTAAAACTTTTGTCCAATAAAGATGAGAACTTAGCATTACATATTTTACGTACGTCTGACTTTATATCTTTAATGCCAGTTAAAGACGCAGCTATATCCCTAATAGGTAAGTTAAGTTTTTTACAAAAGTCAGCTCTAATAAAATTAGGTGAAGCTCCGTTGTCTAAGAATGCGCGTGCTGTATGTGGTTTACCATCACGATCATATACTTGTACTAGAGCGGTAGACAGTATGACTTGCCCTTCGTCTGACTCGACAGCCGGAAGGGCCGGCAACAACACGCCGCTACTAGCACTGCGACTGGGCCCAGGTTCATCATCGTCATGCTCACTAGGGTCGCTAGGACTCACTTCTATGACTGGCATTGCTACAGGAGCCGTCGTCGGCAACATATCTATGTGTAGAAGCGAGTTGTGACGTAATGAGCATTCTTTGCACGGACCACGCCTACAATACTTTGCTATATGACCGGGTTTCAAGCAATTGAGACATACTTTCATCCCTTTAACCTTATCTGCGCGTTCTTTATTCGATAACGCGAGAAAGTCGGGGCACTCAAATAGCCAATGACCACGCTTACACAACGGACATTCATATGAAAAAAGTGGGCTACTCACAGTATTAGTTTGACGTTCATCTAGTCCTACGAAACACTTTTCCTTAACTTGTCGCACAGCGGAGCGCGCGTGCGCAGCGGAGGCAGCGCCGGCGCCAGCGGCGAGCGGCCAGGACGCGCGGCGCCCGGGCCCGTCCATCGCCATGGTTTCCAACAGATCCGCACGGTCGCTGAGGAAATGTATGATAGCATCGAAAGTAACTGTTTCGCAACTAGGCACAAACTCCTCCCACTCTCGTCTTGTAACATTGTCAAGTTTTTGACATATTATATAAACTAATAATGTATCCCAATGGGTGGTTGGTTCATCAAGGGTCGCTAACGCACGTATATTTTTACATATCGTATCTATAAGATGCCTAATAGCTGTCGGCGACTCCTTGGTAATTGGGGTTAAATTAAATATGGCCTTAATATGATTATTCACCAATAATCGCTTGTTATTGTACCTATCGCATAATAACTGCCAGGCTATTTTATAGTTACTACTAGATAAGGCTAAGGATTGTACAATTATCGCGGCACTTCCTACTAATGAAGCCCGCAGATAATGAAACTTATTTACATCATCAATGGAGTCGTCATTATTAATTAAACTATCGAATGTGTCACGAAACTCAAGCCATGTATCATACGAGCCTCCAAACTTCGGTAAAGAAATGGTAGGTAACTTACATTTTACATGTGGATGGCGCCGCGTATTGTTGTCGGAACCCCCATCGCTAGGCGCGACCTTGGAATGCATGGTTACCAATTCCTTAGCCGCCGCGACTGACGAGTAGTATAAATCCTCGAACTCAGACCTCTCGTCTAACTGGGCCTCGTCATCCTCTGCCATGTACTCCAACTTGGTTTGAATCTCATCATACGTGTTGTAAACACATTCCAATTTAGCAATCCGAAGTTGAAGTTCCGTCACCTGAGCCGCACACAACACTTTTTCGGCTAACTCGCGTATGTAACCTGAAAATTTAGTTAATCGCGACTTAATATGACCCCTTTTTTAATTAACTCTTTCATCACGGCTTCTGACATCTTTAATTGTACTTAATATTTACCTTCTTAGCACTTAAACACTTTATTTCACCATAAACACCAGCACAATAAACCAGGAACGTAAACTTAACCACTTTCTTATGAATTTAATCCTAATTATTCCAATGTTGTTTACTTAATGCAAGCCGGCTGAGTTATGGCGATAAATACCTATGGCGGCCGGGCGTCCCGTTAGATATAGCAAAAAACGTTATCAGCGCTCGGCCGATTTACCTATGCAATTTTAAAACTGAAGATTTATTTGAGTTTTAGGTATGATTTATTTGTATAGAAATCGTAAATAGGTAACGGTTATTGGTTTAATGTATGTTTAAATAGGTATTGGGTTTTAAAGGATAGGTGATTAATTGATTATCTTAATACGCTGTGTCAAATAGAAGAATGTTGTAGAAAATAGGTATTTGTAGAATTTAGGATGGTAATTAAGGAACGGACTCACTTTTAGCTCTTCTTAACCTGTTCACTCCTTATGGACGTCGTCGAATACGGAATAATGATATGGGTCGTCGTATCCGGAATATAGGTAGAACAGTTGAGCACTTCGTAGCTGGATGAAGAAATAGCCGCCTCGGGATACTTCTAGCTGCACTCCTCACTGGAAAGCCGGTATGTTGGATGGGCAGGAAATATTCCACACGATGCGTTTCTCCTTTGTCTCAGCCGCAATGGAGGCCCTTGGTCCTTAATAGCTCGTAGCTCGCTGATTCCAAATTATCTGGCATCGAAGACCATGTTGTGGATTGGAGAAGGACCAGGCAGAATAAAAAAATGTTAAAAATATAAAAATCCTCTATTCTGCCACAAAATACAAAATAGGAAATAGGATATCGGTTGCTCGATACGAGTTCAAAAACGAAAGGTCACGAAGATGGCCAATGCGCAAATTAGAGCGCATATTTTAAGGCAGAGGTCGCTCCCGTCGCCGTAGTGATGGTTGAAACTTTGCGTTTAGTTCCAACACATACATACAAAAGGTACAAATAGCGTCGTGAGGTTATAGTTAAGCAAAAGATTTTTTTAAAATTATGAATGGGCTTATACTCTTGGCCACAGACTAGCCAAAGGCAAACACTTGGCCTACGATGCACGGTGGAGTGAACTCGCCCAGAAGACATTAATTACATCATCATTAAGACATTACACGTTTTGTTCACTTGTAGTTGCGATAGTGCGCAACTTTAGTACCTATTTTATATAAACTGTCACTACCAGTGAGTTCTGTAATTGGCTTCCCGTATCTACTATGTCTTATATACTTACGTCATAGCTGTTGGATCTCCAAATAAATAAATATAAATATTACATTACTGAAATAAAACTATGGAAACGGATTATATCGCGTATAATGAATTTACAATTCCAACATTCGTCTCGACGTTTGCACATTGTAATTTTTCCCCAGTCACCCGTTGACCACGAATGCTTTAAAGTGTTCGAAACGTCGGGATGAATTGTAAATTCATTATACGCGATATAATCCGATTGCATAGTTTTATTTCATGAGTAAGTATCGCGGTAACCGAAGACAATATTACATTATATTAATTTTAGCACCATTTGAGAGTGCAACGGTGACATTGCCACATCAATATTGCCAGCGTTTCACGATAGGTATGACATTAAAACAAGTCAAAATACCACCTGGTATTTAAATATCGTAAAGCATTGCATCAATGGCAGATGAGATCTGCGCTGTCATTGTTGAAGCGAAACCACCGACTCTCGAACAATCGGTCAATAATAATAAAATGACAATAGAGCAATTAGCTTTGTCAAATACCTACTAAATAAACAATCCCAGCGGCGTGGATAAAGTAGGTATAGTAACAAAGACATAGTCTTATGTTTTATGTATTACATCAGTAGCTAGGTACGATCATTAAGTTCTCGGGAGTCTGTCAGTAGTGAGTACTCGCGTCTTATACTGGTTTTATGATTACTTTTATGTACTTCAATTACACCACTTGATTCGAATGAGATAAATAACTACTCAAATAACTACTTGGTATTTAATCAGCAATAAGACACAAGTGCGGAAAAGTGAAACGAGTGGAACGACCGAAGGGAGTGTTTTAATTGTTTCAAATCGAGACAAGTTGGCATGTGTAATAAAATAATAACTAATAATGGAAAAAGTGATGAATAATGAAATATAATGTATAGACTCCATTAGCTACTTGAGCAGCCATTATTCTGTTACGGCGAGTATAATACATAATAATAAATAAACTATGCTAGCGTCAAATTGTTTTTCTTATACAGGTGTTTGGTGTTTCTTGCGCCTCGATAACTAGGGCAAACAAGCAATCCACGGTAGTTGCCAAGGTTAATCCGATTGCGAAATGCTGAAAAACAAATAGATCTGAAGCATCAGAACTTATAACGCTATAGATGTTCATTTAGAAAAAACAAAACCGTTGGCATAATAATGCATTAGAAAAAAATATTATTTGGAAAACAAAACAACTAACTAACTCGTATGCTACCTAATAAGGCGTAGGTTCCTACATATCATGTTCAAAACAATAGGTAAATCGACTAAATCGATAAATAATTAGTATCGTAAAACACGATGCTTTTGCTGTTGATTGCCTAGGTTCAAGAAATAACGGGTAAAATTCATACGTTGACATGTCAACGTTCTCCGTATCTAGGAATCTCAGGTGGGGCGAGGGACAAACTATGCGAAATAACTGTATATTTCAAACAATGCCTCATTTTCCCAGCACACGGCCAACTGCAGTGATCAAATACTCATAAAAACATAACAGGTTTGTTCGAGCATTATCCACAGTCAGACAGTCTTGATACCATTGATTGTGCTAGGGTTATTTTAAAGATCAAACTTCTATCAAATTAAGACGTATCGTATAGCCTACTGTGTCTCACTGCTGGACAAAGGCCTCCCTTCTCTCTCCAACCACTCAAAAAAACTCCGATGTGGTCTGCCGGATCTCCGGTTTGACTGAGTCGTGGGGCTCCCACTTGGTGCTTATCTTGGGTCATAAGTCGTCCGGAATTCGGCAGACTTGACTAGCCCAGTCCCACTGCAACTTACTTCCTGCTTTTTATTTATGTGTGTGTGCTTTCCGTGTTTTCACTCGCAATGGCCCCGATGGAAGATCAGCGTTGGTCCCAGGCTAACAACAAGCTGAGATTGCTGAGTCAGGACCATTTCGTGACAAATATTATGTATGTACCTATAATCATAATCATAATCTTTATTGTTTGTGAGAAATGGGTTACATTGCCAGTAATACTAATTGTAACAATTTTCGTGGAATCACCAAAACTCACTTTACAGGTGTACAAACGAATAGTCTAATGAATTACATCATGCATTAATAGTTAATATACATCATATTATTTATTCATTCTTAATATAAGAACATACAAAATTAAAAATTAAATTATAAATTGGAAGTCAGCCTATATTTTTGTGTTATGTGTAAATAATTTCTGTTGTCACTTGTCACGAATAAATGATTTCTATTCTATTCTACTTATCAGCCCAGCGTGAAAAATCTGCCCTGTCAAAATCGCTGTCAACATAGCAACATAGTCTTCAGTATTTTGTTAGCTTTAAAAACTAAACTAAAAGCAATTCTTAACTACTCAAATACTAATCATAAATATACTACATCTACAGTTTAAAGATCATAAGCCACCCGGTTCACTTAGGTATAAGTAATCTGCTGATGCAATATAAGCAATAAACAGTCTTGAACTCACAAGCAAAACCTAGCAGGTTTCAGCGAAACGAGAGTCATGACAGTCATGAGACCACACAATTACAAGAACAGATGAAACAGATCAGATTGCATAAATAAAAAATAAAAAATTATGCTATGACGGTTTTTCTGACCGATATGCAAATGCATCATGCAAAGTTAGATCTTGTACCTATAGATTAATATAATATAAGAATGAAATTGTCTTAATTAACATATTTTAGCTCAGTGATATCTCAATTAATGCCCACTTGATAAAATGAATATGAATGAAAGAAAACGTGAACAAGATCTTCAGTGTCAAAGTATAGAATCTAACCAGTGTCCTCTGCAATCGCTCGGCCTAATAGCCAGCCGGATCACAGTGGCACAGCACAGATACAGCTCGGTTAGTTATTAAAGTTAGTTTAAAAAAAACTGGCACAATAATGAAAGCAATATAAAATTGAAAGGCAAAGAATGTAAACATGTTAATTTGCAAAGAGTTCGTGTGAATATAAACATGGAAGGAAAGGCAGTCGTCGTTCTGTCTGGCTCCCACATCGTACGTTTATCTTGTGACCTGTGTACCTACGTGCAAGATGTAATTTATGCGACTTTTATGAAGTCATCCGCACGTTTTTATAAACACGGATAATTATATGACTCTTAAGTACTTACATTTATGCTTCATAAATCATAATAGTTGTTTACCTAAGAATAAAAAATCGGGTTTTTGCTTTTAGTTGTTGTATAAGATTGACTGATATTTCAAGAGTTGATTTTGTCTTGTTTAGGTACTGTACTAATTACATGGCTACATAATTTCAGTGCAGCAAACGAGTCACAGAATGTCTGTAATGTCTGTATATCCCATCCATACGAAACAGTGACAGATAAGGTGAGAGGAACTAGATTAGCATGGTATGGGCATATAATGCGCAGGGATGAAAGCAATGTTATAAAACGAGTTGTAAATATGAAGGCGAATGGATACAAGGATAGTGGAAGACCTAAGAAAAGATGGATAGTGTGAACAATGATATGAGAGTGAAAGGTGTTAGTATGGAAATGACGGCTGATAGAGAGGAATGGAGGAGGAAGATCTGCTTTGCTACGCCGACCCCAAATAATAGGAAGAGGGAATGATGATGAGGGTCCCATACATCCTATGAATATTCTCTCTCCCAACAGACTAACTTCCGAAACTTTAATGACATTTACTTCTCTATCGTCAGGTAATTGAACAAATTACCATTTCAGTAAAAACCGTATCGGTTGTATCACAAACTATTAGCCATTGACCCCAATTAGTGAAAATAAACTCAAGTCAATGACAAAACAATTACTGCTAACGAATCGCGATAGATTCTAGTTAGAACAGCTATTCTATTTTAGCTTAGGTTTCATTTAGCTGCCGTATAAGGATGGACCAGGGTGCAAAACCAACGTTGCAATAGCTTACGCTCCCCAAGTGTATCGTAGTTACTGTAGTTAGCTCTCCCTTTTGCTCATCTGTAGTGACTGTAGTGGTGCAACAGAGCCAGACTGTGTTTCGAACGGCAGCGTTTGTCACTTCGGCTAGGCCGGCAGTAGAGAGTTGGAGTAGGTTTTTTTTTCTCGGTCACTTATCTGGTCGCCACAGCTCACAGTAAGTATTATTGAAGACACAGTTATAAATAACCATCGTCAACATTATAAATCTTATTGTAAAGGGTGAAGATGAAGACCTAACCTTGGTCAGTTTAGTGTGCTGATCAGTTAGTGTTGTTGTTTAAACATTATTTATTAATTGTATAATAATATTTAATGACATCTTTAAACAATAATGACAGGTCGTAATAGAAAATAATTGCTAGACGGAGAAAATGAAGGAAGTTGTTAGGCATTGAGAAATGCACTTTAACAATCAATATAAAAATATTATCTGGTTCACTAAGTCATATCATTTACAAACAATACTATTTAGCATGTTTACATTACACATGTCTTTCCTGTAGAAATATTCTAGGCAAATTAGATTTTAAGAGAACATTTAAAACAGAAAATATTATATTCAAACAGTAAGAAGGATCATTCAAAGTTTACTGACTCCTTGACTTTGTCTTCACTGCCAGTAAAAAAAAGAGTAATTTAATGTAAAATAAGTGTACGCGACAATAGGGGCCAGAATAATTACGCTCCGTGGCGACGCTTTGAATAGCATATTACCATTATCAGTAACATGCAAATTAATGTCTGTCTGTGCACCGTGCCCTGGGCCTTGACATGATTTTTTAATATTATCTGTACGGAGAATGTCACGCCTGTTGACTGTAGATTGCTTTATGTTGGCAGCTACGCGCGATATGATAGGTTTTGTAACAAAGTGTGAATTTAGGTGTGTCTTCAGGGAATTCAATGCCAAGCAAACAATACGCCGTTGTTTAACTATAAAATTTTAAAATAAAATACAAACACTTTGAAAGATAAATTTGTCTTTGTTGCGCGATGCGTACGGCCATGATTTAATATGCGTCCTAAATGTCATAGCTACAACTCTCAATATTTGTTTAGCTACTTAATCAAATAGGGAACCGTACACAATAGCGATCATGTGGTAGTAAACAGTAAGCTGGAAAGGCCTTGCGCGCCCATCTTGTTTATAAAGCGTGCAATGATCGTTGTCGGAGGCAGTGCCCTCGGGTGCCCTCTGGAGTTTGAGCGGGCACAGGAAATTCGTGTTAATTGGCCCTGTAGCCCCGCTAATTGTTCGGCGCGACGGGACCACACCGCGGAGGAAGTGGCGTATGCCAACTGTCAACATGCTGAATTTACGAACGAGAAACATATTTATAAGTCCGAATAAAACAAAGGATTGTTGTCATAAGAAATGATTTTGAAAAGTGTAGCGTATCGCCGTGCATAATTCGGCTTGACAATAAAACCTGATACTTATATGAAAGATTGCCAATAAACTTAATGAGATGCGTATTGGAATACATATGCAGCTTTCCATCACGGAGAGTGTCCTTAAGGGCCGGTTGCACCAAACCGTCTGTCATCGTTAACACTTTCGAAACCGGGCTCTACGCGGCGCTACGACATTTTCGCTACATACGGGGAAACCCATGTAATCGGCTACGCTTCTACGAGCGGTGTACCCGACAGTCGGGTTCTTGGTAGCGAAAGTGATAAAGCATTCGTTAAATTTAATTATATGGGAAGTTCCATAGACCTCTGCTGCGTGACGATGATGCGTCTGTCAAATGTGGTTGATGCAACTGGTCCTACGTTGAGGGAATTTGAAGTGAAAAGGACCTTGTTACACTTGAAGCATAAGAGCCCTTCTGTGTAGAAAATCCACATATATCCATCCATCCATCATCATGGATCATAATCCATATATATCGGTAACAAACCATGGACGGACAGCGGGCAAATAATGAGTGTCTATTTTAAAACTTACTTGCCGCACGACACATCAAATGACTGACGCATTTGAAGAAACAAATTGAATTTAAAACTACCAACACCAATGTTCCATGAAACTATAAAAATAGCTTCGAAGGGGCGACAAATTTGGTTAAAATAACGGAACATCATCAATATAGCTGTTTGCTTAATTATTGAAGTCAAACAAACGTAAAACGCGCCTGTTCCGTCCCTCCGCTTTTAATAGACGAGAATTGGTCCAATTTTGGAATAGCTATCAATCATACTTAGCCTGTGTAACTACTTCCTTAGTTTGAAATTGTAGTGTTTCGAATACGCAGTACGACCTTTGGACAGCACTGCACTATGTAATTTGTGATAGATAAATGTAAGTAGTTTATAATGACGTTTATGTTCTATCCTGTGCATTAAGGCTTGATTACGAGTAAATGGATAGTGGAATGAGTAGCGTAAATTAAAACAATCAACCCATTGTGTAAAATATGAGTCGTATGGCATTGAGCTACAATCGAAGAGACACATGTGATATAATGATATTTGATTCGACATGCAATAAAATTATATGAGTTCCGTCTGACATACCAGGTGCCGTAGCCAAATGGCAATTCTGCGACGCGAAACGAAAACGAAACGCCGCGAAAGGTAGTCTGGCTCTGTCGCGCCAATACGCAAGAGCGATAGATATAGATATCTATGAGCGTTTCGTTTCGTGAGCGTTTGTGCCATTCGGCTACGTGCCCTGATTCCATCGAGACCTCATAGCAATAAAATGGATAAGGTACAGCGGGGCAAATCTCGATTGGGGGGCAATTGTAACTAGTCCATTTTTTCCATTATTACACTATGATGTTGAGTTCTACATGTGTCCACTGAACACGCCTACCAGCATATATTAACTGGCGGAAACTCTATTTAATAATGCAAACATTGTAAAACATGGAAAAAATGGACCATTTACATTTGCCCCCCTGTCAAGATTTGCCCCGCTGTACCTTACCGATTAACATATGTAAACTATTGCCTACAAACTAAAGGAGTACATGCTATGTACAGTTCACATTTATAAGAGCTTACTAGCTTTTATAGTGCTTTAGTAAATATGAGCTTGAGTTTTTATTTGTAGTTTTGTTCATTCCTGAGAGTCAGAATACTTAGAATTTCAAGTAATGCCGAGAACTGCTGTACAACTGGTCAGTATATGGCAATATATTCTCCAGGATTTCCGCTATTCCTTTGCATAATGGGAAGTGCACATGGCAACCATCTACGATACGCAGCAATGGGAGCCACCATAAAGTTAATGTTTATGAGTCCAGTACAGTTCCGAGTAGGTAATACGCTTTCTCTCTTTACGCATTGGAGAATAAATGCACTCTTAGAAATAGGAATTCACAGAAACTATACGACTGCAAACCCAATTGCTGGGTTTGGACTGTGTAATATGAAAGAAAATTCTTGCGAGAAATTTCGTGGAAGTAAAGGGCGTGCAAGTTTCAAGTACGTGTTAAACTGAGGAGTGGGAGATTTGAAATGGCAGTTAACACGTGTAAAGTGACGAACATACTCTCAAGCAAGTTCTCGTGAAAGTGTTTTTAGAGGCAGCTGCAGAAGCTATAGTGGTAGCCGGTCACTTATTAATATATTATAGACAATTCTGAATTGTTACGTACACGAAAACTACCCCGTCTGCCAGGGGTTAGGATGGTCCCCGACGTCCCCGTTCCAGTTCACCGATATCATGCCGCCGGCACTAAACAATTTTATCGCCAGTAACTGGTTACATTGATATAATATAGTACACGTAGATGATGATGTAATTCTGTCATTCCTCATTAGGGATAGGGCCTCTCAGAAGAATCTTCCAATTTTCACGATCCTGGGCGACTAATTCAAGATCCTTCTAGCCTAGTCCACTTGCGCTAGTCTCCTTCTCCACTGATCGACTCCACTGTATATTTTCATAGTCGTATTATTTGATGCCCACTTGCATCAGTTTATCTCTAGAGGCAAATTACCTGGAGTCCAGTGTGGAGTTGAGCCGCTGAGAGCGCCGGAGCGGCGCGTTGCGCACCGCACTCACCGGCTCCTCCCAGCTGCCGCCGGCCGAGCGGTGCTCATCTAGAACAAACGGAGCTACTTTAAATTTACATATAGATGCCATTGCTGGTTAAACGGGATGTATAACTACTGTTTATAGCAGTGGTGGGCTAACTTTTTTCATTGGGGGCCAAAATTTGAAGAAATTTTAGAGGCGGGCCTGATTTAGGGCCCATTTAGACGGTACGAGAACTCGCATACGTATTTTATTACATTGCGGTATTTGATGGCTGTGCAAAAGTGTATGTAACCTCAACAGCCCGCAATGTAACAAAATCGCGTGCGAGTTCACACGCCGTCTAAATCAGGCCTTAGGCTCAAAATGCATTCTTACTACAGTGCTGGCCATAACACACACTATTTCGAAGGACCGGTGGCTGGCCAGATATGGCCCGCGGACAGTCCTTTGCCCGCCACTGTTTTATAGTATAACTAACACTTTGGTAGCCATCCTCCTGAGACCCATGGTGTAAATTTTTGTACATATTTCAGAATCTATTTTGACTTTCACTGAAAAAAAATAATCAAAACATACATATGATTCTGGCTCTCAGAAGGCTGTCAGGATCATAAAAACTACATCCATACGCACTGCTCTTATCAGGTGTGTTTACCCATCTAATTAAGGCAAGTATTTAGGTTGCGTGGGATTATATCAGTTTATTTTAGTTTCGAAGGAGCAAAAAATGGCAATATGCTTTGCATACGTCGCAATATAATCTATATAGTTATTTTAGTGTATATAATAGGCTCGTGAATACATATTTTAGTTTATATCATTTAGATCATGTAACTGGCACCCGTTCCAATACGTTAGGCAAATATCAAAATATAATAAGGAACGTATGCTTTTTCAGTTAGAAAATGCTTGAGTTTAGATCATGTAGGCATTATCCCTTTGGTCACATCCTTAGTAGAAATTGTTATTTATGATATGATCTGATATCCGACTGTATACAGAATCAAATATTACCTACAGGACACAGAATACACTAATGGAGGCATTTAGCGGAGACATTGCTAGGTTCGTAGAAGTGAATATACATATAGGGTTGATCTATAATTATCGTTTTTCACGCAAATTAGGCACAATGGTTGTTGACTTGTGGAAAATGCTCAGTATAACATCAAACCATGTTTATTTAAAAAATATATCTGTATCTACATCGTCTTTTAGAAATATTTTGATCCGACAAGATAGGAAACAAACCTGTCCCCTGTAAATCAAAACGACAAACCAAAGAGCATATTTCAATTCTCCCTACTAATTAGCATGCAGTAATCTCAGTCATCTCTTACGGTTACTCATAATTATCATGTCGCTCGTCTATTTAGAGATAAACCAATGTCAGAGGAGGCATTAATAATCGCGCTTCGGGCACCTTACATTTAGCAGGTGGGCGGATGACCAGAGCCGTATACAAACTTCCAAAATCTGTTTTCGATCAGACGTTACTCGCAATGTATCCCTCTCGGGAATATAATGTGCGAGTGAGATACGTTGCAGGTATGTCAAATCGAGTTCCGATGTTTCGACTTCGAATTCGTTTCTGGGACTGGGATGCTCTTGCGCAAGTACGCGTAATGGATTTTGATTATCCCGTTAACGCTATGAACGAGTTTAGGTAATAGATTATCTTGGATTACGTTTGGAGAATTAAAGTAAGTTATGTTATGTTATAATGAAATGTTCTGTTTCCAATTATGTTTTGACATCTACTAAGGGCAGTGTTTAATAAATAGTTTAATTTGTGGATGACATAAATCGTACAATATTTCTTAACAAACGCTTATTGCGTAAACGCTAAGACCGAATGTTTATGTTTAAACAGTCGCCACAAGATATATCGGGCAAGATATATATGTATTCGACACTAAGAACTATATAAAAATCTTGACGTGGAATAACGAATGAATGAAAGAAATACTAGTCAATTTAATCGTATCAGAACAAGAACAAAATATCGTCAGGTCCTTTTTAAATAAGGCCCAGGTGTATGGCATTGACAGTATTGTCTCGCACAAAAACGGTCAGATCAAAGCACCATATTCGCTGCGATGACTGTCGGGATTTTTTATAAGCGAATTCGCTCATTAAGTTTGCGGCCTTGAATCTGTAAGACAGTGTGGGAGTAAGCGACCACGTTTTGCTAACACGCTGCCGTTTAAATACAATTTTAACAGACGGAATTAACACTAAGCTGTAAATAATGTCAGCAAAGTATGAAATAATTGGTTTACATTGACTAATTATGCTAAGGAGGTTATATTATCGTAAGCATCAGTCGTACAGTTAGCAGAAAAGGCGAATTTAGAACGGCGAAAATGATTGGTACGTGTCTTGCGTTTTTGACAATAAGGATATGCTAAAACATTCGCTATTACTTTTCCTTACTTAGCTTATTAAATCATAGAAATAACATGAATTAAATTAGGAACATGCATACCATGAGAACATTCATGCATAGAGACAATGGAATACGTACTTATTTTATGTTTCTTTATCAGTTTATGTTTAATTTTACTAAGTTTATCACTCTTTTTGTTCGCTTCATCGTATCATTCCTGTGTACACTACACCACAACGTATTCATCACTCCACTGTATTAACTACACATTACGTAACCTCTGTTGTTCACTGTAAGGTTAAAGATCACTGTAGAAATAAGGAAGTTTATGTAAAACATCTTAGCATTACTGACTCGCGTCAATTTCGAAACTCGCGTTTAGTTTGAAACCGGCAAGCGCGTTAAACGAAAAACGTGTTGCCACTACAATGATTGACTACACACTAAACTATAACTTCTGCCTTCTCAATGAACGGTTAACGAGATACTTTACTAAATAATAATAGCAGTTTGATCGCTCGTAAGAATACCTACTACAGGGTTGATGACCTATCTAGTTGTTAATGGGTTGAACTACATTTGCACAGTTGCAAGGTAATTAGTGTGTGTTATGAAATTAATACCATTGTCAACAATATTGACCCACATGTGTCGAAAATAGTTACGGCTGTTCGGCGAAAGTAATAAATTACGCTTGAACAAATTAAGAGTTATAGTTGTTCGAATGTTTTTTAAAATTGGTGTGAATGTATATGTAACCTCGTATTTTAATTGTGATTATGTAATCAAAATAAAGTTTGAATATGTAGTGATATATGACAAGCATTACGAATATAAATCAACAAAACCCAAACCGTGAGTTCGCAGAATCAAAAAATATGTAGGTTTAGTTTCAAAGAAATACCAAATCTTTCATCAGTATCAAACTTATTACCTTTAGTTAATACTCACGCATGTTATACAAACACAAGTATGATGATGGAGAAAGAGCAGATGATAATATCTTATCGAAAAAATGGCCCTTTCCTCAACCAGCTGCCAAAGCGACAACAGATGCGCTAACAGGTAAATTATCATATATGCCGTGATGACCAAAATCTGACTTTAAACTACATATTATTAAGAGCGTTAATCCATACTTCCAAGAAATGCAAATATTATGGGATTTTATATAAGTGACGGCGTTCAAAACCTGCCTCGCAAATCTAGTCAAGTTGAGTGCAGTTGCCGAAGCCGGAAACAAAAATAATAATATTATATCAAGCAAGTGGAATGATAAGAAAATACCTAATGAACTTTTAAGAAAAAGATAGATGACAGTAAATTCTAACTAAATAATTCTTTCAAAATTATTAATTATTAGTACTTATTAATTTCGAGGTCTGAATTGCCTTTTATCCTTTTGTCCAAATGAATTTTTAAAACATGCAACTTTTGCATGAAGTTCCTATTCTAATCTTATTCGATGCTTGAAATCAATGAAAAGGCGAGGCGAAAGTAGTTTGACTAGTAGCCCTAGCCCATTTCGTTATCTAGTGCTCGGAATTAAGACGACTGCATCCTGAACACCGATGACCCCCCTTTCGCTACTCTAGATAGAAGTATGGCCCATAAATCAAGCAGATAGCATTACTTGGAAGTTTGTAACGGGGTAAAGATGCTGCAAACTGGGTCTCGTATTTTTCTCGTGGTGGGATGCCGTTTATAACCGACATAAAGCATTCTTCTAGTTACGAGCTTGTTAGAAAGTGACGAATGAGGCTATAAAGGGTATCGCGATATCCCGGCGAGAAGCATATCGCTGACGATGGAAGGTTTAGAATAAAATTCATGCTTTATCCATTCAGATAATCTATGTACATGTACAGTCAACCAATTGGAACCCTATAGGCCACTGTAGAACTATGACATAGTGACGTTATAAATTAGATTGTAAGAAATCTTTTACTGCTTGTCATTTTGACATGGTTGTAGAGTGGCCTAGGGTTCCAGTTGGTTGACTGTACAAATATCGTCCATACTGACAACACCTGAATTCTACTTGAAAAAACAATGATCATGTGTAAGGATTACGAATGCAATAGATAGATATGTCTACGTCAATTCCTATAATAAAAAAACTGACGGAGTCGCTCCATAAACCCTCCTTTTGTACCTTTTTGGTTCCGAACCGAACCCTAATTCCTTCATTTTTATTTCTATACCTACCTACGTATTATAAGCACCCTACATCAAACCAATGGATAGATAAACTCATAATGACGTAAAGTTGATCTAGGTTGTCACACTGGAGGTATCCGAGTAAAAGTTCTAATTTCGTATCTATTTGTCGTTAGTCTTATTGGACGCTAAGGTATCGTAAATAGAGAAATAGCAGGTCCATAACAAGCGCAGATTTATGGCCGTTTTGTATCTAACGATCGCAGTAGGTCGAGATCAGAGACGCCGGCGCGGGCGCGCCCGGTCTCACATGCGGACTGCTAAAATTTCATGGCAGTAGTTTGACTATAAATTATATGTTATCATTGTAAATGACGCTGCGATAGCAAACTCGTGGAAAGTGTCATGTGCTTGTTGTTTTACTGACCCTACCTTAAATCCTATGGCAGATAAATAGTGTAGTCAGCAAGCATCATCTTGCTTTTTAACTCAAGGATCAAATCCAGATCTTGTCAGTTTGGAGACATCTGTTTTATATTTACAAATGCACAGTTCACACATATCCACATCCATCATCAATTCATGACCATTCAAATTCTACGACCGGCGTGTCAGTATTTTGTGTCACACTGGGACGTGTTTATAAATTATAAAGTTGATTTACTGATTACAATAATACTATCGTGCATGCATTGTTTGAACCGAGCTAACAATCAGGCTCGAGAACATTATGCGCTTGACACAATTCCTGGCCGTGGGTTCCCATTGCTTTGGAGCTTTGCCGAGTCAACTCCTAGGCTTTATGTCTATCAGTGATCTTCGAGATCTATTTTAGCCGTATAATTAATGTCACAATGAGTTTTCCCATAGCCGTTGTATGGCTCTACGTATTGTCTTCGACTATCTCAAACAAAGACATGGTATATAACTAAGATAAATTGCAAAGATTCAGCGGAGGCTCAGTTCGTCAAATACAAACAGGAGCAGGCCGAGTAGGCGCAAAACTGGATCGTATACAAACCTTTTTAAGCGTATTTCTCAACTGGTGTTCATTGGTGACGGTAAGTTTACCATCGAATGATTTTCTTGTGCCTTCTAATAAAAAAGCCATGTGAGATTAAAATATAACGCACTTTACGTGTTGGACTAAACGACCGACCGACGAAAACAATTGGAATATGCTCCCTGAAATATTATGCGGGACGCACATATGGGGCAAAGTGATGTTGAATGTTTAGTTTAAATATATGGAGATGTTTATAGGTCCATTGCCCGTTGGCTTCAATTTAAGTCATTGTTTTTAGGTTGACAGTAAATTCGCGATGCCGTTACTCAGACGTTGAACTACGATTGTTTAAAAATGGACGAACTTGACAACTAAAAACATTAATCAACATAGTTGGGAGAGTAACACATTATTTGAAACAACTAGAGGAAATATCAACGCGAGAGACTTGCATGTACTAATACCCAACAGCAAATTTTGTTGCACCAGTTGCATTTGGTGTACAGTTAAAAGAATAATCCATGTAGTAATTGTGTGAATACTTTTCATTTTCTAACCTGTAGAATTGAGAGAAGTTTATAACCGTTTACTGATGCAGTTGTAAAATTGTTTTTGTTTATTTTATTGTCTGGTGAGGCACGTGTAATAAAAACAGTAGGTACGTACTTACATACTCGTATGTATACATAATTTCATAATATACAAGAAGGGACCTGATGTTTGTTGCCATCTCCGCAGTTGACGAGGTCAGAGAGTAACGTCATTAATACCTATTAAAGATAAGCTAAGCATACTGTTTAGATCAGACGCGATTTCAAAGTTTCCTTGTCTGCACGTGTTGCACGTGTGGGAAACCCTCTTGATTAGAGGGTATATCTGAAACTGAAATCTATTCATAGTTGCAACACAAATGGAAAATAAATTTTCAATGATATTCAATCGCTTAATTTCACTAAGTTGGTTGTGCAAGCCGTGTGGCAAGCGTCCATCGGGACCAATTCCATAAGTGACGTTAACCATCTGAATAAACGTAATTGAACAATTTCTATCAACCCATTGCCCTTATCTACTTGCTACTTGCGTGAATTGGTACCACAGCTGCCGCTAATCATTTTTATGGGACTGTTAAATTCAATATTCTACGATGTTGAACAAGATGTTGCAATATCCAATAGAAGAGTGGCTGGAGGACGTAATTGTGCGACTACAATGTTGTCTGGCTGTTTACTCGTGTGTTCGTTACATTGTGTGCAAAATTGTTAGTTGTGAAAATGCAAAACAGCACGAGGAACATACCTACACATAAAAACACAATACGAAAGAACACAATGCGGATTTTTAATGTATTTTTTCATTTATTTGTGCGATGTAAGAAAACTCAGAAAAAAAAGAACTTTGCACTTTTATTTACTAGTTTGTAACTTTGTAGCGAGGAAATTTAAATCTATAAAAAGTACTTCATGCCAGTTATTGCAAAAACTAGGACGCTTTTCAAATTTGATGGACGTCATAATAAGGGCGTCAAAATTAGAGTTTGTTTTATTTTTAGCAGCCAAAAAATTTCAATTTGCATGCAACTTACATTCGTCCGGCGTAACAAACATGCACTTCATTCACAAAAAAGTTTGTTTACCAATCTGTTTACGAGTTTCCTCGATCACCGGACATAGCTTCACCTTATTTACGACGATCACCAACGTAAACTGCATTGTCTCACACACACTCGGCCGCGTAACTTTCTCACATTACCACTACGTTTGGAGAGATGCATCGTACGCGTGCACTCGTCTGCACTGTCGGTTTAAAACTAACCCGGATTAACATAATTGGTCACAATTGGTTCTATTCGGGAGCCATGTTGAATTTTAATATAAACATCAGTTATGACACAGTTTAGAGACAATGCCAGTAATTTCCTGTAGCATTTAGGATACAACATTTGACGTTCAAATCTAGAAAACGACAGCAGGCCGGTCCAACTGATCTAGGGTAATTAATTTAGGCTACAGTGCCCTTGTAACGATTCGCGCGGCAAAGTATAAATATTTGTTAGAAGATGGACTACTTTATACAAATCTCCAGTGGTTATGACGAGCGTTCAGTCATTAGAGCATTATTATTAGCCCACAAACAAAGCTAAATTGTAAATGTGCGCCTCCCGCGTCAATTGGGAGCGCAACGGGGGACTAGTGGACGGAAATAACACAATAATCGTTATTTCAAGGAATAGTAGGGATAGGATATGTTCGCATTAGCGAAATGTTTATGCCTAGGGACCGGCTGTGTTTAAATAAATCCAAGGTTTACTAATGAATACTGATCTTGACATCTACGTCATGTTATTATCAAACCACGATAATATCGATTGTTATTTGTAATACGATGTATGATTGTAGTATATATATGACAAAGACATATATAACTCCGTATAGACAGACAAAGTCTAAGAAAAAACGTACCTCAGTACCATACAGAAAAAGGTACGGTGGCCTAGATGGCATTACACCTTTGGGGTACGCCCAGCTAGATGGCGCTAATATTAATATTTGACTTTTTAACACATATCAAGCTAAGAATTGGGCCAAATTGTCAAAACTGAGGTTCAAAAGTTTTAAGCCTGTGTCAAGAGATGGCAGTCTATGCACTGTGATTACATATTTTACTTTGACAGTAACTCTCTATAATACTTGATCCTCTTTGATATATGATAATTGTCATTTCAAGAAATACCTTGACATCAATTAACATGCTTGCCATGTATTGCAGGAATAGGCTTTGCTTGTATTACCTGCCAACGAACTAGCATGCTTAACTTATGCTGTATAATGTATGCATGTGCATGAAAATGTACATAACTAACTTACCGTGGCTTTGAAGAAAAACATTACCAAGTTTACATACTTTATAAAGGGATAAGGGATCAAATGTGACGTTTCGATTCAACTGCAAGTGATTTCGATCTCTATTCAAGCTTTGACTCAATGAATATACAAATTAAGGATGTGACATATGACGCATATTAATATTCATACGAAATACGAACAAATGCTCACCATACTGATCAATTCGCGCTCATTTAAAGTGCGTAGCGTTGCGTGTGGCACTGAAAAGTAGGAGAACTAGGAGAGCAAGAACTAGTCTTAATTTATTTCAACATACAAAGTTTTGAAAAACATGCGTAGTATGACCAATAGTACTCGTAGGATAGTTATGAATAAGCTAATATCTTTAAACATATTGAATTGAGTATAATTTTGAATACACTATAAAATTAAGTTTCGAATAACGCACGCACGAATTGGTATTACCATTAATCATTGCAATGATTTCGATTGAACAATATATCCATGTACGGTTATATGCGAACGATTTCGCGCAGCGACTGCCTTATATAGATAATATTGAGGCATATTAGCGTTGTTATTTAATATAGTGAGTGGATTTACATTACAATCGGAGCCAACGTGCCAGCGGCGATGTTGACGCAGTAATGGAGACCGATCCAAAAATACTTACATAGCAAGACTAGCGCGAGCTTCTGATTAATGTGAGGGCTAAATATTGCCTTTTGAATTTACACGTCAACGAAATGCACTCTATTAGTTTTAGAAGTCGGAAGGGCTTGTTTTCTTAGACAGATTCAGTCATTAAATTAATTTTATGTTTGAGAACGCAATAAGCTAAGCACACAGAAAAAGCAACACGTATGGCAACCCTACCCGTCAATAGGTTAAAAAAATAGTGTTGGAGATACATTCAGTTTTAACAGCAAAACAGTTATGACTGAAAAAAATCACACATCAGAATCGTATAAGGTACAGCGGAGCAAATGTAACTGGTCCATTTTTTCCATGTTTTACAATGTTTGCATTATTATATTATAGTGTCCACTTAGGCGTGTTCAGTGGATATATGTAGAACTCAACATCATAGTGTAATATAATGGAAAAAATGGATTAGTTGCCCCCCAGTCGAGATTTGCCGATTGCGATTTGTCCCTAGTTAATATTTCCTTATTTGTCCGAATTATTTATCTTATCAACCACTTTACTGCAAAATTGCTACAGATTTAGTTATCACATTAGCCAGTAGCTGTAATTTTAATTAAACGGGATATTATTGTATCTTACGCTATTCATTTAAGTGTGATCAAAACAATTCTGATACTCAAAAACTGAAAACTTGGATATCGGAAGGGAGAACTTAATTCCCTAATAGGGGTGGTTGCACCCGCCGTGCCCCATGTATTATGTAACTAGGTGTAAAACAGTTATTTTGGTCCGCCCCATCGTTTGCTCGATAAATCGCATGTACTCATTAATAAGTATGTATAAGTGGGCGTAACAGTAATCAGTTTAGCCACTAGTCATTTCATTTGCCGTTTAATTTTGAGCGTTATGAAAGGTGCTTGCTTGGGAGAGTTGGGAGTGGAGAAGCATGACGAAATGTGGTTTGAAAACCTAAAACAAGGAGAATTAAGCGTCGTCGAGCCGATTTCCTTGTTTCGTATTCAGAGACTCAAAATGATCACATATGCGACTTATGCGACAAGAAGTGTCGACCAGCGATAGGCTTGTACAGTCATAGGCTGGTTTTAGTGTCACGCGGACGTTCAGGGAGCGGGAGAGACAACATCAACTTCATACAAATTGGTCACGCGGATGGCTCCGCGCGGACGGTCCGTGTGACACTAAAACCAGCCATAGGCGAAAATGCGTTGGTCGGCTTAATCGCTCCTAATACGAAGTTGCAAAAATCATCATGGCCAATGAGGCAATGACGTATCAAAAGTGAGTGAGGTAGTTTTCGGGTGTGTTGTGTGGTGTATACTTACATTTGATGAGTACGACGGAGTCGTGGGGCTCGCATTGCACCTGGGTGGCGTTCATGGCGAGCAGCCCGCCGCTCGCCCCGCCACCCGCCACGCTCGCTTCTCTAGACATAACAAAATGCATATTAGACTCAATTGTATGGAGTCAATAAGGTCATTTCGGAATTGTTATTAAAATGGTGCGACGGTCACAGAACTGTACGCTACCTCCATGTAAACATACGTATTAGTAGTTCGGTAGCTATGTTTTTTGATCCTAAGGGATCATCCCACCACAAGAAACGCATGTCCTGAGGCGCGGAACGGACGTCCGCGCCACGCAGCCTGAATGTAATTTAAAAAACGTCTCCTCGGTACATTTTGTATAGGAAAGACGTAAGACCCCAGGCGACGCGTCGCTTGGCGCGCGCCGCGCCGCCTGGAGCGCGCCAAGAGACGTCTCTTGCGCGTCCTTCCTATACAAAATGTACTGAGGAGACGTTTTTTAAATTACATTCAGGCGGCGTGGCGCGGACGACCGTTACGCGCCTCAGGACATGTGTCTCTTGAGTGGGGACGGTCCCTAAGAAACAGGTCATAATTGACAGATAGACTTGTACTGACTTGGCAGTAACTATGCACATTATAATTATTAACATATTAGAACTGATATATGTACATACTTGACGAAGAACTTGGCACGGAAACTTTGTTGTTCGGACTCTAATGAGTTGGACTACATTATGCTTTCATACTGTCGTCGCCTGCTTCACTAACCTGACAATTGATACCTGACAGTGAAAATATCTGGGTAAGTATGCATGGTAATGTGCGATGAATGGTCAATGTTAATCGTCAATTGTCAACGTGGTGAAACAGGCAAGTTGGCTGTCTATTTGAATAGGTTTAAAATACATCTAAAAATGTACAGGATTCATGAAGAACTAATCTAGCAATATCGTTATTGTTGTAAGCGAAACAATACAATGGCAAATATAATAAGTATACCTAGATGCAGGTAGAAATGATTCACTTCATGCCATTACGTTGCGATTGAAATATTTACTAAACCATGGCAGTGATTGGCAAGTATTAATTGGATTTTCAGACCTATTGTTATAGCAAAATTGCAATTGTATATGAAGTGCACCTGCAGCTTTAGTTATACCTAATACACCTTTTGGCACGTACTTATTGACAACTAATTATGTAGATTTTTATACCTCGTCTTCATCAATGAGAATATTGAGTAACGCTTTCGCGCTGCTCATATTTACATGACATTTTATTTTAGTTATGAATACATATGATAACGAATGATATAGGTAAGTGTCTTCTATATTTCAGTAGGTACCTTAGTTGATCAAACACAAATTAGATGAATTTTTCGACGACTAGCTGATTGTTTACAGGTTTATAGTAAAAAAAGTACCGTCAGTCTATGGTAGTGACGGTTCGTATATTATGTACCTACCTATAAACAATACCACTAACATATATGACATGTTTATCTACAAATCCTGTAAGTATTTACCTATCCCATTTGTATCTCTCAGTTATTTGGTAGGTGGTTAGGTGGTATGCAGCATCCATAATAGAAATAAAAGGAACGTAGCTAGTAGCTACTAGGGCTTGTGATATACGTGTTACACGCGGAACCGTAGCTACGTAGCCTTAGTACCGGCGGTGCTAAGATCCCGTACTACACGGTCACGTCAAAGATACGTATCCGTTTCTGGATTCGGCTACGTTCCCGCGAATCTCGGCTTCGGCTCCGCTCCGCTCGGTTGTTGAAAGAGAGCTTGTAAGTGTCGAACGGACCCTTCGCATTATGTGTTATACTCGTGGTCTTTGCATTGATTTGATTCCAGATGTTTTTTTAAGTAATTACATTGGTATTATTCTGTTCTCTGATAACCAGACATTATGAGTTTGTACAAAAAAACCAGAGGTGGTATTGGTGGGATTTTTGAATCTCACCGGTGCCTTGTTTTGTATGCAGCCGATGACTATTTAGTACGAAATAAGCCACCCGATGAGAATCAAAAATCGCACCTCAGGTAGGTACTAGGTACCTACTTGGGGATGTCGATGAATATGAAAGTCCATCCAAATAAATATATTAATATCTCTAATTAATATTTACTCCCTAGTAAGAAATGCTACAGGTAGACCAATGCAACAATTTAAAAGTATTTTAAGTGAAATAATAATATACACTGTTCATAAATATTATTACTGGCTGGACAACCGTCTTTCGTCGGTGAAAATACTAAGAAATAGTTGCACGTGCAGATAAAGATAACAAACAATAGTTTGCGGGCCATTGATAATAATTACCTTCAAGGCTTTGGGATTTACCTGTTATTAAGTACCATGTGTTCCTATTGTTTGTGAAGTTAAGTGAAAGCAAAAATAACAAACTATTTGACTACTTCGGAATTCGGATACTACCAACTATAAGACGCTGACTGTACATGTTAGATTATTTAAAAAAAAGTTGATTAATTATAGTCTGTGTCATGTGAATGAAAATTAGAATTTTACCTATTTTTTTATATGTTGATTATACGCGAATTCTTTTGATACACATCTTTTACAATTTGTACTGGTCTATTATTTTTGCCTCCAAAATAATATTTGCACGTAGAACCGATGGCCGTTGGGGCGGAAAGGTTCTCGAGTGGCGACCGCGTACCGGAAGGCGAAGCGTGGGTAGGCCCCCAACAAGGTGGACTGATGACCTGGTGAAGGTCGCAGGAGTCCGCTGGATGCGGGTGGCGCAGGACAGGTCATTGTGGCAATCTTTGGGGGAGGCCTATGTCCAGCAGTGGACGTCTTTCGGCTAATATGATGATGATGATGATGATAATATTTGCATCTTATTATTTTTGATCACTCTTAAGGCTGCCACACACCGCAAAGCGGGACGGGAGCGGGACGGGCGCGGGTCGCTAGCGCCGCGGTAGGCGCGCGTGACACGCGCGCTGGCTGCGCGGTGAGGCACACACTGACAATGCCCGAATGACAATGCCCCGCGCACGTCCCGCTCCGCTCACGACCTGTTGTGATTGGGCGGGTTAGCGCGGGACGGGCGCGGCGCGGAGCGGGGCGTGCGCGGAGCGTCGGTGTGTGGCACCGTATTTGATTCAGTGTTATACAGCGCGGCGCTCGCGCCCCGCGCCCGTCCCGCTCCCGTCCCGCTTTGCGGTGTGTGGCAGCCTTTAAAACTTTATTTAAAATGCAAAAATATGGAAACTGAAATTAAAAACTCGCCCCTTGCATTACATTCGGGGGTCTTAGTGACACGCATAAAATCTACACTTAACTAAACGTCACGGTCACGACTGGATCCGATCTACGTATAAATAAGATACGTATCTCCGTGTACACGTAGCTACGTATCTTAATTACACGTAGCCGAATCACACGGAGCAAACGGAGCGGATCTCCGTTGCCGAGTAACACGGCAACGGAGATTCGGCTACGGGTACACGAAACACGGTCACGACCAGGAGCTCTAGTAGCTACTTAATAGTGATTTACTTTCATTTGAAAGTTTTATTTGTGGTGAACTGCTAGGTCATTGCCCTGTCCCTTTAACGCAAATTGGCAAGAAGTGAAAACAAACGCCGGCGTGGCGGCTGGCTGGACAGAATGAGATTAGGACTCGCGCCAAATTAAGGGCAATGATTTTTTACTGTTACTTTCTCGTGAATCATGTTGAAACATTTACTTTCAACGTTTTAGGTATGTACGTAGGTGTCGTAGGTGCTAGCTACTTATCTTTAAAAATCTTACATACCTATGGAATACAGTTATGTTTATTTACAACACTCAATGATTATGTATAGGTATATTTTTATAAATTTATTGGACTTAATCTACATGGAGCTTAAATTTTGTCATAATTCCAAAGGGTTGCGAAATATTGCGAATGCGAAAGATACCTTAATATAAATGTATCACCACTGTATCACATACTTTTTTACTAATAATGTGAAATAATACTGTGTAAGTGTGTACAGAGGAGTAGGAGCTCTAATTACTTGCAAATTATACCAGGTAGGTAAATGGACGACTTGGGTTGATCAATTATTTGAACAAAAGAAAATGAAAGAAAATGTCAAAAAAAAATGCATAAGCGATTGTGTGAACCCTAAACCTTATTGTTTCAGCCATTCGTTATTAGAGAGATACCCAGCAAGTGTTCAATTGATCGTGGGAGACTCTTGGCCTGGCTCTTGCACTGATTTGAGTTAATGTTCAATGTTGTAAGACTTGAGTGTGACTGACGTTACGAGATTCAGTTTCTGTTGACAGTTAGACATGGTAGTCAGTAGTCACTAGCATACTGTACAATGCTGTGCTAGTTTCCGACCATGCTTTAGTTTTCCCCTAATTGACGAAGTAGCAATTAATCTGGAAAATTTAATTTGTTAGTTTTGAATTATCATTTCAATGTTGATGTATTTATTTTGTAGACAACAAGGATTGCAATAAGTCCACATATTTGTACAAAAACTGGTTTTATACTCGATATTTGTCAAGTGGAAAAAACTAGCACAATGTCCCTGTTTTAGAATTGAACCTACATACACACACTGTATATTTATAAAACTATGAACAGTCTAGATACTCATGATTCATTTCTTTTTATAATTATTTTAATATCTATTCTATTATTTATCAAGTACCTATTGCACATGATATTTATTTATTTTATCAAGTAGTAAATGACTAATATGGACAGAATAATTATTTTATCATTTATATTTTCCTAAACAAAATAGAATGTAAAAGAAAATACTATTTGATTTTATTTTCATTAGTAGTGAATGAGTAATACTGACTTAATCTAATTATAGTGATTATCAATGTTATACTCTCTCACTCCCCCTGTTTAGCCAACATTAGGGACCACCTCATTTCAAAGTCAAACCAGCTACCCAACCCACAACACAACCCCTAAAATAGAAATGATAAACCACAACAGTTAAAAACAGCTGCTGTTCCTTAGAAACATTTAATTGCCAGCCCATGTGTTTACAGCACTTTGCCTTTAAAAAACACTGTCCGGCTCTGGTTTCCTGACTATTTTTGTCTATTCATTAAGGGTGGAATTAGATACAGTCAAATTCTGATTGTGGATAGGAACTATGCTATAATTGGTTTTGAAGCATAATATTAATACCTTAATGCCACCCAAGTATTGGCCATTGTTGGCCTATAACCTATCCTTTGTTCCTTCAGGAACTGCCATGTATATTGTATATTCCAAAAAAGGTGTTTCTACAGGATATTTCAATGTTGCAATATTTTATAAGATAATGTTCTTATGATATGGATAAAGCCAAACGGGTTACTGGTGTTGATACTTCATGTTTTGAACTTCTGGCTGTACCATAGTTTGCTGGACTATCTGGCTGGACCTTAGATTAGTAGACTATAATTGGGTTATTTTATGGTGTAAAACCAGAAAGACACCATTTTTGGCGACTAAATAGACCCAATATGACATGGTCTCTTCAGACCGGCCTGACTGATAAAATATATCTTTTTAGCATAAAATTGCACCGAAACCCTTGTCATTATGAATGTTGTGGTTTTCATACATACATGACCTATTAAGATATTAAAGAAATTAAGTGAACACTCTTTAGCTGTACTTTTTATGAACATAGTCAAGGGTAGGGCAAACTGATGTGAAAATGGTGTTGAGAATACTTTGACATCAAGAGGTGGCTTATTCACAATATGAAACATAACACAAAAAAGAAAGATAGAGAGAGTGGGTCAAACTATGGGTTCAATGACCAATACAACAAACAATGGAATAGGTAAATGACAATTGAGAGACAGTAGTCTAATGGGGTCATTCTCACATATTGTATCATATTTGTGGTGTCAACTCTTTTTCTTTTTAGTTATTGGAGAGTTTTGATTTTGTTTTCAACAAGTACTTGAAGTTTAACAAAGTTTAATTTATTTTTCTGAAAAAAATCATTTATATTGTCAACTGAATATCTAAAAGAAACCTAGTATGGACAAAAGATATTTAAGTAAATAATCACTTCATGAATTTACTCATTGTTGAAATACAATACAAGTACATGTATGTGAGGATGGTATAATAATACTAGGAACTAATTAAATGCAGCACAAAATTTATTTAGTCTTTGCATTCATTAAGTAGGTATAATAAACGAAAGTATTGTTTACAGGTTTATAATATGATCTAATATAAATATTTAGCACAGTAAATACCAATTAACTGATTCATAACATATCTTTGTTTTTATTTTACTAATAAGTGAACTATTTACAATCAAGATAATGATAACAAATAACACCAGCTTGTTAACATGATGACTGTAGCAATTAGAGTATGATACCTACCTGCCTAATTAACTGTACTTTGTCAGATCTTTTAGAAGGAACAATAACCTAACCACAGTAACCACAAAATTAAAATTTTGAAAAACCCCCAACCCCGACATAGTGGACCGTTTTTTTTTTTTTAATACTACGTCGGTGGCAAACAAGTATACGGCCCGCCTGATGTAAAGCGGTCACCGTAACCTATGGACGCCTGCAACTCAAACAGTGTCACATGCGCGTTGCCACCCCATTAGAAACTTGTACATTCCCTTTTGCTGTGTTAAGTACACAGCAAAAAGGAGTGTACAAGTTCTAAGGAGGGTTCGAGTTGCCGATGACTCAAAGGACAATAAACGGAACAAGTTAGTTCCGTAAGTCCTCCCGTCATCAGCACACCGCACCCTCGTTGAGCTCTGGCAGCCTTACTCACCGACAGGAACACAACACTATGAGTAGGGTCTAGTGCTATTTGGCTGCGGTCTTCTGTAAGACGGAGGTACTACCCCAGTTGGGCTCTGCTCTAGATTCGAGCGAGACGATATCCGCTGTGCTGTGCCCTACCACACAAAGCGGAATATCATTCGCTATGCCCTACCTCCAATAAAATTTTCATGAAACCTCCGATTTTCATGAAACATGGCTAAGAACACTCCCGACTAATTCAGCTTTCAAACAAAATAAAAATCTAAATCGGTTCATCCGTTCGGAAGCTACGATGCCACAGACAGAAACACACACAGACAGACAGACACGTCAAACTTATAGCACCCCGTTGTTTTTGCATCAGGGGTTAAAAGTTGTGCTTGATAGACACCTCAGACAGACAATGACAAATTAGGTTTCACTAATGTGCAAATTTATGCAAAGTCAAATGCAATTTTAACATTAAGTAGATTATTAGATAATTTGCAGACATATCTGGTTGCTTTTAAACTTTTGTTTGTCTTTGAATTGCGCTGTTGTAAAACGCAAAATTGGAACTGCTGATCCGTAGAAAAGGGATAAAATTTTAGATTAGGTACTAACTTTAAGGTGACACAGAATGAAAAACATTATTGGCATCCAGTTGTCACCATAGGAGGAATCTAATAGCATTTCACTGGGTGTCAAGTGAATATTTAGTGGGCCCTAGAAACTACCATAGAATCAGAGTGTGAGGAATGTTATTTCCCATTTTTATTATGCCAGACGTTAAATTTCACTGACTTTTTTAGTTCTACATACATACATACATACAATCACGCCTGTATCCCATAAAGGGGTAGGCAGAACACATGAAACTACTAAAGCTTCAGTGCCACTCTTGGCAAATAAGGGGTTGAAAGAAAACGAAACTGTGACATTTTTTAGTTCTACTGTTTTAATTTTTAAATCTTTTTACTATAATAAAGTTTACCTAAAACAAGACCCTTGTCTACCATTCTCCATTGCAAAAATTATGTAAATGTGCAGCCTATACTTACTGTGTTAAGTACACAGCAAAAAGGAGTGTACAAGTTCTAAGGAGGGTTCGAGTTGCCGATGACTCAAAGGACAATAAACGGAACAAGTTAGTTCCGTAAGTCCTCCCGTCATCAGCACACCGCACCCTCGTTGAGCTCTGGCAGCCTTACTCACCGACAGGAACACAACACTATGAGTAGGGTCTAGTGCTATTTGGCTGCGGTCTGCTGTAAGACGGAGGTACTACCCCAGTTGGGCTCTGCTCTAGATTCGAGCGAGACGATATCCGCTGTGCTGTGCCCTACCACACAAAGCGGAATATCATTCGCTATGCCCTACCTCCAATAAAATTTTCATGAAACCTCCGATTTTCATGAAACATGGCTAAGAACACTCCCGACTAATTCAGCTTTCAAACAAAATAAAAATCTAAATTGGTTCATCCGTTCGGGAGCTACAATGCCACAGACAGAAACACACACAGACAGACAGACAGACAGACACGTCAAACTTATAGCACCCCGTTGTTTTTGCATCAGGGGTTAAAAATTGTGCTTGATAGACACCTCAGACAGACAATGACAATTTAGGTTTCACTAATGTGCAAATTTATGCAAAGTCAAATGCAATTTTAATGCAAAGTCAAATGCAAGTAGATTATTAGATAATTTGCAGACATATCTGGTTGCTTTTAAACTTTTGTTTGTCTTTGAATTGCGCTGTTGTAAAACGCAAAATTGGAACTGCTGATCCGTAGAAAAGGGATAAAATTTTAGATTAGGTACAACTTTAAGGTGACATAGAATGAAAAACATTATTGACATCCAGTTGTCACCATAGGAGGAATCTAATAGCATTTCACTGGGTGTCAAGTGAATATTTAGTGGGCCCTAGAAACTACCATAGAATCAGAGTGTGAGGAATGTTATTTCCCATTTTTATTATACCAGATATTAAATTTCACTGACTTTTTAGTTCTACTGTTTTAATTTTTAAATCTTTTTTTTATAATAAAGTTTACCTAAAACAAGACCCTTGTCTACCATTCTCCATTGCAAAAATTATGTAAATGTGCAGCCTATACTTTCACAGAGCTAATCAATATTGACACTTTTAGGGCAGTTATGTTGAGGATTAAAATAAAATTATTTAAATAGGAAACTAGTTGGATTCAGAGTTCTAGTTTTTTAACCCCCGACGCAAAAACGACAGGGTGTTATAAGTTTGACGTGTCTGTCTGTCTGTCTGTGGCATCGAACAGATGGCGATTTAGATTCTCTGTTTTAAAACGGATGAACCGATGTCGCGGTCGGTAGTTTTTTCAAAATTTTTAGAGGTTTTTTCAAGAGTTTTAAAGTTTTGCAAGCAAATTTTAATTGATCCTATATACAGGATAAATGTTATAATTCAGAAAATATATATAGATAATAGAGAACCTTAATGACGAAATTAAACTTACTAAAATCTCAAATATCTCAATTCATCAAAAAAAATTTGGTAACAAAATAGGAATAAAAAAAAACAAATTTAACTTTTTCCTTAATTTTTGTACAAACTTTTCGAGAACTGCTGGGGTAGGGTTTTCTGTGTTTCACTGATTACAAAAGGCCCATTAAATCAAACCTAAGACCTAATAATTATGCTTCCTTTTGTAACAAATCTATTAACAATTAAATAGTGAGATAAACACTATCACTTCTATTTGTTATCTGCTTTGTCTATAAATTGTGTTGCAATGACTGCAAGTGCCACCAATCAAACCTTCAACTTATCACTGAGGTGACATAATTTACAGTTGTGTAAGTGTGTGTGACTTTCTATGCCCAAAGGGTCCTTCGAGATTAGTAAGGATGCTCAGGATGTCCAAAAGTCCAGCACACATTCTGATTATTACTGGTCATTAATGCACTCTATCATAAGGAGCTTTTAGGAAATGCAAGGACCACTACACATTATGCATGTTATTTCAAACATTATAATTATTATAAATAACTTGTGGCTTTCCATCAGGAAATCTTTATAGTTTATGGAATGAATCCTTCTGTGGATAGCCACATTTATATGTAAATGCTAGGTTTGGTCTACAAAAAAAATACTTCTAACGTATCCAGGACACCCTTGAAATAGGCACTTTATTAATATGAATTATTGAAATTATACACCACGAAAAGTAATGCTTATTGTTCTAAATATCTGGACAGATTTCGTGCAACATGTTATACACATTAGCAACTGTCTGTTAAGAATTTAACCTACTTTCAGTACAGAAGTCGAGAGGAAACAAAAGATTAACCTAAAATCGCAGTTTCTTGGTGTCCCGTTTAGCATAACACAGTTTCCGAGTCAAACCTTTCAAGTGTTACGTTTAATTTTAACGCCAGGTCAATGCGTGCCGGAGTTTTAGGTCAGCCCCAGTGCGATGAACTTAGCGTGGTTCACTACTTACCGTAGAATTCTTATGGTTCCCACAGGAATGCGTGCATTCCCTAGCTTTATGCAAGTATCGAAAGTTCCCTTTGAGGAAACCGGTCACGGAAACAATCACTGCTTACTCCAACACGATCCAACAGTAACAACACTTGTAAAATCCACTAAATCAAAGGCACTGCATACAAAAAATGCAACTAACGAACACCACCGATCATAATAACACTACGGTTTCGTCGAATTGTCTGCACTGATAGTTGGTACAGTTTGTGGAACATCGGTAAAAAATGTTCACATGTCAACAAACACGATTTCGATAATGTTTATTTAACAACAAATTAATAAACTGTTTTCAAATGCACCGCAAAATCCAAAAACACAAGACGCGCAGCTGACTGTCAGCCTGTCGCCTCTCGCTTGGCTTGAGTTTGACTACGGGCCTGCGGAAGGGAGGGGCGCGGGGCGGCCGGCGCTCCTACCGCGCCCCCTACCGACTGCGCCGTGCAAGTCAATTTCATTGCGTTCGTTCATTTTATGACGTTATTCAAAGCCGCGTTCTTTCGATATGCAAGCGGCGCAAACGCGTAATAAAGTTACAGGTGATTTTTAATGAAAAATCATTCAGCGAATTTTTGTTGTGTTTGAATTTTTTTTACATAATATTTACAGATATTTGCGTCTACTGGTAAGATGTTTACGACTTTCAAGAAATTAATGTAGTCCCACCTCAAAACCGGCAACGCACTTACAATTACAATTTCTCATGTTGAGCGACATATCATATCCTAACCTATGTCATATTTTATGAAACACGGATAAGTAGGTAAGTACTGTAATGAAAATTGTTGAACTACCTGTCGTATAACCATCAATCACGAGACGAAAGTGCTGCCTATGCTGCACGTTTGGTTGGATACTTATCTGGGAACCACGCTTCATCAGTTAAGTTAGGCTCAACGAGTATCTTCGAAACTCAACTTTCCTAACGTCGGTAGCAATACCGAGTGATCAAGTACTTATACGTAACATAGGTAAGTAATTTACGCCGGGTCTGTAGTTCAGTCGCAGTCGCATTACGAACGACCGCCTTCTCCGATCACCGAAGTGGAGGAACGAGTTGCCTGGAACGCGGTATGCGCGATTGGAAACATAAACAAGCCCGGCCCGGCCCGATGAAAGCACGCGCCGGCAGTTGTTAGCCTTCGTGCCTTCAGAAATCCGCAAACAGATTGCATATTTTCGAAAAAAACTTTTCGCACGGCTCACTTTCGGACAATTTTCGAGAAAGTAATCCTTCATTGGCTATCTATCAAGGGCCCCATAATTTCTCCATTTCATTACCCCGGTGTAGCTCCCTGTAATTACTAGCAGTTTACCGGCAGATGAGTTAATGTTTGAAATTCTGGGTTGTTTGTAGCTTGTAGGCTTGCGGGGAAAGTGAAGTGTTAATGCGACAACTTGATAATAGAGTTTCGTTCCTTTCCGAGTGCGAACCGGGAAGGAATACCGTGAACCGCCTGAGACCTCGCTAAATAGCCTGCCTCAGGAGTAATTGCCTGTCTAAGAGCATTATCGTACCTTCCTGATGATTAGGTGTTAAGTTCTTATAGGAGCGTAGCTTACTGTTTTGTTTTGGTTGATTCCTGCTCAGTGTCATGGAACATCTGCTCCCGTTTTTACACAGTAACTCTATATTTCACCCCAATTCATGGAACGGAAGTTGGGTGCGGGTGCGTTTTGGGCGCGTCCTTGAGAGCGATTCGTGGATTGGGACCGGAAATTTCTATTCGGCTCTTTTATTTTCGTGCTCGATAGACAATCGATATACAACACATGTACCGATAGTTTTGCATTTGAATTTCACTCAGTTTTTATCTGTCTCATAAGAGGGTAAATTTAGGATTGCTTTTTCTATTAATACTGTAATGAAGAAAGTAAGTATTCAAGCTGTTGCACTGCGTGATTGATCAGACAAATTTAATGCATTCGCTCTCCTCAGAGGTTGGTACTTAACCATCGACCTGTCGAACCTATTAATAAAACCTCATTAGTTACTTTCATTCAAGAGTGAGTGACGTTTCTACACATAATTACGCCGTTTCTATAAGTTTTTGAAAATCATAAAGAAATCACTAATCACTAATAAAATTTAAATAAAATAGATTGTGTTGGTGATTTCTCGTTGTGTTACGTACCTACTAGCCTCAGGACTAACAGGACTGATGATAGGAAACCTTTGCCCAGCCTATGGCCAGTGGGTTTTGTGTATGAACTAAAGATCTAAGGATAAGGACTAAAGGACTCTATGTTGAAACGTGGACATCAAGAATAGGAAGCTGGCAAGCTCCTTCTACCAGATTTAGCCATCTACTTACTGGTTATGACTAAAAACAAGTAAGTAATAAAGACAAATCATCATTCGATTCATTCGCAATCACAATTTATCCACTAACTATTGTAAGTTTGCTAGCATTATAGAATTTGCGACACTATTATGACCAGGTAGGTACCCTAGTTACGTTCCTCTGTAACAATACAAACGGATATCCTTTCCATTTCGAAGCTTATACGGCCCAAGGATAAATGCCATTTGAATAAGTTAGAGTTTATTTTTAGGATATGATTTAAAGGGGTCCGATATTGTTGAATTACGTAAGCACCATTGATTGTGAGACAGGTAATTGTTCTTTAATACCATGTTTATGAATTTTATTGTCCAACTCGATTGAAGAATATGAATATGACACACGCATTAGGCATATAGCTAGTAGCATTTTGTAATAGGTATGAAAAAAGGCAATGCAGCTTAATTGAATTTAAGCTTCTATAAAACATCATGTCGCATAAGACAGCACTGAATTTTTTGTGGCTTAGGTAAGTTTTTTTGGTTTCACTCAGGAGGATAGTAAAGAAGCAGGACTTTGTGTAAACTAAGCGCGTTAGTATGATCTCGTTCCTTGCGTAAGTCACTGATAAGATCATAGGACATGCTGAAAGCAAGTTGTCCTACTGTTTCTCTCTATATCTAGAGTTATATATCTCTATTGCTATATACTTCTTATTCCTAAGCGATGGAAGTAGGTTCCTACTGGCCGCTGGATTACTATCGTCATTACAGTATACCCGTTTTATTCGCGTCTGGAATACATGTCGTATGGTACGCGATTCAAGTGAGACAGGAATGCCACCAAAGGGAGTAGAGTAGACGCGTACCTATTTATACGTTACAACTGTCGTTCGCGTGCCCAGCGTGCCTGCTCAAAATATCGTGCGTGCGACGTCCTGTCGACTTCCGTCGATTCAACTCATGCTCGCATGGGGCACATTGTTAGACGACATACGGCAGTTTTCAAGGCCTCATACTTTTTTTATTTTTATTTATTGGGGAAAAAACAAATACAGACCAATAATATTTACATACATACATACAACATACATACAATCACGCCTGTATCCCATAAAGGGGTAGGCAGAGTTTCACCACTAGAGCTTCAGTGCCACTCTTGGCAAATAAAGGGTCGAAAGGAAACGAAACTGTGGCATATTAATATGTGTAATATTTACAGACAAGTTATAAAATCTGACTTATAGCCTACATCCTAACACAATATTCCTACTAGGAGGTGTATGGCAGTAGTTTTATAGGGACAGCATTGTGATCGGCTATGTTTGTAAAAACACGAAACCCCAATGGTATGAACATGGTCGTTTGCTTGAAGAGTTCAAAAACTTATGTTAACAGGTTCAGCCGCAATGAAGACCAGCTCTTGGACACATGTAGTTTATTGCTGCATTTTGACGGAGCTACGTTACGCTAGAGAGTGATGGGAACGAACCTTGGAGTCGGAGGTAAGAAATTGTTATTAAATATATTCTGTTAAGTAGGTACTGGTCCTCAAAGACCAGCTGATATAATGAGAATATAATATATAGGTATGTTATATTTTTCGTAGAGATCATGTTATGGGAAATATTGGGATGGGAGGAGTGTTTTAATAGTTCGCTAGAAAATTTTAATACGGATCGTTGTAAAATGGAAACCCGCATCCTACTACAACTATTTTTTTTCTGCGCACTTACATAAGTTTTTTATGTGATCATTGTCCCAAGTTTTTGACAATGCCTGAGGACTACAGAATTATCAGATTGACCGACAGTACCGACACGTCGAGGGCAGGCAGTGCCTTTTGAACTTTAAAAGTGTTTAAAATGAAGGCACTCCAAAGAGTAAAAATAAAGTTGAACGGGTTTTTCGACTATCTCTGTGTGAGGACGGGTTTTGAGGACTTTAGATACTGATAATTTTAGATACTGATAATTTTAATTCGTTCTGTAATTGTTAGTTTTTCTTCGCGCGCCATCTCGTGTGCAGTAGTTGTACTGTTAAAACAGAATTCTTTCGGTTGATGTAAGTACTATTTATTGCAAACACTAGATGGCGACACAGGTCAAGGCTACGAATGTTTTCGAGTACAACATGCTTTGATGCAATATCTCCGTGCTGTGCGAAGAAAATGTTTTTTCTTCACTACCAAAAGTACCTACCGATTACCTACCTACTTATCAATTGCAGTTCTTATATAAATATGTAGCTACCCTTATTTGGTAAATAGAACTCCTGACTGCAATATGTCTGATGTACTCACCCTAAATCAAGCACGCAAATAACGAATCAGGGTCTGAGGATTTCATACAGAATAGGGATTGAATTTTCTATCATTGTTAATTTGATCACTTGGTCGAGTACTAAGGAGTCTAAGGACGGTCTAAACCCTCTGACCCTCTCCCTCCCCCGTATATACGTCCCTGTCTTCAATATTCGATGACACAACCTTTACAGCTTTGCAAAGGAAGACAATACATCGTAAACACCTGCATTTTGCAGTTGTGAATGAATTTCCTCGTAGATGCTGCAATACCGCGTGGGTGAGCTAGGCTAATAGGCCAAAGGAATAAGTGAACATGATACATACAGTCAACCAATTTGAATCCTAGGCCACTGTAGAACCTTTTCACAGTAAACGTCGAAGTGACTTCTTTGACAAATACAGCACGGTGTCAATAAGACAGGGTTCTAGAGTGGCATATAATTCAAACTGGTTGACTGTACAGTTGTAAACTATTGGGTTGATTACTTGTTATTTGTCAATTTAAGTGGCTAGGTAAAGTTTCAGTTACCTACGCGTTATTGTGTAAGGTTTTAAAGTCTGATTCTTCCTTCGTTTCACTTTGTGGATTACAATCATGAGCCATAACTCTAAAAGTATCTACCCAAAAGTTAGTACATATTGGCAAAATGTTCGGGATCCCATGACGTACCCTAAATGGCAACAGGGGTTAGAGCCGATGTGGGTTTGGTGGGCACCGGGGTCAACTGTTTAAAAGTTGTAGATATTAAGTACATACTCTCAAAATCATATAAGTGTTGGGTGTACAAAATAAAGTCGGATATACAAAAGCGCCAATACAACCTTGCAAACATCGGGCCCAAGATGTGGTTAGTGGATTGGAGAGCATTTGCAAAGAGGGTCTACAGTTGAATCGTGACGTCCTTCAGTCATCACTGTTATGAGGACACGACACAGAACATCTTCCTTCTCTAACTTTCAGAAGTATAGCAAAAAGTGTGATAGTGATGCGTCCAAACCTATATTCACCAAGCACTTACCTAAGTCTTGCAAAGCTTATAACATAATTTTCAGTACAGATGGTGTTTTTTTTACGCACTAGTGCGTGAAGTGGTTCATTATATGTCAGGTCGAAACTTCGGAGGCTCATCTGTACTGAAAAACGTCGTACGATACACGTGCGAAAAGGAAATTCGTAACTCGTGTCGATTTAAAACACTCCCTTCGGTCGTGTTTTAATTTATTGCCACTCGTTTCGAACTTCCTTTTTTACGCACTTGTATCGTAATGTACTATTTCTTATTGTTCGTAAGTGGTTAACTCAGGGTAAACAAATTCTTTAGAGGTTTAAGTCAGCTTATTTAACTGTGCCCATTCATTAAAATGTTACATGTTACATAACACAATATTATATTAAATAGAATTGCGCATTGATTTACCGATATTTAGCAACAGAGATGCAATGACTTGTCCAAAGTGCATTGAACTGTGCTCTTCTTTATCTTCCAATATTATCTAACGCGTTTAAATCGATATCTATAGAAAAACGATCTAACGCTAGTTATATCATAAATTACAATAAACGATTAAGCACACAGTAATTGGGCAGGTTGAATTATGCAATCATAACTTTATTTTAATCTAAAAGGGTATAAGTATCTCAAAGTTTGTACTGTGTGAAACCTTTTCTATTACAAAAGCACATTAACTCGCCTACGGTATCGAGACCTATAAAATTACCCATATAATCTTTATAAATAACGGTTTATAGTGATTTTCAATTAATTTCATAAAATTAAGGAACTTAAATTATATCTACAGGTACTTAAACTGTTAGTTTTGATTCTAATCATTAGCATTAAGTTTTAATGTTTATTTACTTAAAAATGTTCTTAAATTATTGGTAGGTTTAATGTTTTAGTAGATTTACTTTCGCTTTTCACATTTTTTAATTAAGTAACGGTCAATACGGGTAAGTGTATAGGGCAGTTACACTGATTCCGAAGTCGATTCCGGCGTTCTGACCTAACCTTTTTTGTTAAGTGGGTTATAATTAAATGTTAATAAACTAAGGTTTGTTTATCAAAATGATAGTAGAAAAAGCTTACATATAAATCCATATTATGCGTTATGTTATGATTTTAGCAGCCCGCTAACGAATCATTGTTATATTTTTCACATTATTCGTATTATCAATAATCATAATTACATATAAGCAGACTCGTGGAAAATGTACCTTATGTATTTTTCATTTTATTAAGTAACCGATTGGGTGCTGTTCAATTTCTCTATAAGTACAATTAATGTCATTTTCTATGACATTTACGCTATCTATCTATTATTATAAAACGTCAGAAACAAAGGGTCAAGGTTCTGTTTTGCGATACAAGTCAAGAGCATACCCAAAACTGTCATTTGTCACATTGCATTCTATTTTCAAACTGCATTTACATTGACCAATAAGCTCTCAGGGAAGGGAACAAAAGACGAACGAAATAAAAACGCACTCACTGCAGAGGTAGAGCGTTGACCTCCGCCCCTGGTCGCGTTTGATAAGCCGGTTAATGGGCCGTAGTGCACACAATGACTTCCATTGATACACGGTGCTATATAAATTTTGTGCCATTGATACGCCATTCATCTGGTAAAATACTCTTTTAATTGGTTCACTGATTTTGCTAGACGAACTATAGTTGACATTTTATGTCGACGGGTTCGATGTTTATAACAGCTTATAAATATTATTTTCGTAGGAAAGTGCGCCTGCCATGCAAATGCGAAGAATGGCGTCGGCACCACAGCGATACAATACCGAATATCTGTCATTGACAAAAGTGAAATTTCTTCCACCGAAAACGTCACTTTGATTCTGACAGGATAGCAGCGAGTGATATCTTACACGCATTACCTATTCGAATCTGGCCGCAAGACATTGTAAGTGGTATTACAGCGAACTAAAGATACTGCAATGCTAAGCCGATAGTTAATCATGTTTGCTAATTTCGCTCTGTAAAAGTAATAAGAATGCGATGTAACGTTTTTGCGTGTCATGCTCGTTTAAATGTTTGCATGGAATTACGAAACGCTCATTGTTTCAATGTTAACAAACTCGGAGTTTAGAAATCCGACCAGCACTCCCATGAGAGTCGTGCGAATTATAATCCGTCTCATTAGCTACAAAGAAAATGTCCGCTTTCTTTCTACGTCAAATTTACATTAACTTGTGCACTCTATTCCATTGTAATAAGATGAAAACTTGTGGGTACGCGAGTCTGTGACGTCGTTCGTACGTAAAAAGAGGCGGCGATTGAAAGGCCATCGAGCATCAAGCACAATAGCGGACAACGATGACACCGTCTTATCGACCATCGATAGCTGACTCACTGTCCATACAATCCTCTTAATTACAATAATTTCCGTACTAAGCCCATCCAAAGTGAAAGTATACCAGTTCCGATGGTCACACGCTCGGCAAGTTCAATGGCTTGATTAAGAGTTATTAAAAATGTGTAATATTTGTAATAGCTTTTGCTTTCGTTCGGAATGGCGGAGGCGAGGTCTGGTCTGTGTCGTAATCCGCATAATCGTGCGCTGGCCGGTGCTTGTAGACTTCCTTCAAGTAATAAGTTCACAAACATATTTACAAACTAACGTCCAAATATATGTATACACTACCTTATCGACATTGTCTTAGAGACGTGTAAATATATTTTTGGCATATTGGCTTGTAGAGATATTTGTGAACTAGATCGTACTTTACTGTTACTGCAGTTTAGTCTCCGCCCCCGGCAGATCGTGTCGCCTATGGATGATGCATTCTTGTAGTTTGTGCTCAAATACTTTGTTGCACGCTTGTCAGACATACGGATTATTTGCATAATTTTAGGTACTAAACCTAATAAGTATTTTTACCTAGACCATATTCCCCTAAAGTAATTTTCATTCTAAAACGTCGTCACGTTAAGCGTTTGTAAGAGTAATTATTTATACCTCAAATAAAGTGAAAAAAGTGTGAAGTCAACATTGAAACCCATTTTATATGGAATTTAGGACAGTCCTCCAAGTGGAACGTTTTGGAAACACATACCATCTAAACAAATTCATTCTAAATCTACATTAGGGCTTCTGGAGCATACTCAACTTTAACATAAACTCAACTTCGTATTAACTGACGTGAAGATATTTGGCTCATTTTAGTCATTTTATAAGACGCAATAATATCGACTCCTCTTATGTGTTTCTTTGTATTTCCGTGTCTTCAGGTTTCCATTTATGTTTACAGACTTTATTTAAATGCATTCTACAGACAATCTTCGAAAAGTCGATAACTGATTCAACTGATTGATTCAGATATGATTAATCCAACGCCTTACATATTAAAGGTTCATTATTTTGCAAACATAATGCAGTGAATGGCAGGTCTTAAGTGAATGTAATGTCGATAAGTGAAACCATTATTACCATGTTTTGTTTTTGTAAACATAACATTTAACTCCTTTTAATTCTACGAATTATAATTAAACCGATAATTATCCCGCGGCATTTCTTATTAAGGCCTACGTTGAACTATTCAAACTTGTAACTTATCATTATCCTGATGCTATTTAAGTGCCTTCAAAAGATCTCTTAGAAACTTTACTACGAGTAATCTCCATAAGTAATTTCCATCGGCACTCGTACAAAAGAAGGGCTAAAAGGATTCTTGCTCCTCAACTTTATGTCTTTAACCTCCAGAGATAAATGTATTTTGAAATAGGAAAAAAACGCAAAGAGAAAGTATACAAAATTTGAGACGAGATGACCGAGTGGGAGGAAACGAATGAGTAAACCATTTTAGAAAACGAATGCGCCCATAAATCTTGACCGCACATACATATGAGAACTTTATCAGAACAATCGGTAATCAGTAACGTAACTTTCGTGTTACGCAACTTTCATTCAGTTTGACAAATCGTGGTCCGCACCCTGTTCGCGACAATGCCGGTTTTCTGGAACCTCATCATCATATAATAAGTCAATCAATCACCAAGATTATTCTATTACGGCATCTCGCATTGAAATTAGCGGAGCGTGACCGGAGTTTGCTGGGCAAACACAACAATACTCGGCGTTCCTGCGCGGCACTTTCACCGTGGACCTCCGAGCCCCGGGGCCCGCGCTAGTCGGTGACGATACCGGCTGCAGTTTCGTAAAATTACATAGTTTTAGACATACAGCAGCGGTATATAGTATATCACCAATTCACCATTATGTCTAACAGATTACAGTAATGGTTTTTAAAAAAGTGAGATCTCTTTGTACATCAGTCATCTACAATTTTTAGCTAGGTAGCAGTGGCGGAGCGTCGATACAACTCGATCCCCAACGGGTTCCCTAAAATTTTCTATTTTCTGTAGAAGTCCATACAAAACATATGCCAAAAACCCCTCCGGCTTTACCAACGAAAATTTTCACGCCCCGCCACTGCTAGGTAGTAATAGCATATTAGATGTCAAGAGTGAAACGAAACAGAGGAAGAAAGATTTTAATAATTATTCAGAATCTCATTAGATAAAAAATTTCGTCTGCAGGTGATTAATTTATAATACGGAAAGTATGTGTTTATTTAGAAGTCTTGCATTGCACTTAATTTGCAACATTAGCCACGTTGCAAACTAAAATATGCTTCGAGAGTTCTCAATAATTCTTAGTACAATAACATAAATTGACTATAACAAAGTAACAAACTCGTCGGCCACAAAAGGAATCATTCAAAAATATACAACTCTCATAACTCCAACCAAATTAAAGAAGATCCCAGCATGTTTTATTTTATTGTACATTCGATTCGAATCTCCGTTCTTTCTCGCATCAACAAGGTTTCATCTCAAAGCGGCACCGCCTGAGAAATAACTGTTCATACACCTAAACATCAAACCAAAATTGGGGTACGTCATAAACGAAGGCTTTTTAGTAACCGGTTCTTACTGTTACCAAGTTGGCATAAGCTTACGTGAACGATATAACATCAAGTACCCACGCACCTACATGCACGGAATTACATAGTAGATGGAGCATTTGAAGCAAGCTGCGTTCACCGTCACTATTTACCGCGAATTTATGGCTCATACTGATTTCTGCACTAATCGCAAGATTCGCAAGCAGTAAGAAATAGATGCGTAGAAATCGATACAATTATTGTTATAGTTTCTTTGTAGGACCTCTCTTTATAGGTAGTCAGATTTGTGAAATCCTAACTGTGCGTTTCTCCAGAAATTTCCTGCCCCGCACAGCTAAACTGTGGAATGAATTGTCGCCTGCGGTATTTCCGGACCGATACGACCTTCAAATCTTCAAGAAAAGAGCGTACACCCATCTTAAAGGCCGGCAACGCACCTCCAACACCTCTGGTGTTTCGGGTGTCCATGGGCGGCGGTGATCGCTTACCATCAGGCGACCTGTCTGCTCGTTTGCCTCCTATCACATAAAAAAAAGACATATCCTCATGGACTATAGTCTTATAGGACTATTTAAAATAAGGATATCTCTCGCAAGAATCGTATGCAGTTCGCTTCTTATTGAGTGTTTGTACGATCAATTATTTCGAATCGAATTAGTTTTATTTACTTAGCAACCAAAAAATATCCAAAAACAAAAGCTATCGCATGATTTGTTATTAGAAATGTCTCGGAAGAAAGTTTCACTTAACATTTGCGGCGGCAAAGCAACGGCGACTGGAATACGCCTCACAAGATGCAGTCTTAGGAGAGGTAGTCTATGGTATGTTGTACATTCTTTCGTGTTTTGCTTGTAAATGTAGCCACGTTTTGTATGCCTTGGGCGAGACGCTCCGTTAACCTTGCTATCTTCATTGCATGTCGCATGCTTGCCAGTGCCATCACATCACCGTTACATGTGCATCTAGAATCCTTGGCTTTTTTTGTTGAATTTCGCACACAATCATGAATTTGTGTTGTTGAAATTCCTTGTACATATAATATATATTGCTTACTGTAATCAACTCGTGTTTTTAAATTGCATCATGTGTTGAAACTTCATACTACTTTCTATGACAAATGCATTTTTTATAAGATGCATTTATTTGTCATAGAAAGTAGCAGCTATGTCACAATATATCTGTATCACATTGTGTTGTGTTGTCTCTAAATTGTCACCCAGGGTACCTAGGTATGTTGTTTATCAGTATCACACTTGATACATGCATGAATCATGAGTAATTTCATCGTGCGAGTCTGTCTACCACTGTCTAGACTAAAGAAATATTATTTTAACTTGTTCAATTGATATCAATCTATCTTTGTTTACAGTTCATTTTTTCATGTTAATAACATATTGACCTGTCGACGCCCCGTTGGATTTATATTCGATCGATCATTACATTCAACAGTATCGATTTATTTTATATCAACACCACCAGCAGCATACCGTTTCCGTTTGTCAAATATTTAAGATTTTGCCACAATACCTAATATAGGTACCTTCATTTATTCTAAACCTTGGAATGTAGGCCTAATATTCAAACTTTTGTACGTACCTACCAGAAATTGGCAGATATTGCCATTCCCCAAAAATTTAACCTGCCACTATTTTGATCTCTTTCTTCTTTTAAGTTCTCGTTGGGTCACTTCACATTGAGTCCCGATTAATTTTATGTAAAGATTTTTGTTACGATCAAAACTCACGCGGATCTTCAATCTTGATGAGAGCTTAGGTCTTTTTTTCAAGTGCTAATATGTACATCGACAGTGAATGAAATAATCTTAATGGTAGTAGGTATCACGACTCGCGACAGTTTGAATTCAATATTATTCACGTTATAGTATGTATAAGTACGAGTATACTTCACATTCGATATAGGTGCAGAAATGAACGTTTTACGACGCCGAGACGAACAGGCCTTTGTTCAGATCAGGTCAAGGGAACAGCGATACCGAACCAAAAATATAAATTGGCACGAACCGCTGATATGGCGAGCTTTTGATTTCCTAACCGTACTCGTGAATGTTTTGTCAAAACAATCGTTCTAAAAACGGTTTCTCGGCTCTAGTTTCTCTTACTTCAACTTTGAAATCTTTGAATTGATGTTCTCTATGTATGTATGTAAAGAAGTCGTTCGTATCTTTTTTATATATATTTGCTAAATAATCATCTGATTTGAATATTAACATGAGCAACGACCACACCTTTTCTAAATTATAAATTTTATAGAATCATTTAACTAACTCTGATGTCAGGTTGTTCGATTTCGGTATTAAAGAGTTAGGTATGTAGTCTGTATGTGGTCAAATGTATATTTATCTGTTTGACATAAGCGACGACTCACTTGTCATGTTAGATATTATATTGCAAACCTTGTATCAAAACCACTATAAATTAAAAAAAATGTCTGCTCCTGTGTCTGTCACTTATGGCCTAAGTTCCTGCAGATACTGCTTTATTTAAAATTAAAATAATCAAGATGAAGATGTAAAGCCATGGCCGTTTGTTCAAGTAGATAGATTATACGATTGTTCTCAGTCCCAATGGCCGAGATTCACCGCGATGAATACCAATAGCCGAACAAATAAGGAGAGTAACTGTCGCATGCAAACATAGATGTAGTGTTTTCTATAGATGTGTCATGTGCGTTCGCGAGGAACGAAAGGACATCGTGATAAAATAAAAATAAAAAAGAAGTTTTGAATTTGCTACCAAAATGGCCTTCGTAATTTGGACGGTTTAATTTTCACCCACCAAGGAAACTACGCGGCTGTCCAAAATCAAAACCTAGCAAGGGACATTTTTTGTCAAAATACGTTTTTTTAATCAATCAGCCTCAAATTTTGAGCTGCGTCTAATGCAAAAACACCTGTATTTCTATCTCAATTAGAATCAAAGTTACGGAACCCTCTAAACCTAGCAAGTGCATATCTTACATGCAAATATCAAAATCAAAATCCTAGTAAGTAACATTTTCAAGTCCAAAAACCTAGTAAGTGCATGCTATACTAGGTTTCTGAGTTTGTAAACGGAACATACTAGGTTTTTGAATATGGAATTGTCCCATACTAGGTTTTAAATTTAAAAAATTGCCGAAGGGTTGAACAAGGGATTCAAATATAACAATAAATAAAACATAGCAAGTCAGTAATGAGTGAAGTTTGAATTCAAACGGTCGCCGTTACCGCGCCCCCGCCCGCGTTTGTTCCGTTCAGGATCCGAATTTAGGGAACGAGTTTCAACCTGAAGTTTCTAGTTTGTCGTACTTTGCGCTGCTGCGCGGACGCATGATGAATAAAAGTGATCGATGGAGACGAATTTTAGCAGCTGCTTTTAGATAGTCATTCTCATTATGTTCGTTGTTTTAGCCCGTGATATTATACTTATTTAATATTGTGTAGCGATCGCAAAAGTGTTTGTGGTGCTGAATTGTGGTTTTTTATTTGTGATGTTTTAATGGGGCTTGGATCGAAGTATTAACATTCGGAATGCTTTTTAACATTATTTTTGCGATCTATTTTACGTAACTAGGTACCTACTTAACCTACTTATATATATTTGACGATGGGAGCAACTTAAAATAGTTCTAACAATTATGCCTTTCCAATCTACCTAAAGGAATAACTGCCAGTAGTACCTAGTGCTTGTAACAGGTTGTTGATGTGCAGTATATGGCGTGTGTTACATATGAAACTATCGTGTTAAAAAAAGGACACTCTAGTTGCAAAATTAGTGCCTTTAATGCCAGAAACAAGGCGTGATTTTTGGAGTCGATTGCCAATTAATGACCTTTCGGATGATCTTTAAACTGGAGGCGAATAGGCTACTAGACTCATATCTAATTTGGCGCAATAAATAATTGTCTTCTGTAATATTTTGGGTACCTATTAAATGTGTACGATGTCTACGTATTTTTAATTCAAAAATGTGAATAAATTTTTTTTGGCCACCGAAAACTCTGTCGGCCGTGTATTGACCTCATAGAATTCATGTCAAATCAATCGCTGACATTACATAATACCTTTATGCCTCGTACTTAAATTGTCAGAAAGTGTTGTTTTCGCACTGAATTACTTCATTCACAGAAAATTTATAGATGACATGGCTGATGTTGTTTTTGCCTGAAATATTACGTAAACGTATTTTTTTTAAATATTTTTTTGCGGTTTATAAGCCATAATAAAATAAAGTGATATTTTTTTCCGTTAATTGGATAGTAAGTAATGCTATAAGATAAACTATAAAAAGGGTCAAGTAGCCTATTGTTTACCCGATGACTGATTTTTGTTTTATGCATAAAATTTAATTAATTGTCTAATAATGTTGCCTTTTGTTATTATGATCCCATCAAACAAATATTATAATGTGATCAGACACGAAACGAAATTTTGATATTTGCTAGTCCCTTTTCGGTGAAGGAAAAAACGTGAGGAAACCGGACTAAGTCCAATAAGGCCTACTTACCCTTCGGGTTGGAAGGTAAGATGGCAGCCGCATTTGTAAAAACTAGTTCCTACGCCAAATCTTGCGATTAGTTGTCAAAGTGGACCTCAGGCTCTTATGAGCCGTGGCAAATCCCGTGGCAAATGCCGGGATAATGCGAAAATTAACCATTTAAAATACTTAGTAAGACCACTTGCTAGCTTTTTGTTTTGTAATTGACGAAACAATACTATTATTTTTTTGTAATTAATTGTTAGTAAGGCACATAAAAGTTCTAAATAAATAAATAAATAAATAAATATTGGGGGACACCTTACACAGATCAACTTAGCCCCAAACTAAGCAAAGCTTGTACTATGGGTGCTAGGCGACGATATACATACTTAAATAGATAAATACATACTTATATACATAGAAAACATCCATGACTCAGGAACAAATATCTGTGCTCATCACACAAATAAATGCCCTTACCGGGATTCGAACCCAGGACCGCGGCTCAGCAGGCAGGGTCACTACCGACTGAGCCAGACCGGTCGTCAATAGACACATACATTTAGTTTCAACAGTTTGTCTTGTAAAGCAAGTTATACTTCTTTATATAAAACCAAGTCTTGTGAGAAAAAGGTCTTAGGTACTAATTTTTTTTTAAAAAACCTTTGTTTGCCTCTCCTGTAAAATTTCGGTAAATGCACTTGCTAGGCTTTGATTTTGGACAGCCGTACGGGCAAGTCTGCGTGACTCAAGACTTTTAGAAATAAGGATATGAAAAGTGACAAGAAGCTAAGAAGGACTTACAGCGCTTTATTTCTGCTGCTCCTGCTGAAATTTGTAAAATGTTATTATAACATCAGATGGCAAGAACAAAATTATGAAATTGATAGTATGTACAACATTTAATGAGACTATTTGAGACGACCATAAGATTTCCGCATTTTTTCCCCCATTCCCCAAGTGACCCAAGTCGCATCTAGTAGATACTATATTCATGCATTCAAATATATTAGCAGTGCTTGCACAGCTTGCTCCAGTTTCTTATAAGTGCACGCTAATCAAAAGAAGAACTAATGTGTGTCCTACATGTCACGTGCGCGAGAAATTAACGACGTTCATAAAATGTAGGGTAATCTTTGTAATGGTGTATTAGTGTTATATATCTTCTTTGTATTTGACTGACGCAGTACTATCATGCGCGGATCAAGGGGGGGGGGGGTCATGGGGCTTGGTTGGCCATACAAATAGACCATGGCACGAAGCTGGATCCGCGCTTGAGTACCATTGTACATTTGTATAAATGGTACCTACTCTACACCTGCATACCAAACAGCTCATCTAGTAAGTATTGTTCATGTCCCTAGTCTTTTTAAAAGTCGTCTTAGTTTTTCTGAAAAATATTCTGATTGAGGAGTAGATTATTTTCAAATTTATCGAAACGGCAACTCGTATAGTTGAGAACGTCGTATGGCGCCTCAAGTGATAAATATATGAATTTTCTTAATTTTCTTTCTTATTATGTTATATTCTATTTAGTACAACAGGTTTTAGAAATTAGTGTCTTAATTTTCTTGCGTAATGCCTCAGTCGGGTCTAGCTATTGTTGTATCACAAGTATCACAACATAATTTCGCGTTACTTACAGAGCGTTTATACATCAAAAACATCGTTCATCAATATCACTAGGTTCGTTTTCTCCATTTCTAACGTTTATAAATTTCAAGCCTCAACATCTGTACGAGAAGTCAACGACCTGACTGTTGTATTGATCTTCGTAACCGATTGGCCAATAATAATTCATATGTGAAAATCTTCACCAATCGAATCTCCGACACATCATTGAATGGTAGAAATTTTATAGACCATATCGAGAATCGAGATTTAACCGCGTCGGCAAATTAAATTATACCCATTAACGTCATACTTTTACAATTTTATTAAATAATCATATCTATAAATCTAAATGTACAATGAACTTTTTTTTATGGTTCGATAATCCTTAATAACATTCGCGTTTTTATGTGGCTTTCAAAAGGGTTAAAGAAAGCTTCTGCCCCATGATTTAGTCGGCTTATGTAGTGATGATGATAATGATTGATATAAATTATAAAGTCCTTGCTCGTATCTCAAACTATCTTCACTATTAATTTCGGTCTAACTGTGTAGGTATCAGACACATATTTTTACTTTCGCATCGCATACTTATAAAAAGGATTTGAGTGAGCTACCAGAATATAATGCGTCCAAACGATTAGTGAAAATACAACAAAGGAGCAATGTCAATGTATTATTACATTAAAATTGTGCAAATTTTCCACATTGCCAATATAAAAACAGGGAGATAATTGGGGACTAGGTAGTAGGTACGTTTGCAGTGAAGAAGAGATCGACTATTTTCATTAAGATATCTTTTCTCTTTCCTTAAGTATCACCAATTAACAGAAAACGAATTATGAAGGTAACACAGTCTTGTCGCTTTCCCACATACTTAGAAATCGACCGTATAGGGCCATTGTGCGTAGTGAGGTGCTATTTTATTTGAATATTCCCGATTCCAGGGAATATTATGGATAGACAATCACACTAGATTTTAGCAAAAGTTACTAATAAACTAAAAAATACAGTAATTCAACTAGGTGTATGCTATTAACTTAAATTTTCATTGTAATATTTTATTTTTTAATTAAAAACTTATTGCAGATAACTGTTAGATGAAGAATAAGAAGGTTAAAAATACAAGAACAATCGGGCCACCGCTTCGGAAGTAGAAACTTACTTTTATTACGTTAATAGTACAGTAAAAAAAAACGCATAAGTTATTTTGTCTCTTGAATGTATATACATACATACATATAATCACGCCTGTATCCCATAAAGGGGTAGGCAGAGCACATGAAACTACTAAAGCTTCAGGGCCACTCTTGGCAAATACCTAAGGGGTTAAAAGAAAACGAAACTGTGGCATTGCAGTGACAGGTTGCCAGCCTCTCGCCTACACCACAATTTAACCCATATAATGTCGACACCCACAAGTTGTATCAAAAGTATGTAGTTAACAAATGAATATGTAAAAGGTATTATAATAAATAAGTGAGTAAGAATACAAAACACCGTCCCTTTCGTTTTCTCAATCTCATGCAATTTAAAATTCTGAAATGTTCCCCAAAATATCTTGGTAAATTAAATTTATTCACTAGGACAGGAACATAATATTGCGCGTCACTAGCAGTGCTTACCGTGTATGCGATGAACGTAGTATGGTAATACCTGTCGCCCACTTTCCAGGTCTTGTAATATTGAACCATCTCGACGTCGAAAGTCGCAAACAATGGAAAATAATATGCAAACGGATGGTGATGTACTAGCCAATGTTTATTACCACATACGTATCCGTGGATAGAGAGTTCGTAAGTTTCTTGTTAGCTGCAACTGATTTCCAATGAGGCAGTTTTTTGGTCGATCGTAATATTGTTCGCGCAGTAATTTATCTAACATGCAGAGTTTACAAAGACAAAGTAACATTATAGTTATATTATAGGTACTTATAAATACAAACCCTAGAGAATGACATCTATAAATTTCAAGAATAAATAGGGTACCTACATTTTTCTCAACTATTCAATCCTAAACGGATATAATTTTAAATTTAGTCTTTATTCACCGAAAACCTATAAACGACTTCCATGCCGGCTTCATCAACAAATAATGACGATAATATTATTATTGACAGTGTGATAATCTGAATTTTGAGTTGTTCACTTCATACTCAAAACATATAAATCTTTATTTTAAAACGTTTTTCAAAATTGGGGCTATAAATTTACGGTTCTTACCGACGGGACGAACTAGGTAGCAATAATTTTCTACGTTTAAGAAATAAAATATTATTTTCAGTAATTTCCTCTAGGGATTGCAGTACCGGTACTGTTTTAAAGAACCGGGATTTTCGGTACCGAAGCAATATAGAACCGGGATTTCCCGGGATTTTCGGTACTTTCGGGACTGGTCTAATTTTTTCACTTTTTCAAATAAAACAAATTTTTGGCATTTTACATCTTTTATTATTATATTACCATAACCGAACCGCACCGGCTTCGCTCGGCGTATTATTTTATCTGCCTTTTTAGGGTTCCGTATTTTATTTCATAGTTATTTTCATAGAGAGATTATACCGTGCAATAACAACAAAAAATCGTGAATCAGGCAACCATAAGCACCAATGGTTACCGGTGCTCCGATTAAGCGATCTGCCATTACTGGGAGATGTTTAATTGCTTAATAGTAAAAGAAATAAGACAAATACTATTAAAGAAATATAATCATTGATTATAGACCGGCAGCCAAACCTCACAAAATTCCCTAAACATGTAATTTGAATCAAAGAATGTAAACTAAAGGAAACAAAACATTAGAGATGGTGCACTATTTGTTTGCTAGTCAGAGTTCTCGAGAAAATTTGTCATTTTCTGGAAATTTCTGTGGAATACCGTAATATCACATTATATGCAAACATGTTTTTAAAGTTAAGCATGTTTATAGCATTTATTATCATTAAAAGTTAGACATAAGCCATTGCAGACTTTTTACTAGACCTAATACATTTATGTATCAGAACGACAATCCACCATGCATTATTTTGTTTTGTTATAAGTCGATCGGTACGTACGGGCAGGGTTTTTGATTAAAGCTCTTAAGCGGTGTGATTTTTACCGACTTTTAGCACATATATATACACACACTCATGTTTTAATAATGAATTTATAATAAGAAAACCTTAAACATTCCTCAAGAATCACTCTATTCATACATAGATGAAAAACGCATAAATATCCGTTTAGTAGTTTTTGAGTCTATCGCAAAAATTCGCGAACACAGTTTTATAACATGCAGAGAAATGAGTCAAAGGAGATTGAGAGAGAAAAAATAAATACACAAATTAATTTAACAAACCTGCACCAAAAATACAAAACTCGACTACTGAACTGGCTAGTGGTTCTAGCTAGGGTATCGCGGTGGCTACTGCTGCCAGGCTGCCATTGTCACACGCTATTAAATAGTGACTAAGCGCGTGTTACTGTACCTACGCCTATTTTTTAACTGTTTAAATAATATAAACAGAAATAAATAAATTTTGTAGCAAAAAATGTCACTAAAAATATTTCCCGAAAGTACCGAAAGTACCGGGATTTTTCAAGTCGATTTCCCGGTTCTTTGCTTGGCCAAAAATCCCGGGAATTCCCGGTACTTTCGGTACCGGTATTTCCCGGGAGCAAACCCTAATTTCCTCGCATGTCTCCCATACTTTTTCACCACGTTAAAAACGTTCTCTGGATTAGACAAGAAGTATCCAGGTAGCAACTAGAACGGTGTTTTTCTATACCAGATTTGGCTAAGTTGGTCTCTAATGGATCACGACGCAGGAAAATTGTTATTCACAATTTTCATTCGCCTATTTACATATGCAATTAATATTTGATTGCCTTTCTATTAAAAATTTGAATAAAATCGTTAAACTTTTGATAATAAATAATTGAATGGGTTTATAGTACCTACTCAAACTGGAATATCACTAAGATGTGTTCGTTAAAGGGCATTTAAATTCGCTTTAATTATAAAAAAAAGTTTACCATTTGATCCGAAAGTTGCGTTACGCAATTCATAACCAACTTTTACATATAATATAAGCTAACAAGTTGTAAATCTGACGAAAGCTATAAAACATGAATGTTTATTACAGGCCTAGAAAATGATGATAAAAGTTGCTCCACAATTGATATAGTGAGCCTATCGTGACGTAAATGGACGTTCAGATCACTTTATTGTAAAAGCTGTTGAGTGAATTGAAAATAATGGTTTCAGTCACGGCATTCTCGACAATCTTCGAACATTGACTGGATATATAAGGCATTTATGCTGCTGTTTACCTACAGTTATTCCAGGGAATCTCTTTCATATTTTCCTATCTAAATTAGGCGCAAAAATATCATAGAATAACTGATAGATGAAAACGAAATTTACATCATAACTTGTATAACATAACAAGTGGGTTTGTGTATATGTAAGTTCTAATGTTAAAAAAAAACAACATTAAACTTTATATTACACCTACTTAGCTATTAATTTGATATGCAAAAATAGATAGCAGATTTATCGCTGTACGTCTATTATGTATTTAATGGGCATACCAACATGACTGAGGCAATAACTTTCACTAGATCAAATAGTATGAGATTAACTAGGCAAAAAAGTTCGCGAAAGATTTCGTATTGTTGTTCCATATTGCGAAGTCACGTTATTTGGTATAGCTTTGTAGCAAGGTCAGAAAACCGGACAACATTACAATACATTACTTTCGTACTCGGTGGACGAAAGCGAACGTCGCCTCCTGTTTTGGCGACAACTTTCTGTATAGGCAAGTACGAACCACTTTTTGTCCTTTCCAAAGTAGCAAGTAGATATCTCGATATATCATCAATCAGCCGAAAATGGACAGGTCCACTTTCCACCATGACATAAGCGGCGGTAACCATTGTTACTCAATTAAAGGGAGTGTACGATAAATCTGAGAAATAAGGGGTCTTTAATTAAAGCGTGGGGGTTTTTATACGAACAATGGAGATAAGGATATTCTTAAATTAGCTTTCTACTGATTCGTTCAGGAATTTTAATAACTCAGTGTAAGTTTGTAACTAAAGACCCGTTCAACAGAATCCGGGGAATACATTTTAAGTTATTTCTGTATTTTCTGTCAAATTTGCTGTGTAACAGTTTGGTTCAAATAATCCTTGTGATATATTTTTTGACTCGTTAGAATGTTATTTACTCTTTAAAGTACATATTGGGAGATCTTTTGGTATCAAGCATTTCCCCTTAGGCTCATACTAGGTTAGTCTTTTGTTATTTAAAATCAAGACGCTGTAGACGACGTGTAGCTTATAGACGATAATGATGTACACCGTGTCCAATAAGTCCGAATACTCACATTTTACCTCAGTTCTAAAGATATAGGGATCACAGGCCATCAAATTCTTATTTAAACTAAAGAGTATATTCCTCTTAATAAAATACAAGCACAAAGTACATGAAATTTCCGAAGTGTCTAAGAAAAACAAAGAGGTAAAGTGCCAACAAAATACTTGCTCGGCACGCAGGTGACGAGTTATTTTTTATAAGGAGAATCTGTATGTGATAAAACAGACGCCACGTGTCCAAAATAAACTATTATGGGTACCGAGGATAGATAATGTTCCGGGCAACTAGAAAAATGTGCCTACGTTCCAGAGCTCACCATCGGCCCAGGTGTGGGATGCAGTATGTAAGCGAGGTAAACTACCAAAGCGTTAAAATCAACGTTTTTTTCTTTAAAACCAAGGTTATGGAGAAAAAAATGCCTTAAAGTTAAAAAGGATGCTTGGGAATGAGTATCATGTGTCCCAACAAGACGCACCTCCAGCACATTCGGCAAATGGTATTCTAGCGTAGTTTCAGACTAATTTGGCAGTTTTTTATCCGAAACATGAGTGGCCATCCAGGCCTCCAGGTTTAGGCGTATTAGACTATTTTGTATGGTCATACATGCTTTGAAGACTAAATTTTTATAAAATCATAAACCTAGATCATTTCAAAAAGGTTATCGAGAGTATTTGGGATGAAATGTGAAGAAAACGGTGCGTGCCGCGTGTGATCCGTTTGAGAAGCGTTTGAGGCTGGTAAACAAGTTAATGCTGGAGTTATTCCAAAACATTTGTTGTGAATGTAGTAAATAAGAGTGCCATTCATAAAATATAATAATAATGTAGTAACTATTTGTTCATTTTGTTTTATTGGCTATTTGTGCTGTATTCAAACTTATTGTGTAAGTAGAAATGTTGGAATTACATATTTCTTAGAAAAAACTATAGATTTAAATCATACTTTAAATAGTTTAAATACCACAGGTTTGACAGGTTCTATAGAAACGTTGGATGAAGTGGGTGTAAAATTACTATTCTAAGTTGATGCTTGAGAATTTATATCGATTAAGAAATTTAACCTTGTGAATAGTAATGTAGCAACCACCTAAATTTGATCAAGAGCCTTTGAAGGCAAATGAAATTTTCACTAGAGGCACTATTTTCGCTATAATTATTGTTATCAATCGTAAGTGTCATAACAACTTCTTTAACTATCGCTTTTATTCTTGTTTTGATTTGGCCAGAAGGGCGATTTTTGAATCTCGTATACGGGATTTTGTCACTAAAATACCGGTTGAAAACGGTGACTTACTTATTATTTTCAGTGACAATTTTCTGGATTCGAACGCGTGAGACTCAAAAATCGGCCCGCAGATCACAATTTATATTAGACAAGTCAAATTAGCCCGCTGTTTTAAATTCAGGACAACGCTCGCGCGGCACAAAATACTTTTACCCTTGACACAATAACATTTATAACTGCCGAAGCAATTAATTTAGCCGAGGACTGGAAGCTGTACGATACCATCGCGATCGATGACAAATCAAATTGTTCTCTGACAATAGATCGTGGCCACTCGGTCCTGGATGATTAATTGTCCGTTAAACTCGATCGAGGTATACAGGGTATGATTTAATTGCTGGCATAATTTTGCAATATGAATAAATAGGACACACTGAGAAGCTTTTAAACAGAAGAAATCTTCCCCTAAAAGAAAACTCTTTCACACATGTGAATATTTTTAGTAAGCTGGTCAGTGTGACCTATATACGAGGGGTGATCCAAAAGTAATGATAATGGATATGTTCCTGTATCATGATTTCATTTTTAGGGTTCCGTAGTCAACTAGGAACCCTTATAGTTTCGCCATGTCTGTCTGTCCGTCCGTCCGTCCGTCCGTCCGTCCGTGGATAATCTCAGTAACCGTTAGCACTAGAAAGCTGAAATTTGGTACCAATATGTATATGAATCACGCCGACAAAGTGCAAAAATAAAAAATGGAAAAAATGTTTTATTAGGGTACCCCCCTACATGTAAAGTGAGAGCTGAAATTTTTTTTCATTCCAACCCTAACGTGTGATATATTGTTGGATAGGTATTTAAAAATGAAGAAGGGTTTGCTAAGATCGTTTTTTGGTAATATTTATATTTTCGGAAATAATCGCTCCTAAAGGAAAAAAAGTGCGTAAGGGGGCTCGGGGGCGAAGCCCCCCCCCCCTCTAACTTTTGAACCATATGAAAAATATTTTTGTGCATTTTTTATGTGAATATGTAAACTTTTTGTAATTTCAATCTTCTGTCTATTTATTCTCTAAGTATTATTGTTGTATGAATATTATTTTTTTTTTAAATCAAATCTTGACGTGTAAAATGGCGTTGAATGAATAAATGAATATGAGTATGAGTAGTATGATTATTTTAACCATTGAAAGTTTGTACGGAACCCTCGATTTAAAGGAAAAAAAGTGCGTCCCCCCCCTCTAAAAATATGTTTAAAAATATGAAAAAAATCACAAAAGTAGAACTTTATAAAGACTTTCTAGGAAAATTGTTTTGAACTTGATAGGTTTGGTAGTTTTTGAGAAAAACACGGAAAACTACGGAACCCTACACTGAGCGTGGCCCGACACGCTCTTGGCCGGTTTTATTTACTTGTCCGTGTAGCAGTACTCATTAAAGTGAAATTACATAATTCCAGTTTTGACTACATTCATTTGTTTTCCTGTGATATGGAAACAATTGACACAAGGTGGGTGATGAAAAGTTTAAGTAAAATAAGAGCATGTTTTCATGAATATTTGACGTGTGGTGAGTTCATTTCTGACATGAATATCAAAAATAATCATACTTTAAATTAAAGCTGGGTTTATCCTTGTTAGTGACAGATATGAAAGTTCGTATAGATACATTTTCAAAGTATATGGTATCCTACAATTCATCAAGTTTTAGATCATGTTCACGATTTTTACAGATTATCGCGAAAATTGAGGATATAGATTGGAAACAAAATTACGTTGGTATTAAAGAAGAACATACAATTATTTTCATATAAAAAAGATTAGTTAAAATTTTAAACAAAAAGAAAAAAAATAAAAATTTGTTGGCCTTCAAAATGTCAGTTGACAGGGCCGAACCCTCAAATTGCCGAGGGTGCTGCTCAAGTTGGTGTATGTACATATCTTATATTGAAGGCAATATAAGGGCCATTAATATTTTATACCCGACCTTTAAATAAAATTGTAATATAATCGCTACTCTGAAGTATAATGAAGTGAAGTGCTTACTGACATGGTATTTAGACTAGACTTAGGATTTTATTTTTTAAAGGGGGCAAAAAAATTTTAATGAAAAAATTAAAATATGTAAATAAATCACAAAAGAGTTACTTTTGATTATACAAATATAAGGATACTCATATTCTTATGTTTTAATACTCATTATCATTACTTTTGGATCACCCCTCGTACACCTATATCACAATATATTGTCAGTTATATTTAAAAAACATACTGAAAATCTATGAAAATCTGACTGCGGGTCAGACAATACTAACGATATTGCGTGTGTGTATACTTTGTATTTATTACTTTACAAAATTACCTATTGATTTAAACTGAAAATATATTCCGATTATATGCTTTGCCTGGATGAAATGTAGCTTACAGTTTGCATGACTAATTTTAAAAATATATACTACTAGCTTTTGCCCGCGGCTTCGCTCGCGTTAGAAAGAGACAAAAAGTAGCCTATGTCACTCTCCATGCCTTCAACTATCTCTACTTAAAAAATGACGACAATTCGTCGCTCCGTTTTGCCGTGAAGGATGGACAAACAAACAGACACACACACTTTCCCGTTTATAATATTAGTATGTCGGTATTATTTTTAACGTGTCAACGAATATTTTTGTAACGTTTCCCTATGTATTTTTTGAGATACTACATTAATATCTCTGCTCTTATAAATTCTAAATCTCTGAAAGAAGAAGACGATTAGTCAACAGCAACCATGACAGGCATAATTCAAAAACCATATGGCACTGCTGCTTCATACGTTATTCGTCGGCGAATTAAAAACCGCTCAACAAAATTAATCGATAAATGTTTTCGATAAGTAATTAAAAGAATGTTAATGTTTAAGTCTTAATCGCGGCGGGCAATAAAAACACGCTGGCCTTAAACAGGCTATAAGCCTAAAGGTCGCACTACACTGTCCCAGTTCGCGGACTGGAAAATAGCGCACGTGGGTGCCGCCAGATTAAAGATGGTGGATAAATTCGCGTATCAAGGATAACTGCGCGCTTCTATACAAGGTGGAGTCTACAGTCAGCACGTGCAAAATGTTTAATGGTTATTAAGTTTATAAATGGAATGGTCGTAAACCAACGCATTGTTTACGAAAGAAACGCGGAGACTAAAAAGGTAGTTGCAGTACCTAGTGATCTGCGAAATTAACCGTTTAGCCATCACTGCAATAATAATCTAATGTAAAGATATTTTTTAACTTTCCAGTTCCCACATGTTTCCATATATCATGTTTATTATGTATATTGATATTTCAAGGGAAAGGGAAACTTTTAAGAACATCAATGTTCAGACAGCTGCAGAGATATGAGAGATAGTTGACTAAAGCAAACAAATTTCTATGGGGTCCGTTATTTACCTTGACAGAAAGCTGAACTTGTGGAACCGTTTTCGTGTTTTTGAGACATGTCTCAGCTGATGTTTTTGTTTGTTTCATAAATTAATAAAGTACTAGTCTAAGTGCGTTTTCACATTATCGGATGTAGGACCTATGTCCCATAAATTAGCCGCCATCTTGGATTTTTTCCATTGAAATCCTTCCGACATTCGATTTCGGATCGGATAATGTGAAAACGGATTAAGGCGAAACGTCAAAAATGGTTAAACCGTCAGTTTTGCAAATGATGCTCGTGGGAGCAGAACATGCCCAAGCAGTCAAGGCCGAGGTCGGCATAAATTGTCATTGAGTAGCCACTCGGTTGCGTAAACTTTTTGTGAATCGCGAGCCATCCTTCCTTTTTGGTGTTTACGATGTCTTAATGCACTTAAGGCAAAAGTGTCAGTGCTCGACAATGCACCACTAGTGTGGTGCGCCACTCGATCTTCAGTCATACCTAAATGTGACAGGAGGAAGGCCGTGTCATGTATTTGGGCATTAGCGTGTCGAGCACTTTTACCATAATCCTTAGGTACTTGTAGCAGTATTTGTGAGTGACCAAGAAATTGTCGGAACATAGTGTTGATGATTGTAGCTATTATGACATTTGTTTTTCGCGCATATTGACAGTATTTGATTTGACATAGCAAAAATCTAGACAAAAAATGTTTTTGGGCATGTTGACATTTTTGTAAGGCACCCATATTTTTACACTTGACTGTACAATCGTACATTATGCTTTATTTCATAGAAGTACAGTCAACCAATTGGAACCCTAGGCCACTGTAGAACTATGTCACAGTGACGTTAAATCAGATTGTAAGAAAACTCATACTGCTTGTCATTTTGACATGCTTGTCAGTGGCCTAGAGTTGCAATTTTGACTGTACAACATTTGGTATTTTGTTTTATCTTACTATGTAGTAATTTTGGTTAATTTTATAGTACAATAGATATATAATTGTTTCCTATTTCATTTGCATGACCTATAATGTTAACGGCCAACGATTAGCTACACTTCATGATTAATGAATTTAGGTTCCATTTTTAGAAACCAAATCATCTATCAAAGCATTGTCAAGGTTTGCAAACTGCAAAAACTAAATGAGAGCGGAAGTTAAAATTACATTAAAAAATACGGGGACGTAAAATAAGAATAATACTGTAATGTTGCTTATGTATTGTCCTTTTATTTTTTTGTATTTTTTATTACAATTAAAGTGATTTAAATCTTGCGCTACCTTACTGAAGTTCACTTTATAGCTACATTTATATTTTATCAACTTCCTAATTCCGATAAGTTCAGTTTCTTTTTAGGGATGCGGAAAAACACACACAAACTGTCCAGACGACTTTTCAAGATCAAATCATTTAGAGCTTCTTATTAAGATGCATTACGTAAAGTGCTAACATAACCGAACGTAAGTCAAGTAAAGTATTGTTATAAATATTAAATATTCATATCGACTGTGCAAATAACGATGCAAAACTGTGCACGCACGCGATAACAACTACAGTCAACGTTGCTTCAATATGGCTCGCGTTAAGGTTGTCAAACCAAAGAAATTTATAAGTCAGTGGTAAAAAAAACTTGATGAGATAAGAAAAAGCTAAGGTATTTGTGGATATTTTTTCTGGACGCTTCTTTCTATTATTTCTATTCTGAACTGGCAGGCAAGCATGGTCGCGCGATTTATGATAAAATATCAGACCATCCCTATCGAACTTACAAATAGTGCGAAAGGGACGGCCGGATATTTTATCATTTATCGTGCGACCATGCTTGCCTGCCTGGTCTAAACGTAAAAAAGATTTTTGGTTATGTATTTTGATGTTGAAAAATGTGAGTGTGATTAGTGAAACACCCCACTTTGTCGATTGCTCAAGCAAATCTCGTCTTTATGGTAAGCGGCAAAGTGGGACGTTTACAAATGATGTCCCTAAAGGTATCTGTACCTATAGATCACTTTAAAGATAAATAATACGTTCTTGTTTAATAAACGGAACTTGTATAATTGTATCACGGTCTGATGAAGACATTTTAAAAACCGTTTGAAGGTGAATATTACACCAATTATAATTTCAGCCACGATCGGGGTCAATACCAAACCCAAAAAAATATATTTTTCTCACGAAATCCGCAAAATTCGTAGTTCGTACCACGTTGCCATTGAATCTGTCTTAGAATTTTAATGAGAATAAGATCAATACGGATAAGTGTGTAATAGGGAGAAGTGTCTGGCTTTCACATTTGGCCTGTTAAAACCAATGATCAGTGTTTATTGAGAGATACGTTGCCACTAATCGTGAGTAGCAAGTAGCAAAGGTATGATCTCGCAAAAACATCTATGACATTGAGTAATAAGGTCAAATGTGAAGGCCAGACATAGTTCCCGTTATGACACACTTATCCGTACTGACCTTATAAATTTAAGGCTGGTGATATTACAAGTTAAAGGTCTTCTGAGATTTAAAATGACTAAAGACATCTCGCTAAATACCAACGTATAGTAAATTTTACAGTTTAAACATTATCAATATAAGCTTGTTCCTGTAGGTATTGGGTAGGCACCTAGTTAAAACAAAAGTGGACACAATTTTCTCGATACCTAGATAATTAGATAGGTACAATCTTCCTGTCGAAGGTATTTTGCGATATGACATCGTTTTTTTAACCTTTTATCGTAAATAATTTAGGTTTATACAGAGGGAAGTAGACCGGTGTTAGTGTAAAGTCACCTGTAAAAGTAAAAGTACGCCTAATCGCCTACCCCTGCATAAGAAATTGTATGTTAAATTGCTTAGCTAATACTGATGATGAACGATAATTACAACAATAAATTGCTCTGATAATTACACTGAGAGAAATTTGCATTGTGAATTTAACAAGTTCGACTTGTTGCAGTTTATCCATTTGAATCAGCCAAACGTATGTTTAAAACAATATGTGTCAGGTTGTTTTTATAAAATCGACTTGTTGATTCAAATATATTGCCGATTCAAATGACAAGTAGCTTGTTGTTTGAACCAGCATAGGCGCTATATTAACCAAAAAACTTGTTGAACGAACATGAAAACTGGTTGTAATTTCTCTCAGTGTAGGTTAGATTAAGATCATAATATATATGTAATGAACTATTCATAAGAGCTTGTAATTAGGCCTACATGAATAAATATATTTTTGAGTTTGAGTTTGACTGTTGAAGATTAAAATTCTAAAACAATTTTGACTCAAAAATGGTTCTCGAAAAAACATCAAGTTGCGGAAACACTAAGTGACAACCCTGAGCAAGTGAGAGGTTGGTACAATCTTGTATTTTACAGTACTTTGTTCACTATCTGATGCAATTCACCTGCAGCGAACGACTTAACTCCTTTGGACCGCATTTTTCTTCTCGCGTAATCAACTTCGCAATAAATTATTGTTAATATGTAGGTATTTATTAAAAATATGAAATACTTTTCGGTAGTCCTTTCGTCATAACGGTGCGGCACTGTTTTCTCACAATGTAACGTTTCGATATAAGTCATATAAGTATGATACGAGTATGAGTTTGGTTTTACCACGGTTTTGAAAACACCGACCTTAATCCTAAAGGCTTGCGTTCCGCGAACTCATTGGTCAAAACACGTGAAATCAGCTGAGTGTTTGAAGTAGGTGAGTTCTGTGAATAGTGGGTATGTGCAGTAACTATGTTTAGGGATTAATTACCTACTTCACATTTTGAATTACGGAACACTGTAAATAGAAACATGTCGGGAAACCACTAAAAAGGCAGCACAACGACCCCAATGACCGACGATCTTGAATTCATTTGCACGATTGCACATAAGTTACGTTCCGAGATCCTTTGACTTTCGTTTAATAGAAATAATTTAGTAAATACTACGTATAACTACTAGTATTATGTGATCTGTTCTGTGGCATAAGGCAGACAAGTAAGTTTCATTAACCATTTTATTTTATAGTATTATGTGATCTGTTCTGTGGCATAAGGCAGACAAGTAAGTTTCATTAACCATTTTATTTTATAATATATTCTTGCAGCTCATGTCTTTGTCTCGTGTCGTTGCCATTTCAATTTTATTTTATAATCAATCAATAAAAAAAAACATTATAAAAAAAGTGTGGCGTCACAATGTGTCATTAACGCAAGTCGAATTCGCCACCCGATTATTCTTAACGATAAGACCTTAGTGATTGGAATATAATTTCAGAGCCTCTTTACGTTACATAATCAGGCCCCGTAGCCGAATCGCATTTCTGTGCCGCCAAACGCCGCAGAAATGCAGTCTGGTTCTGTCGCGCCAATACACAAGAGCGATAGAGATAAATAGCTACGAAAGAGATATATTATCGTGAGCGTTTGTGCATTCGGCTACGCACACTGTTGAGAATGTGACCGTAACGTGGTCTAGAATCAAAATAGTTCCATCTCGATTGCCTATGTAATTATAATTATTACGCTTTCTATTCATTGTTAGCAAATTGATATAACGCCTCTGTAATAGGAAAAAGCTGCATTCCTCAGTTAAAAGACTGTGAAAAGAACAGGCAGATCAGAATACCTACTATTGCTTGTTAAAATATCAGATTGGAAACTAGATTCATCATTTATTTCACACTCAGAGTTTTGAAGACTTTCGATCTCTAATGTAGGTTTGTAATGACTCAGAATTTTAAGAATTTGGTTATTTTATTTCGAACTATAAGTTCATTGACCCCTCTATCGAGCAAAATCTAGGACAACGACACAAACACGTCCATTTTTACTGTTGATCTTTAGTATCAGATTTTGATAAGTTTGAATATCTCCTCAGTCTGCGTATAAAAGCAAAACACGAACTTTGGAACAAAAAGATGTAAACATTGTGTAGTTTTTCGTTGCTATAAAAACTCTTCAGCTAGCACGAGATTCGCGCAGCAGGGTAGTTCATGAGAACATTGAGAACCAATAACAAATCCCAGTCAAATCTTTTCAGCGAGTTGTTTCTGCACAAAAATCATTTTGAGGAAGTGCTGATAAATTGATGACTGGGTGAATTTGAAACACAGGTAGAGTCGTAGGTCGTAGGCAACAGAAAAAATTAAAGGAAAAAAATATTAGGTATGAATGTGGAGGGAGGAAGCGGGAGAGGAAAACAGAAGAAAAGATCTATAGACTGTGTGAGAGATGATATGAAACGAATGCAAGTGAACGATATAAGATTACGTCCGATAGAGAGATATGGAAGAAAAAGACATGCTGCGCCGACCCCAAGTAATAATGATATATAAGGGCAAGAAAACGATGACAGATAGTCGTTAGTAGAGTCAACCAATTGGAACCCTAGGCGACTGTAGAACTATGTCATAGTGACGTTATTAATCAGATTGTAAGCTATGTCTTACCGCTTGTCATTTTAACATGGTTGTAGAGTGTGGCCTAGGGTTCCAATTGGTTGACTGTACCTACCAAGTTGGTCAAACTAGCACCTAGCAATAACAAACAAGTAATATTATTGCAGTATATTTTCCCAGTCAAACCCCTCGTCAATGGGTTGCCGCTGCGACGGCGCATTATCGCGGCCATGTTTGTAAATCACAAACACTGGGCGGTGACGCTGTGTTGTGGGAAAGTCGACGACGTCGTGCTATCGTTGCTTCGGTGTTGCCCGGTGATGGCATATTAAAATAAAAAATTCAACTAGCTGAAATTTTATAAGTGCTGATACTCTTCAATCTGATGGATATTTGGCAAAAACAGCTAAGAACCATCGCAAGCAAGGATCAGCGCAAGAAAACTCACTTTTCCAATCTTACTCACTTTTATCATTTTGACAGCTACATTGCCACAGAGAGACAAACAGAGATTGGCGTCAAACTTGTAATTTACCTGTATCGCCTCAGGTGTTAAAACATAAACATGAGTCGATCACGAGATCTATCCTCGTACTTAATAACTAAATATCGAAGAAGATGTTTTATAAGATTGTGACTGCTGGTTCCTAAAGTTCAATTATTTGCTATGGAAGATATAATAACAAACCTGTAAGCAGATTCATTAGTAAAATCCTGGAAAGTCAAAGTATCTGGCAACACCGCGTTGCTCGCACAGGAAACCAACACTAATCATTATAGTCTAGAGCCAATTTGGCCACAAGTCGTCTCCTTCACGATTTTCGTCGACATCTCTTCTAAATACCTAAAACAGGTATGGATATGTTCCTCGTTCTCTCCAGATTACGAATCGACCTGTTTTAGTTTAAGGAGGGGGGGACGGGTCGAGAAAAGGGGGGAAAGATGGCGACCGACCATCATAGATATTTATTCACATCTCGAGTCCTATGGCACCAATCTGTTCGTGCGAGGTGTCATTTGAAAGCTTATTAAACCTACTTTAATTGTTTTTAAATAACTATGCTCATAAAAGTAACCGTTTAGGAAATATTTGAAAATATATGTTTTTTTATCGCGCATGAATTGCACAAGTACTAGTAAAAAATGCGTCTAACTCAATAAACAATAACTTTACCGCAATTGATGTTATTATAAAATTTTCGCGTCTATTCATGCTCTTTCTAAAAATATAAGTTTCATTCGTATATGATAATATATAACCATGTAATTAAGAATTTTGTTTGGCAGGGGTTATCCTCCAGGTCGCATAAACGGGCGCTGACCGTAGTAAAGTATTCAATATTTTTGAGGTCTTATTTTACGAATCCATATGTGAGAGGTATCGTTTGAAAGATAATTAAACCTACTATAATTGTTTACACATAACTATAGTATTAAAGGTAGCTGTTTACATAATATTTGAAAATATGTGTTTTTTATCGAGCATGAATCGCACAAGTACTGGTAAAAAATGCTTCTAAGTCAATAAACAATAACGTTACCGCAATTGATGTTATTATAAAATTTACGCGACTATTCATGAGCTTTCTAAAAATATAAGTTTTATTGGTAAGTGATAATATAACCATTAAATTACGAATTTTGTTTCGTAGTGGTCACTCCGCCGGTCGCATAAAAATGAGCGCTGACCGTAGTAAAGTATTCAATATTTTTAAGTTCTTATTTTACGGATCCATATGTAAGAGGTATCATTTGAAAGCAAATTAAACCTACTATAATTATTTTTGAATAACTATAGTTATAAAGGTAGCTGTTTACAAAATATTTGAAAACATGAGTTTTTTTTTCGAGCACGAGTTGCACATATACAGATAAAAAATGCTTCTAACTTAATAAACCATAACTTTACCGCAATTAATGTTATTATAAAATTTACGCGAAATTTCATGCGCTTTCTAAAAATATAAGTTTTATTGGTGTATGATAATATATGACCAAGTAATTACGAATTTGGTTTAGCAGGGGTCACTGCGCCCTGTCACGATATTGGGTGCTGACTGACCGTCGCCAAATTTTCTACGTTACTCAGATCCTATTTTACTGATAAATTTGTGAGAGGTATCATTTGAAAGCATATTATGCGTACTATCTTTATTTCTAATATTTCAAGTCGAAACTGTAGAAGTTTACAAAATATTTGATTAGTAATATGTGTATTTTACTGTGCATGAATAGCATTGGCATTGATAAGACACGCTTCTAGCTCAATAAATTATAGTTTTCCGCAATTGAAATAATAACAAAATAAACGGAAAATGTATGACTTACACAAAAAATAAGTTTGGTTTGTATTGCATAAACAATTAATTTGAATTTGTTCAGCTCACCTACTGCGCACCATCATATAAATGGATGTCCACCGTCGTTGCCTTTTTTCATGATTTTTCAGATTTTATTTCACTAATCGTATATTCATAATAAATATAATCTATCACGTATCGAATTTACTTATATAAAATCTGTAAATTATTAGGAATAACAATCGATTCAAGTATAAATTGGAAATGTCATATTCAATCCGTGAAAAGTAAAATGAGTAGCTTCATATACGCATTGAGTGTACTCAAGGTCAATACTGACCAAAAAACCGCATTATCGGCTTATTTTTCTTTTGCCCATGCATGGCTCCAATACGGTGTTATATTGTGGGGGCCAGCACTGATGTACAACAATTATTTATATTACAAAAGCAATGCATTCGCATTCTTACAAACACACATGTACCAGATAGCTGTCGTCCGCACTTTATCCAGCTCGATATCCTGACGTTACCCTCTATGTACATCCTTGAAGCAGCGCTATTCGTTAGGAATAACATTAACTTGTTTAAACAAAAAGTAATAAAATCCCAGAGACGAAATAATGTAAACGAGCTTGAATTACCTCCTTCAACACTGGCAATGTTCAGAAATGGTCCGTATTACCGATGCATATTAATAGCTAACAAAATACCAGATGAAATAAAAAACGAAACTAAAGATGAAGTGTTTAAACGAAAATTAAAAGAGTTATTAATTAAAAAATGTTATTATTCTATAGATGAGTTTTTCAATGATACAATCTTAGACATGTAAAATAATATATAATAGAAAGAATTAAATAATATATCAGTAAATTTATAATTTTAATAATCCAATTTATTTCTAATTTATTATTGCATACAATTAGGTTTTCTATTATTGAATTTCAATTTAGTTATTTTATTGTTGACATTTAATTCCATTAATGAAGTATTATTTATTAGTATTAATTAAATAAAACCTAAAAATAAAAATGTTTATAAATTAATTAAATTAAAATTTATACCAATAAATTTTATCAATTTCAAAATAATTTTTGCCACTACATGTCCGTGTAATGAAATGTTGCTTAAAATGCATGTTATTTAAAAATCCATTTTATGTAAATAATTATAGTTTTAGTCTTAGTTAAGTATGTTGCTGTATACCCTAACAGGGTTCATGTGATCTTTTGCTGTGAATAGCCTATTGTAAGACCTTGTGTAACACATGATTACAAATGCAATAAATGAATTATGAATTATGAATTAACATTAATTGTTTAAGCAAATCTAACAAAACTCATTTTTTGTAAAGGCCATACATTTTGCGGTTCATTTCGTTATTATATCAATTGCGGAAAAATATAATTTATTGAGCTAGAAGCATGTTTCACTCGTATCAGTGCGAATGCTATTCATATACAGTAAAAATACACATATTGTCAAATATTTTGTAAACTTCTACAATTACGACTAAAATTATTAAAAAGTAACGATAGTACGCATAATATGCTTTCAAATGATACCTCTCACAAATTGATCGCTAAAATAGGATCTGAGAAATACATAAAATTAGGCGACGGTTAGCACCTATTTACGTCACGGGGGTGCAGTGACACCTGCTAAACCAAATTCGTAATTACTTGGTTGTATAATATCATACTACAATAAAACTTATATTTTTAGAAAGCATATGAAATGTCCTGTAAATCTTATCATAACATTATTTGCGGTAAAGTTATTGTTTATTGGTCATGCACCAAGATACAATCTTAAAAATTATGAAAACGGCAACGAAAATGGTCATCCATGTATATGACGGTGCGCAGTGAGTATGATGGATAAATTAACATTAATTCTTTATGCAATACTGACAAAACTTATTATTTGAAAAGGTCATACATTTCGCCGTTTATTTTGTTATTATATCAATTGCGGAAAAAATATAATTCATTGAGCTAGAAGCATGTTTTACTCACATCGGTTCCAATGCATATTTTCAAATATTTTGTTAGCTATACTACAGTTACAACTAAAATTATTGAGAACCAATGATAGTACGCATAATATGCTTTCAAAAGATTCCTGTTAAATAAAATAGTATCTGAAAAATATAGAAAATTTGGCGACGGTCAGCATCCATACGTGGCCGGGCGCTGTGGCCCCTACTTAACCATATTTGTAATTACTTGGTTATATAATATCATACACCAATAAAACTTATGTTATTAGAAAGCACACGAAATTCCGCGTAAATCTTATACTAACATCAATTCCGGAAAGTTGTTGTTTATTGATTAAGAAGCCTTTTTTACCAGTACGTACTTGTGCGACTCATGGTCTATAAAACACATATTTTCAAATATTTTCTAAACAGCTACCTTTATGATTATAGTTATTTATAAAAAAATATAGTAGGTTTAATTAGCTTTGAAACGATACCTCTCGCATATGGATCCGTAAAATAGGACCTCAAAAATATTGAATACTTTACTACGGTCAGCGCCCATTTCTGCGACCGACAGAGTGACTCCTGCTAAACCAAATTCGTAATTACATGGTTATATATTATCATATACCAATGAAACTTATATTTTTAGAAAGAGCATGAATAGACGCGAAAATTTTATAATAACATCAATTGCGGTAAAGTTATTGTTTATTGAGTTAGACGCATTTTTTCTAGTACTTGTGCAATTAATGCGCGATAAAAAAACACATATTTTCAAATATTTCGTAAACGGTTACTTTTATGAGTATAGTTATTTAAAAACAATTAAAGTAGGTTTAATAAGCTTTCAAACGACACCTTGCACGAACAGATTGGTGCCATAGGACTCGAGATGTGAATAAATATCTATGATGGTCGGCCGCCATCTTTCTCCCCCTTTTTCTCAACCCGTCCCCCCTCCTTAAACTAAAACAGGTCAATTCGTAATCTGGAGATAACGAGGAACACATCCATACCTGTTTTAGGTATTTAGAAGAGATGTCGACGACTTTTTGTAAAAGAGGTCGTTTGGTCCCTGACTATTACACTCACTCTCCTTTTCGCACTCTCAAAACACTAACTCGTTCGCAAAGGACAGCTGACTGTAGAAAGGATTCAGCCCAGGTCGTGAGTAAGGGTACTAAGTACCTAGATCACATGCACGTGCATATAGATCGTGTCCTTTACAATGTCGCTTGCCTAGGTTCTTATTTCCGTGTTATTAAAGGTAGATGGGATAAATTTGAGCGCCATTATGAATGGAACGTAGTACAGCGCGTGAGGGTAGACAAAGGATTTGAGAATGGGAACATAAGCGAGCCCTGGGTAAGGGAAACAATGATATTACTTACACCATTGAGCGGTTTCGTGTATTTTTAGAGCATGAAGGAATACAGGTTTGGAAAGTGTGAAGCCAGCTTTAATCAATGGGTCAGGTGAAGATTTTATTGAACAGTCGCAGACGAGAAATAATACAAATTTTCCTTCGTGGTTCAGTAGGTAGAAGCGATTGGACTGGTGTTTCATCGACAACACTGTTCGCTATGCATTTGTAATCCTTATTACAACACAAGGGCATAAAGTCTACCGATGTCAAAAAGCTTATCGGCTTCTATTCTTAAACCGTGTGGGCTTGTAATTAAAGAAAATCTTGACTAATAAGTACAGATACTACAGATGTAGTGATGTCATGCTATTTCATTCAGTTTAAGTACAAAAGCACCAACGTGAACCGAACTAGCAAGACGCAGGATACGAACTTTTCCGAGAAGAGACAATGGAAAACCATTATGCATTACATCTGTATCCATTATTAATAGATAATAATACTCGTCCTAGTAATATATTAACACATATTATTATTGATATGGTATCACTTCATTGCAATGTTTGTATAATGATTAATGTAGAGTTGCTTTATTATTTTGATTCTTAATCAAATTAAAATATAAACGTTTAAATAGTTAAACTGGCTACTGGCGGCTACTTTTTATAAAGCCTTATTTACCATAATCGCGTTAATAATGAGTTGTAAAGTTGATTATTTATGCAAATTTGGAACAGGAAATGAGTTCGAACACGTTTTAAGTAGTAAATCATCTCTCTAACGCGTTTTTAAGTAAGTTAATTAGGCAGGGTCACGGTCAAACCACGGTTGACGTGTTGGATCTCTGTCGCACTGGTACATTCGTACGTAAGTGTGACAGAGATGCACGTAAAAAAACATGGTTCACGGTAGGAGAGCTTTTGTGTCACATCTCAATGAAATCGTGAGAATCGCACTCTACACTCAAATGTTGTGGAGAGCTTAATAAATATTGTAACTCGGTGGACAAACATTATGATGAATTTTTAACACGCTTTATGATCGTTTGGAGGTCGAAAACTCATTCGATCGGAAAATATTGAAAATGAAATATATATTTATATTCAACTTAAAGATTCTGTGCCTATCTATTGGCAAGTGCAACCAGTACAAACTTACCTATGGTATTTTTAAATTATTTGTAACCAAAAACTTCAAGCTTGTATGATTCAGGAAGTTTTCATCATAACTTATTTCTTTTGCAATTTACCTAGTAAATGTTTTGTCGGTACAAGCCAGTACAATCTCGTCTTCAAGGTTTTGTACGCTTCTATTTTTAGTTTAAGGTGGTTTAAGCGTGGAAGTAGACAATATTACTCAATGCGTAACCTGACCCACACGGAAACGAAAAAATCTAAAATGTCTTTATGACACGCGAGTCACATTTATAGTCTTCGTCGTATTTCACAAGGTAATTTCAAGATACGCATGTTGTTCCCATTCCAATAGTATCGCAATTGTTGTTAGCACACATCGATTTGTTCCTATAAGTTCAGAGGTCGGCCTTTCGGTCAGGTTCATTGCGTGCTATTACAACGATACCTATCTCGTTTCTGTGTCTATTATGTCCACTGTCTGTCATTCTTTAACTGTAAATTTAACGGTTACTAATGTAAATAATTAGAGACGACGATCGGCTTCTTTAAATAAAGTTGCGCGGCATTCCAATGCACTTTATAAGACCCATGAATGAAATTCTAGTTGCAACACTTGGTTGAATGTAATCGTTAAATATCACATTGATCTCAATAAAATTGTCTTAACCCTTGAATGCATGGTGATATATACGCATCATATATTTGATGGCCGGCTCGATATGTAGCTATCCAAAATCAGATTTATTGCTTAATTATTATTCATTATTATTTAATAAACAATCAAATAAATTAAATAATATAATGATTTATTATTTAAGGATTAAGATGAAATGGCGGAAAAGTGTGAAAAAACGTGGCGATTTTTAATATGTGATTTAGGTTGAATTTTTCGGAGTTAGTAATTAGTTTATGTTTAAACATTTTATCATATAGGTTTCAGTTTTCTAATTAACGTAGAGGTTTCACAAATAGTGTACCTTTTTAATAGTAGTAATTTATTTAAAATAAAACTTACCAATTACGATTATATTAATATAAATAAGATTTGGCCCTATTTAACTTCTAACACTGATTTAGTATAAAAATCGATCTTAAATATTTTTTTATTATTTTTCCCAGAACCAGAAAACTATTGTCTATCACATATATTAATATCTCGTTAAAAAATTCATGCATTTAAGGGTTAATAGGTGAGAGTGAGGTCAAAGGACGTCGAAAGTATCATTAAAAGCAAGTGGATACCTGCAGATTCTCAGAGCTGCACGTGGATATCTTCATTCACGCAGCGTTTGTTCCGATGCACACTGATCATTACGGCGAGATAAGATTATAGGACATAACGACGGTATGCCTCCTGGGTGGTCTGTGCCACGGTAATATCGCATGTAACCAGCTCTGACTGACCCTCCTGCCTCCCCCCTGCGATACTGTCATCGGCATCATCTAAAGATACTTTATAAATATATAGAGGTCTTGATATTTGGTCGTATCGCACAATGTGATGCCGGCCGACTCCAAACTGTCTCAGCGAAAGTGTGCGAACGTTCCGACGTCGTTGGCGAAATTTCTTGTAATTCATCAGAATATTTTTGCTGTGTAATCAACCAGTGGGTGGGCGCTATCTCCTTAATTCCTGTCATACATTTTCAACGGCCTTTTACCACTTTTATGAATGACCTTCATAAAATCAGATGGATGTTTTCTACTCGGTCAGCTATAGAGTTCTCTGATTCGGTATCTGACTACTAAATTGGGGCAAGTGTTGTATCAAATGTCGTCTATGAAATTTGAGGATCTGATAAGTGTGTTGTGTTTGGGTGTCTGTGACACATTCCTAACCATTTGGTAGCATTATTAGATCTTAAGTGCGCAGTAATGTTACTAAACAATACACAATTAAAGTCTCAGATGAGTTATGTATGTTATGACTATTGAGATTTGAGATAAGACTAATTATTTGGCAATGTGGATTTCACTCTGTTTTTGGGCATGCTAATTATTTGCGGTACGTTAAAGTTAACTACCTACATAATTGTTAATTCATAAAACATATCAATATTGTACAAAGTAAATCGAAATGGAAAAAAACCTACCTACTAGGGAATGCAATCTCGTTCTCGCGAGATCTCTTTTGTACGAGATCTCGGTCATTTTTAGCGAGATTGATCTCGGCCGAGAAATCGACGAGATCTCGCGAGATCAACGAGATTGAACTCAAGCCTAAAACGTCGTATTCGAAGCGCGCGAACTGACTAGACATGTTTCGTTCGCAAGTTGTAAGTGATTTATATGGTTTATTTATATCATTAAATTTGACTGAACTCGCCAACTCCTCAACTCAGTAGAGATCTAGAAGTTCAACTCTCTTATTTCGCTCAGTAATTCACCTATCTCAGTCAAATGTTCGGAATGACGAATGACAGATTCAGACCGTTTCGAAAGAATTCGGAGGTCAGAGCCAGGGCAATTTGCGTGATTCGCCGTAATGGTATTACACTTATGGCTGTGTGCATATAACCATCTATTTTACAAATTTTCGTGCACAGAGTTTTGTGGGATGTCGAGAAATCAGAAGCCTAACGTTTGTCATTTGTTAGGCAACCAATAACAATTATTTTTTTATATTTTTTTTATTTCTTTTTAAATAGTCACACTAGTATATATAATATGTTATTATTATATATCTTTTGACGACCGGTCTGGCCTAGCACGCAGCGACCCTGTGCCTGCTACGCCGCGGTGCCGGTTCGAATCCCGGTAAGGAATTTTATTTGTGTGATGAACACAGTTCCTGAGTCATGGATGTTTTCTATGTATTTGTATATTATGTATATCGTTGTTTTAACGTGGGAGTCAGTCAATCTGTGTAAGGAAAGTCCTATAATATTTATAAAATAATACTTATATCTGTTTTTGTTTTTCATTTCTATTTTAGTTTCATATTTAACTGTCGGGTTTAAGAAGCGTATTGTATTGCGAGTCTAATATTTTTATGTAATTGATTAGTAGTCAACTAGTCATAATAGGGTATAGCTAATGATTTTATGTGGGTCTATTTAATGATGGTAGGGATAACCTTTACTTTAATAATGTTAAATTTATATCCTTTCATCAATAAGTTGCGGAATTTTTAAGTAGTCTCTACTGTGTACTGTTCGCGATTGGCATGGCAACGAATTCGAATTTGGCGATTATGGCACGCTTCGTCTTTTTACTCATTCGTGAATAATAATTTAATTTCATTTTCTTACATAATAATCTATACTTCAAAGTTTTGAAAAATATATTGCGAAGTAGGTACATAGTTTATGTTAAACAATGTATAATACATAAAAAAAAGAAAATATAGTCAAAATAAATATTTGTTTCATAATATTTTTATCCTTATTCATCGCTATATTGTGATTATTTACAAGAATAAACTCACAAACCGGCCAATCTCGCCAATTTCGAGATCTCGCGAGATTGGCTTCATGATTTCCCGAGATCTCGCCTGGGCTCCAATCTCGTCGAGATTGCATTCCCTACTACCTACATACTTATATTTAACTATGTATTTACTCTTAGAAACTGATATAGAAACTTACAGATTTCCAAATTAGTAGAATCTGTGATAAAACTACCTTCGTTGTTACCATAAAGAACCGGCCTATGTACACTTTCGCCTTTTGTCTAAGAAAACAATCACGTGTTAGGAAATAGGTCATTAACACTGCCTTATCTTTATATTGTGGTGCACAAAAAATACCAGCGCAGGTAAGGGTAATCACCTAATTATTGTCGAAACCACATTTAACAACGAAAGTGAAGAAAGAGCAATTAGGTGGGATCGGAGTCATTAACAAAGGTTTTTAATTTTAGGCGAAGTCAGGATTTATTGCGATGGAAATAAGAGTTACAAATTCTAAAAATGTGAGTGTCAATGATTGATACAGGCACGAGTTTCGATTATGGAACTATTGTAACTTAACTTTGACGTTTTACTTGTACAAATAGTTTCACTTTCTACTGATATCCAAATCTCACGTTTTTTTGATGTAAAATTTAATTTCGTGGAGTAAATTTAGTTCAATAAATTGTAACGAAAAATTTTGGGTTCATAAATCAAATAAAATAAGTATTTTATGAAACTACCTATGATGAAGTCTACTCAGGTAATGTGTCAATCCAAAGTCCAGAATCAGCAGCAGCAATAGTTGAGAAATAATATATTTGCGTTTAAGACGATATGGTAGGGGTCAATTCTCCATACAAACGCTCTCGACTATTTCCTCTCTGGTTTTTGAAGATAGAGCAATGATTTTTTCAACACAGATAGTTATTATTTTTATCTGTTTCGGACCGTTTTGTTTTTTTTTGATATTCTGCTTTTTAAAGACTAGAGCCAATCAAAAATTTCCAAAAACGGCCTTTTTCATTGTGGCGCAAAAAAAGGTGTGATACTCAAGATTGGTAACAATAACAATTAACCAAAAAGGCTAAACGGTCCGACATAGATTATTTCCTTGTTATTCAGATTCTCAAATTTCGTTCCGATTGATTAAGTTTTGAAGGAGGAAAGAGTCGAGAGCGGAACCTCAATTTTAAAGATTTTTTTGAAATATCTTTTGACTAAGTTGTTCTCAATGGACAATTTTTTTTCGATAAATCTAGTTAACACACTAACACACAAACACTTGTACTCCTTTCCATTTTAGCATTTTCGCTACCGTATCCTCCTAATTTCATGTACCTACATGTCTTCAAAATAGTAGCAGAGTTAGTTTTGAACCGCTGTGAAGTTATTTTTAGAGGAATAAATCTTTAGTGAATTTGCAAGAATATATTTTGTTTCAATAAAATTAATACACAGTTGTTACATATTTGTAATCCGATAGCCTATGAATGCAACCTTTCGCCTTCTAATTTTCCATCAAGTAGTTGCTGACAGTAATACCCTTAGCCCTTGGCCCAAACCAGGTTATCATCCACTCATTATCCCCTCCTGCAGGGTTACTATGCTTGCAATTTTATTACTTATCGACGTGAATAAGACATCTGTCACTCTCACACTGACATACTGGTCAGAGCGTGACGGATGCTTTGTCCATAGAGATAAGTTATAAAATTGTAAGCATCATAGGTCGGACATTATCCGCTTATATCTTATCAGTACCTGTTTGCAACTTGCTTGCGAAACTAATGGATAGTCCGTGAGGCTAACTTTCGTTTACGTACGTTGTCGGGTCGCCGTTTATATCATTTAGGTCAAACGGGTTTTGAGTTTCCTTAGCTATGAGATATTTTAATTCATATAAGATACTTAAATAGAATTATATGTGTATTCATCATAAGATATGTCAGAATTGCTGAGGTGCCCCAACAGGCCCCGTAGCCGAATGGCATTTCTCCGACGCCAAACGAAAGCGATACGCCGCTGGCTCTGTCGCGCCAATACGCAAGCGCGATAGAGATAGATAAGTATCTACTAGCGCTTCGTTTCGTGAGCGATTGTGCCATTCGGCTAGCCACCCAGATCTGAACATACACACTCTTATGCTTTGACAATAGAGACTTGTTGAGATATTTGTAAGCATACTTCAATGTATCTGACAGTATCAGAGTCTTCATTTAGTTTTTAATCTTAACTAAATGAAAACTCAATCTCAAAAAAAAAAAACTGAATTGATCTTACCTCTGTCATGAGGGTTAGAGCCTGTACTGTATGCACCTTGCTATACCTTAGGTATTTACACGTAGTTTAGAACAGAATATTGTAAAACGGTGTACATATAAAGGTGTAAAATCATACTGGTGAAATTGATTTAAACCATTTAATAAACATATACAATGCCAAGCGTTTATCATACATTGACGTGCAATAAAATCGGGTCACATTGAATCGAGGTTTACTTCTCAGTTCATTGTTACATATAATATAATATAGTTTGGGAACCAGACGCGTTTTTGTTAGGTTGTTTAATTATAATGACTTGTTTGAGTTTATAAATAAATAAAATAAAATAAATATTATATAGGACATTTTTACACAGATTGACTGAGTCCTACGTTAAGCTCAAGAAGGCTGTGTTATGGGTACTCACTACTCAGGCAACGACATAATTATAAGTATATAAATACTTATATACATAAGAAAACATAACTGTCTCAGGAATAAATATCTGTGTTCATCACACAAACAAATGCCCTTACTGGGATTCGCCCCGAACCCGGGACCGCGGCGTAGCAGGCAGGGTCACTAACTCACTACCGACTAGGCCAAACCGGTCGTTAATTATGTCATTGTACTCCTTGTATTAGCGCGTGTTTGTTTGTTGTGTTTTAAATAATAAGACTGTATAAATTTAATTCAAGTAATATTATATAATAGTATTTAATTTAATTTAAGTCTTTTTTTATACTACGTCGGTGGTAAACAAGCATACGGTTCGCCTGATGGAAGGCGGTCACGGTCACCGTCGCCTATGGACGCCTGCAACTCAATCTATTATGAGTCAGAATGAACTCAGTCTATAAGTTTATTTGATTCCTTATAGAAAATACTACCAAGTTTCCACCACGCCCTTCCTTATAAATCTAAAGTTCCCTTGCGATAAATCCACATGACACAATGCAATATCTATTATAGCACAGCGCTTGTAATAGCTGCTGTAACGACGGTGTTTTATTACAGAAACCTCGCAATGATGATGTTTGCTTCATAGCTCAATGCAATGCCAGTAACACCTAACTTCCCACATTTGTTGCCTAATAGATAGAGCATTCGATGCGATTCGATTATTTGGCAGAAGTGAAGCCATTTAAGCCAAGCCAAGTACGAGGGCTGCTAATAATTTATCCGGAAACCAAAACGTAACAAACAGTTGTTGTTTTATTGTCTACATACCTATTTATTTAAAAAACATGAATTATGGACTTTTTCATATGTCAAAACACTTACACTTTTTACGGCAGTTTTTCCATTCTCATCTTTGTAAGCATGGTTTTTTTAAAGTATTAAATTCTACCTTACAATAAGCAACCTAGTTACTTGTCTACTTGGCTCCATTCAATAGTCGCCGCAGCTTCTTTGACAAAGTATACTCAGTATCCGATACTTAATATGCAGCTAAAGAATGCGCTGTCTAAAAGAGGTAATCTTTATATCTATTGTACCTAAATGATTTTGAGCGGTAGTTTTATGCATAGTTCATTCAGTGTCTAATGTCAAGTTGCCAAAGTTATTGTCATGAGCGGGCGGCGTGTACCTACCTATACATAATTAATTATACTTGTATTATTCTTTATATTATGATACCTTTAGCTTTTGCCCGCGGCTTCGCTCGCGTTAGAAAGAGACAAAAACCGGCCAAGAGCGTGTCGGGCCACGCTATCTCAGTGTACGGGTTCCGTAGTGAAGGACCGAGAAACAAATTTTCGTATTTTTCTATTAAAACTACTGAACCTATCAAGTTCAAAACAATTTTCCTAGAAAGTCTTTATAAAGTTCTACTTTTGTGATTTTTTTTCATATTTTTGAAACATATGGTTCAAAGTTATCGCATTGCTAGGGGGACGCTTTTTTTTTTTCCTTTAGGAGCGATTATTTCCGAAAATATTAATATTATCAAAAAACGATCTCAGTAAACCCTTATTCATTTTTAAATACCTATCCAACGATATATCACACGTTGGGCTTGGAATTGACAAAGCTTTAAAAATATCAGCCCCCACTTTACATGTAAGGGGTACCTAATAAAACATTTTTTTCCATTTTTATTTTTGCACTTTGTTGGCGTGATTGATATACATATTGGTACCAAATTTCAGCTTTCTAGTGCTTACTAAAAGATTATCCGCGGACGGACGGACGGACGGACGGACGGACGGACGGACGGACGGACGGACGGACGGACGGACGGACGGACGGACGGACGGACGGACGGACAGACAGACATGGCGAAACTATAAGGGTTCCTAGTTGACTACGGAACCCTAAAAAGTAGCCTATATATTATGTCACTCTCCATCCCTTCAACTATCTCCACTTAAAAAAATCACGACAATTCGTCTTTCCGTTTTGCCGTGAAGGACGGAGAAACAAATAGACACACACACACTTTCCCATTTATAATTTTAATAAGTATGGATTAATTACCAACTTGGGTATAATTGTCGAGGCAATATAGGTACTTACACTCAGGATTTGATTCCATACATGACATTACGCCTTATACGCCAGACCTTTGCAGTAGAAAAAAAGTTACCTATATAAAGATCGTGTAAAGTTTTCCCCTTACTTAAGTAGTTCACTATATTTCATTGTTATTCTTTAGTAATTTTATTACGACATGGTTTTCATCTTCGGATGCTTTGTTGTCCTCAAGGAACAATGTCTAGTAACTTCAACACGTTTCCTATTATATGTAGTTACATATATAAACTGAAATAGTGTACCTAATCAAAAGTAGATAACTACTACAAGTGATTATAACTATATACACATAAAAAATCCATTGATGAACGCTGAAGGCTGTCGAACGTTGAACATGCAACGTCATCTAGCTCAATGCACACACTATGAGCAATAAAAATATATGTTCTAATTATAATCATGACTATAACGAATCACGTTTTCTTTTGTATTCAAAACTAAAATATAATGGTTAAAGCCAAAGCCATACTCGAGGTGTGTGGCCGGTGTCCGTTCGCGAACAGGTTCTGTGCTCTTGTAACTATAAAAAAGCATTCAAAATTTCTGTAGCATACAATATGGCGGGACGTGATGCTACAATATACTGGACATACGTTGTTTTTGTTTTAAGTTGAGTTTTAACGCCGCTCGCGCTCAACGGCGCATTTTCTTAAATAGTTCGATACAATCCTTATCTGGTGCGATAAGCAATAAGTTACGATCATGGAATGTTCTGATTCTGAATGTTCTGATGTCAAACGCTTTCCAGCGCGAGATACGATTGCTGCTTTTTTACACACAAACGACGTTCCAAATGATCAAAATACCTACCTAATAATTCTCATTCGCTGTATTAGGTACCATTAGTTACAGTCAACAACAGCTTAACATATTTACCTACTCAACAGTATATTACAATTTAACTAACGACATTTAAATTGTAAGTCTCAAGTCCCTGGTAATATTTGGTTTGCTGTGAAAATTAACCAATGTATACTCTAAGAGCAATCCTTCATTTGCTTTCCCACAAGTACCTCATTTGAAGTGGACGCTCAAGTCGAGAGTGACAGGCCATTCTGTGTAAAATCTCCGTCGATGCATCAACACTGCGGATGGCAAGGGTACTCGATCTCTGCTCCAAATGCCATTGGAAGAGTTGGTTGAAACACTGTAAAATGACCTCGAGGGCTTTACAGTTATATGCAATCGGAGAATGCACTTACACTGGTCAGCTTGAAGCAGCGACGATGAGGGATTGACATGCCATCCCTGCATCATAATTTGCACAGCTTACTGATCACAGGAAACTTTTAGCGTCTAATTTCCAGTATAAGTTAAACTCCATTTACGCACAGATGTTACGGATCTTAACTACAGTTTGTCTTCGCTCAGTTAGCGTTGGGAGGACTCTGCCTACAATAATACGTAAAGAATGACGTTCCCGGTCCTGTAGTATCCTATCCCATGATCACTCCCGGCGCGAGATGAAAGTGGTAGCGTGGGCGGGTTCTATCACCGGTTCTATTCGACTTTTTACGACAGCGACCACATGAGCGCTTGACTTTTAACTAGCGATATCATTGGTGATAAATCAAATGATTGATTTACAAACCTACGTATTTATTGTGTGTCTAATAGTAGAGTCAAGTAGAGATACCATTCAGAGTAACTACTACTCGATTTCACGAACTATCAAAAACGAATGCGTAATGGTTGATGCCCCTAATATGTTGGGTATCGTTGGAGCGTGACCCGTTGTCCTTCGTATAACAAGAACTAGTCGTTATTTACTTTCCATTCAAGCGTTTCATTCATATCTCTGGTTTAATATTTTGGACGGCTATTATTACGAGTAGGTGTTATCTCTAGGATCACGAACACTAAGTGCGTGGAGGTTTGAAGAATGAAAAATGACTGATAGTAAAAGTATGTGCATTAAGATTTAGTGTTGGTAGAAAATGTAATATATTTTGGAAACTGACGCTAAGCGACTGTTTTAAGCGTTTAAAAATCTGTTCAGTTGCAGTTAAGCTACCTCAAATTCTTTTTCGAAAGACTTCCAAAATTTATTAATTGATTATGCAAAAGCAAAGAATTTAATTTGTGTGAGTACTCATTGTTTGTTGGTATACTCTACTATTGATGATGTTTATACCATTTCTTAATATGAACTGCATTGATTTATGAGCTACCGAGCTTATTCATTATTGCCATGATTCAATGTAAAGTGTTTACTGAACCATAACTGATTATGGTGATGGTGTTTCCAACAAAAAGTGTTCTTGATTTCTTGTTTGAATAAGCAGTGGGAAAAATTCCATCGTTAGCGATTAACAGGACGGTTCAGTGATTCATTGAATTCCTTTCATATCTATCATCAATGCAGTCAATTTTTCTACATTGACTTCTTCTCAGATTTGTCCTGATTATTTACGGGAAAAATCTTAGAAATTATAACTTAGAACTCGAGCTTTTGTTGTGACATTTTGTCCAAAATAGCAAGAAACGATGGAAAACAGCTCTGTCTTCAATTAATTATCCAGCAATTAACATATGGCCTTACCTTACATCATATACTGATCTGATGTGATGAGCTGATAAGACTTATCGAAGCTACATATTTATACAGCAACTGAATGAAGTCTGTGCAGGAGAATAAGTAAAGGCATTTTTGAAACAAAAGCTTATGAAAAGCGATTTATAGGTTTCTGCTTAAGGTTCGCGGTTTGAAAAATAAAAAACACGCTGCACTTTGCTGTCAGCTTAACTACTCGATGATTATGTTGTCAATGTCACCACCACGCCAAAATCCTCTTAATAGCTTCCGTCGTAATTGTCCACATTAAATGTGGTGTCTATTATCCTATTCCCCGTGTGCGGCCAACGGTTTTGTGGCACACGCAAAACTCATCAGGTAGGCAGCCGTGCTCTTGACCCCGGTGACTCACGCGCAGCGCCGAGCGCCGGGCCTCGTGCGCATGCGCGCATGTGGGAAACGAACCGACATTCTGAATTTGATTTTGAAAAGTTGACGTTCGAACGCTTTGAATATTGGCAACGTTGTGAAGGAGTGGCGCAGCTAGTATCTCGCTGTGACATAGATCACACCATGATCACACGCTTTTTCCTAATTGTATTGATATAATATCAATCAGACCATTCTAACTCTGAGCAGAAATTGGAATAATGAAGACTGCAAAAAAATCATAGTAAATGCCAAATGTCTGAGAAAAAAGGATATATATAATGATAACTAGTTAGGATAACAAGGAAATTATGTAAGTATCCAATCCATCACCTAGATTGAAATCGTTTGTCGTCAAATTCATCTAAAAGATACACTTTAAGAGAAGTTACCCTTTTCTTACAACTTTGACAAATTACCTACACTAAGGTAGAGGTATAACATACGGTCTTATCGTTACATGGCGATCTCTTACAGACAACCTTGGACTACCTCGCGAGCTTGGTTGCATGCGGATTTGGCGGACCTTCTCATTATCTTACCATACCATGCGTGTTGTGGCGTTCTATGCGAAAAGGATCCTTAATTATGCTTCATCTACAATAAGGACGAATTTCTATATTAATCTTTGGTTTATAATAGTTTACCTGTCATTGTACTTATCGCAGTTTCGTTTTTCTAACCCCCGACGTAAAAATGACGGGGTGTTATAAGTTTGACGTGTCTGCTGTCTGTCTGTCTGTCTGTCTGTCTGTCTGTGTGTCTGTCTGTGGCATCGTAGCTCCCGAACGCATGAAACAATTTCTTACCTTTACTTTTTTTTTGTTTGAAAGCTGAGTTAGTCGGGAGTGTTTTTAGCCATGTTTCATGAAAATCGGTCCACTATGTCGCGGTCGGGGGTTTATTCATCGGGTCGCCACCTTCCCGAATGGAGGTTGAGGGAGGCGATGGCTGAGATACGCGTCATACTCGTGAACGGGTGCTGTTTGTGGAGACTGGTCTGTTCAAGCTTACCTGGGCCACATGTTTTGTTAGATTATTTAACTTTACTTTTGAGCGGATTGCGAGACACTACATTCGGTTCTTGTAAGAATTAAACTTAAGTAAGTAATGTCTTAAGGATGACACTAGAGACCATCACGTTGTCGTTTAATTTAGTTAATTTTAGCTTTTGGACACTTAGAGACTTTATACATCTCTGAGATTTTGATTATATTTTATTTTAAAATAGACTCCTTACTTTAATGACCTTGTTGTCGTTTGATTAAGTTAATGTTAGTTTTTTGGACACTTAGAGACCTTATACATCTCTGAGATTTTGATTATATTTTTAAACTTAATTTGTAACCTTGATTGGCCCTTATTTGTAAACTTGATTTGTTCTTTAATGATTGACAACTAGAGACTTGTACATCTCTTGAAATGTGTAATTTAGCTGTTCATTTTCTGTATTTTTTATTTTTTTTGTATTATTTGACAAAGGTTTTTACTTTTAAATATTTTAATTTTATAAAATTTGACTCTTGGAGACGCTATACATCTCCATGGATTATTTGATTAAGTATAATATTTTTACTTGTAATATTCAGTCTTTTACAACTATTGAAGTATTATAGATTTCTTTTATCTTTGTATCTGTTTGCACTTTCTTTATGTATTGATTATAGTTAGTAATAATATGACATTTAGAGACTTTATACATCTCTAATTCTATATCACTGTATAGCTACTTTGCTTATGATTAATATTTTTAGTTAATATTTCTATTAATTTCATTTGTTTAACTTTAATGAATACTCTGTAATGTTGACATGTAAAAGTGCCCCCGTGGCCTATTTGCTGAATAAATGATTTTGTATTTTGTATTTTGTATTCAAAATTTTAATTTTGTGGTTAGGTTATTAAACCCTTTATTGCAAAAAGGAGCTTGAGCAGTTTCATGTGCTTTGCCCTCCCCTTTTAGGAATACAGGTGTGAGTTTGTTATAGTACGTATACGTATGGTATAATAGTAGAAAATATTTTTAACTATTTAACTTTTTTTTTTGCCCGTGTGGTGACGGGTTAAGAATTTCACCACCCCCTTTCTTCCCGTGGGTGTCGTAGAAGGCGACTGTGGGATATGGGTTAAATTGTGGCGTAGGCGAGAGACTGGCAACCTGTCACTGCAATGTCACAGTTTCGTTTTCTGTCAACCCCTTATTTGCCAAGAGTGGCACTGATACTTCAGTAGTTTCATGTGCTCTGCCTACCCCTTCGTGGGATACAGGAGTGATTGTATGTATGTATGTATTTTTAACTAAGAAAATATTGAATTACATTAACGTAACCACCGCAACTCGCGTTACGAAAGAAGTAGTTATTCATCCATAATAATTCAAAAAGCAACTTATGTGTAATCCACTCATTCATAAGTGAAAAAGTTTAGATATATCATAAAGCGTAACAAAAGAAAGTTTTGAAAAGGAAAGGTGACCAATTAATATGCCCTTAAATCAATTTTATTGCTACTGCTCAAGGCCTCTAGCCAAACGTACAATGAGTGACGTTTTGTGGCGAACGATAAGCTTACTGCAGGGCTATAGCACATGATTGGGTCGAGATTAGGTCACCGCGACGCGAGGCCCGTCATTAATACAATTTAAATCATTAATAATTCGTTATTAATAATTTCTGTTCTCACTTGTCACTAATGATATGATTTCTATTTCTATTCTAAAAAAGACGTGTGATCTAACTCGCGGCTCTTGCAATAGGCATGCTCGGCAATGCCGATGAGTAATAAAGACAGATGGCTATGACACGATACGGGATACGGGGCGTCAACGATTGCTTTCTTGGCTAGAGAACCAGTTGCTCACTAAACGAACTCCTCTCCCTTAAATGATTATAAGATTAATAAGTTGTAAGCTTAAGTCACTATTTTTTATTGCATCAATGACTATAAATATTTCACTTTCACTATTTGAAGATTAACTGTTTTCCAAACTATCTGTGATTATTTATTGGACTTTTATTTCGAAATGCAGGTGCATTTCGTTATTAAAATTGATGTAACTACCGAAGTGTTTTTAAATGACTTAATAAACCGGCAGCCAAGTTACAAAACCTTTTACTAAATAACAATCATTATTCAAGAAAAATAATGTGTTTTCACACTTTTTGATGTGCCCGCATAAGCGCATATGCAATTCAATTTAGAAATGTTGTCCAAAAAACTCATGAGAATGTGTACCGTTTGACCAACAAAAATACCAGATACTTTTAAACTGTCAATCATACTCATTACTCACTTTAGAGTCGCTGAACTTCAAATGTATTTTGCGATTTTCAAATTAGTATATAGCCGACTTTGCTAAGAGGAGGTTTATCTGAATTTCAAGTTAAGCTAATTAAATTAAATTCACGGTTACGGTCAGGTATACAATAATTGATACAAGGGATTTGATTTTCAATATAACAGTTATGACGTCAGAGACATGGTATTGGCGGTTAGCCATCTCTAATATGCGCGACACGTCTATCACGACTAAAGCTCGGCTCATCTTTTGTCCAAAGCGTCTACTTCGAGGCCTTTAAAGGAGTCCCCACAAGTCGAGGCGTGTTTCCTTTCAGTTAAGAGCAAAAGGACGACGTTGCTCCATAGAAACGTAACCCTATTTTCCTCTGGACTCTGAACATAATGCAAAAATGTTGACATAATTTGATGTCTAATACAAAGGCAATCGAAGCGAATAAATCGAAGCTGTGGAACTTCGTTCGAATATTAATGTTTCGATTAATATAATTGTTAAAATTAGAAGCATGAAACTTTCCTAGAGTCAAGCGAAGATAAGTAAGTACGCAACGATTTTGATAGCCTCGGTTACGCGTTCATCATAATTTCATCGAAGTTTGACGTTTAAATTGAAATTTACTCCAACGGGGCTGTGAAAATCGTTGCCAACTCATCTTGCACTGACTCTACATATTTTGAACTCCTCGTTATAAAAAACAAAAAAAACGTAGTGTACGAATGTTTTCAGTGTTGTAAAATCTAGAGGGGAAAATGAGGACTTTATTTGTACGAAAAGGCGATTTTGTTCAGGTCCTCCACTCTCGTCTTAATGAGTTAGCTTGAACTTGGTTATTTCACGCTCCGTGGCAATGCCCGCTTTTGTTGGTTATTAAAGTTCTTTAGAAGGCATTAATATTAAACACGCACGATATTTGGTCCCGATTTGGCCTGCGCATTGTGAATCAACTTTATTATAAATAAAGGCTATTTTAGGAGACACTAAATCGGAGGAAATGTATTACAAATATTTGGTTTAAGCGTCCTTTGAAAATGGTAGCTTTCATTTAGAGATCCCATTCATTCAAGAACTGACCAAATAATATGATATTGATAACTACATTACACCTTTAAGATACACTTTGAAGAGTTTAAAGTCCACGCGTTTGAAGGTAGATCAAAGAAGACAAATAGATTATAAAGACTTGCAATATCCCTCATGTCTTTCCCATCACGGAAACCCTATGTATTCCGGACCTTTGGGAGGCGTGTGCGGAGCCGAAGTCAACACGTAGAGGCCTTTTGACACTTTAATGAAATGTAAGGGGTACATCGAGCGGATACTGCCCTTGCCCGTGTCATGGGATGGGACGCACGCAGAGGCAGCACCCGCCAGGGTATAACGACTAGTTGAGAGTTAATGGCACTTAATGGCACCAAAAGTGAACTGGGTTATTGCATGAAATATACCACTAACTATTTTTAACATAATAAGTTTCGGCCTACAACTTAATTTGTGATACTATAACTTTACTGTATGTCATGATTCATAGTTATATCATGATTGCAACTCTAATACTCTTTCTCGTCCTCATACCAAATACTTAAGACAAGTATCATTTAAATCGGTTCTGCGTACAGCTAGAGTACAGTTATAGAACAGAAGAGGGACACAGTTGTTTTCACGTTTACAATATGTTTTACATAGTAGGGTTGACCAATTACACACTGACACAACACTGAGACATTTTAGATTAATAACATTGCGTTATAATAAATGCCCTTGCGCTTCGCTTGGCTCGTCTTGGCGGGGGCACTACCGTGTCCTCAGATTTATGGTTGGAAAACACTAGATAGAAGTATGGAAAAGAAAAAAATACAATAATTTGACTTTTTGAGGCCAGAGAACTTTAGGCAGGTAGCATCTTCTACAACAGAGACAAAGCATTTGACGTTTTCATCAGTAGTTTATATTATTCCTTAATTGTCAATGCTTTTGGTCACTCATTCTTTGCCCCAGTTCAAGGAATGATGCGGCCATAAGTCACACTGTCGGCACTTTGAGCGTTATGTCATCTCATTACTGTTTGCTGTGTTGAAACCGCCTTATGTCAACATTTGGGCATGTCCAGTGAAGAAATTCTTTCCCAACTTTCCTCGGTTAGGGATGTAACATGCTGATGGATGTGAAAAAGATGGATGTGAAAGAGAGTCCACACTGGACTAATGTGTTAACTTCAGGGAGCGTTTTAGAATGGCGCGGAAGGATCCGCGCGGACGAAAACATCAACTTCATACAAATTGGTCACGCGGATCGCTCCGCGCGGACGGTCCGCGTGACACTAAAACCAGCCTTACGCCGTGGCTTGCGTGGGCGACGGTCGCGCGATGGTCGCGCGACGGCGATGCGACGCATAAGAAATCAAACCTTATCGAACGTCGCCCACGCAAGACACGGCGTTAGTTTTTCTTGTAGTCAAGTGCAAAAATATGTAGCTATCGAAATAATCGTCTCATAAATATGGTACTTCGCTCTTATTACACCGGGCTAAGATGCTATGGGACATAATATCTTTGAGTAAGATACACCCATATTTTTACAATTGACTGTATGTGAAATGGGATGAAATTAGACTGTGGAAAATGCAAACCAGCTACTGAAAATTTGTTTTTTTCAGTAACATTTCCATGTTCTTCCATTTCCTGCTGAGTACGGGTACGTTTCGTTAATTTAAGTAGTTGGATTTCAATCGTGACGTTTTTGATGCTTTGATTTTTTTTTGCATTTTAAACATGGCTTTAACATTACTTGTCAAAACTATACGCCTTCAATGAAGAGGAATCAAAGTATTTTTTTTATATTGATTATTTTACTCAATCTAAGCAAGGTACCTTGTACACGTCAAAATTTCTTACTTCTGTTTATGTATTTATAAAGCGTAACTGAAAAGGTCTCCACTCAGCTTCATGTTAAGGGACCCTGGGGGACTCTGACACTGGTCGTCTGTGGAGGCCCTTCCGTCCGAGAGAGCGCAGCTAAAACTATACAAAACAAATCAGTTTATGCAACTTCTAAAATATGTGCAATGTGTATACTTAACTGAAGATGCGCGACATCCCTGGCCCACGTTGCGCCGGCGCCGAGGAAGCGTATTGAACTATTTTCGGCCCGGCCGACGTAATTAATGCACCGAAATATGCGCTTTCGGTCCGCTAACGGTATTAACGCAGTTTTTGATGTATGGCGAACCGGGCCTCGGGCTGTACTGGGGATTTTTTGCTGTCTTGTAAGCTGGTTCTGCGAGCTTAGCGAGTCACAGTTAAGAGGAGAAATGTTAGTTTAATTCGAACCATGTGTTAATTTTGCAACCCGCTAAAGCTCCTCTATTATTTTCACTTTACACTTTACAGGCGGTTTTAAAAGTTCGACAACTTTATACTACATTAGTAGATTACATCTTCTGAGATGGCTAATTTTCCTGAGATCAAAATCTTGTTTTCAATTTTGTTTGGGAAGGATCAGTACATTTTCTTATCGCTCCTGCATATCTCACTCTTCCTCTTTTTTCAGTAGGCTGCGTAAATCGACAATTATTTATCTGCCTCTTTATCGCTTTATGTGATAGTCTCATAGAGGTAGTTCTCAGGTAGTTTCGCGGTAGGTCCTGAGGACTACCTACAGAGAATGTACACAGTCAAATGCTTATACTTATAGTGACCCTGCAACACTCTACTTAAGGAGGAGACGGAATTCATTGGTGACTTTAGGCCCTAAATTGGTTAGTCCGTCATCGCCCCTGGTCCCAGCGGGACGGCATGGCATGAGTAAAAGCATTTCCCAACGTAAACAAAGGACTCCAGAGGAGCTTTAACTGGTTTTCAGAGGGCAAGTCGCTCGTTCTCGTCAGCGACTAGAACACACACCTGGCCTGTTTTTCACCACATGATTAAAGAACCCGACGCCTCGTGTCCGCGAAATCGTGATTATTAAAGGGCTATATTTATGGCACTGTTCGCCGAGGTGTTAATTTGCTAGCTTCTTGGAAAAGAGGGTCCTTACTAGATGAGATTCCTGGGCATAAATATTTCAAAGTGCTACATTGTAGGGAAGTCGGTGGAACGCGCGCTAGTGTTTTCCTAAAATTAAAATTATATTCGTCCTGTTTTGCTCTGAAACTTCTTGCATTTTAGTATGCAAGATTGTTTGTGTAACATAATCTCTCAAGTCCAATGTGGACTAGAAACTTGAAATTCGGGAACTGTTTTTTAGCCCTCTACCTGTAGATTACAGGAAAACCTATTAGAAATCTACAGTCAAGCGTAAGTCGGACTAACGAGAAAAAAACTCAAATTAAGATTTTCACTCACTGACGCTGCAAGCAGTTACTAAACGTTTTAAAATTTTGTAAGCGTGATGGACAGGTAGAAAGAAATTCATTTCTGTCTGTTTCTTTTTAGAAATTGTTCATTTTTTTTTTTCATTTGCCAAAATGACTTAAGTTCCTACTAAAAAGGAGGCGCTTAAGACCGTTTGTAAGTGGACTGAGCAAAATTTTGTTCAAATCGGTCCATAAAAAGGTCTCTGTTGACGAAAACATAGAATTTGTGCCAACGACAGCCCAAATCTGAAGTCCATTTTGCTCTATCTCTTATCGTTTCCGAGATATATACGTAAAGTCTTGAAAGTGCGAAAAGTTAACTTTGCCATCACAGTCGTTCAGGCGCTCATGAGTTCTTTGTATGGAAAAGTCGAAAACCGACTCGCACTTGACCAATGTCCATAGAACGTGTTGTGGTTTTTTACGCGGGTCCGCGACTGACGACGTTCGAATGTTTTGTTCGGAAATGTTTGATGGTGGTTTCTTTGAAACGTCGCCGGCGGCGGGTGGTTCGACGGGCGAAGGTCACACGCCGCACGCGACGGTCTGTATTCGTTTTGTACAATAGCAACGGACGGCGGGTGGCGTCTTTATATGGAAAATGACTGACTTCACTAAAGATAATGATGAACTCATTGAGGTAATACTAGAGAGGACACTGCGAGCAAAACGTTTGCACTACAAACATAAGTCCATTGGACTTATGTTTCTGCCTGCACACAAATAAAATGTAAAAATGCCTTCCTGCGCAACAAGATGCTGTTTAAGCCATACGAGAAAATCGAATAAAAGTGACGTGTCACATTTAATCGGTTAGTATACACGCTATGTTAATCGATCTTTATCGCGACGCGCTCCTCAAACGCGAAGCTATCGCTGCCATTTTGTTGAACGAAATCATAGATTAATCGCATCATAATCGCACAGACTTGACATGTAGGTAATGAAGTATAGTAATTGTGATTATATTCTGTTTGTAATATATAAAAGAGAAATGTTAAATTTATTTCACGTTATACTTATGAATACTACACAGTTCTAACACGAGTTGTAATCGATATTTTCATACAATAATAACCTATGATTTTCTTCAAGGGCAATTAAAGTAGGTATATGAAAAAATCAATAATGTATTTTTGTTTCACTTAGTAGAACTTAAACATAGCACAATGTATGATAGTGCTAAAATTAAACTACTTACCCCTTATTCATAAACGTTCACTTTTCGGCGTATTGGTGTGATAGAAAGGGACAAACGAACTTTATCGGCTTGATAACTTTAGTGTGCGTTTATGAATAAGGGGGTTAGTATTTTACAAAAAGTATAAAAAAAGGTCTACACTAAGAGTGTCGCGTCTAGGTGGTCATTGGTCAAGTCTTACTCTATGACACGGTACCTCCCCACGCATGCGCCGCGCGCTGCCGGCCGGAGCACAGACTTTGTTTGGGGTGTAATTTCTAGTATCTTAGTACATAGTAATTCAATGGATGAATTGTACTTCTGTGAACCGTTTTCGATATACTTAATCGAATATATGATTTAAATTTTTCTTTACTACAATGCAAGTGTTTGAGTACCAAGTTAAAAATTTCACTTTCTTTTTGCCGGATTCATACAAAAATATCGTTTGACTGTCTCTTTTTTTGGGTAATATCAATATTTATATGGAAACAGATTAAGTCGCGTATAATCTTCTTCCTCTAAGAATTACAATGTAAGTATTTTTGCATTCATTTTGATCAGAGCACAACACAACAGTTCAAAAATCAGTCTGAGTTCCGTCGCCGACGACGGGTGACCAAGGGTCAGAAAACCCACGCACCGGCGACCGACAGCGTGTGGCACAGCGGCACATGCGGCTCACATCCAAACGCCGCCGGGCGCGTGTGACGGGCCAGAGAAACCAGGGCCAGGCCCCGTAGCCGAATGACATTTCTCCGACGCCAAACGAAAGCGATACGCCGCTGGCTCTGTCGCGCCAATACGCAAGCGCGATAGAGATAGATATCTACTAGCGCTTCGTTTCGTGAGCGATTGTGCCATTCGGCTAGCCACCCAGGGCTAGGTGATTATCGCCGCGCCGCAGAGGACGCGCTGAGGGGGGGGCGGTGCCTACAGCAGTTGTAGTTGTATGCATACCTAGCTCACGCACACAGACGCGTCCGCTGCTTCCGCTGGCGCCGCCAGGGGCGGCTCACTCCGCTATCCTATCGCCGCGCTACAAGTATATCCTGGCGGCCGCGAGCTGTGGCCGCGAGTTCGCGGCCTACTCAGGGGTGGCGCACATTCTCACGGAATGCACGTTCGCACTTTCTATTGTTACTTAACGTCGCGAGGTTTTTTAAGCGATGTCCGCGGGTGGAATGGCTAATAATACTTAATTAAATAGACATATTGAATAAAATAAATACCAAAAGATATTCTTATACAGATCTACTACTGATTAAGTCCCACGGAAAAGTTCAATAAGGCTTGTGATGTTGGAACCTTGAACAAAAATATATAAATACAGCGTATATACCTAGAAAGTACTCAAGACTTGAATATAATAATATAACATTTAATGTGAGTATTAATTCGTTTGGATCCATTGGTAACCCTATCACCGGACGCCGCGCACGTGCGGCTCGTTTCTTTGTAAGAATGTTGTAGGTATTTAAAAAGGCGGCATTTCGGAAACATCAAAGCAGTGGGCCTTCTTTACTTGTGCTATTATATATTCTATGGCGCCGCGCCGGTGTCCACGTGCGCTCTCTGCAGTGTGCGCTGCCGCTGCCACGAAACGTTTACCTACTCCGTGTAATACTGATAAAAGAAAGTATTGACATGAATCACACGTTTCGGAAATGACTGTAGGTATTTTAAATATTTTAGCACAATATGTTTTTTGCCTCTTATTGCCTATTATACAATATATACATACCTACTATGGCAACTCTATCACAGCGCAGAATATGCAGAAGCCACATGGTGGTCTGCGACAGAAACTCAATAGACATTTTTAGACAACTAGGGAACAAATCAAATTATTTTATTGAATATTTTTCGATTTGTTCTTTTTTCAAGTAGTCACACTATTATATATAAATTATAAATTTAAATAGATATCATACACGAAAGAAAAAACGACAAGGCCCACTAGTGGCCGAGCCGGGAATCGAACCCGGGTCTTCAGCTTACGCGGCGGCGGTTTCGTGTATGATATCTATTTAAATTTATAATTTATATATAGTAGTGTGACTACTTGAAAAAAGAACAAATCGAAAAATATTCAATAAAATAATTTTCCCCTCACTATAGCGAGGAAAGTACAACGCAAAAATGCTTTTATCACTGCTTCCAGTAGTTCCACAGGTGGTAAATCATCTTTATTACTAGATTCACCTACTTTTATCAATTTTAAAGCAGTTAATTTGACTTTATTCAAGGTCAAATTACTTTACCCACTAGTGGATAAAATGCGTTTTTACCCGCTGGTATTAAAGGACAAAACACGTGTTTCTGAGCTAGTGAGGGGAAAAATAATTTGATTTGTTCCCTAGTTGTATAGATGGCAGCACCATCTCTCTCGCTATATCGTAATCCTGCAAAGGATTCGTATAGGAGGTGCAAGCACTAATTGCTCGCCCTTAGAGTTGGTCAAAGGCGCCTAGCCTTATCAGAGATAACATACACTAGAGAAATTTCGTCGGGCACCACGGCGGGTGGATGGTCTAGTGGTGAAGACGTTAGCCGCGTAAGCTGAAGACCCGGGTTCGATTCCCGGCTCGGCCACCAGTGGGCCTTGTCGTTTTTTCTTTCGTGTATGATATCTATTTAAATTTATAAGACATTTTTAGAGTTTTTAAAATAAGTACCTAAGTAGGTACGTGAAGTAACATGGTAAATTAAAAAAATATCATTAGATACTTATTGCGAAGGTGTAAACAATTTCCTTCGTTTTGCCACATATCAATAATTACCTATCTATATTAAATTCATTAATCCGTATACATTACATTTTTACAGTACGGTAAGTAATACTCACCCCGTTATTCATAAACGTACACTAAGTTATCAAGCCGATAAAGTTCGTTTGTCCCTTTCCGACGTATTGGTGTGATAGAAAGGGACAAACGAACTTTATCGGCTGGATAACTTTAGTGTACGTTTATGAATAAAGGTGTTAAATATAGCTACGAAATTTTACATAAAACACCTACTTTAAAATAAAATAAAAAATGTTGAATTTGGTTAACATTATAAAAGACCTCACGCAAGCTGTGCTAATTAGTTCGCGAATTCGTCAAGAGGTGGCGCTAAACACAATTATGCTCATTAGAGAACCTATACTTCTAGCCTAGCCCAGTCTTTAGACTTATGTGAGTAACGTAAAAGTACGTAATAGTTTTGTAGGTACGGAACCCTCGGTGGGCGAGTCCGACTCGCACTTGGCCGGTTTTTTAAGTAGGCGCTAAGAGGATCGAGTATTATAGAGAGTTACTGTCGAAGTAAAATGTGTAATCACAGTGCATCTCTTGACACAGGCTTAAAACTTTTGAACCTCAGTTTTGAAAATTTGGCCCATATTCTTAGCTTGATATGTGTTAAAATGTCAAATATTAATATTTTAGCGCCATCTAGCTGAGCGTTCCCCAAAGGTGTAATGCCATCTGGGCCACCGTACCTTTTTCTGTATGGTACTGAGGTACGTTTTTGGTAGGCGTAAGTATATTGATTGTACTATGATGGTTTCATTCAACAGACAGGAACTTGGGTGGACTAAAAAAAGGCAACTGTACCGACAGCTATAATTCACATTTTGTTTTATACTTTATACTTTATATAACCTAATAGATATCATATCGGAGCATGTTTATTTATCTTTCTAAACATTTTAGAAATGAACCCTTAAATTCTAAAGGCATATAATTAACCGGGCAACTAAAATATTAAACGGGAAGTTATGTCGGGCATACAATAATATAATTTGGCTGTGTTTTAATATTGTGGCGACAAAAAAAATATATGAGCCTCAAATATTAAGCATCATTATTATTGAAAAACCGGCAGCAAATTTCAAGCGACAAAAATATTGCCGAGGAACATTAAACAATACTTTGGCGACTAAAATAATAATTGGCACCTAGTATTGTAAAGCGTAAGATTTTTAATATTTGTAGTCATATATATGTTAGCACCTAAATAATTATACTTAGCTCATCGTTTAAAGTAGTATTTAAATTGTGGAGGCAAGTAAAAAAAATGTTGGGAAGTAGGTTTTTTTAAAACACATATAAAATCGTTTCTTCATGGAAACGATGGTCTCATCGGAAGAGCTTCTCACCTCTGCTCAGCGCGGGAAGTCACCAGCAGGCAGCAACACGCTGAGGTGAGGCCATTTCGTGGCACTTTATTCCTTTCTGTCTTGTTGTTATTATATGTATTTTGTCTTGCCTGTGTTCACGAATAAATGTTTATTCTATTCAAACATCGTATTTGCGACCCGTAAACCAGGGTAGTATTTAAATATCTCACATCTATTGTCGAGCGAGTTGCAAGCGAGGGAACGCGTACCAAATCATTTTATAATAAGTACACAGCAAAAAGGACTGTATAAGCTTCTAATGGGTCGGTAACGCGCATGTGACACCCCTTGAATTGCAAGCGTCCATAGGTTACGGTGACCGCTTTCCATCAGGCCGATCGTATGCTTGTTTGCCACCGACGAGGTATTCAAAAAAATTGCCATGATAATCGTATAGTATAATATTACAAGAGCAGAATTATTTTCTGCTAGCAAAAACCCACGGGTTAGGTTATTTTTTTAGTAGAATATAAGTCCTACTAAATTTGCTAAGTATGGCATAATTCTTAGGTACTTTGTATGAACAAAACAACGATAGCAAAAAGGAAATGAAATAACCCCAGTCCCAGAGGCATGCATCCCCAACACACATGACTCGCTATCAAAACAGAAATAGGAAGAAGATGGACAACTTTTTACCGCCTAAAATCTACGGAAGTACTCTTAATTTAGAAGATTATTTTGCTTATGAACATTATGCCAGCATAAGATTCGATATTATAAAATCTGCGGAACGATTTATGCCAAAGCATATTCTGAGTAAGGTTTTCCTGCCAAAAAAAATAATCTTTCAGAGTGATGTTAAGACTGCGCAAGGCCAGCCTTAGATTCGATAGAGTAAACGTCATGAAAAGTTAAATTAATTGTATAGACGAAATTGCCAGCACCCCCAAACACCTAATTTCTTACTCATAAGTATAATATTTTGTTGACCGTTATATTTTATAAGAATCCTTTTTTTTTATTAAAATGACAGCTCAGGTGATGAGTGCCGATGTATAAATTTTAAATGTACTTTTTATGTTAATTTGCAATATATTTTTCCCCTCACTAGCTCAGAAACACGTGTTTTGTCCTTTAATACCAGCGGGTAAAAACGCATTTTATCCACTAGTGGGTAAAGTAATTTGACCTTGAATAAAGTCAAATTAACTGCTTTAAAATTGATAAAAGTAGGTGAATCCAATAATTAAGATGATTTACCACCTGTGGAACTACTGCAAGCACTGATAAACGCATTTTTTTGTGTTGTAGTTTCCTCGCTATGGTGAGGGGAAAAGTTTTGTGTTACACTCGGGTGCAAATGTATTTTACTTCTCGTGTGTTAAAAAACTCGCAAGTTCAGGATTCTATTCTCGAACTACTCGCTTCGCTCGTGGTTCAACTATAGAATACTTTCACTTGCTCGTTTTTCAATTCCACACTCGGCGTTAAAATACAACTTTGCCCCCTTGTATAACAAATAACTATTAAAAGAACTGTATATTTTATATTAATAGACAGCCGTTTTCCTATTAAACTGTATCTCTTAAATTGTTTCCAATATAATAATTCAGTTGCCAAATAAATAGTTAGTACTCGCGTCTGAATAAACCGTAGCCGTAATGACATTAAAATGCTACCTCATATTGAAATATTTTGAGGCCCCATTTTAGTCGCCAAACTATTATTTTTGATATCCATTTCTATGGTTATTTTGTCGCCCGGTTAAATACGTGCCAATTCTAAACACCTGTTCAAACTAAAGTTTCCCAAACGACGAGGCACGTGTGAGGACCGGCGCAGGCGCCGGCGCGCAATCGCAATAATATTTACTCGCGGCGCTTCTGCGAACCTGCGGTTTCCGCTCTACCCGGATTCATTCACAAAACTAGTAATCTCGAGTCTCAATAGACAAAATTGTTTGGTAACTCAATTTGATTATTTGTAACAACTTTTGAACTTTACTCTAAAGAAAAAGGAATGATGTGCATATGAGCCGATTCATTTTTTCCATTATTACACTATGATGTTGAGTTCTACTTGTATCCACTGAACACGCCTACCATGTATATAACCGGTGGACATTCTATTTGATAATGTAAACATTGTAAAACATGGAAAAAATGGATCAATTACAATTACCCCCAGTCGGGATTCGTTCCGCTGTACCTTACTAGTATTACGTTGGCAGATACTGCGAGCGTGCGATCTTAAATATCCTCCATCCGATTTTATCCTCTTTACCTTTCGATGTCACTATTATATTGGTGTTCAAGCTGATATACGCTTCAAGCGTTTTGTGAATGACCAGCATTGCTCAACGAAATTTTGTTGAGCGTAAATGCCGATATTCAGCCCGTAATCATAAACAGACACATTCTCCTAGTAACAAGATATAAAATTGAACGTGTGAGTTTGAATATGAACGTAGTCGCCTGGTTTATTCGACTTTATTTACTCGTTGCTCATACACACCTATGCCGGACGAATTGCAAGAACTACAACTATACAGACACCGCATTATGAAGCGTTTACAAAGAGCACATGGTCACCAAACATACGGATACTTACTACTGGCAGTACTGGCAAAGAACCACGATTTGAGCAGCGTAATTTAGTAGTATCTTATACCATTAGGTACAGTATAAGACACAGGTTCAACCATAAACTCATTTTTATAAATATTCCAAATTACACGAGTGTTGGTTTTAAACTTTGACACATTTGTTTTGAAGTATGTTGCGATGTAGCTAAGGCGTATCGTTTGCCAAATCTAGCGATTATTTACGAATCGGTTGAATCGATTAGGCCCTATGTACAGGCGCTTAAACAAATATACGATTTCTATCAACTTACTGAAATGCCATTTGAATCGAAATGACAGACTCTGCCACAGCACTAGTTTAGAAATAAAAATGAATGATAATTGACATATTAAGTGAATCCTGCGTGATAAATGAATACTTATCGTAAAATACTGACGAAGATCCGCAAAAATGTAACATGTGTTTATGTTTACAGTAAGCGAAATATTGTTGCGAAGTACCTAAGTACTTGATTTTTTTAAATATTAACACAGGATTTTATTTAAAATTTCCTTTGGTCGCGCGAGTTTAATGTTTTGTGGACGTTGTCATGTGTCAAAAATGTGACCTTACAGCACCGCGACAATAGCGGTTGCGTTCCCATATCTACTAAATTACTGCGAGAGAACATGTGTGGTCACTTTGAGTTGATTGAATACTCCGTCTAGTAGTTGGCGTGGTCTGTGTCTAGAACGAACCCATAAATATTTATTGCTTTTACTAAAAATGTATGCGGTTTCACCAATAAAAACGGAATTACCTCAAGTGTTAGCTAATACTGAAATGCTATAACGCCTAAAGAAACGCTGTTACTTGCAATTTATCTTTATGATTATGACATGCGCAGTCGTAACTAATTATTGATGTTTACGTTTTGTGGTTTATTGAAGATTTGAATTAAGGTACCTATTTTATTTGTCTGTAAATAATGAGTTTTATTATCAATTTGATTTTAAATCCGTTCTAACATAAGCGCTACTGAATATTTATAGATTCAAGTGCATTAGGCACTCCGCATACAAATAGGAAGTGGCGAAATTCTTAGGTGATTACCATACAGAGCAATATGACATAAGTACCAAATTTAATTAAAACGACACTGTTAACTGCAGGCACTGGTCCCACCGCGAGCTACTAAGCTATGAGAACAAAGATAAGCACTAGCGTGCAAATAAAAGAGACATAACATCGCCGTGTCTCTTATTTACGTGGGAATGATTATCTTTTGTTCGTTTTTATAGCCGATAGTTCATAGTTTACTAGCTCGCGGTGGGACCAGTGCCGTATTCATGCTATATATCAATATATCACAACTGTTATCATATTCCATGATGTGTTTGTTACCTACTTGGAAGTTTAAAAATGTAATACATTCGTCGGTCCCTTCAATCACTGCAAATATTAATTCAGTCTTGTGTGAAAAGTTTTTGCTATTTATTGTGGCTTTGTATTGCCCACGTGTGACTCAACTATGATTGTGTTCATCTAACCGCTTAGTTATGGTTATGGTAAGGAATTTGCGTTTTCCGGTATGCACAAAACCCACCCATTAATGTATATGCATAATGTATTATATGTATGTATACTTGATGAAGGTATGAATAATATGAAGGTTGTGATATATATATATTGTTCGAGTCCCTTTTCTCTAGTAAATTTACCTACATCTAAAATTACCTCTTTATTTCGTGACACTTTTTTCTGGTCCTAAAAACATTAGCTAGGTAATATAAAATACCCTAAAGCTGACAGAAGTATGTTTCTCGTCTACAAGTATAAGTTACTTAGTACCCATTTAGATTGTCTATATTTTTTTCACTTATAAGTAAGTAGTTAAATAAAATTAAATTGTGCTACTAATATACTAGTAGGTATTGACTATTTTGTTTGTTATAATAGTTTATTGAATAATTTTTTACATGCACGATGAGTAAATTACCTATGATCATTTCTGATAATTTAAACCTAAGTTTACCACGAATATTTGTTTGAAAATATCTATCTGAGACATCCGTTGCCGGGCAATAGTCCAATTATGACACATAGGTGGAAAATTCACAATCCTCATAGCAAAATATGGAGACTGAAAACCATCATCGTTGATCTTCGAATATGTATAAGTAGTTGTTAGGAATATTGGGTTCAAATTAAATAACTATTAATGAGACTAAAATATACTGCATGTAAGTATGTATACGGTTTTAACCAGTCCATATACCTCTTCAGTGGCAACTGGCAAGAATCAGTCTGCGTTGATTACACTAAAAGTTTCGGGAAATCCTTTGATCGAGCTCTTGGAAATTGCTCGCGAAACTTATTTTATATAGGTACTACGTATTGATGGAAATCAGCCTTTGTTGGAAATACGAAAATAGATTTCGCTCGAAACTGAAAATTTTATAGAATTTGTGAGAAATTCAAATAAAGTACTGCAATCTGTAGGTATACGGATTAATTATTACAATATTCGGTCGACTGACGGAATTCATTATACTCTGTTACGTAGTTCATTATACTGAATATGTGTTGTGTAAATGTGACATTATGTGAAATTTAATGAAAAAATAAATTGTTTAAATTACTAGTAGTAAATCTCAATATTATGCATAGGTATGCCTACATATGTATGTCCCAACTCTCAACAATTTGTACAGTTATAACATAATAAAAATTGCTTTTAAATGATAAGATGATGAATATCCTCTTCGCTTGTTACAATACCTACACTGTGAGTTAAGCCAATAAAAAACTTCTTACTCATAACAAATGCAGATTCAGGTAATGTAGACAAAGTTAACACCATTTTGTAAAAGTAACGTTTTGATTTATCATAACTATCATAACGTAACTCTGTCAAAACTGTGCCAACGTATTCTATTACACGTGAGCCCATAATGGTACTCTCGCATGATACGGCCAATATAACAAGAACAACCTGTAACTTCTTACACTGTTCCTGGTCCATACAACATCTACATGCTTAGTAGATTAGTGAAGGGAGTGAGCGGGATAAAGATTACTTACATATAAGTTTATCTCGTTCACACAGCTTTAGTTTAGTGATAGTGCGATTTCGTGGTAAAGGTTTGCCGTGTGAGTGACGTTTTTAGATCGAATCCGACGAAATATTTTAACGTTTCGCACCGTAGCACGATATGTTGCACCAACAAATATTTCTATTGTCTTTGTTGCGACATTAATGGTCTGATTAATTGGATAAAGCGTGGAGCAGATTGATTAGGCGTTTTTAAATGGTTCTAGGCGGTTATTGCTTATTACGTTTTTTGTGTATGTTATCGCATAACATAGCAACTTCTTGTTGCAATAAAACAGTGAGCTTTTTGAGCAAGAGTGATTAATATATTCTGCGGTGTTGCCAGTTACAGGTGACACTGTGATTAAACCTTAAATGCATGACCTTGACAAAGATTTATTCAAATTTGAATTTTGACATGCTGTCAATAGAGTCAAAAATGCATGATTCAAATATACATCACTATGCATTTAAGGATTGATACAAATATGCATAACAAGTGTCATTGAGTTTCAATACATAACCGCCTGTATTACCAAAAGGTGTGAGCATATCACACGAAACTGCTCATGTTTCAGTGCCATTATCAGCAATTTAAGGGGTGGAAAACTTGAAAGGAAACGAAATTGTATTACTGTAGTGACAGATTCTTAGCCCGTCGCTCACAGCACAATAGGGAACTTAACTGTTCTTAAAATAATAGTTATTTGTTATACAAGGGGCAAAGTTGTATTTTAACTCACGAGAAGTAAAATACATTTGCACCCGAGTGTAACACAAAACTTTTCCCCTCACTATAGCGAGGAAGCTACAACGCAAAAAATGCGTTTATCACTGCTTCCAGTAGTTCCACAGGTGGTAAATCATCTTGAACCACGAGCGAAGCGAGTGGGTTCCTTTACTAGATTCACCTACTTTTATCAATTTTAAAGCAGTTGATTTGGCTTTATTCAAGATCAAATTACTTTACCCGCTAGTGGATAAAATGCGTTTTTACCCGCTGGTATTAAAGGACAAAACACGTGTTTCCGAGCTAGTGAGGGGAAAAATACATTTGCACCCGAGTGTAACACAAAACTTTTCCTCTCATTATAGCGAGGAAGCTACAACGCAAAAAATGCGTTTATCACTGCTTCCAGTAGCTCCACAGGTGGTAAATCATCTTTATTACTAGATTCACCTACTTTTATCAATTTTAAAGCAGTTAATTTGACTTTATTCAAGGTCAAATTACTTTACCCACTAGTGGATAAAATGCGTTTTTACCCGCTGGTATTAAAGGACAAAACACGTGTTTCCGAGCTAGTGAGGGGAAAAATATTTTATACCATGCACGAAATAAAACATCAGATCAGAATTACAAGAAAAACATGGACAGAAGTTATTTTTAAATCCAATTTATGTATATTTAATAAGGCAGGCAGAAATATATAAAGTAACTGAATTGACCGTGACGTCACTCAATTCGATTTCATATTAATTCCGTATTAGCAAGTCGTTCAATTTCGTTTTGACAGTTCTTAAAAAGAAGCTGATTTGACTCGGAGGCAAGAAGCCTATTGAACTTAAATCCCATAGTCGTACGACACCCATCGGAGGAAAACCCGGTGTGTTCTCAATTTTCGATATAAATATGCTAAGACGATACGCACTGGTCAGTGGTTACCGTTGCACATTTATCGGATATTCCACGTTGATAGACATTATTGACACTTGACACTTATCTTAACGCTTGTCGTGGCCGCCTTGTCAATATCTCGAGCTCGACAACGCGTAACCGCCCACTTAAGATAAAGACAACATATATTATACCTACTTCATACTTTACTTATAGATCCGACTATACCATACTTACAGGGTATGAAGTAATTTTGTCACTTGTATATTGAACAAAATCAAAGATGAGTTTAGCCCATATCGTAATTTCATTAACAATTATTGATAGCGACAGAAAAATCACTTACTATTTTGGTCTATTGTGTCGACCCAGAAGATTTTTGCTGAAAAGCGCTAATCTTTGCGCCACTCACTGATCGTAAGAAACACCCATGCAGTTTCTCGGTGTTTCGGCCTTCGCAATTTCTTCAGTTCTCTTGGCATTTATTTACCCAAGATGTACACAATTGGCACCTTAAGATAAAAAGAAAATTCAAAGCAAGCTGAGAGAATTTCACGGCAAATGCCAACTAGCTGTCAAAAACTTTTCTCACGGCAACGCGGTACTTGGTTTCTAAATTTCTATACCTCTTAAGGCTCTTGAGTGTCGGTGTGTCTGTAGCTCGGAAAGAAGTGGTCTTAGTTGAGCAAACAATCTGATATATTATTATCGCAGATCTTTTACCCACTAGATGAAATAAGCTTTATGTGCACTTGTTTCTTTTACGTATTACCATCAGTACCTAATTCAAAGGCCAGCAAAACGGCATTCGACAGTTTTTTTGTAGTCATATGTAGTTTTCCTCCAACATAGGTAAAACTAAATTGTGTTATCTGGTTTTTAGTATTATCCTTTAAACCACGAGATATTTTGTTCAAATATTAAATTTAACCTTAGTTATCTATTGTCGAAACAACACTTAGTATGTACTTACAAACTTACATTTAGATTCAACTAAGAAACTTCTCCTGAGAAACGAAGCTTTCAAACTGGAGGTGCCATATCGATACGATACAATCGGAATTATGTTCAATGTTTTCAATTATTAGCTCTATGGCCTTATTAGTCTTCTCTTCTTTGAAAGTGGCATTCTTTACTGCTCTGCATTGCACCGTATTGTCTGCACATGCGGAGTCTATGTATAGGTATTCCGTGATTATTATCGTGAAAGTACTATGAAAGTTGGATGCGCGGTGATCGGTAAGAATGATTGATCTGGCTACTGCTTCTGTTAATGATGAAACGATGATACAATTATGTGGTTACGCGGCCCCGGCGTCTTGGCCGATGACAAGGCCGAGATGTAATTGATTATAATTTAATGATTTGTTTATTGATTTTCTGAAAGTTTGTTGGGAACCTTGGATTTTTTGTAGAAGTCTACTAAGATGCCATTTGAGGGAATTAAGAGTTAAATTTATCAAATCGCCAGCTTAATGTTTAAACAGGTTCTATGTCTGAAACTTTAATACTTTGTTAGGTATGTATAGGTATATACTTAATTTAAACGACAATATCATAATTAGAACACATCACCTAATCTAATCTGACAGTAAATGATAATGAACCCCTCAAAAGGTCAATTATTTGAGTGCATCAAGCAACGAGTCAAAAGAAAATGAAAAATCTGCCCAAGTAGTTCAGATTCATTACGAGTATATTATATCTAATATACAGTGTGTGTATCTAATACGTTGGGCTGAATTATGTTATGTCGTTTACTAACCACCGTTCGCAGATTCGCCCGTATTAGATTTACGCACTGTAGGTATATGCTGTAGTCATATAGGCAATTATTAGGTAAAGACGGCAGGGCTGACCTGGCACAGAACCGCCGCATATAGAACGGAATGGAAATCCATGAAAGAGCATTATGTTCAGCAGTGGACGCAAATATGCTGAGAAGAAGAAGAAGATACAGGCAAAAGTATGTCATATAGACAAAAGAATGTTGGAGATGGTTGATGGATGGATGGAGAGGGAGGGGTAAACCCAAACAACGATGGATGGATTGTGTGAAAGAGGATATGAGAAAGAAAGATGTGAGTGTTGAGATGATGAAAGATAGAGGAGAATGGAAGAGGAAGACATGTTGTACCGACCCCCATAACGTGGGATAAGGGTAGGAGGAAGAAGGTATATGCCGTAGTATCCAGGTTGGCCATTATCTGAGAAAGGTATTTGTTGCAGGACCTTCGGTCACAAGCCACTCGCTTATCACAACTTGACAGCGGTGAAAGTGTCATGCGTCCAAGCTTATCAGAAAACTGTACTAGAAGCGCTCACATTATTTACATAGGAATTTTAATTTGACACATGTCATCTAACGGACCTCAGCGGAATAGGATCATTGGAAGTGTCACCCGTCTTTATCTGCAGATCCATCAAGCTGTCGGTTAGCCGTTGATTAACTATCGGTTACGTAACGAGAGGTTAGAATAAAGCTGTTCGACAGGTGGATAATAGAGATTTCAATCATAGTAAAGATGGACGCGTTGGATGTTATGTGTAAGATTGACCAACTCGTTTTGGTGTGGGAGTGTCACTTTAAAGTGGTAGTGATTATAAGATGGGTACTGTGCCCAGGGCAAGACATTTTAATAATAGACCAGGAAAAATAGCTTGACCTGGACATAATTCGATAACCGTAATTTTCTTTTTCTGTCGTATAAAGTATCATTAGTGATAGTTAAAATACAAATTATTAATCAAATTAGGGTTCTGATTCAATTTAAAAAAAAATAAAAACGAACTTTGAATATTTTTTGATTTTATAACTAAAGTATTAAATGTAATCCGGAAAAAGTGCTTGTATTATGTTGTGACACCTGCATTTCATATAAAAACATCTAATTTTTATAAATAATTCATACAGAACTATCATTTATAAAGAAGGTTTAGTAAGTTACACATTTTCAGGCGTATTTCACTAGAAAATATTGTTAACCGTAATCCTGCAATTTATTATGAATATAATATTACGTGTGTTGATAAATTATTAAAACTTATACCAATACTTTTGGCGCTTGTTCAAAATCTTAAATATTGATAATTTTAGGAAAGGAAAAATACCTAACTAAATTGAAAGATGGTAAATTTTGCCGTTAATATATTCTTAGTACTATACGAAATCAATTAAACAACAAATATGTAAGATTCATTACTTAATTGATATTTTTCTTACTTGCGCTTTAATATGAACGTTATTACCTGCAGAATAAGGTCGTGCACAGAGTAGGTATAGCTAGTATAGTAGTAGCGGGAACGGGCGGCGAGTCGTCAACACGTGTTTCATATCAAGGGCGCCGCGTTTTCAAAACGCTTCGATAACAAATATTTCACCGTCCAGTATAAGAGAGCTCCCTTATTACAAGTGACAAAAGTCATACAAATCAATTAGTCCGATAGGTCACGTTAAACTGGTCAAGTCGTTAGCTCAATAATAGTACCTATCGAGCTTGACGAGATGCTTGGTGTTTAGTTTTTAATACCATAAGTAGTTTCGGAACGCATCCTAAATTGTTTACATTTATCATGTCTCGCTCTCACATCATTTTATCATATATATTTATCTCGTATGGGGAAATTACGGGCATGCGCAAAAGGCGTTATCTTTAGAACAAGATTTAAACAATATGACATGAAAGAAGAAAAAGAATATGTCAGAAGTGGAAGAAAGAAAATCGTTGACGTTCACGGCGGTGGTGAACTGCGGAAAGAAATAAAGAAATAAGAAATAAAACGGCGAGCGGAAAAACCGTGGATTTAATTAAAACCAAAAGTGCGGCAAAGGCCTATACGTCAAAGCGCGGGTGAGTGTAGGGCTTTTATTTATATATTTTTCTTTTAAGTTCTCCCCATTTGTTCGCATCCCGAAAACGGGTGCAATCTTCCTAAGGTGCCGATTTCCGGACAGAACCAGCGCCCTTTTGTCCAAAGAACCCAAACTCACGCCAATCGGGTGGCGGGGAGGTTCTCTGGTACATTTGGTCCTTCGAGCCGGATTTGCGGAAATTCGAGCTCAATTTTTTCGGCGCCTTGGAATATTTCACGCGTTTCATTTCATCAATTATATTTCGAGCGGTCGAAATATAATACTCATTTCATACAATTTTGGGGGGACATTTGTTTTTGAGTTCTCATTTTTTAATATATTTTATGTTTTGACTGGGGATTTTATTTATTACATCTTCGTTCATATCTCACATTTACAATTTCGTCTTTTGGATTTACATTTGCGGCTACCTACTAGGGTATTTTTTGGAAACTAATGTTTCAACATTGAAATTTATTACATAAATTCATTAGAAATTCAATTTCTGTTAAATTTATTTTATCGTTTGACATTTCAAATTAAAACAGTTTGGTTGCTAGGTTACCATATACTCCATATAGGAAACTATAGGACTATTTCGGCTAGGTAACCTAGTGCTTGATTAGCCTTGCGGTTCTAAGAGTGGTTTTAGAAGCTGAAGGTTGGGGGTTCGAACCTCAGCTCAGGTGTGGCTTTTTGTGTTTTTCTAAACATTTATATTTCTTACAAAAGTGGTATAGAGCATTATTTATCGGTATTTGATGCTATTTCGATACAAAATAAAATTTCAGGGGTCTTAAACATTTTCTTAAAAGTTTAAAACATAAACATTTTATAATATATTAAGGTTAGCGGTAAAATCTTAATGTATTATTTGCGGCTTGCGGGTTATATTTAACTTAAAATTTCAAGATTTATTGCGGTCATTTACTAGTGCGGAACTTTTAATTAAAAATAATGTGTAATTGTTACGTGTAGTTTTCATGTTGTGGTTTGTGTTAGGGTTTGGGATTCTATTGATTATATTGATTTGGGTTACGTATTCAAATACTACCAACGGAAAGATGGCGGCAGCTAGGCGGATACAGTTGTTGCAAATAAAACATCATACAGCGTGTCGTAGTATTGACGTATTGGATGCGTTGGCTCGGAATCCTGAATTGTCTCCAGAACAAGAAAGTGATTTCATAGTGCGGTTTCAAGACTTAGAAAAGGTTTATGAGACATTTACGGAAATGTTTTATGAACTTCAGCTCTCTGCTGCGGATATAGAGAGCTTTGATTTGGAAAGTCATCTTCAGGAGTATGACGCGTATAACAAAAAATACTATTTTATTAAACAACGGCATTTAGGGTTGACAAATTTAAACGCTTCAGCTAATGCGGATAATAGCTGTAGCAGCGGTAGCAATAATGACAATCCTAAGAGCGCGCGGAATAGGGTAGTTCTCCCTAAAGTGAAACTTCCTACCTTTGCGGGACAGGTGGAAGAGTTTGTTCCTTTTATGGAATTATTCCAGTCATTGGTGGGCAATGATGCCACCTTATCGGATACTGAGAAGATGTATTATTTAGCGGGGTCGCTTTTAGGCGAACCAAAGACTTTGACTCAGCATCTATCAGTCACAGGAGATAATTTTTCGGTCGCGATTGATTTATTGAATGCGCGGTATAACAACAAAAGGTTGTTAGCGGATCGTTTGTTGCACAACTTATTGAGTGCACCTCATGTAACCTCTAAGGGGGTAACTGGTTTAAAAATGTTTTTGAACACATTGATTGAAAACACAAAAGCGCTGGAAAAGATGGAATTTCCGGTGGATTCGTGGTGTTATTTGCTCTTCTACATCAACTTCCAAAAGTTAGATGGTAACTTGAAGAAACACTTTGAAGACAAGCACGCCGATAAAGAATTACCTACATTTGCGGACCTTATTAAGTTTTTGGAAACTGAAATACGGATTTTGGAATCCAGTGCGGAACCACAGGCCAGTACGTCGGCGGGAAGGCGTATTGGTGGTGGGCAGAGCCAGGCGGTAAAGGCTCATGCGGCATTTCAAGGTGCGGGTTCGGCGTCGGCGTCGTCGTGTCGATTATGCGGAAAAAGCGGACACTTTATTGCGAAGTGTGAGAAATTCTTGGAGATGAAGCCTGCAGCTAGGAAGCGTCAGGTCGTTTCACTTAGATTGTGCTTCAAGTGTTTGAACGGTCACAACATTGATAAATGCACTTATAACAAGAATTGTTACAAGTGTAATTCGGCTAAACACCATTATTTATTGCATTTTGATATTCCGGCAAGTGGTTCAGATCGTGAACAACGTTTGACGTCAAACGTGGCTACAAATGGGAAGTCTCACAATGCTGCCTCGTCCTCTTCAAGTGTTCCTGTTGTCAGTGCGCCCTTAACCAGCGGCAATCCAGAAGGTGCGGTTCCTGGAGTCTCTGGATTGATGGCATCACAGGCAATGAAACCAAAGGTGTTACTTGCGACGGCAATAATTAGAGTTCTGGATAGCAGCGGACGCTACCAGGAGGCGCGGGCCTTACTGGACGGAGGGAGCGAGAGCACATTCATTTCGGAGTCCTGTGTGCAGAGGTTAGGCTTAGAGCGGTTTAAGCCTGACGACCCAATCACAGGACTGGGCTGTACTCCTATAACCGGTTGTAGGGGAGCAGTTAATCTGACCATGACACCTAGGCTGACGGATCAGCCAGTGCTGGTGACCACGGCTAATGTCTTAAATAAAATCAGTTATAACCTGCCTGGATATTCGTTGCCGGCTCAGTTGGCGGATAATTATCGGGGACTGGATCTTGCGGATGAACAGTTCTTTGTGAGTCGAGAGATTGATATTTTATTAGGTGAGGATTTACTTTGTGACATTGTACTCAGCGGACGCATCAAAATCCATGATCACATTCCACGGGTGACAAAAACGGTGTTCGGACACGTTTTGTCAGGTCCTGTTAATATTGGAGTTTCCCTTCGAGTTCCTTGTGCGTCTCAGGTCTTTTTCTGTAGCACAAGCACAGATCGGATCTTAGAACGGTTTTGGGAGGTTGAAGACATCCCGTTTAAGGCGGAAAACCCTAAAGATCTTGAATGCGAGACCATTTTTAGAGATACCCATTCACGGACTGAAGAGGGTAGATACTCAGCACGGTTGCCTTTTATATCGGACGCCCCTGAACTCGGTAACACTGTACCCATAGCTATGAAGCGGTTTTTAGCCATGGAGAGGCGGCTCCTTGCAAAAGGCAACGAGGTCTTCAGGGAGAAATACACGGAGTTTATGCGGGAGTACGCCGAAACAGGACACATGTCACTGTGTGAAGGGGAACCAAACGACTACGCCAGTGGTAGTTACATTATACCTCATCATGGAATTTTTAAAAAGGATTGTGATAAGATTCGCGTAGTTTTTGACGCTAGTTGCGCATCTACTAATGGTGTTGCGCTAAATGATTGTTTGCATGCGGGTCCAAAACTACAGCGGGATATCGCGGAAATTATATGTAGGTTTAGGCTACATCGTTACGTGTTTACAACGGACATCAGGATGATGTTTAGACAGATTTTGATTGCTGAGGAGGATCGGCGTTTCCAGCTCATTTTCTGGCGGGAGTCCCCAGACTTACCTTTGCGTGTGTATCGGCTAAATACCGTAACATACGGAATGAAGTCAAGCCCATACCTTGCGATTCGGACGCTAAGGCAGTTGGCAGATGACGAAGAGATGCAGTTTCCTGCTGCGGCACAACTTCTGCGGTCTTCGGTGTATATGGATGACATTTTAGGTGGAGCCGATTCCATAGAAGACGCAAGCAAGTTGAAGCAGGAACTGACGGATTTACTACGCTCTGGCGGTTTTGAGCTTAGTAAATGGACGTCAAGCAGTAAGGAAGTCTTACAGGACATAGCAGAGGAGCATTTAGAAAAACCTCGCAAAATATTTGACAATGCGGATGGGCCTAGTTTCTATAAAATCCTAGGCGTTCAATGGGATTCTAGCAGTGACTGTTTCTCATATCGTACGAAGCTGGATGACACTAGCGGATGTACTAAACGGTCAATCTTGTCAACTTTAGCTAGGGCATTTGATCCTTTGGGGTGGATCTGCCCAGTAATCTTTCAGGGCAAGGTCCTCATGCAGCAACTCTGGCTGAAAAATATGTCATGGGATGCGAAAGCTCCTGATGACGTAGTTGCGGAATGGCAAGGCTTTTTAAAAGATATGCCTCTTATTTCAAATCTGCGGTTGGAACGCTTTGTCTTATTAGACGTCAAATCGTGTTCTCTGCATGGTTTCTCAGATGCATCAGAACTTGGGTATGGTGCAGCGGTTTATCTGAGGACTGTGGGACATGACGGAAGGGTCAAGGTTAGTTTGATGATGGCAAAATCGCGAGTCTCGCCGGTTAAATCGAAACTAACTATACCGAAACTTGAATTAAGCGGTGCGGCGTTGCTAGTCAGACTTTTGAAATACGTTGTTGCTGCAATCAGTGATGACCTGACGATAGACGGAATCTTCGGATGGTGTGACAGCACTATCGTTCTCTCGTGGTTGAAGACATCGCCACATTTGTTGCAGACTTTTGAGGGAAATCGAGTTTCTCAGATTCTAAATTGCGGTTTAAACATAGCCTGGAGACACTTACCTTCAGAAATGAACCCTGCTGATGTCGCGAGTCGCGGTTGTCGCGCGTCAGTACTATTGGAGCATCCTTTATGGTGGGGACCTCCTTGGTTATCAGGTGATGCGGAGACCTGGCCCAGGAATATAATGGACAAAGCGGAAGATCCATTACCTGGATTGCGGAAAGTGAAGGTAAATGTTCAGGCCCTGGTCGGGATTGTTGACAAAGATAATATTTTTACGCGGTTTAGTTGTTTAAATATGCTATTGACGGTCGTAGCATATTGTTTCCGGTTTGTCAACAATGCCAGGCCTTTGTCCGAGAAACTTAGGGGGGTATTATCAGTCCCAGAGCGACGGTTCGCTTTGCAGCGGTTAATCAAATTGGTTCAGCAGGAGGAGTTTGCGGATGATATCCACTGCTTAGACCAGAATAAACAATGTTCCAAGCGGCTACGTCGGCTTTTGCCGTTTATTGCGGATGACGGTTTATTGCGCGTTGGAGGTCGTCTGGAGCATTCAAGTTTGTCTTTTCCACGAAAGCATCCGGTGATTTTACCAAAATCACATGCTCTAACGGTTTTGATCGTGGATCATTTTCATGTGACCTATTGCCACGCGGGGGCAACGGTTTTGATGTCGGTATTACAGCGGCAATTTTGGATTATTTCTGCGGGACAAGTGACTCGTACACGAATTTTCAAGTGTATGAAATGTTTTAAAACCAAAGCCAGACCAACAGCGCCGATTATGTCAGCGCTGCCATGGGATCGAGTTAATTCAACTGGTGTGTTTCACACAGTTCAAACTGACTTTGCTGGTCCATTCAGCATTAAGCAGTCTCGTTTGCGGAACGCAAAAATTCTGAAGGCGTATCTTTGCGTATTTATCTGTTCTGCATCCAAAGGGGTTCATTTGGAGTGTGTCACTGACCTTTCGACAGAAGGGTTTCTTGCGGCTTTGACACGGTTCACATCTCGACGCGGAATGCCGAGTGTGATACGTTCAGATTGCGGAACCAATTATACAGGTGCACATAACAGCCGACGAGAACGCCGCACGCATGTTATCGAGGAGTGAGTACCTACCTTATCATTATTTAATTGATTTAGCCTACACGTAAGTTCCTATAGTATGTATGTAATTATGTAAATAGGTTAAGATATACAATTTAAGATTGTTTAAAAAATGAGCGCATCTTGCCATTAAACGTAACAGTTTGGCAAGTTAATTCATGTACAAAATTAGTTTAAGTTGTTTTTTTTCAAAATAAATAATAAAAAAAAAAAAAAAAACAGATACTTGGATGATGTGCGGAAATATTTGGCTTCTGAGGAAGCACAACAAGGGCTTAGCGACGGCGCGGCCAAACAGTCTATAACGTGGCGGTTTAATTCGCCAGCGGCGCCACATTTCGGTGGTCTTTTTGAGGCGACCGTAAAGTCGGCTAAGACACTATTGCGGCGCGTCATAGGTGAACAGGTTTTAACGTTTGACGAATTGGTAACGGTATTTACCAGGGTGGAGGCAGTCCTTAATTGTCGTCCTCTATGCCCATTGACCCAAGATCCTAATGAATTGGAGGTTTTGACGCCTGCTCATCTACTTATTGGAAGACCTTTGCTTTCGGTTCCGGAGTACAATTTCGAGGACATTCCGAACTCACGGTTGAATCGGTTTAACTTAATACAAGCTATGTCTCAACGGTTGTGGAGAAAATGGAGTGAACAATACCTCCATTCTCTTCAAATGCGTAGAAAATGGACATCTCCAACTGATCCGCCTCAGCTGGGTGATCTTGTCCTGATAAAGGAGGAGAATTTACCTCCTCTAAAATGGAAGTTAGGAAGGATAGAAGAACTGCTACCCGGCAAAGACGGTGTTGTTAGGGTAGTACGTCTCAAAACTTCTACAGGTAGCCTCACGCGGCCTGTTGTTAAAATTTGTAGGCTTCCTTTGGACGACTAAGCGGAGTTAGCGGTACCAAATTGTTTTAATTTAGTGTTTTATTTTCTTTGTTTATTGTTGATAAAGGCTTTAGCCTTTCTCGGGCGGGGAATGTTTAGTTTTTAATACCATAAGTAGTTTCGGAACGCATCCTAAATTGTTTACATTTATCATGTCTCGCTCTCACATCATTTTATCATATATATTTATCTCGTATGGGGAAATTACGGGCATGCGCAAAAGGCGTTATCTTTAGAACAAGATTTAAACAATATGACATGAAAGAAGAAAAAGAATATGTCAGAAGTGGAAGAAAGAAAATCGTTGACGTTCACGGCGGTGGTGAACTGCGGAAAGAAATAAAGAAATAAGAAATAAAACGGCGAGCGGAAAAACCGTGGATTTAATTAAAACCAAAAGTGCGGCAAAGGCCTATACGTCAAAGCGCGGGTGAGTGTAGGGGAGTCTCACTAATAAATTCATTTACAAATTACAAAACAAACGACTGCATTATCAAACAATTTTGAGGACAAGTAAGAATGGTAGTAAGTACATAATAGTATGGTCTACTGGGGGTTTTGATACGAATTTGGCTGGTTTTAGTGTAATATGGGCCAATCGCACGGAGAGTTCCGTACGACCATGTATGAAGTTCATGTTGTCGTCCGCGTGGACCCGCTCGTTTTACTCGATGCCGTCGATCCGCGTATTAAACTCAGCATTTGCCTATAGCTTGGTCAACGAACGATTCTAGATGGAATGGCCGAAAGCAGAAAGTTTCACTACGGGATGTTGTTAGGGGTAGTCAGGAGACATACATACTAAAAGTCCTCGGACTTTGGACGTGAGCTCGAAGAGGGGGGGATGAAAAAAGGTCCCATTTTTTGGTTTTTTGCTCATATTTCAAAAACTATGCGTCATACGAAATTTTGGTTTACTACACCTTGAAAGCTTATAAAATTCTCTATAACTTTGATCTAGAAACTTTTTTTCTATTCTCAACCATTATCTAGGTATGAGCTCCTAAAAACTGTTAATTTTTTAAAAATCGTTTTCCCCCCCACTTTTTGCTTCATACATTGCTCCATATCTTGAAAAATATTTATCTTAGACAAAAGTTTTCTTAGAAAATCTTGTAGATCATTCAAATACCTTTCATAATATGTGCACATATGCTTGTGGGTCATGTACCGTTGAATAATTATACGACTTTAAAACGAAATGAAACAACAAATGTATGTGATAAACGTGTAAAATATGTATTTCATGAACATGATTGTATTATGATGCTGTATAAATGCATTCACACAACAGGTAACAATACAATTAGCTGTACATAAAGGCCTTGTCATACCCACATCTACCACTACTACAATCTGTAGTGCACTGGCAAAATATTAACTTCAGTATTTCTTCCGGAGCAGCTGGTACTTTGGTTTGTACAGGAATCAGTAAGTTGCTTTCGTTCCGTCCGTGCCCATCCCCATTCATCATCCTCCTTGCGTTATCCCGGCATTTGCCACGGCTCATGGGAGCCTGGGGTCCACTTTGACAACTAATCCCAAGATTTGGCGTAGGCACTAGTTTTACGAAAGCGACTGCCATCTGACTTTCCGAGCCGAAGGGTAACTAGGACATTGGAATTAGTCCGGTTTCCTCACGATGTTTTCCTTCACCGAAAAGCGACTGGCAAATATCAAATGACATTTCGCACATAAGTTCAGAAAAAAGTCATTGGTACGAGCCGGGTTCGAACCCGCAACCTCCGGATCGAAAGTCAACGACACCCCCGGGATAGAGGAAGACACTGATGATAACGGCGGGGAGGATATTGTCTAAGATACAGTTGTCACATCTGATCCAGATGACATGGAAGAAACAGTTTCAATTTGTTTGATTTATTTGGGACAACAAACACAGTAACACACAAGGTTAGAAAATTGCAGTGCTGACAGTAGTAAGGTGTGAGACCGACAGCATTTCAAACAAACAAAGAAGACCGATTAGTATCATCCCGCCCAAAGAGGCAGCGAGTAAATTAAAACACGTGTAAGTTATATCCATACCTCCTAAGGATACTGAGGCAAGTGCAAACTCATGATTTTACAGAGGAGAGCCGTTCAAAGGTACAAAGTAACATAACTAACATATTTGTTCACGTAATAACATAAAAATTCGGATTTGTTTTAACGAAATCAATGAGGTTATTTCTGCATTCATGAGAATTTCAAATTTATAACAGTTTATGATCTAAGAGCACTTGATCCAGTATACGAGTATTTTAGCGCACTTGGTCCAGTATTCGTCAAGTAAAAACCTTTTTTTTTACGTTAAAATTTGATTTAAAGTAGAATAGTAGTAGAAAACTTTTAAGAGTTAGGACATAATTGTAACTTAAGCTGTTATTTGCAGTTTTTACCTCTGAAACTAAGTTAGTTAGTTGTATTAGTATTCCACACTTTTTTACCTCCCTCGCTAATATACCAATGACTTTTTTCTGAACTTATGTGCGAAATGTCATTTGATATTTGCCAGTCGCTTTTCGGTGAAGGAAAACATCGTGAGGAAACCGGACTAATTCCAATGTCCTAGTTACCCTTCGGCTCGGAAAGTCAGATGGCAGTCGCTTTCGTAAAACTAGTGCCTACGCCAAATCTTGGGATTAGTTGTCAAAGTGGACCCCAGGCTCCCATGAGCCGTGGCAAATGCCGGGATAACGCAAGGAGGATGATGAATGGGGATGGGCACGGACGGAACGAAAGCAACTTACTGATTCCTGTACAAACCAAAGTACCAGCTGCTCCGGAAGAAATACTGAAGTTAATATTTTGCCAGTGCACTACAGATTGTAGTAGTGGTAGATGTGGGTATGACAAGGCCTTTATGTACAGCTAATTGTATAGTTACCTGTTGTGTGAATGCATTTATACAGCATCATAATACAATCATGTTCATGAAATACATATTTTACACGTTTATCACATACATTTGTTGTTTCATTTCGTTTTAAAGTCGTATAATTATTCAACGGTACATGACCCAGAAGCATATGTACACATATTATGAAAGGTATTTGAATGATCTACAAGATTTTATAAGAAAACTTTTGTCTAAGATAAATATTTTTCAAGATATGGACCAATGTATGAAGCAAAAAGTGGGGGGGGAAACGATTTTTAAAAAATTAACAGTTTTTAGGAGCTCATACCTAGATAATGGTTGAGAATAGAAAAAAAGTTTCTAGATCAAAGTTATAGAGAATTTTATAAGCTTTCAAGGTGTAGTAAACTAAAATTTCGTATGACGCATAGTTTTTGAAATATGAGCAAAAAACCAAAAAATGGGACCTTTTTTCATCCCCCCCTCTTCGAGCTCACGTCCAAAGTCCGAGGACTTTTAGTATGTATGTCTCCTGACTACCCCTAACAACATCCCGTAGTGAAACTTTCTGCTTTCGGCCATTCCACCTAGACCCCCCTTTTGAGCATTCATTGACTGATCTACTATTAATGTGATGTGCGTATTACCACAGTATAAAAAAGAGTACTATCGTACAGTATGGCCACTCCCGCTCCCCGCTGAAAGTGCCGCCCACCCCTTCTCGGTTAACTCACAGTTACCTGTCTGCCTGTCAAAAACGCGAACAGTCGACCTGTCATATTTCACTCATACAAGCATAGTACGCGTTCACCTACACGAGCTTAGACTGTGTGTTAGGTACGCGCCACTTTCATATATCGCCAGTGTCCGAGGTGTGGTATTACTTACCTCAATCAAAACAACCTTAGTTGCAAAACTTGCAAAGTCTTGTCAAAATCCGATGAAAGTCATATCAAAATTGTCAAAACAGAATCTGGCTCCCACAAGTTCTGTATAAAGTAAAGACTAAACTAGTTCCAACCGACTTTGAGTAACTATTCCATTATAACATGGAATAGCTAACAGGTACGTAATCTCGTAGCAAACAGGATAATTATTCCTTTGCTATTCTAATAAATTAAGTATTTAGTACAATTAGGTATTAGGTGTTCCATCTTCGTTCTACTAAAATGTTTAACAAGGTGGTTAAATTTGTCCAAACTTGAACTAATATTAAAGATATTCATGATCCTTCATCAATATATCGTCACTACTTTTAAAAAATCTCGTATCTCAAGCTGCTTCTCAAAGTTAAAACGCAGTAAGTCTATATGCATTCCATGCATACTTACTTACTTTTTTACTATGTATGAAAATGATGACAACATTTTTTTTGCTAATTTGACTAAATGTGATATGTACAGAGTGGTTCCTGGTAATGAACCTAATGACGTGTCGAATTAAAACCCGTCGAATTAGAACTAAAACACAATTTGTTTACTAACAACCTCGTTTGGTCGCGATGTTGGCAAACGAAGATACTTATATGACAAAGTTGATTGATGATGACGTCACGAGCACATCGCGTTGCTAAAAATAGTGCCGACTGAAATTTCCGTCATGCCAATATCGTTAACATGAAATCTGTCGGCTTTTCAGGAACAGCTAATTTTTGAAAATCATATTTAAGAATATATATATATATATTTTAAGCGGGTTACTCACGTGTTAAGTCGATATGGCGTTCGACATGTTTCGATCCATTTTCGAGGATCTTTCTCAAGAGTAGCGACCCCGCCTTCGCCTTTGCCGCGAAAGATCCTCGAAAATGGATCGAAACATGTCGAACGCTATATCGACTTAACACGTGAGTAACCCGCTTAAAATATTTTTAAATATGTTTGAATCCCACGGGAGTTTTATAGTTTAAAAATTATATCTAAAAAAAATCATTAAGTAAGTATAAAACCCTTTACGGCTCTGAAATGGGGTTCTCTATTAAATAGGTACTTTAGCCTAGGCTTAAGACGTTGTTTGTAGTTTCGAATAAGAACAAATCGACCTGGAAATTGGCAGTATTTTCTGTAGACCTAGTTTTAGTTAGAGAACCGTTTCAAAATTCTAATGTCTGTTTGATATTGCCGAGCATTAAAATCATAATAGACTTCATTTGCAACAGATTGATTACTGATAAATGTCAAGTTACCTTATGCCCTAAACATAAACATCAGGAACGCCTTTCTTCCCATTGCAATAGCAAATATTAAGACTGTGTCCTAACTGAGACTGTTCACAGAACAATTGAATGTCGTGATCTTCAAAATTAGTTCAAACTGTTGAAACTATAGCACATTAGAATGGTCACGTTTGTGAATATTATATGACAACGAGGCACAATATCGGTAATCGGTATCTTACTATGTAAGTACCTGTATTAAATTTAACCATTTGGGAACTAGAAATAATAGTCGAGCAATTTTGCTAATAAGCTTGCCTTACCTTGGTTTAGGGCACAGAATACATATTAGTACAAGTATTTACGATCAAAAATATGATTACCTACCGGAAAAGCCAGGAACGAAGATTTTTGATAAACAAGAAATTATTCTTGATGAATTGGATAAAATGTTTTTGTCGACTAAGTATACTTACATGTTTAATTTTATCAACCGAGGCCCTTGTTCATATCAACAAAACAAAGCGTTAAGAATGAACAATTCATCACAATTATTATCCAATTGCAATGACAATCCAATTTGCAATTTGTGTCTTCGTAACAAGTCAAAACTATCGGATACGCTTAAGGCTCATTTAGATGGTGTTTATTTAACAGTCGCATGTTGTTTTATATGTACATTGCAGACTGTTGAGATTACCTACCTACAATTTAGCAAGCATTATGACGAAACTCGCAAGAGTTGCAAGCTTGTAAATGGGTCCTTAATCTCTTTTGTTGCAAAAACTAGAGCTCGCTATTCCCTGTAAAAGCAAATATTGTTATAATTGTCTAGGACAGGCTGTTACATTGCCTTCTCATGCATTTTAATGTCTGTAATGATAAAAACCGTATCTCCAATTATGCTGCGCGACGAAGTGTGGCGTAATGGCAAGTTCAACGGCGCTACATTGACATGGAATCCACCGGTGACTCATCGTGCTAGGGATAGCAGACGGTTTATTTCAAGAGCACATTTATTTTGGTGATGATATTATATAGGAGGCGGATTGTGATAACAGATTATGAGTTGGGCCATTTTTTTCAAAGTTGTCCACCCCACTTTTTTTTGGTTTCCACTCAGAATCGCGAGCTCTTTCAATCGTAATGGGAGAAAAAAAGTGTACCAAGGTTATTTTCCCATTCCGTTACTATTTTTTCATACATTTTGTATGGCGGTAACGGAATGGAAGGTCTGAAAAATGTATGGAAATTTTGGAACATTTTTTTTCTCCTATCAGGATCGAAAAGCCTCGCGATTCTGAGTAGGAATCGCGTAAAAAATACCCATGTTACAAAAAAGTGGGGTGGACTACTTTGAAAAAAAAAATGGCCCAGTTAGCTGTGGGTTTGATTATTCAATCAGTATCTTCAATTTTGACAAACAAATCGAGATGTAACCCAAATTAGTTTTTATTATAGAATTGACCTATGGACTTTGATAATTGAGTTGCGTGTTGTTTGTTAATCTATATTATGTTTTCAAATTAACTGCTTTAAAATTTATAAAAGTAGGTGAATCTAGTAATTAAGATGATTTACCACCTGTGGAACTACTGGAAGCAGTGATAAACGCATTTTCTTGCGTTGTAGTTTCCTCGCTATAGTGAGGGGAAAAGTTTTGTGTTACACTCGGGTGCAAATGTATTTTACTTCTCGTGTGTTAAAAAACTCGCAAGTTCAGGATTCTATTCTAGAACCACTCGCTTCGCTCGTGGTTCAACTATAGAATCCTTTCTCTTGCTCGTTTTTCAATTCCACACTCGGCGTTAAAATACAACTTTGCCCCCTTGTATAACAAATAACTATTAAAAGCTAGTCGATATAACAAGTAGTAGGTGATTGATAATTCCGGCCGCACTTTATACCGTACAGTCAACCAAATGAAACCCTAGGCCACTGTAGAACTATGTCATAGTGACGTTATAAATCACTCAAGAAATCTCTTACTGCTTGTCAGTTTGACATGGTGGTAGAGTGGCCTAGGGTTCCAATGGATGACTGTACATGGCCAGGTTTTGTTCTTCTCTCATTCACTCTTTCCATAAGTCAAAAATTATCATCATCCTCCTTGCGTTATCCCGGCATTTGCCACGGTTCATGGGAGCCTAGGGTCCGCGTTGACAACGAATCCCAAGATTTGGCGTATATAGGCACTATAGTTTTACGAAAGCGTCTGCCATCTGACCTTCCAACCCGAAGGGTAACTAGGCCTTATTGGAATTAGTCCGGTTTCCTCACGATGTTTTCCTTCACCGAAAAACTCATTGGTATGAGCCGGGGTTTGAACCCGCGACCTCCGGATCGAAAGTCGCATACACCATAGTCAAAAATCTCCTTATTTTAGTTTGAAAGATTGATCCGATCTTAGTAAGGCCAATTTTATACTAAAAATATGTTTATGACTTCCGCCCCAATAGATGATTTCTCACTACCACATCTAAATAAGTAACCTTGCGGCATGCATGTGTTACGACATTAAATATTACTGAAGGCTTCTTCGTTCATCGTTGTCGTAGTATTGAATGTATGATATTTTATTACGCAATAGCATTGCCATTTCAACTTCACTCCCCGGAATTCTAAGAGCGCGTGCGGTGAATTAAAATTCTGGCGCTTTTTTCTTTTATGTGGTAATAAATTATTCAATCGGCAATATTATACTTTGTGTGCGGTTGATTTAGATTTCCTATGTGCGAGACTTTGTGATCCTTGCATATGGGTACGGTTTTACAGGATAGAATGCCAAAAAAACACTTTTTAGCGCCTTTTTTGGCTGTATAATTAACTATGCGCTGAATGTTGTTTATAAATATAGTGTAAAGTTTAGCGATAATGAAGCGAGCTAGAGCCTCTCACACTCAAGTGTAACTCTGTATTGCACCGACTCGAACAGAACTCATTATCATCATTTTCTTAGAAATTTAATTTTTCATGGAACATGTCAAGCGGAAGTAACCTTGGTACTAATCTATCTGATCAAACTAGACCTAGTTAAGAGTAAATTGGTAGGTAAACTAGGACAAATTGGTCCACCCCTAAGAGATTCCATGAAATTTGTATGGTTTCGATCCAAGGTCCCAATTAATTGAATTGAATGAGTGAGATATCTATTATCTATCTACACTTGTACAGTATAAGCTTAATTTGTGTCTTGTATTCGAGACAAATTGCCGAAAATTCTGATGTTTAAGAACTCACCTATTGTTGTTGTAGACCTAAGGCATCCCAGAGGTTAAGAATTTAGAGCACAAAAAATGGCGGGTTGTCAAATAATGCAGGAATACGAGTACTTGCTATTTTTTTTCAGTAATAGATTCTTTGGCTATATTCTGAGAATTATATGATTGCGCCGGAATGCTATAACTACTTATACTTCACGTAATAGCCCAGTATAATAAATAGTAGTATCATACAGTATGGCCACTCCCACTCCCCGATGAAAGTGCCGCCCGCCCCTCTCGGCTACCTCACAGTTGCCGCCTGTCAAAAACCGCGAACAGTGGACCTATCATATTTTACTCATACAAGCATGGTACGCGTTCACTTACACGAGCTTAGACTGTGTGCTAGGAACGCGCCTCTTTCATATATTTGATCGTCAGTGTCCGAGGTGTGGTAATAGTTTATTTGCTGCACATTGGCGCTAGCGTCGCTAGCTAATTTCGTCCGCGCGTCCGTTGACACAGGCGGACGTTGTAAAGATTTAAGCGGTAACTTTACACCGTATCTTTGTAATTATCTATGTACGGCTGGTCATGTCAGCGATGCCGGATAAGATGTATATCACGCGGATGTCGCTAGAATACAAGTTGTACCTACTGTACAGGTGGGCTTATAAATTGTGGCCAGGAAAGGGTTGTGACACTTGTGACCGTTAATCTATCCACCTAGTAAATGTGACCTTGGAGTTAGAATTTTAAACGTAACTGATTTCTGGGCTCATACATATATGTAGGTATATGCACGTACCTACATTTTTGGCACTTTTTGCAGTCGAATACGGAAGGTGAGGATTTACCTAGTCTTCAATGGTCACCAGTTAGACTTTTATCTGTGATCATCAGCCTCTCTAGCACAACTTGCCTTGTCGCGCACAACTTGAAATCGCGCTTGATGTATGGACTCGCGCGCGACAAGGCAAGTTGTGCTAAATATTCAGGTCGGTATTATCCCAATTTCTGGAATATATCTGGAATAAGCGACAGACAAGCAAACAAATGAAAGCGAATATCTCAATGTTAAATTGAAGAAAGCTGAAATCTCAAATTAAATGAAATGAAATGTTAAATAGAAGACGGGGAGGATACGATATTGGCAAAGGAGAGTGAGAAAGAGACAATAACAATACAATCGCAATGCGAACCTCCATTTTTGGAAGTCAGCTTAAAAATGGCATTGAACTACCGAATCGTGTACATATTAATTCAGTAATAAACGCTAATGATAGGGAGCCGACGGTTGAGAGGTGGGCGACAGTCGTGAGTCAATGGACGTGGGCGGGACAGCTGACGCGAAGGCCGGGGGCTTGGTCATCCGGAGCCATTCACTTGCGCCGAGGCTCCTACGGATGCTGTCAGGAGCTACTGCACCCACTGCACTTGTAGTTATAATAAAAGAAATAGTGCGTGGAGTCCCTCGCGCGGAAGAAGTTTTTTTTTTCGTTTTTAATTTATTGCAAGTAATCGCCAAAAAAGATGCAGGTAAAATTGCATATTTAAAATACGATAAACTCATTGTGTTGAACGATAAACCATCCTCCCCTCGTAACCAAGCAAGCAAGAGAAACCTTTCCGAATCCCCGGGCGCACCTCTACATAATTGCAGCCCAGCCCAACAGCCAGCTAAGAAAAATAAAACTACGAACATGAAAGACTACATAATCCATAAACCTAAATTTACCATCACGGAGACAAATAACGACAAATCTAACAGCCAAACGAAGACATCACAGCACGACACAGCATAGCAATCAAACCCGGACCCTCTACTCACCCCTCATCTCCCAGTACGGCCGGTCACCGCGGGAGAGTTCGACCACAACCCACCAAGGAAAACCACTGAAAACAAAAACACATTCAAAATTTGTACTTTCAACGCCAGATCGCTATCTTCCAAACTAAAACTAATAGAGCTAAAGACAGCTCTACGAGACATAAACCACGACATTGTTGGTTTATCTGAAGTTCGACGTTTTGGAGAAAAAATAGAAGAAGACGACGAGTATATCATGTACTACTTAGGCACCACTAAAGGACTATACGGCGTGGGATTTTTAGTAAAGAAAATACACAAAGAAAAAATAATCTCATTCACAGGAATATCAGAAAGAGTATGCGTACTAGACATCGAACTAGGAAACCTACGTCTCGCTATAATCCAGGCATATGCACCTACCGAGAATTCATCACAAGAAGCAATAGACAACTTTTACAACGACTTAGATAGAGCTCACGACTCTACATCTTCAAAATACATAATTACTATGGGAGATTTCAATGCCCAAGTAGGAGCTCCAAAAGACCAATACGAAAGCTCCGTCACTGGCAAATATGGACACGGTAAAAGAAGTGCGAGAGGAGAGAGATCATCAATACGCGCAAGAATATAACCTAAAGATTATCAATACAATGTTCAAGCTAAAGCCAAAAAACCGATGGACATGGATCTCTCCAAACAAAGCCATAAAAAATGAAATAGATTATATGATGACCACGAAGCCTCACATAGTCCACAATTATGAAGTATTGTCGTCATTTTCATTTGGATCGGACCACAGGCTATTAAGGACCACAATTAACTTAAAATCAACATGTAAGAGCAGACGAAATTTTACAAGTACATCAAGAAAACTGAAAACAATAGAAGAGCAAGACAACTACCTTAAAAACCTAAATAGCCGCATCCCAGAGCTTATAAATTCTCATAGTAATTACAACGCGGAAGATTACCACCAGAAAATCGTTACCTGTATAAAGGAAAGCTTAAAAAGTATTAAAGGAAAAGAAAAGAGCCATAAAATATTGTCTGAAAAAGCGGTAGAGCTCATGAAAGAAAGGAATAAACTACAAAACAAGAAAAATCTAGATAAAACCGATAAAGAAAATTTAAAAACACTCTACAAAATTACTAATAGAGAAATAAGACAATGCTACAACACATATAGAACGAACATAATACAACGACACCTAGAAAAATCTAGATCAGCCAAAAAAGCCCACAAGGAGCTGAACAAATCAACAATGTGGATCTCATCACTTCAGACCGGCACTAGCAAATGCACATCACGAATAGAGATCATAAACAAGGCTACGGACTTCTACTCTCAACTATACTGCCAACCCGCCACAACAACGCAAAATAAGACAAGTAGCCCTCGCCAAAACGCAGATACCATCCCGGTACAGCAGTTCTCAGAGTCAGAAATACTAAAGCATATAATGAAACTCAAATCGGAAAAAAGCTCAGGACCAGATGGTATTGCTAACGAATATGTCAAAGTAGCAAAAACTCTACTACTGGCACCGATCACTATTCTATGGAATAAAATCTTGCAGGAAGAAATAGCACCGTGCCAATGGACGGAATCTGAAATTATATTAATATATAAGAAAGGCGACGCAACAGACATAGGAAACTACCGACCTATAAGCCTCATGTCCTGCCTCTACAAACTATTCGCATCGTGTCTACTAGAGAGAATATCACCTATCATAGACGCACAGCAACCGATTGAACAAGCCGGATTTAGAAGCGGATTCAGCACAATGGACCATATCCAAGTTGTAGAGCAGGTGATAGAGAAATATTTAGAATTCAGGAGACCTCTCTACATAGCTTTCGTGGATTACAAAAAAGCTTTCGATTCAATATCTCACGAAAGCATATGGGAAGCCTTAGAACACCTAAACATAGCAGAAAAGTATATTAATATATTGAAGAATATCTACCTTAACTGTACAAGTAGAGTCAAACTAGATAGAGTCGGCTCAGCAATTAAAATCCAAAGAGGAGTCAGACAGGGCGACCCGATTTCCCCAAAATTATTCATAGCCGTCTTACAACACGTAATCGGAAAATTACCATGGACCAGTAGAGGCATAAGAATAAATGGAAATTTTTTGAGTCATCTCAGATTTGCGGACGACATCATCCTGTTCTCAGAGTGTCCACAAAAACTCAACAGAATGCTATTGGAGCTAAACCAGGCAAGTTCTAACGTAGGATTAGAAATGAACCTCGATAAAACAAAAGTAATGACTAACCACGAAAAATCACCTATCCTAATCAACAACATACCTCTAGAATACGTAGCAAAATACATATACCTGGGAAAACAGGTTTCATTCAACTCAGACAGAAATATAGAAGAGGTAGAGCGGAGAATTGCAACCACGTGGAAAAAGTATTGGGCTCACAAAGATATTTTCAAATCCCAACTGCCCCTCACGTCTAAAAAAATTGTCATGGACACAGCTATACTCCCATGCCTTACGTACGGGTGCCAAACATGGACGTTTGACACCAAAATCAGGAACAAAATTCAGACCACTCAAAGACGAATGGAAAGAAGCTGTATGGGAATAAAACTCAAAGATAGAGTGCGAAATGTGGACATCCGCAAGAGAACCAAAGTCACAGACGCTCTAACCTTCGCACTAAAGAGCAAATGGAAGTGGGCAGGTCACGTAGCCAGGTACGAGGACAACCGTTGGACTAAGAGAGCGGCAATATGGCCCGGGCCGGCAGGAACAAGATCGAGCGGCCGACCGCATGCCAGATGGTCAGACGAAATAGCAGCAGTAGCAGGGCAATTTTGGCCTAGTACAGCCAAAGACAGAGAAAAGTGGCATACCTTGGAGGAGGCTTTTACCCGAAGGGGGTCCATTCAATAATAAGAACAAAAAAAAAAAGAGTAATAATTAATAAATCGATAATATTTAATTTTATAAGCAATCAAAACCAAAAATGTATTTATATTGTAATTTATAATTTTAAATAATTAATTCAGTTTGTAATATATCTCATCTTGTAATTTATAACTGTAAAAAATTTTATTAATGTTTTTTTTTTTGCATGGACAAATAAAGCTTTATTATTATTATGTTTGTTCTTTACATATCTCGGGACCATGGGGTCCCGGACCTTTGTAAGGCATACGTGGGGCCGAAGCCAACAGCGCAGAGGCCCTTTAGAACAGTTTAATCTAAATGTAATGTGACACAAACCAACGATTATCCCTGTCCGCACTATAGTAATGCACCCAAGGACAAGCCCCGGTTAGTGTAGAACTATTGTAAGATAAAGGTACAAAAAGAAACCGGGCTATTATGTTGAGTTGCTAGTGGATTCGTAACCGGTGCTATTGGAAATATTATTATTATTATTATAATCGCCAAACTGTAGGTATAACAGTTTGTTGGCGGTGCGCTCTTGTACATGTATCTGTTATATTTTACTACTATAAGTGGAACTTCGTAATGTGTTGTTTTTCAAAATTTGACAAAAGTTGGCAACACTGAGCGTTAAACGTTTAACGCTGTCAGTTGGAAGTGGCATAAGAAGTTTCATTTCAAATACATTGCAAAGTTGAACATGATCATCATCTCCAATGCAATTAAAGTCTCGTACATAGATTGCATGCAAGAAGATTAGTATGCTAGTGAGTGCCTGTGTGGTGACGGGTTAAGAATTTCACCACCCCCTTTCTTCCCGTGGGTGTCGTAGAAAGCGACTATGGGATATGGGTTAAATTGTGGTGTAGGCGAGAGGCTGGCAACCTGTCACTGCAGTGCCACAGTGTCGTTTTCTTTTAACCCCTTATTTGCCAAGAGTGGCCCTGAAGCTTTAGTGGTTTCATGTGCTCTGCCTACCCCTTTATGGGATACAGGCGTGATTGTGTGTGTGTGATTTTTTTCTGAAAGGTTATTTTCAGGGACCGCAACTTTGGTGCCGATGACAGACGTATGACGTCAAGCTAAATACAGAGTGTTGTTATCTAGATTATATACACTTAATCAAATAACAACTTATTAGCCTCTTTAGTTTACTGATATTCAAACTTGAGTTAAGAGTTTTTCCACGTACTGGCCACGTATAAAAACATAACTGTCTTTGTCATGTTAAAATGAAATGTATAAAAAAAAACAACCTTTTGTTAATATGTTGTTTTATTTAAGTACACGAAGAATAATATTTTTTGTTACAATTACATTACTGTAAAAAAAGCCAATAAAAATAATACTTGCATCGTTTTTTAATGTTAACATTATTTTTTTATGCAAATACCAAGCAGTTCTCAATATCTCATTATTAAGAATTGAGGTATTGCAATGTTATTAAAAGAACATCCTATATCGGACTAAACGTCATAATGACGTCACCGGCACCAAAGTTGCGGTCCCTGGTTATTTTCTTCCCAGATGTATGCAGGGTTTCGTGTAAGGCTTGTTTATGTATTGCAGTACTATAAGTCTATTGTCGGAACTCGGAAATATTTGTTTACTTTTACTGCGAAGTTGCGAACCCGAAAATTCATTACCCTCTTCTCTATCGTATAAATATAGAAGAGCGATAAAGAGGCAGATAAAGACGTTATTGTCGTTTTACACGGTAGGCCCTCCATACGGCGCTATTGTGATTGCCTGTCATATGAATCAAATGAGCAATGCGATAATTGACAGTTGTTACCGTCTCCGCATTGACAAGTAAGTAGTACAAAAAGCTGTGACTCATAAACGTGTATTCTCATAGGCAGTCCTCACGGTAACGACTCGAATAACCAATGTAATGTAAGATGATTTTGAGACAGTACCACGATGAGGAATCGGAGAGAATCGTTATACTGGTCTTTCTGAACTAGTTCGTGCATGGTAAGATTGGTAAGCGATTGGAATGAAACCACTCGTTTATGGGATACTTTTTGCCAGTGCCAACCCACTGTACATTACGAAGCACAACTTTACCACGTTCCGACAATCAAATCCAGTCGACTTGCAACTTTGTGACATAGTGTGCAGAATTTTAAATAGACTGACAACAAGAGGCGTTGAAAGGCAATGTTGGATGCTGCAGATGTACTGTTTTAGATGTAACAGATCTTGATTCACGTGGTTTCACTCGTCTGATGATAGCTTTGGTTGGATGCCGCGCTTTGCGATTAGGCTTGCGTTGTTTAGGGTTGACCCCTCCATTCTTAACTTACTATGTAATGAATACACAATGTCACACTTCGAATTAGATTTTTACTTCAATGTTTTCGATTAGGTATTGGTTAGGGATGTACCGACTAGTCGCCGACTAGTCGGGAAAGCCGACTATCCGGCCACATTTGTAGTCGGCGATTAGTCGGCGAAAAGTCGGCAAAAAGGCCCATTGGTCGGCCCCTTAAAAGTGATAAAAAAACAGGACAAAAATAAATTAACAGCCGATATAGTTGTATTATGTAGGTACCTATTGGTTATGCCTTTGTTAGTCAAAACAAGAAATATCTGTTATCATTACAGAAATAAATGGCTCTCACTGAAATTCAAACCTAGGACTGTCAATTTCATAGCCAGGATCAATACCCCCTAAGCCAACCCGCTTGTTAAAAAAGAAAAAAATCTCATAGAACTTAGAACCTGTAAAAATAATGAAAATTGCGATTTAATGATTTAAAAAATCTGGTGATTTTAGTCGAACATTATGTTCTGACCGACTAGGTCGGCCGACTAATCGGCCACCCAACCGCCGACTAGTCGGTAGTCGGCCTAGTCGGTCAAATCAATAGTCGGTACATTCCTAGTATTGGTAAGGAATTGCTTAAGACCCCTTACTCCTTAGAGCGCTCATCAATTTCACGAAACGGCCATCGATAGATGGCGTTGGCGCTCGGTACGCGAGCACCGGCAACTCAACGCGCGTTTCAACGCAGACACGAATAATCTTGATAGTTTTGAATTAAATTGCTAATAACATAATTTTCAATTTTATATGGGGACTCTTTATTTAATTTCATATTCATGGTATGGTAGTAGTAAATAAGGTATATGAATGTAGTAAAAGTATAGTAGTAGTCTACATGTACATATATAAATTCAGGTTTCCTAATTGATTGATTCAACAACCAACACCGCTGAGCCGAAACTACGAAAGCTAGAAAGTCAAAATTTGTATAGATTGCATTAACAAAATTTCGAAGAGATAAGAATCGATTATGAAAATTTACACCCCTAGTAGAGAGAAAAAGGGGGTGAAAGTTTGTAGCGGGATCAATTTGTTTTTTTTTATTAGGAAAATTTTAGTTAGGAACTTGAAATTAGAGAATAGTTTAATAGTGATTTCTGTTTTTTAGGGTTCCGTAGTCAACTAGGAACTCTTATAGTTTCGCCATGTCTGTCAGTCCATCCGTGCGTCCGTCCGTCCGTCCGTCCGCGGATAATCTCAGTAACCGTAAGTACTAGAAAGCTGAAATTTAGTAACAATATGTATATCAATCACGTCAACAAAGTGCAAAAATGAAAAATGGAAAAAAATGTTTTATTAGTGTAAAGTGGGGGCTGATTTTTTTTTTTCATTCCAACCCCAACGTGTGATATATTTTTGGATAGGTATTTAAAAATGAATAAGGGTTTACTAAGATCGTTTTTTGATAATATTAATATTTTCGGAAATTATCACAGTTATACTGACTTTCATATTTTTATAAGAACAGCATGCACTTACGTCCAGAACAGTGACATTTGATGCATTGGAACTGCTCATGATGTGTCACTTTTTAACCGTCGCCTCAAATCTGAGAGATTTGAGGCGAGGTTCTCAATTCGTCTGTATGTTTATTTATTTTTTTCATTTTTTTATGTTTGTTCCTCGATATCTCCGTTGTTACTGGACCGATTAAAAAAAAATATTGAATGTATATGAATACAGATTGGTCCCATTTTTCTCAGAACCCAGTTCTGATGATGGGATCCTGGAGTAATCGAGGGAACTCCTCGAATCTGAAAGGCATACGTATGGTGATTTTTGTGTTTTTAAAGGAACAACATGCATTTAGGTACGGAACAGTGACATTTGGTGCAGTGGAACTGCAGATGATGGCCAGAATGGAACTTCTCAAATCTGAATGGCACGCTTATAGTGACTTTGGTATTTTTATAAGAACAGCATGCACTTTCGTCCAGAACAGTGACATTTGGTGCAGTGGAACTGCTGATGATGGTCAGATCAGAACCGATCTTCTCAAATCTGAACGGAACACTTATAGTGACTTTGGTATTCTTATAAGCACATTTTTCTAGTTGCCCGGAACGTTATCTATCCTCGGTACCCATAATAGTTTATTTTGGACACGTGGCGTCTGTTTTATCACATACAGATTCTGCTTATAAAAAATAACTCGTACCTGCGTGCCGAGCAAGTATTTTGTTGGCACTTTACCTCTTTGTTTTTCTTAGACACTTCGGAAATTTCATGAACTTTGTGCTTGTATTTTATTAAAAGGAATATACTCTTCAGTTTAAATAAGAATTTGATGGCCTGTGATCCCTATATCTTTAGAACTGAGGTAAAATGTGAGTATTCGGACTTATTGGACACGGTGTACATGTTCGTTCTAAAAGTAGCTGATCAAGCATCGTCGGTTTGGAAAGCCTGCGGTAAAATTTTTGCTCATTACTATACATATTCGATTTAAAGGGTTTTGAGATTTAGGAAATAAAACAACGCTTCATTAGATTTAATTTAATAGCATTATGTAATTATAATCTCAATGTAAGTGCAAGCAGTCTTATTTACAATAAACTTAAAAGCGGAAACAAATATATGCAGAAAGAAAAAAAAGAAGCTGTCAATACTGAATCCCCTAGGGTGGCAGTATGAATAGCACAGAAAAGTATTAAAATAAAATGAAAACCAGCCAAAAGCGTGTCGGGCCACGCTCAGTGTAGGGTTCCGTAGTTTTCCGTATTTTTCTCAAAAACTAACCTATAAAGTTCAAAACAAATTTTCAAAGAAAGTCTTTGTAAAGTTCTACTTTTGTGATTTTATTCATATTTTTAAACATATGGTTCAAAAGTTATAGCGATTATTTCCGAAAATATGAAAATTATCAAAAATCGATCTTAGTAAAACCTAATTCATTTTTAAATACCTATCTAACAATATATCACACGTTGGGGTTGAAATGAAAAAAAATATCTGCCCCCTCTTTACATGTAGGGGTACCCTAATAAAACATTTATTATTATTAACGACCTTCCACATATTTATAATGAGCCCAAACATGATGGGGTTATGATGAGGAGAATAGCAGTTCTGTTGACCACCTCCTGACTCCATCATGAGAACTTGGACCTCGTCTAGTTCGATGGTGCTCGTCAGCCCAAATCTAATGAGCCCGAACATGATGGGATTATGATGAGGAGAATAGCAGTTCTGTTGGCCACCTCCTGACTCCATCATGAGACCCTGGACCTAATCTAGTTCGATGGTGCTCGTCAGCCCAAATCTAATGAGCCCAAACATGATGGGGTTATGATGAGGAGAATAGCAGTTCTGTTGACCACCTCCTGACTCCATCATGAGACCTTGGACCTCATCTAGTTCGATGGTGCTCGTCAGCCCAAATCTAATGAGCCCGAACATGATGGGGTTATGATGAGGAGAATAGCAGTTCTGTTGGCCACCTCCTGACCCCGTCATAAGACCTTGGACCTCATCTAGTTCGGTGGTGCTCGTCAGCCCAAATCTAATGAGCCCAAACATGATGGGGTTATGATGAGGAGAATAGCAGTTCTGTTGACCACCTCCTGACTCCATCATGAGACCCTGGACCTCATCTAGTTCGATGGTGCTCGTCAGCCCAAATCTAATGAGCCCAAACATGATGGGGTTATGATGAGGAGAATAGCAGTTCTGTTGACCACCTCCTGACTCCATCATGAGACCTTGGACCTCATCTAGTTCGATGGTGCTCGTCAGCCCAAATCTAATGAGCCCGAACATGATGGGGTTATGATGAGGAGAATAGCAGTTCTGTTGGCCACCTCCTGACCCCGTCATGAGACCTTGGACCTCATCTAGTTCGATGGTGCTCGTCAGCCCAAATCTAATGAGCCCAAACATGATGGGGTTATGATGAGGAGAATAGCAGTTCTGTTGACCACCTCCTGACTCCATCATGAGACCTTGGACCTCATCTAGATCGATGGTGCTCATCAGCCCAAATCTAATGAGCCCAAACATGGTGGAGTTATGATAAGTAGAATAGCAGTTCTGTTGAACATCTCCTGCCTGACTCCATCATCATGAGAACCAGAACCTCATCCTGGTCCCAAAATATAATAATAATTCAAACTCTCAACAAACTTCACGTATAACTTAAAATGCAAAATCATATGAAAAGCATGTCGAATGCTAAAATTGCATAAGGTGTAAAAAGGATCAAGATTTGTTTAGTCGCAGTTTACGGCACTTCTCGGAACTATCGAGCTGCTTACGAAAGCTAGGTGCGCCGGACGATCAAACGCAGGTCCGTTGTCTTCGAGCGCTCGGCGCAGACTGAGCGGGCTCGCGTTAGCACAGTGTCTTTTATTCGAATTTTAGGTGTTTTAAAAACATATCTATCGACAGAAAGGTATGTCTTATATGTATGATTTTTTTCTTATAGGTCAATAAGAAGTTCTAGTTTAGGATAATATTATTTAAGAGTTACAAAAAATGCAGGAATCGCAGGAAAAATACATAATGTAAACCTCTTTTTATCGAAAAAATGGGGAGGATACGGAAGGTTATTTATCCACCAATGTCAAAGTATTAGCTAACTCGTACAGGATATAACAAATAGGATTGTGATCATTTATTACCCCAAATAACATTTTTAACAGCACAATCACGATTCTAAACGAGCTATCCCACTATGAAAATTGAAAACGTCTTCCGAAAAAACTGATTTTTCGGAAGTATAAAAAGACATATTTTAAAGTAGTACCAATTGACTTTCTAGCTTAAGATATGTACTTTTAGGAACATTATCATTTTTTTAATAATCATTTATAGTTTCTTTATAATTTTGAATGAAAAAGGTTCTATTTTGCAAAAAACGCTCGTCTTTAGGAATAAGGCCTCTTAACAAAGAAACTGCATTTCCAGTCAATCCTATTTTAATTACTCAAGGAGGCCTATTTAGAGAGTTATCAATAAATGAAAGCGATAAAATATAAATCAGTCCAGAAACCTAATCCAATCCAGTGAGACTACTCATTTGTTATTCACTTTTCGTATTATACTAGTATTTATATCATTCATAACTTTTTTTTATCTAAGATCGTCGTCATGAACTAAGTAGCCCTTGCATTCTTTTGGATTAGCATCTATCCTAGACAGACGAAACAATAAATCTTTCTACAAAGCAAAACCAGTTTTGGCAGCCCTATAAACGGAGTGACTGTCTAAACTAACGGGCGAATTCCTTATAAGAATACTACAGGTCAAATCAGGGTTGCCATCAGATCGGTGTCAGTGTACCACGTTTTCTCCTATATGTCATCGGCCGGCTTGAAAGACGTAATGGGGCCCACAGGCCAATTTTCCTGCGAACCTTAATGATATAATGACGTGTTTAAATTTATGTTCTTTATGAATTTGAATGGACTTTCTATTTCATTAATATTTTGCAGATTGCTACTGGACGGGGCGGGGCTTCAGACACTAGACTTATGTTTTAACAATGTCTTTGTTTAGTCCTGTGCGTGAGCATTTTATTGTTTAGGTAGGTACTTCTGTTGATGAGATATTTCAAATATCATTTCATGAACTTATGACAATCTACGTGTAGGTATGTAGTTTGTATTTTGAATCTGAACACAAGATTGATTAATATTAACTTTCTTGGACTTTTAATACTTCAATAGCTAATGAATTCTCACCAATTTGCGTCTCGTCAAATTAATGTCGTGTTTCTAAAATCTGAATACGCCCTATAGTCTCGTATTCTTCGATGCTAGTTCGCTATATTTATATGAAGTGTAATACGCATTGCACTATAATTAAACAAAAACAAAGTCGGTCAGAAATAGAATAATGTGTCTGCATCGTCGAGTATAAAGGATATTTATTAGAAGTGTCTATTGCATTATTGCGACGTACATTCTTGATGAATATTGTTATATACTTCACTGTGTGTTAAGGATTTCACCACCTCATTTCCTCCCGTGGATGTCGTAGAAGTCGACTGTGGAGTATTTTGGTCCATGCATTGTGGTGTGAGCGATGCATTAGAAACCTGCCACTGAAAGATTACAATATTGTTTCCTTTCAACCCTTACTTGTTAAAAGTGGCACTGAAACTTTCATAGTGTTGAGATTTTAGTCGTGATTTTTTGAGTGCACGTTTTTTGTGTATACGTGTCTGTACTTAGGATGTAAATTGGTCATATCGTTCTCCTGTTTCACATACTCCTACTGTTGACATAGGTAAGTACAGTCAAATAGGTAGGCTTTCAAACCTAGTGATCCTATTGTGCTGTATAAAACTAAGCTTCCAGTTTGTTATGTTTATAAAAGTTAGTAAGTTATATTTTCGAACATAAATATGCTGCCATCTGTGTTACGTTTCGTGATATCAAGTAGAGCGCCATCTATTGTTCTTGAGTTGAACTTCATTAAACTACCGCGAGCTTCTCGTTCGGAACGTAACTCTCTTCTTGTCAGGCAAGTATTGTATTGTAGTTTCGTTTTAATGAAACAGATGTCTCTTACAATAACTATCGTAAAGTTTTACTAACTTTTAATCAGACGGCCCGATTCAAACTTCATATCTAGTCTACCTTATATTGGATAGGTATGAGATTGGATATGTCACTTTTAAAAACGACTTTTTATTAGTAAGCTGACAAATAATGGAAACGCGAACATTTTCTCTGATGTTTTTGCTAAACAATAAGAAAATTATTGTTCAAGGAATACATCATTATCAAGAATACATTCTTCACCAACAGATCTGTACCTAGTAGGTACGAGTACCTACAGCGACAAACTAGATGCCACTTATTAAATTAGCAATTTTTGACTCATATTATGGCCTATTTATTACTTTATTAGTAATAACACTAATTGTGTTATTACTATAACTAAGCATGCTATATAAAATGTAAAAATTTTGAAATAAATTATTATTGATTGATTGATTGATACATTTTTACATCTCGCTGTAGGTACACTATTAAAAATGTATCAAGCTTCGCAAGCATTAAAGATTATCTGACATGAGCACTGCGAAGCTTGAAATTGTGTGAACGTTGATTAAGTACATATTATTACGGGCGATTTCGAGTCCAAACCCACACACCCATCCAATCTCACACAGTCCCAGATCACAGATGCGTCAAGACATAATAAATAACGAAATGTCAAAACAACACCGTTCGCACCAGCAGACAATCGGATTGAGCACGTGGCGCCGACAGGCGGCCTGCGAGCGCATTAATCGCGGCAGCCGCTCCATCCGTCACTCGACACGCGACTCGCATCGTGATGCCTCCATGTGGAATGGTTACGAGATGCGTGAAATCCCGGTGGGATCAAAAATTAACAGAAAATTATGTTAGAGACAGGCGCAAGAAAAGTTGTTACGTTTTACAACAAATTAAAAGCTATGGGCCATAAAAACATGCGAGCTTGTTGCGATTTTAGTGTACAAGTTTCTAATGGGTTGGTAACGCGCATGTGACACTGTTTGAGTTGCAGGCGTTAGACGGTGACCGTTAGGCGGGGTACGTAGTCAAACGTAGTCAAATGCACAAGGTCTAACAATAATTTCGCTTTCGTGCTACCTCTATCTCTCTTCCGTATTGGCGCGACAGAGCCAGACTGCGTTTCAATCGGTGTTTAGCATCAACGGTTGTCACGTCGGCTAGGTCGGCAGGTTACGTACAATTCTGCATACCGATCGAATACCGCACATTTATGAAACTCGAATGAGTTCCCGCACCGTTAAATGGGCCCTGACATTGATGTGTACAACGAGGACGAGACGAAGTGCGTTAAGTTTTAAAGAAGTCCTTTAAACTACATGAGATGCCGTCATTAATAATGAGATTTCATATCAAAATTTTCGTGGAAGGCGGAATACGTAACTCGAAGCTGGGTTGCTCAGTTGCCATGGCATTGACTAACTATACGTCGGATCGAAATAATTTTTCTGTTGTAGTTGATATTTTGTCCTATATTTTCATGTCCTTCTATTCTTCTTAACCCTAATTTGCAAGATTAAAATAAATATTTGTAAAATTGTACAGAACAATCGGCTGTGGTATGACTATACAACAAAACATGTTAAATAAAACCTCGGCGCTACGCATGTGTCACAAATTGTATGAATGAAGGCTCAAAGGCATACAAATAAAGCGCCACATTCTATACGCCCGGACGGTCATTTATAAATCACCGTAAGCGGGGGCATTCAGATGGGGCTTTATTTTGGACGTTTATCGAACACGTCGCCGCATGAAGACCAGTATAAGGATTACCTATACCTATATTCTGCCTCATATGTAGGGTGTGCAACGGACCAGCGCAAACTCCTGAAGATGTATGCCCTTCGAATCTGAAACATATCGAGGTTATTTGATATCCGACTTACGATTTCAGGCTACCTCAGTCTGTATCTCGTGTGGTGTGAGGTAGACCGAGATGAAAATCTATGTAAGAGATCGACTACACGAGTTTGCCGGACGATAAAAGCCATATAAAGATATTTGATATTGCAAAAACAAACATTGGCGTATAATTTGACAGGCTGATATCGTCCGGGGAACTTTTAACCCGTGGGTTCCTTTATGTAACCAAAAAGTTTCTTTTGTTCATATTAAATTTTTAAAATATTCGCTTACATTAGTAATCTTGCCATTGGACACTAAATAAGTTAAAATCACGATTCAGACATGTTCCGCCTGTTTCATGAATTTCAAAAGTACGTATCTATATAAATTAAACATAAATATTCATCAGCATAGTCTTGTTAGGGACATCCACTTGCCACCCTTCGAAGGCCGAAAGAATATGTGACACGTTAAAATAAAGTCGAATTAGATATTTTTCCTGCCTTCATTGTTGCAATTTATTAATAATATTCTGGTACTCCAGACGCGATAAGTATTTTAGTCATCATAATACCAGAGCTGGTCCATCCATCAGCCGCATTGTCCCCAACTCGCGGATATTGATAAACCCTGTTCGAATCTTTTTTAGTTTCACTATTATTTTGGAGCAGACCCGGGATATTACAGGGCTTCAATTAATGCAGTTATTATGATATCGATATCCTTGCTTTTAAGAGTTTTGAATGATTCACGGTTATTTTCATTAGACTTATATTGACCGGGATATAGACCGTGATTACCTTTTTGATTTTTGTCGAGCTCCCGATATTTCGTCTGCCGTCTGGAAGTCTAAGAAAAAAACGTACCTCAAAGCCATATAGAAAAAGGTACGGTGGCCTAGATGGTGTTAAACCTTTGGGGAACGCTCGGCTAGGTGGCGCTAATATTAATATTTGATATTTTAACACATATCAAATTAACAATATGGGCCAAATTGTCAAAACAGAGGTTCAAAAGTTTTAAGCCTGTGTCGAGAGATGGCAGTCTACGCACTGTGATTACATTACACATTTTACTTTGACAGTAACTCTCTATAATACTCGATCCTCTTTGGTGCCTACGTAGGTAATAAGCGCTATTTTTGTCAGAAGTCAGAACATAGTCACCTATGACCTACAAAGGCCCTTCCAAAGAAACATGAAACAGTGAAACTTAATTTACCGTGACATTGAAAAGGTTACCAGCTAGTTGATAAAATTGTTTTCGTCGTCGTAGTAAAAGGAAAGTTAAAAGGATAGTGTTACGTTTTCCCGTCAAGGACGAATCTTCCACGTTTTCCAAATTGATTAGAAATTCATTTTTTAATTGAGCATTAATTTTATCGCAGTGTTAAATATTTATAACAAATAATGGCTTTTTAGCCAAGAGCACTTTAGTTAACGCTTTCGTTTCGTGGTTTTCTCTCTTCCTATCGCTTTTTCATATTGGCGTGACAGAGCCAACAACGAACGACACGCTATTGGCTCTGTCTGTCAACGATTGTACGTTTGGCTATTGGCTATAGGCCCTGTTTAGATGAGCTTTGGATGTAAACACTCGAGACTCGATGTAGTCGAGGAACTAAACGCCACGTGAATGCTAAATCAAATCACATATGAATAAAGCCTGACCAAAAATATATGACTATTGTCAAGAGGGCGCTGTTATTCTGATGTATGCGTTGACAGTTTAATATAGTAATATTCGCATGCTCTGCAATCTTTATTCTATTCTTAATGATCCACACTCCCCTGGATATCTAAAATCTCTTTTTAATTTTTCTGATGCTTCGCGGGTCCGTCAGTTTCGCTCTACCGGCAATCTCACTCTTTCTATTCCTCTTCACCGTACGGGCTTCATGTCATACTCTTTCGCCATTCAGGTCATCCGCCTCTGGAACGGTCTACCACCTAACATTAGGAAATTACCCAACAAATACGTTTTTAAAAAATCAGTGCGCGACTTCTTTGCTGGCAGCTTAAGGTAGAATTGAATGTTATCTTTCTGACAGGTTAGTAATATTTATATATATATATATATATATATATATATATATATATATATATATATATATATAATTTATATATATGAGTACCTATGTATTATATAACCTATCGTTATTTATGTAAAAATAGTATGTAATTGTATGTACGTTAATATATTATATGTCTAAGCTTTTGATTGATATTTCAAAATTGGTCTCTTAATGCACCGCCTACAATCTTCTCTGCTTTGCCCAAAGGTTGACTGGTAGAGAATGCCTCATGGCATTCAGTTCGCCTTTTGTACATTAAGTTGTTCTTTTGTGCAATAAAGTTTAAATAAATAAATATAGTATAAAGAAAATAGTTCTACAGAAATTCTGCAACATGGCGCGTAGTCATATATTTCCGGTCAGATAAATTATCCTACATAAATAAAGTTGGTAAAGCAACCCTAAACAGAATAAGAGAACTCAATTAGAAATTCTTTCCAGCCAGGCACATGATTCTTCGCTCGACATCAACAAACAAATGACTTCAACTCCATTCCTTCCTTTCATTGTCGAATCGAATACGTATGCATTCAGCCCCGAATTATTTCATCAATACAATGCCTTTGTTGTGAATGAATTAACTTTTGCACCGTATTTTGAATTTTTTATTAACAACGTAAATTGTTTTCAATTCAGTTTCTGTCTGATTCATATTCACGGAGAACATGATAGTACATATTTTAACAGCGGAAATCAACATATTTATTTCGATTATGAATGTAAAATAAATATCTATCGCTGTCTATAAAATTTTCCTGACGCTAAGCAGAAGCCCCGTTCCGCTTCGGTCCCTCCGCAAAACTGTTTTCGAACTTATTATGAAAATAGGCGACGGAGTTTCAGTGCTTACAGTAAATACAATGACAGCAAATTCCTGCGATTAGGTCGACCACAATATTATTACGTGACTCGCCCCCAAATGGACAGCCAGGCAATCTCTATAAAGAGGTATTTGGGATCCTAATTTACACCCCCTTTCCGTTATATTCCGTACCTTGGTTATGAAGGCCCGGTCGGGCTTAGAACCCTCTTAGTTTTAGGGATCGGAGATGTCTCCATTGTTATGAGTGGTATATATGCCATTTGGTATTTGATATGTGCATGACTGGTGCTGCCCTCACTTTATGGGTTATTTATGCTAAATCTTTATCTTCAAATCAGTTTCAACAGCCGCTAGCATTATTGGGCGTGCGCATAAAATTGTGTGTATTTGTGACAATCATAGCGCTAATTATCGTTCACGAACGTTGCCAGTAGTATAATACGTACCTAGATCAATCTGGATTGGTTTACACTATATTTATATCAAAGCACAGTAGATACCTGACTTTTACATAAGAATATTATACGGGAAAGTTGCCTGTCATATGAGAAAACAAATTAAGTCCATGATCCTCATATAGCGTGGGGCGCTGTTTGCTTTACCGGATAACGCAATATAAAGGTGCTATAGGATTCTTTACAAGTTGTAATATTTGTGCACGGCGGGTGTGTAAATGTCATAACCTTTTTGGAATCGGTGTGGTATTTAGCTGTAAAGTGCCATCGTCTACGTCGTTGGCAATTAGGAATGGGACTTTAAGGGTACTTTTGAATAAGATGATATATTATCACAGAAATGCGTGATTTAATTCTGTACTGGGATAGTGTCGTTGGTAATATGTAAAAGTTTGCCAAATCAAATAAAATATTTATATCATTTTTTTTATTCCTAATTTAGAGAGATAATTTTTAAGCTTGTATAAGTTTAATATTGTCTTCGGTTACCGCGATAGTTACTCATGAAATAAAACTATGGAAACGGATTAAATCGCGTATAATGAATTTAAAATACATCCCGACGTTTCGAACTCTTTACAGCGTTCGTGGTCAACGGGTGACTGAGGAAAAAAATTAAAATGTGCAAAAGCTACCCACTTACAAGAAATATTAACGAACCATGACCACAAATAATATAGATTTCTAAGGCAGGTTCACACACTATTAATAAAGCTAGTTATACAATATTCAAAAAATTTTACCATTACTCTGTTAAAAAATAATTAACCAATTAACATACGTACATTAATTAATTCATTATACGCGATTTAATCCGTTTCCATAGTTTTATTTCTTGTATAAGTTTGTTCGGTTTTATGAATAAGCGGTTATGTAACCATTAGGTTTAGGTTAAATCATCATCATACAAGAAGCGCTTTAAAATTTGGCGATAAATTGATCTAGGGTTGCTTATGATTTATGATCGGCTACTAGACAAGATTATTTTCTTCTCACTTTACACAAACCGTAGTCATAATAACTACCTAATCAGATTCTCAAGTTAATTACTTTCTTTAACCCCAAACTACTCGTAATCTTAGTCGCCGTTTTCACTGTGGCTACATCTGACCTGATCTCGGCTCACACATGTGAGGCACGTCCATTGCAGCTCTAATCTTGCCGTCCATTTCATGGGCGATCTGCCACGTGCCCCACTGCCCTCGATCCTGCATCTGCATTCACAAAAACTAAGGCAGTAAATCGCTTGATGCACCAGTTTGTCTCTGATCTCTTCTACCTACTCATTAAAAAGTCCAGGCCGTCCGTGAGACTCTAATCTTTTATCGGCCGCAGACGCATTGCCACCAAACTGCAACTCGTAAGGCTGTATGCCGACGAAGTTGCAGTTTGCCTGTATCGACCCCTAAAAAGCCAGGAGGTTACCAGTTCAACAGTCGTTATTGAACATTAGTTCACACCGGTGTTAAAATATAAACGCGTTCCTGCAACAAGAATGAATGCTGGAATTGAAATGATTCAAATGATTTATGTTAACACCTATGACATGAAAATTCTAAAGCCAAAATGGCTTCCAACCAATGAGATTCAAAATAGGACTTCGCTCTAAAATCCGAAGGCACTTTCAAAATAATTCCGTCGCTTCGTTCAGAATTCTATAAATGCACGCGTCTTAAATAGGGCATGTGACACTATCTACTATTTTGTCTTAGTATTTGTGAGGAAATCAATTCGCCTAGAACCCACAAAATAATCGAATGAACGTTTCCATATGAGACGGTATATTATGTATATCAAAGTGACATACTTCGGACGTGCTAAGAAGTGTGCCGTTGTGAATAGTTTGGCTGAACTGCCGCAGCCGTTGGATATCGTCCCAGATCGTAGGCCACCAAGTTTTAGAGTTTGTTTGCCGTATTTTAAACTGTGTTGAAAATTAATGAAAATTCAATCATGAAATTCTTTCTAAATAGGTATTTCCCGGGTAGCTTTATGGCTAACTAAGGTATTGTAATTGTCTTAATTCATTCAAGTGTTCTCTTTCGATGTTGTAATTAACAGTCATCTCCGTCCCGTAGTAACGGTATCCATGGATGTCCCTGAGCGGAATTAAAAGGAGACATTAAAGTAAATACTGACTGAACAAACCCTCCAATGTTGACTTTGAAATTTCGAGAAAATTTTTATGATGACCAAAACTACAAAAGTATTACTTCTATAGTAACTCGTTCGAAAATATGACGTAAAGTAAAGGTTACTGTAAGCCTTATTTTATATGGGACTTAATGTCCTATGTCCCCTAGGTGGGGCAGAGGGCGTCCACAGTGCGCCGCCACCTCGATCGGTCTTGAGCTTCGTGCTTCAATTCGCTCCAAGTCTTTCCTTAGCCTCTGCAATAATAGTCCGTCGCCAAGTTTGCTTTGGACGGCAACTTTTTCTTTTTCCTTGGGGGTTCCAGTCTAAAGCTTGCCTCGGTATATGGTTTAGACCCCTTCGGAGTGTGTGCCCAATCCAACTCCATTTCCGGCGCTTAATCTGCTGGTCGATCGGGGTTTCATTGCAGAGTCTCCACAGGTGTACATTGGATATTTTCTCGGGCCAGTATATACCGAGGATACGACGAAGGCAGCGGTTGATGCAGACTTGCAGCTGGCGCGAGATGTTCTTTGTCACTTTCCACGTCTCACACCTAGGGTTGTAAATAGAAAAAAAACCAAATGTTTTTTTTCAGAATTATGAAAAAAAACATGAAAAAAAACCGAGCACCATGGTTTTTTTTCTAAATATGGTTTTTTTTCAGATGAACAAATAATACGACAATAACGGTTTTTCGTAAGTTGTAACGTGTTTCAATAACAATAACGTACATTTTAATTCAATTAACATTTAGTATACAAACGTTTATTGGGGAATTCCCGATGCTGCGTGTAGCGTGGAGAGGCGGTGGTGTTGCCAACAGTAAATAGTGATAACTACCAACTATAGATTTCGTAAATGTTACTTTTATAAGACCAGAAATTAAAGTCATTTGATTAAATTCGTTTAATAGTTAACATTAAGTCTAAAAAACCGTATAAAAGTATTAACTACTTTGCGAATTTTGAGATTTCGTACTTTAGAAAAAAAACATACTCCAGAAAAAAAAACTGTTTTTTTTTCACGGTTTTTTTTCATGTTTTTTTTCAAGCCAGAAAAAACCGTTTTTTTGCAACCCTACTCACACCCATACAGCAATACGGTTTTTACGTTTGACCGGAATATTTTGAGCTTTACTCTCCGTGTCAACTTACTCGATTGCCATACTGGGCGGAGCTGCGCGAAGGTTGCTCTGGCTTTGGCTATTCTCGAAGCGATGTCCTCTTCGGTTCCTCCAGTTTCTGACACGACGCTCCCGAGGTAAGTAAATTTGTGGACTTGTTCCACAATGTGCTAATTTGGAGCGGCACTGTACTTGTCGCTCTGCACCTCATCTCCTGGGTCTTCCGGGTGTTAACTTTGAGTCCCGCCTTCATTGCCTCCCTACAAAGGTCGTCCAGCTTAGCTTGCATATCAGCGCGTGTGTGGCCCAGCAGGCATAGGTCATCGGCATAGTCCAGATCTTCCAGAATGTTGGACAGTCCCCACTCTATGCCGCGGCGCTTATTTGCAATGGCGTGGTGCATGATGCCATCGAGAACAACAAGAAATAGGAGAGGAGAAAGAAGACACCCTTGTCGGACACCCGCATTTACTGGTATATCCTCCGAAACAAGGCCATTGTGTGTCACTCTGCAAGAGTAGTTCTTGTATATGGCCTTTATAAGGTTAGTCATTTTTTCGGGGACGCCAATTACATGTAGTCTGTTCCAGATACAAGTCCACTTTAGCGTATCAAAGGCTTTTTCGAAGTCTACAAATGTTAAGTACATTTCCCTCTGAAATTCAGCAGCCTGTTCTAAGATGATACGCAGAGTGTTGACCTGGTCCGTGCATGATCTGTTGGGTCGGAATCCAGCTTGCTCCTTGCGTATGAGAGGTTCAACGGCCTGCGACAATCTATCCAAAATGATCTTGCACAGCACCTTGGATGGGATCGAAAGCAAAGTGATACCTCTCCAGTTGCTACAATCGCTGAGGTCTCCTTTTTTTGGCACGGTGATGAGAAGTCCCTTGTTCCAGTCGTCCGGTAACTCTTCAGTGAGCCAAATGCTTTTCAAGAGTGGTGTTAGGGCATTCACGGCGGTTGGCAGGTCAGCTTTCTGCTGTGATGAGGTCGACTCCTGGGGCTTTGCCATTTTTGAGCGATTTGACGGAATTTGCTACTTCTTGTTCAGAAGGAGGGGACACGTCGATATCTAGTCTCGACAAGGGCGAGCTGTCTGCGGGTGTGCGTTCAGTGCTAGGGTCGTTAGGGACACGGAAGATATCCTTAAAGTGTTCATGCCAGCGTTGTAGCTGTCCCTCGGATGTCACAATAAGTTGGCCTTCTTTGCCTTTTAGGGGTTTCTTCTTCCGATTCTGGTTTCCGGCCAAGGTTTTTGTTGCCTTGTACATCTCCCTGAGATTACCGGAGTCTGCGGCACGTTGGGCGGTATCGGCGATACTATCTGCCCATACTCGTTTATCACACCGGGTACTGCGGTAGATTTGCTTTCTGATTAGACGGTATTGCAGCCTCAGGTTTTCTAGCACTGTCGCGTCGGTGGTTGCCAGGATTTTAAGGTGAAGTTCCCTTCTTCCTTCGATTAGGTCCCAAGTCTTCTGCGACATCCAATCTTCACGTTTGGCTGTTTTAAGTCCAAGAACGACGGAGCTGGTTTCTGTATAGACCATTTTGATGCGGTTCCACTCCGTGTTGACTGAGCTAGAGTCCTCTTCGAGAACCGAGAAACGATTTCGTAGTTCCAATTTGAAAGAGTTTCCTGTTTCTAGGTTCCGCAGCTTTCTAATGTCAAATTGTTTTCCTAATTTGGTAGCATTGTCCGTACGTCGAGCTACGGCTACTTTGAGCCGGACTTCGGCTACCACGAGGTGGTGGTCACTGTCTATATCCGCCCCGCGACGGTTTCGGACATCGAGCAATGATGAGCGCCATTTTGCGCTAATTGAAAGGTGGTCAATTTGATTCCTGGTGACTCCATCGGGTGAATTCCACGTGTGTTTGTGGTTATCTCCATGAATAAAAAGCGTTCCTCCGATGGTAAGATCGTTGTCCAGGCAGAACTCTAAAAACCTTTCTCCGTTCTCGTTTCGCACTCCCAACCCGTGCATGCCCATGTGTCTTTGATAACCAACGTTGTTTGTCCCAACTTTGGCGTTTAGGTCTCCCATGACGATATCTATATCCTGCTTTCGTATTTTCTTCAACGTTGCGTTAAGCATACTATAGAAATCATCTTTCTTTATTTTATATGGGATCATGTGTTATCTCTGGCAGGATCTTGAACAGCGTGCTAAACTTTGGAAATATAAGGTTGCACTGGCCGTGGTCGCGGAAGACTGACGTCCCAGCAAAGTGTCACCGGAGATGTAAACAATACAAAACTACCCGATATTAATTTATATAAATGTTCGGGGTAGACAAATAAATATAATCTATACCCGCTTTTAGTTATTGTTTATTTCCCACCGCACGACACACAGCACTCACAACATCCGCGCACTGGTCCGAAGATAGATCTTTTGGTTTGAACATTTGAATCACTGGTCCCCATGTTGGCGATAATCTATACCCGTCTTCCCTGTTCAAGTTTTTAGGATATTTTTTAATTTCGATCGCCTCCCTCACAATCCGGGGATAATAGTGTCGCTCGGTGGAAAGAACTTTGGGTTTGTGTAGCTCAATCCAGTGATTCGTTTCCGCAGTAAGCAAGTGCTCGGCGATTGCAGATTTGTGTATATGGCGATTTTTAACTGCCGCTATGTGTTCCTTCACCCTCTCTTGAACGCTGCGCTTTGTTTGGCCAATATACGCACTTCCACAACTGCAATCTATCTTGTAGACACCCGGACTTTGGTACGGAATGACATCCTTAGGACTGCGTAAGAGACTCGCTACTTTAGATAACGGTGTGTATACAGTCTTAATGGAGACTTTTCTTAGTACTGATCCAACTTTATCCGTTATCCCTTTCACATACGGCAAAAAGGCTGGTTGCCTGTCAACCTGCGGATGTCTCTCCCCTTCTTAGTCTTGCGCGGGATTGTCTGCAAATACCCATTTTTCCTCAGCACCTTCTGAACATGGGCTAACTCCTCGTCTAAGTGTTCAGAGTCACATAAGTCTCGAGCCCTGTTAACCAAGGATGTGACCACCGATTGCAGATGTCTCGGATGATGATGGGAAGAAGCTTGCAGGTACCTGTCAGTGTGGGTGGGCTTTCTGTATACGGAGTGTGCCAGGGTTCCATCTGGTTTAGCTTTCAACTTTACATCCAGGAAAGGTAGGGATCTGTCGCTCTCCATCTCGAAGGTAAACTTTACCTTTGGATGGATGGAGTTTAAATGGTCAACGAACCGTTCCACTGTATCGGAGCTGCCCCTCAAAATGCAGAACACGTCATCTACGTATCTCTTCCACAGTGTAATCACAGGCGGTCCGGAGCGTAATGCTAACTCTTCAAAATGCTCCATCCATATGTTACGGGCAGGAAAGTGCAATTCAATTAAAACGCCTTGAGAAACTTCGAAAAAGACGTGCTTTCTTGGAAACATCGTTGGACTTTCTAGTGAAGTGCCGCGATTGGAACATAATACCGGCGTGTGTGCGATTAGCGCCTCGTCGAGATATCGCACGTTCCGGAGACATTCTCAGAAACGCAAGTGTCAAACTACTAAGGAGATTGATACAAAATCACCGACAAGAATTGTTTTGTGTTCAAAGTGAGTTGTATAATTTACATCTGGAGTGCAGTAGTTACCAAACACCAGAGGATTTTCAGTTATGCGACCGGGTAACGTATTTGCAGGCAGCAAAGAAATATAAGTTGTGTGGGGAAACACAAGAGCGAAAATTTGACAGATTGATCTCGAGACAGAAACGGGAACGCGATGACAAGCGGGATGAGTCGTCAGTGGAGAAAAGCGAAACTGTAATTAATCTGTCAAAGGAAGCTCTGGATCAGCCTACAATAGGTATATTGTCAAAGGGCATGAATTTTGCGCTTACCCCAAAACGAGTTCCTTACGAAAACATCATATGTAGCGTAGAGGAGGCATTAATCCGTAACAAAGTGCCGGCAAATGATGCGGAAACTGTACGCCAAGATGTTTCGGTATGTAACAGAACAAGCGTCTATGATGAGGAAATGGACTCGTTATTACATATAAAACTTACGGCGAATCAACTTTTCCTTGACCAACTTTTTGGTGCATATTTACTTCGGGATTTCATTGAATATTTTAACAAATAATATCTTTGATGGTTTATCACATGTTTAGTCACGTCTTCACTCATAAAATTCACTATTATTTGGTGCAAAACAGGTTGGAAAAACGTATTTATCAACAAACTACATTCACATGGACGGAATACTGACACTGACAGTTGTCAGCTGAGTAACGTTCCGATATTATGTCTGGATTTCATTTACAAGTCAAAGAAATAATAATGACTAATATTGGTTATTATGCTTCCTGAGTATATCATTCAATGTAACATTTAGTAACAGATAAAATATTTCATTGCGAAATTACTTACAAAATAAATAAGAATGTTCCACAAAATAATATTTACGTAAAAATATTTGCGAATCGCTCCACTATTGGATTACATAGGTATCAATATCAATAGCTCTGTCTCTCTCTAAAACACGTGTACTCGGCACGTGTTGATAAGCAAACATCCGTGTGTTAATCGTGAACTCTAATGCATAGGGCATAAGACTTAGTAAACAAAGCACACGATTGAGTAGCCATCTTGTCGGAAGTCCGATGTCAGAAGTCGGAAGTCGGATGTCAGAAGTCGGAAGTCGAATGTCAGAAGTCGGAAGTCGGATGTCAGAAGTCGGAAGTCGAATGTCAGAAGTCGGAAGTCGGATGTCGGAAGTCGGAAGTCGGAGATAGAATCTATAAAAGGGTCGGAGCGAGCCGACGCGCGTCATTCTTAAAATATCTACAAGACTAACAGTGTCTCTGGCTTTCGTGTGTTATACTGGTGAGTGAAGTTGTTCTGCTATTATTTCTCTGTTTGTTTTTACTTGGAAATTATTCTAAGTGATTGTAAACTTTGAAATTGTGTCTCTGTTTGGTTGTGCGGGGACAATATCGTCGTACAGTTGAACTTAGACCTATGGTGGAATTGCTTTACTGTCAGTTGTGGGGTTATTTTAGTGTTCTATTTATAGTGTAGTGTTACATTTAAATTGATGTGTATAGTGAAGTTTTCTGTGCTTTGTTTCATGAGTGCCGTTAAGCAATACAAAGACTGGGTCGATGTATGGCTGGTGCTTGGAGATAAGTCTGTGTTTGGTTTTGTAGGGAATAATTCTTGCAAAACTAAGCTTAGATTATAGCACGTAAAGGAAACTTCATTCGTTTGTTTAGTTGGTCAGTAAAATTGAACTTAGTAATTTTCTATGGGGTTATTTTGTGAAAGTTATAAGCCAGATCATTGTTTGTGACAGACTGTTGTCCGGCTAAGCGCTTTATACCTCGCGGTGTTAAACATAAGGCGTTTAGGGGTCTTTTTGTTCCAAGTGGAGGCTTGGACGCTTTTTTATACTTACAAAAGCGTGCTTTCTCACCGGTCTCAAAGAGTCCAACTGTTAGATGGAAGTGAGGACTTTCACGATTGACGAAAGACATTAGGAGTAATCCTTGCTCACTGAAGTCGGCAGTATTTGAGGCTGGGGTCCTATATATATTTATATTTATTTACTCGGTGCTCTGGTCCATGCTGGCGTTGGTCGCTGGGGATTTCGGTTGTGATCGATCCACATCTAAGTAAAGTTGATCGCAGCTGGGTCTCTCATGTGGCTGGTACTGGTGTGTCCTAGAATACTGGATATATACACGGATAGGGCGATCTACTCTCTGCTACCCTAGCCCGCGGGCAAGAGCAGAGGGGGGGATAAGAACACAAGCCTATAGGTTGCCTATCTCAGCTTCGCTGGCTGAACTGTACAGCTTATGGTAGGGATACACTTGTGCATATTTTGAACACAAGATCTATGGTAAGTGACGGTCTGTGTTTCAGATATGTTAGAGTAGGGAAAACGATAGGAGTAGGGTAGAGTCACACACTATTTCTATGAAAGTAGAGTTCTTTATGATTGGTCTTAAATTATAATTGGTCAACGTGTATTGTGGAGAAATAATTTAACTACTACTATTTATATGGTTTAAATGGACTTTAAATGTGGTGTTTACTATCTTAAAATAAGTGGTAGAACTGGTAATTTATAAAATCTCTTATTACTTAATTTATCTGAGTGAAATTAATAATTGTGGTAGCAATTTCTGATCTTTCGGTGTGGCTGCGGGACACTTAGTGTTGCTAACTGGTTTTAAAGGTAAATTCTATCAAGATGGTTAGGGAAACAAACTATTCTTTGGAATAAAAAGCATAGGTTTGTTATAGGGCCCAGTGGCATGCGAGCGCCGTCCACTGATGGAAAGTCAAAAGCTTAGAAAAGTTAGTAGACTTAGTTCTTATAAAAGTTAGCAACTGCTCGGTGTCTCGATAAAACATTAGAAAGATCGAGAAGTTATGGTCTATTAGCAGTATTGGGGAAAAGGGGGGTTTAGCTAGGGAAAAAGAAACAAAATAAAAAAGGGGTTAGTTTGTAGATAGATAGCCCTTCAGGCTTACTTGCTTAGGATCCTGATAAAGTGGTTTGATCAGGTCAGGGGTCCCATACCGTATCGCAAGCCCTTGCCCAAGCCGGGACCACTAATAAGGCGTAGCGGATGATTACTAAAATATTTTTTAATATTTATTTCATGTATGTTTCACTCACTGACTTCTATTCTAAAAATTTCTTCATTACGTCATTAATTTTCTCACTCATAACTTTCTAGGCCTAAATCTGATAAAATACTCTTCTATAACACTATATTATTATGCTACAATAACCTTTATTCTTCTTCAAAATATAAATAAATAATAATTTAAAAATTAGTCAAAAATACAGCTGATACTCATTAAAGGATCTAGGTTATCGCGGTTCACATCGAAGGGTTCTACTTATTCACGCTAGACGATCACAAGGCCAAATTTACGGGATATATTTAAAGGGGGGTTAGCTATACTGTTGGTTAGTCAAGTAAGTAAGTAGATAAGTAAGGTGAGCGGAGGTTTAGTTACATTTGGTGACGTGACCAAGGGATCTAAGATGTGCTCTGTAGAACACATCTTGGATACCAAGGTTTACAAATAAATAATAGGAAGTAGCCGTTGCAAGGTTACTTTTGGTGCCGACTTGCCGAGCAACCAGAATTTTAATAACCTTATTTTATAGCCTTGCCAGGCTACATTTGTTGTTGTGAAAACGAGTGGGTGTGCTGTATTTCTGACTTATTTCATCTCTAAATAAAACTCATATACCTAATATTTTTATTCAATCGCTATTTCATAAAAACAAAAATAACTTTATTGTTAATAAACACGTCTGTAGTATTTTCTTCCATTGTTAATTCTTGACGCGTTCCGGGAGAGGTCATGCATCGATGCGGAGTCGATTGTATGTTCATTTCCTACCTCTGGATTCTGAAAAAATAAAATAATAAAATTAAAGTAGCGTAGTAAACTAAGACAAAATCGATTCCTAGGAAATTAGCTCATAATCGTAGTGGTTGAACTAAACATCGTCCCGATTAGGCCATTTGATTTGCATTGCTACGTAGCAATTATTGGCATTGGTGCATCTTGACGTTCCTTTGCGTCTATGCATAGTACTATTATTTATTCTGTGTCTTAATGTATGTTTTTATAACTGTGGTGCTGTTCGCTCTCCGGGTGTTGTTCACATTTAAAAACGTTAAATGTGGTTTTTCAACGCATTTATTTGGCAAAAACAGTAGACGATAATAAAAATGTACAATTACATGTGGTTTGCGATGGAGTATCGTTGGCCAGATTGCCGAAGTGACAGCGACATCTAGCGAGCAATCTTATTATTAAATTAATATTAGGGTTTAACATTTTAACAAGTACTTTAGAAGAGTTTGCCATCTAGTGACCGAAATTGGAAACATAAGTGTGTGAACAATGTACAATAGTAATAGAATTTCATGTTAAAACAAATAGTTCTCTATATGTCTAGTACATTTTCATAGCAGGCTCTGCCATCTTCAGGGTTATTTTGAAAGCTCACATCACGTTTGCACTTCACACCGGAGATCGGATAGCTTCGACACTGTCCTATATAGTCCATGAACACTCTTATATGTATGTTCCTGGCAGGCGTCTGTTATACAGAATTTCATTTATAGGCAGGATAACTACTAGTTAGGACAGTAAGTAGGTCGCTATCATAGTCTAGATGTAAGATGATTTTCCTAAAATAATCTAGGATACCTAAGCCCTAGATTTAAGACCTAGTAATACAAGAAGATAGGCTTTAGTCTAATGGCTATGGGGGCGCGATTATTCGTTGTCGCGCTGAAGTACAATATTATATGGGGCGTCCCGCCATTTTTCTATGAATACTGAATAGCTACACGCATGTTATACTATGACAAGTACATCCTTCGATGGATGGTTTATTTGCATTTCAGTTGTAACTCTATAATCTACAAATTGGCTCACAGGATTTCATATATCATACAATAATTTGGCATATTGTTTGTACGGTTTGTACCAAATATTGTCACTGTAGTGCAGCCGTGAGAAGAACAGGTTTCTGTCTGTTAAGATATAGGTATAAATCATATTAGGACTAATTTTAGTTCATTAGCTTATAAGTCATCATATATTTTCATATTACATCCGTAGTAAACAAGCATACGTCCCTCTTGATGGTGAGAGGTCACCATAGCCTATATCTGCCAATTATTTCAATAAATTAAATCCACTGTACGAATTTCAACTTTCTATACGTATATATTTTTACTGTAGTAATACAAATAGGTATGTATGTATAAATAAGATTTTTAATAGCTCCATATGACATGAGTTCGTTACCTCACATGATAAGCTGTAGGCTAGTCTAAAATAGTAAGTGTAAAACCATACAATTATTATGTTCGGTAGATTGTGTACACAGCTTTTATACAATATTTCACAAGTCAGAAGTATGCCAACATACTGTACTTCATTACAACCATGTCAAACATATCCTACGAAATATTAGAGTTACCAGCATCTGGGAGGTCGTACCTCGCCATACCCTAACTCCACCACTGCTTGATCATTGTCACAATTGCTTAATGAATTTCAGGAAAATTGATTGAAATTTGTAATATTCCTGTTAAGCAGGCATAGATAATAAGCACTATTATCATTATAAAACCATATTTTACTGAGGTTCAGAAAAAGTATGTAGTATGTGGTACGCATTAAGTATGTAAACTTACCTAACATGACCGGGTCCAGTCTGATTGTCGGATTACTTTGTTGTTCAGTAACGTTGAACGAGCTGGTAGTGCAGATCAGCGAGACTGAAAGGAAATAGTCAGACATTAGAAATGTTCATGTGGATAGCGTAAGAAAAGGGTTTAGTTTTAGAGTGGGGTTCTGCCAAATAGGAACAATATTATTTCACTTATCTACTCACGGGGGCGCGTCGCTTAATTTTGGAACTAAGACACGCCCGTGAGAAATATTGTGTCAGAAAAAACAATGCATACAGCAAAATTTACAAAAAGGAAATTAAAAATAAAAAAGTTTGAGAACCCCTGCCTTGCAGTGCATATCTACACGAGTTAGGACATAAATGAGTTAGTAATAAGTTTGCTTAGCCAATAAAATGATGATGAGTCAGTTAAGTTTGATTTTTATCCGGTCGCTCATGCCTCGCCGTTTTGCTCTACGCTTCATTTCAATTTTCTAGATAAAATATTGATGCCATGAGCTGTTCACTTTTAAATTTAATAATTAGAACGTGTTATTATAATAAAACATAAGTACCTTTCATTTATATGAAGTCAGTAGATATATGGAAGACGGTCCAACCTGAAGCATGGCCTCTCGGGTAAAACCTGAAATTGTATATATGAAAAAAAATTAGTTAAAAAAAAAAAGGGTGTATGTATGTTTAAGGAATCTTATTTATAAATACGTATCATTAAGATTGTTTATATTTATCTAGGCCATTCATGATTAAGAAAAAAAAAAAGAAGAAGAACAACCATATCCATGTTTCTATGTAAAATTTCCTGCCGAGTCGTTTTACTCACTAAGTAGAGTTAATTAAGTTAAAAAGTAGCTGTTTAGTGGCAATGATTTTTTGTACTTACTTGAGGATAGTGCTAAGACGGAGTACAGTCCATAAAAGGACACACCGGAAAATTCCTCAGTCCACCTGCACATTGCCGACAGCTGGTTGATGTTCTTCAGTGATGATAATCCATTTCATATACTGAAAATTGATACATACACTATTTAAACTCATTGTAACACAAACAAAATTTATGCTAAGTCTGGATTTTTAATCTACATAATTTTATTTAAGTATACAAAAATACAAAATTAAAGTTTGGACAAGTTTCAATGCCTATTATTAAATGCCATAACATTCATTTGAGGTCCTACAAATATTGCTTTCCATAATCCATAAGCTTGAGAAATTTTATTGGTTGGAACGGAAACAACATTACAAGTTCCAAGTACAGTTAGGTAGCCTAGATCAAATAAATTAGTCAAAGATATAATTTTAATGCTTACCGTTTAACCAAGGTATGTTCAGTTTCTATAAATATTGTTTTCCATAAAATTTGTGGCAGATGTGTAGAAATATCGGGCATTGTAAATTCCAATTAGATGTTGACTGAAAAATCAAACAACCATATAAACCTCATTGAAAGTAGCAAATATATTTTGATAGTTAGGACTATTTCACGTACATTTAGAATATTTAAGATCCTCTTAGGGAATGTGAAAGTCAGAAAGTAACGTGGGAAATTTACTAATCATTAATTTATCTGACGACAGAACAATGAAATAAGCAACATTTCATCATATATATTCGGTCTAGTCGTTGTAGTTCGCAAGTATGTTCTGCTGGGTTTCGAAAACGACGACTAGTTTGAAAACACATCAAATAATAAAACAAAAGCTTACCTTTCATGCAAAACTGTTTTTGAAGTAGGCAATTAGTTCACTTTATCAATTGAGGCATAGCCCGATAAGACATCCTTTGCATGGGCTGTTTGCTCATTAGATCATGAGTATGAGCACTAAATTCTTCTATTATCTTGATGAGAAACACAACAAAACACATGTCCATTGCATTCACGTTTTTTTTTTCCAACAATAATGTCATGTCAATTTCGTAACCTCACTTTCGCTAACGAAAAATTACATTGCAATTGCAGTTCAGAGTTCAATTTGATAAAACAGGCTCACTTTGTCGACAAAATTATTTAGAAGTAACGCGTGTTTAGGGCAAATAATGTTTTGTTTGCATTTTCTTAGTTTGCTAAATGACAAAATGGCGAATATGGACGGTTCATGACCGGCGTCGGCGCAGAATTGCCTGTCGTATTGTTTAAGCAGATTAAAATAAAGCGAATATTTAAATAATTCTAGTTGTAGATCACGTAATTAATAATGAGCTAAAGAAAACAAAAACGGATCTGCCATTTTTTCGCGAACAAGCGGATTAGCGGTAAGCATGACATAGATTAGAGAAAATAATTTAACCACAGATAACATATATCTTCGCCAAAAGGTGTTCTATCGGTGACATTACACAAACTATCATTGTTTTTAAGTTGGTACGCTTGATCGGTCATACAATTTTCGACAAAAGATATTCAGTAATTTATTGTCCGGTGTTGTCATTTACAAAACTTTACTTCACTTTTCTCTACTTCATTATAGTAAAATTAATACAATAGATGTATTTAAATACAAAAGACTTTGTTAATTTAATTTTCTATTGCTTAAATCACATCAAACTATTCAAGTTGTGTAGATTTTGAACGGTATTTTGTAAATAGGGCCTAACACATGTCCCCTTACAAGTGCGGTCCGACCGTCTGTTAGATCCTTAAAGAATCTCACAATATATTTTTAATGTGGTCACACTTTTGTAAACCGATGCGCACACGCGATTTCCTACGCATTGACAAATTTACACGATAGTTTTCGTTCGATTTCATTAAATTATGAAAAAAAAAAAATCAATTATATATTTCTAATAACTAGTCAAATATTTGAACATTATGATAGGCTAAATTTATGATATCAAATAATTGTTTTGTTGATTTAATGTTTGTGACTACTAAAAACACATTAGTGTGTTTACAATGAAAATACGCCCATGAGGAAAATTGTAAAAAAAAAAAAAAAAAACGTCTAAGTATGACAATGACAGTTCTTTACGAAAATATCTGAGCGCGAAGTAATTAAATTTTTATAGATAAACGATTTCACAGAAATTACAGTGTTGTGTAGCTTCAAATAATTAGTGTAATTGATAGTGTAGGAGCACGTGTGATTTTTAGTGATGTCTTATTATCACACGAAGAGAAATTTGAGGGTTAACTACGGTTTGAAACGAAGAGCTCTGCTAATGAAAACATAGTGAATTTCAATTAGTTTAGGCCATAATTAGTCAGTTGAAAAAGGTGTTAGTGCGACAGTGCAAGATTTGAGTACATGGAGATAGAGTTAACAACAGATTGGACGCGAAAAACATGAAGTGAACATTGAGATATTTCGTGCGACGTTCGAGTTGACGTATCCGACTTGTTTGATGTAAATGAACGGAGAGGCAAGAGTTTTTGAGCCTGGTCTCACACCTGCTCATAGGACCAACGTGTTACTGAAGATTTTCAATATGATTATGTTGTTATTGGTGCCATATTATGCCACACTACGCAGAAGAATGGAACAGAAAATGAGGATCAAGAAAAAAACATATATGTAAGTGTTCAAAACCCCAGTTAATTTACCCTATGAGTATTTTTGTTTTATCAAGCAAACAAGACGGAGTTTTATAGTCTGCAGTAATTTTTGAGTTAGAAAAATTAAAGTCACTTAGCGATCAGACATCATATTTGAGGAAAATGAAAAAAAAATAAATAATTGTAGGTGAACGTAAATGAGACGTATGTCTCATATGGTTAAAGTACCTAGATGGTCCTGCAACCTTAGTTGGCATATTTTTTTGGAAAATATTTTAACGCTTGTGATTTTTATTTTATCTTTCCCTCTGTTTATTGGAAGTCTTTAACTTAACTTTAGTTTTAACCTAAGATAGATTCTTACCACAGCAGTGTTCTGTCATTGAACATAGTGGATCAGCGAAGACGGTGGAAACATGCGGTGAAAACTTCAGTGTGTGTTTAAGTGCATGCTTAGTAACGCTAGTGAAATAACAAGTGTTTATGATATTCGATTTATGCAATATTTTATTTTTTGACCAATGATTGTACAAATAAGGACTAGCCAACTTTAGAGTTGAAGAAATATTCATTGGTTTCAAGTTACTTGCTGTGTTCAAGAATAAGTAACTGGATCTTGCGGTTATGCTGATTGTGATCAAGTCTGCAGCGTGTCTTCGGAAGAGATTTCATGGTGTCCTAGGCTATTACACCGACTGAGAAGAGAATAGTTTGGAAAATTTTGAAATATTACCAGGAGGCCAGCAGGATCTAATCATCATCATTAGCTACTCAAGAACTCATCATAGAACTAGCCAAGTATGAAGGAGAAAAAAGGAAGAGAGACACCTTTGACCAAGTTCCTCAACCCATTGTCGTGTTTGTTAACAATTTGCTAAGTTTGCTGCAACTGCAAATGCCATGAAGAAGGAATAATTTGTCTGAGGTTACAAAACTTTCGGGGCATGTTATACAATATTGAAGACATAGAATAGGACAATACAAGTTTTAAGCTCGTTTCAAGAAATTTATTATTTTGTTACATTATTATTCAATCAAATAAAAGTATTTTGAACCTACTTATGACATCATTTTGTATTTTATCATAAGGCAATTAAAACCAAAATAAAATTTTGCAGATAGTTTGAAAAAAAAAAAGGGAATATATTTTATCAAAATCACATCAAATTTGATGTTACATTATATTTTACAAAAAAATATCAAAACCATATCAAAATTAAGGATACATCATATTTTGCGGGAAAAAATTAAAAACATGAAAACCACTTCAAAACTGCAATTACTTTTTTTTTTGCAAAATTGTATTATGCGTTTATTATGAACATTACATGATGTGTAATGTAAATTCTATGAGTATATTGGTTACAAGTTAATGACTTCTTAGTAAAGAATGTTTATTTATTGCGACATACTTATGTGGAACATTATTATTTTTCTTTCTTATCATCATCATCATTATCATTATTTTAAATGCGTCATGAGTTTTTCAAAATTTTATTGAGATGCAGTGTTATTATTATAGGGGTGGTAGAAGTCAAAATTTTGACTAAAATTAATTTTATTTCTATAGTGATCTGTGTGATAAAGGGCCTTATTGGCTAGCCCATCGTAAAGTTTCACTGTCATTTAGTAGTTTCATTCCTAGGATTATAAAGTGGTGTATGGTGGATGTAAATCTATAATACGGATCTTTTTTATTATCTAGATAAAGAAGTCGGTTCATTATGTGGACAACAATTTTTTTTTAAATCTTTTTTTTGTATAGAGAATGTATTGAACATTCATTGTATGGTTGGATTCTTTTAATATAATCATAATTGGACATATAGTATCTAGTCTACCTGGGGTAGACATTAGAAAATTCAGAGCGGTGGAAAAACTATTTTTCATTTTAGTTATTACAGTTAGCAGTGATATTTATTATTTATGCGTTATCATTTATTACATTATATAGGGTGGTATACTGTACGATATCGGTAATCACTCAGATCACAGACACAGCAGATCCTCGTTCCTAAGCATAACTTGGTCAGTATTTTATCCTACAAAGATCGGAGTAGAGAGGGCCACTAATTTTTTAGCTGACTGTACTTACTTTTATTAAATTTTTGCATTTTATGCTATCAATCTTGCGCTATGAACTGTAGAAAAAAAAAAAACAAAGACAAGGAAAGTGAAAGTAGGGTAGTGTCCTTACAGTAATTGACTCTAGTTAAAATGTGAACATAAAATGTAACATTTTGTTCGTATGAACATTTTATTTTTAGTATGTGCATCAAACAATTTTCACACATTGTCAAATTGTTTGCGGTTAATAAATATTTTGTAAAAATGAAATATAGACGTATAAAATGAAACCTATCATAGATAAATAGAAATTTTTTTTTTTTTGCCTTCGAGTCAGGGTAGAGTGGAGTAAAATGGGATACGTAAACTTTTGAAGTTGTTGTGTAATTTTATTTCCATTTTTATTCGTTATTTTGATTACTTTTAAAAGAGTTGGCTTTCTGTTGAGATCGAGTGAAAGAGCGAATGAGGAAGTAAGAATGGTTACATTGTGTGTGTGTGTGTGAATAATTTAGAGATGATGAATGTTTATAGATGTAAGGATGTTTTGAATGGGATGAATGACTGAATGATGTGTGTCTTGAATGTATTTTTTTATAGAATGAGTGGATTGATATAGACAGACAGCGCTGGAAAGTGGTCAAAACTAGTTTGGTCGGAATTTGCGGGGAATAAACAGCGGGGGGGCTGAGGGAAACACATTAGCCATAAAAAGCTTATCGGTTAGGTTAAAATCCATTTGGATTCGACCCATTTCAAGGGTAGTTTTTCGTGGCTACTCACTCTACAAGGTAATAAGACCCACACTGAATCCACACACCTCATCTTGAATGGGATGTATTTGACAATCGACATATTTAAGGGCCGATATCGTCTAGTGAGAACGAGGCTCTTTTCGATATTTGTGTCCTTGTTATTTGTTCAAATATGTGAAGTTTAGTATCATCAAATCATTTCTTCATTTGATCAAGGATGTGGTACCAAGTTGAGGTACATGCTTATGTCATTTAAGGTTTGTTTTATAAAAAAAAAAAACACACTCAAATAAACTTTAAGTCTGTATATTTTATTCAAGTATGAGACATGCGCCAAAGCATGTGGCTGGGAGTGATTAGGTAGAGGAATTGGTTTGAGTTTCGACAATGGAGATTGAAGGCTCTGGACTTATAATGAGAGCTCTAAAGGTTTCTTCGTAATTGCGTGGGAAGTTATTGTGAACTCGTTGAAATTATTACGATAATTATTCCGGTCCAACAGTGTGGATGGAATGAATATTCGCCGCGACCGGGGAACGAGCTAGCAAGAACGGGTTAGTAGGACCTATCAGATTCACAACCTGGTATCCCTGGCGATGCGTGGACTCTGAGAAAGGGGTTATCATGGTTCATTGTCGAGATTCTGATGAGCTAATTTCAAAACTGAGTCGCTAGCAGTTGCATAGTATTGGAATACACACCACACGATTAGAAATGGGGGGATATTTCCGACTGATCTAGAGATATTCTTCTTTTATTCAATTTTATTGCTTCTTTTGCTAAGTGAGATTGGATTTTTTTACAAACCACTTTGTATTTTATAAAAGAAATCCAATCGGGGGCGAGTTGTAACAGAACAAGCGTCTATGATGAGGAAATGGACTCGTTATTACATATAAAACTTACGGCGAATCAACTTTTCCTTGACCAACTTTTTGGTGCATATTTACTTCGGGATTTCATTGAATATTTTAACAAATAATATCTTTGATGGTTTATCACATGTTTAGTCACGTCTTCACTCATAAAATTCACTATTATTTGGTGCAAAACAGGTTGGAAAAACGTATTTATCAACAAACTACATTCACATGGACGGAATACTGACACTGACAGTTGTCAGCTGAGTAACGTTCCGATATTATGTCTGGATTTCATTTACAAGTCAAAGAAATAATAATGACTAATATTGGTTATTATGCTTCCTGAGTATATCATTCAATGTAACATTTAGTAACAGATAAAATATTTCATTGCGAAATTACTTACAAAATAAATAAGAATGTTCCACAAAATAATATTTACGTAAAAATATTTGCGAATCGCTCCACTATTGGATTACATAGGTATCAATATCAATAGCTCTGTCTCTCTCTAAAACACGTGTACTCGGCACGTGTTGATAAGCAAACATCCGTGTGTTAATCGTGAACTCTAATGCATAGGGCATAAGACTTAGTAAACAAAGCACACGATTGAGTAGCCATCTTGTCGGAAGTCCGATGTCAGAAGTCGGAAGTCGGATGTCAGAAGTCGGAAGTCGAATGTCAGAAGTCGGAAGTCGGATGTCAGAAGTCGGAAGTCGAATGTCAGAAGTCGGAAGTCGGATGTCGGAAGTCGGAAGTCGGAGATAGAATCTATAAAAGGGTCGGAGCGAGCCGACGCGCGTCATTCTTAAAATATCTACAAGACTAACAGTGTCTCTGGCTTTCGTGTGTTATACTGGTGAGTGAAGTTGTTCTGCTATTATTTCTCTGTTTGTTTTTACTTGGAAATTATTCTAAGTGATTGTAAACTTTGAAATTGTGTCTCTGTTTGGTTGTGCGGGGACAATATCGTCGTACAGTTGAACTTAGACCTATGGTGGAATTGCTTTACTGTCAGTTGTGGGGTTATTTTAGTGTTCTATTTATAGTGTAGTGTTACATTTAAATTGATGTGTATAGTGAAGTTTTCTGTGCTTTGTTTCATGAGTGCCGTTAAGCAATACAAAGACTGGGTCGATGTATGGCTGGTGCTTGGAGATAAGTCTGTGTTTGGTTTTGTAGGGAATAATTCTTGCAAAACTAAGCTTAGATTATAGCACGTAAAGGAAACTTCATTCGTTTGTTTAGTTGGTCAGTAAAATTGAACTTAGTAATTTTCTATGGGGTTATTTTGTGAAAGTTATAAGCCAGATCATTGTTTGTGACAGACTGTTGTCCGGCTAAGCGCTTTATACCTCGCGGTGTTAAACATAAGGCGTTTAGGGGTCTTTTTGTTCCAAGTGGAGGCTTGGACGCTTTTTTATACTTACAAAAGCGTGCTTTCTCACCGGTCTCAAAGAGTCCAACTGTTAGATGGAAGTGAGGACTTTCACGATTGACGAAAGACATTAGGAGTAATCCTTGCTCACTGAAGTCGGCAGTATTTGAGGCTGGGGTCCTATATATATTTATATTTATTTACTCGGTGCTCTGGTCCATGCTGGCGTTGGTCGCTGGGGATTTCGGTTGTGATCGATCCACATCTAAGTAAAGTTGATCGCAGCTGGGTCTCTCATGTGGCTGGTACTGGTGTGTCCTAGAATACTGGATATATACACGGATAGGGCGATCTACTCTCTGCTACCCTAGCCCGCGGGCAAGAGCAGAGGGGGGGATAAGAACACAAGCCTATAGGTTGCCTATCTCAGCTTCGCTGGCTGAACTGTACAGCTTATGGTAGGGATACACTTGTGCATATTTTGAACACAAGATCTATGGTAAGTGACGGTCTGTGTTTCAGATATGTTAGAGTAGGGAAAACGATAGGAGTAGGGTAGAGTCACACACTATTTCTATGAAAGTAGAGTTCTCTTATGATTGGTCTTAAATTATAATTGGTCAACGTGTATTGTGGAGAAATAATTTAACTACTACTATTTATATGGTTTAAATGGACTTTAAATGTGGTGTTTACTATCTTAAAATAAGTGGTAGAACTGGTAATTTATAAAATCTCTTATTACTTAATTTATCTGAGTGAAATTAATAATTGTGGTAGCAATTTCTGATCTTTCGGTGTGGCTGCGGGACACTTAGTGTTGCTAACTGGTTTTAAAGGTAAATTCTATCAAGATGGTTAGGGAAACAAACTATTCTTTGGAATAAAAAGCATAGGTTTGTTATAGGGCCCAGTGGCATGCGAGCGCCGTCCACTGATGGAAAGTCAAAAGCTTAGAAAAGTTAGTAGACTTAGTTCTTATAAAAGTTAGCAACTGCTCGGTGTCTCGATAAAACATTAGAAAGATCGAGAAGTTATGGTCTATTAGCAGTATTGGGGAAAAGGGGGGTTTAGCTAGGGAAAAAGAAACAAAATAAAAAAAGGGGTTAGTTTGTAGATAGATAGCCCTTCAGGCTTACTTGCTTAGGATCCTGATAAAGTGGTTTGATCAGGTCAGGGGTCCCATACCGTATCGCAAGCCCTTGCCCAAGCCGGGACCACTAATAAGGCGTAGCGGATGATTACTAAAATATTTTTTAATATTTATTTCATGTATGTTTCACTCACTGACTTCTATTCTAAAAATTTCTTCATTACGTCATTAATTTTCTCACTCATAACTTTCTAGGCCTAAATCTGATAAAATACTCTTCTATAACACTATATTATTATGCTACAATAACCTTTATTCTTCTTCAAAATATAAATAAATAATAATTTAAAAATTAGTCAAAAATACAGCTGATACTCATTAAAGGATCTAGGTTATCGCGGTTCACATCGAAGGGTTCTACTTATTCACGCTAGACGATCACAAGGCCAAATTTACGGGATATATTTAAAGGGGGGTTAGCTATACTGTTGGTTAGTCAAGTAAGTAAGTAGATAAGTAAGGTGAGCGGAGGTTTAGTTACAGGTATTACTTCGCAAGGTCAGACTGCCCAAAAGCAACATTTCTACAGCCGAGCGTCATGCTTTAAAAGCCCTCCGGGACAATGAGGATTTACTCGTTTTAAAAGCTGATAAAGAAAACGCGACTGTAGTCATGGATAGGTTAGACTATGACAGCAAAATTCAGGCTCTTCTTGCTGATAGGAGTGTGTACAAACCCGTCAACTACAATCCTACTGCCAGGGTCACAACACGTCTGAGGAAGCTCATCAAAGAACACGAGGAGTTGTTTACTGGGGACGACTTTACCAATCTTCATATGCCAAAAGTGGTACAACCACCGAAGTTGTATGGGCTACCAAAGGTGCACAAGTCTGGCATACCCTTGAGGCCTATTGTTAGTCAGATTGGATCTCCTTCATACCACTTAGCGAAGCATGTTGCGGGTGTATTGCAAACGCTAGTAGGGAAGACTACGTCGTTTGTAAAGGACTCTCGTCATTTTATTGACATTGTGAAGACCATAAAATTGGAACCAGAGGAGATTATGGTGAGTTTCGACGTGGAGTCGTTATTCACCAATGTTCCATTAAGGGAGTGTCTGGGCATTGTTAAGACGAAACTCGTGGAGAACGGTCATCCTGAGGGGTACGTCACGCTGTTGGAGCATTGTCTGGAGGGGAATTATTTCCTCTACCATGGACAGTTTTATCTGCAGGTGGATGGAGTAGCAATGGGCAGTCCAGTAGCCCCAGTAATTGCTAACATATGGATGGAGCATTTTGAAGAGTTAGCATTACGCTCCGGACCGCCTGTGATTACACTGTGGAAGAGATACGTAGATGACGTGTTCTGCATTTTGAGGGGCAGCTCCGATACAGTGGAACGGTTCGTTGACCATTTAAACTCCATCCATCCAAAGGTAAAGTTTACCTTCGAGATGGAGAGCGACAGATCCCTACCTTTCCTGGATGTAAAGTTGAAAGCTAAACCAGATGGAACCCTGGCACACTCCGTATACAGAAAGCCCACCCACACTGACAGGTACCTGCAAGCTTCTTCCCATCATCATCCGAGACATCTGCAATCGGTGGTCACATCCTTGGTTAACAGGGCTCGAGACTTATGTGACTCTGAACACTTAGACGAGGAGTTAGCCCATGTTCAGAAGGTGCTGAGGAAAAATGGGTATTTGCAGACAATCCCGCGCAAGACTAAGAAGGGGAGAGACATCCGCAGGTTGACAGGCAACCAGCCTTTTTGCCGTATGTGAAAGGGATAACGGATAAAGTTGGATCAGTACTAAGAAAAGTCTCCATTAAGACTGTATACACACCGTTATCTAAAGTAGCGAGTCTCTTACGCAGTCCTAAGGATGTCATTCCGTACCAAAGTCCGGGTGTCTACAAGATAGATTGCAGTTGTGGAAGTGCGTATATTGGCCAAACAAAGCGCAGCGTTCAAGAGAGGGTGAAGGAACACATAGCGGCAGTTAAAAATCGCCATATACACAAATCTGCAATCGCCGAGCACTTGCTTACTGCGGAAACGAATCACTGGATTGAGCTACACAAACCCAAAGTTCTTTCCACCGAGCGACACTATTATCCCCGGATTGTGAGGTAGTCGATCGAAATTAAAAAATATCCTAAAAACTTTAACAGGGAAGACGGGTATAGATTATCGCCAACATGGGGACCAGTGATTCAAATGTTCAAACCAAAAGATCTATCTTCGGACCAGTGCGCGGATGTTGTGAGTGCTGTGTGTCGTGCGGTGGGAAATAAACAATAGCTAAAAGCGGGTAGATTATATTTATTTGTCTACCCCGAACATTTATATAAATTAATATCGGGTAGTTTTGTGTTGTTTACATCTCCGGTGACACTTTGCTGGGACGTCAGTCTTCCGCGACCACGGCCAGTGCAACCTGGCCGAAACGTTGGGAAAAAAGGTAAAAATAATGTTAATTAATCGCGTTCGACCTGTGTGTGACTTTAATTTTGGAAATATAGTTTATAAAAACAAAAATTCCTTCTAAAATGAAACATAAGAATATCGATTTTCATTAGGGGCTCAGATAATAACTCCAACAGAAGTACAGTCAACCAATTGGAACCTAGGCCACTCACAACCATGTCAAAATTACAAGCAGTAAGAGACTTCTTACAATCTGATTTATAGCGTCACTATGACATAGTTCTACAGTGGCCTAGAGTTCCAATTGGTTGACTGTATTCTCTCTATCTAGTATTATAGAGAATTAATGTCGAAATAAAATGTGTAATCACAGTGCATAGACTGCCATCTCTTGACACAGGCTTAAATCTTTGGACCTCAGTTTATGTGTTAAAATGTCAAATATTAATATTAGCCATCTAGGCCACCGTACCTTTATCTGTATGGTACTGAGGTGCGTTTTTTTCTTAGACTTTATCTGTCTATACGGAGTTATTTATGTAATTGACTGTAGGTACATGGGTTTCGAATGTGTACGAGCATAATGTCATTAAAGGCACTGAAGGTTTTCCAGTTCCTGCCCCGATCGGCAGCCGCAACACAAGTCAAATTAACGCCCGAACATTTGACAGATGGGCGCCGGATATTGAGATCCAACCGGATATTAATACGGCACCCAACATTTAACTGAGCGAATTACGTGACGAGGTACCTAATTTGAGTCGAGATTGAGATATTGCAAAGTTTACACTTTGGGCCCGTTTTGAACTTAATAAATCAAATATTAGATCTAGATAGCGGTGTCAAAAATGATGATGTTTGAAGAAACAATAATTTTGACACTGGTACGAATTAAATATATATACATATGACTCACATATGAGATAAGTACTGTTACATAACAATGACATCTTACTCACGTTTTCGAATACGGTAGTTTATCTATGAATCTTATTTTGCCAGAAATACAATCTTAGTACAATAGATTATCAAAATGTTAAAATTTAAGTATACCTAAAACCTAAGAACAGCGAAATTTCTATGAGTGCATTTTCCACATTTAAAAACAGGCAATTATCAGTTATCAGCCGAAGAAGAAATTTGACAACGTTTATAAGTAAATTGGTAGCCTAGCGTTGGTAGCATAGCGGTAAGTACGTGCGACTTTCGTTCCGGAGGTCGCGGGTTCGAACCGCGGCTCGCACCAATGAGTTTTTCGGAATTCATGTGCGAAATGTCATTTGATATCTGCCAGTCGCTTTTCGGTGAAGGAAAACATCGTGAGGAAACCGGACTAATTCCAATAAGGTCTAGTTTACCCTTCGGGTTGGAAGGTCAGATGGCAGTCGCTTTCGTAAAAACTAGAGCCTACGCCAAATCTTGGGATTATTTGTCAAAGCGGACCCCAGTAGTAGGATAACGCAATTAGGATGATGATGTTTATAAGTAAATTGAGTATAACACTTTAAGTTCTCGCGCTTAATGCTTATCGCGTTCGACCTGTGTGTGACTTTAGTAAATTGAGTGGTTCAGTTTTGGATAAAGTCATTATTAAAGTTAGTTATTAGAATATTTATGGAGTTTTTATTTTAATCACAAAAAATCACCATACTACCTTAAGTAACACAAGCATAAATATAAATATACTCAACTCAAAATATGGAAAAAATCCTCAACATTTCTCTAACAGCCTCCATATACGCTTAAGCATCTTTAATTGAACAACATTTACATACATCCTGTCATCTAACCCCGCGCAATTCGTTCTAATGACGTGTTCAAACAGGAAAACGTGAAAAGAAAATACAAGACGTTTTTGATTGAAGAGTTGGCCTATAACATGTTGGGTAAGGAGTAGGGATTGCCGACCGCCCGGCCGGATCCGCCCAGATCCCGGATTTTAGGTTTTTGCGTGATATGAGATTTTTTAGACCTTTTTTTAGGGTTCCGTAGTCAACTAGGAACCCTTATAGTTTCGCCATGTCTGTCTGTCCGTCCGTCCGTCCGTCCGTCCGTCCGCGGATAATCTCAGTAACCGTTAGCATTAGAAAGCTGAAATTTGGTACCAATATGTATATCAATCACGCCAACAAAGTGCAAAAATAAAAAATGGAAAAAAATGTTTTATTAGGGTACCCCCCCTACATGTAAAGTGGGGGCTGATATTTTTTTTCATGCCAACCCCAACGTGTGATATATTGTTGGATAGGTATTTAAAAATGAATAAGGGTTTACTAAGATCGTTTTTTGATAATATTAATATTTTCGGAAATAATCACTCCTAAAGGAAAAAAAAGTGCGTCCCCCCCCCTCTAACTTTTGAACCATATGTTTAAAAAATATGAAAAAAATCACAAAAGTAGAACTTTATGAAGACTTTCTAGGAAAATTGTTTTGAACTTGATAGGTTTAGTAGTTTTTGAGAAAAATACGGAAAACTACGGAACCCTACACTGAGCGTGGCCCGACACGCTCTTGGCCGGTTTTTTTAATAATAAAATCACGCGAACCAGACATATTCTTAAGGTTTGTAAAGGTTTCCAAGCTAACGCCGTGTCTTGCGTGGGCGACGGTCGCGCCACCGTCGCCGTCGCGTCTCATCGCATCGTCTACTTCCATATCGATAAGGTTTGATTTCGTATGCGTCGCATCGCCGTCGCGCGACCATCGCGCGACCGTCGCCCACGCAAGCCACGGCGTCACTCAGGAACCTCAGTCGCCATGTCGTCACAAAATAAAACATAGCAGTAAATCAAAACTTCAGTAAATGTCTATGTATAATCAGAACTTGATTTCTAAATCATTTTTTATATCTTATCAAAGTATCTACTAAAACACATAGCAACCGTAAAAAGTAAATAATGAAGTAGAAACAATTTTGATCTGACCTGCTCCTAAGTATACTAAAGGATAAAACGCACAACGTGCTGTGTTCAGGTCTATTTTTTGACAAATGAAAGGCCAAAAGGTCGGATCCGGTAGCCCCTAAAAAGTGCCAGATTACCGGATCCTCAGGACCGGATTGAAATCCCTATATAGGCAGGGAGGTATGAGGAATGACTGATAACGACTTGCGACATGGCATCCGCGTCGGCCCCATTTACCTGATTTATAGAGCCATGAAAGAGATATAGCTATCTTATATAGCGGGGTATTAAAGGATTTTGGCGACTTCATTAGTGATAGCTAGGGATAGCTTTATTTTTATCACAATATTGATGATGAGTTGTTTATGCAATTAATAAACCTTGTTAATGTTGAGCTCCTTGATATATATGTATCTGCATCCAGAATATCCTGATATTTAATACATATACATAAACAGGTGCATAAACGCCTACATTCCCGAAAGGGGTAGGCATAGCACATGAAACGGCTCAAGTTTCAGTGCCGCTCTTAGCAATTAAGGGGTTGAAAGAAAAGGACATTTTGGTATTGGAGTGACGCTTTGCCTGCCACCGTAATTAAATCCATATATATGTCCCATATCCCACTGCTGACTTCTTCCACACCCGCGGTAGGAGACGTGGTGAAATTACTGACCTGTCATAACACGGGGCATCCAGGTATACATAGATATAATGCATATGGAACTAAGCCCGGGTTTACGAGAACCAGACGGCCGGCTAATAAGAAGGCCTTTGACGGCTCTAACGTACATACGTATAGGTAAGTAGTATAAGATTTTTCCCTGACCAAAAAGGTAAGAAGGATTAGTCTCAAATAGGTACTTTTATTTCCTTTAAAAGATGACAGACGTTCACATTGAGTTCGGCTACACAGCGTGAAAGCAGATTCTTTCAATAGGCGAGACGACTAAAAAAAACAAATTAGTCAGATTATCAAAGAATTTTAGACACGCATTTTTTCTTTTTTATCGTAAACGAAAAATGACGACGGTACAGTGCGTTGAAGTTTCGCGTGACGTCACGCCTAGGTACAATTTTTACTTAGAAGTGATGTCACAAGCCCCTACTCCAGAACTTTGATGCTCTATATCTTTGTAATTTTTTCATTAATTATTAGATAAAGCGAAAAATATGTGTTCAGTATTTTTGAACGATCTAACTGACGGACTAAACAGAAGTCCATTGTTTTATGTAGTCGCCATCCCTATTATCAATTACAAGCTCAAAGCTGTTTTCTTAAAAGAAACGGTAAAACTTTTCTCCATCGCACAGGTTTCCTAAAAGGTTCCGGCTCGTACGCAAGTTTCGGAAACCTCATCAGCGCAAGTTCGTAATTGAACTTAGACTGCTAGTTGCAAATACCAAATACGGAGCAGTTCTCGGAACTTTTCAGATTAATATGCTAAAAGGATAAAAGACAAAATTTAAAGTAATTTCTCGTTAGAGGGGGAATAAAAAATTCAAAACAACGAGCCCGGCTTCCGTTAACGAACCGAATGAAATTGTCCAACCCTTTGAATAAACTGTGGAAATGGCTGACAATGGCCTATTAACACTCGGTGACAATCTTGTAGAGGCTCCTCGGGCGAATGATAATATTTTTCTTTTATTTCGAGCGTCTGCGCGGTTAATTGGGGATCCATTTGGCGAGGTGTCTATCCGTTGCGAATGAAACGGGATCCACTTGAATTTCTATCCAGTGCAGGGATGGAATTTAAATGCAAATTATAGAAAGTAAACAGATTAAAAAACAAAGTCAAATTGAATAATAAGTGACGCTCGTAGTTGTGGGGATTAAACTCGTACAATAATTTGAAAATACATCTAAACACATATACACCGTGTTTTTATTTGTTTTCCGTTAAATTCGACACGTCATTCAGCTCAACAGGAACCACTTGGTGTAAATTAGAAAAACATTTTTTCGATTTTATACAAAATAAATGACTTAATACGTGTGAGAGAACCTTAAAAATAACATAACAGTTAGTATCAAATATTTGACGGCACATGTTAAAATGAATAGTCAAGTAATAAAGCTTGTGGTACACATGTTTTACTTAGAAAAGTAATTGTAATTGGACGGTGTTATGGAATAGCGAACTAAGCGCCAAAATCCGAAAAAAAAAGTTATGAATGCAGTTCGGATATAAATGTGATAATCTATAGTATTGATTATTTCTTTGTTGAAAAATCATGCTTACAGCCTTATTTTAAGGGGTAGAATCAAGCGACACGTTAAAATTTGTATGGCCCTGTGTACTAAGTCGTTACGTAAAAACGAATTGAACGCCAAATTTACTTTTACAAATTATAATAAGCGTATATTCTAAATCGCAAAATCGAGTTAAACGCCATAAAGATGTTATTAATTCGTTTTGGTTTAAAGTTTTGATGATTTATAAACGCAATATCGATTTAACCGCCCTATTGGTGTCGTTTAATTCGTTGTTACATATTTGAAATTGCAGGATAATTCGCTTAATGAGAACTAAGTATTAAGAGGTTTTGCTATATCATAATATCTTATGTGTGTAATCCTGGCTAATACTAATGAATTATTATTAGTTACAATGCCAATTTTGCCATATATATGCTGATTTTTTTGATATTTATTAAAAAAATTGATTGCAGAACAAAACTAAATTGTTAGACGGATTAGTCCTAATCATTGTGAAGGAAAACATTGTTGTTAATTTATTTACAATAGCACTATTTACTCAAATATATGGAATTTTATTTTATTCCAGTATTCACTTTACCTCTAACAATTTGCATTAAAGAATCAAGCGACAAAATATGTCTCATAGTACGCTACGGCGAAATAAATTAACGTCATCGCAGTATTAGTTCAATAAAGAATCAAGCGGAAAAACGTTAATAACTTCGAAACTTGAATAGGTATGGTGTTATTTTTTTTATCAATTTAAATTATGAACACTTTTATAGGTTCAATGTCAAAATTAACTTTTTTGCTTCATAAATGAACTTACAACAACTGATTCAAATTTCAAATCTTTCTAGCTCATTTTCTCGATTTCAACTAACTGTCGCTTGATCACTTATTCCATAACACCGTCCAATTAACCTAAAGAAGCTCCTCTTAAAGTTAACTAGCGGAAATCAATAAAACAAAAGGTTGAATAATATACATAAGTTATATACCTACGTACTAAATATATATATTTTTTATTTGAGGAGTATTGCGAATACCTTGATACAAGTTACCTTCGGATCGGATCTAGAGGTATGTGTTCATTAAAGATCTATGCTAGGTCTGTTGTTCATAGGGATTATATTGTTTATGTTTGTCAACGACACTGGAAAGGAGTCGTAATCCTATCGCTTTCATTTTAGTTACGGCGATGAAGTTCTGAATGATAAGTTTTTTACTAAATACGATGTTGCTTGTGGAAGCTAAGAAACTTCAGAAAATAAAAGAATAAATATATTTTGCAGAGCATTTTTGAACAAAATAAGTACTGCCGCATTCTAATAATGATTTTAAGATGTGAATAGATGTCACTGTGGTTATGATACCAATATGTTAATGGTAAAAGTACTCATAGGTGACTGTTTGAAGAAAACAAAAACGACATTTTAGACAGTCATATATTTTGATTTTACGCATATGAAACTTCTAATCGGGTTCCTGGTGCCGTAGACGAATGGCATTTCTGCGACGCGAAACGAAAACGAAACGCCGCGAAAGGTAGTCTGGCTCTGTCGTGCCAATACGCACGAGCAATAGAGATAGATATCTACGAGCGTTTCGTTTCGTGAGCGTTTGTGCCATTCGGCTACGCACCCTGATTCCGTAGCAAGATTAATACAAAAGATAGAAATAAATATTTCACGTATTTAAAGTCACATACAGGTCGAACGCGATTAATTAACATTATTTTACCTTTTTTCTCCCGAGCGACACTATTATCCCCGGATTGTGAGGGAGGCGATCGAAATTAAAAAATATCCTAAAAACTTTAACAGGGAAGACGGGTATAGATTATCGCCAACATGGGGACCAGTGATTCAAATATTCAAACCAAAAGATCTATCTTCGGACCAGTGCGCGGATGTTGTGAGTCCTGTGTGTCGTGCGGTGGGAAATAAACATTAACTAAAAGAGGGTAGATTATATTTATTTGTCTATCCCGAACATTTATATAAATTAATATCGGGTAGTTTTGTGGTGTTTACATCTCCGGTGACACTTTGCTGGGACGTCAGTCTTCCGCGACCACGGCCAGTGCAACCTGGCCGAAACGTTGGGAAAAAAGGTAAAATAATGTTAATTAATCGCGTTCGACCTGTATGTGACTTTAAATATGTGTACAAAGCGCGAGAACTTAAAGTGTTAAATATTTTACGAACAAATATTTGTCCTTATCAACATCATGCAAATGAACGCTACCTCAACACAGTATAATAGAACCCTATTTCCTTCTAATATAAATAACGGCCCCATCCTAATTTATTTCCCTCTGATAAAATGCATAGGGGATACTATGTTAATACAAAAGTCCCATATATCTTTATGCTAATTTTAGTTTCGGTTTAACCAGCGAACAAACAACTAATAAGGACGGTATTTTATTTACGTACGGTTACATACATACATATAGACAATCACACCTGTATCCCATAAAGGGGTAGGCAGAGCACATGAAAGTACTAAAAGTTTCATTGCCACTCTTGGCAATTAAGGGTTGAAAGAAAACGAAATTGGGACTTTGCAGTGATAGGTTGCCAGCCTATCGCCTACGCCACGATTTAACCCATATCCCACAGTCGACTCCCACGGGAAGAAAGGGGGTGGTGAAATTCTTAACCCGTCACACAGTATGTACGGTTAACCGATTTGGATCCTAGTACACTAGAACCCTGTCTTATTGACACCGTGCTTTATTTCTTTGAATCCACTTTGGCGTTTACTGTAAAAAGGTTCTACAGTAGTCTAGGATTCAAACTGGTTGGCCGTACTAGAGAATATTATGATTACAACGTGCCGCAGATATTTTCCTTTTATAGTACCCCAGCAGTGGCCAATTACAACTGCAATTAAGTTAATTTGGGGTCCTGTGGACCGGCTGTTTACGCAATTCCGTTTCTTAAAAGGTCCCGCCCGTTGTTGGTGTATTTCTGTGACACGCGAGTGGGGGTAATGGTTTGAGAGACGTGCAGTAAGTAGTTATTACCACTTGGCTTTTAGTTGCTTGAAGCATTTGTGATTCTTCTTACAATTATCATAGTGTCCCGTCACACGATGTCATACATACAATGTTATAACAGCCATTGTGGGAGTACTCCACTTCTCCGGATGTTATCATCCTGCCGGTTATCCTGCACTTTTGCTTTCAATTGACATTCCGGTATCTGATAATCTGTGGCCTCCTTTATTTGCCAAGAGCCAGTTTTATCGATCTTTGGTGTACGTCAAAAGTTTATACCGAGGGAGTATATTCGTACCATCAAATTTAATTTGTGAAATACAGAAAATCAAGCGTGGTAGATACAGTTGAACTTCTGAGTTGTTTCCAACATTATAACAAGAACATGTGCCGAATAAACATCCCGTTGTGTTTTGTTCTAAGCTAAAATGTATATGGATGTCTGTTTTAACGTGATAATATGTAAGATTTTGCAGAAAACTTTGTCCTGCTTTTACTTACGAGCGTTAGAAAAGGAGAGATGATTATGTTTGTGAAAGTTCTAGCAACTGATGTTGCCTTTGAGAATATCTAACGTGGAGCGTAAACGCTAGCGTTTAGGGAGATATATCCGAGCTGGCGCTAAAAGTTTTTATAACTACGTTGGTACTATGTAAATGAGGTTTTTAGGTTACCGGTAGCATAATGTATTCGTCAGGTTATGTGTGCTCAGTGATTCTGGGCAATGCCTACAATATTCCTTAAGTAACTGTATCTGAGAGAATAACATTCAAAAGAGAAAATCATCTTGTTTTACATACTATTAATTACTTGTAATATTAACAAAGAATATTGTTTTATATTATACTAGCTTTTACCCGCGGCTTCGCCCGCGTAATAAAAGTATTCATTAAGATTTTCATTTGGATCCGTAGGGACCGTAGGTTTCTCTGTAGGTATATTTATCTGCGATTATTTCGATTGCACATAATACTTTTGCTTGCAATGATTGTAGAAATATTACACATCGACCACAGCGTAGGTAATTCTATATACGCTGGGGAAACCTTTATAAACATCCCACATAGCCCGTATTTCAACACTACGATCGGTGGGTAAAAAGTACTTTTTTCTATTATCCCTTACAATTTTTTACATTTTGCTTATACTTATCGCAAACGTAATCTTCAAGCAAGCAAACAACGATCGTCTTAGAGCACATTGATTGTAAGAGACCGCCGACCGATTATCCGTATCCCGCTAACGATACCCATATTATCCGTATCCGTATCCGTATCGCTATCGCTATCGCTATCGCTATCGCTATCGCTATCGCTATCCCTATCGCTATCCCTATCGCTATCCCTATCCCTATCCCTTATCAAGATGTTTAATGATATAACACTTTAAGTTCTCGCGCTTTGTACACATATTTAAAGTCACATACAGATTACAGGTCGAACGCGATTAATTAACATTATTTTTACCTTTTTTCCCAACCGCTTTTAGTTAATGTTTATTTCCCACCATGTTTATTTTAAAGGTAAAAATAATGTTAATTAATCGCGTTCGACCTGTATGTGACTTTAAATATATGTTTAATGATTTCTTATCAAGTGCTAAAATATAAAGTTTCATGGTTTTATCATTTAAAATTAAGAAATCCCATACAAACTTTCAACCTCTTTTTCAACCCCTTCATCCCTTTTTTTCGAAATAAAAAGTAGCCTATGTTCTGTCTCAGGGTCTAAAGATTGTCTGTTCCAAATTTCATCAAAATCGGTTGCGTGGTTTAAGCGGGAAAGCGTAACAGACAGACAGACAGACAGACAGACAGACAGACAGACAGACAGACAGAGTTACTTTCGCATTTATAATATTAGTATGGAAGTATGGATAGTATGGATGGGCTTTAGCTGTCATATATATCGCTTTCCAAAAGGGTTGTATCACAAACTTTAAAATTGCTGTCCTATAAAATAAAATGTATTCTAGAAAACTGTTAAAGCCAACGAGTAGAGACGAGCTATTAACGCATATAGCTGATATTTGCTTTTTTCTACTCCCGTACTGTTATTCGTGACTTACAAGGTCGTGCATAGTACTTTAAAACCCTACATAAAAGATGTCAGGACAAGTCTATCTAGTCTATACCCTGAAAACATTTAGTAGCAGTAGCACGATATAGCTGTTACTGTTCAGTAAATACATTGCTACCAACTTAACAAACCAATCACTTCATCGTAGAAAATTAAAATATTATATGAAATAGGTACATTGTTGCCAACCTTAGAATGTCAGATAAAGCCTGGCATTCGCAGAGTTGAGACTCGTTCGTTTTCTGCTGCGATCATTGGCGACGCGTCGAATCGCATTCAAATGTATGAGAACTCGATTCAACTCGACTCGATTCGTCTTAGTGGCCAGGCTTCAAAGAACCATGTACCATAGACAGCTTTATTTTCATGTTTGCACTCAAACTGCATATTCGAAATGGTAGGTGGTCCACTAGATAACTAAGATGACTGAAAGTAGGTATTTATTGAATTTATAATTTTCTTTCAAAGTAAGTGCTTGGTCGTAGAAAAAGTATTGTATGCAACGGTGTTTAACTGAGTCAAAAAATGCTCGTGGCGTCTTTATTAACAATTTTCGGCTCCGCCTCAAATTGTTACCCACGCCACTCGCCTTTTTTGACCTCTTTTAACCACCAGTTGCATAAAATACTATTAATACAATTACGGGAAATACTTTGTTATTTATTTTTCTCAAACATGGTATGAAATATTGATGTTATGTGCCTTATAAGGGTCATTCTACGAGACAGCGATTTTTGTCTTATTCCTCTGTCCTTTTTTATTTTTGAAATTTGACCAATAAGGACATACTCTTGTGAAAATAGATTTATTTTTAGACATAACTATGGTTTTGGCCCATATTTTTGTGAACTCATTCATAAAATAAATTCATTTTAACTTTTTGGTCCAGAGGAATAAGAAATTTAGGCCCAGAGGAATAAGATAAGTCAGGATAGGTTAACAAAAATGTTAAAAAACCGTATATTTATAAATTATATATTGTACTTTTGTTCACAAAACTATCAAAAAAGTATTCTAGAATATTTTTATATTTATTATTATTAATAACATTCAGACTGTAAATGCACTAGGTGCTAAAAAGATCAAAATATTTTTTATTAATATTTTTAAAAGTTTTTTTATTAAGGTACTTTGAAATATAGGAAATCACTTGATAACTACTCTTCTTTTTGAAAGTCAGTTAAGAAAAACACGAACAATTCAGAAAATTCTTATTCCATTGTCCAAAATCCATAGGAATAAGGGACAGAGGAATAAGAAATTATCGAAAAAAAACCAATGATTCATAATGTGTATGTACGACGCGGCTGTCGTTAAGAGCGCTTTCAAAAAATCTGCTTGCTCGCATTTCGACGCCGGCGGCGCTGGCGTGCGCCTGTGTGCAGACGCACACTATAACCAGAAGCATAACGATTGTAGCCTGCGGTACAGACATAGCGTGCGATCCTCTTCAAACCAACCTTACGTGCGGCTAGAGCGAAAGGGATAGCATTCATGGTCGGTACCGCCACGCCGTCAGTAGCGTTGCGGACTAACCATTATTGATACTTGCGTAAAAACACCACCATATATATTACATATTTGCATACATGATTTCGTGCATAAATACTTGACCTTTTAGTTTAATTATTAAACTTATCACAGTTTTTTTTATTAAAACGTGTGTAGCCTTGGAAGAAATAAATTAAAAAACTTTTATAATATAATAAATTGTGTATATAATATTGTCTTCTGTCACCGCGATAGTTACTCATGAAATAAATTTATGGAATCAGATTATATCGCGTATAATGAATATAATCCGTTTTCTTAGTTTTATTTCATTTTGTATATGATATGTTTTCTAGGTTCTTTTCGGTGAAGGAAAACATCGTGAGGAAACCGGACTTATTCCAATAAGGTCTTGTTTACCCTTTGGGTTGAAAGGTCAGATGGCAGTCGCTTTCGTAAAAACTAGTGCCTACGCCAAATCTTGGGATTAGTTGTCAAAGTGGACCGCAGGCTCCCATGAGCCGTGGCAAATGCCGGGATAACGCAAGGAAGATGATGATGTTTTCTAGGTACATATATATAATGGAACTAAGATCGGTTTTCTTTAATTTTAAGTAGTTTTTTTTATATTTAAAATGTGTTTTTAGGGTTTCGTAGTCAACTAGGAACCCTTATAGTTTCGCCATGTCTGTCTGTCTGTCCCTCCGTCCGTCCGTCCGTCCGCGGATAATCTCAGTGACCGTTAGAACTAGAGAGCTGAAATTTGGTACCAATATGTATGTATATCAGTCACGCCGACAAAGTGCAAAAATAAAAAGTGGAAAAAATGTTTTATTAGGGTACCCCCTACACGTAAAGTAGGGAGTGATTTTTTTTTTCATTTCAACCCTAACGTATGATTTATTGTTGGATAGGTATTTAAAAATGAATTACTGAAATCGTTTTTTGATAATATTAATATTTTCGGGAATAATCGCTCCTAAAGGAAAAAAAGTGTGTCCCCCCTCTAACTTTTTAACCATATATTTAAAAAATATTTAAAAATCACAAAAGTAGAACTTTATAAACTTTCTAGGAAAACTGTTTTGAACTTGATAGGTTCTGTAGTTTTTGAAAAATATGGAAAACTACGGAAGAGCCGAGCGGCTATTTACCAACGCGGCTTTAAAAACCGGCCGAGAGCGTGTCGGGCCACGCTCAGTGTAGGCACTGAGCGTGACCCGACACGCTCTCGCCCGGTTTTTAAATATTATGTTGTTTTAATTGCATGGAGCACAGGAAGGTCCACATCTATGTATTAGTTTTTTTGTAAGGAAATACAACTCTACGCTACGCCTACCTGCTTTAGTTGACTGTTGACACAATGAGACAGTGGATGCGCCAGAGTATAAAAGAGTGATTACCATCTCTTGTCAAAGATCTTGTTGAGACGAATCAAACGAACCCAAACACGAAGTGGTTTCAAGACCTGGTCGTGGAATACTCTTGACTACCTTCCAGCTTCATCATCAGATCCTGGGTACCATCTCTTGTCAAAGATCTTGTTGAGACGAATCAAACGAGCCCAAACACAGAAGAGTTTCAAGACCTGGTTGTTGAATACTCTTGACTACCTTCCGGCTTCACCATCAGATCCTGGGTACCATCTCTTGTCAAAGATCTTGTTGAGACGAACCAAACGAGCCCAAACACGGAGTGGTTTCAAGACCTGGTTGATGAATTCTCTTGACTACCTTCCAGCTTCATCATCAGATCCTGGGTACCATCTCTTGTCAAAGATCTTGTTGAGACGAACTAAACGAGCCCAAACACGAAATGGTTTCAAGACCTGGTTGATGAGAACTCATGACTACCTTCCGGCTTCATCATCAGATCCTGGGTACCATCACCTCTTGTCAAAGATCTTGTTGAGGCAAATCAAACGTGCCCAAACACGAAATGGTTTCAAGACCTGGTTGATGAGAACTCATGACTACCTTCCGGCTTCATCCTCAGATCCTGGGTACCATCACCTCTTGTCAAAGATCTTGTTGAGGCGAATCAAACGAGCCCAAACACGAAATGGTTTCAAGACCTGGTTGATGAGAACTCATGACTACCATCTGACTTCATCATCAGATCCTGAGTACCATCTATTGTCAAAGATTTTGTTGAGACGAGTCAGTAAGCTAAAATGAGATTCAATAATAAATAATACTTACTAAAAATATTAGTCAAGTTAATTAGTTAGATACCAAAGTCAACCCAAGGATCAAAGTTTTCGATCGCAGTATACATGCAACAGTACAGCCAAACACGCACACAAGTGCGGTTTTGGACACGGCGGGTGCCGCACACAATGACAAAATAACTTCGCGATCGTCGAGCCGCGTGCGGAGCGGACTAACATACGTCCTGCCTCTACAAGCTCTGCCGCGGTACTGACATCGCAAGCGCGCGTAACCGGTAATAAGGAGGCATTTTTAAAAAATCGTCAAAAATATTAAATTGCAATTAATAGAAAACTTTTGCATAAAATCTGTTTGAGTAAGCGTTGCAGATTATTTTTATATTAAAACTACTTCAAAAACACGTAAGTTTTCGAAGAAATTGACACTTATTCTGAGGTGATTTCTGAAACAAATTGGATTCATCATATCCTCATTTACTCTATTCTAAAGCCTTATAACAAAGAAGTAGTCTCAGAAGATTGTAGTACAGGATATACATAATACAAATTTACCACTTGAAGCATTCAAAACTATCCAAATTTTACAAATTAGACGGACTAAGTCAGCACTTTTCGCGGGTTTTCCTAAACATGCACCAGAAAAAAAATCATAATTAATTAAGTGAGTTAGTTTTTAAAAATCCAGTCTCACAACATGTAAGTTAAGAAGATGTCCTAATCGAATCCTGAACTTAGTAAGTCTTTTAGATGACGGAAAGTGTAGCATTTTGCCGACTAAAACTATCAATTTTACATTATTACGACGTTTTCGTTGAATGCCCTCTTAATAATATGAATAGATAGTACGTAAAGCAATTAATTAAGCAAAAAAGTACATTTTTAAAAGTTACACAAATCCCAAAAAATCGAACAGAGTAATAAGATTGATACCTGAACCACGGACAGAGGAATAAGATATTTACCTTCGTAATTCCGGAGCCACGTGCAACAGCCGACACTTCCACCTCGTACCACGTTCCGAGCGCGACTGATTATTCCCCGCGGGGGGAAGTTTGTCTACAGTCTTCAATACGTTTACGATACAGGCGAATAAAACCCGCACCAGAGAAATAAGAATTTTGTCGCGGACATCTCTTATTTCCTAAATTTTAAACACAAAATTATAGATAAAAAAATACTTGTTAAATTTTAGTAATGTAGTAACTAATAATGTATCCATGTACTCAATCAAAATATTCGTTAAGTTGACTGAATTGAAGTTATCATCACATGTTTAGAGAAAAATGGAGAACGGACACGATAGAGTAGTAAGAATAACGGATATATTTTTTTAATATAAAAAATTACAATGACCTTATACTAAAGCTAATCGATGTCCCAGTCGACTAGAGATATAAAGTATCTCTGAAAAAAAAAACAGGATTTTAAACTAAAGTTTTCAGTGAAATAAGCCTCCGGACATTAAAAATTAGGGTCTCGGAGAATCACCAATAATTGGCAGCGAAGTATGACGTTGCAGGTGCGGCTAGGACGATTGATAGATAATGGAATTTCATACAAACCTTGCAGGCCAAGGCCGGCAAAGTCCTCTTTTTTAATTTCCCAACACAGATAATTGTGACATAACATCCAGGTATTTAGCCAATTAAAAAAAAAACTATAAGGGGCTTTATAGACGTGCCGACTGCAACTGGTACGAGCCCTAGACAATATTTGATTTTGGGTGCGTTTTCATAGAAAAAAAAATTTTTTCGTTTTTTTTTGAATTTTTTTAACTTTTTGTTTTTTTATAAGCGTATACGGGGTCTCAAAGGGGACCGAAAATTCGATTATTTTTGCGCTACGACGCACCGTTTAGGAGATACAGCCATCCAAAGTTACTATTTTCAGTAGACTTTATTTATTTCATACCATGTTTGAGAAAAGCACTATACATACCTCGGCGGGAAATGGGGTTGCCCGCCTCAGACCTATCCGGCCTCGTTTCGCTCGGCCGTCTATATGTCTTCGGCCGGCCTTGTCCCGGCCTCTGTAGTAATGTACTATTAAGCCCCACTCAATCGGGTTACGCTTTCACAATAATACGCTTTCATAATATGAATAGGGATGAAAGCCAGAATTAACTGCTTTAAAGTAACTGCTTTAAATTTAATATGGATCCACATTACATGAACTGCAACAAGTTTAATATGTATTTGTAAATGCAGGCACTTAATATTATTAAAATGGACTCAAGTTAAATTATCATCTGATGAAAATATGTTAATTTGTTTTATATTAAAGTAATCACATATTCGTGTATAAATACTTGGTTGATGGTGTGTGAATGAGTGGTTTTTGTCAGTAAAATAAATGCTTAGGTACTTACCATAGAAAATCTGCCACACTAGCGACGTCTATATAAATTATATATCTAATAAAACACATTTATCATACCTTGCTACCAAATATAAATATCAGCTTTGCTTATTCTTAACTTATACATATATTCTGTGCTTATACATAGATAGCTCTGTACAAAATTCACCCCATTTTTTATGCCGTTTCTGATTGTAATTACGTCACTTTCAATCTTGCTATGATCTACGTAGCAGCATAACGTAAATATTTTGACTATCTACGGATTAAATATGTGAAACATTACTGATGATACCCTTTTTCCCGCAAAATATATTCTAGACATACCTTTTTCAGACGAGCTCCTAGCTACTATAATAAACACCTTTTTGATGTTGATTGTTTCCAAAATTCGTTGGCTATTCTAAAAACTATTGTTAAACGAAAGTTGTTTTAATAACATAATTACTTTAGGTTTATGTTTATGTTGTATGCAGTTTAATTTAAAATTTTTCTTGTATTACGTTACGTTATGTTGTTTTTCTTATATTCATTTAGTGAACATTATTTGGTTTAAAATTATGAACCTCCAGGTCTTTTGTTATTGTTTTTCTCTTTTTGCAGTACATTTTTGTATTGCCAATATGTAATGTGTTTATGTGACTGTTTGGTTTCTGAATAAACTAAAAAAAAAAAAAAAAAATATACGGACCTACGATCGATACTAGTATCAGTGTGTTATCTGTCCTGCCGGCTCTGTGGGGTCTGTTACATTTCGTAATTAGTTGAAACACTAATAGAAATTGTATCAATTATAATTAAGCTCGGCTGAGACATCATTACATTAGCATTGAACCACAGTTTACAGGTGGTTCTGTAAAATGTATATTTTTAACTTAATAAATAAATAAATAAATATTATAGGACATTCCTACACAGATTGACTGAAGCCCACGGTAAGCTCAAGAAGGCTTGTTTTGTGGGTACTCAGACAACGATATATATAATATATAAATACTTATATACGTAGAAAACATCCATGACTCAGGAACAAATATCTGTGCTCATCACACAAATAAATGCCCTTACCGGGATTCGAACCCGGGACCGCGGCGTAGCAGGCAGGGTCACTACCGACTGCGCCAGACCGGTCGTCAAATACTGACTAATCAATAAATTGTGGCGTAGGCGAGAGGCTGGCACCCTGTCACTGCAATGTCACAGTTTCGTTTTCTTTCAACCCCTTATATGCCAAGAGTGGCACTGAAGCCTAAGTAGTTTCATGTGCTCTGCCTACCCCTTTATGGGATACAGGCGTGATCGTATTTATGGTATGTTTTTGACAGGCGGTAACTGTGAGGTAACCTAGACGGGGTGGGCGGCACTTTCAGCGGAGAGCGGGAGTGGCCATCCATACTGTACGATAGTACTCTTTATTATACTGCGCCTAAAGTGAACAAAAAAACTTTAAACGACTGTATCTCCTAAATGGTGCAACATTACACTTTTGAAAAATAATTACATTTTTGAAAATTCTCTTACATGTCAATAAAAAAATAGAAAAGAAAAAAAAACAAAACATAATTATTTCAAACGTAATGACATTTCATACCATGTTTGAGAACAAGAAGTTTAGGTACGTGATTTTCTCACAACATCAAAAGACTGTATCTTGGCATATCGTTTTAATTCAGATACCTCTGCGCATTCTTTAGATAAAGGGTCTCGATAGACAGACAGACGGAAGGATAAGTAATTATACAAGGGTACCATTTTTTTCCTTTTGTAGTTAAGAATCGCTGGTGGCCTATTAGGTACCTAAGAGCGTGGGACTTTCGATCCGGAGGTCGCGGGTTCGAACCCCGGCTCGTACCAATGAGTTTTTCGGAACTTATGTGCGAAATGTCATTTGATATTTGCCAGTCGCTTTTCGGTGAAGGAAAACATCGTGAGGAAACCGGACTAATTCCAATAAGGCCTAGTTACCCTTCGGGTTGAAAGGTCAGATGGCAGTCGCTTTCGGAAAAACTAGTGCCTACGCCAAATCTTGGGATTAGTTGTCAAAGCGGACCCCAAGCTCCCATGAGCCGTAGCAAATGCCGGGATAACGCTAGGAGGATGATGATGATGAGTTAGGAATCCTAAGAAGGACTAAAACATGACATGGTACCAACTGCGACAAAAGAGCCCTAAGCGAGAAATTACGTTTTTACTCAGAGCTGTAAGTTAAGCCTAATCTAGGTATGAGTAAGATAAATGTGTGTTCTGGATTTTCTTATTTTGTGAACCCTTTTCTCTCGAATTTGTAAGTTATGTACACATACGACGTACAATAATTTTATTAAGTACTTATTAACACAAGTAAGTTTAGACGAGCATATTTTTACGCGAGTAGGTAGCTACTTAGTTGTTTCAGCGTCACGATCTGCATAATTTGGTTTTTACGCACTTACACGCTCAGTGGACCCTCCAGGAACTGAGGGAGGATTGAAATCTTTTTGAGGCAGTGGCTTTGGTGTAGGGTTAGTGCCGGGTGCCGGTGTAGCTTTATTTTGACGTTTATTTTAGCGCATTGTAGTATGCCTAGCCTAAGTAGGTAGGTAGGTTAATAAAAAAGCTGGTATAGCTTTAATTGACGTTCATAAGTGCACTAATTTAGTGTGCTTTGTTTGTTATTATTTTTATATTTAGATCACAGTCTGTTAATAATGTTTCTTGTAACGTTTTCACTTTTATTCTTTTTAACTGTTTGACCACTTTTCTTGTATGTGTTTTGCATTTCTTCTGTCTTTTACCCTCCGTGAATCTTTCTCACTTGATAGTCTCATCGGAAGATCAGCGCTGGAAGTCACTTGTTGTTATTATGTGTATTTTGTCTTGCCTGTGTTCACGAATACATTTTATTCTATTCTTCTATTTATACATTGTAATTGTACTTAACACTTTCGAAACCGGGCTCTACGCGGCGCTACGACATTTTCGCTACATACGGGGAAACCCATGTAATCGGCTACGCTTCTACGAGCGGTGTGCCCGACAGTCGGGTTCTTGGTAGCGAAAGTGTTAATATGCCTACTTAACCTGTTCGTTATTAACACTTTTACTACCTATCCAACTATCCATAGTTCTCAAGTTAAACACAATCTCATCATAACAGAACAGCACCAATGTGCCCAATACATCGTTTCATTCACAATGACGCACAGATTTGTCAAATCTAGCCTATATTTAAATGACATTACGAATCAAATCACCCGTCTTAGTGAATGGCACGTTCTTTGTTGACAATGATGGAGGTCCGCCGTGGCGCTGACATCTCGTTACGCGTCGATGAGATATGATTTCGGAGCTTGTGTGCGACTGACTGTATTCGAACCATGCTTATAAGATTGCGATAAAACTGAAACTAAAACTTGACACTGACAAATCGGCATTACTGTGATTTTATGTACTGGGTTCGAATACTGCTGTAAAGAGTCATAAATTATGAAAGGACAAAAAAGCAGGAAAATTTGCTATAATTATAATTACTATCTAGTTTATATTCGTAGATAATTGTAAACGTCAATCAATTGTATTATACTTATAAATACGGGTATAACCTAAAATTGATATTATTTTATAATTATGGATATAATTTGCACCAAAGTAAACAAGTGAATTTTATTACAATTTAATATACCTTTAGGAACACTCACAATACCAAGTGTGTTTAAGTCGAGGGTTAACAATAAAAAAACCGGCCAAGAGCGTGTCGGGCCACGCTCAGTGTAGGGTTCCGTAGTTTTCCGTATTTTTCTCAAAAACTACTGAACCTGTTAAGTTCAAAACTTTTCTTTTAGGAGCGATTATTTCCGAAAATATTAATATTATCAAAAAACGATTTTAGTAAACCCTTATTCATTTTTAAATACCTATCCAACAATATACCACACGTTGGGGTTGAAATGAAAAAAAAAATAGTCCCCACTTTACATGTAGGGGGGGTACCCTAACAAAACATTTATTTCCACTTTATATTTTACCACTTTGTCGGGGTCATTAATATTGGTACCAAAACTACCAAATTTCAGCTTTCTAGACTTGCTAACGGTTACTGAGATTATCCGCGGACGGACGGACGGACGGACAGACAGACATGGCGAAACTATAAGGGTTCTTAGTTGACTACGGAACCCTAAAAAGGGTCACGTTGTGTGGAAAAATCACATAAATGTATACCGTTTTCATTGCACTTGGGCGTTTGTTCGTAGAGCTCGCTACGCCGTAGCACATAGTAAGAGAATTTAGTTTTTATATTGAATTTTCACACAATAAATAGTAAAATGTAAATTCCATGAATACACATGGAAAAGAGATTACATTTTTAATTAAATTTTGTTTAAAGTTTACAATGGTTCAAGTTGTACCTACTATAAAAAAAAAACGAAAACAAATGTTTGAAAATATATTTAATTTAACGTTTATTTGTTCATAAAAGTCTGCTCCTTTGTGTTTGCCGTGTATGAGTAAATTGGCGGAGTGATCCAACTTGGTCCGCGCTCGTCAGAATCTCATCTGCTCGGACGTAAAGACCGGCGGCACCTTGCTGCTACCGATTTTGTTACAGACGTAAAGACTTCTAGGAGTTATGAGGTCCTAGTATATTTTTAAGAATAAAACTATGGTCAACGAAATTAAGCATTATCTTATATAAATTTGTGTATGACAGCCTGTCTGGCCATATATTTAGTTTTTTTTGTACGTCAATATATCTTGTTATCTATTGCAATTGACCCTACATATAGTGACAACTATTTTTTAATTAAACTCGATTGAGATGCACGTCATCTAGCCTGATTTGCATGAAATTACACAACGTGCAGATACCGCTTTGCTAGTTTTAGGGTTTTGCACCTATAGTAACTAATATGTATTCTTTAAGAATAAGATGTTCTTATAAATATTTAAATAAATAAATATTATAGGACATTCTTACACAGATTGACTGAGCCCCACGGTAAGCTCAAGAAGGCTTGTGTTGTGGGTACCCAGACAACGATATATATAATATACAAATACATACATACATACCTACATATAAAACATCCATAACTAAGGAACAAATATCCATGCTCATCCCACGAATAAATTCCCTTCTCGGGATTCGAACGCGGTACCGCGGCGTAGCAGGCAGGGTCACTACGCGCTAGGCCAGACTGGTCGTCAAAAGTGTTCTTGCTAAGGTTGTACAAAAATAAACCGTTATTACTTTTATTTTTAAAATGTATAAGCCGTAAATAACATTTCATTTACGCTATATTATTGACTGTTATTTTTTTAATTACCTACTTTAATATTAAATGGCATGAAAGCAAAAATTACACAATTATAATAGGAAAACAAATAATAAACATGATGAAGGGAGATATTTTGTTAGCGACGAATTCCCAGAACGCTCTGTGTTATTTATTTGTGATTTGGTTGTCTATCTAATGAGTCATTATATTATTTATTTATTTAATCGTATGGCTATAAACTGGTCGCTTACTAACAAACTATTATCAACTTAAGGACTACAATTTTATATCTTTTATTTTATGATGATTCAAGCAGAATCTACAATCGGGCGCCGCTGGTGGTAATTGTATAAACATTTTTGTACGGCATAATCTTCCAGTATTTTTGACAAGTAAAATGAGTGTTCACATGAAAGCAATACTTATCGCGATTTCGGGCCATGCTTTGAAAACAGTACCTATGATGGGTTTCAATTTGTCATACAAGAGTGCAAAATTGTATTTTAACGCCGAGTGTGGAATTGAAAAACGAGCAAGCGAATGGATTCTATAGTTGAACCACGAGCGAAGCGAGTAGTTCGAGAATAGAATCCTGAGCTTGCGAGTTTTTCAATACACGAGAAGTAAAATACATTTGCACTCGTGTGTAACACAAAACTTTTCCCCTCACTATAGCGAGGAAAGTACAACGCAAAAAACGCGTTTATCACTGCTTCCAGTAGTTCCACAGGTGGTAAAACATCTTCATCACTAGATTAACCCACTTTTATCAATTTTAAAGCAGAAACTTTGCCTCTATTCAAGGTCAAATTACTTTATCCACTAGTGGATGAATTGCGTTTTTACTCGCTGGTATTAAAGGACAAAACACGTGTTTCCGTAGGTACACTTACTTATAATGAGTTTACTTACTTATCTGACTATATATATATATATCATCATATACCCATTGGTGACAGGTTAACAATTTTACCACTCTCTTCCTTTCCATGGGTGTCGTGAAAGTCGACTGTGGGATATAGCACACCACGGGCGATGGCCTGGCAACCTGCCACTTGCAATATCACAATTGCGTTTTCTTTCAACCCCTTAATTTTCCAAGAGTGGCACCGAAACATGGACGCTATACACCTTAACCCTCCCAAGTCGCGTACTTGTACAAGTACAAATTAAATTCGAGTTTTGAACTCTTAGGTACTGGCCACATCAGAGCGTCGCGTGTGTCGGGGCGCGCAACGGACGTCCGCGCCACGTCACCTGAGTGTAATCAGTACATTTTGTATAGGAAGGACGTAAGACGCGCCCCAGGTGGCGTGGCGGCGGCGCGGCGCGCCTTACGTCCTTCCTATACAAAATGTACTGAGGAGACGCTTTTTGAATTACACTCAGGTGGCGTGGCGCGGACGTCCGTTGCACGCCCCGAGACACGCGACGCTCTGGTGTGGCCGGTCACTTAGGCCCACTTGCACCTACCTCTTAACTCAGGGATAGTGAGCTGTGATCTGTCAAATTCCATATAAAATGGTGGGTTAACCCTCGGGTTAACCCTCCATTTTCGTTGGTGCAAGTGACTCTTATAGAAATAAAAGAAAATTCCAAATTCAAAATCTGAAAAATTGGCCTAGGACTTACGAGGTTACAAATAAAATTTCTAAGGCGACCGAGTAGGTATGAAACATTAATTTTAAACGGATTGTTATGACTTGCATTGTTAGACTTGCAATCATGAATAATTTCTATCTGTAAGGAACGGTACCAACGAGAGCAGGGGAAAGATTGAAGCGGCATACCACAGGGGTGAGCAATATGTTTTTGTATTGCGAATGATCTTAAGAACAGTGGTAACAAGCAGCCCCTTGCTGTTGGAAAATTTATTAAATTCGCACAATGCTCTGATTTGCATTGGGACACTGTAAAAGGAAATGCCTCATTTGAGGCATTTGCAGATTTTAGACATGACTTCGCTGGTATTCTAGGTATGTACGAGTATGATCAATATATTATTATGGTAGCGTTGATATTTAAGTTTGATTCACATGTTTCTATGCTTATGATGGTTTGGTAATTATTTCTCTTAAAAGCTTAGATTTCCTCGATGGCAAAACTTTGTTAGTATGATATTCTAATAGCGGGCTCATACTATACTCGTACATGTACACTCTACTAATTTCAATAGGGCAAGGACACGTACAGTTCTTCGTAATAAACCAGCACACTAACTGGACGGTGTTATGGAATAGCGAACTAAGCGCCAAAATCCGAAAAAAAAGTTATGAATGCAGTTCGGATATAAATGTGATAATCTATAGTATTGACTATTTATTTGTTGAAAAATCATGCTTACAGCCTTATTTTAAGGGGTAGAATCAAGCGACACGTTTTTAAAATTTGTATGGCCCTGTGTACTAAGTCGTTACGTAAAAACGAATTGAACGCCAAATTTACTTTTACAAATTATAATAAGCGTATATTCTAAATCGAAAAATCGAGTTAAACGCCATAAAAATGTTATTAATTCGTTTTGGTTTAAAGTTTTGATGATTTATAAACGCAATATCGATTTAACCGCCCTAATAGTGTCGTTTAATTCGTTGTTACATATTTGAAATTGCAGGATATTTCGCTTAATGAGAACTAAGTATCAAGAGGTTTTGTTATATCATAATATCTTATGTGTGTAATTCTGGCTAGTACTAATGAATTATTATTAGTTACAATGCCAATTTTGCCATATATGCTGATTTTTTTGACATTTATTAAAAAAGTTGATTGGAGAACAAAACTAAATTGTTAGACGGATTAGTCCTAATCATTGTGGAGGAAAACATTGTTGTTCATTTATTTACAATAGCACTATTTACTCAAATATATGGAATGTTATTTTATTCCAGTATTCACTTTACCTCTAACAATTTGCATTAAAGAATCAAGCGACAAAATATGTCTCATAGTACGCTACGACGAAATAAATTAACCTCATCCCAGTATTAGTTCAATAAAGAATCAAGCGGAAAAACGTTAATAACTTCGAAACTTGAATAGGTATGGTGTTATTTTTTTTATCTATTTAAATTATGAACACTTTTATAGGTTCAATGTCAAAATTAACTTTTTTACTTTATAAATGAACTTACAACAATTGATTCAAATTTCAAATCTTTCTAGCTCATTTTCTCGATTTCAACTAACTGTCGCTTGATCGCTTATTCCATAACACTGTCCATGATTTGCGTCGCACAAAGCAGGCCATTCCGCGCAGGCATTCAATGCACTCAAAGCCCTTAGGTACCTACGTATTCAGTGAACTACGTAAGCTAGAATTTTGATAACTCGATTTGATTTGAATGTGCTGGATCTTTCATGTAGAATATACGTGCTTCTCATTTTTTTTTATCGGTACCGGAAAATTTTTATTTATTATTTTCTGAATCGATAATTGACGTGAAATTAAATAATGTGACAGTAGAACTAGTATAAAAGTCAAATTTTATTGTTAGTATGACTGTCATAACGTTTAAATTAATACGTTTACTGAAGTGGAAATTATTATTAATTCACTCGATTGTGCTAATGTTTCTGCTAATTACAAAAAATACAATTTTGTTCTAAGTATTTAATTTTTTGAGTAAAATGGCTATGATGTAGGGTGAGACAGACAAACAAACAAAGGGGCAATACATAACTATAAGGGTTTCGTTTGACGTAACTAAAGAAAGACATCCAATAGCAAAAATGACTATTCGGTGTTCGCTTCTATAACTTCTTGTAGCTGCGTAGTCTGAGATGAAAAATTCAATTAGATATTTTTACGTTTCCACTACTTACCCCCGTTGTCCCGGGGGTAATATAGCCGCAACAAACTCTCTATTGTCAGCGGAGAATAAACGAAGCACTCATTTACACCACATGCCATTGTGCCCGGTATTGCTTGTGTAAGCTGCTTATAATGTTAACAATGCTTTCTTCTTTTTGTTACATTACTACGATTCCTTCGTAAATATATACTTTTATTAAACTTCAGTAAACCGTACACAACGCTCGTAACTTACAAGTCAACTGCCACATAACCAAAGATTAAAAACCCATTCTGACGATCTTGTAATAGCACTCACGGCAATAAATAAGTGAAATCGCACTTTACAATCGCCCGGTTTGCAAACTACTGAAATTAAAGTAGTTTCATGCCATTATTTATACTGTAACATTTCTCATTTCTACAGAAAACTCGGTAATAGGCGATGATTAATAGCTTCTTTCTCTGTGAAAAAAATTCCTCAGTGGCAGCGTTCACGGCTCGACTTCTAATTCCTAGATTTAGTTTGAGATGCGAATTGCACAGAATTCCACACCGGATTCTTCCACGGCTTTGTCCGCGATGCAAATCAATTGAGTGCTCCAATCGCTCGTCCTTTCTTCGTAAGGAGATTGCGAGTAGGTACCTCCCACTTCATCGGTGGAAGGTTGGAGTAAATTAAGAAGCGGTACTTTTTGCCGAGGATAAGACGGATAATATGAAAAATCCTCCGTTTCTGCTTAATAAGCATTGTTACAAAATGACTCACAGAAAATATTACCTTTTATTCTTTTCGATTCCTAAAATACGAGTACCTAAGTATAACTTTATGTATTGTGTTTGTCGTATATTATCCGCTCTAATTGAATTGCTAATACCACAAAGTATCATGTAGGTTCGTATGAAACCCCGACATAATTTTTCATTTTCCTTCCACGTTCCCGACGAAATTCTTGCTTTTGCAATGTGAATAATTTATAATGCCTCGTCGGCAAGTAATCTTATTTGAAGGGCAATTTCATCACATTGAATTTGGTATAATTTATCAAATTGCACGCCGGGAATGCACATGCATCCCGGCTCAGCTGCTGGTCGCAGCCGTGAGGCAATTTTTTATCTGTAGCCACCCTCGCGTCAGCGGAGTCCCTCGGGGATAAATCGGAAGGGAGAGGAGCGGAATTCCAGATCTGTATCTCACTCGGCTGCGGTTTCTGTAACGATTTTCACGAGATTCGTAATAAATAAAAGGAGCAATTCTCCATTTTTTTTCCCCAAAATCAACTTTATTGGTATCATAAATTGCCTGATAACGGTTACGCCTGATTATTTTAAATTCTTTCCAAACAATTTTTGCGAGACCCTGCGGTTCAGTTTGAAAGAAAAATGCGGAACAAGTTGTTTTATTTTTTTGCCATACCTCTCAAGTTTGTGTTCTAAAAAAGTGAAAGTCTTCTGTTAAAGTTCTATGAAGTAACAAAGTATTCAATTTAAATTCTCACTTGACTAGGGTGTATTTTCCCATAGAAAATCTTTCTTTGACAGCCTCAGAAAACAAATTGATTGAACGGGTTTAGTACACCTATCCATATCCATCGTAAAGGTTGATTCAGCCAGTAGATTGAGTGGATGAATGGAAATGTTCTTACTTGTTGCCAAAATGCCTATTTCGAGAGTGCTTCTGAAAGGTTATTTTTGTACTAGGAATATCTTGAAATGACTTCTTTTAAATGGGCTTTTTAGGCTTAAAACTAGATGGCGCTGTTTCTGATGGAAGCCCAAAACATATTTTCCCCAAATATTTTTGCTTGTTTTTATTTTTTATTACCACAAATGACATATTTCTTTATTTTAATATCATGATATTATCACATCAATACACATTTTGAAAAAAAAATATGTACCTAGGCATCATCAATGTAGTTAGGATAGTATTTAATAGGTGGCGCTTAAAAATGGCGGTACGAAGATTGTAAATCCTATATAAATAATCTTTGGTTTAAACAAACAGAGCAGTTTGTAGGATAAAGTGCAATAATGAACTTGAATGGCAAGCAAAGGCCATTAATGCGGATTTACCTAATACGTATAAAAATATCGATTAATTTACCGAGTACGTTAGTAGCTCAGCGGCTTAACTTCTGTAATGAAATGAGCGTCGTGCACGGGGACCTATAATGCAATCGCAGCTGGTAATCAATTAATCGGCTCGCATACTCCCAGCCCATATCATTATTAGTAGGGTACCGTATTGAACATGGAGCTAATATCCGATGGTGTTAAACCTGAAACAAATATTTGGTGATTTACAAGCATTCGTTTTCATTTGATATCATATTATTTTATTTTATTTAGATAGATGAAACTTTGAACAAGTATGCGCCTACCGTTTGTTTTGGACGCGAGCGTAGTTTTGTTTAGTAATTTATGTTTTCATATTACATTGGAGGGTGGCAAGTTCTGTTAGGTCGTTTCTAAAATATTAACTTGTAAAGCTATCGCAATTTGGAAAGTCTGGATTTTCAAACCGAGACACGATAAAAATACAGTAAAGTTTCGCATAATAGACCGTTGAAATGGCCGTGAATTAAAATACCCCCCAGACCCAAGTATGAAATTATATAATTATAATTTTCGAATAATATAAGTAAACATAAATTCTACGCGGGGTTCTTCAAAATATTAAATGTCTCCCAAAATAGAACCCGCCTAGGGCATTGCTCGTGGAGTGTTATTCGCATTTTTCCTCTACTTATTATAAATATGTTTAATTATATGATCTTACCGTGAGCTCGGTTCTTACAAAATATGTATACAAATTCAGAACGCATTTTGCCTGGTTTGCGATGACAGGCTAATTGTATTATACTTTACGTTCATATGACAAAGGTGTCTGCACGATGTCTCCAAGTCATCTCGCGGTTCACTCGCACCAAAGACATATGTAACTCCGTATAGACGGATAAGGTCTAAGAAAAAAAAAGTACCTCAAAGCCATAGAGAAAAACCGGCCAAGAGCGTGTCGGGCCACGCTCAGTGTAGGGTTCCGTAGTGGTCCTTATTTTTCTCAAAAACTACTAAACCTATCAAGTTCAAAACAATTTTCCTAGAAAGTCTTTATAAAGTTCTACTATTGTGATTTTTTTCATATTTTTTAAATATATGGTTCAAAAGTTAGAGGGGGGGGGACGCACTTTTTTTTCCTTTAGGAGCGATTATTTCCGAAAATATAAATATTATCAAAAACCGATCTTAGTAAACCCTTATTAATTTTTAAATACCTATCCAACAATATATAACACGTTGGGGTTGGAATGAAAAAAAATATCAGCCCCCACTTTACATGTAGGGGGGGTACCCTAATAAAACATTTTTTTCCATTTTTTATTTTTGCACTTTGTTGGCGTGATTGATATACATATTGGTACCAAATTTCAGCTTTCTAGTGCTAACGGTTACTGAGATTATCCGCGGATGGACGGACGGACGGACGGACGGACGGACGGACGGACGGACGGACGGACGGACAGACAGACATGGCGAAACTATAAGGGTTCCTAGTTGACTACGGAACCCTAAAAAGGTACGGTGGCCAAGATGGCGTTACCTTTGGGGAACGCTCGCGCTCGGCTAGATGGCGCTAATATTAATATTTGACATATTAACACATATTAAGCTAAGAATATGGGCCAAATTGTCAAAACTGAGGTGCCAAAGTTTTAAGCTTTTGTCGAGAGGTGGCAGTCTATGCACTGTGATTACACAATTTACTTTGGCAGTAACGCCGTGGCTTGCGTGGGCGACGGTCGCGCGATGGTCGCGCGACGGCGATGCGACGCATACGAAATCAAACCTTATCGATATGGAAGTATGAGACGCGACTGCGACGGTCGCGCGACCGTCGCCCACGCAATACACGGCGTAACTCTCTATAATACTCGATCCTCTTTGACTCGCACCGACAAACTACGGGCAAGCACGAGCGAAACGTACGACATCCGAATGCCATCTTTTGGTTGTCCTAAAGATATCAAGTGTAAGTTAGAAAGGGCCTGTTAACATCGCTCGAACTCGATGAGCTAGTAGAATAACACGTCTGACTCGTCTGAGGTTAACAGACACGGCGATTATTTTGTTTGACCTTTTGTGACGGATGTCAAAGCAACCGAGCGATTGACAGCTCAATAGTAGATTCATAAAAATATTTAAGAAAGTGTGATAAAATAGAAACCTACCTACTGTATTTTTCTGTGTGTAGGCACAGATTATTAATAAGTTACTAACGTACAGATTCTTCACTTGCCAGCAAAACGACAAATACCTACGCTTTATTTAAATAATATGTACTAACAATTTACAACGTAAAACTCAGATGAATAGTAGGTACGTGCCACACGACTACACAGGCGGGCGCGTGACGCCCCTCGGCCACTTGTTCATTCGAATGAACGGCTAGCGTGTAGGTCCTTACGAGCGAGTGACGAAGGCCTGGTGTAGGCGACCTATATTCCAACCTATAGGCATAGGCAAGTTAGGCTATTTTTCCAGGGCACTCTGAAATATTAATTGGTGCAACGCATGGCAGTTTAAATGCCGCAAACTGAATTCGCACAACCGAGCCGTGGCGAGCGGTAAATCAAATCCGTTCACACATAAGGGGCCATATTCATTATTTCATTCACATGTCACAGCGTTTAGATACGGATCAGATACGGTCGAAAGTGATATTAAATTTCTTCACTCAAAAATGTCTTTATACTGAGGACTCTGACATGTCTGATTATTCTCGCATGCATTCGTCGAATAGCTCCTATCGGCTGTTGGTCGAGCGTAAGATGTGGATTATCTTGATTTTCCTTTAGACGGACGTGTGCATACTGTGTATCTATTTAGTCTGCTATCTACAGATGAAAACGCTCTTCAAATTTCAAACGGTGAAACGAATCAGTATATGTAGAAATAGAAATAATTGTATTTGCATTTAGCATTACCAGGTACAAGGTGTTAATAATACAAAACTAAAACCAGTACATGGTGACAAAGAGATGGTCGGCCTGAAGCCACAATGTCAACTAAATTTAAAGTTTATTTCAATGTTTACTCAAATGTAATCTAACCTCAGAGACGGAATATTACTTACCGCTCGTAATGAGCTTGCAGGCGGTAATCAATTAGCGAGCGCCCGCACAGTCGATATCGTGATCATTTCACACGCCGCTGCACTAGTCCCATTTTTTAATTAATCTGTAATTCGCATGGATAAACGGGATAAATAAACTGGAGTCGAATAGTGTGAAGTTCATAAATTTTTTTTTACAGTGTGAAACTGCCATTATGTTAATGTACTTACTATCATTAAAATTGCCATCAGTCAGCTAAAAGCTACTATTACTTACTATTTAACACAGCTACTAAACTTATTAATTATATTAAACCCTATTTTCAGTTCTCATGCTCAAAAAGTGCTTCTTATGTCGTAAGAACATAAAAGTAAAATTTTCTTCTAAGACTAAGGTAATCAGTCTCAACAGCCAAACATTTTACAGCATATTGCACAATTTTACTGAGCAATAAAATCGTGTACTTAGATGATAAAACTTGTTAAGTATATTATTTTATTTTTTCTACAATTTATTAAAATTCCGTATTTTCTGTCATTAAATTTAGTAAATCATTTCACATAAAATAGGAGTCGATTATCGTTCAAAAATGCTCCGAAATGTTTGACTTGGCAGAAAACCAAGCGTCTGAAATTCTGATCACATGTTGATAATTAAAAATAAAATTAAAAAGTTGGCGGGAATTGGTTATGTGATATGTTCTTTCGCTTTAGGACAATTTCGTAGTGTAAATTGCCGTGAAAAATATAATAATTTTCCTCGCAATCGAAGTGAAAAGCAAAGTGTAGAACAAGGGCATAAATGTCCATTTTTACCCTTGTCTATTATTTTGGGCTACAAAATATTGCCTGGGCTAAAAATGGCTCACTTTATGCCCTTGTTGTACCACTACTATTGTTGAATTACTTTTTATATTATTGTACTTATTATATAATATGAACTTGTAGCTAAAATGTTTCTAAATTATCCTAGGATTGTAGGCATAGGTAGAAATCCGGCTCTGGATATTTGTATCATAGAGTATCGATGATCATTGTGGCATAGATTTGCTTAACTTTTAAATTTAGATATAATTTAAAGCATTTGAAGTTGTTTCAAGTAATCTCATTCCACGATACACGCGAAATTGTGTAGAGTATTGGATAAAGCCAGAGAAATTTAACCCTAAATAGAGCATTATAAATAAATAATTATAATAAAATAAAAAGCCTTTTATTTCCTGTTATTCTGTACAATGAAATCTGCTGTTTGTTAGTAGTTGTTAGTTTATTCCATTCTATTTAATTCTAATTATCTTTTGATAAACAGGAACCCCTTAGGTGAAGGCCTCTTCCAAAGCCCATTCCCCCAAAACCCATTCTTGGTCTGGAGCAATTTTTTGCCAGTTTGGTCCGGCAATTTTTTTGATCTCCTTTTGAATAGTTTTGAACAGTCTAGTAAAAAAGAGTAGAAAATGAAACGCGAGCAACATCGTAGTTTTGTCCCTTTCAAATCAATATATGTGAGGACGAAAAGTGTTGTCCACTACGATGTTGCCACTCAATCCTTTTTCCCTTTTTCTCCTTCCTTTTTCCTGTTGTTTCAATCCTTTTTTGCCAGGCTGTAAAGTGCAAGGCTCTAAAATTTATACCTCCGTGTTGGTACAACAAAATACCCCAATAACACCTCTGGTGTTTCGGGTGTCCATGGGCGGCGGTGATCGCTTACCATCAGGCGACCTGTCTGCTCGTTTGCCTCCTATCCCATAAAAAAAAAAAAAAAATAAATCGCGATAAACCAATTTGCCTCAATAAACGATTTCAGGAAGGCCTTTCATGTTTCTTTCAAGTTTTATGGTCATTTGAGAAAAACCTCCATAAATCTGGGCGTGAGGTGATTCGTTTATTGGATTCTTGGGATACATTTTGTAAACATTATGAGACACGTTCGATTTTTTAAATTTCCCTTACTATCAGGCGACCTGTATGCTCGTTTGACACCTATTTAATTTAAAAAAAAACCTCCATGAACTCTGTTTCCGGCTAGGCGTCCCTACACTACATCTACATGGTTTATTTTTATATTTTATTTTACATTGTTTTGATTTTATTTTGTTTTACAAACCATCTCAAAGTTAAAACACGATTACATTCTGTACGTATTAGTAAACTAAGCTCGTCGTCGTTACAGACGGGCCGCAACTCGACTGCAACTACGCTGCACACTGCAGCTGCACGCCGACGTTACATGACAGGTGACATGCAGTCGGTGTGCAGATGACATGCAAGTGATCTGCATGTGAAAATGTGAATCTTTACCGGCCCTGTTTCTGTAATACATATCTTGTATCAAATAATTGAAATTTTAACAGAGATTATGCATGTAACATTGCACGTTATATTCCACTATAAATGCAATTAAATAAACCAGTCAGAAATTAATGATTTATTTCCCTTCTTTAAGGTTTTACGAAACTTGAATTAACTAATAAGGCATTCTACGGAATAAACTCCGTTCTTATTTCTTCAAATTGACACTTAATAAGAGCTCAAATAAACAAGTGAGACCGAGCCAACTATAAAGCGCTCTCTTGACACAGCCCGACACTTTCTCGCGGTTCTTGGCAAGTCCCGACGTATTTGGTAAAAGGATGTCATTTTTATGACTTGGCACCAAATTTTAACTCTAATCAAAATCTAGTAAAAACCTAGTTTAAGGGCTTGTCTTTTTTATGTAGGATTTTTATTAGAAAGTCTTGGTAGGTACCTATTAAGTTTCGACTAATTCGTTTTGCTATGACCGTCTGTCAGTGTCCGCAAGTCACACCAATATGTTCACCACCGTAGTAGGTGGCTAAAAGACGTAGGTATTTTAATTTTAATGGGTTATGAAACGTAAGTTTTGTCACAAACAACCGGAGTATTTATGCTTCCCATTTTATCACTTAGGCCTGATTTAGACGGCGTGCGAACTCGCATGCGATTTTAGTTACATTGCGGGCTGTTGAGGTTACATACAGTTTTGCACAGCCATCAAACACCGAAATGTAATAAAACTCGTATGCGAGTTCTCGTACCGTCTAAATGGGCCCTTATCCACGTGGATAAGACATCTTTTTAGGGTTCCGTAGTCAACTATAGTTTCGCCATGTCTGTCTGTCTGTCCGTCCGTCCGTCCGTCCGTCCGTCCGTCCGTCCGTCCGCGGATAATCTCAGTGACCGTTAGCACTAGAAAGCTGAAATTTGGTACCAATATGTATATCAATCACGTCGACAAAGTGCAAAAATAAAAAGTGGAAAAAAATGTTTAATTAGGGTACCCCCCCCCCCCTACACGTAAAGTGGGGAGTGATTTTTTTTTCATTGCAATCCTAACGTGTGATACATTGTTGGATAGGTATTTAAAAATGAATAAGGGTTTACTAAAATATTTTCGGAAATAATCGCTCCTAAAAGAAAAAAAAAGTGTGCCCCCCCTCTAACTTTTGAACCATATATTTAAAAAATATGAAAAAAATCACAAAAGTAGAACTTTATAAAGACTTTCTAGGAAATTTGTTTTGAACTTGATAGGTTCAGTAGTTTTTGAGAAAAATACGGAAAACTACGGAACCCTACACTGAGCGTGGCCCGACACGCTCTTGGCCGATTTTTTTTAATTTATTGGAAAAAAATCCCGATTTAAAGTTACAAGTAATCGCCAAACTGTATAACATTTTATTGGCGGTCACTTTCACACTTATAGGTAAATACTTGCCAAAACGTGACGGATGCTTTGTCCACATATAGAAGTGATACAATTTGAAGAAATAGAAATAGAAATCATTTATTCGTGACAAGTGAAAACAGAAATTATTTACACAACACAAAAATATAGGTACATAAGGACTGTATCGTTAAATATGGGGACAACTTTGAGTAGCCGTATTTATTTGCTATTATATTTTTTTCTTATAACAAGACATGGGCTTAATAAGGCACATAATAAGGTACGCATTTTGTCCTAGAAACTCGACGTAAAGCATGTGGTTTAGACAGCATTGACTTAATCCTCCCGAGTACCAATTACGATTTCGGACAAATGCTACTAGAAAATTCACAAAGTGCGTACAAGACGACACAATTGCGAAAAAAAATTGTACAGTGCGAACCTCAATGACACATGATCCACAAAGCAGAATATCTAGACATAGTCTAGCCACTGTTATTTAAAAAAATAAAGTTCATGATCTGTGTATGGCGGCCATTTAGAGAATGTGGCATGGTGCTTACGCTAACTCCGACTTTGATGTCGAATTTAACTATCATACACTGTTTATATCGATCTGGTTTAGGCACTGTTCAAACACCATGAATGTCTATTAGACATTGGCCTATGCCTAATTTTTTTATCTATTTCTCTCATCCTGCTTGTATCAAAAATTTACGGCAAACCGGAACGTTGCTCAAAAATGCATTTTTTTAAATTATATAAATTCACCGCATTTATTCTGCAAGTACCCAATTGAACAACCATGAAGAGGACTCTTAAAAAATATATTTTGGCAGCATATTAACCTTTGTTTGTCGAAATCGTACAAAAAGTCTTTGAGATATTCTCAAATTAAGCCAGATTAGGGGTTGTCCGAAATGTATTTGTTAGACAATGAAAGTACCGTAAAGTCCCTAAAATAAAAAATATATCAGACCTTCTTATATCAAATAGTACTTACCAATACCTTCAGATCATACTCTCGGACCATAATAATACAAAATTATGCACATGTCAACATTTAGACGAGGTTTGTTGTGTCCCTATAATTAACGATACAGTCCTTACATAATAATTGCCACGAAATGGTCCCGACTCAGCATGGTGTTAGCCTGGGAGCAAGTTTTTTAAATTAAATAGGTGTCAAACGAGCATACAGGTCGCCTGATGGTAAGGGAAATTTAAAAAATCGAACGTGTCTCATAATCATAATACGCCGGCTAATCTGATTTATAGAGTAGACAGACAAAATTTTTGTAATTAAACTGAGAATACTCAGTTAAAAACCTGTAAAATCTGTCCATGCGTGTACTTATCTGTCTTCTTATTCGTGTCACTTAGGATTAGGAAATAGGTAAGGTCAATACGGATTGTGTCACAAGGAGAAGTGGGTCTGGCATCCACATTTGGCCTGTTTAAACCAATGATCAGTGCTTATTGAGAGTTCATAAGTTTACCATTAATCGTGAGTAGCAAGTAGCAAAAGTATGAACTCGCATAAAACACCCGTGACAATGAGTAAAAAGGCAAAATGTGAAGGCCAGACACACTTCTCCTTATGACACACATCCGTATTGACCTTACCTATTTCCTAATCCTATTGTATTGACCTTAATTGAAAAATTAACTGAGATAGCCTAATTATAAGAGCGCTTCTCCTATTTTGGCTGTGTGGCAAAAGTAGGAGTAGGTAATCCCTACTTAATATTATAATTGCACAAGTAACTCTGTCTGTCTGTTACACAGAACCGATTTAGATGGAAATTTGTATCGAGATAGTTCAAGTTTCTATGCCGACAAGTCGCATGGCAAATTCCAGTAAGAATATATGTATAATTTGGCCAAGGACTGTCTGAGATAAGATAACTAATCTATTGTCTTTGTCTTTCACTTTATACAATCAGTAGGTATCTAATATTTATTTGTATTCTGACAGTCGACTGTGAGATTGGGGTTCGCGGTGTAGGCGATGGGCTAGCCACCAGTCAAACCAAAAAACAAACCAAGATATATTATGAGATGCAGTACCTCTGTCAAAAATATCGACATCATACTGTGGACGAGATGTTTTTTTTTAAGAAAACCTCAAGGAAATTCGCCCTAAAAACTTCAGTGGGCTCATTTTATTGTATTGTATTGTATTGAAAAGGAACAAAATTGCTTTTAAAGAAGGTATTTATAAGTTCTCATGTCTTCTCCATGATTTGAACTGAATAAAAGTTCTTTTCTGTAGCCAATTCATGAATACTTTAAAAAAAACTCGCTACAGGAGCGAAAATGCTAAAATGGAAAGGAACCCCTTTTCAATTTGGGAATTCTAGTTAAATATACTAGTGATATTAACTAGATTTATTAAAAAAAAAAACATTCAGAACAACTCAGTTAAAAGATATTGCGAAAAACATCTTTAAAATCCAGGTTCCGCTCTCGAATGTTTAATCCTTTAAAACTTAATCAATCGGAAGAAATTTGAGAATCTGAATAACAATGAAATTATCTGTGTCGGACCGTTTAGTTTTTTTGGCTAATTGTTACCAATTTAAATACTACACATTTTTTTGCACCATAATCAATAAGATTGTTTTTGAAAATTTTTGATGGGCTATAGCGTCTTTAAAAATAAGAATATCAAAAAAATCAAAACGGTCCAAACACACAGACACAGATAAAAATAATAATAATCTGTGTTGAAAAGATCAGTGCTCTATCTTCAAAAACCAGGAAGGAAATAGTCGAGAGCGTTTGTATGGAGAATTGACCCCTCCTGTATCGTCTTGTATGGGACGCATCTAATAGAGTTACTGCGTTTCAACTTTGAGTAGCTGTGTGTGATATGAGATTTTTTCAAAGTAGTGACGGATTGCGTGCGTTTCTCCAGAAACTTCCTTTTTCTAAAAGTAGTGCGACGATACGACCTTTTTCAAGAAAAGAGCGTACAATCTTATATCAACGGGTGTCCATGAACCTGTCTGCTCGTTTGCGAATAAAACAATCCGCGAATAACAACCGCTCCAACTAAGCCGTTCAACTCCCTCTGGCCTAAATATCTTGTGAAGTACCCTATTACAGTACCATCAATTAGCAACAAATCCCATTTAAATAACACATTACAAGTTGTTAGTAGTTTAGTGAGCAATGACGCCAGTTTGATCACGACTTACTGGATCCTGCCCCCCTCGGGATCAAATTTCATCTCAATTAAACAACTCACGGCCGTTTCGAACTCGAGTATCGTTCTAGGTGCTTGCCAAGCGTGGGGTAAGGAAAACTAGTACTGTGTGCGTGAATGCACAAATGCTCACGTAACGCTCAAGATAATATCTCTTTCGTAGGTATCTATCTCTATCGCTCTTGCGTATTGGCGCGACAGAGCCAAGACTACATTTCTGCGGCGTTTTGCGTTTACGTCTCTTATGAAAATGAAATGAAATGAAATGAAATGAAATGAAATGAAATGAAATGAAAATGAAAATGAAAATGAAATATTTATTTTTCAAGTAGGCATATTACAATGAGCATATGAACGTCAAATAAAGCTACGCCGGCTCTAACCCTACGCCTCAGCCTCGAGAAGATTTCAGTCCCCCTCAGTTGGGAGGGGGTATCCACTATGGGACCGGCAAGAAATAACATGTGTTTCGCTGTAGTTTCCGTAAGCTCCCTGTCGATCTTCTGTAGTGATGGGCCCCGTAGCCGAATGGCATTTCTGCGACGCGAAACGAAATCGAAACGCCGCAAAAAGGTTGTCTGGCTCTGTCGCGCCAATACGCAAGAGCGATAGAGATAGATATAGCCGAAAGAGATATTATCGTGAGCGTTTCTTGAGCGTTTGTGCATTCGACTACGAACACAGATTGCGTTTCGATCGCCACGAAGTGTCAACTTTGGCTGAAGTTACGCCTGTTAGTATTAGTTATACTAGACTACTGTAGCAACCATGAGTTTTTAACACACAAACTCGATAGCGAAAGTAGTCGCGGCAAATGCTAAAAAGCTAAATTAGCATACTAGTCAAAAAGCTAAAAGAAAATTTAGCGTAACGCTCGCATACGTATCGAGAATACACGGCCAGCGCAGTTGTGTCATCGAAGGTGGGCAAAAGGGGGGTTGTAAGTAATTAGTTACACGTACACTATTTGGTGACATTTCTCATAATCGTGTAATACGCATGTTGGCGGTTTTTAGGGTTCATAGACATAGACATAGACATTTTATTAATAATATTATAAATATTACACGTTCATCAATAAAATTATTTAACAGCAATTAAATTAAGATTAATACAATTTCAGTCTAATTATAATTTCGAATATTTAATTGAAAGATGCATTCATTGATTATATTACATATGATATGTCATTTAAATTTGTTAATTTGATTTTATACATAATTATTATTTTATTCTAATATAAGTTATTTGGTAGGTCAAAGAACTCTTTTATGTCATAGAAGGAGTATTCTAAGAGCCATCTTCTTAACTTGGGTCTTACCCAAGGTAGTCATTTTTCACTTTTTAATTTTTGAAATGTACAAATTTTTTATTAGCCTTATTGACATGTAGACCGTTATTACCTTTTTGATGATTCTGAAATTCTAATGAAACACGGTGAATCATTTAAAACTCAATTTGTTTATATTTGTTTTAAATACTTTAAAAGTACAAAGTATAATTTGTACTTCAATGGAATAGTAACGATAATAAATTGAATATTAAAGGAGAAAGGAAGAAAACCGAACGCAATTTCGGGTACACATTTTATTAGTGCGCTCGAGATTTTATGAGCGGGCTGATGCCTAAATAAAAAGAGGAATCTTCATATACAGACAGTCCCTTTGTCATTTTTTACGGTGGGCTGTCAAAAGCTTTTACGATTTATCTATAGCTATCCTTGGCAAAGACAATGATAGAAAAGAATGTATGAAGAAAGTATAAAATATACCTACAATTGTCCTACATGCTAACCACCTTCCGATTTCGACAGAAATCGCAGTTAGCGTGTCCTGTCCTGAACAATAGGTACAGTAAATAACACAGCTGTGAATACAGATAAAGTGCCAAACATATGTATACAGATCTTTATTGTCTTTACATATTTTTGGCACTTTGTCTGTATTCACAGATGTGTTGTTGACTGTACGAGTACTAGAATCTTATACTTTTAAACGAGCAATTCTTGTATATTTATTTATTTATTTATATATACCGAAGATCTCGGAAACCGCTCTAACGATTTCGCTGAAATTTGTTATGTGGGGGTTTTCGGGGGTGAAAAATCGATCTAGCGTAGCCTTAGATCTCGGAAAACGCGAATTTTCGAGTTTTCATGAGTTTTTCTTTCGCGTTAGTAAACGTAAAATATGGTCGTTAATTTCGCCGCGCGCGCATCGATTCCGCTTAGCTCAGTCGTACGAGGTCGGTCTAACGTACGCAGATAGATCGTAGCTAGGTGTCAGGGTTTCGAATCCCGGCCAGAAATTAAGTTTTTGTTTTTTGTTTTTTTTTTTTTGTATTTATAAGAGTTTTTTTTTTTATCTAAAGACGTGATATATTAAAATAGAACCGAGCGAAACTCGGTCGCCCAGATATTGTAGTATGAAACGAGATACAACAATATTAAAAATATCGTAAATTGATACAAATCATACAAACTACCATAATGTAAAATACCCTATAATGGACGGTGATGCCATTATGGACAAAAAAACACAAATCCTTAAATTTTTAAGTATCTAAAATTAGTTTCTAAAAACTGACGGCATTGTACCATAAACAAGAGTCATAGAGCTGCTTAATTTTGAAGTTTTAATTTAATTCAGTTAATTTCTGAAGGATTTGGCGGCAAGATCAAAGTCATCAGTTTACTGAAAAAATATCAGGAGGCCGATTTTTGAGTCTCACTGTCACTAAAATACTGGTTGAAAACGGTGAATTGCCTATTATTTTCAGTGACAATTTTCTGAATTCGAACGCCGTGAGACTCAAAAATCGGCCCCCAGGACGAATTCTTAGTAATGTTGCTAACAGGGTTGAGTTCATTTATAAATTAATAAAAAATAATACTCGGTGTAAACTTGAATGAGTTTTACTTACTGCATTAACCATGAAATAAGGTATAAAACATACTAGTTTGTTACTCCAAAGATAAAAATAAATAGTGTTAATTTTGAGAGTGTCTATAACTGGAACCGGAAAACTGCGTACCTCCTATGATGGACAAGGAACAATTTACGAAACCAAAATTTACAAGAAACAATCCTTTGTTAAAATAATCCAAACTAATTCAGTGTCCAATACCAATGAACGATAAATGTAGGTTTTTAGGTTTTACACTTGACCCTAACTTAAATTGGAAACACCACGTGGACTCGCTGTGTGGCAGGCTTGGTAGTGCAGTGTTTGCACTACGTAAGCTCAAGCCGTTGATTTCCCGTGATGCCTTAAGGCAGGTGTACTTCTCACATTTCCACTCGCTTATGGCTTATGGTGTGATTCTGTGGGGAAACTCGACTGATGCTGAGAGAGTGTTACGCATGCAAAAACGGGCGCTAAGAGCTATGCTTGGCCTCAATCAGAGGCAGTCCTGCAGAACCTTGTTCTCAGAACACCAAATAATGACACACTACTCTCAGTATCTTTATGAGGTAATAATGTATACGCGAAGAAACCTGGGACAGTTTAGACGAGTGGAAGTGAAGGGAAAGTGCCTTCGAAGCACGAGAAAACTTTGTACAGTGCCGCGTCGCACAGCACTACAAGCAAAAAACGCACGAGTCATAGGGCCCACCTATTATGAGCACCTACCCGCTGACATAAAAAATGAAAAAAATGAGGAAAGGTTCGGATGAAGACTGAAGAACCTTCTGTTGGAAAAGGAACTATACTCAGTAAAAGAATACATGCAAATAATAAAATAAATTATGGACGATTTTTCTTAGACATTAATTATTTTCTATTATAATTTTAATATTGACATTGATATGTACTAATTATAGTACTACAACTTTACTCTTACATTTCCGTAATTTATTTTTTATTATTTCTCATTATTCATTATTCATTATTCTATATTGTATTATTGACATTGGTTATTTTTGATTTGTACTATGTAGTACTAAACCTGTATAATTTTAGAACAAAACGGGACTTAATCGCGTAAACACTTACATTTATATTAGGCCCGACGTTTCGAACATCACATTATGTTCGTGGTCACGGGTGTCTGTCTACCCGTGACCACGAACGTGACACGAAAAAACTACCCGTGACCTGTATTTATTTTATTTTTACCAATATGACATTTTAATATTTTTTTGTTCACACTACTTTTTTCCATTTTTATTTGTAATTTTAATTTTATTATTTCTTTTGTAACGATCGTTATACGAATAGTAATATAAGCTGAAATGTAAATTTTAATTGTGTGAAATTTGTATAAACGAGATAAATAAACTAAACTAAACTAAACTAAACTAATTTTATTTGGGGCATATAAAATTGACTCATTGAGTATCAGTTGGCTTTTAAAATATTTTTTTTTACTTATTTCACTGTCCATAATGGGGGATCCATTACTGGAGAACTGCCGTCCATTATTGGAGAAAAAACACCTCGTTTTAATTTGTTAACTATGATGGAACCAATGGGAGTATCTATTCTACAATACGCTTGAAATGTAAAAGAAGGATAAGACATTCAAGTTTTTAGTGGCTTAGTGGTATAATTTTTACATGTATCAATGAAATATCAAAAATAGGCAAAATTTTAGGCAAATCTTAAACTGTCCATGATTGGGTTCGTTACCTTACGTATCCCTTTGTTTTACATTGACGTACTGATAGATTAAATATAACTTAAGAAAATATATCTTGTATGACTTCTTCTGGACAACTTAGGCAAGTAAAAACCGGCCAAGAGCGTGTCGGGCCACGCTCAGTGTAGGGTTCCGTAGTTTTCCGTATTTTTCTCAAAAACTACTGAACCTATCAAGTTCAAAACAATTTTCCTAGAAAGTCTTTATAAAGTTCTACTTTTTTGATTTTTTTCATATTTTTTAAACATATGGTTCAAAAGTTAGAGGGGGGGGGACGCACTTTTTTTTCCTTTAGGAGCGATTATTTCCGAAAATATAAATATTATCAAAAATCGATCTTAGCAAACCCTTATTCATTTTTAAATATCTATCCAACAATATATCACACGTTAGGGTTGGAATGAAAAAAAAAATCAGCTCCCACTTTACATGTAGGGGGGGTACCCTAATAAAACATTTTTTTCCATTTTTTATTTTTGCACTTTGTCGGCGTGATTTATATACATATTGGTACCAAATTTCAGCTTTCTAGTGCTAACGATTACTGAGATTATCCGCGGACGGACGGACGGACGGACGGACGGACGGACGGACGGACGGACAGACAGACATGGCGAAACTATAAGGGTTCCTAGTTGACTACGGAACCCTAAAAAAGGGGAAGTAATGTTGGCCTCAAGTAAGTATGAAGTATAAGTTTTCATCAAAGTTCTATCGACTGGCAGGAGTGGACGGCAAACAAATTCAATGATCACAATAAAGTTATGGAAAACTTCCGGGGGTGCCTCGAGGAAAATCAAAGTTAGGTAACGCGGATGCATGTGCCGTGGGTATTTCAAATATAAGGGATTTTATTTATACAACTTTGCTGTGTACAGTCGACTACAAAGATATGTATATGTCGCAGGGAAATGGCCAAAACAGAGATTTCATCAAATCTCTAAGGGATATGATCAAATCACGCAAGATGCCAAAATGGCGAATCCATTTCATCATTTATCTAGAAAATTTCAGTCATTTGACTAAATCCCTGACTCTGTTTAGTGAAATCACAAAATCGGCCAATAGACACGCCACGTTTCGTCATTTCACTAGATTTGTTTAGGGATTTGATAAAATCCCTGAACCACGGCAGTAAGTTGACGAAACGAACTCAAAAAGTCAATTTCTTTTAACATTTCGCTAAACGAATTTAGGGAAATGATAAAGTCTTAACTGAAATATGGTATACATATAATAAATATGGTGATTTGATCAAATCTCTGGACAGGTTTCGTCGCGAAATGATAAAACAAGTTGACTTTATAAGCTCGTTTCGTCAACTTACTGTTGTGGTTCAGGGATTTTATCAAATCGCTAAACAAATCTAGTGAAATGACAAAACGTGCCATGTCTATTGGGCGATTTTGTGATTTCACTAAACAGAGTCAGGGATTTAGTCAAATGACTGAAATTTTTTAGAGAAATGATGAAATGGATTCGCCATTTTGACATCCTGCGTGATTTGATCATATCCCTTAGAGATTTGATCAAATCTCTGTTTTGGCCATTTCCCTGCGACATATACACTTTTTCACCTTATTGCATTGTAATAAGGTGTAAAAGTGGACACATCTCTTTGTAGTCGACTGTACAACCCAACTGATCAAACCATTGAAAAATATTAGAGCCCAATTATACGATGTGAGAGCCCGTGTGCGAATTTTATTAGATCGCTGTATTTGATAGTGTTGAATTGTATGAAACCTCAAGAGTCCGCAACAACATTGCTTGCGAGTTTGCGTTCCATCTAAATACGCTTTTTGAGTTCAATAGTAAATCTATCTACTAGAGCGTTTTTCAAACTGTAGGCGGCGAAGCCTGTTCCTGTCGTAAAGCTATGGGCTCGCGCCATGAAAAATATTACAAATAAAATGGTAGTTAAGACAATCTTCTACAGTAAGAAACTGGCCCGTAAATAAATTCCCTCAAAATTTGCGAAAATAATTAATTATAAAACATATCTCTAATAAAACACAATCATCATGGTTGCGATAAGTCCGCGTGTCGGAAAGTCGGCTTGGGAACCGCCGGAACTTGACACGCTTCAATTAAAAGTTCAAAACTTTCCTTTGAAGGTCGTTCAGCCCGAACTCACACCATAAAAGAATTGAAAACCACAATATCGCAACCTCTTCTTCTTCCTTGCGTTATATTGTCACGGCTCGCGGCAGCCTGTGGTTCGCATTGTCAACTAACCCCAATAATTGGCGTAGGCCCTAGGTTTTACGAAAGCGACTGCTATCTGCTTCCACCCCAGAAGTTATTAGGCCTTGTTGGGATTAGTTTGGTGCCTTTACCATGTTTTACGTTGCCGAAAATACCTAAGTTCTAAAAACCGCTACCAACTAGTGCCTACTAGGGCATTTTCAGAATTTGGGACCTCCTAATTAGCGTAAATTGTTAACAAAAAATAACTCACTGTCAGTTTTGTGACGACACTTGAGCATAAAATTGTCTAAAAATTTACTTTTTTCACATTCTGAATGTGAAAAATTCTGAACAATATTTTTATAGAAATGGTGTTTTAAGCCGAGGAGCCGGGAAATTTTTAACATTTAATTTCGTAATTGTTGACTTTGTGTCTGGGATTCCAACGGGTACGATAAAACAAAAGTGCAATTAACATTGACCTAATTAATTTGAAGCCAGAATCATGTCTTCGCGGGATTCTTTCACGACTCGCCCGAGGGAGCGAGTCGTTAGCCTTTTATTTTTATGATGAAGAAAGTGGACATAAAGAGTGAAATGAACGCTTGTTTAAAATTGCTCTTTTGTTCAGTGGGTAGGTACTGTACAGTGGCCTATTTCAAAACTGTGACATTAACACTTGTGCCTATTTCTGAGTTGATAAGTAACATTATAAAGCCCACTTGCACCAACCACTTAAGACGATACGGTAGGGGTCAATTCTCCATACAAACGCTCTCGACTATTTCCTCCCTGGTTTTTGAAGATAGAGCAATGATTTTTTCAACACAGATTTTTATTATTTTTATCTGTGTCGGACCGTTTTGATTTTTTTGATATTCTGCTTTTTAAAGAGTCTAGAAGCCAATCAAAAATTTCCAAAAACGGCCTTTTTCATTGTGGCGCAAAAAAGGTGTGATACTCAAGATTAGTAACAATTAACCAAAAAAGCTAAACGGTGCGACATAGATTATTTCATTGTTATTCAGATTCTCAAATTTCGTTCCGATTGATTAAGTTTTGAAGGAGGAAAGAGCCGAGAGCGGAACCTCGATTTTAAAGATTTTTTTGAAATATCTTTTGACTGAGTTGTTCTTAATGGACAATTTTTTTTCGATAAATCTAGTTAATAACACTTGTATATTTAACTAAAATTTCCAAGTTAAAAGGGGGCTCCTTTCCATTTTAGCATTTTCGCTACCGTATCCTCTTAACTCAGTTTTAGTGGGCTGTCATCTGTCAAATTCCATATAAAATGGTGGGTTAAACCTAGGGTTAACCCTCCATTTTCGTTCGTGCAAGTGGCCCTTACTCAGCGTAAATATTTCCGAAGTAAATATTACCTTTGGCAAAGTGTCAATTGTCACAGTGGTGAAAAAAGCCACAGTATAGTCCACAACAGATATACTGGTGCGCCTGAAGAGCTCTAAAATAATATATATAACCACGTAATCGACCCCCTTCACAATAATGGCGTGTTCAGATGACCGCAGGATTAAGCTTATGAAAATGTATATTTTTAAATTTTACTTCACTTTATGTACATGTTGGCTTAGGGGAACGAATCCATCAGCTAGGTCTTAGGTCAGCTTAGGCCCTAGGCTTATATCTACAGCTGCAGCTCTCGGCCGGCTGCTTCCCAACGTGGGTGAGCCAAATGCTACGTGTAGACTCCTATACTCTCGTGTTCTGCGAAGTATGGCCTTATATGGCGCTCCCATATGGGTAGATGCCCTTTCTGCTGAAAATAGAGCGCTGCTTCGCAGACCACAGAGGGCAATATCCATAAGAGCCATACGGGGGTATTGTACGGTTTCTTTTGCGGCGGCGACGGTCTTGGCTGCAGACCCCCCCTGGGATCTTCAGGCACAGATTCTCGCGAATGTTCACCGCTACAGAGCTGAAAGAAGGGCAGCAGCAGAATTCCTGGACGGAGATGAAGTAAGAAACATCCGGGCATTAGCCCAGACGGAAACACTTCGCCAATGGAGAGTAGAGCTCGACACCGCAAAATATGGGCGGAACACAATTGACGCCGTATTGCCGCACCTGGAACGCTGGGTAGGAAGGAAGCAAGGCACGCTAACTTTCCACATGGTGCAGATACTTACTGGCCATGGGTCTTTTGGTAAATACCTGCACCGAATAGAGAGGGAAGAATCCCCCATGTGTCATGAGTGTGGCGCATTAGTAGATACGCCCCGTCATGTTCTCGAAGAGTGCCCTGCATGGGGGCCCCAGCGGGCCAGCCTGCAGGCAATAATAGGTACAGACCTCTCGCTGCAAAGGATTGTGAAGTCTATGCTTGACAGCGAGGAGGCATGGACGGCGATGGTCTCCTTCAGCCATTATGTTATGTCGCAGAAGGAGACAGCGGAACGTGCGCGCGAGAACGACCCTGACGCGCACCCACTCCGCCGTCGACGGGCTGGCGGCAGAGCCAGGCGCTACGCGCACCTGATGCCTCCGCCGTAATGGGCTGCGCGGTGCTCCGGGGGAGTACCCGTGCCTAAACGCCCACGCGAATGGGGGTGCCTGCCCAACTGGCGCCCAAACTGCATGCGGCCAGTAGGCCGCCCGCCGGGGTGTACGTGGTGGAATGCTTGTAGTGACCCTGCGACACTCCTCCCAAGGCGGAGACGGAATTCGTTGGTGGTTTTAGACGGTAGTCCTACACTGGTTAGTCCGTCATCACCACTGGTCCCCCGGACAAGGTGGCATGCGTAAATGCATTTCCCCAACGTTAAAAAAAAAAAAGGAGTTTATGGAGTTAATTAGAAGATTGGCTGTATATAAATAAGATCTGTGTGCGTAGCCTAATGCATAAACGCTCACGAAACGCTCACGATAATATCTCTTTCGTAGCTATCTATCTCTATCGCTCTTGCGTATTGGCGCGACAGAGCCAGACTACATTTCTGCGGCGTTTCGCGTCGCACAAATGCCATTCGGCTACGAGGCCTGAAAGCTGTTTGACAGTGTGAACCATACGGTCTCGTCTCGTCTTATTAACATTTTTACATGAAAATGTTTCTGTTTTGATACAATTTACCTTATAAAAACTTCCATAATTATTTTGTACACTGTTGCATGATACTAAAGAAGACTGCAGCATCACGTTCACCGGAAATTGTGTTGAAACAGTTTAGGGACTTGGGTTTCTGCTGCGGAAATGCGTTTACTGTTAAATATAGTACTTAAACTAAATCTTTTATTTATTTTGCTTCTTAGGTTAAGCTTTTTATAATATGAATATAAAAGTAAAATACAAAAACACATACAAAACAATATAAAAAACATATAAACACATTATAAAAAACCTAACCTAGGGTGCCGCCAGCAGCGGGGCAGGGCCCAAGCTGCCGGTGGTTAGGGCTGCAGAGAGAGGAACCGTCGGACTAAACTAAATCTTTATTGTTGTATTTTGGAAATTATTTTTCCCCTCACTAGCTTGGAAACACGTGTTTTGTCCTTCAATACCAGCGGGTAAAAACGCATTTTATCCACTAGTGGATAAAGTAATTAGACCTTGAATATAGTCATTTTTTATGCTTTAAAATTAATAAAAGTGAGTGAATCTAGTGATGACGATGATTTACCACCTGTGGAACTACTGGAAGCAGTGATAAACGCGCTTTTTGCGTTGTACTTTCCTCGCTATAGTGAGGGGAAAAGTTTTGTGTTACACTCGGGTGCAAATGTATTTTACTTCTCGTGTGTTAAAAAACTCGCAAGTTCAGGATTCTATTCTCGAACCACTCGCTTCACTCGTGGTTCAACTATAGAATCCTTTCACTTGCTCGTTTTTCAATTCCACACTCGCCGTTAAAATACAACTTTGCACCCTTGTATAACAAATAACTATTCTTTCTTCTTTTTCAGTACAAGGTTACTTCTTAAGTTTAAGATTGTGGACATTACAATATTAGGTAAGTAATAAGTAATATTAACAAGTGCGTTAAGCGAAAAAACTTTGTTTATTTATTTATTTATTTATTTATTTGAAAACATATTTCAATGACATTACAGATAAATCCAATGCGTCATGAAATTAAATAATAAAAAAAACATTACAAAGAATAAAAGTATTATAACTAAACAATTGATTTGGGCGATGACGAAACAGCGTGGCTCCGTTGCGTCGTTTGCCCCGGTGTAGGATTCGGCAAGTTGCCCCGGAACCGCCGAAAAAGCACACCTTTCGGCCAGAAGTCTGCGCTCGCGATGGTGTCCTGCAGCGGCCGCGGCACGCGCACCACGAACGAACTGAAGTGCACGTAATGACGCGACTGTAGCTGGTGTACCCTCAGCGTGTAGCCAGTCTTCCGGCGCACGTACTCCACCACATCCCGTAGACCAGAATTAACCGGCTCTGCGGTGCCACACAGAGTCTTACGAGGTGCCCTGCGCGCCTTCTTCTTCCGTTCCACCAGTGTGAATCCCTCCTTATCGACTTTAGCGCGGGAGGAATTCTCTTCCACTGGTTCTTCACACCCCTTATTAGGTGCATTGACCCGGCTGGCTGCGACAAGCTGTGTTTGTTATATGTATCTGTGTAAATATACTATATGTATACATAAATACTACTTTTGATTCGTTTTAAGCAGTTTTACAACGTTTGAAGTGACCGAAATGAATAGTTTCGAAATGTACATCTAGAATTTCAATCCATGGTTTAGGCTGTTAGTGCGACCGAAGCTCGGTTGCTAATTGGCAACAAATTTGCGTCAAAATATCATAACATCGGATACGCTTGAATATTGCGTCAAAACGCAATGACCCTACACGTATTGAATTGACTATGCTCGGTAATATAGTAGTAATTCATTTAAAAGTAGCGTAGCCCTATATTTCAGGGACCTTTGACCCAAATAAATTTATGCCGGGTAAACTGGGGCTAACATATACTCAACATACTCTAAACATAGATAAAGTGAAGGAGATTTAAAGTGAACATCGTGTCGTGTCTGGTGCCGTAGCCGAATGGAATTTCTCCGACGCGAAACGAAAACGAAACGCCGCGAAAGGTAGTCTGGCTCTGTCGCGCCAATACGCAAGAGCGATAGAGATAGATATCTACGAGCGTTTCGTTTCATGAGCGTTTGTGCCAGTCGGCTACGCACCCAGGCTGTCAAGGAAAAGGTCGAAGAAAGACATGCCTTGAGGTTGCTTCATGGCCCTGTCATCTTAAGATCAAAATGGCTATCAACACAGAATGAGAGAAAATAAGCTTGGTGTTTGCGCCTTAATTAAAAAACCTTTTTTAACATATTATGGCCTCCTTGTCGGATGTTGTCGACAAGGAGTTGATATAAAGAAATAAAGTGACAGTAAGTCAGTGTCACGACAGAAAGAAAAACGCATTATCGTATAATACATATGTTGCGAAGATTAATTCATTTATATAATTAAAGAGGATCCTCAAAATAAATAAAATACATTCAAATAAACAACCTAAGTACCTATATCAGTGAGGACACTCGCCAAGGAGGGAACTAGTGACCAATACTTAGGTGATATTACTTAGGTAAGTTATTCCACAGCCCCACTTGGTATAAAGTTTCATTGTAGCATTCTAAACGTTTCTCTAAAATACATGTATATATGCTTAGATCATTTTTAGCATCATAAGTTATTTAACCCTTAATTGGGCATGAGAATGTCAAAATTTAGTCAATTTAGAAATCTGTCAAAGACTACTTGTGTCCAATTGAGGGTCTTTTGTGTAAAAATAGTTTTACTGTGAATATTAAAAATTAAAATAGTATATTATATAACGGTAACGTTATGAAGGCTATAAAAGTTGAGTACCGCGGTTAGGCCACGAAGGCTTGCCGAGTATATTATTTTAATATTTGACGACCGGTCTGGCTCAGTCGGTAGTGACCCTGCCTGCTAAGCCGCGGTCCTGGGTTCGAATCCCGGTAAGGGCATTTATTTGTGTGATGAGCACAGATATTTGTTCCTGAGTCATGGATATTTTCTACTAGCTTTTACCCGCGGCTTCGCCCGCGTAATAAAAGTATTCTTATTGAAACGTTTACAAAAAATAAGATTTTCATTTGGATCCGTAGGTTTCTTTGTAGGTACATCTGTCCGCGATTATTTTGATTAAGGTAAAGCGGGGCAATTCTCGACTGGAGGGCCATTGTAACTGATCTATTTGCTGTACGGTCCGGTTTTGGCTGACTGTACCTTACACCTATTGTTTTTAAAGAAATTCTTGCAATGATTGTAGAATTGTTACACAGCGACCACAGCGTAGGTAGTAGGTACGAATATGTATGTATTTTACCTATATAAATATTTATACTGGGGAAACTTCATACAACCCACATAGACAGTATCTCGACGCTATGGTCGGTAGGGTAAAAAGTACTTCCTTGCATTATCGCTTACAATTTTTTCCGTTTTGCTTATACTTATTGCAAACGTAAACATATAAAAGGCAAGCAAACAACGATCTTCTTACAGCACATTGAATGTAATAGTTATTACGGATGCAGGATACTCGCCGATGCTTACTTACTAATACCTTCCCACTGAGCCACCTGCATTTTACACTGCCTAGATATCGATTGCCGACCGATTATTCCGACCCCAATCCCTATTCTTATCCCCGTCCCTATCTCTATCTTTGTCCCCGTCCCTATCTCTATCTTTGTCCCCGTCCCTGTTCCCGTCCCGTCTCTGTCCCCGTCCCTCCCCTATCCCTATCCCTATCCCTATCCGTATCCCTATCCCTATCCCTATCCCTATCCCTATCCCTATCCCTATCCCTATCCCTATCCCTATCCCTATCCCTATCCCTATCCCTATCCCTATCCCTATCCCTATCCCTATCCCTATCCCTATCCCTATCCCTATCCCTATCCCTATCCCTATCCCTATCCCTATCCCTATCCCTATCCCTATCCCTATCCCTATCCCTATCCCTATCCCTATCCCTATCCTATCCCTATCCCTATCCCTATCCCTATCCCTATCCCTATCCCTATCCCTATCCCTATCCCTATCCCTATCCCTATCCCTATCCCTATCCCTATCCCTATCCCTATCCCTATCCCTATCCCTATCCTATCCCTATCCCTATCCCTATCCCTATCCCTATCCCTATCCCTATCCCTATCCCTATCCCTATCCCTATCCCTATCCCTATCCCTATCCCTATCCCTATCCCTATCCCTATCCCTATCCCTATCCCTATCCCTATCCCTATCCCTATCCCTATCCCTATCCCTATCCCTATCCCTATCCCTATCCCTATCCCTATCCCTATCCCTATCCCTATCCCTATCCCTATCCCTATCCCTATCCCTATCCCTATCCCTATCCCTATCCCTATCCCTATCCCTATCCTATCCCTATCCTATCCCTATCCCTATCCCTATCCCTATCCCTATCCCTATCCCTATCCTATCCCTATCCCTATCCCTATCCCTATCCCTATCCCTATCCCTATCCCTATCCCTATCCCTAACCCTATCCCTATCCCTATCCCTATCCCTATCCCTATCCCTATCCCTATCCCTATCCCTATCCCTATCCCTATCCCTATCCCTATCCCTATCCCTATCCCTATCCCTATCCCGATCCCTATCCCTATCCCTATCCCTATCCCCACCCCTACCCCCACCCCCACCCCTACCCCTACCACTATCCCTACCCCTGTCCCTATCCCTATCCCTATCCCTATCCCCACCCCTACCCCTACCACTACCCCTACCCCTATCCCAATCCCAATCCCAATCCCAATCCCAATCCCAACCCCAATCCCAATCCCAATCCCTATTCTATCCCTATCCCTATCCATATCCCTAACCCTATCCCGTTCCTGTCCCTGTCCCTGTCCCTGTCCCTGTCCCTGTCCCTGTCCCTGTCCCTGTCCCTGTCCCTGTCCCTGTCCCTGTCCCTGTCCCTGTCCCTGTCCCTGTCCCTGTCCCTGTCCCTGTCCCTGTCCCTGTCCCTGTCCCTGTCCCTGGCCCTGTCCCTGTCCTTGCCCCTGTCAAATTATCATGCTAGGAGGTGAACTTTGAAAAATCCTTTCTTAGTGCTCCTCTAAGGAACTTCCGTGTCAATTTGAAATCTCTTGAACCAGAAGTAAAGATAAAAACTAAAGCTATACTTATGGCTATTTTGGATATTTTAACCCCACAACAGGGAGAAAATGCACAACAACAGGGGAGAAAATTTCTTTTCCACCTCATTAGATTTTAAAATCGTTGTATTTATCATGATCAGCGGCCGGATAAACCATAAAAACGATACCCATATTGTGTTTTTGACTTTACCCCCTTGGCACCCCTTTAGGGGTCAAATTTTCAAAAAACCTGAAACATGTATTTAGTCATAATATGTCTTTAGGAATCCTCCTGTGAAGTTTCGAATAAAATAGTCAAACTAATCTTGTTTCCCCATACAAACTTTGAACCCCCATTTCACCCTTTTAAGAGGAGAATTTTGAAAAATTCTTTCTTAGTGCTCCTCTACGCCATATAAGGAACCTATGTGCCAAATTTGAAATCTCTAGGACCAGCGGTTTCGGCTGTGTGTTGATATATCAATCAGTCAGTCAATATCTTCTTTTATATATTTAAACCCCATTGCACCACAACAGGGGAGAAGGTATTTATTTCACTTCCGCCTCGTTAGATTTTAAAAACGTTGTATTTATCGTGATCAGCGACCCGATAAACCATAAAAACTATACCCATATTGATTTTTTTACTTTATCACCCCCTTTTCACCCTTTTAGGGGTTAAATTTTCAAAAAACCTGAAACACGTATTCAGTCATATGTCTTAAGGAATCTTCCTGTGAAGTTTCGAATAAAATAGTCAAACTAATCTTGTTTTCCCATACAAACTTTGAACCCCCATTTGACCCCCTTAGGAGGTGAATTTTGAAAAATCCTTTCTTAGTGCTCCTCTACACCATATAAGGAACCTACGTGCCAAATTTGAAATCTCTAGGACCAGCGGTTTCGGCTGTGTGTTGATATGTCAGTCAGTCAGTCAATATCTTCTTTTATATATTTTTTTTGATATTTAAACCCCATTGCACCACAACAGGGGAGAAGGTATTTCACTTCCGCCTCGTTAGATTTTAAAAACGTTGTATTTACGACCCGATAAACCATAAAAACGATACCCATATTGATTTTTTGACTTTATCACCCCCTTTTCACCCTTTTAGGGGTTAAATTTACAAAAAACCTGAAATACGTATTCAGTCATATGTCTTAAGGAATCTTCCTGTGAAGTTTCGAATAAAATAGTCAAACTAATCTTGTTTCCCCATACAAACTTTGAACCCCCATTTGACCCCCTTAGGAGGTGTATTTTGGAAAATCCTTTCTTAGTGCTCCTCTACACCATATAAGGAACCTACGTGCCAAATTTGAAATCTCTAGGACCAGCGGTTTCGGCTGTGTGTTGATATGTCAGTCAGTCAGTCAATATCTTCTTTTATATATTTTTTTGATATTTAAACCCCATTGCACCACAACAGGGGAGAAGGTATTTCACTTCCGCCTCGTTAGATTTTAAAAACGTTGTATTTATCGTGATCAGCGACCCGATAAACCATAAAAACGATACCCATATTGATTTTTTGACTTTATCACCCCCTTTTCACCCTTTTAGGGGTTAAATTTTCAAAAAACCTGAAACACGTATTCAGTCATATGTCTTAAGGAATCTTCCTGTGAAGTTTCGAATAAAATAGTCAAACTAATCTTGTTTCCCCATACAAACTTTGAACCCCCATTTGACCCCCTTAGGAGGTGAATTTTGAAAAATCCTTTCTTAGTGCTCCTCTACACTATATAAGGAACCTACGTGCCAAATTTGAAATCTCTAGGACCAGCGGTTTCGGCTGTGCGTTGATATGTCAGTCAGTCAGTCAGTCAGTCAGTCAGTCAGTCAGTCAGTCAGCTTCTTCTTTTATATATTTAGATGTATATAAGTATGTATTTATCTATTTAAGTATGTATATCGTCGCTTAGCACCCATAGTACAAGCTTTGCTTAGTTTAGGGCTAAGTTGATCTGTGTAAGGTGTCCCCAATATTTATTTATTTATTTATTTATTTACGATTGTATACTATACTTTTTCTACGACAGCCACATACATACCTATTCGAGAATAATAAAATGAGTTAGTTACTTACTTCATGTAATGAATGGGAATATTTGTGTGGATCGTCGTAGCATTGAGTATTCTGTCCACAATGTTGATGGCGAGAACTTGTTGCACAATTCTTCAAAATATGCCAACAACGCCGTTTCAGAGAAAGTTGAAACATTTTTTTGCAATTTCCATGTCAAAACAATCATAACATTTTTGGTACGCTTTATCTGACTTTTCATGTAACAAATTGTCAGTCACTTTGAGCGCCCATAGCCTTGATTTCTTCGGAAGTGCATTTTTCACCAGAATCACTCATAATTACTTATGTTTTTGCACAATAACGTCGAATTAAAACAAACTACACACCACCAAAATAGTTCAAATAGTTTCGTGATAAGTTTACAAATGTCAAACATACCATAGACAAGAGAAATAGAAAATAAGCCGGTTTTCAATTACGAAAAATGTGGTTGCGTTCAAGAATATTTAAATGTCGAATGTAAAATTATTGGATAAACTTATGATTTTTGCCTTTGTTTTGCAATATCTAATATGTAAAACGCATTTAAGTTTATTTTTTCATCTTGATTTAAATTATGAACCTAAATATTTTATTATTTATTAAAAGTTACTTATTACTGTAAATGAAAACATACCTGATAAATGGAAGTTGTGCTTTTAAAAAAAAATTAACAGAACTCCTATATTCATATGATTACTGCTAGCAGTAATCCTATGAACCTATAGACAAATAGACTTTCTCATCGTTACTCAAATGAACTTAATTTGGATACCGCTGACAATAATCTAATTGACAGATTTAAGTGCTGGAGTAGAAAAATAGTTATTTGTTATACAAGGGGGCAAAGTTGTATTTTAACGCCGAGTGTGGAATTGAAAAACGAGGAAGTGAAAGGATTGTATAGTTGAACCACGAGCGAAGCGAGTGGTTCGAGAATAGAATCCTGAACTTGCGAGTTTTTTAACACACGAGAAGTAAAATACATTTGCACCCGAGTGTAACACAAAACTTTTCCTCTCACTATAGCGAGGAAACTACAACGCAAAAAAATGCGTTTATCACTGCTTCCAGTAGTTCCACAGGTGGTAATCATCTTTATTACTAGATTCACCTACTTTTGTCAATTTTAAAGCAGTTAATTTGACTTTATTCAAGGTCAAATTACTTTACCCACTAGTGGATAAAATGCGTTTTTACCCGCTGGTATTAAAGGACAAAACACGTGTTTCCGAGCTAGTGAGGGGAAAAATAAATTCTGATGTTAAATTTCTGACTATACTATGTATTAAGCAAACTTCACGGACAATTCTTTAGTTAAATCTTCTTCGTAAATAGTTTCTTACATAATATTTCACGTTTCTTCTGCCTCTTGAGTTAAAGCTTAATTGTCCACTTTTTATCTGTCAAATTGTCCATAGATTTTTGCACTATTTTTGTGCACAGAAGTCGAAATAATGTTATCTACGCATTTGATTGAGTTCTTTGTACTTTCTGTTTCAACTTTCTAGTCCCTATTTTATTCATGTAGGTATAGGTATCCCAATATGAAGGTGCGAGGGTGGTAAAGCTATTAGCTGGAGACCGGGCGTGCCAACTGGGGAGCCTAAGAGTAGACGGTGACTTAATCACAGAGCCGGAGAGGGTACTGAGTACAATGCTCAGCACACATTTTCCGGGCTGTGAGGAGGTGACAGAGATAGATGAGCAGGTAAGCCGGGGGGAGGCCGACTGGGGAGGAGCGGCGGAAGTGGTGGAGGAGAGCAGGATGGAGTGGGCGCTCTTCTCCTTTGCACCCTTCAAGTCTGCGGGCCCGGACGGGGTCCTACCGGTACTACTGCAGAAAGGGTATGAGCATATAAAAGATGACCTACTGGAACTGTACAGGGCAAGTATCGCTCTCAGACACATTCCAAAGGTGTGGAGAGAGGTAAGGGCGGTTTTCCTACCTAAACCAGGCAAGAAATCATACCAAGAGGTAAAATCATTTAGAAGCATAAGTCTATCGTCTTTTGTCCTAAAAACCCTAGAGAAGGTGATAGACAAGCATATAAGAGAGAAGGTCAACGGCAGTGGAGACCCGCTTCACGGGAATCAGCATGCATATATGGCTGGGAAGTCAACGGAGACGGCTCTTCACAACCTAGCTGTGAGGGTGGAAAGGGCCCTAGAATCAAAACAGTACGCTCTAGGCTGCTTCTTCGACGTGGAGGGGGCCTTTGACAGGGCTACCTTCCAAGCCGTTGAGGAGAGTCTGGTGAGAGAAGGCATCCGACCGACATTAGCGCAGTGGATAGGCAGTATGCTAAGGTGCAGGTCTATAACGGCGGAGTTGGGAGGTATAACAAAGACGATTAGTCCCAGGAGGGGTTCCCGCAGGGAGGCTGCTTGTCACCCTTGATGTGGTGTCTACTTCTGGACTCTATGGTAAGAGAACTCAACAGGGAGGCCTGTACATGCAGGCCTACTCTGATGACGGAGTACTACTGGTGAGAGGTATGGTCCTCAGTGTCATGAGGAACATAATGGTAAGAGGTCTCAGACAGGTACTGGGATGGTGCAGAGGGAGAGGACTGGATCTCAATCCGTCAAAAACTAAGCTGGTGTTATTCACTAACAAGAGGAAAAAAGAGCTGGAACCCATAAAAATAGAGGGTGTAGAACTAGAAATGGTAGACGAGTTCAAATATCTGGGCATTACTCTTGACAGTTCGCTCAGATACAGGACTCATATCAGAGAGCAGACGGCTAAGGCCATAAGAACGCTGTACCAATGTAAAAGGGCAGTAGGGAAGAACTGGGGACTGAAGCCGAGTATGATCCACTGGATTTACAAAGCCATTATCCTACCCAGGGTGCTATATGGGGCGGTGATCTGGTGGCACAGGACCCATATTGGAGAATATCGGAAGAATCTGACAAAAGTACAAAGATTAGCTTGCCTCATGATGACGGGGGCTATGAGAACCACCCCGACACATGCTATGGAGGTGCTGATAGGCTTAAAGCCCCTCTGGATTGAGGCAGAGAAGAGAGCCATGGAACAGTGGTACAGAATGAAAGCATGCAAGGAATGGAGAGGAAGTTGTGTGGACAAGAGACACGCACTGATACAAAGAGAGGCACTATCAAAACTAGAAATGCTGATGGTCAATAATGACCTCATAAAGAGGGAGGAGATTTTCGATAAGAAGTATAGGGTACATATAGGAGAAAGAGACAACTGGAAGGTAGAGGTCGTGCACCCAACGACTATATGTTTCACAGATGGCTCTAGGAGAAGCTCTACAAAGCTAGCAGGGGCGGGAATAGTAATCCCGAAACTAGGAGAAAAGGTGTCGATACCACTAGGGAGATTCACTAGCGTGTTCCAAGCAGAGGTATGTGCCATAGCGCGCTGTGCACGTATATTAAAAGAAAGCGACAAACAAGATGGAGCCGTGGTCATATACACCGACAGTCAAGCGGCGCTAAAGGCTCTGAAGAGAATATCGGTGACCTCGTCCCTGGTGAGAGAATGCAGGGAAGAGCTAAACTCGATAGGCAAGCATAGAAGTGTAACGGTTGCGTGGGTACCGGGACACCAGGGAGTCACAGGTAATGAGAAAGCGGACGAGTTGGCAAGGGCGGGGGCGGAGACGGAATTCTTGGGTCCGGAACCGGCTCTGCCTATGTCAGCTGACGTCACGAAAGGAGTCATTGAGAGGATAAAAGAGATGGAAGCACAAAGAGCCTGGGAAAGAGAGACCAGTTGTAGACAAACGAAGATGATGATAGAAGGTAGAGACCAAAGGAGAACTAGGTATCTTCTGAAACTAGGTAAGAACAGTCTAAGAATGTTGACCGGTATCATAACGGGACACAACACTCTTAACAGACATATGAAGATAATAGGTATCAGTAGTGACGAATCCTGTCCACATTGTGGTAAGGAGGAGACTAGCTTGCACTTACTAGCAGAGTGTATCATGTACGCGGCACCGCGACATGACACATTCGGTAGAGACAATCTGGGAGAAGATGAACTCAAGGATGTCAAACTTAAAGATGTCCTTCTGTTCTGCAGGAAAACAAGAAGATTTGAGGAGAGAAGTGTGGGAGGGCAGCCGGGACAGTAACCTGCAGCTCCAACTCCAGGGAATTGGGCTGAATGAACGCACCAGCGATCGACAGCCCGCCTGTATCCGGCCAGGCGTCCCTACACTACATCTACATCTACATCTACATCCCAATATGAAAGGATCGTTGCTGGTTGTGAATACTAAAAAGGATGGCTATTTGCTGAAATGTTTAGATTCTATTTTAGTAGAAAGGAAATAGGTAGCAGGAGTGTTTTTGGGTGCCCTTACCTTTTTGAGAATAAAAGTAAAACATTTTATTGTATAAAACAACGGAGGTGGAAATTATTTACTACAGACGTGACTCAAGTGTTGCTTTTCAAGTCACTATGGAGAAACTACATTATAGATTATGTTTTAGAACATGTATGTAGTATGACCTTTCCTCCGGTGGGTGTCGTAGAAATCGACTGGGGTGTCTATGGTATTCGATAGCGAAATGAGTTCGATTGCGGCGTAAGCGAGAGGCTGGCAACATGTCACAATTTCGCTTTCTTTCAACTTTCCTTAATAAATAATAAATGTAATTTAAATACGCGAGTGCCAGAGGTACATACTGTACTTCCATATATTTTTACGACAGCAGTCAACTCCTAAAACAATGAAAAACATCAATGACAAAAACAAGTAATTATCTTAGTAATTTTTTAAATATTATTTTTGTAATAAATTGCCCTTTGAACCAAAACTTCACTGTGAAATCGCGGACTCGAGGGATTTCCTCGCATATTTTCCTATTAAGTAGTACTAGTAGGCATCTTGTTAAAGTGAACAGAAAGTGTTTCATAGAAAAGAAGCTTTGTAACGATATCGCACTAGTCTCTCTCATATCCTGTCTGATATTCTAGAGGTTCTGGGCTTAAACTGTGGGTGTTCAATATGCATTGAAGTCAAAGCTGACACGTGCACTCGTGGCAGTATTTGATTCTCCGTTGTTTTAGTTATGCATGACGTGAAATATATCTTACCTTTAGTTTAACTTACGTATACATGGTGTTATGTTCTAGCCGATGAGGAAGGTTGCCAGGTATCGAAGGTGCGAAGTGTTAGGTCGGGAAGGCATATGGTATACCTCGGGAGTTGTAGTATCTGTAGGCTACGGAAACTGCTTACCATCATTAAAAAAGTCACATAGGTGAAGTTATATGGGTAAAGGGACCTTACCCTTACCCAGATAATGTCACATATACTAATGTGATTTAAACTTTCACGATTATTACACATAATTATTTTTAAATCGGGACTTAATCGCGTATAACTACATATTTAACTGACCTCCAACGTTTCAAGTGACGGCGTTGTCCCCGTGGTCTCGGAGAAGACTGGCTTGAAATGACATCAACACCTTCTGACAGCCGCGCGAGTTTTTCGAACTACCCGCACTTGGTTTTGATTATCAACTTGAACTGCCGTCCTTGAAACGTTGGAGGTCAGTTTAATATGTAGTTATACGCGATTAAGTCCCGATTTTAAAAATAATTATATACTAATGTAACTACTAGCTTTTGCCCGCGGTTTCGCTCGCGTTAGAAAGAGACAAAAAGTAGCCTATGTCAAGTAGCCATCTCCACTTAAAAAATCACGTCAATTCGTCCCTCCGTTTTGCCGTGAAAGATGGACAAACAAACAGACACACAGCATTTATAATATTAATATAGATATAGCTGTAAAAAATGCACCTATTGCATTTTTACTCGTACACATTGCATTGAACACAATTTTTACATTGTAACGATACATCTAAAAAATCAAAATCTAATTTGTTTAAACAACTGGAAGCAATAACTTTTAATAACCAATGTATGCAGGTAATTAATTTATAAATCGTAAATAATTTAAAACTTTTTACACTTTTTTTAAAAAAAAATCCCTAAAATTAATTACAAATCAGTACCTACCACCAATGAGATTTGTATTTGTTTCCATGTGTAAATAGTGACGTTAGTTTCCACTTCATATGTTGATGCGAGAGTTTCCCTCAAGCCCCACTTACACTAGCAACTAGGTGTTTTAATCGACAAGCCGGGACCCTAATAAATCCACTGGGACCGCTCTTCATTAATTTGCCTCCTGTCAAGTCCGAATCTGAAATTGTTGATGTTTTGCTCATGTTTCTGGCACAATTTATTGGACCAATAATTTGTGGGCCCAAAGTTGAGAGCTATGATTTATCGAAGCTATACGAGATTAGGTGCGTAATATATGATAGGGTTTTGTTGGAGTGCTTTTAGTGTTTGCTCGATTGTAGGTCACGTTTGAAAGGTCAAATCGATATTGTTTTGTACAAATTGTGCAGAAAGAGTCGAAAAATGTACTGGAGCCTACACATAGTTTTTTTAGTTCGAATAACTAGGTAGACGTTTGACCACGATCACATCTGATGGTAAGTGATGATGCGGTCTAAGGTGAAGCACGCTTACCTATGAGATACCTATTTACTCTTGCTTTAAAGATACCTGGATTGTACTCATTCGAAACACAGACACAGGCAGGGCATTCCACTCTTTGGCGGTTCACAAAGAAAATGTTGAAGCGAAACGCTTAGTAAGTATTTTCGGAATATTAACTGTGAAGCGATGCCGCATTGCTGATTGTCTGGTGGTCCTATCGTGAAATGGGGACGGAGAACAAGGTTTGTTTGACGATTGTTCTCTTACCGCAAAGACTATATCTAACTGTGTTATCTAACACTACCTACAACCTGTTTTATAGGCTGAAAGCTTATCCACTCTTTGCGTAGCAGTTTAACACATTCAATGCCAACGCGTGCTACGCGCTACGAACTACTAGTGTAGTCGATATACTCGATAACATGGGGAAATGCGAATGAAACCAAAAGCGTCTATGAAATCCGATATCAATTGTAGGCTTTTTTAACATGATTGAAAAGGACCGTTCAAATTTTGCATAGTAACTTTTGAGGTCATAAATGTCATAATGAACAACTTTTATTATAGGATTCCGAAATCGCGAAGAAAAATTTGGCTGTTCCATTGAAATGAGCGGCATCATGACATGACAGTTGAAATGTATGAAACACCCAAATTTTTTTGCGATATCAGCATTGGCCCCATACTAAGTTGTTCATAATGACCTCAAAAGTCACTGCAAAGTTTGAACGGTCACTTTCATTTCACCGTGTATGAAACATTTCTGCTGATGCTCCAATATAAATTCAGTGGAGAATTCTTATGTGCGGCCATTACGACTATTGCTTACAATTTTGCTTATGCTTTCATACAATTTAAAAGGGCTCGCCCATGAAATGGGTAGTATATCGAAAAGCCATTGAAGTAATTTGAGGCGAACCAGAACGACATTGTCGCTAAGCGATTCAATCCTGCACGACCGCGTCGGGACCTACACGACGATTTCAGTTTAAGCGATTTTATATGGCTGTCTCTCACACCGGAGTATGGCGTACAAAATTATGACTTTTCATTCGTGTTAGCTGATGCAGAGGTTAACCGAAAACTGTTGTAAGAAAGATGCTGGAGCGCAAAGCATATCTAATAATGATGTCGAGGATAGGGCGTAGAAAAAGCGAATGAAACTGAATCCCACGCCAGCACATGGAATATATGGCTTGTAAAACAAATTTTTTTGCCCTGTGCGTATTTTTTTTTACACACGGTCCGCCTGATAGAAAGCGGTCACCGTAACCTATGGACGTTGCCAACCCATTAGAAACTTGTACACTCCATTTTGCTGTGTTAGGGTCCCCCACATCTAGCGTCTCGCGAGCGTCGCGTCGGGCCAACTGTATGGGCAAAGCCTGACGCGACGTCGACGCGGCGTCTTTTTCCATACAGTTGGACCGACGCGACGCTCGCGAGACGCTAGATTTTCGTTTAAAAAGAGTCATTATTTGTGTAGTGGGGACCCACGTACTTTTAGTGGCAACGATAATAGTTATTTGTTATACAACGGTGCGTCGTAGGGGCAAAGTTGTATTTTAACGCCGAGTGTGGAATTAGTTTTTTTTTAAAAAACGAGCAAGTGAAAGGATTCTATAGTTGAACCACGAGCGAAGCGAGTGGTTCGAAAATGGAATCCTGAACTTGCGAGTTTACAATAATTCCGGCTAATTAAAAATAGGAGTATAGCGTCTTTTTTTAACACACGAGAAGTAAAATACATTTGCACCCGAGTGTAACACAAAACTTTTGAACCCCCTCACTATAGCGAGGAAACTACAGCGCGAGGAAACTAAAAATGCGTTTATCACTGCTTCCAGTAGTTTCACAGGTGGTAAATCATCTTTATTACTAGATTCACCTACTTTTATCAATTTTAAAGCAGTTAATTTGATTTTATTCAAGGTCAAATTACTTTACCCACTAGTGGATAAAATGCGTTTTTACCCGCTGGTATTAAAGGACAAAACACGTGTTTCCGAGCTAGTGAGGGGAAAAAATATTTCTTGTTAGCATACGGTGTGATATTCAGTCACCTTTTACCAACGTTCCGGCGATAGCAGCGGGAATCGGCCGATGTACGACACTAATACGACACTAAGTACCAATGTAATACGTGTACATGGCGGGAGAAATTTTGTATATATACCTGCTATATCAATATTTACGTATATATAAGCGGAGCATTGTTTGAATTTTCATTTTTAACCCCGACGCAAAAATGACGGGGTGTTATAAGTTTGACGTGTCTGTCTGTCTGTCTGTTTGTCTGTCTGTCTGTGTGTGTGTCTGTCTGTGGCATCGTAGCTCCCGAACGGATGAACCGATTTAGATTTTTTTTGTTTGAAAGCTTAGTTACTTGGGAGTGTTCTTAGCTATGTTTCATGAAAATCGGTCCACTATGTCCTGGTCGGGGGTTTTTCAAAAATTTAATTAGCTTATATGCCATGCATTCTATTATTTGTCCCGGATGAAATGAAATGAAATATTTATTTTCCAAGTAGGCATATTAAATAAATATGAACGTCAAATAAATATACGGACTCTAACCCTACGCCTCAGCCTCGAGAAGATTTCAGTCCCCCCTCACTGAGGCCCACTAGGGACCGGCAAGAAACTTGTGGCGGGTACTTTTCAAACAACATCTTATAATAATATATAAAAACGACATACAATTTAATCAGCAAAAGTACATCAGGAAAAAATATATTAAATTAACAAATAGGTACCTACTCTATGGGATTTCAATAAATTATACAAAGTACAACGCTACTATGATTAATAAGAGATTTTAGAGATGTATAGTCTCTAAGTGTTAAAGTACATCATGGTTGCCAAGGGACTCTAATCTTGGCAGGAGTAGATACGTATAGCTAATGTTTATAGTTTATGGTTGTAGATTTGTTATGGATTTGACTTCTACACGTGACATCCTTAGATCTGGAAAGCATTTGAGGTATAACATGTTTTTGAAATCGAATCAATAATGACTGGGCCTAACCGCATCTAATATACGATTACTAGTATATTATTTTTTCGTTTACTTTAAAATCGAGTACTAATAAGTCTAATAACTCGATCCGATAGAAAGGATCTAAAATATTAGGACTTTATAAAATAAATAAATATTATAGGACATTCTTACACAGATTGACTGAATCCCACGGTAAGCTCAAGAAGGCTTGTATTGTGGGTACTCAGACAACGATATTATATAATATATAAAATACTTTTGTACATAGAAAACATCCATGACTCAGGAACAAATATCTGTGTTCACCACACAGATAGATGCCCGTAGCGGGATTCGAAGTATTCGAACCCAGTCCAGGTTTATCTTTTGTTCTTTTAATAGTGTCTCTACCTAATAGCTTTGATAGCAGAGGTTTAGTTTAGATATTTGTGTAAAATTGGGCTGTTCCATTATATCTGATGGCGGCTGCAGTAACATATCGTAATAAAATTCATAGTGAAAAAGTTGCGTAAGTATACGTATATTCGTGATGCATTAAAACCAACCATTTACCATTTATATGTTGTTGTGGCTTAAAAGAACAGAAATATAAAATGATTTATTATTCTGATCTAGAAGCAAAAGCTGACCATTTAATCATTCATTTTATCCACCATTGCTTCATAATTGGTTAATATTTTGACTCGTTAATACGAGTATTAAGTATATTAAAATATATTGAAAGCACTGGTAAATAATGACTTTTTTACCAGAAACACCATTAAAAGTAGATTTTTCAATAAGGAATTATTTGTGATAAGCGGCTTTTCGTCTATAAAAGGACTTTATGCTTTTTGCTTTCCATCAGAAAATTCAAGAGAAAGGGTGCATTGGGGTAATTTTGAAAGTCACATAAAAATCACCATTATTTCCAGCTCGGAACATCATATCATTTATTTAATGTTTATAGATTAGTAGTGTTACTACTTAAAAAAAATACAAATTAAAATATTTTCAAATGAGAAATTATCTACCCTAGCATTTTTGTGCTTCGAAGTTACCCCAATGCACCCCACTGACAAAATATTACACTCAAGCATAAATACCCACAAGACAAGGCAACGTAATATAACATGTAATATTGCGTACTTTTTACTGCTGTGCACTATTTTAGTCTGAGACTTTATAATATAACCCTATGTAAAATACAACGTGTTACGCCATCCACTGAAAACCTGAAAACTGTTTGTTTAGAATCAAGAGTACTCTTGATTCTAAACAAACAGTTAGCATAATCATGCTATATCTTGATGCAGGTTATTTTTTGTATTTAGTTTTAATTTTTTGCGTGCCCGGTCTAAAAGTTACAAACGCAACAGTTACTACTGTACCTATCTTTGATAGAGGATTCCATACTTGGTAATTAATGTTTTAATACTGGCTGTTCTTTTTATTAAAGATTGAATTTTCAAAAGTTCGCTCTTCTGGTTCAATAATAAGGTTCAATTTATCATGGCAAAAGTACGACAGTAAAGTTCAGTCCCTGATACAAAGCGAATGTCAGTTGCCAATGCCACTACCGTATTTCAGGCAATAAAGGCTGTTTTCCTCATAATTTGTAACAAACTATCGCCTTATCGACATTTTAATCGGCCCAGGGTGGCTAGCCGAGTGGCACAATCGTTCACGAAACGCTCACGAAACGAAGCGCTAGTAGATATCTATCTCTATCGTGCTTGCGTATTGTATCGCTTTGACCGATGCCATTCGGCTACGGGGCCAGTTTGTATGACCGACAATTGATAAGATAAAGCGATAAAGCCTATGTCCTTGCAATAAGGATTAGGAATTGTCAGTAATCTGGGGGCCGATTTTCGAGTCACGGCGTTCGAATTCAGAAAATTGTCACTGAAAATAATAGGCCATTCACCGTTTTCAACCGGTATTTTAGTGACAGTGAGACTCAAAAATCGTCCCCCTGTGTGGACCATGTCTTAATACCACGATACACTAACTACGTCACACATACGTGATCAACGAACGTAGAGTTACTAATCAACTAGAATTACAAAAATAAAAGAAACAGCAGTATCTTTGGAAATAATAGACCGATTTAAGAATAAATTCTCTGGACTAACCCTAAATATTAGAAATCCGTTTGGGGTGTTTGAGGTTGTCAGTGGCTGGTATAACACGTTGAATATAGGTATTAGGTATATCATTGTTTTTGTTTAATGATTTCTTTGGCAAAAACCTCAAGTAAAGGGGTATACCCCAAATATATAAGCTTCACAAGCTTGTTATTTCAAAATGGTAAACAAGGAAAAGTTGCTGAGCAACGTTGTCATATTTCTAAAAATACCTGCTTTTATGTAGGTTTGTAGTTTTCGTTCACTTCCTGTGAGCCTTGGCGTTAACTAAGCACTGTGTTGGGAAAACCAGGCAAAGTCTTGAGCGAGTAAATATTTTGCAAGTTTCGAGAAAGGTGGTAAAGTTTTGGATTTTTCAAATTAAGTATGACGATTTTGACACGACATTAGGTGCTGAATTTATACAGAAAAGATGATCCTGTCAGTTAAAGTTGGGTTTGCTGTAAATGATGTCTGCAGCAATCTGGATTGAATTCAAATATACAGGGTGATTCATGAGTCGTGAGCAGGAGTGAACAGGGTACTGGGGAGGGTCACAGTGAGCAAGTTTCATAATGGGGCAACTCTGAATTGTCTTTTTTTTTTCTTAACGATGACCTAATTGATAGGTACTTAATTGATAGCTAATTATCAATTACGTTCTAATTATGACTTAATTGATGATTAACTATCAAAAAAAGAAAGTAATTAAGTACATATCAATTAAGTCATTGTTAAGAAAAAAAAAATCACAATTCAGTGTTGCCCCATTATGATCTGCTCACGACTCATGAATCACCCTGTATACGTCTCCATGTTTACCAGCAAATGAGAGGGAATGATATACTGGCCTCATCATTTTAATTCGTATTAAATTCATTTTGGTTAATACCTCACTTATTTTCCTAGAAACTTATAAATGTAAATAAATATTTTTAATCAACAACAACAATCCAGCTATTCAGAACAATGACATACATACATATTTTGACACAAAACATAGCTACCAAATCCGATAAGTACTTAAAAATAATAAACAAGAAGTATTACATTAAATAAGTTAATTAAGTGAAATAATATAATTAAGCTATATTAAATAGCCTTCGTGCGTTTTCACGATTTCAAATTATCCGATCCGATATCGGATGTAGGACCGATATCCCATACATTTAAACCACCATCTTAAATTTTTGCCTTAGAAATCCTTCCGACATCCGATATCGGATCGGATAATGTGAAAACGCACTAAGACACATTACATTTTCATAAAGGTAGCGAGATACTTTTAGGAACCAGATATTGCAGTTTACGTTCATATCCTGTCATGTGTGACGTTATCTTAGCACAGGAGAGCACGGCCGAGACTTGAGATCGTAAATTTTCCGAGTAAGGAACGGCTATACTATCATAGAAAAAGCTGGAGGGGTTTAAGTGATCTTCAACGATAAGATAGGGAAAACGTTGCGACGTACGCCAATTATGGTTGATACAATACGTTGCACGTAATTATGGTTGTACGATCGACGATCTTAAATCGTATCAGATACTTTTACGGCTTTCCTTGTTAATCATATTTTTGTAGGTGTGACTGGAGCCGCTTTTGTTGCTATACCAGTGTGCGTAGCGAATAAACGTTCACGATAATCTCTTTCGTATCTCTATCGCTCTTGCGTATTGGTAAGCTAGACTGCATTTCTGTCGGCGTCAAGCGTCGCAGTAATGCCATTCGGCCACGGGGCCTGAATAGTCTTTTTAGGGTTCTGTAGTCAACTAGGAACCCTTATAGTTTCGCCATGTCTGTCCGTCCGTCCGTCCGTCCGCGGATAATCTCAGTGACAGAAAGTTGAAATTTGGTACCAATATGTATATCAATCACGCCGACAAAGTGGTGAAATAAAAAGTGGAAAAAATGTTTTATTAGGGTACCCCCCTACACGTAAAGTGGGGAGTGTTTTTTCTTTATTTCAACCCTAACGTGTAATATATTGTTGGGTAGGTATGTATTTAAAAATGAACAGGGGTTTACAAAAACCATTTTTTGATATTGTTAATATTATCGGAAATAATAGCTCCAAAAGTAAAAAAAAAGTGTCCCCCCCCCGCCCTCTAACTTTTGAGTTTAAAAAATATGAAAAAATCATAAAAGTAGAACTTTATAAAGACTTTCTAGGAAAATTATTTTAATTTGATAGGTTGAACAGTTTTTGAAAAAAAATCTACGGAACCCTACACTGAGCGTGGCCCGACACGCTCTTGGCCACGTCATGCTCCACGGCAGCGCCACCTTATCTTTGATGAACATAAACATATGGGAAAATATCTATATAAAGTCTATAAAATTCTAGACTAGTTAAAAAAATATCTATGTTTCTAGTTTCGTCGTGAGCTCTTATACATTGTGGCGCTGCTGTAGAGCATACTCCACAGCAGCGCCACCATAAAATATCAATTACTGCATATGGTACAGGCACGTATATGGCTTCAAATAATTCTATAACAATTCTATATTGGCCTAGCTTACAAAATCCCTACTTTTATTTTGCATGTAGGAAAATACGATGCCACAAATCTTTTATAACAAATAATTATCGCAGCGCCTTAATAAAAAATCAAGGCAAACACACTAACAATTTTGCCGAGATTTTCAATAAGGCGTTGCGATAATTATTTCTTACAAAAGGTTTGTGGCATCGTATTTTCCTAAATGCAAAATAAAAGTAGGGATTTCGTAAGCAAGGTCAATATAGAATTGTTATAGAATTATTTGAAGCCATATACGTACCTGTACCATATGCAGTAATTGATATTTTATGGTGGCGCTGCTGTGGAGTATGCTCTACAGCAGCGCCACAATGTATAAGAGCTCACGACGAAACTAGAAACATAGATATTTTTTTAACTAGTCTAGAATTTTATAGACTTTATATAGATATTTTCCCATATGTTTATGTTCATCAAAGCTAAGGTGGCGCTGCCGTGGAGCATGACGTTCTTGGCCGGTTTTCTCGTAGTGTGTGTGTGTGTTTTTTTTTATACTACGTCGGTGGCAAACAAGCATACGGTCCGCCTGATGGAAAGCGGCGGCGGTTACATTGTGTTACCGCCATACAGCCATTTATTAGTTATCATTACTTCAATCGCTAATGTTCGAGAGCTGTCATTGACATTTGGTTTCCAATTCAGCGCATTGTAGGTACATTGTTGAGTACCTACCTATGAGTATTTTTTTTTTAATTAATTGTTTCTCACTCTGTTTGTTAATAAAATTACGGCCATGGTTCAGTTAAAAAGAAGTTACGGACTTTAGTAGTTAAATAACATAAATTAAAATACCATCTAATGAAAATAGTACAGAAAAGAATTACATTAAAAATTCATCGCTAGATTTCCAATTTATCGCGTCAATCGCTTCCGTTAAACGAAATGGCGCGAATTAATATGCCTCAATCTACGTAAGTAGTAATGGGCGTACCTCCTTCGTCGTGAAAAATGGCGTCACAGCATTCCACCATTTGTCATTTTAATGCTATATTCGTACCACTGCGAGGTTGGAGACAGACTCATATTTTAAAATAATTGTGTCACTATTTGTTACTGAGTACCTCCAGGGTGTTCGGATTGATACAAATATTATGGACAGGAGTTTTGAGGAAACTTCTTAGGGCGGTTTCAGAATACCATTCTATACACGTCTAGGAGAATGAATAAAAGTGAAATTTATTTATATTAGTCACAGTGAATTTGCTGTTAACTCTTGATAACTTTTGACAATGTTAAGTACAGTCAGCAGCAGATATACCTGAGCGGGCAGGCTGTCCAAGAAAACCTACACTCTTCAATCGTCACAAAAATAGTGACGTCTAAGTTGTCATTTTCACGTAGGCTTTCAGTTCGTCACAGATATCTTAACACCTGAGTTTTTCTTTAACAAATACACTCTTCTTTAATCACAGTGACAATAACGGTTAGAATGTCAGTGGTAACTAAGCAGTCAAATACAAGCTGCTGCCATTAATACCTACACGCCCTGTCAATCACGCACGTCAGCAGCCAGGGTGCCACCAATTGCTAAGCAGTTGTTATTTCAGTGGTAACTAAGCATCAACATTATTTAATGTGATTAACCAAAAAAATACTGCAGCCGTTTATTAGCTGCTGTGGTTTGCTATCGAGTTGACGTAATATTTTTAACTGAACGTAGTGCGTGTATATTGTGTATAATTATTTATTTGTATTTTATTTTCGAACTCGTGGACGATAGCCTAGTTGCTTATGCTCCAACTTAATTTAAAAAAATAATCCCATAAATGTCAAAATTGTCAAATATGATAAATATTCATTCATACATATTTATCTACAATTTTCATCAATCGCCGTATTCTTTAATAAAAGCGGTTCACGATAGTAATTGCGCTGTAAATAGCAATATTCGAATATTTATTTATTTATTGCTTTCCAAAAATTAGTCGGAAATTGTAGGAAAGCAAGAAATATATAGTTGCAGTCAAAAGAAAGTAAGAACAAAGCCTTATTTAAATAACGTATTTCATAGTAATCTATATGAAAATTCAATTTTAATACTTAGGTATCTCTTTTCGTTTCTATTTCAGTATTGATAGCTCGCCGAGGCACCGAAAACTAAATGCAGTGATAATTTTATCGGTGACAAGAAGTGAAAGGAATCGTCCCCGTCTTTTGGGCTGTAAATACACTAAACTCAAAATACACTAGTAGTCAATATGCTACAATTTCAAAACGACCTTTGCTCATAACACACGAGACCCTAATTACTATATTCCCAAAAGGAACCTGTCCTCGATATGCACCATTCTCATTGCGTACTATTTCCAAAATACTATAATCCCAAAATACCCTAAATTATCTCCACTCGGAAGTGCCAAAATACTCTACTGTCATAAGGCATTATTCCCAAAATACTCTAATCCCAATACACCCTAGTCCCAAAATACCCTAATTTGTTTTTAATGCCAATTTTTGTTTTGCTCTGTCTACACGATTTGTGAGTTTATGTACGTTAACTTATTAAAAAAATTTTTTTTTCATACAAATTGTATGGGAAAAGTTTCTCGCAATTTGTGACTTTTCTAGCCGGAAACGTTTTTTGGTCCCATACAAGCTTTTGATCCTGGATAGGAATGGGATCGATTGGCGTCAAAAAAAAAAGTTTGTCAAAAATGCCCTTTTTCTCGTATCCTGTATGTTTTTTCCAAAATCGTTAAATGCCATTTTTCATCAACTTGAAATCGATGGATGGTCCCCTTAGACCAATTTCACGTAGGACTACGGCATCTCATAGCTGCCCTTACTGACCCGCTATCAAAATACACCCTGTATAATAAGTTAATGTACATAAACTCACAAATCGTGTAGACAGAGCAAATGAAACTATGAATTTCAGTGCCACTCTTGGCAATTCAGGAGTTGAAAGAAAACTTAATAACGTAAAAAAACCGGCCAAGAGCGTGTCGGGCAACGCTCAGTGTAGGGTTCCGTAGTTTTCGGTATTTTTTTCAAAAAATACTAAACCTATCAAGTTCGTAACAATTTTCCTAGAAAGTCTTTATAATGTTCTACTTTTGTGATTTTTTTCATATTTTTTAAACATATGGTTCAAAAGTTAGAGGGGGGGACGCACTTTTTTTTCCTTTAGCAGCGATTATTTCCGAAAATATTAATATTATTAAAAAACGATCTTAGTAAACCCTTACTCATTTTTAAATACCTATCCAACAATATATCACACGTTGGGGTTGGAATGAAAAAATATATCAGCCCCCACTTTACATGTAGGGGGTACCCTAATAAAATATTTTTTTCCATTTTTTATTTTTGCACTTTATCGGCGTGATTGATATACATATTGGTACCAAATTTCAGCTTTATAGTGCTAACGGTTACTGAGATTATCCGCGGACGGACGGACGGACGGACAGACAGACATGGCGAAACTATAAGGGTTCCTAGTTGACTACGGAACCCTAAAAACAAAAATTGGCATTAAAAACAAATTAAGGTATTTTGGGACTAGGGTGTATTGGGATTAGAGTATTTTGGGAATAATGCCTCTAAAATACCTTAATTTCTTAAGCTACGGCCGGTGCAAATAGGAAATGATGATTATCAATTCCTAAGTAAGGAGTTGAAATTAAACGAAATTGTGATGGTGACCGGTTGCCAGCCCACCGCCCGCACCGCTTAACGTAGAAACGAGAAATTGGCATTTAAAAAAATAGTGTATTTTGGGACTAGGGTGTATTGGGATTAGAGTATTTTGGGAATAATGCCTTATGACAGTAGAGTATTTTGGCACTTCCGAGTGGAGATAATTTAGGGTATTTTGGGATTATAGTATTTTGGAAATAGTACGCAATGAGAATGGTGCATATCGAGGACAGGTTCCTTTTGGGAATATAGTAATTAGGGTCTCGTGTGTTATGAGCAAAGGTCGTTTTGAAATTGTAGCATATTGACTACTAGTGTATTTTGAGTTTAGTGTATTTACAGCCCAAAAGGTCCCCGTCATAGTTATCAACAAACAAGATTTCCTATAATCTTCAAAAAACATTTAAACTATTTGCTATATGCATATGCAATTCGCAGGAGGTACCAGCGCTTAGCATGATAATCAAGTCAAATTTTAAAGAATTTGATGAATAAAATTGGTCTATAAATATATTGTTTTATTCCCCATAAATATACGATATTTAAAAAAAACCAAGCTGAGTGTGGGATTCAGTGATGCTTGATAAAATTTGAAAACTTTTGTCTCACTCTGATCATAGTGCCAATTGACTCTGTCGTGCTGATATGTGTAAGGTACAGCGGGGCAAATCTCGACTGGGTGGCTATTGTAACTGATCCATTTTTTGAGCTCTGCATGTATTCACTGGACACGCCTACCATATATAACCGGTGGACATGAACAATTAATAATGCAAACCTTGTAAAACATGGAAAAAACGGACCTGTTACATTTATTTTGTCCCCCAGTCGAGATTTGCCCCGCTGTACCTGTACCGTAATAAAAATAAAATAATCTGAAAGTAATATGTACTTCCGTCTTAGTGCGTTTTTACATCATCCGATCCGATATCCCACCCACCACCACGCCATCGTTGATTTTCGCCTTTGAAATCCTTCCAACATCCGATATCGGATCGGATCGGATAATGTGAAACGCACTTAGGATTGTAATATTTTACGTAGCATATTTTGCCTGTTTTGGAATGTACGTTCAAGATAATTTAGAATTATCGTTAAAAGTGTTAAAACTTATGCAAAAAAACTCAAAACACATAAAAAAACCATGAAGTACGTAAAAATAAAACCCAAAAAAACTATTGTCTTCGCCGAGACTTGAACCAGTGACCTCAAGTTTGAAAAGCAAACGCACTTTAAATGAGACCATAACGTGCCTTGACAATTAGCCCGAACTTTGGCATCATTTAGCTTTGGCTATGTGTCAGACGTTTCGATGTTCCTGCTGAAAAGTAAATACTTAAGTTAGTAAATTGCACCTGTCAAATGATTGAAGAGAAAAACGTGAGACGGATGTATGGGATGACAAGACTGTACCGTTTTCGAAGGATGTCAAAACGCTTGCTTGAAACTAGTATTGCTAATGTTCATACAATAAGCATACAATATTCAACCATATTTGTATGTGCTAAACGTCTATTTTGCCAAATTGTTCAGGTATATTTGACACGTTAACCGCTTAGGTACCAGTGGTTTTTTGAGAGCTCAGGTAAAAATGACTTGTTGTAAGTATAGCAATTAATGAATAGCGAATGTTAAGATATTTGTGATACGCTGAGCGCTCACAAATAAATGCTACCATGACAGTCAACAACTTTTTGTCAATTTAAACGCTAACCGCTCTTTGAGCACCCTGGGTGTATAGCAACTTCTGCTGCTGACTGTACAATGCGTGACCCATATCCTTTACTCTATATCTTAAAAAATCTATAAAACCCTAGGTACATAAAAAAGTTGTCAAGATAAGAGTTGTCTATTCCCCAAAAACGCATTTTTTTGGATTTTAACGTACTGCCTATAAAAAAACATTAAATTGCTACCAACTTAACAATCCAACACAAAAAAAATCATGTGCACCATAGACATGATTTTTCAAGCTGTCAAACTTTATTAAAAATCCAGGAAACAATGTGTATTTCACGAAAGTTATTCAAGAAAACTATTAAAAAAGTAAGGGCTTGGCGTAACAATAGTATTGTATGCAACGGTGTTTAAGTACTCATGGCGTCTTTATTAACAATTATAGGCTTCGCTTCAAATTGTTACCCACGCCACTCGCCTGTTTTGACCTTTTTTAATCACCAGTTGCATAAAATACCTACCTAACGTTTAGAAATGAATACACACTCCTATTTATCTGACGTGAGGTAAGCTCGTTTCTCAACAGAAACACAGGCAACTCGTGATACCCATCTACGGAGACATTAGGACCGTATTCCTTGTATGTATGTTGAATAAATTGCATTCCTCACCCCGAGACATGCCACGCTGTGCTTTTACTATTTTGTTTTGTTAACAGATAAATTGCTTTTAGAAACTGCCATACTAATCACTAAATATACAAATAAAGACAAACAATTAGATTACATCTATTTAGAAAACTAGTATTTATAAGCGATACTACGTATTTATATTAGTACTAGCTTTTGCCCGCGGCTTCGCTCGCGTTAGAAAGAGACAAAAAGTAGCCTATGTCACTCTCCATCCCTTCAACTATCTCCACTTAAAAATCACGTCAATTCGTCGCTCCGTTTTGACGTGAAAGTCGGACAAACAACCAGACACACACACACTTTCCCATTTATAATATTAGTACGGATAAATTGTAATAAGAAAGCGTCACACAATAAAAATTTCATAAACATTTTTTATATTTCAAATTATTAAACAATGGTTTTACAAAATTAACAAAGGTTTTACAAGGGGGCTAAAGTTCTTGTTTTGCCACTGAGTAACACACTGTTGTGTTAGTATTTCACTACACCAGCACGAAAAAAAACTGACAGTAAATGATAAAATTAAATCAATCCGTCAATTCTACCAGCCAGAATAAAGTAAAAATTTGTAGTGGATAGAATACTTAAATTCCTAACTTTCTCATCCGGTATTGAAGAAACAAGAGAACTAGTTGTAGATATTACTCAGACTAGAATGAAATATTGATTTCAAAAACAAATAAAGCAAGTTTTTCCTCTCCGACGTTGGCATTCGTAGTGCCTCAAGGGTAGTGAGAGCGCGTTGGCAATCTTCAATTTGTCAGATTTATCGTTCGCCGGCAGTCTGTGGACGACTCAGCTGTCTGGGCCTGCCACAGATAAGCTTAAATATTATGCTTTAGAAACTTCCCATACCCGACCCTGTACATATTTTCTAACAGTGAATAGATATTTTATAGTCTCTAGCTGAAATAAGGGTCAATTTTCCTTCGGCTTAGACATATTCGATAATTAAAAAATAAGAATAAGAAAACGACCGGTGTGGCCTAGCGGGTGGTGACCCTGCTTCCTAAGCCGCGGTCCCGGGTCCGAATCCTGGTAAGGGCATTTATTTGTGTGATGAGCACAGATATTTGTTCCTGAGTCATGGATGTTTTCTATGTATATTAAGTACTAACTTTTGCCCGCAGCTTCACTCGCGTTAGAAAGAGACAAAAGTAATCTATGTCACTCTCCATCGCTTCAACTATCTCCACTTAAAAAAACACGTCAATTCATCGCTCCGTTTTGCCGTGAAAGATGGACAAACAAACAGACACACACACTTTCCCATTTATAATATTAGTATGGATTTGTATGTTATATATATCGTTGTCTGAGTACCCACAACACAAGCCTTCTTGAGCTTACCGTGGGACTCCGTCAATCAAATCTAGATTAAAAAGTTTTTTCCTCAGTGTTAAGTCATAGTCTGTAAGTTAGATAGATGAATCCTGCAATAAGTACGTTTTGAGCATGCTTAAATGTTTGTTTAAATTAAGTAAAACTATTAACAAGTTGTTAGAATTAAGTAAATAGGTTAAGTTATAAGCATAAAAATGAGCGCTAACTCGCCATCAAACGTCATAGTTTGGCGAGATATATAAAATTTGTAAAAGTGTACATGTTGTTCTGAATAATAATAAAAAAAAAATCTGTAAGAATGTCCTATAATATTTATTTATTATTTATTTATAGATAATTAATTTACAGAAAAAGAACATTTAAAGTAGGTTGTACGCCTGTTTTGTTGATTTCCGATAACTTTATGGGACGTTTTTCTTTGCTTTGAAGATTCATTTGTGAGGTAGGTCGTCTCTTAAGTTACCTTCTTCTAAAGATCACCTGTAGATAGATCTTTAGAAGAAGATCTTTATAGAATCTGTTCATCTGTACCCGTGCCCGTGTGGTGTGCCCGTGTGGTGATGGGTTAAAAATTTCACCACCCCCTTTCTTCCTGTGGGTATCGTAGAAGGCGACTGTGGGATATGGGTTAAACTGTGGCGTAGGCGAGGGGCTGGCAACATGTCAAGACTGCAATGTCACAGTTTCATTGTCTTTCAACCCCTTATTTGCCAAGAGTGGCACTGAAACATGAGTTGTATCATGTGCTCTGCCTACCTACCATTTTATGTAATACAGGCGTGATTGTATGTGTTCATCTGTAGCCTAACCAATAATCAAGAAATAATAGTAACGACTTTAACACATCCGATATGAACTATTTTCGTGTCAAAAAGCGGGCTTCCCTACAGACAGTTCAGCTGTCTGGCCCCGATAAGCGTAATATTATGCTATGGGGCTACTGAATTTCCCACATCATAAAATTGGACCCGACGCCATAAAACTGATCATTTACTTTTACGACATCGATCCTACGTAATAATTGTGTCGCTATAATTTTTTGGAATTCTAATACAGTGCCGTTGCCGATATTTACGACAGTTCGGGACTAGGGGTGAGGGTTCTGACAGGTTATGTAAATCGGTAGTCAAGTTTACTTATTCGGGGCACTGTGGATTCACTCATACTTACATATACATATGTTGACAAGTATTTGTATGATTATTATAGTGTTCTTGTTGTTGTAAGTAGTCTTTGAAATTTAGGGAGTAGGGTTTTCATTTTCATTTCATTTATTTCTTTAACAATAAATTATTGTGTTAGAAAAATGTATGCAATGCAATTTTAAATTCTAAAATAAAGCGGAACATGTCAATAATTAAGATTCAAAAAATAAAATAAAATAATAAATAAATCAGCTTAATCTGTACAAGTAAATATTTCATCAATGCTGTAGAAGCACCCCCTCAATAGGAACATTTTTAAATGCTTACCAAATATTTTATGATCCGTAATGACTTTCAGGTTTTCAGGTAGTTAGTTAAATATTCTGACCGCTTGATACCTCACACTATGCCTAACTACTTGAAGTTTAGGACAGAAGGAGTATTTAATGTTTTTTGTTCGTGTTTGAAAGCGCAACTCCTGTTCCTCTAAGGATTCAAATTTAGACATGTGTTTTACTAAGTCAGTCAATAAAACGAGCACGTAAACCTTGAGAAGTACTCACGACAAGATGTCCATTGTGGTATACGCATTATTGTCCGAATTGCTCTTTTTTGCACTACCATTGCTCTATTCATATTATATTTGAAACTGTTTCCCCAAAATTTTATGCCGTACCTCAGCCTAGACTCCACCAGTGCAAAGTATACTACTTTTAGCTGCTCAACTGAGAGTTCCTCCTTTAAACATCTAAGCGCGTAGCAGGCTGATGAGATTGTGTTTTCTACAACCTCTATCTCTGGCTTCCAGTTTAGTTCAGCGTCAATACGAATACCAAGAAATTTTACAACATCTACAACAACTATTGGTGATCCGTCTACAATAATGTCAAGATTATCCGTTTTTTTGTGTTATATTTGAACAGCATTAAATTGGGTATGCCAGCATTTAGACTTAAATTATTTACCTGGTGTGATCAATGTCCGAATTGTTTTCAAAATTTATTATAACGGTTTTTCTAAATTGTAATTTAATTGTTAAACACGTGACGAGTGATATTGGAACAGCAATATAGAGGTTTATTTGTTTGTACATTGAAATTCATATAATTATTAAAAATCCTTAAAAGGACGCCCTCTAACGTAATTTAAAGACGAAAGTTTATAAAGAAAATTAGTCATGTGTTTGATTTGTATATTTTTTTCTATCAAACCAACTGTATTCGATCAAGGTTTAGCTTTAGGCAGCCCTTGCAAGTATAATTTTCTTTCGGTGTATTTTTTTCAAGCCATTAAAACGGGTAAAAATTCAATATAAATAACTTTCCGCCAGCCACCTCTCAAGAAGATTTAGCAAGCATTACGCGTCTTACCCTCAAGGAGTAAAAAGTTGAGTGTCTCAGGTTTAGTGTCGCAGCCTCTGACGTTTTAACGACCCGGCCTCCTCCTTAACCGTTAATTAAGGCTATTAATCTGAAGGCACGGCCTGAAGATTTCAAAAGTAAGGATATGGCATAGGCAAGATTTTAAATATAAGGATAAGGTCCCATTTACAAGGCGAGCGAACTGCCATGTGATTTGAGGCTGGTTTTAGTGTCACACGGACAGGCAAATGTGTACGACGTTGAGGGAACATTTTTAGAATAACTCTGAAGTTTGGGTGCTGATGAGCCGATCACTCGGCGCCGATGGTCAGCGTGACACTAAGTAAAACCGACATTCGGGTTAAAAGAAACCAATCAAACACGGCAATGTAATGAAACACGCATGTATGCGGGTCCTACAACTCGATTGGTTGATGAGTTCGCATCACGGGTGCAATCGATCTCATGGTGCACGCTAGTCAGCGGTATCTGTAATACTGTTGTTTACGAATGGTAATCAAACGTCCAGTCTATGTATATGTTGGAACTATGTTAAATTTGGTGCCCGTATATCACATCCTTAGAAAGTAATACATAAGTCGATGGCATGGCCACCTTGTTGTCCCTAATTGGTCGCAGTTTTATTTCACCCGGAAACTGGGGTTCGGCTTCCATAATTAAAATTAATATGTTGTGAAGGAGCCTTAATTTTTGTGTTTAATTAGGAGTGATTACATGCATTTGTTTTTGTGGATTTTAGTAGTAAGTAGTAGTTAAAATCGCGTCCGACTGTGACTGACTTTAACGGCCCAGCCACGACTTTGGTCTAAGCGCGGCAGCGGTGAGCGGCAGCCATACGTGCGAATGAAAAGTCCCATCGCTGTGTCTCGCTTCAATGTATAGCCGCCGCTCGCCGCTGTCGCGCTTAGACCAATGTCGTGGCTGAGCCGTAAAGGGTTGAATATACTGCGGCAGCCGAAGCAGCGACAAATATACCAGATGACATCTTTATTTTTATGGTAATAAATGTAGATGTACCTTTGTTACGATATATTCGTCGTTTTAGCTGTCAATTCAGTCCTGACTGTAAATACCTATATTTTTATTTTTATTTCTACATGTAAACTTAATTATTTACCTGTATATAAAAATAAACGTCGCGTTAGATGTGCCGACGTCTTCCCCCGTGCAAGATTTCGTGTGTGTCATTCACCCTCCACCCCTCTCTCTTGGGGGATTAAGAACAAAGTAGTGTAGGTATTGTACATCTTTAAGGCGACAGATTTGTACATTCCAAATGTTTTCTAAATTTAAAATTTCGCGTTTAGCCCTGGAGAGATAAAATACCCAAGACTGACAATAATATTCGAGTAATGTTTCGTAGAGTAAGATATATTCAATGCGATATGATACCGATTTGTCCGTGATTAAAGTGACGTACCTATATTTAAAGAAAAACATATTTTTTTACATTATTAAAATGTGTATCCGATCCATATTGTATCTAAATAATTATGTTTACCTAATATTTGACGTAATAGTACATTTCCTTATAAGTGCGAGGAAAATTACATTCTCGCACGTGTGACGAACGACGTTTTTTAATAAGGTTGCGAAAAAACACAACAAAATAAAACGATAAACAACCCGAACAGCCCGAACTCTCAATTTTCGCATTATTTGACAATTCAAAAGATTGAAGCTTTTAAACTTGCGTGCATATTTTCGATTTTGCTATTCATCCAACACAATTTATTTCATTGGGTGCCATAAAAACAAACATTTAAGATTTGGAACGATTGTTTAATATATACTTATATTTTAATTCAATCGACCCATTTATGCCTCGATGTATTGCAAATAACATTAAATAATTATGACAAATCGCGTAACATATTAAGGTTTTTGAACGTGCTTGCATTAAGTTACCTACTTTGACAGAAGACGCCTTTCGTTCCATTCATTTCTGTTTATCTACACGACTTATTATGACCTATTTTTTAGAAATATAAACCATTTTATAAAATATGTTTAATACGAATAAAAGTAAACAATTACATTAGGAAATATTAATGTTTTAAATATTAATTAGTATGTTTATAGTTTTATTCCGTCTTAGTAAACTAGAGTAATAATAAAACAGCTGGGTAAGTAGTCGTAAAATGGGACGCATACTTTTTACGTACTAGTGCGTAAAATCCAACTTCTCGTACGCTAAACAGCAAAAAACGGGCACTTTTTGAGCAACTGTATTAAAAAGTTATTATCGGACCGAGAATACGTTTTATTTTACTTATTTATGTGATATATATTTATATACATTTTTCTCTGCTCTCTATAATATAAATCACAAAGGTTATTTTTCTATAATTGTTATTGTAATAATTATAAAGAGCAAAAACAACTATTCTTCCCGTTCAGTATCAAACGGCATGAAAAGAGAGCTGACAAAATTAATTTATCGAGAATTCGCTGAAGCAGCAGGGGCTTTATTCAATTACAGGGAGCCAACATCCACTGCTTACTTCCAAATCCTCGTATTAAACACATTTACGCTATAGCAAAAGCTACCCCATTGCCATCAAAATAAAGTTTCACTTGGCGATCACAAGCAAAAGTGATGTAACAGTTTTGGAAAGGTACCCGTTGAAATGTTTACCTGGTGCTGCAGGGCACTGCTTGATTCTTTTCTAAAAAATACCTCAACGTTTTTTAATTAAAAAATACGTAGAACATCCCTTATTTATATTGTACCGATGTGCATGCTTTGCAAGTTATTCGTTTGTTAAATATCTTAAATGATTACCTACATGATAATGTAGGGTAAACTGCAGAATTTGGTAAAAAAAAGAAGTTGTCAGTTAAATGTATAACAGGGCAGGGTTACACAGATAGACCTACTTCTACCCAAACTTGGTTTTAATTACGGTAGGTAATGGGTGTTTCTAACATTATGCTAGTGCTTAATTTACCTCTGATTTATGAATTGGCACGTGACATATCTTATGTTTTTTGTATTTAATTTTGTCTATACATCCACATTTTTGTTCGGGTCAGTCCAAGATAAGTTTGCAACGATTTTGACAGCGGCGTTCGTGCAAATTTTATTTTAATCGTCAAACTTCAATGAAGTTATGAAGTTTACTTCACTCTTACTGGGGTTATCAAAATCGTTTACTACTTATGTCGACCTGGGTATATTAATGCAATTATTACAGTTTATAAAGTAAAATCAAACTTAAAACAAAGAGGCTAAATATTACAACATTCATTCAACAGAAAACAAATCAGAGGTAAATTAAATGGAACCTCTAAGAAATTCTCTTGCAATCATTGGTATTCTGAACCCTAAAAGATGAAAATATCGTTTCTGAATGGAATTTTTCTTCTTATAGACTCAAATCCAAATAAAATTTGATTGACATAAAGTGGCATTGATGCCTCGGAAAATATAACAATGTTCGTTTTTTGTGTTTTCCCCGCGGCCATTGGACAATGGTGGTATTGAGAGCGCAGCGGTGGACTTTGCAAACAGCTCTTTGTATTCGTAATTCCATTACTGTTTTTGTTTAGGGATACTAGCAGTCTTCGTGTTTTGAAAATGGTGTTCAGACACGAAATGATACGAAATACACTGATTGTTTCTGCTTGTCTGGATTTCCACCTGAGGTTTCATGGTAAGATTTTGTGCAACTCGCAGAATGGAGAACAGGTAATATGTACCAGATGTACCAGAAATTTTAGTGCTGTTGCAAATTTTAACGCATTTCTTATGCGCACTGCCAAGGAGTGGAATTCCTTACCGGCGGCTATATTTCCGAGCTCATATAACCCGGCAACCTTCAAATCAAGAGTGAACAGGCATCTTCTGGGCGAGCTCACTTCATCGTAGGCCACGTCTTTGCCTTTGGCTAGTCTGTGGTCAAGAGTAAGCCCATTTATAATTAAAAAAAAAAAAGTGTCTTTGGGTTTCATTAATCTTCATCTATTGCCTTTCTAATCATGTGTTACAAATACGATCTTACAAAGGGCTTTCTACAGTCATATGTAGTATAATCACTGATATGAGTTGAATTTCTGGAGAGTCAAATATTAAATTCATATAATTTATCTTATTTTATATATTCTCTTTATTTATTTTCTTTCTTAGGCTAGGCTGTTTATAATATGAATATAAAAGTAAAATACAAAAACACATACAAAACAATATAAAACACATATAAACACATTATAAAAAACCTAACCTAGGGTGCCGCCAGCAGCGGGGCAGGGCCCAAGCTGCCGGTGGTTAGGGCTGCAGAGAGAGGAACCGTCGAACTATCCGTGCTGTGTCCAAGATCACCGCCTTCTGCATCTGGCCCTTGATCCAGCCACCTAGCGAGAGTCTCTTAAGATGTTGGTCGAGACTCTTCGCTATGAGACCGTTCGCTGAAACGACTATCGGAACAATGATCGTTGATTCAACATCCCACATGGCGGTTATCTCGTGAGCCAAGTCTAGGTACTTACTGGACTTGTCCTTCTCGGCTTTCACGAGATTCTCATCATGGGGGATGGTGATGTCAACGAGCACTGCCCGGCGTTGCAGTCGATCTATTATCACAATGTCAGGTTTATTGGCTACAATAGTCCTGTCAGTGATAATAGATCGATCCCAATAGAGCGTGGCACGACCATTTTCGAGAACTGGCGCAGGTAAGTACTTGTAGTACGGTACTTCGCGGTCCACAAGGCCGTATTGAAGAGCAAGTTGCTGGTGAATAATCCTGGCTACGAGATTATGTCTGTGCAAGTACTCGCCGTTAGCAAGATGAGAACAACCGGAAATAATATGCCTGAGTGACTCTCCGGGACGGCGGCATGCCCGACAAATGTCGACCGTACCGTCCTTCAGGATATATTTCCTGTAGTTGTTCGTCATCATAACTTCGTCCGCAATTGCACAGGCAAAACCCTCGGTTTCTCCGAAGAGGTCCCCGAATCGTAACCAGTTCACCGATGCGAGCAGATCTACATCGGGTCCCGTGAGGGCCTTGTAGAACCGCCCGTGTAGCTGCTTGCTCTCCCATACCGCCTTGCGGTCCGCAGTACTTAGTACCACAGGTTTGCGCCAGTTCTGTTTCGCCAAGGAGAGCGGCGTGAGGTTTCCGTCCACTGCCACCACATCACGATGCATCCCGCACTCGTTGTTAAGGAAGTAATTCCTGAGATTGTACACCTCACGGTTGTGGAGATCTTTGGCGTTTAGGAAGCCTCGACCTCCGCACTTCCGTGGGATGTACAATCTCATAACAGACGAGCGCGGGTGTAACATACGGTGTGTGGTAAGCAGTGAGCGGACCCTTCGATCCAGGGCGTCCAGCTCAGTCTGGGTCCACCGTAGTATGCCAAAGGAGTATATGAGTAGAGGCATTACCCAGGCGTTAAAGGCGCGCACTTTGTTGCCTCCTGACAAAAGACTGTTAAGGACTTTTTTATATATTATTATTATCTTGTCTTATTCACCTGGAAATATATTATTATATTATTTTCTCCTAATGGCATCAGCAGATCGGTACCAAAGATGAGGCGTGGCACTTCCAAAAGTCTGCCCAATTCGAACTAAAATAGTGCTAAACTTATGGTATTTTAAAAGTACTTGAGCCATTATCCGAAGCGCTCCACCATGAATAATGGATGGATCCCGTGACCCGGCTTAGCGCCAATGAGATCACGCGCCGCCATATTGGATTATTGCGAGTAAATGACAAGCGCGCTGACAGATATCAGCGCTTCTGGACATGTTAATGGGTGCTAGTCAGTGTTGCAAGGCAGTGCATGCTTTATTAGGAATTGGTAGTTATAAAGTTCATAAAGTCAACAAAAGTGTTCGTTTTGCATTTCTGCATACTGAAATTTAGGTAGGTAGTTGTTTGTTTTGGTCGCTGCTTTACAAAAGAGCATTATTGTCCACGTGATGGTGATGATAAGCAATTTCGACGCAGAGCGTTTGGTATACCTCATTAAGATATCATGAGTTTTTAAAATGTTACTCGATAGAGAAAATGTGCATGAAAATGAGTGAACAGTGCCTCCAAACGGCTTCTTACTAAAACCAAAAACGTACAGACATTTTCCGTGACGTTTTCGCTATTGAGTCATCATCATCCTCCTTGCATTATCCCGGCATTCGCCACGGCTCATGGGAGTCTGGGGTCCGCTCTGACAACTAATCCCAAGATTTGGCATAGACATTATTAGTTTTAGGAAAGCGACTGCCATCCGACCTTCCTACCCGAAGGGCAACTAGGCCTTATTGGAATTAATCCGGTTTCCTCGCGATGTTTTCCTTCACCGAAAAGCGATTGGCAAATATCAAATGACATTTCGCACATAAGTTCCGAAAAAATCATTGGTACGAGCCGGGGTTCATCCCGCGACCTCCGAATTGAAAGTCGCACGCTCTTACCGCTGGGCTACCAGCGCTTTCGCTATTGAGTATTATCGCATTAAAAACTCGTAGTATCCATAGTAGTGGTTTTCTAACATCACTAATCAATCAAATTGAAATGATTGCCTCTAGGAATGCTTCTGTCCGTCCTCTAAAATAATATCTTTATACATTAAAACCGAAATAAATTACACATATGAAAAAAAAAGTGACCAAGGCCTCTGGTGCCTAAGGCTGGAAACGAACCAGCGTACTCTGCAATCGCGGCAGATGCCTGTTTATCCGCTCGGCCACCCAGGTCACAGTTGCTGAGGCCGAAATTATCACTCATATTATTATGAGTAATCTATACAAGGACTCGTAGCGCCCTCTGACCTTCCCTAGGGTAGAACGGTAGCACAAGTTGAAATATTTTCAATAGATTATAATTTGACTTGTGTTTATTAGAATCTTTATACATTTTGTATACATATTTACATGTATTTATATAATTAGTTAATTAGATAAATCTTGGGTTTCTGAAAACATAATTGCGTCGAAAATGTTTACATGTTCTTAATATCCTTTCTCAGAACTGAGATTCTTCTTCTCATTTTCCAGGACAGTTTATTTTCGTACGTCAAATAATAACGTGTATAAAATAGTCTCGAGAAATAACCGTGAAGTAGAAACCTGAGATTATCTGACCGAAGAAAACGTTAAAGCATTACGACTGAGAAAACTTTAACATCCTAGGCCTTTATTTGGATCACTAGCGAGTGCATCGCCTCAGGCAATCCATTGTTAGATGCGAGCTCAAAAATCTTTACAGCGAACAAATAGGTCAACTAATTTAACTGCCCTAAAACCTCACTTAAAAGCTAGTTTTCTATTTGCGACAGATGCAACGCCTTAGTGAAAACTAGTTTTAGCTGGAATTTCTAAGAAGATTATAGTTCCCGTAACGAACGGTAATGATATTATCGTAAACGTTTGTGCATTTGGCTACGCACCTTGGCTACACTGAGAGAAAATACAACCAGTTTTCATGTTCGTTCAACAAGTTTTTTGGTTAAAATAGCGCCTACGTGCTCTTTGGTTCAAACAACAAGCTACTTGTCATTTGAATCGGCAATATATTTGAATCAACAAGTCGATTTTATAAAAACAACCTGACATATATTGTTTTAAACATACGTTTGGCTGATTCAAACGGATAAACCGCAACAAGTCGAAATGTTAAATTCACAATGCAAATTTCTCTCAGTGTAGAGGGCCAGGCTTCATTTTTCTTTTGAGGCGTTTACTCGGTAAACAACAAGAACCCGTCCTGATCCCTGGTGGCGAATAGCGTCTCACAACTGTCGTTCAGAAGGAAAAGCGTTAAAACTGCACATTATGCTATGCAATCTTACTTCTTTTTACTTTCGACACCCACTTCGCACAGAAGTCTATGCGTAAATGTTACTGAAGTGTCCGACTTTCGCAACTTTGTTCACATTTACTAAGTTGGCATTTCGAAGATAATTTCCATGCTTGTTGAATGTTTTAATGTTCGGCCATTTGCAATTTAGTGAACTGAAGTTTGTATGTATTTTTTCACTGAACAAAATTAAGCAACAAAAAATGTATCGCCAAAGACAAAACGTAACTCTTTAAGAAATTTTATTTCAGTCCATTCGAATTGAAAACACGCAGTATTAGTATTTTTAACCCCTGAAACAAAAACCACGGAGTGTTTGAAGTTTGACGTTGTCTGTCTGTCTGTCTGTCTGTTTATCTAATCTGTCTGTCTGTCTGTCTGCCTGTCTGTCTGTCTGTCTGACTGTCTGTCTATCTAACTGTCAGTCTGTTTGTGGCATCGTAGCTCCCGAGCGGATGAACCGATTATGATTTAGTTTTTTTTTGTTTGAAAGCTAAATTAGTCGGGAGTGTTCTTAGCCATGTTTCATGAAAATCGGTTCTACTATGTCGGAGGTTTTTACAATTTTTATATTTTGTGGTTAGGTTAATAGAAAAGAGTTCATAGTTAACAAGAAGACAAAGTGTCTAATAACCACAAAATTAAAATTTTGTAAAAACCCCCGACTGCGACATAGTAATTAGACCCATTTTCCTCCCGACCCGACTAACTCAGCTTTCAGACAAAAAAAAACTAAATCTAAATCGGTTCATCCGTTCGGGAGCTACGATGCCACAGACAGACACACACACAGACAGACAGACAAACAGACAGACAGACAGACACGTCAAACTTATAACACCCCGTCGTTTTTGCGTCGTCGGGGGTTAAAAATCCTTTTGTCCATTATTTGCACTATGAAGGTGCAAACTTATTTGACGATCGTGATCGCGTGTGATAGTGTTGTGTTATTTTATACTTGGTAAGCTCATATAATTTAATTGGTCAATAGTATAGTTATTAAGTTACTCTGAATTTATTAATCATTCCGTGGGTGTCCTAAAAGTGCTCATTATCTACTCTCCTTTATGAAACAAGCTTGGGCTAGCTAATTAAACATTTGCTGCATGACACTGTCTAAGTAAACATACACTGCGTTCCACTTGAATGGTTTATTTTTCGTAACTGCTTTAAAATTGATAAAAGTAGATGAATCTAGTAATAAATCATCTTTATTTTTACCACCTGTGGTGCTACTGGAAGCAGTGACAAACGCATTTTTTGCGTTGTAGTTTCCTCGCTATAGTGAGGGGAAAAGTTTTGCATTACTTTCGGTTGCAAATGTATTTTACTTCTCGTGTATTAAAAAACTCGCAAGTTTAGGAATTCTCATTTCTTTTCCCTTGCTCGTTTTTCAATTCCACAATCGGCGTTAAAATACAACTTTGCCCCCTTGTATAACAAATAACTATTCTACTCCCGTAGTGTTATTCGTCATTTACAGTGTCGTGCATAGATCTTTAAAACCCTACATAAAGACGCCAGCCCCCGGCCGGCGCCCCGCGCACCCACGCATACGCTATAGCTCTTAAAGCATTGTTAGGAAGCTTTTAATGGATATAGCGTGGGTGCGCGGGGCGCCGGCCGGGGGCTGGCGGCGGTGCGGAGGAGTGCGAGCGACAGGTTGAGTGCACGAACAGAGGGGAGGCCGACGCGTCAAAATACAGGAAACAGTGCGAATTTTGCGAAAGTTATTCTAGAAAACTATTAAAAAATAGGTGCACGGTCGTAGAAAAAGTATTTAACTGAGTCATTATAATACTCGTGGCGTCTTTATTAACAATTTTCGGCTCATGCCATTCGTCTTTTTTGACCTCGCTTAAACGCCAGTTGCATAAAATACTATACAATACTAATCATTTGTTTTGTCTCCGCTGTATCTTTTTTCTGTATCTCTTGCTGAGGTGTGCCAATAAAGAGTATTCTATCTATCTATCTATCTATCTACATGGAAAAAGACTATCAGTCTTTGTTGTCCGAATAAGTTTATAAAAAATTGCAACATTCAGTTGTGTACACCTGATTTTATTTGTCTTTTATTTCTTTGTACTTAGCGCGGGCGAGACGCACGAACCGCACTATATAAATATCATTCAGACCGGCAAGTATGGTCGCGTGATAAATGATAAAACATCTGTTCGTCCATATCGCACTTACAAATAGTGCGATATCTATCGGCGATATATATCAGAGTAAGTTTGCACTGACCAGGCCCCGTAGCCGAATATCAATTCTCCGACGCGAAACGAGAACGAAACGCCGCGAAAGGTAGGCTGGCTCTTTCGCGCCAATACGCAAGAGCGATAGAGATAGATATCTACTAGCGTTTCGTTTCGTGAGAGTTTGTGACATTCGGCAACGCACCCTGTTATACGCACCCGAGGCAACCTCAACAGTTTAGTCGGAGTCGGGCAGCAGTGTGCATGCTGACGCCGGATGCAGCTGACATTCTGGGCTTTGCACCGACCAAATCGCTTTACGGCTCAGCCACGACATTGGTCTAAGTGGGGCAGCGGTGAGCGGCGGCCATACATAGGAGCGAGACACAGCGATGGGACTTTTCATTCGCACGTATGGCTGCCGCTCACCGCTGTCGCGCTTAGAACAATGTCGTGGCTGGGCCGTTAAGCTTGCTCAGTGCTGCCAGAGTAAGCTTACGAAAAACTGCGACGTTTTCTTGGTCAACTCTTATTTTACTTATATCATACTTGACGCAGGGAAGACGCACGATAGCTTTAATTACATACATACATACATACATACAATCACGCATGTTTCCCAGAGGGGTAGGCAGAGATCACGGATTTCCATTTACTACGATCCTGACACATTACTTTCGCTTCACACACTTTCATAACGTTTCTCATTACACGCTCGTCGGTTTCGAGTACTTCTGTGACCTGGCCTTTTTGCAATATTTCCCCGATTTGTTCCCGAAGAAAAGTTCGCCTAGGTCTTCCACTTCCAACTGACCCTTCCACTCTTTTTTCATATACTTTCTTCGTTACTCTCCTCTCATCCATCCTCTCTACATGCCCGAAGCACCTTAACATACCCATCTCAATCATAGCTTTAATTACAATATTATTATTAAAATATCATTCAGTCGTCAGTACACGTTTGTATTGACCCATTGCATTGATACGAGCCCGAGGCAGTCTTTGCCCTGAATAGTGTAGTCGGGCAGCAGTGTGCACGCTGACGCCGGGTGCAGCTGACACTCTGGGCTTTGTATTTACTTACCTACAAAATCGCTTTAAGCTTTCACTGTGTTGCCAGAGTAACTTTACGAAAAACTGCGACATTTAGTAGATTTATGTTGATATTTTTAATAGTACATTACATCAGAGGCCGGGAAAATGAGGATTTCCGGCCAAGTAGGTATATACGGATAGGGATACGAGGCCGGGAATCCGTTTTCACGCCGAGGCATGTATAGTGCTTTTCTCAAACATACAATGAAATAAAAAAAAATGCTCTAAAGGACAATATTTTATAAAAAAAAGTTACTTTGCAGGCCTAGGCCTAAAAAATAATATGAAATCCCTTTACAGTCCTCTCGAGTTGTTGCGCCCAAAAAGCGATACTTCCCAGCCCATTTTAAGGAACGTAAAGACAATATTTCATTGCATGTTTGAGAAAAACTTATTTTCACACGATGATAGATACAAGATACCTGCAAGATGCATCTTATTCCAGAACAAGTTGAAAAACTGTGATCTTTAAATAAATATTATCGGACATTTTACACAGATTGACTGAGTCCCAGTTAACTGAAATGCTATCAAAATGATTACCTAATCACCGTTTTACTTCTTTTGAATGACTTGTTGTTTAAGAAAGCGACTCTATTTAATATCCTGAATAATTATTAAATACAAAAATTAAGAGAATAAAATGAAAAACACGCTTTAATCGAAACTAAATTGATTTTAAAAACAATTTCATGTTTTTTCTATTTCTACATCCCTAAATGCAAAAATAACTCGGTCGATCGGTCTGTTACTCCTAAACTGCTTAACCTTTTTAGATAAAATTTGAAAAGACGATAGGATGAAGTTCAAAAAATGCACAAGAGTATTTACTTCATTATTATTTACTAGTTTTTGCCCGCGACTTCGCTCGCGTAAGAAAGAGAAAAAGTAGCATATGTCACTCTTCATCCTTTCAACTATCTCCACCTAAAAAATTACGTCGATTCGTCTCTCCGTTTTGCCGTGAAAGACGGACAAACAAACAGACACACACACACTCTTCCATTTATAATATTAAGTATGGATTATCCTACTACGCAAAGTAAGTCGTAAGCAGAAGGCAGTTATTTGTAGAGCTACCGATGTATTTTAAGATATAATAGGCAACATCATATTACATCGTGCTTAGTTCGGATGGGGCTTACTCGAGAGAATTAAGATGATAGTGTAATAATCCCCCTTTGTCAGATCCATTCCATCCTCGGCTTATTGGATACTTTGATGTCCATTAAGGCGAGAGTGGAGGACTTGTACAGTCAACAACACAGTTGTGAATACAGACAAAGTGCCAAAAATATGTATACAGAACTTTATTTTTGGCACGTCTGTAGCTGTGTTGTTGACTGTACGTTATTGCTTTGTCATAGGAATGTAGACCTCATTTTCCTCTTTGGATATTTGTATTAAAAAATAATTTATTTATGTAAGCTTTATTGTACAGTTATAAAAAAGTACTAATGGCGGACTTACGGACTTGGCGGAAATTCACGAATGTCGAAGAATTGATGCAATTTGTTGTATTTTAAAAGTACCCAATCTACAGTCCTTACGTTTATTTTGTTATAAACTTACTAGCTTTTCGTTCGCTTAGCTCGCGTTAGAAAGAGACAAAAATTAGCATAAGTATGTCACTTTCCACCCCTTCAACTATCTCCACTTAAAAAATACGACAATTCGTCGCTCTGTTTTGCCGTGAAAGACGGACAAACAAACAGACCACACCCTTTCCCATTTATAGTATTAGTATGGATTTTTGTTATTTTTATTGGCACTCATGGCCTCATATTAATCCTTTCTGTGCTGAGAACCTGCCAATTCCGCGGGAAGGAATTCAAGTCATCTCGCCACCTCTTTCTCAATCTGCCGATACACTTTTTGGTGTCCAACAATACTTTTATTTGTTACAAAACTGGTATCAAAACTTTTACTGGTTCATCATTAAAATGATTGCCTTATAAATTTTCAGTTTTTAGAATCGATTGGACCCAGTATTGGCATGGTTTCAGGTTCGACTCTTGCCTGAGGTAATTTGACATCTGTTTCTCACCCCAAATTTTGTAATAATCTGAAAATCTAAAAAGGTCAAGCGTAGGGCATTGCTATGGCTTATATATACCTACCTATATGAAAATATGTAAGAATATTTTCCATAATAGGGATGACGACTACATAAAAAATATAGCTTTCTTTTTAGCCCGTTAGTTAGATCGTCCAAAAATACTGAACACATATTTTTCGCTTTTTCTAATTAATGAAAAAATACAAAGATACAGAACACCAAAGTTCCGGAGTGGCGGTTTGTGACGTCACTTTAAAGTGAAAATTGTACCTAGGCGTGACGTCACGCGAAACTTCAACGTACTGTACGGTCGTCATTTTTCGTTTACGAGAAAAAATAAAAAAATATGTGTCCAAAATTTTTTATTTGTAAAAATAGTTTTTTAGTTTCAAATAGTTTTTTTTAGTCGTCTCGCCTATTCCCATATCCAGAGAGGATAATGGAGTCTACATTTGTATGGAGAAGCGGCCGTCCACTTTCCTTTAAGGTTTAGATTCAAATAGCGGAAAATAGAGTTCGTTGTGGTGCGATCGCGCGAATAACAGGGTAAATTAGAGGATTCTGGAAACTCCTTATTCACTGGCTGTCAAAGAAAATTATGCGGGTTACTAGAGGCTGACCGACTGAGTTATTGTTCTCGAGTATTCTGGACAATGAAAATGGTTTTGGATAACTATTTCATTTCATAATTAGGGCTCATGGCTCGTGGCCCGTAGTAAACATTACAATCGTTAACGCTTCGTGAGCGATACGTAGTTACGCAATTTATTTTGCCACACCAATACGGAAAAGCGATATAGCGAAATAACTACGATATGCTACGCGTGAACGATTGTTATGTACGCTTGGTTACTACTGATCATGACGATTTGTATGCATAAATAAATAAAAATAATCAATATAAATAAATATTATAGGACATTTTTTTTACACAGATTGACTGAGCTCCACGGTAAGCTAAAGAAGGCTTGTATTGTGGGTACTCAGACAACGATGTATATAATATACAAATACATATATACATAAAAAACATACATGACTCAGGAACAAATATCTGTGCTCATCACACAAATAAATGCCCTTACCGGGATTCGAACCCGGGACCGCGGCTTAGCGACCCGCTACGCCAGACCGGTCGTCAAAATATAATTATTTGATTATGATTTGATTTAATTTTATTTGATTTTATTTGATTTTATTTGATTTTATTTGATTTTATTTGATTTTATTTGATTTTATTTGATTTTATTTGATTTTATTTGATTTTATTTGATTTTATTTGATTTTATTTGATTTTATTTGATTTTATTTGATTTTATTTGATTTTATTTGATTTTATTTGATTTTATTCGATTTTATTCGATTTTATTTGATTTTATTTGATTTTATTTGATTTTATTTGATTTTATTTGATTTTATTTGATTTTATTTGATTTTATTTGATTTTATTTGATTTGATTTTATTTGATTTGATTTGATTTGATTTGATTTTATTTGATTTCATTTAATTTTATTTGATTTTATTTGATTATGATTTGATTATTACACGCTGTTTTTTCTTTAAAACAAATAAATATTGAGGTAAAGTACTGCTAAGATTTATTGCATATTTATTAACTTATATATTCCTTTTCAAATGCCTTCGAACAATACAATAAAAAAAACCGGCCAAGTGCGAGTCGGGCTCGCGCACAAAGGGTTCCGTAGCAGCAAATATAATAAACTTATTATGTCAATTTATACACCTGCCAAAATTACAGTTAAATCAACCTATCTCAAAAACTATAAGAGATACTTTGATCAAACCAAAAATCGTTGAAAGAGTTAATTAGCATGCATCACCTCTATTTTTTTTAGAATTTTATACCCCGTAGTTATAAAAATAGAGGGGGGGGGGACATACTTTTTACGAGTTTGAGAGCTGATATCTCAAAAACCGTTCACTTTAAGAAAAATGTTTTTTAGAAAACTTTATATCATTTTAAAAGACCTTTCCATTGATACCCCACACGGGTATGTACATCGAAAAAAAAATTTTCATCCCTCAGTTACATGTATGGGGGGCCCCACCCCCAATTCTTTTTTTTACTATTTAGTGTCATAATTTTGTAGCGGTTCATACAACACATATTCCCATCAAATTTCATCACTGTAGTACTTATAGTTTCCGAGTAAATCGGCTGTGACAGACGGACAGACGGACAGACGGACAGACGGACAGACGGACATGACGAAACTATAAGGGTTCCGTTTTTGCCATTTTGGCTACGGAACCCTAATAAAAATGAACTGTTTAATTATTATGTATAAAATGTATAAAGCTGTTGTCTTTCACTGATTGTTGTAGTTTAGGTCGACGGCTACGCTTTGTAGCAGGCCGTAGCATGTACCGTCAACCAATTGGAACCCTAGGCCGTTGTAGAACTATGTTATAATGACGTTATAAATCAGATTGTAAGAAATCTCTAACTGCTTGTCATTTTGACATGGTTGTAGAGTGGCCTAGGGTTCCAATTGGTTGACTATACATAGCAGCAATACACTTTTAATGTATCAGAAGGTCGAACTTAGAATTCGAACAAAAAAGGATATTGAAAAGATGTACATCACAAACAGAACTATGGGCAAGCACGATATTTTAAAAATATTCACAGAACTATATCATCATCATCATACTCTTAAGAGCCAAGCTCTTGTCTGTAGAGTAATCACCATTTCGTTCTTCTCTCTGCTGATTTTTTGAGGTCCTGTGAGGCCTAGCATATGATTGCCGCGAGAGTATGTCGTCGCAGACAGATCACACGTCTTCTTCTAACTGTATAAATGACATAAGTTCGGGTAGATTTCGCGGCGACATACTCTCGCGGCAATCATGTACTAATCCTGCAGATACGGTCTTCTCTTTAAGTTGGTTTAAAAACGCACGCCGCGGTCTTCCCCTGCCTCTCTGCCTCTTTTCTTTTCTCTTCGTCCTTCTATTATTGATTTTATGAAAGTATCGTGTTATAGCCCCAGTCTATTACTGATTTTATGAAAGTATCGTGTCAGCCGTTGCCATTTCAGATAACTGATTTAATTATACTAGAAAAATTAGAAAAAAAAACCGTTACATAGAGAGGTCAGATCACAGACAGATCATATCCAAAACTAATCCAAATATACCTAATTCATAATCTGTCAATAACATCAGTACAAGTCTGATAGTCTACAATGTTACAAATAAAGCCCTTAGACGCTTGACGTCCTGTTTTTGGATAAGTAATTATGTATATTGTGATTCCTATTTAAAAAAACATGTCGAACGCTATATCGACTTAATACGTGAGTAACCCGCTTAAAATATTTTTAAATATGTATGAGTCTCACGGGAGTTTTATAGTTAAAATTGTGATTCCTCTTGCAATAAAAAGAGTACATTTTTAACCGTCGCCTCATATCTCAAGAAGGACGGTTATCAAGTCGTCTGTATGTTTTTTTTTTTTTTTTTTTTTTTTTATGTTTGTTCCTCGATATCTCCGTCGTTCCTGGACCGATTTTGAAAATTTTTTTTTTGATTGAATGTATATGCATACAGATTGGTCCCATTTTTCTCAGAACCCAGTTCTGATGATGGGATCCTGGAGAAATCGAGGGAACTCCTCAAATCTGAAAGGCATACATATGGTGATTTTTGTGTTTTTAAAGGAACAGCATGCATTTAGGTACGGAACAGTGACATTTGGTGCAGTGGAACTGCTGATGATGGCCAGAACGGAACTCTTCAAATCTGAACGGCACGCTTATAGTGACTTTGGTATTTTTATACGAACAGCATGCACTTTCGTCCAGAACAGTGACATTTGGTGCAGTGGAATTTCTGATGACGGTCAGAACCGAACTCCTCAAATCTGAACGGCACGCTTATAGTGACTTTGGTATTTTTATAAGAACAGCATGCACTTTCGTCCAGAACAGTGACATTTGGTGCAGTGGAACTGCTGATGATGGCCAGAACCAAACTCCTCAAATCTGAACGGCACGCTTATAGTGACTTTGCCATTTTTATAAGAACAGCATGCACTTTCGTCCAGAACAGTGACATTTGGTGCAGTGGAATTTCTGATGATGGTCAGAACCGAACTCCTCAAATCTGAACGGCACGCTTATAGTGACTTTGGTATTTTTATAAGAACAGTATGCACTTTCGTCCAGAACAGTGACATTTGGTGCAGTGGAACTGCTGATGATGGCCAGAACCAAACTCCTCAAACCTGAACGGCACACTCATAGTGACTTTGGTATTTTTGTAAGAAAAGCATGCATTTAAGTTCAGAACAGTGACATTTATTTAGTTATGTTTGTTAAGCATATGTTTTGAAGTCAAAGTTTGTCAAGCTTCGATTTCTTATAATATAATCGGATTCATGAGGAATTGAGGAAACTCCTCAAACCTTAACGTTATACGTATATTCATTTGTGTTGCCATCTAATAATTAAAGCATTAAAAGCAGTTTTAAAAAATACTTACACATTTCTACATAAACCAACATTCGCAAGTAGCTTTCACCAGAACCCGAAAGGCGACGGTTTTTTTTTCTTAAAAATTATATGATTTTCGGCCTTAAACGATAAAAAAACGTTCGAACATTTTATAATAAATTGCACGCATCGCTCAAAATATGCCCTTAATGTTTCTCTTTGTTCGGTGGGGCAGAGTTCAAATTGTTTCTGTAAAAATGCGACCCCGAAGGCAATCAATCTAGAATACGTAAATATTATATGGAAATTCTTTACGTTTATACTGTAGAACCCCTTTACAGGACGCATGCGTGAATGTATATAATGTATGTAGAAGCCATTTGAAGGGTTCATAATTATATAAAAATTTGGCGAACACAATATATAAAACACACAGCTAAATAAAAATTTAAGTAATCTAGAAATGTCAGACTTGTAATATGTGAAAAATCTCGTAGTTTATTATTACTTGTAAAATGTGCACCGATGTGTACCTGTCACACCTCGGACTCTGGCGATCAAATATATGACAGAGGCGCATTCCTAGCACACAGTCTAAGCTTGTGTAGATGAACGCGTACTATGCTTGAATGAGTGAAATATGACAGGTCGACCGTTCGCGTTTTTGGCAGGCGGTAACTGTGAGGTAACCGAGAGGGGGTGGGCGGCACTTTCAACGGGGAGCGGGAGTGGCCATACTGGACGATAGTACTCTTTATTATTCTATCCTGCCTTCCAGTTTGTATAAACATCTGGCGAAAGTAAAAAAACCACACAAAACTAAATAAAAATCAGCTAACACTAGTCTAATTTTTCTAGTAGTTTTCAGTATACCAAGGACTTTGCAAATTCTGACTAGTGCTCAGCTGATACATTTAGACTATTGTTACAATATCAGTACTATTAATTGCTATCATATACACCGATTTGTAAAAATTCAGCCGAAATACACAACAAAATAAAGATATCGATACCTCTGGGTTCAATTGGCGTAAAGGACATTTTGGCGAAAATGAGTTATATATACAGTTTTGTTCAGAATTTCAAGCGCTATCGATCTGTGTAGTTAAAATTTCGATATCTCTTAAAAAGTTGCCTTTACGACCAAGATTTTCTACTATGGACTTGCAAAAATAGCTTTTCTGAAGGGGCGTAAATATCAAGTCATTAATTATAAATTATTATTTGTGTCGTAAAGGAAATCTACAAATAAAAATATAGTCGTAAGTCACCTTGATATATATTATTGCCCTTTAAGCCCTTACTTTTTAAGGATCACTTTCTATAGTAGTGTGGTAAAGTTGGGCGTAAAGGACAAGTTTTTTTGTTCTTCGTCCTTTACGACCAGCACTAAAAATATTTTATCCGCAACTGTAATCGATATCATTGGGTTCAATTGTCGTAAAGGACATATAATGCAGGTTTCCAAGAGAAAGATAAACCCACTTTTTTGTTTTTTTGGCCTATATTTGTGACGTGTATAAGAAAAATATGCAGATTACGAGTATCTTTAACCTAGTGTAACAACCGTAGTGATAAACTAAACGATTTAGAAGATATATGGTTGTAAAGGACACGTCAAAAGCTATTAACGTCCTTTACACCCATGATTTGATAGGGTCGTAAATGACGGTATAAGATGATTTTTATACAAAACCGGGGCGTAATTGTAACCGAAATGGTACGAATGTTGTGCTAAGTTTACAATTAAAAACTGGAAAAATGTGTCAAAACGTACTTAATATGGCATAGAATAGACATTAGTTTAATGCAGTGTATTATTTATCTAAGCTATCTTAGAAACAAAAAAGAACAAGACTATTTTATATCCAGTTTTGTAATAAAGAAACAATATTTGCTTAAAAACGATCTACTAATACTTTGGCAACAAGCTCAAAGTTATTTTTTTAGTATTCGCCGCTGTTGAATAGTCAGTGGGTTACGCATTCAGCCTTTAATTCTAGCGGGGAAACGCTTTCGTAGTATTATTATACTGCGACGAGATGTAGGTAATTTAAAAAAAAACACTATGGTAATCAGGGTACGTACCCACAACGTATGCACAAACGCTCACGATAATATCTATTTCGTAGCTATATATTTTTTTCGTAGCTATAGCTATAGCTTTATCGCTCTTGCGTATTGCACCAGACTGCATTTTTGTCGGCGTCTGGCGTCGACGATTGCCATTCAGCTACGCCGCCAGTAAACTTTAACAGTAGACTATACTAACATTTAGTGCGACAATAACAGGTGCGTTTCGCTAGCGAATAAGCGTTAGCGTTTGGTGACTTGGCTATGTACCCACAGGTACTTAAAGCATTGACTATAATATTTCTAGGATTGAACTCATAATTAAGATTATTCTTACTTAACAGGTTAAAGACTAAATAACAATCTTCTGTTTTAAAATTATCAAAGATATGCATCAACATAGTAGGTAGTCTTGACTACAGTTACTATTATTTATTAGTTGGTCACAGTTTGTATACGCGTCTTAACTTGCGTTTATAAATTGGTACATAACTCTTACTTATTCTTAGAACTTCTTTCTACTTTATACTTAAAATTACTGTCGTATTAATATAGTCTACTGTTCACAGTTGCTGATTAAAGTTTACGTGATTACCATTAGTGTTTTTATATTTACTTAAACTACGAAAGCGTTTCCCTGCTAGAATTAAATACTGAATGCGTAACTTATTGAGAGTTGAGACAGCGGCGAGTACTAAAATAATAACTTTCCAAAATACTAGATAGTTTTTAAGCAAATGTTGTTTTTTTATTGCAAAACTGGATATAAAATAGTCTTGTTCTTTGTCTCTGCTAAATATTTAGATAAATATACACTGTAACACTAATGTGGCTATTCTATGCCATATTAACTACGTTTTGACATTTTTCAAGTTTCTCAATTGTAAACTAAGCTAAAAACAGTTGCCATTTGTACCATTCCGGTTACATTTACGCCCCGAATTTGTATAAAAATCATCTAAGACCGTCATTTACGACCCTATCAACTCTAATTGTTCAAAAAAATCGTGGGTGTAAAGGACGTCCATAGCATTTTGACGTGTCCTTTACAACCATCTAACTTCTAAACCGTTTAGTTTATCACTACGGTTGCTACACTAGGTGAAGGATACTAAAAATCTACATATTTTTCTATATACGTCACAAATATAGGTCAAAAAACAAAAAAGATATAAACATTTTTCTAAAAAAAAAGTTGTTTTTTGCTTCTCCTGAAAACCTGCATTTTGTCCTTTACGCCAATTGAACCCAAAGGTATCGATATGTTAGATTTTTCAGATGTTTCTACTAGTTTAGATTGTAAAGAGCACTCCGCCGAGGCCTAGTGCTGATATATTCGGGCTATTGTTGCTCCGGGCGGTAGTCATTTGTTATTTTCCATGCTCCCGTTATTTAAGTAATGCGCCCTAGATAAATATCCTGGACCCTTTTGTCTGATACGTGTTCCTGTTGAGTTTCAAATGTTCTAACCAAAATATTGAAGCACTCTTTGATATATTGGATTGTCTTATTATACTGTGACTACAAAATTTTCTTTTCATCATGCTAGCACAGTAAATGTACAAATGCACGCAGGCGGAGCGGGAGTAATAAAGAAAATTCTTATCCCGAGAGAGTTATGAAATTACAAGTATCATAATTAACATTTTTTGTAGCAAGTGTGACAAAAAAAATGTGTGTAACTCGGGGCGTAAAAATAATGCAAACTCGGGTCTCTAAATCGCAGGCCGTCCCGATTTGACTTACTCTCGTTTGCAATACTTAACTTCCGTCTCACGTGGCAAAATGTAAGTAGGTACTCTTGAGAACAAGGTTAGATAATACTTTATTCTCTTTAGTTTCATTGGTATGGTAGCTGGTAAGCGCTGGTAGCCTAGCGGTAAGTACGTGCAACTTTCGTTCCGGAGGTCGCGGGTTCGAATCCCGGCTCGCACTAATGAGTTTTTCGGAATTTATGTGTGAAATGTCATTCGATATTTGCCAGTCGCTTTTCGGTGAAGGAAAACCTCGTGAGGAAACCGGACTAATTCCAACAAGGTCTTGTTTACCCTTCGGGTTGGAAGGTCAGATGGCAGTCGCTTTCGTAAAAACTAGTGCCCACGCCAAATCTTGGGATTAGTTGTCAAAGCGGACCCCAGGCTCCCATGAGCCATGGCAAATGCCGGGATAACGCAAGGAGGAGGATGATGAGTTTGATTGATGTGGTATCATCCTAGAATAAACCCACTATAAAGCTCTTCATGACAACAAGCAGTTGACTTGGAATGGTTAAGTTGGAAAGCGTAGTACATAAAAGTTTTAAAGGCTAATCGACTGTGACGGACAGATAAACGGGTCCTGAGAGCTAAGAATGGTTACTATAAAGTGTAAACAGGTATCTACGCTGTATACCGCTGTGTATTGTACTATTACTACAATAAATTCTTTGATTTTCTTTTCAATTCAATACACAGCGTTTTATTATTTTTCCCCTCACTAGCTCGGAAACACGTGTTTTATCCTTTAATACCAGCGGGTAAAAACGCATTTTATCCACTAGTGAGTAAAGTAATTTGACCTTGAATAAAGTCAAATTAACTGCTTTAAATTTGATAAAAGTAGGTGAATCTAGTAATAAAGATGATTTACCACCTGTGGAACTACTGGAAGCAGTGATAAACGCATTTTTTGCGTTGTAGTTTCCTCGCTATAGTGAGGGGAAAAGTTTTGTGTTACACTCGGGTGCAAATGTATTTTACTTCTCGTGTGTTAAAAAACTCGCAAGTTCAGGATTCTATTCTCGAACCACTCGCTTCGCTCGTGGTTCAACTATAGAATCCTTTCACTTGCTCGTTTTTCAATTCCACACTCGGCGTTAAAATACAACTTTGCCCCCTTGTATAACAAATAACTATAGTTGTGCAATGTAATGTTATTACTGTTTAGTTTGCCAATTTTTTTTTTTTTTTTTTAATATTATAGGACATTCTTACACAGATTGACTGAGGCCCACGGTAAGCTCAAGAAGGCTTGTGTTGTGGGTACTCAGACAATGATATATATAATATATAAATACTTATATACATAGAAAACATCCATGACTCAGGAACAAATATCTATGCTCATCACAAATGAATGCCCTTACCGGGATTCGAACCCGGGACCGTGAATGTAATCTCCTAGATTCTTTTTTGTTTTTGTTAAACTAATTTTATTTTTTATTGTTGTTAAGTGATATTTTATGTGTGTATTTGTGATATTTTATGTGTGTACCTGTACCCAAATTGTATGATCACAGTTGGTCGAAATAAAGTTATTTTTTTTTTAATACAAGAGCAGAGCTCGATGACGGTACAAATAATAACATGAAGGCATGTGAAGTACGATGTTATTTTTACTTCTAGTATAAGGCCTGAGTGGACGCTTGGAGCGGAGAGTTCAGCTGGGCCGCAGGCGAGTGTGCAACCACCCTATGCAGCGTGGACTCAGGACACCTGTATGAGCTTCAATTGTTTGATAAACGCCGTACGCCCCGCCTCGCTGCACGCCTAATATCAGCGTGCACTCAGGCCCACTGAGACGCGGCTGCCGTCCGTCGGATTGATCTGTTCGACCTCTGAATCATCTGATCATCAGCACTGAGTAAAAAACCAGTATAACCAGGGGCGGCTCACTCCGCGATTCTATCGCCGCGCTACAAGTACATGTCAGCGGCCGCGAGTTCGCGGCCCATTCATTGGCGACGACCTTCGCGCGGCGCAATAAAATTCAATGTTGGCTGCTCGCGTGCGGTCCGTTTGTTAATGTAGGTAAGAATTTAGAATGGCGGCATTTTGTGAACATCAAAGGAGTGAGCCTTCTGTACTTGTACTAATATATATTCTGTGGTATAACTCCAGGGCGAAACCGGCATGCAATTAGATACAGTTACATATTTATACAAATAAAGAAAATAAATACGTTCACCCAGCGTTAATGTCAGGGGCATCACGGATCCCATAGGTTTTTTAATGGCGCTTCTCTCCGCGTAATTGGCTAGTTGTACAGATACGAGGAACTAATTGGGTATTATGAACAAGGCAGAAGCCCCGTGAACAAGGGAAAGGATGAGTTTGGTATCTCACTGGAATTTTTGTTTCTGGGGTCCTGTTTCTCGAAAGGTACAAGCCTTGTTTCCATGACAACCCATACGATTTGACAGTTCGCGCACTTGTAATACAAGGCTTGTACCTTTCGAGAAACGGGCCACTGATGTTATTTCAAATAAACCTGGCTAGAAGTTTATATAACGCGTATAAACTATACATGGTGTATATTTACCTACATGTAATAACACTAATAACTGATAAGATATTTATAATAAAAGCCTAGTTACCTGAATTTAATTAAAAATAAATAATTATCGAAAACGGCTGAACAACGTTGATTAAAGTCGAATTATTTGATTCAATGTTGGTAGAAATAGAAATAAAAAATTAAAATTTTGAAAAAACCCCCGACCGCGACATAGTGGACCGATTTTCATGAAACATGGCTAAGAACACTCCCGACTACCTCAGCTTTCAGGCAAAAAAAACTAAATATATATCGGTTCATCCGTTCGGGAGCTACGATGCCACAGACAGATACACACACAGACAGACAGACAGACAGACAGACAGACGGACAGACGGACAGACAGACAGACAGACACGTCAAACTTATAACACCCCTTCGTTTTTGCGTCGGGGGTTAAAAAATATATAACCTAACCACAAAATTAAAATTTTGAAAACCCCCGATCGCGACCTAGTGGACCGATTTTCATGAAACATGGCTAAGAACACTCCCGACTAACTCAGCTTTCAGACAAAAAAAACTAAATCAAAATCGGTTCATCCGTTCGAGAGCTACGATGCCACAGACAGACACACACAGACAGACAGACAGACAGACAGACAGACAGACGGACAGACAGACAGACAGACACGTCAAACTTATAACACCCCTTCGTTTTTGCGTCGGGGGTTAAAAAAGACTTAATTTAATGTTAAGAGGATACGATACCGAAGCACGAATTCAAATTTGAGATTTTTAGGTCTTTATCGCCGTCGCGCTGACGGGGGTGGAACCCACAGAGAGGCCCTGTGTGCGTGCGCGAGTTTCGGACTTCTGATGCATAATGTTTTTGACTCCGTGAAGATATTAAGTGTACTGATTTGACTAAAATGCAAATTTGTAATGTTTTAAGGAATGGTAGAAACAATTCCTTATCTTATACATAATGTGATTATTTTAAAAGATGATTTCTTTTAAGATAGTCACATTGTTAGCGAAATAAAGTTATTCGGTATGTAAAAAGCTAAAACCTTTTCGATTTCAAAGAGAAGCCATATTATAGGAGTAGGTACGTACAATCAACCAATTAATCTGAATCCTAGGTCATAGGATTAGACATTAGTCAATCTAGACCCTTTCACAGTAAAAGTAAAACTGACTTCTGTAGCAAATAAAGGACGGTGTCAATACGACAGGGTTCTAGAGTGGCCTAGGATTCTACATAATTGGTTGGCCATTGGTTGACAGTATCTACCTACCAAAAATGTATGTGAATCTTATTCTTTTTTAGGGTTCCGTAGTCAACTAGGAACCCTTATAGTTTCGCCATGTCTGTCTGTCCGTCCGTCCGTCCGTCCGTCCGTCCGTCCGCGGATAATCTCAGTAACCGTTAGCACTAGAAAGCTGAAATTTGGTACCAATATGTATATCAATTACGCCAACAAAGTGCAAAAACAAAAAATAAAAAAAAATGTTTTATTAGGGTACCCCCCCTACATGTAAAGTGGGGGCTGATTTTTTTTTTCATTCCAACCCCAACGTGTGATATATTGTTGGATAGGTATTAAAAAATGAATAAGGGTTTACTAAGATCGTTTTTTGATAAAATTAATATTTTCGGAAATAATCGCTCCTAAAGGAAAAAAAAGTGCGTCCCCACCCCTCTAACTTTTGAACCATACGTTTAAAAAATATGAAAAAAATCACAAAAGTAGAACTTTATAAATACTTTCTAGGAAAATTGTTTTGAACTTGATAGGTACAGTAGTTTTTGAGAAAAATACGGAAAACTACGGAACCCTACACTGAGCGTGGCCCGACACGCTCTTGGCCGGTTTTTTTTGCACATGTTTGACAGAAGTGACAGCGTAGAAAAATTTTACTAGGTAACAATTTGGTACCTATTATACTTACCAGACACCGGATTATGTTCCAAGGTAATTAGAACTTTTTAAGGAAAGGCATGGAAAGATTTGCGAAGTCCGGCGTGGCTTCCGTAGCTCAATTGGTAAGAGCATTGCACGGATTGCAAAAATGGTGCGGGTTCAAGTCCCGCTGGAAGCGTAAATTTTTCCATTTTTTCCTTTAATATAAAAATGTTTAGAATCGTTAGCAGACGTTTCTGCTTAATAAAAATTAAAATCGTATTATTCAAGAGCGCTATGATAAACGCACATCGAAATAAAGTAAAATTGACAATATTTACCGTAGAGATTGTGCTCTGTGTGTAATGGTAAACATTAATAATATGAAAAGTAATTGTTTCAGTCAGAGCATCTTCACTCGTCAATTTCGTCTTACTCTTTAGTTGTGAAACATGGGTGACAAAGGACGGTCGCCGGAAGGAAAAGAATAAAAATATATGGATACATATATATATTATAATATTTATCCCGTAGGACAGCAGGTTACTTCAAAGTACTTTAATTAACTACCTAATTTTAATGTTGTCTTCGGTTCCCGTCGTCGTTCGTCGAATCCCGGTAAGGGTATTTATTTGTGTGATGAGTACAGATATTTGTTCCTGAGTCATGGATGTTTTCTATGTATATAAGTATGTATTTATCTATTTAAGTATGGTTTTGTATTTATCTATGGGATATGGGTTAAATTGTGGCGTAGGCGAGAGGCTGGCAACATTACACAACTGCAATGTCACAGTTTCGTTTTCTTTCAACCCCTTATTTGCCAAGAGTGGCACTGAAGCTTTAGTAGTTTCATGTGTTCTGCCTACCCCTTTATGGGATACAGGCGTGATTGTATGTATGTATGTTATCTATTTAAGTATGTATTATTTATTTATTTATTAGTAAAAACATGTTTACATGACATTACAGTAAAACCAATGCGTCACGAAACTTAGATAACAAAAAAGAAAAAAAACAGTAAGTAAGAATATGAAAAAAAAACAAACAATAAAGTTTAAAACTAAACAATTTATTTGGGCGATGACGTAACAGCGTGGCTCCGTTGCATCGTTTGCCCCGGTGTAGGATTCGGCAAGTTGCCCCGGAATCGCCGAAAAACTACACCTTTCGGCCAGAAGTCTGCGCTCGCGATGGTGTCCTGCGCTATATCGTCGCCTAGCACCCATAGTACAAGCTTTGCTTAGTTTGGGGCTAAGTTGATCTGTGTAAGGTGTCCCCAATATTTATTTAATTATTTAATTACTTACCATAATCATAATGTAATAAAATGTGAATTTTTTCGTGGTTACCAACATGCATACCAACCATAAAAATGCTTAACTAATTTGCCAGCTAAATTTAAACCTAGGCTATTTAAACGTATAGATACTTTATATACTTTTATTATTTAGATCTTATTTATACTTTTCGGCAAAGCATTTTTGTTACCACAGAATTAAAACGTTGGTAATACTCATTTCATCTACCTACTAAGGGCATATGTAATGTCAATGCAAACAAGGCCCGGCTATTAAGTTTCGAAATGTTATGTAGATTTTATAACTTGATAAGTGTAAATGGTTCAAAAATTTCGTGCAGTAAGTAAAAAAGTAAAAAGTAAGTATTATTAAACAGAAAAACTATGGGTCTTATTTGATGCAGGTATGAAATAAGGCCCATGCCGCCCATGTGTCCACATGTTCACAACCTTCGATACCCAAGAAGTAGCGCTGCGGAAATAGAGATGGATCGGATATAATCTTCAAAGATAAGCTATCAACAGCGCCAGTATTTGAGTGGTGGCCTCAGAGTGGAAGGCGACCCCGCAAACGCCCAGTACTTATGATACACAATACACATAAACACAATACATTATAATATTTATTGCCCCGTAGGACAGCAGGCTACCCCACACTACTTTAATTAAGTACCTAATTTTGTCCCTTTAAACTTAATATGAAATAAAGTCTGCCTATCTTGACCACATTGACCTTGACGCACTGCTTGTTAAGACTTGAACCCCTCTAATTTAGAGTACCATATCCTAAATGCATAGTCCTGAATAAATGTGTTTTAGACGACAGACCGTAGTATAAATACTTATCACAAAAATTTATGATTGAATTCATGAACACAATGTTTACACAAAGTTATAAAACTTAAGAAGCGAGCGATGGGCCTTATTTAGAGAAGTAACTATTTAGGGCATTTTTTGATTCTATGTCTGCGAAAAAAATATACAAAACGGCATGATTGATAAAACTTAGAAGAAATATAAGCACTGGGCCTTATTAAGGCCAGGTACTGGTACCAACCTGAACAAACTATGTATTACTAAATAAGGCCCATCGTTTTTTTAAATATTTTAAAACATGACTTAAATTATTATCTGTTTTTATTGTGTGTAAATAAGTACATATAATATGACTAATATAACTACTTACCTAATTGGTGTTCGGCAGAATAGTAATAAATAAACAATGATGACCGAATACCTAATTTTCGGTAAAATGGCTGAAAAGACCGAATACCAAATAGTTGCCTAATATTTGTGGAATCTATCGTAAAATACAGCATAACTTTATAATTGTTACTAGTAAACCAATGACGAGAAAAGTTATGCATGTATAAAATAAACCTATACCTGTATGCAATTGTTACGTACCTATACTAATAAATATATGGACTTAGTATTTCCACAGAATATATAATACAGATTCAAACTTTCACGATTTTTACACATGATTTGAGTACCTGCAACACAAGCCTTCTTGAGCTTACCGTGGGACTCAGTCAATCTGTGTAAGAATGTCCTATAATATTTATTTATTTATTTATTTATATTAAAAATTGCAAACGGGACTTAATCGCGTATTTACTATGTTTTAAACACTAACCGACGTTTCAAGGATGGCATTGTCCCCGTGGTCTCGGAGCAGACTGGTCTTTTTTGGACCACCAATTTTAAATATGAACATATAATAGTACGTATTTCTAACTAAAAAGTTCGTCAAACACGGTATGTCGATATTTCGACGTAGTATATCGATAACTTTTCACATCACTAGATTATCGACATTAGATGTCGAGTATTTCCCATCACTTTATTTCAGTGTTCGTATATAAAAACTTAGCCCCGCCCCTAAATTTGGTGCGATAGGGACAACTGCAGCTCAGGCGCGAAATCCCGCGTAAAAACTGCAAAAATCGAGGTTCCGCTCTCGACTGTTTCCTCCTCCAAAACTTAACCAATCGTTACGAAATTTGGAAATCAGAATGACAAGGAAATTATCTGTGTCGGACCGTTTCGTTTTTTTGGATAATTGATCTCAGTTTTGAATACCACGCCTTTCTTTCTGGCAAATTCAATTAAGCCGTTTTGGCCAACTTTGAGAGGCTCTAATTCCTTTCAAAACAAAAATATCAAAAAAAGCAAAACGGTCCGACACAGATATTGGAGGAGGAGGAAACAGGCGAGAGCGTTTGTATGGAGAAATGAGGGGTATCGTAGCGTCTTAAAGTACTTAATATGTAATACGTAAGTACTTAATATGTGTATAGTTGCTAAAGTGCATGGTGAATTTATCAATGAATTCATTTCTCCATGCAATGTTGCAGCTCACTGTACATTGTACATTCACTGTAATTCAAACAGTGTGTCTTAAAATTTGTATTTTTAATCATTATTTGAGCACCTAATATATTATTAAAATTAATTAATATACTTGACATACGACCTTAAACATGACATTGTCTCTATTACCCTAATTTATATGTATAATTGTACATAATTTCTCATTCAGTCGTGGTATGACAACATTGTATAAGTTAATAATCAATTCACCAATTACCGAAATTACTCCATTAATTTAATTGGAATAAGCGTTCTGTATAATTTATATTACAGTGTTAGGCTACAACAATATTAGTACTGGGCGTGTAGCCAATAGTACAACCGTTGACGTTCCGTTTCGTATTGGAGTTATGTTTCTCTATCGCTCTTCGCTGGTGCGACAACCAGAATCAGTTGGGTAGGTATCAGTCGCTGCGGAGATGTAAAAATACATATATGTATGTATAGTTCCTTGGCCTGTACCCAAGAGTACAGACGACCGTAGCGTGTCGCAGGTCGTAGTATCTCACTCTATCGCTCTTCCGTATTGGGGTGACGTGGCCAGTTGCGTATCTTTCGCCACGAAGTGTCGACAATGTACACTAAAACTAACTAAAGACTAAAATACTAAAGTTTCTGTTTGATCAAATGGTTGGCTGGTAGAGAATGCCTTAAGGCATTAAGTCCGCCATTTTTACAGTTTTATGTCGTGCAATAAAGTTTAAATAAATAAATTAATGTAGCCAGTGGTCTGACACTCTGTCCCGATCGGAAGATTCTGCCTTGTTTCGACTCGCATTGTTACGTAGCAATTACAAGGGTTGGTACAACGTGACGTCTCTTTGCGTGCGCTACGCTACGACAGATAAGATAATTAATTGAATGTTTACAATTCGAAATAGTTTCATACATCAGATAGGGACAACTCAATTCGACCCTGAACAGTTGTCAAACTTCGGCTTTGTAGGAAATACATTCATACATACGCATGCCCGTATTTCCAAAAGGAGTAGGCAAAGCATATGAAAGTTTCATGTTGAAACGGTTCACATTTTAGTGTCATTGAAAGAAAACGTAATTGTGATATTGTAGTAATTACAGGTTGCTATCCCTTCGCTCACACCAGTCACACCGCACCTATGCCACAGTAGACTTCTACGTCACCCATATAGGTTATTTCTTAATCCGTCATCACACGGAGAGGAACTGCATTTATTAACTGTATACGGTCGAACTATTACTTATTTATTCTGCGATTGTTCTCTTGGCTACAGGCCTTGCGCTTGTCAAACTGGACGGGGTGTCAGACAAATATTTGTTTTTACTGAAAAGGGGACGGATTTGCGTAACTCGATAGAAAAGAGAGTGCGAGTTAACGAAGTTACGCTGATGATAATTAAGCTAAAGCCTTCTGCCGTTGGATGGGATAACAGTTACGTGCTGCTGCAAATAGAATTAACTATCGTTAATTTTATTTCAACTTGCTATAGGATTTAGTATAATAAAAGTATTTTTGTTAAATTGCATGCGAGATTATGCATGCGTTGGCAACATCCTGGTAGTAAACTTAACGCAACAGCGGAAAATTATTTATAGTAGTACCTATCTATAGTCATTTGAGATTTCGGTACTAATAAGTATAGGTATGTATCTCAAATGGATGCATGCAACATTAGAGCTACAACAAAATACGGATAGTTGATGAAATTAAACTTGCAATATTTGACCCGTAACAAACATTCCAAGTGGCAACAAATTTAAAAATACATACATACATGTCATACATACATACATAAACTTACGCTTGTTTTCCCAAAAGGGGTAGGCAGAGTACATTAAACTGTCAATCAAATATCGGTGGCACTCTTAGCAATCACATTTATGAAAAATTTTTAAGTTTACTTTTAATTATGGGTGCCCTGAAAATCTGTGCCGTGTCTCTTAGACACGGTCTACGCTGAGCGGCATCCTATTTGGTATACCGGTTCACTCTATTTGTATTGTGTTGTACCTATACTTTTCTTATACCAAATAAATATTTTTTCTTTCTTTCTTTTCTTTTAAAATAAACCAAACAAGTATTTTCTGCAGACATCAACTTATTGTGAAATTCTCAACCCGTCGTGTGGTGACGGGTTGAGAATTTCACCACCCTCTTTCTTCCCGTGGGTGTCGTAGAAGTCGACTGTGGGATATGGGTTAAATGGTGGCGTAGGCGAGAGGCTGTCACTGCAATGTCACAATTTGGATTTCTTTCAACCCCTTTTTGCCAAGAGTGGCACTGAAACTTAGTAGTTCATGTGCTCTGCCTATCACTTTTATGGGATACAGGTGTGATTATATGTATGTATGTATGTATCAAGTTATTGATTGATTCACTGTAGACGATGAAGGTACATTTTCGTGTGAATCGCGCTACCACTATAACTTTAAATGGACGTCGGCTGCAGGCGGCGGGTCAACCGAAAAATCAACATTATTTTTACATTTCCTCTTTGCTACGTTCACACGTGTGGGCGTTTTAAACAAAGGCAGTCCCAGGGCACAAAGAAGACCATGTGACGACAACTCGTTATTTTTTAATCCTCTTTGATATAAATCTGATTGTAAAATGCTTGCTTACTTTTTGTGAAACGTAAGTCCCTCTTCACTGTTTTTATGAGCCTTATTTCGCAGTTTTGAAGGTTGGTTTTTGAGGGTAGGATAGTGTGATACGGGCTTAAAATTGGAATAACTGCAGTGTGCAGTACACGGATCACGGGCAAACATTCCGGGAAACTCTGTTCGAGTAGCTTTTAATACTCAACATATCGTATTTACGCTTTGATTCCATTTATACAGGAGATTTAGTATATTATGCATAAGTAATATAAATGGGCGTATTGCGTCAGTGGGCATTTTCAAAATTTGGGACCCCCAAATTAGCGTAAGTTGTTAACAAAAATTTACTAACTGTCAGTTTTGTGACGATAATTAAGCATGAAATTTCAATAAAAAAATTGTTTTTGTGTTAATTACATAAACTTTAAGCGATAATCTACATTGAGAATGTAAAAAAGTAAATTTTTAGACAGATTTTATGCTTAATTTTCGTGACAAAACTCACAGCGAGTTAATTTTTGTTAACAGCTTACGATAATTGTTGGGACCCAAATTCTGAAAATGCCCCAGTTCATTAAGTGACTAAGGTAATTAATAGTTACGTACAAATAATTCACTGTAGGTATGTTACAGATGTTGAATCTAAGTAAGGTACAGCGGAGCAATTTCGACTGGGGGTCAAATGCAACTGATCCATTTTTTTTACAATGTTCACATTATTAATTAATGTGTCCACTGGTTATCATCTGTAGGTAATTGAATTGAGAGTTTTCACGTCAATTCTGTAAAAATGATACTGACAGGCTTTTGTCACTGACATATTTATTTACTCAATTTGAAATGTGGTCGCGTTATACCACATAAACACAATAACGCAAAACAGAAAATATAGCGACACCCTAATATGTACGTACATTTAATCAATTGCTTTTAAAGTAATAAATATACAGTAAACGAAGAAAAGATCCCAAACTCACGATAAGCAGAACCTTCTTATTTTTCATCCAATTTTCTTATCGGTTTCCATTTCTATCCCATTGCCTTCGTTATCTGTTCGATGGGTGCATCTCACAATGGTTCCAACCTGAGGGGCGATCCGCAAATTGTGCATGCCATTCAATGACGCCGAAGCATCGGAATATTGTTCGAGAGAGTGTTGTATGAAAGTATGCGTTTCATATATGCTTACTACGTTTTTACGCTCGGAATGTGCTTCCCCCGCAGACGGTGCAATGGCATGCGATCTTCATTGGAAAATGGGCGTGAGTAATAAGAAGCTTACGACACGAAATAATAAAAACGAATTGGTTGTGTCTTTATATAGATTTTCGTTACTTGTTTGTATCTTTATGAACTTGTGAAGTGAAGATATTTTTTGAATCTGTCATTACACAGTATTTCTCTCATTGAGTTTAATACGAAGCTAGTCAACTATAAAAACTATCGCCCACGGATCGTATTAATATTATACAAACTAGAAATTTGTATGAATATTCATTATTCTACCCTCTGGGCATCATGTAACAGCGTCGATTTATTATCGTATACCCTAAACTAACCGGTTTAAATATATTGGCCATAAATTCGGAGGTCAAACCACGTCCGCGATCGTCAATAAATCGATAAAACTGATTGTTATTGTTCATACCGTTCAGGGTGAGACATTTTTACATATGCATGTTGATATATGTACTTACTCTCATACGATGACCGGTCTGGCCTAGAGGGTAGTGACCCTGTCTGCTAAGCCGCGGTCCCGGTTTCGAATCCCGGTAAGGGCATTTATTTGTGTGATGAGCACAGATATTTGTTCCTGAGTCATGGATGTTTTCTATGTATATAAGTGTATATTATATATATCATTGTCTGAGTACTCACAACACAAGCCTTCTTGAGCTTACCGTGGGACTCAGTCAAGCTGTGTAAGAATGTCCTATAATATTTATTTATTATTTTATATTTATACTTGAGTCTGCGTGGAAAGAGAAGAGTCGTGTATGTAAGTATTTGATCCAATAAATTAGACGATTCTCATTGGATCGATCTAAAACCGGATCTAAAGAATAAAAAAATTCTCACTAGATCCACATTGGATTTACGGGTCTACAGAGAATGAAGGCATCGAAGACTAGCCAAGTTGCCACTTTTTACGAAGTATTAAAAAGTAATTCAATTGAAAAGTCATTACTCTTAAACAGTATGTAAATTTAATAAAAGAGTGAATATTAAAGTTTTAAACAATGGTGACACATGCCCGAACGAGTATTAATTAATCGTATGAATATATGTAAAGCAACACACGACACGAGACATTGGATACAAAATTTTTGTAATAACTGTCTACGCGTGTTGAGTGACAGTATAAAAAAAAACCTCGTATGTCGTAATTATTAGCAGAACGTCGCCGTTACGCATACATTCAAAACTCACCTAATTAAATACAAACTCATAATATTAAAAGTAACTTGAAAACTTAGCGCTGGTAGCCTAGCGGTAACAGCGTGCGACTTTCAATCCGGAGGTCGCGGGTTCGAACCCCGGCTCGTACCAATGAGTTTTTCGGAACTTATGTGCGAAATGTCATTTGATATTTGCCAGTTGCTCTTCGGTGAAGGAAAACATCGTGAGAAAACCGGGCTAATCTCAATAAGGCCTAGCCCCTTCGGGTTGGAAGGTCAGATGGCAGTCGCTTTCGTAAAACTAGTGCCTACGCCAAATCTTGGGATTAGTTGTCAAAGCTGACCCAAGGCTCCCATGAGCCGTGACAATATGCTGGGATAACGCAAGGAGGATGATGATTAAAAGTAACTTGAAAACTTTTAAATACAGACAAATACCTGAGTGTAGTGTGTTTGGACAGACCATCGAGTGTGAATGCGACCAGTGGTAACGCTGAAAGTGAACGCAGCCGATGCGCGCGAAGGAGGGTAGATCGCGCGCTGTCTACGCAACTATGAAATCTACCCGCCTTCGTCCGTTTTCCCTGATTATGATCCAAGCAACTGCGTCGAAATATCGGGAGCTCGACAAAAATCAAATGTAATCACGGTATTTAAAAATATTTTAAGCGGGTTACTCACGTGTTAAGTCGATATAGCGTTATAGGTAATCACGGTCTATATCCCGGTCAATATAAGTCTAATGGTATACCTTGTTAAATTTATCACCCGTATTGAATTAACTCACAGGGTGAATGAGAGTATTTTGTCACTATCCAAGCGGTGTTTGAGTGCGAATGTTGGATCGGAGGCAACGCCAGCGCACGGTCTATCAGTTTCCGCTACATCAACCCCGCTCTCTGCAGGCGCTTTGTTTCTGACAGTAACCGCTATTACACCGACTACCGACTGTACTGTAATTGTATCAGCAGCCGAACGTCATATTATGAAAGGTCTAGACAAGGTTGAGAAATGTGAAAGTGATTGTCTCGATATTTGAGCCGAGGGAACCTCACTTCGGGCATCTGAAGTAAGCTAATGAACGTAGTTTTGTCTAACTATATTTTGTATGAAACTGCGATCTGTGCAACTGCCGTCAAGATATTACACAAGTTTATGATACGTACTAGCGTTCTTATGTATATGTATGTATTTTTATGAACATACTCATATTATAAGTTTGTTTTAAAAGTTTTTTTGTAGAAATTCATTGAAAGTTATGGTAGGCAGGATATTTTTTATTGTTTTTGTTATTTAGGAGACTGGCGATACCTATGTAAAATAAAATGAAATTGATCTCAAGGAATACAGTAATACTTATCATGTAGGTGTCCGTGCCGTCCCCAGAACCACTTGTAAGAATTACACTATCGTGTCGTCGGTCCTAGTCGAGTGAATTCTTCTACTAACAGCGCCACCTAGCTTGTCCTAGCGTGTGTAGTCTAGTGCTAATGGCATCTTGCTGCTTGCACAGTACAAAATAAAAAATATATTTTTTAAACTACACGGTGTGACATGCGGAGTGTTCTAACTTTAGTTTAGCTGCGGAAACGTTGTTATGAGGATCACAATTAAAGTTGAGGGAGCCATAATGTGATAATGGGTATGAAATTACTCGTCACGGGTTTCCGTATTTGTGTCGGCGAGATTTAAGATAAAGATACGGTTATTTATGATATATATAATTGCAAATAATAGGAAGTTCGCAATGAGTAGTGATATTTTAAAACACGAACGATGGTGTTTAGTACGTAATTAATGTGCTTATAATTTCTTATATGGGCATTTTCTTAAAATGGGACCCAAAATTAGTGACAGTTCTTAACAAAAAATAAAGCGATGTCAGTTTTGTGACGACAATTAAGAATAAAATTTGTCTAAGAAATAACTTTTATCATGTTTTAAATGTAGATTGTTGCTTATACAGCGTGTGGATTCCATACGGGCGAATAATTTATCCAGTTATAGTATCTTGTAGTGTATAGATGCTTAAGTATATTATGATTCATGTAACTCTCTATATATTCCGTAGGTTAAGGCTCATATTCCAGTATTAAATCATACTTCAAAGAGACAAGTTGTTTCCATCAACCAACCTCCTTACATGGCGACCCTGCCGACGCAGTCCGTTGCGCGCCGCCATGACTATCGCGCGCGAAAGTGTTAACGTCAAATAGAATATTATCATAGTTGCAAGGACGAACTACATCATTTTACACATAACGGCGAGATGGGATCTTCGCAAACAAAAGAAGAGGTCGTTATAGCCCAGAATGCTGCCGGGGGCTCCAGCAACAACGCTGAGGTGGTCAAGAGTATAAATACCACAAATTGTCTGCTCGTCGTGCTGGTATGCATTTTTGGTATCATTTGCTTGGGTGCTGCATACTACATGTACCGGAAATGCCACAAACGGTGGATCCGCGAGGAGATACGTGGACACGCATTGAGAAGGTCAATTTTTCGCCGAGCGCCCAAATCAGAAAACGAAGTTTAATTCAGATTTGAACATTTAGAAACAAACATTATTTTCATAAAACAATACAGCCAGAATACAGTGCAGTGAAAAGTGTTGTGTTGTGCGCGATATGATCGTCTGTACCGAATGTACTCGTATGTATGATACGAATCGTATAGGATAATCATTTTGTTAAAAAGTGTTAGGTATTAAATAAGAGTAATTAATTTTTTAAATCTGGCCAAGCAGCAATGTACGCCGTCCAACTTAATTTGACATGACATAAACGTCATGTCGTAATGACGTTTAGGTAGGTACGCTAATTGATGTGAACATAATTCATTGCGTGCTGAATTATTATGAATGCAAAAATATCTCATCTATTCAAAACAAAAACCATATAGTTAGGTTCCTTAGGTCCGATACTAATCGTTATTAAGATATTCGCCCATATGGAATACACACACTGTAGTTTATGTAATTAACACAAAAGCAATATTTTTACCCAACTTTCATGCTTAATTGTCGTCACAAAACTGACATCTAGTTAATTTGTGTTAACAACTTTCACTGATTTTGGGTCTCAATTTTTGAAAATGCCCATATTACCGAATGACTATATGACTATCTTTACAGAACATCTGGTGATACTTTACGACATCAGGCCCCGTAGCCGAATGGCATTTCTCCGACGCCAAACGAAAGCGATACGCCGCTGGCTCTGTCGCGCCAATACGCAAGCGCGATAGAGATAGATATCTACTAGCGCTTCGTTTCGTGAGCGTTTCGTGAGCGATTGTGCCATTCGGCTAGCCACCCTGGTGCTATATGTTATAAACACATGTAGTAAATACCTCAAAAAATCTTAGATCGTGTTTTTAAAAATCTCAATTACAATTTTTCATTATTCGCACTTACATCGTATGCTACTATTGCAAATAGTACAATGAAATTATGAAAGCAATTTTTATTCTAGGATTCTGTAAAGGTAATTTCTCTGCCATCATTTTCTTCGCCTCGGTTGTGTTTGTTAACCTTTGTCATTAGAAACCCTTGGAGCGCTCCTGGTTTCATTTGTTTAACCAAGTTTTGAATATTTTGCTTCATCGAGTATCTAGGATAAAAGATAGACTTTAGCCAAATAATGAAACATGATACGAGTCTGAATACTCTGAATTTGAATGGGCGTACAGAGTTTTTGCTCAGAACCAGCCTTCTAAAACATTGTAATGTATTCAGGTTCTTGTTACCCTTGTTAGGTTTTGCAGAGTATAATGTTAGGTTAGGAAGCAACCTACGTCAATCACAACTCATATTAACATATACTATGTACATTTTATATAATACTGTCTGGGGGATCAGCTGCGTACCTATTTGTATTGGTGGTGTACCTAATAACTATTAAAGGGTTGAAGGATACACTTTAAGCTTTGTTTATTTTTGTGTACATCGAAAATAATAAAAATCAATATTAATTGGTCAACTCAAAACGGCGTCACTCAAAAAAATTGCAGAAATGTTGGTCTTAGAAATAAAAACCTTCACATCTCGTGTGTCATGTGCGTAATAGTTAACTAGTAGGTAAATATGTTTTGGAAAGACCAGGATGACACTATATCACGCAACCGGTCTGTCAAGATGTAACGAATTTGTAACCGGCTTTAGAATAGACATTGTGTGATTATTAATAGTTATTTGTTATACAAGGGGGCAAAGTTGTATTTTAACGCCGAGTGTGGCATTGAAAAACGAGCAAGTGAAAGGATTCTATAGTTGAACCACGAGCGAAGCGAGTGGTTCGAGAATAGAATCCTGAACTTGCGAGTTTTTTTAACATACGAGAAGTAAAATACATTTGCACCCGAGTGTAACACAAAACTTTTCCCCTCACTATAGCGAGGAAACTACAACGCAAAAAAATGCGTTTATCACTGCTTCCAGTAGCTCCACAGGTGGTAAATCATCTTTATTACTAGATTCACCTACTTTTATCAATTTTAAAGCAGTTAAATTGACTTTATTCAGGGTCAAATTACTTTACCCACTAGTGGATAAAATGCGTTTTTACCCGCTGGTATTAAAGGACAAAACACGTGTTTCCGAGCTAGTGAGGGGAAAACTTAATTGTTTCATTTAAACAGTACAATATGTGGCGCAGTCGGTAGGATCAAATGTATTTAGTGTTATCCTCTGGGGCGGTGTTCACTTTCTGAACTTTCTCCATACTCTATACTATACCACAGTATAAAAAAGGCTACTATCGCACGGTATAGCCAGTCCCGCTCCCCGCTGAAAGTGCCACCCACCCGCTCTCGGTTACCTCACAGTTACCGCGTGTCAAAAATGCGACCAGTTGACCTGTCATATCTCACTCATAGAAGCACGGTACGCGTTTGCCTACACGAACTTACTGTGTGCGTAGGAACTCGCCTCTTTCATATATTTGATCGCCATTTTCCGCGGTGTGACTATACCGTAACAAAAGCAAAAAAATTATACCCCTCATCTCATACTGACCAACATATTTTTAGCGACTTATTTTTAAAATTAATAAAGTACTTATAAACTTCTATTTTGATTTTTATCATCCTTGAAAGTTTTTCCTAAGAAGTATTGCGAATTTTGTTACGTCAGCGTGACAGACAACGTCAATGATAAGTATGATAACAGTGATGGCGTAAATAAAAGTTAATATTTAAGTATTTTGTGTGAAAAATTTGAAAATTAAAGACTTCATAATTTTTATAAGTCGCTGAAAAAATGTGGGTCAGTTTAAGGAGTATAGCCTACATTTAATTTTTTTGCTTTTGTTACAGTAAATGTAATTTTCTGTGACCTTTAAGCTATTGAGTAATGTATTCAAACATCAAATTTCGTGGTACAGCCTCTGCTTTATCTTTTGCCGAGCATTAATATTAACTAAATGTATTGTATTTAATCATAATAAGAGTTCCATTTATTTCACATCTGCTACCCACGTGTTTTCGAATTTTACATTTCAGTCATTAACTTAGCTTCACGTGACTAAAGCCAATCAAAAGCGACCCAAATTTCTGCCTCAATTCGATTATTTAACCGCAACCATTACTTTTACGCTCAAACGAGTCGGAAAATATATGCGGAAAATTATTTACTGCTTTTGCTAAGCTGGTCCAACTGTTTTATTCAAAAACTCAAAAAAATGTTATTTTAGTCGTATGAAGCAAGAGAAAATATAAATTTGAAAGAAAACTTTTCTTAAGTGCTTCAAATTAACTTCGATGACGGGTCTGGCTCAGTTGGTAGTGACCCTGCCTACTAAGCCGCGGTCCTGGGTTCGAATCTCGGTAATATTTATTTATTTCTTTTATTCTTCTATTATATAAGTATGTATTTATTTATTTAACTATGTATATCGTCGCTTAGCGCCCATAGTAAAAGGTTTTGCTTAGTTTGGGGCTAAGTTGATGTGTAAAGTGTCCCCAATATTTATTTATTTTATTTATAACTAGATGTTGTAACCAGTTAAGGTAACTATGACTTAACTCGCAGAAAAACTTACGCTTTTTAAGCTTAAGATTTCCCAAACTGTTTATTGAGGTCAAATATTCCCAATAACTACCTGGGTAAGTAGCCAAATAAACGAACCCATAGTATAATATCGTCACTACTTTGAAAAAATCTCGTATCTTACGCTGCTCCTCAAAGTTAAAACGCAGTAAGTCTATATGCATTCCATACATACTTACTACAATTTTCTTTTCATTGACAGACGAAGATACAAGTTTTTTTAAAAGTAGTGACGATATGACACGCGACAGACCCAGACATAGACTGCGTTTCGATCGGCGTCTAGCGGCAACGATTGTCATTTCGGCTAGGCCAGCTGGCCCTCTACAATCTCCGTAGCATATCTTAGTTAAGACGATACAGGAGGGGTCAATTCTCCATACAAATGCTCTCGACTATTTCCTCCCTGGTTTTTGAAGAATCTTTATCTGGGTCGGAACGTTTTGATTTTTATGACTTTCTTATTTTTAAAGACGCTTATCTTATTTTTAAAGACCATCAAAAAATAAACATTGCGACACAGATTATTCCATTGTTTATTATTATTCCATTCAGATTCTCAAATTTCGTTACGATTGATTAAGTTTTGAAGAAGGAAACAGTCTAGAGAGGAACCTCGATTTTAAAGATTTTACTGCTTTTGCTAATAATATCTTTTAACTGAGTTGTTCTGAATGGATAATTTTTTTTTCGATAAAACTAGTTTATAACACTAGTATATTAAACTAAAATTCCCAAATTGAAAGGGGGGCTCCTTACCATTTTAGCATTTTCGCTTCTGTAGCATCTTAATCTTATAATTTTAAATCTAACGAAGCACATGCTCTAAGTGTTTGTATGCTCTTATAGTTTATTTGGGAAAGCCAAGACCCAATTTGCTAACAAAATTGACGGATAATATGCCGACTTCTAGTTATCTTCTTTTAGAATCACATATATCACCGGAATTGCTTTTATATGAACGTTATTTTCCACGACACTCGTGTTTAATTAAGTTCAGAATATTTTTTCCGGGCTAAAATAGGATGCTTATTTCTTTTCCGGAACATGTCTCGCAAATTTTCCTTGTAATGAAGACCGCCTCTGGCTCTACATGCATCTTTTTAAAAGTAATTAGAATGAAAAAGACGGTTTACGTTTTTCTGCTCTCTTGAGAGCCATTAAAGGTTGTAAAAAGGAACACAGCTTTAAATCTGCACTGAGAGAAAATACAACCAGTTTTCATGTTCGTTCAACAAGTTTTTTGGTTAAAATTGCGCCTACGTGCTCTTTGGTTCAAACAACAAGCTACTTGTCATTTGAATCGGCAATATATTTGAATCAACAAGTCGATTTTATAAAAACAACCTGACACATATTGTTTTAAACATACGTTTGGCTGAATCAAACGGATAAACCGCAACAAGTCGAACTTGTTAAATTCACAATGCAAATTTCTCTCAGTGTGGGTTATTATGGTGGAGCAAATTAATCGATTCAGTATCGTTCGTACCTACAGCTATTTTTAGGTACCTACTACTGATGCTAAGAAACTTGTTCTTGAACTTCAATAGGATAAATGTTTATTTCAATATACGAGTATATAACAGTGCCATTTATTTAGTACACATAAAATTGCAGCACGGAGCCATAACAATTTATATTATTTATTAAGTTATGTTATATGACTAAAGTTAATCTTTTGTTAACTGCAAACCAAAATAAATGTATTTTCACCACACCAACTGGTAAAGGCTTACTTTGCTATTCGAAAACAGATATCAAAATTGCATTTTATCCACAAGAGTGCAAAGTAATTTCATACGAATTTTTACTTGTTGTCTTGAGCTGGCTGGTAGAATTTACCTATAAATGATGATTTTGGATCATAGCTATTTAATAAATTGATGGATTTGATTTAATTTGATGTTTTGTAGTCAGTATTTTGTTCGTGTTGGTGTGGTGAAAAATTTTGTGTTTCACTCGGTGGCAAACTTCGTTTAACCTACGTGCCTTGAACCCTCGCAACGCTCAAGATTCCACTTATTGAACCACTCGCTACGCTCGCAGTTCAATATTGGAATCTTTCGCTTGCTCGGGTATCAATATTGGCACGTGCGGTTAAACAACAACTTTGCCCCCTTGTAAAACAAATAACTATTATATTGAGAAAATATATTTACAGATTTTCACGGAATTTATCTTTCCTCTTACTTGTACACACTCTCACTCTTACTTGTTACTTGTAACTGGATGAAACTGATTAATACGTGTATAAACACTAGCTTTTGCCCGCGGTTTCGCTCGCGTTAGAAAGAGACAAAAAGTAGCCTATGTCACTCTCCATCCCTTGAACTATCTCCACTTAAAAAATGACGTCAATTCGTCGCTCCGTTTTGCCGTGAAGACGGATAAACAAACAGACACACTTTCCCAAATGGGAAAGTGTTTCCCAAATGGGAAAGTGTTTCCGAAATGGGAAAGTGTTTCCCAAATGGGAAAGTGTGTGTGTGTTTTCAGTGTCTGTTTGTTATAAATATAATATTTAGTATGGATAATATGTAGTACATTACGATACAAGTGCGTAAAAAAAGAAGTTTCTAAACGAGTGGCGATAAATTAAAACACGACCGAAGGGAGTGTTTTAAATCGACACGAGTTACGAATTTACTTTTCGCACGCGTATCGTAGGACGTTTTTCAGTACAGATAGCCCTCCGAAGTTTCGACCTGGCATATAATGAACCACTTCTCGCACGAGTTCGTAAAAAAAAACACCATCTGTACTGAAAATGCTGTTTAAACTTCTAATATTTAAGATATTTTTACAATACGGTGTTACACACCTAAAATAACACGCTTATGTCATAAACACCTCGTTTGAATATATTTTACAACAATAACAACAAAACATCTCCTATTTTATATTGTTAATATGAAGCACAGATGTCATATATACCATAGATCAAGCAAACGTATCTACTTAGCGTGTCAAATGAACTCAGTGAAATCCACTGAGTTGTCCGTTTTTAATCGCAGCTTGCTGCTTTCGGGCGTCAATTTTTGTAAGTTGAAGTCAATCAAAACATAAAAAATGCCTCGTTACGTGATATTCAATTGCAACAACACAAAAATTATGAACAATCAAGAGCCTGAGACATATTTAAAATTACAGGCAAGAAACAACTTCAGTACAAAATTTGACACGCTCGGCCCCTATACAAATAGATGAACTTGTTTCTTCTACATAAATAAAGTTCTATGATATGAAGCATATAGGGACTGGGCCACGTCTATCGCATGCATCCGATGGATGAGTGGGCTAACATAGCCACCAAGTGGATGCCGACGAAGAAGCGTGGGCCGGGCAGGCCCAGGCAAAGATGGTGAATCGGGAGTCATAGAGAGCCAGGGGAGAGGCCTTTGCCTAGCAGTGGGACACTGAAATAGGCTAAAAAAAATGAAGCATAATATTTAATTACAGTCCTTGCATAACATGTATTTTGAGAAAAAGTCTCGTAAAAACGTTCCTTCAGTCATCAAACAGGTTGAACATTAATTCATAATTTCCCTCTGAGAGTTTTCCCGGTTCTTTCTTTTTTTCAATTAACTCCAATTAGTAAAAACACGTGGCTTATTATCTTAAGATTAACACTAATAAAATTAAGACCCGGGCCTCAAAGCTTTGAACACATTACTAGCAACTTAATTAGAGATGACGGCATTTACTCTGAAATCTTGGGAAAAATTACTCAATTTCCTAGAACTTTAGACGATCTGTATTTAATACGAGTAAAGTTATGTTTTCTAGTTTTATTCGTTTTTAGGGTTTCGTACCCAAAGTGTACAAAAGAAACCGTTATGGTACCACTCTGTCCGTAATGCTGTCGATTTGAACTTTGGGATAGTTATACATACCTAAATATTATTAACCTCTACAAATGGTATTGTATTATGGGGACACCTTACACAAATCATTACCTATACATAACAAAACAATGTTTTTTTTAATATGAAATAAAAATTTAAAAAATACCGTGACATTTCTTCAACTAAAACTTTACTGGTGACACAGGAAAATCAGTATCATGTGAAATATTTTAAGCTTTATTCGAAAACTGCCTTTTGTGTAGTATCGTTATTAAAAACTTCTGATTTAATACAGTATTTATTACATATTTACAAGTCGCAAAGCTTTATTTGTCTAAACAAAAAGGCCTTCACAAAAGACGTTACCATCTTATTTTCGCCAAAATTTAAATAGCGTTTATATAATTGACTTGTGCACCAAACTCGTCAGTTGTCAGCAGTCACTGGAATAATCTGATTAGGGGTGTAATTTCCTCTTGACGATTCGTTCGTCATTCGACGTTACAGCGTTGCCACAGACAATATATTTTGATTATGTGGTACGTTCAGTGTTAAAACACGAAAAAGAAAATAAACCTCCCGAGAACCCTCCGGCTGTACAATGAGCTCCCTGCCGAGGTTTTCCCAGGGATCTACGGAGTATAGAGTTCTTCAAAAAAGGGGGTGTACATAGTTAGTTATAAAGGGACGACAACGCGTATGTAACACCTCTGGAGTAGCAAATGTCTTTAGGCGGTGATTGCTGCTCATGAGCAGCCGGTTGTATGCTTGTTTACCACCATGCTTTAGAAAAAAATATCCCAGCCATTAAAGTAAAGGCATCCCCCTCCAGATAACTTTGTGTGCGAGCGCTAATCATTATTAGTTACCAACTGTACTTGCAAATTTATTCTAGCGCCTAGTTGAAATGAATAGCAATTGCTCCAAAGTTAATTTCAGGCGCTGTTAAAACTCTGAATGGTCTGTATACTGATAACATCGCAAGGTGCCGAAACACGAAAATTCCATTTAACACCTTCAAACAGTGAAAGGGCGAGAGACCGAATAGTCACGAAATGGCATCATTAGCCCGGCTGCGACGTGACCACATATCTGACGTTCTTTAACTGTAGGTACCACATTGTCGCTCACAGAAGTACCTCATTTACTCGTACCTTTATATTACTTATACGAAATACTTGTTAGAGCGTCCTTGTCACTGCTTTGAGCCGATGTGACGTCATCGCCCATATAATTTTTTTTGTTATTTTTTTCTCTCTTTTTTTGTTCTGTTTCGGGACGCATTGGTTATACTGTAATGTCATGTAAACGTGTTTTATTAATACATAAATGAGATGGAGGGAGATCAGAGTGTCATCACGCACGCACACAACGAGAGCTGCATACTTACCTACTCAATGAGCTAAAAACTGCGACACTTCCGCCTGGCATCGTGTCGCCTCTCTAGTCATTATATGCTCTGAGGTCCTTATGGTTAAACAACATTGTGGAAACTTTTAATTGAGAAAGCCGCATATATCTAATTGAATGGGTTGACTTCGCGTGGAGGTGACAAAGGCGATTAGCTGTGAATTTGTACGGTAGAACTACTGATAATCGTATACCAAAAATATGTTAAGTATCAAACACTTACGTTTAATACTCGTACATAATATAGGTGTCTACTCAAGTATACGACGAATAATATTTTTTTCAGCACAATTTTTTTTACTGATTAGGTGTTTAGCACTCATGTTTTGCAATAAGTAAATGAACACAATTCGTAAATGCTTGTAGCAAATATACAGGCAAACGTTTATTACACCCCACCCCACCCCAAAGGTGTGTGTGCTTAAGGAAAGGAATGGAAAGATTTGCGAAGACCGGCCTGGCTTCCGTAGGTCTATTGGCTAAGAGCGGCCACCTACACTGCGGCTGATGCGGGTTCGAGCCCCGAATTTTTCCATTTTTTCCTTTAATATAAAAACTTCAGGCAAACATTATTCACATCTGAAAAACACATAAATGCTAACTAGTAGGAAAATGATATATTTCTCGTGCAAAAAAATCTAGGCACCTACATAAGTGCACAAACTTTACCAACAAATCCCGTGTGCAAAGTGCACTTATATACCTAATGCAAAGAACTTAGTCATTAGCTAAATGACATCGAAGCTGGACAGTGAAATCTTTCATTAATACCCTAATCTTTCGCTTAATTCGGACTGCCACGTTAGTATTAGCCTAAGCTGATTAAAGGCGTATAATAGGACTGCGATCCATCCAGGCTCTCTGAATCACTAAATTACAGATTTACTTAATCTGTCTGGATTCTATTAAGTCCTGCATACTGGATTTTCATTCATTCTTTTCTTTTTTTGTTAAAGGTAGATTGGAACGTTTCTTTTGTTCCATGTGTATATTTTTAGCTCTGAATATTTTTATCCTTTTAGTGCTTGAATGTTTTTTTTGTAGCTCGGTGCTTCGGGATTAACTATTATTTCCTATTATAAATAAATTGTATAATACTAATTCCTTCTAGAGCACTAGTTAGAATAAAAAAATATAAAGGTTTTACTTTAATATTCGAAAGTTTAAATGCGCACCTAATATTCCTAGTAATAGTGCCTAATCGTGTAAGGACTTTATATTTTTAGAGTAATTTTGAACGGAAAACTACGTTGATATTATAACATCAACACGTGTTACAAAATATCAGCTCAAGCAATTGCAGAAGTTTCATCTATAAACATAATTAAGGTCCTTGCAAAACCTCCCCTTAGCTGCATTAGGGAAATTGTATTGAAATGGCCGCTTCGGTCGCGGCAATAAAATGAATTTAATTTGTTTGAGTGTTCCACAAGTCATAATTCTACGGGTGTTTAGGAAGTGATAAAATTAAATAAAAGATGGCGCTTTCAGTTTTAGTTTATTCGTGGTTTATTCATTGTTGTGCATTTATAATTATGTTGGCCAAAACCCTGGGTGGACGACTTTTGGGAATTAGTATGCAGGTCACTTCTGGATGAGACTAGCTCTCAAGATCAGTACCTATGTATATTATGTACATTTGGGGTATCCATTCATTCATTCATTCAGAAGAGAGCCATATTCTCTCTTCTCTCATTTTTCCATCTATTCTTATTGGCGGGTTATAAAGCTGATATTATAACAATAATGTTGAATGTATTTCCTATAGTAGGTTGTTTGCGCCTCAATTCACAACCTCTTGTTCACATATTATTATGACCTCCGTCCGTTGTCCGGTGTTTTCGACAAGGACTTGAAATAAAGAAATACACTAACATTTAAAGAAAGAAAACACATATCGTATAATATATTGCAAATATTAATTCATATAAATTAAATGAAAAGGGATCTCCAGCGAAAGAAAATAAAATACATTCAACTAAACCAAACCTAAGTATATCAGTGAGGACAGTCGCTAAACCAGTGCACCAACATATTCAGTAAGTTATTCCGCAGCCTCATATTTTGGTCACATCGAAGAAAAATTTTAAAAGGAAGCAATTTTGCGGTTACCTATATCACCCTACATATTATCACCCTAAGTAGAGGACATACAGATAATTTAAATATAATTACATACCTACCTCTTTTGTTCCATTTGATCCAAAACAAAATAAGTCCCACCACATTTTATCACTATTTATTCCAAATTTATATTTATTTTTTTCATAGTGACATTAAAAAGTTCAATAGAGTAGGTAAATAAATTCACAATTACGAACATTATTATTATGTTTCAGCTCGCCTAAGCTTGCCTAGATCAAGGTAGCCTGTAGGTTTAATGTTGATTTATTAAACATAAATATTTATTATGTTCACAATAACTTCGAAGGGTAAATGTTTGTGTAGGACTAAACATTTAGGAGTATATTATTATTTTGATTTGTTGGGAATAGTTTGAATTTTATATTGATATAGCTTCAAAAAACTGTTAAAGTGAAGCTTGCTATTAGTATTAATATCTTAAATATTGGGAACTTCTAATAATAACTTCAGTTTTGTTAACTTTTAAATCTTCATTTCCTCTAAGAAGTAGTTGTTTGATTACTGTCAGCGTTGTACTAAAGTACACTTGCTCCAGTTAGGTATTTTTAAGACAACATTTTATGTTAGTCATGCTCAAACTAACAAAATCTGACTGTCAGTTTTCTACAATAATATTTTACATTTAATAAACTTGACGTGCGATGTAACAATTAGGTAGTAAAAATACGGTAAAACAAACATTTTTTTCTTTAATAAACTACAGGTAAGTCTATGCTAAAGAAAATGTCATGAGTCGCGTCAAATGTAGACATAGGTATCCAATGACTATCTACATAGAATAAATAAACCTTTAGGTACATAGAAGCCGGCTTATAAATAGGTTACGGGAAAAGCAGACGAGGCAATCCCTTTAGTGGTATTGCTATAAAACCGATATCGAATCGTCGGGAGAATTATTTCAAAACGGGTTGCGGTGGACTCGTCGCTGTATATGTTATATTTAATGTTCTTTGTGGCATTATGGAGTTTAGGTACTTATTGCATGGATGGGATGAAGTAAAACGTGGCAAAAGTCCTTTATAATATATACAAGTAGCGATAATAATTCACTGACATGTTCACAAGCATATTATGTGTAATTTCTTTTTATGCATCATGCTGAAAATGAGGTCTTGGAAGTATCCTATAAAACTGCGTATTTTAAACATCGAAAGTTTTTTAATAAGTTACAGTTTGTATAATTACCACGACATATTATTTTGACCTATCTACATATAGTCCAAAAACGTATAGTTGATGTGCCTAATGTTGATGCTATTTTTATGTCCAGTCAGCACCCCAGCAAATTGTATTTAGGGGAGCTAAACTAATAGTTTGCATACATATTTATGTAAGTATGCAGACCTACAGGATTGCTAAGCTTCTAGTTTTGCTGACTGAATCTAAGTACTTTACGAACGAATGCAATGTTCGTTCCCCTACAAACTGACTTGATGTTTCACCCAGAAATCCTAAAATAGAGGTCATGGCGCATGTTTATTTTACTTCAGCAAACCTAAAATTACAGGGAAAACTCAACTCTTTTCCTTATTTTTAATCTAGCCGTAGGAAAAACGGCAACATTTATCACAAGCGTATTAAATAAGGGTAATAATGGAATAACAAATGCGTAGCCGTCGGGCGACATGGCCATGCTTCGAATATATCGACAAATAGCTTACAAAACATTTTACATTGTTCGATAAATAAAAATAAAAACAACTCTTCGCTATGCAAATAAAGTCTAACTTTGAGTTTCAAGTAAGTAGCGGATACGATGTTGCGTAAAGTGGTCTATGGCATTCTGGGGTAACTTCACATAACCTGAAGAAATGCTTCTTGAAAAATTACAACAGGGAATAGAATAAAATTACTCGCGATATTTCAGTCCAGTTATGAATATTTTTGTTGACGCAATCTTTCACGGGGCACGATGATTTTGAAATTATGCCATGGAAATGGTTGCGTGAGGGACTTACAAATTGAGGAAAGTTTTTACACAAAACTCACAAAAGCTATGACTTTATATTTTGTAGGTATTCTATAAATTATTTTAGTCTTAAATTGTTATTTCACCGTGGCGCAATCGTAAACGCAAAAGTAAAGAAAGGTTTATTTGCGTTTGGTAAATTGTGTGTTTTTGATGTTGAAATATAAGAAAGAATTGATAACGTTGTAGTCATAATATTTTCACCCTGTTTTATCATTCTTTACCAGGCCGTGTCGTATCAAAGAGTCAAAGAGCTAGCACAGGATAGAGAAAACTGGAAATTACTCCATTGACAAGAGATTATCTGATGCATGATGATGACTTCAGCAAACACGTGTCTGCAAAGATTTACACATGTTTGTAGACGGCTTAAGAACAGGTTGGTATCGTTAGCAAGGTATCATGGCAAAGGCCTTATTAATGAACACCTTAGCCCGGAGTCGGTCGCGCCGTGACGACTAATCGCTCAGCTTAGCGCCGCGACTAAGTATGACGAACGCGACGGCGGAAACGTGCGTATGCCGTGTACAATAATTGTCTCGATGTGTGTGGGTGTTAATATGACAGAAAATTTCGTCGTTATTTACCTACACACAGAAAAATACACGCATATAATATAAGCTGACTATTTTGCCTATAACGTACGACTAAATAAATAAGTAATAAAGCACAATATCAAAGACATATATAACTCCATATAGACAGATAAAGTCTAAGAAAAAAACTGGCCAAGAGCGTGTCGGGCCACGCTCAGTGTAGGGTTCCGTAGTTTTTCTTATTTTTCTCAAAAACTACTGAACCTATCAAGTTCAAAACAATTTTCCTAGAAAGTCTTTATAAAGTTCTACTTTTGTGATTTTTTTCATATTTTTTAAACATATGGTTTAAAAGTTAGAGGGGGGGGGACGCACTTTTTTTTCCTTTAGGAGCGATTATTTCCGAAAATATTAACATTGTCAAAAAACGATCTTAGTAAACCCTTATTCATTTTTAAATACCTATCCAACAATATATCACACGTTGAGGTTAGAATGAAAAAAAAAATCAGCCCCCACTTTACATGTAGGAGGGGTACCCTAATAAAACATTTTTTTCCATTTTTTATTTTTGCACTTTGTTGGCGTGATTGATATACATATTGGTACCAAATTTCAGCTTTCTAGTGCTTACGGTTACTGAGATTATCCGCGGACGGACGGACGGACGGACGGACTGAGACAGACATGGCGAAACTATAAGGGTTCCTAGTTGACTACGGAACCCTAAAAACGTACCTCAGTACCATACCACCACCACCATACCACCTCAGACCAGCGCTGGAAGTCGCCAGCAATATGCTGAGGTGAGGCCATTTCGTGGCACTTTATTCTCCTATGTCATTCATAAATATTGTTTATTGTCTGTGTGTTTACGAATAAAACTTTTCTATTCTATTTTCTATTCTATACAGAAAAAGGTACGGTGGCCTAGATGGCATTACACCTTAGGGATACGCTCAGCTAGATGGCGCTAACATTAATATTTGACATTTTAACACATATCAAGCTAAGAATATGCGCCAAATTGTCAAAACTGAGGTTCAAAAGTTTTAAGCCTGTTTCAAGAGATGGCAGTCTATGCACTGTGATTACACATTTTACTTCGACAGTAACTCTCTATAATACTCGATCCTCTTTGACAATATATGAATAGAAAAATGTTCGCGCTCCTGGATTACGTACCTAGTTTCTCCTGTCGAATCAGGCCTAGGTTCATTCTTCAATACGTGCTACGTTACTAAATCAACAATGATATCAGTATTCCTTATTGTTCAACATTTTCTCCTAACACCTTTTTAGAAATAAAGGAAAATCTAATAACCCTTCATCGCTTCATTAGCTGTTGATAAAGTAATTTACATAATATAAGAAAAAAGGTAACTAATTCGACATTAAGGTCAATAAACTTTTCACTTTTAACACCTAATTATTAAATATACAATAATTGTTAACCAAATTTGCGAGAAATTACTATTCGTTTTACTGATAAAGTATTAACAATTTTAATCGCATCAATATCCATAAATATTGCTATCTGCCTGAAATATCGTATCGCTTTTAATAAATTTCACAAAGTAAACACGTAACGAAGATAATGGACAACTCGGCCTGAAAATTTCATCAAGTTACATGTACCAATGATTTTTGTAGACGTATTATTCGTTCACAAAGCAATAGAGAACAAAGCACGGCGGACTGCATCAGTCGATTTGCAAACTACGTTTCCATTCAATTTGCAATGCTCTGTCCATGTTTGGCCGGATTTTTCATCGGGGTGTAATCCGGCGTAATCCGGCGCGGCCAATGTGCCGGGTCGAGCGACAAAGGGCTGCGCAGTCGACGTTGTAGACGAGTATTTTATTTAGATTATCCAATTTTCCGGGGAGTAACAAAAACAATTATGTAATAGATACGTAACGTATGGTTAACTATAACAAAAAATACTAAAAACATCACAAGGTAACATACTTATTCATCGTATTTGAAACACTTACCTACATTATGAAAGTTTTTCAATTAGGTCGCAGTATATGGAGTAGGGTCCATCTGATTCAGCATCCTGCGTGAAAGTTAATAAATCGTTTAAGTTCTTTTTATTATTCTTTTAGCTAAAGGAGTATTCTCATACGTATAAATATGTACTTACCTATATTATTAGTCAAATAAATCGAAGACTTTGAAACGGAGTGATTGCATAGTAAATATAAAGCTGGTAACTAGAAAAGCTAATACCTACGATAATTATGAGGAGGTATTTTATGAACGTGAACATTCTCAGAAAAATTAAATTCTCAGTGCATAGTTATATGTACTCAATTACTCATATAATCCGTTAAATTATGACAGTCATGATACAGAAAATCAAATCCCGGGCCATGTAATTATTTTACATAACCTCTTACTATTTTGTCCATATTTGGTGAATCCATGTCCTTCATTTAGTCACAGAATATATAATAGTACAAGATTTAGTCGAGTAAGAGCGCACGTTCATGGACCCAGATGACGATTCAATAAAAACGGCAGTGATACGAATCTGACGAATGCTAATCTGATCTAATTTAAAATTAATCCCTGAGATGAAAAGGCCTTGGCTCGGGAATCCAAGGCAGAATTGAAATGTTTTGGGATGTCGTAAATTTCATTTCGGACAATGTTGCCGCAGAGAATATTTAATGGGAGGAGCTTTCTTTTTAGTAGTACATATATTATTGTAACGGAGTTGTAGTTATCTGTTTATTGTGTTTGTAGCTTATGTAGGATTTTACTTCAGGTATTTTTGACATAGGTATTTTATGAATTTCTAACGACGTTATAGCAACTTAGATGGTTATGAAGGATTAGTAAATATGGAAAATAAAACAAGTTTCAGGCTATATTTTGCCAACTTTAGAAGAGGACTTCCGGTTCGAACGCCATCTTAGCGGTATCGTGTCGTGAATAATTTCTCCTATTTTGCTCATTAATGTTGTTTAAAGTGTAATATCGATAGCTTATTATGCAGTAAACTAATGTTATAGTGAGAAGCTGATGAAGAATTAATGTCGAAACGCGTTTAGCCACTTTTTTGTCTATCAATTTACAATTGCCAACTACCGAACACTGTCGTACTTACCGTACCAAAATCAATAACAATTTGCTTATATTACCTTGACACTGGCAAAATAGTCCCAACAATGGACTGAGGCCATTTAATTTTAAAAATTCAATTCAACTTTAGTTTTAATAAATTCCATTAGTAGTTTTAGTTGCTTACCTATATACAACAAAAAAGTACAAAAACATGAATTGATATTTAATCTAGTGCTTATAATAAGTACAAAGTCCCGTGGAAAACATCTGCAAAATACGTTTTGCCTCATAATATATTATCACAAAAATGTATGAAAAATACTTACCCATTTCTATTCTTAAAGCTGGATCGGTCAGGATTTTATGTAATTGATATACCATTCATGTAAACGTATAAAATATCGAAGATATTCAGTGACTGTATAGACTTCGGCTAGCATCATTAGGTTTCCCCCATATAATGGGAAAGCGTTGTGGTTATGAGTTTAATGTCAGAACTAATCGACCGAACCAGACACCTAAAAGGGTGTCACGACCTTGACTGGCATATTTATTGGTATGCGTAATGTGTGTACAGTCACTAGCTATAATGTGTTACACAACGAAGGGCGCAAAAATATCTGACACGATCATATTTTTAACCCCCGGCGAAAAAACGGCGGGGCGTTATAAGTTTGACGTGTCTGTCTGTCTGTCTGTCTGTGTGTGTGTCTGTCTGTGGCATCGTAGCTCCCGAACGGATGAACCGATTTAGATTTAGTTTTTTTGTTTGAAAGCTGAGTTAGTCGGGAGTGGGAGGGTAGTTTCATGAAAATCGGCCCACTATGTCGTGGGTTTTTTCAAAATTTTAATTTTGTAGTTATGTACCGCTATACGAGCGTGTGACATATTTCAGCGGTCTCGGAAGTTTTTTTTTAATTTTTGGCTTATCAAAAATGTTTAGTTAAATAGTGGCTTATAAGTTTAAAAAAAACCGGTCAAGTGCGAGTCGGACTCGCCCACCGAGGGTTCCGTACAAACTTTCAAACTCCCCAGTTAAAATAATCTCATGTTTTCACATAACTCTAACGACTTGACTAGAAGACAAAAGTATAGGTACTAATGAGCATTATTGTGTATAGCGCCATCTCTCGGTGAATTCGCTAACTAATTTGCGCGACCATAGTATGTTGGTAAGGTTCTTCAGGGATTATTCTTTATAATGTTAACCGATTTAAACAATTTTTACTTTATTGGAAAGACGATAATTTACGTAACATCTCGTATTAATTTGAAGTACTTTATACATCCGCAAAGGTGGGTAAATTAAAAGTAAAAATCTGAAAAGTTTATTGTGAATTAAAAAAAAAGTTTTCAAGATACAAACACGATTATATTTTTCCTGTAATACTTAGCATAAAACCAATGTTTCCTAAAATTTGCATAATTTTTCGTTGGTAAACTTCGGAGATAAGGGGAGGGGGGGGGGGGACGGTATTTTTTTTTACATTTTCCTTCAAAATTATTTTTTTTCCACAACAAAAAAATTATAAAAAATAGTTTATTTATGTTCAATTTGAGCTCTTTCTAACGATACCCTACTTGACCTAGTGACTTGAAATTTACAGTTTGCCCCCCTTTCATTTTGGCCATTTTCTACAATTAAAATTAATAAATTCAAAAAAATTATACCTTCTATTTGTAGAGGTTCACAATGTTCACAACTATTCCAAATTTAAAGTTGATAGCATTAGTAGTCCTGTAGATATTTAGGAATGTGACAGACGGACAGACAGACGGACAGAGTCGCACCATAAGGGTTCCTGTTGTACCTTTTTGGTACGGAACCCTAAAAAATAAGTTAAGCACTGCGTAATGACAGACACCTGATTCGGGTCTCGTTACGGACAAAAAAATAACATATGATTGGAAGGTGTAACTTAAAAACAGGACCACGGAGACAACGCCGTCCCTAAAACGTTGAAGGTTTTAGTTTCCAAATGTTACACGCGATTAAGTCCCATTTTAAAATTACAATGTATAATAATCGTAAAAGTTAAAACCAGTGATTGTTCGTATTTTGAAAATAACAGCAGTATTATTTACATTTATAAAAAGTATTCAAAACGAATCGTATATCGAAAGGCAATGTACGCAAACTAACTTCCTCAGACCTTAGAGCCTTTAATATTGAAATCTCAAAGTCTCTCCTATATTTGAAAGCCACCCTTTTTACGTTACCTGTTCAATATCAATATTAGCTTCAGGTTTTTTAAGTAGCCAATTTATTTGGGATATTAAAATATAAAAAAACAAAAATGTTTAAATCATTATTGTCAACATATATTACTCTGTAAATGAGTACATGGATTTGAATTTTTAACGACCGATGACATTATGATATTTTTCTCTGTTATATAATACTAGCTTTTGCCCGCGGCTTCGCTCGCGTCAAAAAGAGACATAAAGTAGCCTATGTCACTCTCCATCCCTTCAACTATCTCCATTTAAAAAATCACGTCAATTCGTCGCTCCGTTTTCCCGTGAAAGATGGACAAACAAACAGACACACACACTTTCCCATTTATAATATTAGTATGGATTTTCTTGCTTTGTGATAATTTTATGATATTGTATCTTAATTATATTAATTTTATTTAGCTTGGCATGTGTATTTTCTTTCTTTGTAAATGACGATCCTCATTTACAAAGAAAGAATAGTGGGAGACAAAATTATTTTTATTTAGAATTTATTATGTAATTTTTGACGATCATGATGAGAAGATAAACATAATTTTGACATGTAGCAAATTTATAGTGTAATTTTTATCATGAAATAAAGAAATCTAAATCTATTGAAATAGATGTAGGTACTTACATAATTTTCAAACAAAACAAACTCAACTTTCACGTTGTGAGGTTGAATTATTTAATTTGTAAGTTCAATTGTCGGTAGCATACATCTGATGGCTCGTTCAATCATATAATGTGATAGCTGGGTAATTAGGAGGAATATATTATTTATAAGAATCAGAATAATGACTGTAATGAAAAAAATGTTAAATATTCTTAATTAATCTTTAAGCCACCTCTTCTCTTCCCATGGATTTCGTAGAACTTGACTGTGTGATAGATAGATAGATTTCATAAAATAATGTCAATTGTGTTTGAATACATTGGTACATTTACATATTTAATTGAAAATACAAGTAGGATTATAACATATCAAAATATCTTTTGACCTTATTTAGATATTAAGGTCAAAAGATAACACTGATATTTACAATAAAAACATCACAAAATAAAAAGAAAGAATTTAAAAGATCAAAAGTCGTCAATATCATACAAACATAATATGAGTGCCACTATGGTATGGGCGAAGGTCTGGTAACTGTAATAACGGTGCGTACGTAAAACGGAACGTTACACTAGATATCCTCCTCTAGTTGGCGCATCGATTCTAAATTTAAATTTCAAATTTGAATATTTTCGATTTGCCTTTGACATTCCTGAATTCTTTCTTAGTTCAATCCTGGATTTCATCCTATAAACACCACACACCTGTCACTGCAAGATCACATCCTTTTCTTTCCACACGAGGAATTGCTGAAAGTGACACTGAGATTTGAATAGTTTCCTGTGCTCTGCTTGCCCCGTTTGGGAATACAGGCGTGAATTTATGTGTGTGTGTAATATTTTTACATATTAATATGTAATATTTATGTGTGTAAGTAAAACAGTGAGTTGAGTCGGTGGAGTCAAGTTATGGTTACACCACCCGTTCTCCCCTCGCTCGCCCAAATACTCTTCAGTAGTGATTCATCCCATTTTATCACAACGCGGGTTATCGCGCCATTATTACTCAAATAAGAGCCCCAGAACTCGTAAACTTTAATATCCTTGAATCTGAGAAAAATAAAGTATTATTGAGTCATAAATCTTTATCTCTGCTCCAACGGCGACATATCATGGCGAATATGCGAATACTTGGTAAGTTCCTATTGCCTTTATGGGGGCGTAAAGCGACATAGTCGCAGTTGACGGCATATTACACTTGCTTCAGGAATTACGTAATTATTACGTGCCTTTCCTGTTGAATTTTGTTCAAAAGGATGATAGTAAAAAAATATAAAAAATAACAAAATATATAGACACGTGACGGGAAGGCGTTTAGATGCATAGAAAATATGAAACGCGTCTTTTTCTACTATACGGACAAACTTGACAACTTGAAATCACCTTGGGGTAAGTACGGTCGGTCGTGTAAATGTACCTGAAAGCCTGGTTTTCTGACAATGTCCCTTTATTATTGTTGTATTTGAAATGTAATAATACTTTTATTCTATATTTAGAATAGTTCTCGTATTGCAAGAAAAAAATGTTATCATCTTTGTAATGTTACCTAGACTTAAATATCAATCTATGTATATAGTATACTTATAATCTATCAAGTTATTTTAATTTAGAAACATTATAAGTTTTAAAGGCGTTATTTCAAGAACAATGTCACTGAAGCTGCAAAGTTCAGTGAAGGATGCTCGCTCTAATAACACACTTAGTTTCGATCGGGTTCAACTGTTCGTATTCAGTTGCGTGTGAAATTACTAGTGCTAATTTATTACCCCGCTGCCGCACAGTCGGGCGCGCAAGCGTTTTTATTGGCTTCGGGGATTAAGCGATTGATGGTGCTAACTTGTGTTGACGACTGTAGACGGGTTGTTAGTTGTTGGCAACAAAGTGTCATGGTGTTCTTTACTGCTTCTATGTTTTATATTTTTGCCTGAAATTATTTTACTGGTTTTTATCTGCAACTTTACAGGAGTAAACATTGTTTATTCCGCTGCTGATACAAATGTTAATCTGTATACTTATACCGTCAGACTTTTGAGGTTGAATCTTAACGCTGATTGTAAAAGTATATCAGGGGTTAAAAGTGATTTTTTGTTGAAGTAAATACCTAATATCATTTTTGTCACTGACAGATCAGTCATTCAGTACTGTATCGGTGTTGCATGCTTTAAAAGCACAGCAGTAATACTTTATTAGAAAACTAAAAAAATATACATTAATAAATAAATTACTTTAGGTTCGAATGTTACGGGTAAATTAAACTATGAACATTGATAGTATAAAATAGCACTATAAGTGTACGGTTGTATTTATTATTTAAATATTTTATTTAAACTTTATTGTAAAATTTGTGTAACAAATAAAGTACTTACAAATGTCGTTTTTGCTACAAATAGTAAGTTTACGTCATATACTTATACTCTCGCCAATGGCAGTGACAGGTACAGACTGTGACTGCGAACTTTGACAACGGCAGTTGATTAATCGTGTCTCATATTGCGGCCGGGCGGCTCGAGGATTGTTTTTAGCCCCAACTGTCTAGAACAGGCGGCTTAGCCGAAGTGACAATCTTTGATGCTTGCGTGGCGATCAAAGCTCAGTGTACGTAGCCAAATGCACTAACGGTTACAATAATATCGTTATCGTAGCGAACTAGCTATTATCGCTCTTCCGTATTGGCGCGACAGAGACAGACTTCGTTTCGATCGGCGTCTGGCGTCAACAATTGTCATTTCGGCAGCTACACAGGCCCCGTAACCGAATGACATTTCTGCGATGTGAAACGCCTTAGAAATGTTTAGTCTGGCTCTGTCGCGTCAATACAATTTTATTTACACGGGAGCGACTATCTTTTGTTCGTTTTTACAGCCGATAGCTCATAGTTTACCCGCTCTCGGTGGGACCAGTGCCTACGAAGTGTACCTAAACAATTGTGGCGTTGGCTAGGTACCCAGTCCGCTTCTATTTCTAGCCTTGTTAGTTAATTGTCCTATGTTATTAGTAACAAGGTGTGGAGAAGGTATTCTGTGGGGTTAAAGTTTATTGGCTATCAGTACCTCTAGTGTAAATTTCATTCTAAGAAAATGAAGACATCCTTTTTTTGTATAGAATTTTTGAATAGCGCCCCTAAACGGTTATCTACTTATTAGAACCAAAATAAGTAACGTATTTTGAACTCATTAGTACAGAAGTAACACAATCGTGAAATCTTACGTTGTCTCAGCAATAAAGCTTAGACACAAGCGCCACTCCGACGAGTACATAATCCTCCTTGCGTTATCCCGGCATTTGCCACGGCTCATGGGAGCCTGGGGTCCGCTTTGACAACTAACTAATCCCAAGATTTGGCGTAGGCACTAGTTTTTACGAAAGCGACTGCCATCTGACCTTACAACCCGAAGGGTAACTAGGCCTTATTGGAATTTGTCCGGTTTACTCACGATGTTTTCCTTCACCGAAAAGCGACTGGCAAATATCAAATGACATTTCGCACATAAGTTCCGAAAAACTCATTGGTGCGAGCCGGGTTCGAACCCGCGACCTCCGGATCGAAAGTCGCACGCTCTTACCGCTAGGCCACCAGCGCCTCCGACTCCGACGAGTACATGCTCTTATTTACTTTGTAGCTTGTTCTCTTCACACAGATGCCACATTAAAACGCAGTAGTTTTAGTTTAGTGGGTCGATTCGCAAAAGGGAGGTTATGTGTGTAAAAATGCGCCCTATTATTTCAAAGGTTTGATACGAATTCTTTAAACAGTATTGATATGCTCAAGAAAAAAACATTGTCACCATTATAAAACTCAATTTGGTAAAGAGTGAACGTTCCATCCATTTGCATGACATACATGTAAAGAGTTTCATATATATACACGTAAGTGCCAACTAGTCACTTATGGCACGCGTGTTCAGTATATGGCAGTTAATAGTGTCAATAATGGAAACATTTTCGAGTAGTTGAACTTGTCCCCCAGTCGAAATTGACCCGGTACACCCTAATTTATAGATGGGCCGAATAAGGACTTTGCCAAATACGAATATTCGGCTGAACATTCGGTTCAGCTCTTACCGAACCGAACATTCGGCCGAATATTCGGTTACGCCATATTTTTAAAGCGAATGTTAAGATTAAAACTATGAAATTTGATTGATAATGTTTATACATACTACAACTATGTTCTTATGATTTAGTGGATAACTAAAATTTAGTTAAAACAACTTTGAACTCTTCTCAATTCTTAAACTATGATTTTTAACTTTTTTACAAAACAGTTGCGTTTATATTTTGACGCATTTTTAGTAGTTCCTTAGAAAGCTACTAAAATAGGAGCTTATTATCCATCCGTAAGATCTTCATTAGTTATTTACTTTGTTTATTCGGTAAATATTCGGCAATGCAACCGAACTATTCGGCCGAATACGAACATTGAAAAACTTGCCGAATATGCCGGATACCGAATATTTACCGAATATTCGGCCCATCTCTACCCTAATTCAATCATTGAAGTGTTCGATATTATTAAAACTAACGGTTACAAATAACAATGATGAACAATAACTTTAGCAGAGTAACAAGAAGCCTATTTATAAGGTCCTTACAATTTTATTTAATTATGGTTTGTCATCTATTAACTTAATTAAAGCCTAGAGGGCAAATAACAGTTGTTTACTCAGCAGCAACAACAGCCGCAAACGTTAATAAGAAAACAATACCAAAACAAACATACAGTAATTATGTAACAACATAATCCAACTCGAGACGGCTTAGACCAATTCATTAACCCTTAAATTGGCAAGAGTAAAAAATGTCAAAAACGAGTGAGATAGTATAATACCTTTATTTAGTAGTGTCTTAGGGTCTACAGAAAAATATTTAAAAAAATCCAGCATTAATAGTTTTTCAGAAAATCTATGTACATCACCATGCACGTTGCCAATTTCGTGACAATAGAGCTACTTTCTGGTATGTACATGCTGGTTACCGCTGCCAAGAAGGTAGTAAATTATTTTGTATAAAAATAAAAGGAAAATTATACAAAAAATATTTTTTTTCTCATCATTAAAGCAATTTCTTTTTTTCGTTTCTCCTACAACGTCAAAACAAAGAGGCATATTGTATTTGGTGCAGTAAACTTAGCCCTTGCAATATCTGCAGCGAACATTTTTCTGTCCACTCTCAGGAAATAAGTAGTAGCAGATTGTGTTACAAGGGAACAAAATAATTTTGTTACCATGTGACACATACTGATTTTCACATCACCTGTGAGGAAATCCTAAAATAAGTTCTTAATCGACAATTTTTTGTACATTAGGTATATTATATGTGCTTACACGTTTTGTGCGCTAATATTTTATACTGGCAACATAAAGTCCTTAAACAGAAAATTGTCACTTTGCTCCCTCCTAACAGGGAAGAAAAGTACCCTTTCCGAATAGGTGATACAATAAAAATGTCCTATGTAGAACCTAACACTATTCGTCGAACCTTACTGTTGCCTCGAAATATAAATTAGCTCAGGACATGTAAAGAAATTGTCAACGTATACAAATACATTAACAGTTTTTTTGTATACTTTTGCAAAAAACAATTACTATTTTACTACCTAAGGTAGGAGTAAGGTAAGGTAGGTAGGAGTTTCCGATTCGTTAAAACTGTATGCAACTAGTTACAAACAAAGAAGGAAAATTCTTCCCTTGCCCCTGGTTGCGAAGCATGGTTGCGATGACAACCGAAAGGGTATCCAGCATACATTACGAAATAAAAATAAGCCCCAATAATACTCCAGTCTTTACGAAGTTCTTACATACTGATTTTTGATGTTAATGCTATATCTTTACAACCTTTATAAGGTATCATCATTCTTATCTGTCGAATCTACATCTCTAACTTGCATTCAAGGTATTTGTAATTCAGCTTCTGATTTTATTGATGGAGGTGAATGATCAACTGTAGATGGAGTGGCTATGGATTGAACAGACTTTAATGTGGGCAGTGCATCATAATTAACTGTAGATGAAGAGGGTAGAACTTCCTCTATTATGGATGAAAGAGAAGTAACGTACATGCTAACAGAAATAATCGTGCTTCATGATATTTGTCAATTATCAACCTAATCTCAGACTGACAAGACAAGTAGTCTAGCAAAATTTCATTTGATGTAATCGATCCAAGGAAGAATTTTAAGAAACTGGATCAGGGCTATTCTCAGAATTTTGTTGGTGCAGACCAGAAAAATCATCACTTCATCAGACCATGCATTTTCTACGGGCATCAAAGCCAATCTTATGCGATCGACTCTGACCCTCCAGCTAAAGTAAGATATAAACAAGTTAATTAAATGAATAAATAAACATAGTGAACGTAAAATTGTTACATTTCAATTAAAAAAAAAGTCTCAGGTAATCTACCGAGTAGTTGGCAACGTACACGGTGGTTACCGTTGTTCAATATAGGTACTTCACCACCAACTTGGCAACGGTAACCGTGGTGTACATTCCAATTTATCCACGATTATCGTTTTTAACATGCTTTACGCAAACAAAATGACTATTTTTTCGTATTCTTCAACTATTTTATTAAAAAGATCAAAACATAAAAATCACCACTTGCATACAAAAAAGTTGTGAAACTTTAATAAAACTTTCCCGAGGTACTGACAGGCGTCGCCGCGTCGAACTCATTTTTGACACAAACGTTAATTTTAAATTTGAGCCACACCAAATATTTTTTTTACCATTTAAAATGAAATTATTTATTCGTTTTTAGTAAAAAAAGTTTTAGAAATGTAATATATTAATGACAGGAATTTTCACTACGCAACGTACACGGTAGTGCACAGTGCCAATTTAAGGGTTAAGACAACAAAGCCTAGAATGTTATCGCACACATCCTCATTTAGGTTAGTAAATGTCAACAGATATGGTCTGATAATCATCCTTATTGATGTGATGGGGCATCACGAAATTGCCAAGACTACTTTCAAAGTACGAGTACCTCACAAACAGAGACGAATCAGAGACGAGACAAATGACAATTATGCCGAAAGTGAGGGTAGTTTCGCACCGCCAGCGAGCTGCGGCCCGCAGTCTGCTTCGGGATACCATCGGCGTCGCGCGTGCTCAATGAAAATGCTCCTCGTTACGGAGCGAAACATGTCGAGTGAACTTCGACAATTTTACGTGAGTTACCCGATTTTACATGTTTACTTAAGAGCGCTTTCAAAAAATCTGCTTGCTCGCATTTCGACGCCGGTGGGGCTGGCGTGCGCCTGTGTGCAGACGCACACTATAACCAGAAGCATAACGATTGTAGCCTGCGGTACAGACATAGCGTGCGATCCTCTTCGAACCAACCTTACGTGCGGCTAGAGCGAAAGGGATAGCATTCATGGTCGGTACCGCCACGCCGTCAGTAGCGTTGCGGACTAACCATTATTGATACTTGCGTAAAAACACCACCATATATATTACATATTTGCATACATGATTTCGTGCATAAATACTTGACCTTTTAGTTTAATTATTAAACTTATCACAGTTTTTTCTATTAAAACGTGTAAAAAAACTTTTATAATATAATAAATTGTGTATATAGTATTGTCTTCTGTCACCGCGATAGTTACTCATGAAATAAATTTATGGAATCAGATTATATCGCGTATAATGAATATAATCCGTTTTCTTAGTTTTATTTCATTTTGTATATGATATGTTTTCTAGGTTCTTTTCGGTGAAGTAAAACATCGTGAGGAAACCGGACTAATTCCAATAAGGTCTAGTTTACCCTTTGGGTTGAAAGGTCAGATGGCAGTCGCTTTCGTAAAAACTAGTGCCTACGCCAAATCTTGGGATTAGTTGTCAAAGCAGACCTCAGGCTCCCATGAGCCGTGGCAAATGCCGGGATAACGCAAGGAAGATGATGATGTTTTCTAGGTACATATATATAATGGAACTAAGATCGGTTTTCTTTAATTTTAAGTAGTTTTTTTTGTATTTAAAATGTGTTTTTAGGGTTTCGTAGTCAACTAGGACCCCTTATAGTTTCGCCATGTCTGTCTGTCTGTCCCTCCGTCCGTCCGCGGATAATCTCAGTGACCGTTAGAACTAGAGAGCTGAAATTTGGTACCAATATGTATATCAGTCACGCCGACAAAGTGCAAAAATAAAAAGTGGAAAAAATGTTTTATTAGGGTAAAGTAGGGAGTGTTTTTTTTTTTCATTTCAACCCTAACGTGTGATTTATTGTTGAATAGGTATTTAAAAATGAATTACTGAAATCGTTTTTTGATAATATTAATATTTTCGGGAATAATCGCTCCTAAAGGAAAAAAAGTGTCCCCCCCCCCTCTAACTTTTTAACCATATATTGAAAAAAATATTTAAAAATCACAAAAGTAGAACTTTATAAACTTTCTAGGAAAACTGTTTTGAACTTGATAGGTTCTGTAGTTTTTGAAAAATATGGAAAACTACGGAACCCTAAACTGAGCGTGGCCCGACACGCTCTCGGCCGGTTTTTAAATATTATGTTGTTTTAATTGCATGGAGCACAGGAAGGTCCACATCTATGTATTAGTTTTTTGTAAGGAAATACAACTCTACGCTACGCCTACCTGCTTTAATTGACTGGTGACACACTGAGACAGTGGATGCGCCAGAGTATAAAAGAGTGATTACCATCTCTTGTCAAAGATCTTGTTGAGACGAATCAAACGAACCCAAACACGAAGTGGTTTCAAGACCTGGTCGTGGAATACTCTTGACTACCTTCCAGCTTCATCATCAGATCCTGGGTACCATCTCTTGTCAAAGATCTTGTTGAGACGAATCAAACGAGCCCAAACACAGAAGAGTTTCAAGACCTGGTTGTTGAATACTCTTGACTACCTTCCGGCTTCACCATCAGATCCTGGGTACCATCTCTTGTCAAAGATCTTGTTGAGACGAACCAAACGAGCCCAAACACGGAGTGGTTTCAAGACCTGGTTGATGAATTCTCTTGACTACCTTCCAGCTTCATAATCAGATCCTGAGTGCCATCTCTTGTCAAAGATCTTGTTGAGACGAACCAAACGAGCCCAAACACGGAGTGGTTTCAAGACCTGGTTGATGAATTCTCTTGACTACCTTCCAGCTTCACCATCAGATCCTGGGTACCATCTCTTGTCAAAGATCTTGTTGAGACGAACCAAACGAGCCCAAACACGGAGTGGTTTCAAGACCTGGTTGATGAATTCTCTTGACTACCTTCCAGCTTCATCATCAGATCCTGGGTACCATCTCTTGTCAAAGATCTTGTTGAGACGAACCAAACGAGCCCAAACACGGAGTGGTTTCAAGACCTGGTTGATGAATTCTGTTGACTACCTTCCGGCTTCATCATCAGATCCTGGGTACCATCACCTCTTGTCAAAGATCTTGTTGAGGCAAATCAAACGAGCCCAAACACGAAATGGTTTCAAGACCTGGTTGATGAGAACTCATGACTACCTTCCGGCTTCATCATCAGATCCTGGGTACCATCACCTCTTATCAAAGATCTTGTTGAGGCAAATCAAACGAGCCCAAACACGAAATGGTTTCAAGATCTAGTTGATGAGAACTCATGACTACCATCTGACTTCATCATCAGATCCTGAGTACCATCTATTGTCAAAGATTGTTGAGACGAGTCAGTAACCTAAAATGATATTCAATAATAAATAATACTTACTAAAAATATTAGTCAAGTTAATTAGCTAGTTACCAAAGTCGTCAACCCAAGGATCAAAGTTTTCGGTCGCAGTATATATGCAACAGTACAGCCAAACACGCACACAAGTGCGGTTTTGGACACGGCGGGTGCCGCACACAATGACAAAATAACTTCGCGATCGTCGAGCCGCGTGCGGAGCAGATTAGCAAACGTCCTGCCTCTACAAGCTCTGCCGCGGTACTGACATCGCAAGCGCGCGTAACCGGTAATAAGGAGGCATTTTTAAAAAATCGTCAAAAATATTAAATTCCAATTAATAGAAAACTTTTGCATGAAATCTGTTTAAGTAAGCGTTGCAGATAATTTTTATATTAAAACTACTTCAAAAACACGTAAGTTTTCGAAGAAATTGACACTTATTCTGAGGTGATTTCTGAAACAAATTGGATTCATCATATCCTCATTTACTCTATTCTAAAGCCTTATAACAAAGAAGTAGTCTCAGAAGATTGTAGTACAGGATATACATAATACAAATTTACCACTTGAAGCATTCAAAACTATCCAAATTTTATCCTAAACATACAGAGAAAAAATCATAATTAATTAAGTGAGTTTTTAAAAATCCAGTCTCACAACATGTAAGTTAAGAAGATGTCCTAATCGAATCCTGAACTTAGATGACGGAAAGTGTAGCATTTTGCCGACTAAAACTGTCAATATTACATTATTACGACGTTTTCGTTGAATGCCCTCTTATTACAATCAGAGACGGCTAGCTCCATGGGCGATTTCCATGTTATAAGTACCTATAGAATTGGATTATATCGCGTAACGAACTTTAATACATTTTTATGTTTCCAACATTTTAATGTGTAGGTATTTTTATTTCGAACGTCTTAGTAATTTATAGTTGTATTTCTTGAATATCTTTCGCGGTACCCGAAAACAAGCATGTACGACGTTTTTTTACGTATATACTTAAGTTGTAATACCTACTTATATATTATAAGTATCGTTGTCTGAGTACTGTACTGTGTAGTCTGTGGATTTTAGTCAACCTGTAAGAATTTCCCTTATATTTATTTGGTTGTTTACTTTGAAGAATTTTATTTTCTTCGGAGAGGTTATTAATAATTTCCGACTGCGATTGGATTGACGGAAATGAAATCTGTAAATTATTGACTTACTTATTTTTTTGTTAAAAACAAAACATTCCTTATGTACATCAGTTGTCATCAAACATATCCTATAGGGGCCGAGGCTCATTACATTTTTTAATTTGTCATAGCATTTGAAAAACTACTGAAGTAAAAAATCGACTTTAAATCTCGTATAATTGCTATTGCGACAGAATATTCCCTGAACCGATTTATTCATGTTTTCTAGCAATCGCACGGTATGTTTTAATGAAAATCTACCTTTCTTATTAATCGCGGCTAACAAGCAGACAACAATAGCAGGCCCCGTAGCCGAATGGCATTTCTCCGACGCCAAACGAAAGCGATACGCCGCTGGCTCTGTCGCGCCAATACGCAAGCGCGATAGAGATAGATATCTACTAGCGCTTCGTTTCGTGAGCGTTTCGTGAGCGATTGTGCCATTCGGCTAGCCACCCTGGCCCCGTAGCCGAATGGCATTTCTCCGACGCCAAACGAAAGCGATACGCCGCTGGCTCTGTCGCGCCAATACGCAAGCGCGATAGAGATAGATATCTACTAGCGCTTCGTTTCGTGAGCGTTTCGTGAGCGATTGTGCCATTCGGCTAGCCACCCTGGACGGTATAGCGCTAACGCTATTGCAAGCAGTGTTGTCACATACAATTTGAACAAAATGGTAGACCAGGGTGAAAAAATAGGTAGAAACTGGTAGAATTAGAAACAAAAAATAGGTAGATCTACCTGTTTTAATACCATCTAAGGTAAGTCCAGTTTTAATGATTAAAAATGCTTCTATTTAAACTATTAAAAATATATTTATTGGTTTACTTGGTGAATTCTTTATGGTGTTTATACATGTTTTTGTTAAAATATTTTAAACACAAGCTAGCGTCTCCGAGAGCTGCCACTGTCAGGCTGTCAGAAGTGTCAGTGTCATGTCATTGTCAAATGACACTGTCACTGTCACTACCAGGCTGTCAGTGTCAAAACTGTCAAACATCAAGACTTTCAAGCTGACTCACCCACAGATTATTCACTAAACACGTTCCGATTTAAGTAAAATGCTGTAATTATAAGACAGGTAAAACTTAATTTCGTAACACGCATGGAGTATTTTCTACAATAGTAATATTTTAGAAAATAGGTAGATTTAGGACCGAAATAGGTAGACAGGTAGACGGGAGGCAAAATAGGTAGATCTACCTATAAATAGGTAGATGTGACAACACTGATTGCAAGTAAACTATTTCAAACCATTACGCAAACGCTAGTGATCTTTGTTTTACTATGTATTACCATGTACTTTATTATATAAATACTAGCTTTTTCCTGCGGCTTCGCTCGCGTTAAATTCGAAAATTGCGTATCTCCATACAAACTTTCACTCCCCATTTTAGGATAGTGGGGGTTAGAAAGAGACAAAAAGTAGCTCCGTTTTGCCGTGAAAGAGGGACAAACAAACAGACACACACACTTTCGCATTTATAATATTAAGTACGGATTTCTAACGGATTTCTTAATTTTAAAGGAAATAAAAATGTATGCGCACTATACACGTAAAAGTAAATAGAATACTTATGTAAAAGCTTATTTTCCACTTGATGCATACCTTTTTAGCTTAGCTTATTTTACTTATTTGTCACAAAGAACTCTCTTTTTATTTGTGCATTTGTGGGGTAATAGGAGAATCAGGTTTATTAGAAATATTTGAATCTTACGGGGAGTAGATTCAAAAAAAAAATTCAATAAATACACTACAAATACCTAAGTAACAAGAGTATATTCGATATGAGCTTGACCCGTCGTCGGTAAGCGAATGCTATGACATCTTTAGTTCAATGTGAAACAGGACGGTGTAAACAGGGCTTTAGAATATACTAATATGGAATAAGAAATGCTAGATCTGACTAGTTCAGTTTGCTGGCAAAGGCCTCCCCTGATTACCCTTCTACGGTGGCCCTTCTCGGCTTTGTGATTAATGAGTCCATCACGTTTTCGGCCAACCTTTACTTATATCAAATAAATGTTTCCCCGTCACTTCTGTCCACTATTAGTTGCTTTTAATATATGTAATAATTTTAAATGTCTACCGAATGACGGGATGACCGCCTGTTTTTAGGCGGATTGGGTGGGCCCTACTTCCACCCTCTCCATGAATTTGTCTATCGCGATATCGCTCTAGAACCTAGACTAACCAGTGTTACCTGTTTTTTTTCTTTCAGGTCACTTCCAGTGTCCCTAAGTCCCTCCTCGAGCATCGTGTCTGTCGGGTAATTGATGACATGCAATAACTCATCGTTTGTGTGAAGTCTCACGCTCTGCGACTGCCCATGCCGCCCGCTGCCCGATGAGCGTATGAACACAAAGGTATTTATGAGTTATGGCCGTCTGCTATTAGTTCCGTTTTGTTTCCGGGGGTTTTTGGGATTGTTTTCTTTGATCGTATAGGTTGTATGACAACGAAGGTTTTTGACCAAAAAAGTTCCAAAATAGTATCTAAAAAGTTTTCAGTACACATCCACTTGAAAGCGGGCACATCTGTAAGCATATTCCCTCCTAAAAACAAAGCTATGTTGAGTGGCATTGCAACATTTAGGTCGTCTTGTTTTTTCTCAAAACTTTAGAACTTTATGTAAGGTTTCAAGTAAACGTTAGGAATCCATAGACGCTGAGTGCTTGTTCTCGCAACCATACTTTGTCAAGAGACCATAGTTGCCAAGACTTGAAGATACCTAACGTATAATTTTAAATACGAACATGCTAAACATGTTTGTTGGAATATAACGAAAATTTTTAATCTCAAAATTACACGAAAAGACAATTACAGACTTTACAAAGAGTAGACATTGTCACATTAATCTTATTTAGACGCACAAGTGGTTTTGATACTCCTAGTTAAACAATAGTGTGAAAATGCGTTCTAATGACGGTTTAGTTTGCGCATCACGTTAGTCGGCGCGCAAAGCAGACTGTCATTTCAACTGCATTCATAATACTAAAATTTAAATAGGACCAGTATAAGTCTGATCACCGATTGCTTACTGCTGTTACGGATTTCGAGTTCAAGCTACACCAGATTTGTTCACGAACTCGACTCGCCAAGTTAAATATGTGTACATGCCCAGCATTGCAATTGCCATGTCCCCTAAAAGTCTAATCAGCATCAAACACAACCAAACATTTACCATACAATTTTATACTAAATGTGGTCGCAATAAAATCCAAATTATAATCCACAAGAGATAGGACTTAGTACACTATTGTTTTATATTATTGAAGTGTTGACATTCACTACACGAATGGGGATATTGTGGATGCAGTCGTTGGCGACCCCGTTAATGGTGAGAAAATAAGATTTCAGATTGGATTTGCCAGAACATATTGTGAGATTGTAAATTATAACGATTTACTTATCTGAGTTAAATTTACGAAACAAATACAAGACACACTGAAATAATTGTAAAACATAAATAAAATGCATTTTTCATACTGTATAATATTTTTATAGCTTAATTAATAGTCAAATTTTGGGTGCGCAACAAAAATCCTTGGCTGATTGAAACATCCTTTGCCTGAAGTATTGTACGGATTGTATTAATTTTTAAAACGAAATCCATTACTCCCTTGGGAACAAAATAGTACATTATTCTTCAGTACACATAGACGCAATGAGACCTTTAAACAGCAAATGTGATGAAAAATTCTTTATGTGTGGGATTCCCCTAAGGGTACTTGTCTCCTTTTACACAACGACCACAAAGTGAATTTCGAAATAGCTCCATGTCAGCCGGAATTGAAACTACTCATCAATGAATTCTTTTTGTCCGGCTTCTAGTATATCGCAGAATTTTCTTCACTTTTTCGGAGTTATTTTTTCTATCCATTTTAACATCGGCCTAGCTGATGTAACCTTAAAACCATGCTGAATAACCTAACCACAGAATTAAAATTTTGAAAAAACCCCTGACCGCGACCTAGTGAACCGATTTTCATGAAACATGGCTAAGAACACTCCCGACTAACTCAGCTTTCAGACAAAAAAAAATCAGAATCCGTTCATCTGTTCGAGAGCTACGATGCCACAGACAGACACACACACAGACAGACAGACAGACAGACAGACAAACAACAGACAGACAGACAGACAGACAGACAAACAGACAGACATACACACAGACAGACACGTCAAACTTATAACACCCCTTCGTTTTTGCGTCGGGGGTTAAAAAAGTTAGTGAATCTTTCGGTGGTAGCCTTTTGCCAAAATTTTATTTGATATTACATGCTTTGGGTGCATACTTACCTTCTTTTGCGGCTACGGAAAAAAGGTTAAAATAATGTAATTTAATCGCGTTTGACGTATTTTTTAATTATTTTTTGTTATACACTTCGAGGGCATTTTCAAACCGACCTCTGGAACCCGGATATTGAGCCGGGATGATGATAATCCAAAGTAATTAACCGCGTTGAACTAAACAATTTCATGGACGAACCATATTTTGTATAATTTCTTATTATTTTTATAGATTTTTTTATTTTAAACTGTAATTATATTATCGATGAATCAAATTTGTGATGTGTTCTATCGACATTTCTATGATTGACTTGTATATTTCAAAATGAAACATAAAAAAATATATTATTTGATATATTTCAAAAGAAATATTAAAATAAGAACGAAAGTCGCGCGCTGGGGTCGCGTCACCTCACCTTTCACTTTAAAACATAAAACGTGATAATATTTTAGTGAAGCTAATAAAACTCGTTAATGAATGTACACGTATAAAAGTTAAAAGTTCAAACACACGAAAAACCTTCTATTTACGAGAATTAAATGCTTTTTCCCCTCACTAGCTCGGAAACACGTGTTTTGTCCTTTAACTCGCTTCGCTCGTGGTTCAAATATATAATCCTTTCGCTTGCTCGTTTTTCATTTCCACACTCAGCGTTAAAATATAACTTTTCCCCCTTGTATAACAAATAACTATTTCAAAGCTAATAACTAAGTACCTATACTTATTTTCCTTTAGTTACACCGAGTAATATATTTTGTATATCCATATTATCCATACATTTTTATATACTACGTCGGTGGCAAACAAGCATACGGTCCGCCTGATGGAAAGCGGTCACCGTAACCCATGGACGCCTGCAACTCAAGAACACTCCTACATGCGCAATGCCAACCAATGAGAAACTTGACAAATACTTGACTTGATAAATATAATAGCCCAGAGAAAATAACATAATTACACTGTCAGATATCTGTTAGTAACACAGTTTTATCTATAAATATAACACGATTTCCTTTCATAAAAATAAAACCAAGTTCATACAGGGTGGGGCCTGTAACAAAAGCAAAAAATTAAACCGTAGGCTATACTCCTTAAACTGACCAACATTTGTTCAGCGACTTTTAAAAATTAAGACGTCTTGAATTTTTTAATTTTTCATACAAAATAAATATTAGCTTCAATGTACGCCATTATTGTTGTCATTGACGTTATCTGTCACGCTTAAGACTTAACAGAATTCGCAATACATTAACTCTTAGGAAAAACTTTCAAGGGTGATAAAAATCAAAATACACGTTATTTTTAAAAGTTGCTGAACAAACGTTGGTCAGTATAAGGAGTATAGTCTACAGTTTAATTTTTTGCTTTTGTTACAGGGCCCACCCGGTATATAAGAGGTGTTTTCAACGATCCTCCAATTTATTGCGGGTAAATTATCTTTGTTGACCCACGCGCTTCTGCCCCAGACCAAACAATACAGAAAGTCTGCTGTATATTATTCATCACACAATTTGAAGTTTATTAAAAAAAATAAGCCCTTAGGGCAGCTTGTGGCAAGCTGTTGGGGAGTGACGACCCCACGGACCCGAGTGTTCCCGAGAGTCGGTCAGGGTCATGTGTGGGGCCGAAGTGCTGTTGACTTCGGCCCTACACATGCTTCCCAAAAGTCCGGGACCCCATGTTCCCGAGATATGGTAAGACATACAAATATTACTAAAAAAAAAATTAAACTTTGTCTGCATCGATTACTATAGCCAGTATAGTTCGAGTCATTCACGAATACGCACAGATTTGCCAAATATAACTTTTTATGGAATGAGAATACGTTTGAGACAAATTTTATATTGTTTGAAGTTGTATCTGTCTGCATCTTATATCACGGTAACTTTGCTATCACTCAGGTTTATTGTGTTGTGTTTTTACTTAACGTATAAACGCGTAAAGTGCCGTCAATTGTGGGTGATGGGCTAGCAACCTGTCTCTGAATTTTGTTTCCTCTTAACCCCTTGCTAAGAGTGGCACAGAAACTTGAGCGACTTCATGTGCTCTACTTACCCTTTTTGGGAATGCAGGCTTGAAGTTTACGTATGTACCTATGTATAATTTAATTGTATTGTGTGACCTGTCTGTACTGTTAATTTGTGACTGAATTTAATTTTTCCACACTCTGCAAACAATCGTTTCACGTGTGGTCGCAATTTTATTTGTATGTGTGTGCATTATGTTTTATTAATTTAGTAGGTAATGAAAATGTGTTTTTGTAATCATCGCGAAAGTGAAAAATTACGCTGGTCACGGAAGATAATGTTATTACTACTTACGTTAAATTGTTTTCCCCATTGAACTGCGTGAAAATAAAATATACTTGTAATTTTATTTTCCCCTCACTAGCTTGGAAACACGTGTTTTGTCCTTTAATACCAGCGGGTAAAAACGTATTTTAGTTTTCCACTAGTGGATAAAGTAATTTGACCTTGAATATAGTCAAATTTTCTGCTTTAATATTGATAAAAGTGGATGAATTTAGCGATGAAGATGATTTACCACCTATGGAACAGTAGTTCCAGTAGTTCGAGTAGTTGAACTACTGCAAGCAGTGATAAACGCGTTTTTTTGTGTTGGAATTTCCTCGCTATAGTGAGGGGAAAAGTTTTGTGTTACACACGGGTGCAAATGGTATTTTACTTCTCGTGTGTTGAAAAACTCGCCAAGTTCAGGATTCTATTCTCGAACCACTCGCTTCGCTCGTGGTTCCACTATAGAATCCTTTCACTTGCTCGTTTTTCAATTCCACACTCGGCGTTAAAATACAACTTTGCCCCCTTGTATAACAAATAACTATATTTCATTTGTTTTTCATATTACAACAGTTGTAATACTAAGGTACCTACTAGTGAAGTAGTCACATATTTATTTATGTGTATATGTAGATCGTTATAGTACTTGTACTATTATACATTCTGTGGTTATAGTGGGAAAGACAGTCGCGAGATTTAATGTTAAGTAAAGGTTAGATTGACAAATCTGCGCCTTTGTAGTAAATTACGTGAGTTTTATTGCCTTTTTTGGAAAAAAAGTTTAGAATAATTTCAAATTAACCCTTAATTTTTAATATTTTCTATTCTTCCAATTTCGACCTACATAGATTTCAACCTCTTCATACATAATTTCGTTAGACAAATGTCTTAGTATGTGCACTATTATAGTGAACTTGGGTACGGTACATCGCTCTTAGCAAGCGTGAAACGCCTTTTCAAAAGACAACACGATAGAACATAGAAAAGTTTAAAACTAGACCATACTAAGTAGGGTACGTACAGTTTAGAAGTACGATAAGTAGGGTACATTTGGCAAACGCGGGCGCCAGTCCCGCGGCGCGCTTGCGGGGAGTCGTCTCCATTGGAGCACTTAATGCGCTGTGCATTTTTAATTCACGTCAAGAGGCCCCGAGCGGCCGCTGCAGCTGAGTGCAACGTCAGCCTGAATGACTGGGATGATTATAGAAGAATAGTTTAGGGTATAGAACTGGCCACTTAAGTAGTGGTTAAAACTTAACGTTTAACGAATTACAAACTCGAATTAAAAACAGTTTATTCTATGTCTGACGGGCGTTTAAAAAATAAGCTGGACTTTTTTGGGCTCATTCTACTGGGAATCATTGAGAGGTGTCTAAATTACCGTTCCATTACATCACATTTTAGTCAGTCAGTATAAGATATCAAGATGAAAACTTTTTTACTTAATAATGTTTGAATCATTTTTATGTCCAATTTAGGAAGCTGAGCTTCGAGCTATTGTAGAAATATCCCGATTACAATAAATAGAGTGATCTATTAAGTAAATTTTAAATACCAGTATTTATCCAACTGCATAAATTATTTTAACAAAAACTATTGAATGCACATTGCACCACCAGATAGGCATTATAAATTCAAATTTATGAACAATGGCAGGCAATCAAGGCTGAATCGGTCAATTTTATTTAGCTCTTTTAATTGTTCAGTATTTATTTTATTCGGCTCGTTTCATTTTTAGTATCAGAATCAGACAATTCAGAAACAGATCGTATGCTGAATTTGTAAATGTTGTCAAGTACAATGATTACAACATATTAATCAATCAATTCAACACCTATCTGAACTTTGTTTTGACAATACAAGTGTCAAGAAAACTAAATGTTTAATAGATGTTTAAAAATATCAGTTTGTGATATCATAGTCCAATTATTTTTGGTTCAAGTAACCGTTTGGGCACAGTATAATAAAGAGTATGTAGATATATGTATCCTACAGTATGGCCACTCCCGCTCCCCGCTGAACGTGCCACCCACCCGCTCTCGGTCGGTTACCTCTTACCGCCTGTCAAAAACGCGAACAGTCGACCTGTCATATCTCACTCATACATGCATGGTACGCGTTCACCTACACGAGCTTAGAATGTATGCCAGGAACGCGTCTCTTTTGATCGCTAGTGTCCGAGATGTGGTTTTGGGATGCTGTTCACTTTTCCATATAATGAATGTCATCCTTCTTGTCTGTGATGATTGTCTATTAACTAATGTTTTTTAAAACATTGGTTTTTTTATTAATCTTTATTTAATAAAGGGGTTTTATCATACTTGATAATGTCACCCTCATTTTTACAAAACTAAATCCTAATTACAAACTTTACGACTACCAATTCCTAGATTAACCAGCTTGTACAAATCTCTGGCAGTTTAAGACATAGAACGCGACATAATATGATACTTTTAATTGAGATGTTATGATATTTTAAGAAAAAAATACATGCAGTATTCAGCCACAATCAAAGCGTAATTTTCATTGGTCATAAAATCATTAAAACCGCGTGCCGTGTATTTATAAATTAATAGAAATTATAAGCAAACACAATCATTCTCGTGCTGTTATAGAATTTGGCACAATAATGCTAATAGTGTATGAGCGATGGCGTCCGGTGCACGTTGATTGATCGAGGTAGCGATGCATCATTTTAATCGCTTTATAACGCTGCACAAAGTGCATGTTTTATTTATTTTAGAATTTTATGCAATATTTTATATAGATTTCCTATCTATCCGACGTAGAATTATCGTATTAACTCTTTAATACATTCAGTTCATATGAGACACAGACAATCGAAAGATGTGCAAATTGTTTTAGAAGTTCAGTAGGCAGCGACATCTCTGATACTTTAAAGAAAACTTGACTGACAATGCTATTAAAATAGTTCGACTTGTTGCCACTAATGCCACTATTAGGCAGCAGTAGAGCGTAGTAGTAGTAGTAGTAGGTCGAGCGATCGATCAAGTTTCAGTGATCGGTGATTAAATCAGTCTGTATTTGACTTCAATCTTTCTAATTTATTTCCAACTTATAATTTCAATTGACGTGCGTTCGTTAATAATCCATAGTCGATAAAACAAACATATTATATTAGGTAAATTTTTTGACAAAACGATTTCTTCCATAAAAAATATGCTTCTTGTTATTTTCATTACAACTTTGTGCACAACGAAAACGTATAGGTTACGTAGAGATTGCAATTCACAGTTGCAATTGTAATATGTTTTCCAGCCAGTTAGTTTCAAACTTCTATCCAATTCGAGTAAGTTAAAACAAAAGTTACGGAGAAGCCACCCAATCTTCGATTCGATTTTCGCCTCTCCGCGTGAAGTGTACTTGACTGGGCGACTTCAAGCAAATTTCATTTCGTTTGTGACTACTAGTGGTAACACTACTTGACACTTGACTTAACGTTTTCGTTGCAGGCTATGTAAACTCGATTGCACTGATGTATATTTGTATACACACTGGTGTGATTCATTGAGAAGAGATGCGATCGAGTTCACGTGGTTACTAGTTGTTAAACTCAGACTCGTGTCAGTCGATAAATATATAAGTATAGCCTGACTGCTTATTTACTGAGACTTTCGTTTTTACTCCGTTAATATAAAATTGAAATCCTATTTCTATAAATTAAAATTCCTTGAATCCAGGTATTAAATTAAATCCTTCTTACTAAGAAATCCAAAGCTTTTGTTCTATCGTGAAAACAATATACCGATCGACTTAAACGTAATTAAATTAGTTATTACTTAAAAACACTTTGAAATTTCTCATCTCTACCTAGCTTGTAACGGTTTAACAATCTATTTAAAATATTTAAATGTTTAAATGAATCATTTTCACCTGGAACTGAATGTTCTACCAGATCAAGATTACTGTTATTACTATGATTGCTTTACCTAGTAATTTAGTAAAAGCTTAACAGCTATGTTTTATTATATTGTTTTGTTATATGGCTAGCCCATCAGTTACACAAAAACATTGCCGGTCATAAGAATGACACCCTTATTAAGTACCTTAACTTTCAGAAGTCTTGTACATATCGCCACTACTTTGAAAAAAAAACTCATATAATAATATCTTCTTCTGTCAATGAAAACTTAAATGTAGTAACTATGTAGGGGGTGCATAAGGAGTTACTGCGTTTCAACATTGAGTAGCAGTGTGAGATACGAGATTTTACGATGTAGGACTATATTGTTTATCAACACGTGAACTCACCATTTAGGTATCGTCAGTGCATATGATAATATATCCTCTTAAGCCTAAATTAGAACCAATTCAATCAACCAAATGTATAAACTTCAGTAGGTATAATAATCAGCTTAATGCTTGTGTAATTATTACTAGGAAGCTGCGCGCGGTTTGACGGACGTTATCGTGTCATCCACGCTGACGCCCGAATTTACCACATGTAACCTATAAATGTATGACAACACGAACTAAGCTACATGACTTCGTAAATGACATGATTTACTTGATTATAGGGTTTGATGACTGTGATAGGATTTCAGGGTGGCTAGCCGAATGGCACAATCGCTCACGAAACGCTCACGAAACGAAGCGCTAGTAGATATCTATCTCTATCGCGCTTGCGTATTGGCGCGACAGAGCCAGCGGCGTATCGCTTTCGTTTGGCGTCGGAGAAATGCCATTCGGCTACGGGGCCAGTTATCATTATTTGCGGCCTACTTTGAATTTATCGGAAATCGGAATCGTGATTTAAAATGAATTAAGTGGATATATAATTCAGTTTAATCACCGTTTCCTGGCAGTAAGTTTATGATAAACCAGAAACTACATTATGTAAATTTAAACAAAAATAAGAGCGGATACCTACATCATTGTGTCATTTATAATCTTTCTAGAAAATAAAAAAATAAAATGAATTCGTTACACTTTTACAAAGCCACTGGGAAACTAGTAATATGAATTGCTTATTCGTTTTTAAGGAATAATGGTAGGTAAATATGTAATAGCGTTTAATGTGTAATGAATTTAGATAACAGATTTATAAAAAGCAGAGTTTTTGTGGATCACTAATGTCACAATACGGTTGCCAAAAATATGAATGCCCTTCCTAGAATACCATTTTATGGATTCCACGAATACATAGTACAACGTTTCAATGAACCTGATTATTTATGTGGATATATGTATGTAAAACGAATTTCTAAAACAATATGTGAAAAGTTCCTATTTTTACACAAAAGCTAAAACTAGGTAAATATACTTTTTTTTCGATGGTAATCAAGAATCTGTCGAAGAATTTCTCAAATGTTTATCAAATAACTAAGTATTACATCCGCGATTAAAGGCGCGCACGGTACAACGAATATCTGATTTCACTGCAGGTTAGAAAAGGTTAGAAAACCTTCACAATCACAATAATGTAATATTATGTCGAAATTTCCAAAGAATGTCCAGTCGCAACAGACACTAGTATTTCCCGGGCATTTGCAGCGTTTCTATTATTTGGCGCGGCGTCGGCGCTGTAATGAAGTACCTGGGGGCTTATTCGACGTAGTAACTGTGAAATATGGCATCATTTTCAGATCAACAGTTCATTTTATTACCTTTTCATTGACAAGTGTAGGTAATTCACTCCCTCTATTAAAAATGTGGGCGAAATGTTTCTCCTTTGTATTTTTACAGAAAGAAACAAACGTGGCTATTCCAGTCAACCTCACTACAAGACGTACCTACTAACATTGGAAACCAGCACGATAATACGAAAGTTTTCGTCAAAATACGAAGGAAAAACATTTCACACTACAACTGTAACGTTTTTGGCGTAATATAGTTGATCGAATCATCGAAACGTCTGATGGTTGATATTAGGTCACCGCATAGCTGTGCAATGACAATAGGAAATTGTCAGATGGTGTAGGTAATGTAGCAAATTCGATAAGACAACGGAGCGCTGGCGAGCAACCGGTACTTAAGAGTGCGCGTATCAATCAGGAGATCGAAGGAAAACGTCGTGAGCAAACACGAATAATCCCGATGGGGTCTAGTTTGCCCTGCGAGTGAAGGTCAGACGGCAGTCGGTTTTGTAAAATATAATGACTACGTCAAATCCTGTCACTAGTTCTCCCCATGCTCTCATCGTGGGCTTCACATTTTGGGCCAAAGAAGAAAGTAAACGGAAGATATGGTTTTCGTATGTCGAATAAGGGTATTGCGCGTTGCACTGGATGCACCCGGAGGAATGCTTTTTGTTGCAATAAACTCGCATTAGGTGAAATCAAGTTACCCAGCGCAGCGAAATACACTAAAGATCAATGAACTTGGATCACTTTGTTTGGTAATTAATATTTAAATGTCCTACTTTCTATGCTTTCTAGCGCAGGTCGAAAGCTCTATTAGATTAATGCAATAAGCGGCTAATTCAATTTATATACTATGTATTAGACGTATTGTATAAATTGAATTAACCTTGCGAATTGCGACCAACTTGAGTATAACGTCACAAGGTGATTCTGTACTTGATAGCTTAGTTTTTAAATTACATGTAAGTAAGAGTAGTTGTAATAGGATTTTAATATACCTACCAAAAAACCAGATTCATGGGTCAATACTGTTGTTACTCGTACTATTCTGTTGCTTTCACAAACCACGGTTATACGGTAAATACGTAATTTTCTTTACCTACCACTGTGAAAATGAAATAAACATGCCCTTTTTAAATATTTTACAAGTAAATATATATCTGCGTTAGGTCACTTTATTTTTAATATAATAAAATAATTATGAAACATGCACTTCATCAGTATTGCAACGTACATTTAGCATCTGGCATCTGGCCCCAGTCACAAGTCCGAGAGTAACACAGATTACCAACTAGAAGAAGCATACTACATAGCTGACTTATCCCTTGTTCACAAAAAATATCCGAGAGAACTCACTTAAACCTGCCAGTGAAGTGAATTTGCTCGGAGCATTTATTTCGCGGCCTTAGGATTATAGGCTTACCGCGGATTGGCACTCCCTTGCAGATTATGTTTATTATACTTATACGCACCACCGCTCAGTCCAGCGGCGTGAGGAAATCGGAAAATGGTTTTTGGGTTTGACTATAAAAAGCTTAGCTCAAATATTTCTATGTTTGTGTTGTGTCAACAATTGATTATTAAAAAAATAATACATCTACTCACAATGTAATATTGAAAAAAATCTTAGGAATAAACCTTTAATATCTGGCAAAATATTGATATACGGGACAGACCAGGCCCCGTAGCCGAATGGCATTTCTCCGACGCCAAACGAAAGCGATACGCCGCTGGCTCTGTCGCGCCAATACGCAAGCGCGACAGAGATAGATATCTACTAGCGCTTCGTTTCGTGAGCGTTTCGTGAGCGATTGTGCCAATCGGCGATTAAGACGATACAGAGGGGTCAAATCTCCATACAAACGCTCTCGACTATTTCCTTCCTGGTTTTTGAAGATAGAGCAATAATTTTTTCAACACAGATTATTATTACTTTTATCTGTGTCGGACCGTTTTGATTTTTTTAAATATTAAAGACGCCAGAGAGTTGTTCTTAATGGACATTTTTTTTCGATAAAAAATCTAGTTAATAACACTAGTATATTTAACTAAAATTCCCAAATTGAAAGGAGCCCCCTTTCCAATTTAGCATTTTCGCTCCTGTATCGTCTTAAGCTCGTGACTCATGTGCATGTTTAATATAAAAAGTTAGGGGATATTATTAAACGCACAGCAAAAAAATAATCGCCTATCAATTTATCGTCATCAATAATATACTTCTGTACATCAAATTAATTACTTCACTGCAAATAAACTAAATGATTAACAAAACTAGTAATGCAGATTATTCCAAAATACACATCAGCACGACATTACTTTTTTCCTCTAATGCAAGACAATTAAATTCCTTTAGGAACAAAAATACAACAATCTTATCAAAAATACTAATTGCGCAGCAATTTACCCGTCTTCATAGCAAATTATTTAATTCGAAGAGCATACATCCTTTTTTCTTATTTTTTAAGTATTCACGTTCAGCTAATTTAATAATTATTATAGCTACAATATCTTAATTCATTGCATTATTTCTAAGGAGCAGAATTGTCACCGTCACGAAAACAAACTTTTGCTAGAAAATTGGGTTAGGTTAGGTTAGAACTGCGACCCTCACGGAAACAAACTTTTGTAAGAAAAGTGGGTTAGGTTAGGTTAGAACTGCGACCCTCACGGAAACAAACTTTTGTGAGAAAAGTGGGTTAGGTTAGGTTAGAACTGCGACCCTCACGGAAACAAACTTTTGTGAGAAAAGTGGGTTAGGTTAGGTTAGAACTGCGACTCCCTTGGGTCTCTGACGACGAGATTATGAGGGTAGACATCCGCCTGAGGGGAGGTAAAAAAGCTCCTGGGCCTGACGGGGTACCTGGAAAAGTCCTACCTATCATGCTAAAGCATCTCGGAAACCGAATTAGGGAACTTTTTGATGACTGCCTGAAGGAGGGCCTGTTTCCGAGAGGCTGGAAAGAGAGTAGGTTGTGCCTCCTCAGGAAAGATAGCCGCCCGCCGGACAGTCCCTCCGGATATCGGCCAATAATAGTGCTCCTTGACGAGGTAGGGAAGATGTTGGAGCGTATCCTTGCTGGCCGCATTCTCCAACATCTTAAGAACACCGGCCCGGACGTCAGTGACAGGCAATTCGGGTTCCGGGCGGGGCTGTCCACAATGGACGCACTTTCCTCTCTTAGGAAATTTAGTGAGGATGCAGCGGGGAGAGGGCAGGGTGTCGTAGCGTTATCACTCGACATCGCCAACGCCTTCGGCACCCTCTCATATACGTAATCAAGGAGGCACTTCGGTACCACCACCTGAGGACAATCGTGGAGCACTACCTATCTGAGAGAGTAGTGCTCTACGAAACAAGAGAAGGTCGAGCAGAACGAGAAATGGCCTGCGGTGTTCCACAGGTGTCAGTCTTAGGACCACTCCTGTGGAACATCGGATATGATTGGGTGATAAGGGGGGCGCTGCTTCCCCGCATGTCCACCATATGTTACGCGGACGACACAATGGTGGCTGTGCGGGGAAGAGAATTGGAGGAGACACTGAGGAGGGCGGCGGTTGGCACAGAACTGACGGTCGGCCGCATTCGCCTGCTTGGGTTAAAGGTGGCCCTCTCGAAGACGGAAGCGGTAGTTTTCGGGGGGAAAGGATGGCGCCTGCCCGCCGGCTTGACGATTCAGGTGGAGGGGCAATCTGTCCAGGTCAGGGCCAATATCAAATATCTTGGCCTGGTCCTGGACAGAAAATGGGAATTCAGGGAACATTTCACCCGACTTGCTCCACGAATTGTGGGCGTGGCTTCCGCCCTAGGCAGGCTGCTACCCAACGTGGGAGGACCAGGAGCCCCATGCCGCCGCCTTTTTGCGGGGGTGGTAAGAAGTATGGCCCTATACGAGGCCCCGATTTGGGCGGACCGGCTGTCGAGCGGAAACAAATCCCTGCTCCGGCGGCCGCAAAAAGTGGTGGCCTTAAGAATAATTAGGGCCTACTCGACGGTATCCCATGCGGCGGCGTGTCTCCTCGCCTGCACTCCTCCATGGAAGCTCGACGCCCAGGTCCAGGCGGAGAGGTATACGATGAGGGTGGAGGCCAGAGCTAGAGGACAACGCTTGGACCCAGAAGTGGCAGAGCGGGCAGACCGAGAGGCCAAGGTCAGGCTCCGAGAGCTATGGGAGGCCAGTCTGGAGGACAGTCTGGAGGACAGTCCGTATGGAACACACACCATAGGGGCAGTCCTCCCATATATGGAGGAGTGGCTGAAGAGGAAGCACGGGGCCCTGTCATATAGGGCAACGCAGGTGATGACCGGTCACGGCTGCTTCGGTCATTACCTGCACAAGATAAAGAGGGAATTGGGGCCCCAGTGTCACCAGTGCGGCGACCCTGACGACTCGGCCCAACACACGCTAGAGGTGTGCAGCCACTGGGAGCAAGAGCGCCGCGCTCTCACCGCAGCAATAGGAACGACGGACCTATCGCTGCACAGCGTCGTTGCAGCCATGCTCCGTAGCGAGAGGAACTGGAAAGCGGTCATCTCCTTCTGTGAGGACATCATCTCGCAGAAGGAGACAGAGGAGCGAGAACGCGAAAATGCGGCCTATGCGCCTTCGCATCGGCAAAGACGTAGAGGAAGTAGACGCGCGCAGTTCGCAATAAACGGCGCCCTCCCTCAATAGGGCCAGTGGGTTGGGGCCCACATTGCACGGCCTTACACGACTGGGGGGAGAATCAGAAGCGTCCCTGATTGTCCCCTTCCTTGGTGCGGGTTTTCTGGCCTAACGTCGGGAAAGACGGGGGACATTGCGGAAGAATGAATGTGCGAGCCCGTAATGTCCCCATACAACATCTTAGAGGGTGCGACGCCGGAGTGGGGTTTAGTGGGTATTCTCTTTCCCTCCCTCTCGCCAGGAGAGGGAGCTGAATGAGTGAGTCCCACATATCCTCCCCATCATGGCCTTCCCCACGGGCGGGGAGAAATGCGTAAAAACATTCCCCACTCCGTCAACAAAAAAAAAGGTTAGAAATGCGACCCTCACGGAAACAAACTTTTGTGAGAAAAGTGGGTTAGGTTCGGTTAGAACTGTAACCCTCACGGAATAAAAGTTTTGTGATAAAAGTGGGTAAGGTTAGGTTAGAACTTGCTCGATCCGCCAATCGCGTCATCTTGCGTAGGTATGGACTATCACTCGTTGAACCGTAAAAGCTGTTTAATGCAGTCAAAAAAGCCGTTCTTCTTCTCTGTGCGCTTGCGCTTTAAATTTTATGTTTTTTTGCTGGTCACTTTATGTTGTAATTAATAAAAAAATTGATTGCAATTAGAAAAAAATGCTGTGTCATTTAGATTAAACTGCTGTATATTATGTAAAAATAGAAGCTACATTTAAAAAAAAAGCGTTGCTAGGTATACTGTGCGTTAGTAATTATTAGCGATGCAATCATGAAAAAGCTTTACTAAAAGTTAAAATAGATGCACGCCACGAATAATATTGTAGTGTATTTAGTAATATTTTGAGTTGCAAATTTTGCTGTTCAATTAGTATTTTTGATATGAATTTGGACTATATTTGCGTAAAAAAAGTTATTTTTTTGATTTTCGTTTAAATACCACCCAAAAGTTAGGAGATATTAAAATGCTTCCTAAGTTACAAGACTAATACATATTATACAAAAATATAGGTAATAATTTATTTAAGTGTAATTATAAAAGATTAAGAAGTCTAATGGTTGGTATCTGCACTTACAGCGCTTTTTCATCCTGAGTTCCATTCTACAGCGAATTGGACGTGTCCATCGAATCGAAAAGGCTTGTTGAAACTTTGCATAAAACAAAATAGTTTCCTGCTGCAGGCCTTCATAGGCAATCAACCCAACGTAAACATACGTAGCACCTGTCATTCTATTTACACCGGGCTTTAAATAAACAATACTATAATTGTAAAATAGACGAATATTTGCACAATTAAAAATTCCACGGAATTTGTAGCGATTCAAACGCTGTACAAACAGCTGTTTGTTATTGTTGCTCGGCTCGCTTACAAAGAATCGGATCGATTTGTGGAATCTGTTTTTACGGAGCCGGTGGTTGTAAACGGATATTATTATGTCTCTAATTGGAATAATACTCTGGGAGATGTGCAGGTACAGGTACTGAGGTTTTGGGCGACAACATTCTCTGATGTCTGCCGAAATATTTTTTTATTGTGTTTCGTTTAACGATGTTGCTGTAAGTATTATATTTTGTGTAGTATCAATCTGTTAAACTTTTTGGTATGATCAATACTTAAATGAAATATTGTGAACGTTTCTAATGGTTTATTTCGATTTATTTTCTAATACAAATTCAACATTTGTATGGTCGATATTTTTTTTAATCATCCCAGTTAAATGTTATCGTGGAATTTATTAAGAAACAATTTTTAGCCATCTAACTTGATCGACATAAAGTGTAATTTCCGCCTTCTCACGCTCGCGTGACATTTTCAATACGTAACTACGTGCACTTAATATAATTCCAGAACATTTAAATAATAATTGAAGAGGTCAACGCCTCTACAACTCATTGTCTGCACGTTATATGAGCACCAGAGTCTCTAACCAAGAGTACTTTCCTTGACGCTCCTTAGCGAAAGATGGGCAACTGGCTCCGTTGACCCAATACGGGAGAGCAATAGAGAGATGTTACTACGATACACAGAGTTCTTCAATGATTGTATTCCTGGCTACAGGGCCAGGAGTGACCAGCGGTCACCGCCCAACCAATTTAAATTTATTTCGTGCCTCCTTCGCCGCATCGTTAAAGTCAAGGGCGTGCTTAGTGCCAGGCCCCATTAACTTAATATATGGCTATGAGCAATCAGCTTTTTGTAACGATGTCGACTCAAACGTTACGCGCTCTCGTGCTTAATTGCTAAAGTATGGCGCGTATTACTGAAGTCGTTACTTTCTTTCAACGGGAATATATAAACTCGGTCGTCAACAAACTCGGTCTGGTTTACGTAGACTTTCGATTTAGGGGTTTAGTAATTGATTACGCGTTGGGTTGACGTTTATGTTGCGGGTAGTGTGTTGTGACTACTTTACAACATTACTTTAATGTGGCTTCCTGAAACCGCATAGAAAATCGCGCTTCAAAAAAAAACCCCTAGGCATTAAAACAGAACTATGAAATAAGAGGTAACGCGGCCAGTCTTATGGGCACATTACGTACTGGCAGCCACTTGGGAGACATCTGTGGATACAATGTACCTAGTGCCACTAGGTTAAGTTAGGTTTAGTTTAGTTAGAACGTGTTTCTTTTGTTTTGATATTAAATGTTATCTTTATTTAATAAATCTAATAATTATTCACTGTACTTGTAATTTGTTATGTGCAATATAGTGTTTACTACTACTACTAAATCTGCTTTCCATATTTAATAGGAAAAAAAAACAGTGGACATTTTTTTATTAACGAGGTCTATGAGGGTTTTATAGACGACCTCTAGGATTTTCGGATATTGCAGCAAATTGTATCGCAATTCCACATAAAAAGCGTAATAAACTCATAACATTCTTGCACATTTAATCGTATTTCCGGGTAATTAATACAACAGTATTTTATTCAGTTCGATTCGAAATACGATTGGCTACTCGATATGATTGGCTATTCGAAAACTGATCAGCTAACTAAAAACAGGCAAATAACATTCTCTGAGATTTAAAAAAGATACTTCGTGATATTAAAAATTAGGCCAAACAGTTTCGTGTCACGGTTGAGTTTATCACACACTTTTTCGTAATTATGACCGAAAATATCACAGAAACTTTAATTTATATTCCAAGAGACACGGAAAGAAGATTTATAGTTGTGTGAATTCGTTGGCTGCTTTAGTAATGTTGAGAACAGCTCAGTCTGGGCGTGTATTCTGATTGCTTGAGAGACCGCGGGTTAAACAAGTAAGGTGAACTGATTTAATTTGATTGGTAATTTTAGTGTAAATTTTATTCTTAAAATGTTAGGTTTTATGTAACTTGTAGAACTTGCATGCAAATGCATTGTGATATTCGATCGGGCGGCTGAATTGACGGTAGCCTTAAGTGATGGTCTGGTAATCTAACTAAAACCGTACGCGATCTCGCTTGCCTTTACGTTATATTGTTGAATAAATTCGCTTATATAAGTTGTGTTTCCAAAACTTACCGCTTGGCGCGTTGTCCAAAATCTCGTATACATAGAGGGCTTACTGAAACCGTTTAGGTATTACCCCTCGTTTTCGAATGTACATTCACTGGCAATAGCATCGCACGAAAATAAAACTTCAAAAATCTCTGACACAATCCTATTTCTAGAGCGATTAAAGCTCGGCCACACATGCGCGTTTTGAGAGCGTAGGCGGAGCGTTAGAGGAGCGCAATCATAGCGGTGCGCCGGACGAACGCTGGCGTTGCGCCCAGCGGAGGTCGGCAGGAACTAACGAGCGCGGATTGTGAGCGGAATACGCGCGCATTCCGCTCCGCTAACGCTAGCTATCAAAACGCTTTATGTGTGGCGGAGGCTTTAGAGCGACTCAGATATTTTGCGGCATTTTTTTGTGTGATGTTATCGCTGGTGACTGTAAGAATTTACTACGAGTGAAGGATTCGTAACAAATGTGTAATCGGAAAGCGCAATTATACTGGTCTCTATGAGCTGTGACTGATCAAATGAAGGAATACCTCTAGATTCCTGCGTGAGCGGTCGACCGTCTGCTGTCTTCATCTATTTCGAACGCTCGCCAAGACTATTGACATTCCCTCGCTTGTCGGAGACCAGTGATTAATGCTGTTATCTAGCGCTCGCTAACACAGAGAGGGATTTGTACGAATTTGTAAACATTGAACCGCAATGCCGATGAAAATAAATTAAATGTGCACCAACGATGGTACCTACACACAAAAACTACTCACAAAATGTTAAGGAGACGTAAGCGCAATTTTGTTAGGCGAATTTTATCGAAATATATTATATCTCTTAAAGATACACACGGGTAATGTGTACAAAACTCGAGAACTTAAGTGTTATATTGAAATATATCTCGCTTCATGTTAAATAGGAAACAAGTTAAAAATCAAGGATGACTTGAATCTTATTACTCGGATAACCCTTTTTTGGGAGAGTGGAGGTAATCAGATGAAAACAATGTATTTTCTATCTAATACTAAAATTTGATGTGCTCGTGTTTCATCTTATATTGGTGCCCCATTAAAACAATTTTATATGATGTAGTTGTAGGTACCGTACCGTAGGTAATTAGGTACACGTACAATTTTGAATAATCTACGTGTCCATCTTTAGGTCAGTGGTTTAATGTGCAGGTACTGCAATGCTGCCTAGTAATTACTGTGCATGGTTCGTGCTATTTTATTAATATATACCGAACATGAGAGGCCAACATCAGCTAGGGGCTACGTAAGTAAAGCAGGCCTTTTTATTTATTTACTTTTAGGCCGTGTCACGCTGCTAACCGAAAATGATGTATAAAAAATTGGGACTCAAAATTAGTGAAAGTTGTTAACAAAAATTAACTCGATGTCATACAGTTTTGTGACGACAATTAAGCATGAAATTTCAATAAAAATATTGCTTTTGTGTTAATTACATATACTATAAGTACTTAATAATCATCACATTTAAACACGTATAACATGAAAAAAGTTGGTTTTTAGACAAATTTTATTCTTAATTGTCGTCATAAAACTGACATCGAGGTAATGTTTGTTAACAACTGTCACTAATTTTGGGTCCCAATTTCTGAAAATGCCCATGATTACTTCTGGGTTAGTGCTTCCATTACTACTTCCATTTTGACGGTGGTGCAGAATATTAAATAATAGGTACCTATATGAAAACTGAAAGAAAAGTACAGTATTATACATATATATTTCTTTAAATCTTTGTTTATGAGTAGTTATAGCATTAATCACAGTAAAAGGCATGGGTGGCCGTCGTTGATCATGTGTGCGTGTAATTAATTTGACGTTCATGAGTGTTATAATATAGTGTTTTGTGAAACGAACTACAATAACATGTGGTACTACTGGGCACAGATTAGTATGAACACTTGAACAGGCAGTGTTTAATATTTAATTTTATTTACATATCTGTAGATGTAATACTGTTACTAGTGTGTAAATATATGGAACAAAAAAAAACAGTGTGTTAACGGAACATTTATCTGCAATGAGTTCTAAATTCCCGCATTACACGCTGTACCTATTGTGAGGATAATTGTATTGATTTTCTAGTAGTGACCGGTAACAGGTATACTGACTGATAATCAGACAATTTATACATGTAGCAATACCCTATCCTATCTGTACGTATTTTAATTTTTTTTTGACACACGAAATCTTAAAATTAACTAACTTACTAAAATTTACAACTAAACATAAAACCACACAAAACAAATTAAAACTAAAACTAAAATTATAATTATCATTTTAGCAATCAACACTAACAAAGGAACATGAAATGTTCTGGTTTTGAATACATCTGTAATAAATGAAAACCTAAATCGGTGTTCCCTGAAAAATACGACCTCTGTCTCTTTAAATCAACAGTGAATAGCATACCTACTATATTACTGAATCGGTGAGCTCGATCCTTAACTCTGGGGTTCCCTCTATTTGGCATAACTTTAATTGTCCGAAACGATTTTCGCATAACAGACTTCGCATAATCGATTTTCGCCGAATGTTAATTTGGCAGAAAACTTATTTGTCATAATCGAAAATAATACGAACAACACATTGTCCGAAAATAAGTTCGCATAATTCTGTTTACGCCGATTGTTTTTATGAATAAAATTAATTCGCATAATTGTATTTGGCATATTTCTTAAAATCAGAATATCCACCCATACTAAATGCTGTTAAGAGAGTCGGTTTGGTTAGGTTAGAACTGCGACCTCAACAAATAAAACATTTTGTCAAGAATTTCGGTTAGGTTAGGTTAGAACTGCAACATTAATATAGTAGTATTACCTATGATAAAAATTCTGCGTAGTAAATTTCCACTAAACCATGTTATGCAGAAATAATTTATGCATAAAAACCATTCGGCGAATAACCTTTATACATGAAATATATTCGGACAAACAAAAATATGCCTAGACAAATTATGCGTAACTATACTATGCCATAACAGATTATGCGAAAGGTGAATTATGCCAATATAGATTATGCCAAAAAGAATTCTCGATTGTAAAATTTTGCCAAAACAAGGGGAACCTTAACTCTGTCTTCAATTTCCATCAGTGACACAAGGGTGATTCGATAAGTCCATAAATAAAGGAAGAAAGATTCGACATTTGAATTTTTTACCATATTTGTAAGCCTCAGCCTTAAGCCTAGGCTGAAACATATTACTCAGTACAATTTTCAGGCACCGTGACACACGATATTACATCACGGTGATAACGTATCCGGTTATAAATGCGTTAATTTGCCCGCTGAAGGATATTATTGTATTGCCGCTATTTCATTATGCATTTTCATATGTTTGTCTGAATTATGACATCATTAAATTACGTGCATGTTGATTTCATTCGTGTGATAATCTATATTACAATTCAAAATATGATATTACTTATTGGTGCGATAATGGTTCATCCAGTCAGGTGTTCCGAAATCCGCAAAATAGTACATTGTGCAACAAGGGGAGGAAGTTGAATATTACTAACGAGAGTAAGTTAAATCGCGACGGCTTGCCGGAGCGATTTAAAGACTCGAGTTAGTAATATCCCTACATGTGTATTTTTAACCCCCGACGCAAAAACGACGGGGTCTGTCCGTCTGTCAGTCTGTCTGTATGTCTGTTTGTCTGTGTGTGTGTCTCTCTGTGGCATCGTAGCTCCCGAACGGAGGAACCGATCTAGTTTTTTTGTCTGAAAGCTGAGTTAGTCGGGAGTGTTCTTTCTACATGTAATTATTATTCCCAATACAAAATAACGCATAATCATAATAGTTAACGCGTAAACACATAATCGGTTAACTCACGTAAAATTGTCGAAGATCGCTCAACATCTTTCGCTGCGTAACGAGGAGCTTTTTTCTTGAGCTCGCGCGATGCCGATTTTCGTCAATTTTACGTGAGTTACTCGATTTTACATGTTTCATAATTTATGTACCTACTTGAAACGGTTATTTACACCGCGTTTTTTCTAGTACTTGGTCTTAATTCCTACAATTCCTAAATGTACTTACTGGCTCAAGCCCAAATTATAAACCCAAATGAGAAATGATAATAACGTTTATTTAAAATTCCTTGAGTTTTCTAACTGCGTCCAATATAATACAACTAATACAAATAAATGTTCTGCAAATACACCCATTTTGATTTAGATGATTTAATCCAAGTCTATTATTGCTTATCGTCCCCGGTGGCAGCCGGGATTAATTTCCCGCGCTAATAGGGCGTGGACTGCGCTCGCGCATATGACGCGCACGCCCGCCATCGCGCCACTGCTAGTAACAAAAACACGTAAGCGACCGACTTTCTTCAATATGATACGTCATTTTGCTATCGATGGACGGCTACTGAAATGGATAGCGTTGTTCAATGTCACTTTGCAAACAAAAACCTATTTTATTTATTGATTATACAGGGTTTATAATAGTAATGAGTAAATTTTGTAGACGTAAGTCACGTAAGTCTTTTTACTTTAGAGGGTATAACTGTCATGTGCCGTTTCCTCTTTTTTGCTGAGCTTCAAATCGCGGTAAAGCTGTGACTGTTAATAAATTATACTGGGTTTCAGGTTTCCGGAATCCGTGGGTGGTTTAGTTTTTTCATATTTAAATGGGATTTTTTCAGTGTTAATAACAGAGATTGATGTCAATCTAGGATCTGACGAAGCTGAGTTGTTATAATATTTAAAAACGTAACTCCATGAAGTTATTTACAACTATAATTCAGGTGGAGCTAATCAAAATTGCTATGATCTTAGCTTAGTATCACTATAGTATGGAAAAATATGTATTTATCATTAAATTAGCCTCGACACTGCCTGTTTAGGTTTACGTAACAATTTATATTTAATTCCATATAAAAATATATAGTGGTTGACAAATTAATAAAAAAATCAAGTCGAATACCAACATATATGTCTAGGCACACATGTACTTATTACAAAATAAATACACTGCATATTCTAAATTGTTAAGACGCTGTATTTCACAGGCCCAAAAAAATGCAAATAAAAAGTTTGTTTTAAACAGTAATAATATATGCAAAGCTTCCTGGGAACTCATAAAAAATGAAGCTGAATATTCTAACAATGACCAGTTTATAGATACCATTAAATTTAACAATCTTACTATCACCGATCCCATTAATATCGCTAACACTTTTAATAATTTTTTTATTGAAGCCTCGAATAAGCTAAATTATAAAACCTCGAACACGCTTAATGGTAATAAAGTAATGAATTCTATATTTCTAAAACCTTTTAGTGAAATAGAGGTCCAAAAAATTATTGCCTCCCTTAAGAATTCTAAAACAGAAGGGTATGATGGTATGGCCACATGTATTATCAAAAAATGCTGTAGTGAACTAGCTCCTATCCTAACATATTTGATTAACTGTTCCCTAGAGTCAGGAATATTTCCATCCAAATTAAAAAAGGCCACTGTCATTCCAATTTTTAAAAATGGCGAAAGGCAAGATATTGGAAATTACCGCCCAATTACGATCCTTCCTATTATATCTAAATTATTTGAGAAAGCAATGTATTTAAGGCTAAGTGAATTCTTTCATAAATTTAACGCTATTGCACCAGAACAGCACGGTTTCCAAAAATGTAAGTCTACTACACTCGCAGTTTTTAACATGATACGCGAGATTTCTACTCACCGCGATGACAGCAGTCTTACTACTGTCCTATTTTTCGACATGTCCAAAGCATTTGACTTTGTTGCCCATGACTTACTTTTGGCCAAATTAGAGAGTTACGGCATTAGAGGGCCAGCATTGCAATGGATAAGATCTTATCTGGAAAACAGACAGCAATGTGTAGAAGTTAAGCGCGTGAATGGCCTACAGGAAACCGAAGTATTTAAATCTGATTATAAATTCAATCGCTTTGGAGTTCCTCAAGGTAGTGTCCTAGGTCCACTGCTGTTTTTAATGTATATCAATGATTTGCCGGAGGTGACGTCTCACAAATGTATTCTGTTTGCTGACGACATCTCGATTATTGTCACAAATAATAAGACTGAAACTGTAACTAATCATGAATGTAATGTAAACAACACTATAACTGAAGTAATTAACTGGATGCAATATAACAATATGCTAATAAATATATCTAAAACTAATTATATGAATTTTAATAACTTGACATTGAATATTAATTATAATGGACATACCTTGAAAAATGATAATCTTATAAAATTCTTGGGCTTAATTGTTAACGCAGATTTAAAATGGAATGGACATATCGAACATGTATGTAATAAAATAAACAGGTTTGTTTTTGTCATGCATAGACTACGCACAACAACAGATAAAAAAACGGCCCTGATGGCCTATCACGGCTACGTGGAGTCCGTGCTTCGATATGGACTGATTGTGTGGGGGAATGGGGTTGATGTACAAAGGGCTTTCATCTGCCAAAAAAAATGTATTCGTGCCATATGCGGAGTATGCCAGATGACATCCTGTAAACCTCTATTCCCCGAATTAAATGTACTGCCTCTACCTTGTCTCTATATTTTTGAAGCATGTAAATTTGTCAAATTGAATATGAACTTGTTCAAGACAGCCAAGGAAGTATTCCCTAGAAATACTAGGAATACCAACAGACTTGTTGTACCTAAACAGCAAAGAACTGCTGCTTTCAAAAGTAACTGCTACTCTATGTGTGTCACTATCTACAATAAGCTACCACAGGATATAACAGACCTACCATATATTAAATTTAAAAAAATGTTATTCAAATGGCTGATGGTAAAAATGTACTACTCGGTAAAGGAATTTGTTGAAAGTAATATAGAGAACCTTACGCTGTAAATATTGTACATATGTATTATAATAGAATAGTTTAATATGTAAGTAATTAAGGGAATTTAATGTAATTTTAGTTCGTAGGTAGTACCTAATATATTTTGCATGCTGTCAAAACCGGCTAAAAAGTTGGGACACAAAAATTATGTAACACCTATTATGTTAACACTTTTTAAAAAGCAAATAAAGATTATGATTATGATTATGATTATGATTACATATTAACCTCTTGCATACGCTCGCTTGCCCTTTGTGCTGTAATTTCAGCATCGGTTGGGCGGCCATAACTTTTCATTTTGCACAGGTTTTAAATATGTACTTGAAACGTATTTTTGAGTGCTTTATTTGATTACAGATTATTCTTTATTAACATTGGACATTTTATGGCAGGGACATTTTGACCGATTGTCCCGACATGAAGAGAGGGTGACATTATGTGATATGATATTATTGGCTTCTGTTTGTATGCTAAAGAACCTTTTATATTGAAATGTATGTAGGTAATATAATGATAACAGCGTTATCATTATGGCTCAGGAATAAGGGCGTAGGGCTTATAATTCGGAGTTTGTGGGTTTTTGGCACGTTCCCATGATTACATACCTATATGAAACACATCGTGAAAAAATGTACTAATCCAAATATAACCTCCCTCGGAGTTTATATACAGAGTGGGGCCTGTAACAAAGGCGAAGAATTGAACTCTAAGCTATTTCCTTATACTGATCAACATTTGTTCGACGACTTTTAAAAATAACTTGTATTTTGATTTTTATCACCCTTGAAAGTTTTTTCTAAGAGGTAATGTATTGCGAATTCTGTTAAGTCTAAAGTGTGACAGACAACGTCAATGACAACAATAATGGCGTACATTGAAGCTAATATTTATTTTGTATGAAAAATTAAAAATTTAAAGACTTCATAATTTTTAAAAGTCACTGAACAAATGTTGATCAGTATAAGGAGAATAGCCTACAGTTCAATTCTTCGCCTTTGTTACAGGCCCCACTCTGTATAGCAAAACTAGATCTTACGTCAATTCCTGGGATTATTGAGCCAATAAACATGATTGGTCGATAATATACAAAATAATAATGATGTATTAAAAATCCACTAAATATCAAACCTTTTTATGAATAACAAATATTACATCATGAAAGAAAGAGATGATTAGGGTAATATTAACGATATTAGGATGCGATATCATTTTTGGTATATTAATTTTCCCGTTATTAAATAATTATATTATGAACGCGTTAAATATCGCGCTCATAAGCGGTAATCCAATAAAATACTCATGCTTTTGTGAGCTTAGTAATCTAATATACTTACAGCAAGGGAGCCGATTTTTTAATTTTGGGCGTCCGATTTCGAGTACCTAATTCATTCAATTATATCTCTACTAATATAGCCATTGAATATAATTGTGTATAATTGAAAACTCGTGTTATAACAATTTCTACTAATATGTATGTAGAATTGACAACGAATGGTGGGTACCTAATAGCACTAGGTTCCCAATGTCTTGATGCGCTCGTATTTCAAAACTACCATTTTGGCATTTTTCACAAATTTTGGAGTAGTTCGAAATTCAAAAAATCGCCATACTTTGTAAAATGTCTAATTATAAAACCCATTTGCTAGATTAATTGCCTGAACTCCACCAATTCTATTAGATTTTGGATAGAATTGATAGTTTAAAGCGAAGGAGGGACTTTTTGGTCCTGTTTTTTTAAAAACCTTTAAAGATCTGACTCTCATTTTTAATATTTTTATTTAAGGTATTTTTCTTTATTTAATAATTTTTTTTAGCGTTTCCATGTTTAAAATTTAAAATGTTTGTCGTTGCCCCAGTTACGCATTTTTATTCATGTGTGGGGCATTATTCATGAAAAGCCTAAGGCATTTCGGATGGAGGATATACTTACACATATATTATTAGAACTGATGCCGAAGTCGGTCTGATTTAATTTGCAAATTCCAAGACAGGCCTCTCATCTAATATGGAATCACCAAAATACCAAATCCAAGTAGACCTAACAATTCAAGAATTAAATTATAGCAATTGGGGTTAGCTATTTTAATATTTTTTGTTGTCGTTTTAATTTTACCATGTGAATATTTGTAGCTCACTTCTAAAATAAAACTGGCCAACATTAACATCTCACCCTAGTTATTCCGAAAACTTTAAATAGAGATTCTGTGACGAAAACTTTGTAAAATGACTTTGGAGATCATAATGAACAACTTTTATTATAAAACAAATGATGAAATCGCGAAGAAAAATTTGGCTGTTCCTTAGAAATGAGCGGCATCACGTCAGTCGAAATGTATGAAACAGCAAAATTCTTTTCCGCAATGATTAGCAAATTGTGCGAGCGAGCTACGTTCTTCGATCACTATACTTAGTTATGACAGCCAGCAGAGGCTTCGCAATTAATGAAAAATTTAATTACCTAGTTATAACAAACTATTAATGTAAAACGTAGAATATCGTTGCAAAAAGACGCCGGTACACATTTAAATAAAACAACTGTTTGCGTGTAAAATGTAAATGCAATAATTTTTGCACTCGATATGATAATAGAAAATTTTATGTTTTTAATGCCAATAATCAAATAAAAGGAAATATCCTAAAACGGAAAATTGCCTGCGGAAAATTATTTAATTAAAATTGTATTTCTCTCGGTCCTCCCACATCATCGTTTAATAATAAACCCACGTATGGCTTACTGTTTAATAATTTCTTTATATAGATCTGATTTAATGTTTTTAAAATAAAGCCTGTCAACCAAATTTTGGCAGTAGCCCTTAAAGTATGGATGAAACGAACAAAAACCGAAGCAAGCACGTCGTGGATTTTTTTTTGGACTGTGAATTAGATAATGATATGGAACGGATATAACAAGTTATTTCTCTTTTTGGTATGAGATTTGACAGATAAGATACAAATGACATGGAACTTCCAGAAAACAGTGTTGCGCCCCCGAATTTTCAAATTTGGATAATGATGATGATCAATACCGTTTTCGCCCTTGATGTTTTGACCTTTGGGTCGCAACGCGAGTTCTCCTGTATTTATAGAATAGTAGCTTTAACCCGCAGCTTCGCATGCGTTAAATTCGAAAATTGCGAAATTATTCATATAAACGACCACCCCCATTTTAGGAAAGTGGGGGGTTAGAAAGAGAACAAAAATTAGTCTATGTCACTCTCCGTCCGAACAACTATATCCACAAAAAATGACGTCAATTCTTCGCTCCGTGCCTTGAAAGAAGGACAAACAAACAGACGCACACACTTTCCCATTTATAATATTAGTATGAAAGTCAAATGATTAAAGTCTGCTTCTGAGAAGACACATAACTGGTAAAGGCTTTCTATATTTTTCGAAAACTAGGGAAGTTCCACTTAATCCGCAATATTTTAACGTGATGTCCTTAAGCCGCCCAAGGTGTGGTGAATTTTTTTGTGTTTCATTAGATGATTAATTATGTTTAACATTCGTGTCTTGAAATCCTCGCAACAACGCTCAAGATTCCGATTTCCAAACCACGCGCTACACTCGTGATTCAATTTGGAACCTTTCGCTTGCTCGGGTGTCAATAATTAGCAAGTGCGGTTAGACAATGTTGCCCCTTTAGTGAAATAAATAACTACTTAATGTTTCATACTTTACCAGCTTTTATAGTTTCAGCTTTAAAACTATGTCAAACCGTTGAGCCAAAGGAATGCAAATTGATGACCTCAACGGAAAAAAACTGCTACATGTGGAATTATACGATTCCAATGATTCAAAATCTTCGAGTACCTAACTAACTTTGACTCAAATATTATTTTTATTATTTTGCATACCGTTAGGCATATTATTATCTCTGAATAAATAATAATCAAGTAACATTAATTCAATGTCAGGCAAGAAAACCAATTTAGGCAACGACATCGTACTGTTCACAAATGTCTTTTAATATGCCTGTTTCTTCGGTTTAATCTAAGAAAAAAAGACTGAGCCAAGTAGTTCGAATGAAAATAGGTCGGGTGCGAGCTGCGAGCATAGATGACGTAACTCTACAAAGATCCGCTCATCTTGTAAGATGATTTTTTAACTACTTTTTGCATTAAGTTGGTTTTTTTTTCATCAAGTGGCGTTCGCTACTGTTATGCCTGGGCATATATGGAGATAAATGTACGTATATTAAAGCATTGACTTATATATTACTTCGTAAAAACGTGGCATAAAGGTATCAAAAATGGTGGTGTCAGTAACACTCAGTGCATGAATGAAGCGCGAAGCGAAATCATCATATTCACGTTCAAAAGTTCCATATTGGTGCATCGAACAAGAATGTTCATGATCAGTCGAAAATATACGAATTGCCTTATCTTTATTTTTAAATCCTTATTTACATGAAGCATTATGTAGAATTTTCCTGGTAAGTGGCAATCACTACTGGTGGCCGGATTGGGCATAAATGAAAATATTGTATAACATACGAGTAGATATTATATTATTTAATTACTTGTTTCTGCTCGGACTCTCTAATATTGAGTTAAGTACAAGTCCAGTACACTTAATATATATATTAATATCATTCCTCGTCTCTGTTACCTATTGTTACAAGATATTAAATTATATAAGCGTGTATTAGACGATATCTATTATTGATTTACTAATCGATTGACATGTAATGTGACTTGTTTTGCTTCTCATTTTGTATCAGTTGCATAATCTATTATTAATACAAACCATACATGTAGATAAAGCAGTGCAAATATAATTAAACGAAAACACTAGGTTCACAAAATGCTCTCGGCTCCATTATACTTCACGTGATACCGCATTTCCTTATGTCCACGTTCGAGACGGCAAGCGCACTCGGGTGTCATATTGTTCACTAAATATCAATCCTTTACTGCACATGAAAATCAACTCTATAAACAAAGCTATAAAACTTACTGTTACTGCATTCCAATGCATGTAGAATCGGGAATGACAAATTTAACTTTGTGAACTGCGAATGTAATGCGGATCAAAATTTTAAGTCTTATTACGTTGGACATTAAGCGGTTTACTACAGTTTTTTTACTGCGATGGGCGGATTGGTGCAGCAGCACTATTATAGAGGGTCAATAGCAGTATCCGTGGTCGATCGATGCCGGAAGCATGATATCGGATGTAGCCGGAGTGACAATCATTGACGCTACGTGGCGAGCGACACGCTGTCTGTCTCTGTCGCGCCACTGCAGAAGAAAGATAGGGAGAGCGAGAGAGCGTTTGTGAGATCGGTTAGTCACCCTAATATCGGATGTAACCGTTCGGGCGACGACGACGAATGAAATTATTTATTTTTCACCGTCATGACAACAGGAAGGTATGCGGTTAAGCCTTTACGAATGAATGGCCGGCGTAATTTACAATGTGCTGATGTTGTTTGGACAGCTTTCTCATTTGGGAAATTAATTCTCCTTGTTTCAATGGTCTGCTTATAATTAAATTGTTAATTTGTAAATTGTTTGTGTTGCGCTTCAATTAGATCGTGGGAATACAATTACTGGAATTGTGTTTCTTTTTTTTTTGCTAAAGCCACGTACATACAGCCTTGGGCAAAAGTAGGTAGTAATTAACAGTTTTATTTCACAGACAATGAGAAGTGCAAATCGCAATTAGCAGCTGTTTTGAATTAATTGTTTTGTTACTTATATTATCGCATTACTTAATGCATTACTATAACCTGTTGCGTAATTTATTTCACAGACAATGAGAAGTGCCGCCACGACGCAAATCGCAATTAGTAGCTCTCACTCCTAAATCAACTTTCAGTTTTGAATTAATTTTTGACTGGGTTTATATGTTAATGTTTAAATATGTATTTGTTTTTGTGTAAGTAAATTGTAAATTATGTAGCATGTAAGCGTCTTGGTTTTAATACTGTAAGCTTGTATGTTGTATGAATAAATAAATATAAAAAATATATAAAATATTAGGTAGGTACCTACTCAGATTCGAATCATTAAAAGAACATTATAGTTTATATTACATTTCCTAATTTTGATGTAGCTTTTAAAAGTAGCAAATAAACGTGGCATTCGTTTTCTAAAGGATCCTTATTCTCCATATGCATAAGGTCGCATTTCTAAAGGAAATCTACAAAAAAGTTGTACCGAATGCTGTTGAGTTGGCTCAGTCGTGTCTTCAGACAAAATATTGAACGTGATGGAATAAAAGGCATTACTTTAAATTAATAATTATTTGTTTTACAAGGGGGCAAAGTTGTTGTTTAACCGCACGTGCCAATATTGATACCCGAGCAAGCGAAAGATTTCAATATTGAATCCAGTTCAAAAAGGGGAATCTTGAGCGTGGCGAGGGTTTCGAGGCACGAAGGTTAAACAAACTTTGCCACCGAGAGAAACACAAAATTCTTCACCGCACCAACACTATGAAAATATGAACTGTAAAAAATCAAAATAAATAAAATACTTCAATTTATTTAACTTTTATGAATCAAAATCATCATTTAATACGTGAATTCCAACACCCAGCTTTAGACATCAAGTTAAAATTTGTATGAAATTACTTTGCACTCTTGTGGATAAAATGCAATTTTGCTATCTGTTTTCGAATAGCAAATAAAGCCTTTATCAGTTGGTGTGGTAAAAAAATATATACCTCTATTAGTTTCGTATCACAAAATAAGAAGCATTTAAAATGTTGTATGTGAAATTAGTTTGTATTTTAGACAAGATGTTAACCATGACGAAATAAAAGGTATTACATTAAATAAAACCAAAAATTAAAGGAAAAAATAACGTGCTCATGCACTTCTGCCCAAGACTGTATCCCTTAAAGGTGTGAAACTTTTATTCAAAATACTCTAAAATCTGCATAAAAGGCTACTTTGTTGATGGATGTGCAAATTTCGTCCTTGCCAATTGAATAAAAGGTTCAATGGAAATGCCGTCCTGCACCTCAAGGATTCGGCGACACTCTGCAAATTCTCAAGTAGGTATTTTACTAGCCTTGAATATTAACACGAAAGACGGGTCGCCCACAACCGCCTTTCATACAAAGTTAGACCCCATTTTCCTCCCTGAATATATTAGTTTATTGAAAATATTTTGACAGAGCTTGGCGTATATGGATCGCAGCTATGTCGCGGCGTTTATTTTTTTCGAATTTAGATTATTACTAGAGTTAACATACGTACATACATACATGAACTACTAAGTTTCAGTGCCACTCTTGGCAAAAAGGGGTTAAAAAAAATCCAAATTGTGACATTGCAGTGACAGGTTGACAGCCTCTCGTCTACGCCACAATTTAACCTACCTACTACTACTCCTACTTTGCTAGAGTTAAATCGTATAAAAATTTGTAACAAAACAGTTATCTACTACTATGTCATAACAATCAAAAGAGTCTAACGTGCATAGAGCCAGGTTTAAATGTCATAATTGTATTATATAAGTATTATATCATAAGATTGGCGTTTAAAATTTTGGCATGACTAGCTGAGTTAGTTATTTTGTACATGAAACTGTATAAACTAAGTAACTATTTTGGCTCAGTGATCCAAATTGAATCTTGGCCTCCGAAATGAGAGGACCTGTATAGGTATTCTGTAATTTCAAAACTATCCAGAGAGGAGAATAAGGACTACCATTGTATGGAGAAGCAGTTCCTATTCCTCTTAAAAAACCCTCGTACATTTTTTACTTCCATAAGTTTAAGTATTTCGCTTAAACACCGCTCTGTATTAAAACTCATCAGAAGTGTTCAAAAGAAATGTTCTTAATTTTTTAGGGCGGATTCACAGAGAACCTCCTATAGAGTGGCAGTCTTGTATATTTGGTTCGCGATACGAGTCACCAGTGTTTGGGGTGCGAGGAGCGGGTTAAGCGCGCTGTGATTGGCCGTTTCAAGGACGGCGGGCAGTCGCGCCAGATGAAAAGGGACAGAAGTATGACTGTCCCTCTACTGACGCGTAAGTGGCCAATGTAAGTTGACCTATGCCGGCTCTGAATAAATTATAAATATGACTTATTTGTGGAATGTAATGCCGTCTGTTTTTAAATTTGAGCTTCTTGTTACCTTTCCACACCATTTCACACTACAGGTGGACATCTTTAAGGCATCAAAATACCCTTTTCCAATTTTTTTGTGCGAAAAACACGCGCTGCTTTCGGGTCTGTTACTTGGTCGATACTGATCGGGCACGGCGAGCGCCCGCGCTTATATCAGTGCAAATACTAGGAAGGCTGGCAACCGCGAGTCGTCTTGTAATAGATGTCTATAGGGGTTGGTCTGTGGGCGGATTTTTGCATAACTTGCTAAAAAAGAAACCATATTCCCTTTATTATACGGTACGAATTTAAGTGATAGCTCTGGTAGGTAGGTTATTCTAGTTATGTAAAAAGCTCATATGTGGCTAAGTGGTGGAAAATGAGGTGCGACATTTAGGCGGTGGCGATACAGGCCGGTGCTTGACCCAAATGTTAGTGTCAGAGCCACTCGCTATACTCAAAGAGCTTAATTTGCGGCTTATATTTTGTAACCGCGTTTGTCTCACGACGACCGGTCTGGCTCAGTCGGTAGTGACCCTGTCTGCTAAGCCGCGGTCCTGGGTTCGAATCCCGGTAAGGACATTTATTAGTGTGATGAGCACAGTTTTTCCTGAGTCATGGATGTTTTCTATGTATGTAAGTATGTATTTATCTATTTAAGTATGTATATCGTCGCTTAGCAAGTTAGCACCCATAGTACAAGCTTTGCTTAGTTTGGGGCTAAATTGATCTGTGTAAGGTGTCACCAATATTTATTTATTATTTATTTATGTGTAGGGACGAGATTTGAATGCCACCACCGAATTACATCCCGTGGGTATCGTAAAAGTCGACTGTAGGTTATTGGCCCAATTGTGGAGTGGGTGACAATGACAACTTGGGCTCACTATACGCTTAGGATTCAATTATATTGTAACTAGCTTTTCCCCGCGGCTTCGCCCGCGTTAAATTCGAAAATACTCCATACAAACTTGCACCCCCCCATTTTAGATAAGTGGGGGGTTAGAAAGAGACAAAAAGTAGCCTATGTCACTTTTCATCCCTTCAACTATCTCCACTTAAAAAATCATGTTAATTTGTCGCTCTGTTTTGCAGTGAAAGAAGGACAAACAAACAGACACACACACTTTCCCATTTATGATATTAGTATGGATAATGGATGATAGAATTTGATGCGGATTCAATGTACGCCCTCGTCGTAAATATGTGATTTTGCTTCATGACGAAATCTACTAATACAACTACGTAGATAGGTGTCACCAGCCGGGCATATGTATATTAATATGTATCGCTACGTGACATAGCGACTTATAATATAAAGAAAATAGAACGGGGTTAACATGTTTAAATGCCTTTATGTCAGTTTTGGTTTAACTAATTTAAAAAATGTGGATTCGGTTTGGGTCGTGCCTCTTTCAAAATAGTGATCCATACTAACATTATAAATGGGAAAGTGTGTGTGTCTGTTTGTTTGTCCATCTTTCACGGCAAAACGGAGCGACGAATTGACGTGATTTTTTAAATGGAGATAGTTCAAAGGATGTGGGGTAGGAAAATGATGGTGGAAGTTTGTATGAAGCATTCCGCAATTTTCGAATTTAATGCGAGTGAAGCCGCGGGCAGAAACTATATTATATTTAGATACGTTGGGGCAATAATTTGTCAATTTAGTGTATTTGTTCTTGTTATTATTTTCAGCTGTATTTATTTCATGTCATATTGTGTTATTGCATACCAAAGACATAATTATGTAACTCCGTATATAGACGGATAAGGCCTAAAAAAACGTACCTCAAAGCCATAGAGATAAAGGTACGGTGGCCACACCTTTGGGGAACACTCGGCTAGATGGCGCTAATATTAATATTTAACATTTTAAGACATATCAAGCTAAGAATATGGGCCAAATGATCGAAACTGAGGTTCAAAAGTTTTAAGCTTGTGTCGAGAGATGGCAGTCTATGTGCTGTGATTACACATTTTACTTTGACAGTAACTCTCTATAATACTCGATCCTCTTTGTTGCATATAAGACAAAGCAATGACTCCGTAAAATGAAAGTTGTCATTCTCCATATTTGTATATTTAATCACTGATTAAATTTCTCATGAACTCTGCGTCCATCAACGTACGGCACCTGTTCATTAGAGATGCGGCGAATATTCGGCAACTATTCGATATTCGGCCAAATATTGCGTACTATTCGGCTGAATGCCGGATATCTGCTACACCTAATTAAAAGATTACGATAAAGAAATGTGAATGTTATGAAATACGAAGATTTTTTCGGCGATTTGTTGTGTTAAGAAATAAAAATCATAGGTTCGATTTAACATACTCTAATTATATTATTAATTAGCTGTGAGCAATAATAGTGAGATTTTATTAACCTGCCATTTTCATATCATTAATATGCTGTTTTCAACTGTGACTTGTCTACCCTTTTTAGTAAAACAGGCGTATACTTTATGTGTTCTCTGTTGGAGAATAGTTTTCACGATAAATGTGCAATTTTCATAGTAAATGTCATGTTGAATATTCGTATTCTGCCAAAAACCACTATTTGGCGCTTCTCTAGTGCTCATTGTCTGGCGGGCTCTGTGATATATAAAACGGACATTCATTATTACATTATTGGAATATTTGCTTTCAGAGACATAACAATGATTAATTTGATTATATTTAGGTGCGAGTATTGAAAAATATTGTGTTGCGTATTTTGTATAACTTCTTATATTTGAATCTCGATGAACTTGTAAAATATATCGTTGTTTTTATTTAAATATGTTTGAAAAAATTGCATTGAAGTCAATGTTTTAGGTAGTAATTAATTGAAATAAAACTATGGAAACGGATTAAATCGCGTATAATGAATTTACAATTCATTCCGACGTTTCGAACACTTTACAGTATTCGTGGTCAACGGGTGACAGGAAAAAATTACAATGTGCAAAAGCTACCCACATACAAGAAATATTAACGAACCATGACCATAAATAATATAGATTTTTAAGGCAGGTTCACACACTATTAATAAAGCTAGTTATACAATATTCAAAAAAATGACCATTACTATGTTAAAAAACAATTAATCAATGAATCTATACAAAATTGACAAAAACAAACTGCAAATGTCCAACACCATACAACACAGTATTCGTCGTGCTTGTTCCATTATCAGATGTACTACTGGATCCCAAGCCGGTGGTAAAGTAAAGCCATCTTCTCTATTAATGTTTGGATATTTCTTTATCTCAATGACCTCGCGCAACATTCTGGGTATATTATATACCGCTTCTCCTTAGCAAAAACCAGAGGCTTATCAAACTTTATAGCATGATTGACTTTATCCATGACATGTTCAGAGACTGCAGGCTTTTGCCGACGGTGCTTGACATCCGCTATGTGTTCCTTCAAAACGCGGGAGTCCACAAATGCGGGAGTGTACAGGCTAGACTGTGAGGTCTGTGAGTGCGGCCTGTCATATTATGTGGGGCAGACGAAACGAAGTATTTCCACACGGGTGAACACGGATACCTACTTAGCTTCCATGTATAATTAATAATTATGTCGCCATTTGAAACACGTAATATATGTATTAGGTATTTACGGATTGTTTAATGAATACGTACATTGTAAAGTTATTTTCGTATTTACGAATCTAGTTTCTAACACCCAGTTTGTAATATTCTCTTCTCAGTATCACTAAATTGTTTGAGGTTCGCTCGTAATGATCCCATATAAAGCTAGCGTCGGCTACATAATTTGATTGTCTCCGCCAACGGAGAGCAGATATTGTCTTACGTATACTCATATTAAAGTAACTTGATTCTATTATAGTGTTTACTAACTCGTTAACGCAAACAAAACATGATTACTGAATTATTACACGCCTACAGTACTTGGTTATAAATATTTTTAACCGCCTTCCAAATCTCAAAGGAAGGGGTTATCAAGTCGTCTGTATGTTTTTTATTTTATTTTATTTTTTAATGTTTGTTCCTCGATATCTCCGTCGTTACTAAACCGATTTTGAAAATTTTTCTTTTGATTGAATGTATATGCTTACAGTTTGGTCCCATTTTTCTCAGAACCCAGTTCTGATGATGGGATCCTGGAGAAATCGAGGGAACTCCTCAAATCTGAAAGGCATACATATGGTGATTTTTGTGTTTTTAAGGGAACAGCATGCATTTACGTACGGAACAGTGACATTTGGTGCAGTGGAACTCCTGATGATGGTCAGAATGGAACTCCTCAAATCTGAACGGCACACTTATAGTGACTTTGGTATTTTTATAAGAACAGCATGCACTTACGTCCAGAACAGTGACATTTGGTGCAGTGGAACTGCTGATGATGGTCAGAACGGAACTCCTCAAATCTGAACGGCACACTTATAGTGACTTTGGTATTTTTATAAGAACAGCATGCACTTACGTCCAGAACAGTGACATTTGGTGCAGTGGAACTTCTGATGAAGAGTGAGCCGTCCCTGGTTAGAGTTCCTTTCTGATAATCATTCTCATCTGTAAGTACTTCAGAATCATCCAGATTTCAAAATTGGTTCAGAAATGACGGAGATATCGAATAACAAACATTAAAAAATATACAGACGAATTGATAACATAATCCAACATTTGAAAGTATTTATCACCAGAACCCCAAAGGAAGGCGGTTTTTTTTTTTTTAAAAATTATTATGTAATGTTGTTGTTGTTGTAGTCCTAGGGCACCGCACCCCAGAGGTGCAAAGGGTCTTCGCGAGCTCGCGCCACGTCTATCTTCAGCGACCCTCGTGGCGGAGGCCATGAGACGGTCGCTGCGCTGCGCCAGAGGAGTAAGTAAATTAATTAATTAATTACTTACATACGATCGTATCAAGACCATCTTCGGTGTCTTCAAATAGAATTAACACAATTTTTTTTCTGACTCATGGTTTGCGTACATATTTTTAAAATAAGTATACTAAGACTAGCTTTTGCCCGCGGCTTCGCTCGCGTTAGAAAGAGACAAAAAGAAGCCTATGTCACTCTCCGTTCCTTCAAGTATACTTAAAAAATCACGACAATTCATCGCTCCGTTTTGCCGTGAAAGACGGACAAACAAACAGACACACACACTTTCCCATTTATAATATTAGTATGGATAGGAGTACTTTTAGCATACATTATGATTATCTAATCCTAAGATGTCACAGTACGTAACGAATTACAACCTTTTATGACATTATTTAGTTGCGCTACATATTCTACAAATAGTAAGTGGAAAATTTTATCTCTACCAAGACTTTTTGACATTTTACGTTGCTTGATAACAATAAGTATGGAGAAAGTGAACAGTGCGCAATGCCCCCAAACGTTTACTTACTATAGCCAAAAATTACATATATTTCCTGAGTACATATTCGGGTCTTGGACGGCCCTCGCCACGCCAATTTCATGTTCGCCCCCTTACCTTGCAGATTTCATTATAACCAAACATGTTATTAAACTTTTCGTGCGGTCGCGGTAGCCACCCTTACTAATGACGTGATAACATACGGTCCACGATTATAGGGATCCCCTCAATAAATTGAATAATGCTATAACAGAAATATGTTACTTGAAAATAGAGTTTCCGAACCTATATTGTGAGTGTGCACGGGAAAACGTCCCACTTTGTCGATTGCTATAAAGCCGCTTTGTCAGTTTATTCGTATAAAGATACATGTAAATCTCGCCGTAATGGTAACCGTCAAAGTGGGACGTTTTACTGAACACTCATATATTAAACTTTGACTATTAATTACATACTCAAGATAATCACACACCATGCAACCTAAATGGTCGCGCACCGTGCTGTTTTAAGAGGAATTTCCTCCCACGGACGTTCCGGCTGAGTAATGCCGAGGTATTTCCGATGAACTACAGTATGACGTTCTTCAGAAAAGGAGTGTATAAGTTTATAATGGGTCGGCAACGCGCATGTGACACCCCTTGAGTTTCAGGCGTCCATAGGTCACGGTGACCACTTTTCATCAGGCGGACCGTGCACCTGTTTGCCACCGACGTGGTATAAAAAAATCTAAATATATATAATAGAAAAAAATAACTATTTATTGCCACTTAAATGAAAAATAAAGTAGAAAATTATTTTAATAAAACAGCGTACTTCATAATTGAGGACGTTCGTTCATCATGGAACAACACGGTGGCTGGCGTCCCGCAAGGCGGCGTATTGTCTCCCCTTCTATTCTCTGTTTTCATTAACTCAATTTCTTCCGACCTCGTTTCCTCTTATCACTTATATGCCGATGATCTCCAAATTTATTCCCAGTGCTCGATTGTTGACTTACCTTCAATGATTCATACCACCAACTCTGATTTGGAACGCATTCGGCACTGGAGTTCCTCCTACGGAATAAAGGTTAATCCTGCGAAGACCCAAGTTATTATTATTGGAAGTCCTGGGTACATATCAAGGGTTAACTTCGAGCGTCTGCCTCCTATCCTGTTCGATGGGGTCCAAATCCCGTTCTCGTCCCAAGTTAAAAATCTGGGAGTTATTATGGATCGCACTCTTTCTTGGAGTCCGCAGCTTAACGAGGTTGGTCGGAAGATATTTGCATCCGTAGGGTCACTTAGGCGTCTCCGTAACTTTTTGCCACTGGCCACCAAGATTGCGCTGGCTCAATCTCTTCTTCTTCCTATTCTTGACTATGCTGATATCTCTTATCTGGATCTCTCTGAAGAACAATTAAATAAGCTGGAACGTCTCCAAAATGTGTGTATCCGTTTCATTTTTGGGCTACGAAAATTTGATCATGTCTCCAGTTTTAGGTCACAGCTCAAGTGGTTACCCATTCGTTTCCGACGTAATATGCATATCCTTTCTCTTCTCTATAGCACATTATTTTTCCCCAATACTCCTGATTATCTCAAAAAAAGATTTAGTTTTCTTTCTTCAGTTAGGTGTTCTCAAAATCTTCTTCTTGCTCCCCCTCGGTCATCAACCAAATTCTACAACAAATCCTTTACTTTTCAGTCTGTAAGGATGTGGAATGCTTTGCCTATTGATATAAGACGCGCTCAATCTTTACCTATTTTCAAAAAACGTTTAAAAGAACATTATTTATCACTTTGTTAGTTTTGTTAAGTTCACTTATGTAAATTTAATTTTATTATTATTATTTCCTTTATTTATTTCTTTTCTTAGATTAGGCTTTTTACAATATGAGTATAAAAGTAAAATAAAATAAAACACTTACAAAACAATATAAAACATATAAACACATTATAAAAAACCTAACCTAGGGTGCCGCCAGCAGCGGGGCAGGGCCCAAGCTGCCGGTGGTTTGGGCTGCAGAGAGAGGAACCGTCGGACTATCCGCGCTGTGTCCAAGATCACCGCCTTCTGCATCTGGCCCTTGATCCAGCCACCGAGCGAGAGTCTCTTAAGATGTTGGTCGAGACTCTTCGCTATGAGACCGTTCGCTGAAACGACTATCGGAACAATGATCGTTGAATCAACATCCCACATGGCGGTTATCTCGTGAGCCAAGTCTAGGTACTTACTGGACTTGTCCTTCTCGGCTTTCACGAGATTCTCATCATGGGGGATGGTGATGTCAACGAGCACGGCCCGGCGTTGCAGTCGATCTATTATCACAATGTCAGGCTTATTGGCTACAATAGTCCTGTCAGTGATAATAGATCGATCCCAATAGAGCGTGGCACGACCATTTTCGAGAACTGGCGCAGGTAAGTACTTGTAGTACGGTACTTCGCGGTCCACAAGGCCGTATTGAAGAGCAAGTTGCTGGTGAATGATCCTGGCTACGAGATTATGTCTGTGCAAGTACTCGCCGTTAGCTAGATGAGAACAACCGGAAATGATATGCCTGAGTGACTCTCCGGGACGGCGGCATGCCCGACAAATGTCGACCGTACCGTCCTTCAGGATATATTTCCGGTAGTTGTTCGTCATCATAACTTCGTCCGCAATTGCACAGGCAAAACCCTCGGTTTCTCCGAAGAGGTCCCCGAATCGTAACCAGTTCACCGATGCGAGCAGATCTACATCGGGTCCCGTGAGGGCCTTGTAGAACCGCCCGTGTAGCTGCTTGCTCTCCCATACCGCCTTGCGGTCCGCAGTACTTAGTACCACAGGTTTGCGCCAGTTCTGTTTCGCCAAGGAGAGCGGCGTGAGGTTTCCGTCCACTGCCACCACATCACGATGCATCCTACACTCGTTGTTAAGGAAGTAATTCCTGAGATTGTACACCTCACGGTTGTGAAGATCTTTGGCGTTTAGGAAGCCTCGACCTCCGCATTTCCGTGGGATGTACAATCTCATAACAGACGAGCGCGGGTGTAACATACGGTGTGTGGTAAGCAGTGAGCGGACCCTCCGATCCAGGGCGTCCAGCTCAGTCTGGGTCCACCGTAGTATGCCAAAGGAGTATGTGAGTAGAGGCATTACCCAGGCGTTAAAGGCGCGCACTTTGTTGCCTCCTGACAAAAGACTGTTAAGGACTTTTGTGAGCCGACTGAAAAAGCGCTCCTTCACCGACCGTCTAATGCCAACATCCTCAATACCCAACGACTGTGACATACCAAGGTACTTATAGGTTTCTGATTCAGAGATAGATCTGAACGACATCGTCTCAGAAAGTTGTAAATTTTCTGAATTTACAACCTCCCCCGCTGTACATGCATGACCGCACACTTATCGACACCAAACTCCATTCTGATGGCGGTACTGAAAACTTCTGTGGTTTTCAATAGCACCATCAGGTCTTGGGTGTTCGGTGCAAATAGTTTGAGATCGTCCATGTACAGAAGGTGAGAGATGACTTCACCCTCTCTCCGAAGCCGGCAACCTAGCCCAGAATCCTTCAGCAGCGTGCTGAGGGGATTCAGAGCTAGGCAGAACCATAATGGACTCAAACTGTCACCCTGGAATATTCCTCGCTCAATCCTTATGAAGTCCTGCGGGCCAGGGGGCCATCCCTGCCTCCTGGTTGACGAAGGACTGTGGTCCACTGCCTCATACATGCAGCCAGGAAGGATATTAAAGCTGCATCAAGTTTATACAGCTCCAATACCCTTCTCAGCCATGAATGAGGCACCGAATCATAGGCCTTCTTATAGTCAATCCAAGCGGCCGAAATGGCCCCCTTGTTCCGCCGAACTTGTTGGCAGATGGTCATGTCTATGAGGAGGAGCTCTTTAGTACCACGGGACCCAACCCTACATCCATTTTGAGCGGGAGCCAGAATGTTGTTAGCGACAATATGCGCGTTAATTTTTGCTCTCAAAATGGATGTAAGGAGCTTGTAAAGTGTAGGCAAGCACGTGATGGGTCTGTAGTTTTTTGCTTCCGTGGTACTACCGGACTTATAGAGCAGGAAAGTAACACCAGTTGTTAGGGAAGGTGGGAGAGAACCAAGATCGAGGGCTTGTTGAAATTGCGTTGCCAAACGCGAGTGCGAGCATCGAAACCATTTTAGCCAGAAGTTGTGCAATCCGTCCGGTCCAGGACTTTTCCAGTTCTGGGCCGTACGGGTAGCACAACTTACGTCGTCGGGGCTGATGGTGATAGCCCCCATAGGCTCGATGCTCTCGCACTCGCGTTCGACAACGGTCATCCACTCACCCTCCGTGTGTTCGACGGGCACCGACCAGATGCTACGCCAGAAATCAGACATGGCAGTAGCATCCGGCAGCCGCACGTCAGACACACGAGGGTCGGTTTCCTCCCACCTTCGGTATACTTTCCTTTGGTCGCTTTGAAAAAGACGATTCTGCTGGAATCGGTCCACACGCTTTCTGTAGCGGCGAATACGGCTTGCCCATGCATAGACTTTCTGTTTCAGGAAGTCGATGCGCTCTGTGACATTGGCCAAATAGTCGCGGGGCCTGATGTCCGTCCCCGCGAACGCCTGGTTCACAAAGCGCATTACTCGGGGGCGATTATTACCCCTCTGAAGCAGATCAGCTTTGCAATGAGAGTCCTAAACGAGTTGATACGACGCTCGATCCGTACTTGCCATGCAGGGACACCTTCGGCGGTCCTAGTTGCACGGTCAGCGTCCGGAAACTTGACTCGAGCAACACGGCACGCCGCGATGGCCCCGCAGTACATGATCGAGTGTGTATCATCTAGATCTTTACTAGTCCGCATATATGGATCTAGTAAAGCATTTAAGGCTCCTATTAGCGCTAGATTGCGTCTATTCATGGGCAGACGTGGTAATCGTGGCCTAGGATTGCTTGTGGAGCGATACTGCGTAATCGCCTCTTCCAAAGACCTCCTCAGTTGCTCATTGGCAGGCTCACTCTCGCTCTGACTCGCGAAGTCCCCGCCGTCGTTACCGGAATCAACCCGCGGCGCCTCCGGTGCCAGGTCGGGTTCGGGCACCGGGTCCGGCGACATGGCGGGCAAATCCCGCCCCGAGGCGGGGTCCGCGCGAGTAGCGAGAGCCTCCTGGCGGAGCCGATCAAGTGTGGCGTCATCCAACCGCTTTGACCGCTGAATGACGCGCACCTGATCCGATAGCCGCTGCTCCGATACGGTGGTGGATGGCTCGAGTGCCTGAAACAGAGGCAGCATTCTCGAACGGTACGCGGATAGCCGGGTTCCCCCCTCTGTGGCCCCGTAATAGGCGCGCATGACATTCTCGTTTATTTGTCGAGTCCATGTCATGCGACGCACTACACCACCGGCAGCGGGAGCCGTGGGCGGGGCAGGATGTCCCGCAGGCCCCAAGCGTGCCGGCAGCGGTGGCCGCCCTCGTCGCGCAGGTGGTCGTGGCGGCGGCGGCGGCGGCCCGCTCTCGTCGCTCGACTCGCTGGTGTCGGCCGCGGTGGCGAACTCGTCACTCGACGGCGGTTGCGAGGAGACGGACGAGGCGGGCGAGGGTGGTGGGCGTGCGTTTACTCGTGGTGACGCTTGTAGAGCTCGTGTTTTACTTCTCGTAATCATTTTTGTTCTATGTACATGTTGAACTTATTTGTTTTGCAGCTTCAAGCCCAATTTCGTGATGGCATCATGTCATGTCGGGGCAATATTTTCCACATAAATAAGATTAAAAGCAACATGTAAACATAAAATGTAAAAAATTATAGAAGAGAATTTCAAAAACACGTCTGACGTTGACAGCGTCTTTTTTTTTTTTTTTTTTTTTTATTATTATTTTGTATGTCTTTCCCATCACGGAACAATGGTGTTCCGGACCTTTGGGAGGCGTGCGCGGGGCCGAAGCCAACGCGTAGAGGCCCTTTCGACACTTTAATGAAATGTAAGGGGTACACCGAGCGGATGTTGCCCTTGCCCGTATCATGGGACACACGCAGAGGCAACACCCGCCAGGGTGTAAGGACTATTTGAGAGTTAATGGAATCTAAAATGAACTGGTCTATTTTGATGAAAGTGATGGACTAAATACTGGGCTATGGATAAAAAACCGGACGCCTGCCTAATAAAACGGTATCCAATTTTATTTCCGGCAGACGGTGACTCGTCCCCACAAGATGGGCCCCCACAAAAAGCGACATCCAAGATGGCTCAAGGGCAACACCGGTGTGAGAACTCAAGGGTGTCGAGAGGTGTACACCGCTTTCTGCCCAGTGGCCGTTAAGCCACTGTACCAACTCGCGTCTTATGCAAATTTTCACTTCCACCCCTGGGGCATGTAGCCCTAACGACCCCACTCTGGACGGCCAGCCAAGGCAAGCCAGAGGTAGAGAGTCCTGTCCCACCCACCCGCCTTACGGGTAACAGAACTCCCCAGGAGCACTCGGGTACGTGGGGTCGCTGTTCCCCAACAGCTCGCCACAAGCTGCCCTGCGTTGACTGATTGCACTGGTAAAACCAATGGGCGATGGGGTCGTCACATCCCTACGCCATTTTATTATTATTATTACTTCGTCAGTTTTTCTCGTGGCAACGACGACGACGAGTTCGAGAAATCTCGAGCAGAAAGCTTAATTTCTGACATTAGTAACAAAAATCTGTCAAATACATTTTAGATTGCAAATCAAACTACACTAAATAGAGTATTTCACTTGCACTGCGAGACTGATGTGTTGAGTGAGTTACAGCCGGTATGTCCAGGCATCAGTTTCGTCATTGGCTTCTTTGAAATGTCTCTGAAGAAATTCAGAGCGGGATTCTCTGACTGATTCTCCACAACGGATGAAAAAAAAACTGCAGCACTGTATTTTCCGAAGGGGCTAGTTAAAACATTAAATATTATTTGCAGTGCACGAAATAAAAATAAACCACCAAATAATTAGAAGAAAAATACGGATAGTAGTTATTTTTAAACATAAAATATATTTCTATTTATATTTTTTATTTTCTGAGTAGTTTCATGTGCTTTGCCTACCCCTTCATGGGACACAGGCGTGATTGTATGTATGTAAAATATATTTAATAAGTGAAAGAGAAATGAAGTAAATGAATTGACCGTGACGTTTCATATTTATTCCATATTAGCAAATCATTTTGACAGTTAAAAAGAAGCTAATTTGACTAGCAGAAAATTAGCTTGGCCGCAAGAAAATCTGATTATGAATTTTCTACCACTTTTGTAGTTAATGTTTAGGTTGAAACAGTTTCCCAGTGAGCTGCAGACGTCATAAAGTCATGAGTTAGGCTCCTGGCTACCTCGCTGCGGTTACATTGCAGGCTGGACGGCTCTGCCTCAAATTAGTAGCACTAGTGATAACTTTATCAAGATTACCAACCTGATGCACTAAATTGTAGGTTTGAGTAAACTGCATTCGCAAAATACCTACTTGCAATAATAAGGTCAATACGGGTAAGTGTGTCATACGGAGAAGGGTATCTGGCCTTCACATTTGTCCTGTGTAATTAATGTTCAGTGTTTATTGAGAGTCCATATGTTTGCCACTACTCGTGAGTAGTAGGTAGCAAAAGTATGAACTCACAAAAAACCTGTAACAATGAATAACACACTTATCCGAATTTACCTAACCTACATTAAGATATAACATTGTGTTTATTGAATCAGGCTTGGCCAGGAACCTAATGCTACATTCTTGTTTGGATTATATTGACTAAAAGGGATAGCGAAATAATAGAAATAGTAAATAAATAATTTATATACCTACCTGGAGTTAAAACAGCAGCTACCTATCTATCTCAACACTAACTCGACGGGTTCCATTTTGCATTTTTAAGTTAGCTACATATACGTAATAACTAGCGGCAAGCTCGGGCAGTAAGTTGGGGGCAAGCGTGGTTCAGATATATCTACTAATAGTACTACTACTTATATGTATAGGTAGGTGTGCTACTGCCGGTCTAGCCGAAGTAACAATCGTTGACGATGCGTGGCGGTCGAAACGCAGTCTGCCTCTGTCAGACCACTACAGAAGAGCGATAGGGACAGCTAGCTACGGTACACTTACACTTGTAAGCGATTAAGACGTTGGCTAGGTACCCTGGTATCTAATCTTCTGATTACAACCTCAAATTAGGTGGTGTACCGAAGCACAGTTAGGCTCTTCATTGTTATGCTATTAGACGGTCCAACAGATAATAATTAATTATTATTATTAGTTCTATCATGTACCTACTTACCTTGTCCATACTTTATGACCTGGGCCACATTTGAGCTATAGGCACTTGTACTTTTATATACTTATAAATTCTGTGCTATGGTCACTTAAGCCACTTCACTATTATTGGGCCGAACCTGAAATCACGAAAAATTAATACATGTAGGGTAACTAGGCCTTATTGGAATTAGTCCGGTTTCCTCACGATGTTTTCCTTCACCGAAAAGCGACTGGCAAATATCAAATGACATTTCGCACATAAGTTCCGAAAAACTCATTGGTACGAGCCGGGGTTCGAACCTGCGACCTTCGAATCGAAAGTCGCACGCTCTTACCACTAAGGCCACCAGGCCATTACCATCATTAGAATCATGAGTGTACCTGTACAGTAGATTAATATTAGGTAATTTAGATCCTGCTTAATCCCTGGGTCTATATTTTTTTATGTGTGTGGTGTAGAATGTAAAATGTAAGTGTCGAGCCTGGCGTCCCGCCAGCAATATGTCGCGGACGTGGACAAACTAGCCGTCGCATTTTTACAACCTAGATATGTTCACGTAAATATTTCTATGCGAGGTGTACTTGAAGTTTTTATTGTTCGGCATCTAAAATATCGAGTGTTACTTGCGGTGAAATATTCTTAAACACAATTGTAAAGTGTGCTCGGAAAGAGAAGAGTCGTGAAATGCAGGGGGCCTTATACATTTTGTGATTCTTCTTTTTCCGCTCGGACTACTTATACCTCACAGAAGGCATAAGGAGGTACTCGCGGATTGAATGCAATTAATTATTTTATGATCCCTTTTTCACATGTCATTCCCCACCGAAACCCGTTATCTACCTATAAGGTAGGCAAAAAATAATTGTAAATAACATACATACATATAATCACGCCTGTATCCCATAAAGGGGTGGCCACTCTTGGCAAAAAGGGGTTGTTAGAAATCGAAATTGTGACATTGCAGTGACAGGTTGCCAGCCTCTTGCCAACGCCACAATTTAACCCATATCCCACAGTCGACTTCTTCGACACCCACGGAAAGAAACGGGGTGGGTGAAATTCTTAACCCGTCACAATACGGTAATTGTAAATAAAACACTAACCCCCTTATTCATAATCGTACTCTAAAATTATTGCCGATAAAGTTCGTTTGTCCTTTTCTATCACACCAATACGTCGGAAAGGGACAAACGAACTTTATCGGCTTGATAACTTTAGAGTACGTTTATGAATAAGGGGGTAACAATTTAGGTAGGTACTTACTAGTAAATTAAATTATAATATTAATTGCTTTGATAAACCTTTTTTATTGAGAATCTTGTACTTTAAAAGAAATTGTTGATTTTTAAAAGAAAAAAAATACTAATCTCTAATCTGGCCGAGGCTGTATGTAAGTAAATTACTGATAACTTACTGGTTTTAAGTAGGCGAACCATTGATTTGTGACATGATTCTTGTGTAGATTAGATATTTGAATGAAACTCTTAGTGCATTTCGGGTAGCAAATTCATTAAGTATGATTTTGCTCCGTATTTATCGGACTTACTGCATTTACTGCCGGAGGTATTTACTGCTCCAGCTTAGTCCAATAGTTATGACACACTAAATTTAGCGATAGTGCTGAAGCAATGTGAGGTGTAAGTGAAATGTTTGCCCTGACTCCTATATTCTGTGCACGTTCGTAATTATAAACTTTGTTTCAACTTTCGACTGAAATCAATGTAGATAAATTTAAATCAATTTTCTGATTTATGTTAGTAACAAAAGATATATACCTTCGCACAAGTCGACATTCCAGTAGTTCCACAGGTGGTAAACACACTGTACCTCGTTTAAATATTACATCCCGCATGTTGTGCATGTCTAATATCAAAATCTCGAACTCTAACCTAACATGAGGCCTATTTTGGCCCCTGAAACGTACAGTGAATTTTCCCCGTTCCTTGCAACGTTTATCTGCCGTAGCAAAGCTATGCACTACAAAATGTAAATCGCTCGTGCGGCGCTAAACTCGTCGTGCTCATTCCATTCATGTTGACGTATAGATTTGTCAAATTTAACCTTTAACAATATGAAACTACGAGGTAAGGCACGCGTCTTCGTGAGTGACACGATCAAGAAGTCTGGCGGCCGGCTGTGACCAGACGGCGTTCTTAACGGCACTATTAAAATTGCATTGGAGTATTTGGAGTGGTTGCGGATTTCGGTATGCGGAGAAGGAGTTGAACATGGGAAACGTAATTTTAACATATATTAACTCACTAGAAACATTACTTATTGAGCTGTACAATATTTACTTGGCTAGAGCACAATAATATGATATGTAGGTATGTCTATGTACATAGAATTAATTATGTTGCCCTAGTAAAATGGGGTTAAAAACTCGCGCAACTAAATTTTATGTTCTTTTACGCCTGACCAGGGGGACGATTTTAATTGACGACACTAGATCAAGCAAACGTATCTACTTAGCGTGTCAAATGAACTCAGTGAAATCCACTGAGTTGTCCGTCTTTACTCGCAGCTTGCAGCTTTCGGGCGTCAATTTTTGTAAGTTGAAGTCAACCAAAACATAAAAAATGCCTCGTTACGTGATATTAAATTGCAACAACACAAAAATTATGAACAATCAAGAGCCTGAGACATATTTAAAATTACAGGCAAGAATCAACTTCAGTACAAAATTTGACACGCTCGGCCCCTATACAAATATATGAATTTGTTTCTTCTATCTAAATTAAGTTCTGTGATTGACGATTGTCAATCTTTTACCGCTCTATCTCGTGTATTATAATACAGTTACATGTGTGTGTGTCTGTTTGTTTGTCCGTCTTTCACGGCAAAACGGAGCGACGAATTGACGTGATTTTTTAAGCGGAGATAGTTGAAGGGATGGAGGGTGACATAGGCTACTTTTTGTCTCTTTCTAACGCGAGCAAAGCCGCGGGAAAAGGCTAGTTATTAATAAATGTCTTATAATGTCTCCATTAATAGGTGGCTATTTAATTTCTGGATTTTCTGGGTACTAATTTAAAAGAACTGAAAACGAGTTGTCAATATTACTAAATTCCCGCTTTTAGCGCTAGTATCTTAAATATGTATAGCATTTTCTAAAGATAGTTTTCGAGTGATGAAAATGTGCGCTCGAATTTCAAAAATCGGCTACACGACGTGCAAGTATACTGATATAAGTACTTATTAATCAATCAATCAATCAAATATAAAATGAAATTTGTATGCAAGTACGAGTTATTTTTTAAATTAACTAACGTCCGAGTGCAATGTTTGTGTACGTTTCAAGTTATAATATATATCAAAATTTTAATGTTTATTTATTTAGCGCTCTGTACAAATAAAAATCACGCACCCACCACTGTACGCACTAAAGCCACCGTAGACCGCATCATCACTTACGCCGTGTCTTGCGTGGGCGACGGTCGCGTCGGTCGCCATCGCATCGTCTACTTCCATATCGATAAGGTTTGATTTCGTATGCGTCGCATCGCCGTCGCGCGACCATCGCGCGCCCGTCGCCCACGCAAGCCACGGCGTTAATCAGGTGTGATCGTGGTCAAACGTCTACCTATTCATACTAAAAAAAAAAGAACACTTGGCGTTCAAGTCCCTCTTTATTTTGAAATCCCATTTATTTTATTTTGACACGATTTAATTATTCTAGTGCTTTACAAATAACCCTACACCCAATTAACCACCTCTTTGATGTAGGTAACGAAACAAATTGGCCGTGTATTTGAGAAACGTGTCCTGTGAATATAATTTTTATTTAAAACAGTAGTAACTAGGCCACTCTAGAACCCTGTTGTATAGACACCGTGCTTTATTTGCTATAGAAGTCAGTTTGACTTTTACTGTGAAAGGGTTGTACAGTGGCCTAGGATTCAGATTGGTTGACTGTACCTACCTACCTATAAAAATAAGGCATTAATATTAATGCCTTCTTAGCGAATGTGTTAATATTTTACCTTCTTTTGTCTTCAGAAATGCGCGATCAAAATATTTTGGAATCGTCATATTACACCGTGTACCTAACTCATGTATGTATGTAAGATCTAAGCTATATTAGTAATATTGCTTTTTTACTTTGATTGTGATTGACAGATTCTAAATAACTTAAATATAGGTAAGGTACAGCGAGACAATTTGGACTGGGGGGCTAATGAAACTGATCCATGTTTTACAATGTTTGCATAAGTAATTAAAGTGTCCACTGGTTATATATGGCACGCTTGTTCAGTGGATACACGTGGAACTCAACTTAGTAGTGTAATAATGGAAAAAATCGACCAGTTATAATTCCCCCAGTCGATATTTTCCCCGCTGTACCTTACGTCAAATTGAAGATGTCACTTTTTGACTTAAAAATATATCACTGTTGACCGAACCATCTTTGTTTTGTGACGTATATCAAAATTACAACTAGGCAGAGAGTTCTTTATCCTGTTGAGTCACGAAAATGTATTGAGTCATCAAAATTTCATATTTTCCGTTGACTGAAATTTTCGTAATTTTTCTTACAGAATGAGTCATAAAAATCTTCCGAAAAAAAACCCCGACCGCGACATAGTAGACCGATTTTCATGAAACATGGCTAAGAACACTCCCGCCGCAAAAATCTAAATCTAAATCGGTTCATCCGTTCGGGAGCTACGATGCCACAGACAGACACACACACAGACAGACAGACAAACAGACAGATAGACAGACAGACACGTCAAACTTATAACACCCCGTCGTTTTTGTGTCGGGGTTAAAAATTACAACACAATAAACACCTACCCAAAAACTAAACACAATAAGCAACACAAGAGGTCTCAAAGAACGCTTTTAATATAATTTTGATACGTCCATTGCATAAAGAATAAGATCCGAGTTGTCGGAACAATTTTCATTAGCGTGTTACGTGACTACATTATTAACGGTATGAATGGCAGGCCCCTTGGCCTTTTGACTGAAAAGTTTCGTTATGGTGTTTGGGAGCTGAGCCACTAAAATGTACGAGAATTCATGATGAAAATTTAGCATTCAGAACGTTGATTTAGCATATATTTTTTTTAATACCACGTCGGTGGCAAAAAGGTATACGGTCCGCCTGATGGAAATCGGTCACCGTAACCTATGGACGCCTGCAACTCAAGGTGTGTCACATGCGCGTTGACGACCCATTAGAAAATTGTACACTCCTTTTTTGAAGAACCCCATACTGTGGTTTATCGGAAATGCCTCGGCAGGGAGTTTATTCCACAGCCGGAGCGTCCGCGGGGGAAATTTCTCTGAAACCGCACGGTGCGCGACCATGTTGCAAGGTGTGTGGATGAGCGCCCTGTCGATGCCGAGCGGTGCGAAGTATTATTCTGATAGCTACAATCAACCAATTTGAATGTTTGGCCACTCTAGAACCCTATCTTATTCAAAACACCGGCACAGTGCTTTATTTGCCTTATAAGTCACTTTGACGTATACTGTGAAGAGTTGAAGACGTTTTACAGTGTTGCCTAGAGTTCAAATTATTTGCCTATAGGTACTATACTTCGCACATTTATACTGTGGAATGAACTGTCGCCTGGGGTATTTCCGGACCGATACTAACCTTCCAACGTTTAAGAAAAGAGCGTACACTCAAATCTTAGTATTTCGGATGTCCATGGGCGGCAGTAATCGCTTACCATCAGGCGAACTGTCTGCTCGACCAGAATATAGACCGTGATTATGATTACCTTCTTGATTTTCTCGAGCTCCCGATATTTCGACACAGTTACGTGCATCATGATCACGGCTACAACGCCAATGATGCATATAACTGCGTTGGAATAAATGAAGCTCGACAAAAAACAAAAAAGCCTGGTCCGTATAAGTCTAGTGAAACTAACCGTGAATCATTACAATAGTGGCAATTTGTTTTGATTTAAATATGAAATATTATTGCTGATATAACATCTACTGCGGATTGGAATATTTATTGGTTTAACGATACTCTTGTTAATTAGTTGAAGACTGTATTTTGTAATTTCCTAAATTAAATAATAATTAATTTAAAACCTTTTTTAGTAATACCACTAGGCACTCGTCCAATCAAAGCTTATAATCAGGCCTCGGATTATTTTTCGCATGGTAAGATGAAAGAAAACTATGGAGTCGATATTAAAACTAAACTTTAATTCATATTCATATTCATACTCACTAATTTTCTTAGTCCCGTAATACTTTTGTCCCTTGTGCAGGTTGACAGATCGAAAATGTTAATCGAAAATTAATCTTACTGAATGTAATTAAAATTATTTATGTGGTGTGATTTGGGAAGCCTTTTGCTTGGTAAAGGGTTACATTTACCCTGTAACTATATCAAATTAGTTACTATTTTGTTTGGTTCAGACTACTTTGTTGCGGTAAACGTAATGATACTAGTAACACATTTCTCATGATCGTATTTTAATAAAATGTTACTTATATCAAAGGAATTTCAGGAACACGAAGCAAATTGATGAAATTGTTTAAGTCCATTGATTTTACGTCATAAGTACCGATAAAACAAATAACGGTTATAATTATTGTCTTCGGTTACCGCTATAGTTACTCAAGAAATAAAACTATGGAAACTATGGATCATATTAAGTAGGTATAATGAATTTACAATACATCCCGACGTTTCGAACCATCATTCATTTTTCGTCAGTCACCCGTTGACCACGAACGCTGCAAAGGGTTCGAAACGTCGGAATACTGGGAATGTATTGTAAATTCATTTTATTTAGTTTTTATTTATTTGCTATTATAATCCGTTTTCATAGTTTCATTTCAATGATAAGGTTGTCAGCCAAACGCGGAGTCGGGCTAACGTTTTGTAAGAGTGCAAACGTGTAAACTCGTAAAAATCAAATGTAGGACAACGTAAACCTAACCATAAGAGGAAACTTAACCGTAATTGAAATAAAATATTTTAAACCATGCTCGAAATATAATAAAAACATGGACAGAAGTTATTTTGAAAGCCAATTTCCATTTATTAAACAGGTAGAAATATATAAAGTAACTGAGTTGACCGTGACGTCCCTCAACTCGATTTCATATTAATTCCATATATTCAAGCAAACAAGCAAGTCGTCCAAATTCGGTTTGAAAGTTCTTAAAAAAAAGCTGATTTGACTAGGAGGCAAGTAGCCTAAAGCGACAACTATTAGGACGGAGCGACGGTTCCCCTTGTTTTGGCATAATTTTACAATCGAGAATTCTTTTTGGCATAATCTATATTGGCATAATTCACCTTTCGCATAATCTGTTATGGCATAGTATAGTTACGCATAATTTGTCTAGGCATATTTTTGTTTGTCCGAATATATTTCATGCATAAAGGTTATTCGCCGAATGGTTTTTATGCATAAATTATTTCTGCATAACATGGTTTAGTGGAAATTTACTACGCAGAATTTTTATCATAGGTAATATCATAGGTAATGTTGAGTTTAAAAGTAGAACGTGCGATAATAACGAGTTAAAATAATTTATATATCTTAATGGCTGAGAGAATTTTAACAGAGTTGACAGAGTTGACACTTGTTACCTTTAATTGTAAGTCCGTAACCAGGTCTGTGGATGGGGTCAGAGAGTTATGTAAGTTCGCTGATGTCATAGCCCTACAGGAGACGTGGCTCCTGCCTCACGACGTAAACTTCATCGGAAGCATTAATGATAACTTTGAGTATACGAGCAAATCGGCCGTAGACACATCAATAGGTATTTTAAGAGGAAGACCTTTCGGCGGCGTGGCGCTTATGTACAAAAAGGGATTGTTTACGACCGTTAAGGTGATTGAGTGCAGTAGTGTGCGTGTGGCAGCTATTAGTGGTAAAATCGGTGATCGTTCCTTATTAATATTCTCAATATACATGCCTACGGATGACTCATCGAACTTGCCCGAGTTTACAGACTGTATTAGCGAAGTTAGCGCAATTATTGAGTCGTTGCAAGCGGACTGTGTTTTTATCCTTGGGGACTTTAATGCCCATCCGGGTGAACCATTTTACTCAGAACTTTCCGCTTTTTGTACAGAACAGGAGTGGCGGTGCGCTGACATGGAGTGGTTAGGCAGTGACTCAGGTACGTATACCCATGTGAGTGAAGCTCACGGGTGTAGAAGGTGGTTGGATCACTGCCTAGTCACCGAAGCAGCGTGGCTGACTGTTACAAATGTGGGTGTCAATTATGATATGTACTGGTCAGACCATTATCCTGTCTTTGTCAAAACTAAAATTTCTATAAACTATGTAAGTAGTCCTGTAACTGAGTGCAATAATAATTATAGTGATTATGTATGGGGCGAAAGAGACTGTGATCAAATAAATTTGTATAATAAACTATGTAATGAAAAATTGAAAGAAATTGACTTTCCTAGCGAATGTATAAATTGTTGTAGTAATTTTTGTAATGATATTTCCCATAAAATTGTCTTAGATAAGTTATACTCTGACATTATTAATTGTTTGCAAATGGCCTCAAAATTAACTCGTAAACCCAAAAAAGATAAGCGCAAGCAGGTTGTGGGATGGAATAGGTATGTGAGGGAAGCTCATACACGTGCGAGGATGTACTTTCAGCGGTGGCACCTTTTTGGGAAACCGAGGGCAGGGCCGTTGTATGAAGATATGTGTTCTTCTCGGAAGCTCTTCAAGGATAAGCTGAAGTGGTGTCAGGACAATCAGACTCAAATTAAAATGGACATATTAGCTACTCACCACCAAGCCAAAAACTTTGCAAAGTTTTGGAAGTCCACAAATAAGCTGAATCCTAAAACAGGTGTCCCCGCAGCGGTTGATGGCCATTGTGAACCAGTCGATATCGCAAATTTGTTCAGAGCTTCCTTCAAGACTGTAAAGCAGGTCCCCGAGCCGGTGTGTCAGGTGTTCTCTACTGATGATCGTCACGCGCGTCGAGAGGTTCAAGTAAGGTTTTCTTTAAAGGAGGTGAATCACGTCATTAAGTCCATGACTAGAGGAAAGTCCCCGGGGCATGACGGACTCAGTATAGAGCACCTGGTACATGCAGGTGTACACTTACCTCGAGTGCTCAAATTGTTGTTTAACCTGTGTATCAGTCACTGTCATCTTCCAGAGGATCTGATGAAAACTATAGTTGTCCCAATTTCAAAAAATAAAACGGGGAACGCCTCCGATAGTTCCAATTACAGACCAATATCACTGGCAACCACGGTGGCCAAGGTGCTTGACGGTCTGCTTGATAACTTACTGTCGCAGTATATCAAAACGCAGGATGCGCAGTTTGGGTTCAAACCAGGTCTGTCGACAGAAAGCGCTATTCTTTGTTTCAAGCATACCGTTAAGTACTACGTTGACGAAAAAACTCCAGTGATTGCTTGCTTCTTGGACCTATCGAAGGCGTTCGACACGGTGTCATATGACATACTATGGAATAAGATGGAAAATAACACGAGCACTCCGAGGGAGGTGATTGACCTGTTCCGGTATTGGTACGGGCATCAAACCAACCAGGTGAGATGGGCGGGCGCGCACTCGGACGTGTATAGGTTGGATTGCGGGGTGAGGCAGGGCGGGCTCTCCTCGCCACGCTTATTCATCCTGTATATGGATGAGCTGATTGCCGGACTCAGCAGCACTAATATCGGATGTTCAGTAGGTGGAACCACGGTGAACAACATCAGTTATGCGGACGATATGGTGCTGCTGTGTCCGTCAGTCAGTGCGCTAGTGAAGCTTTTGGAGATCTGTGAGGAGTATGCAGTCGCACATGGTCTGAGATACAACACAAGTAAGAGCGAGCTACTAGTTTTTAAAGCAGGCAACAAGGCCTTTGATGAACTACCACCAGTCAGCCTGTGTGGTACCGCTCTTAAAAGGGTGACGCGTTTTAAGTATCTCGGACACTGGGTGACTGATACTCTTCAGGACGACACAGATATAGAGAGGGAACGCAGGGCATTGGCGGTACGTTGTAATATGCTGTCCCGCAGGTTTGCGCGGTGTAATGGGAATGTCAAAATAACGCTATTTAAAGCATTTTGCCAATCCTTTTACACGTGTAGCCTGTGGACAAATTATACTAAAAAGGCCCTCAGTGCCCTGCGTATCCAGTATAACAATGGGTTCAGGATGCTGTTGGGACTGCCTCGTTATTGCAGTGCGTCAGGCATGTTCGCTGAGGCCCGCACTGACAGTTTCGGTGCTATAATACGCAAAAGAACTGCCTCCCTGATGCGTCGCGTGCGAGACAGCTCCAACAGCCTTGTGCGCCTAGTGTTGGAATCGCCTGCTTGTGCTATCTGGAGACACTGGGATGGTGTACATATGGAATCCAGAGGCCAAGTGTATAATTTATTATAGTTGTAGTTTTTTTTTTTTAGATGTAATAAATAATATGTAAATGTAACTAACATAGGTTTAAGGGAATGTACACTAACACTATGGTTTTTTTTTTTCCGAAATAAAAATTATTGAATTGAATTGAATTGAATACTACTATATTAATGTTGCAGTTCTAACCTAACCTAACCGAAATTCTTGACAAAATGTTTTATTTGTTGAGGTCGCAGTTCTAACCTAACCAAACCGACTCTCTTAATAGCATTTAGTATGGGTGGATATTCTGATTTTAAGAAATATGCCAAATACAATTATGCGAATTAATTTTATTCATAAAAACAATCGGCGTAAACAGAATTATGCGAACTTATTTTCGGACAATGTGTTATTCGTATTATTTTCGATTATGACAAATAAGTTTTCTGCCAAATTAACATTCGGCGAAAACCGATTATGCGAAGTCTGTTATGCGAAAATCGTTTCGGACAATTAAAGTTATGCCAAATAGAGGGAACCCCGGAGGGACACACAGAAATATAACCCTTTATCTTATACTTTTAAACGAGCAATTCTTGTATATTTATTTATTTATATATTTAGTTACACTGACGATCTCGGAAACCGCTCTAACGATTTCGCAGAAATTTGTTATATGGGGGTTTTTGGGGGTGAAAAATCGGTCTAACTTATCCTTAGGTCCCGGAAAACGCGAATTTTCGAGTTTTCATGCGTTTTTCTTCGCGCGCCATCTCGTGTGCAGTAGTTGTACTGTTAAGACAGAATTATTTCGGTCGATGTAAGTACTATTTATTGCAAACACTAGATGGCGACACAGGTCAAGGCTAAAACGAATAGAAAAATACACTATTTGAGTTTTTGTGGCGAAATGCGCGCCATCTCGTGTGGAGTAGTTGTGTTGTTAAGGCTGAGAATTCTTTCGCTCGATGTAGGTACTATTCATTTTTGAACTAGATGGCGACACATGTCAAGGATACGAACAGAACCGAGCTTCGCTCGGTTGCCCAGATATTTCTTACTTATGCTTGGTGTCGCCGCCACCACCGGCAACGCGAAGTAATAGCGGATCCGTAACGCACGTGTAACAGAAACGTATACGCGTGTGTTAGTTATGTAATAAAAATAAGGCTATATGGTATGGATTATTGAAAGATGTTAAATGATAAATAAAAAGAAAATGAATAATTATTGTGGTTTTATTGAAAATAAACATATGGGTATGTTTTTAAATTCGTATAACTGTATTTGTACCACCTTTGTACATAAAAACATTATCAATATTAACAACATGTCAAACATGTATACACCTGGTTCAACACAAATCAAAATAACGTAAACAAAGTAAATATATGAATATTCTTTTAAAATAGTCTGATGGAAAGAGGATATAACAAAAACCATGTTTATACACCTTAATTTATAAAATGTCTCAATAAGCAGAATTATATTAATACTAAGCAATATTTGAATATTATTATTTTCTTTACTAAGCAATAAACCAATATGTGAACAAATAGCAAAGCAATATCTACTATAAAAATAATTTCATTTCATTTAAATCACAGTAATATAGAAAACAATAAAATGAAGCATGATCGTACCTCTTGTTGTCTTGTCGCTTAACCAGAACAAACTCTGCCCGAGAACCGAGCTACCTGGCCTTTTAAAGCCTTTAGAACAAGGAGCAACCATGCTAGTATGACCAGTTATCACTGTTATCAGTTAACCATCTTTTAAATTGATGGACAATACATTATGATCACAATTATCATCTTTACGAAACTTCAAATCACATAAGATATTTGTTTTCTTAGATTACATTACAGTAAAATACAATTAAATTATAGATAGGAATAATAAACACTAAACTGAAACATCAACGTCCAAGTAACCAAATTGTGATACTAATAATGAGGGTAGTTTACAATTCTGAAATGTTACTATGACACAATCTTTAAACATAATGAGGTTTTATAAATCTGTAAGTATGTGTAGGTGTTTGTATTGTATTATATTAGATAGAAAGCTATTGCAAATATAATCTATCACGGCCATACTGACAAGTACTTCGTTCTCGAAGTACCCAATAAAATAAAAATCTTCTGATAGTGATTGATTGTATTGAATATATAAGTTTTGACCACTTGCCAAGTATCTAGACATGTTTGTCCCATCACCCGCTGCTAATGAGATAGACAAACACCAAACAAATGGCCGACCAGCGGAGTGTTTCATATATACATATACATAAAAATTGACCAATCAGTCACTTCTCAGTAATGTAATTTATAATTTAGGCCGATCAATATAATACAATTCAATACAGGTAAATATACATAGATTAACATACATTGCATCGCAGGTATATTGTGGACAGATCTCTCAATTCCAGAGATCTTTTTCGTAATAAAAAAAAATAGTGAAACTTTCCACAATTCGTTCGGCCAATCTGACAAATTATTTCAAATACTACTGATCATCTGTTACTGTGGTGCTCAACATGTAAATCTTTCAAAAATCAAAAATATTTATTCAGCAAGTAGGCCACAGGGGCACATTTACATGTCAACATTACAATAGATAATATGATGGGTTCAACTCGGTAAAAAGTTACTATAATTAATAAGAGATGTATAGAGTTTCTAAATGTCCAAGTAAATCTAAAAAATTATACGTGATAAAATAAATACAAACTGATACAAATAAAAAACTAACTAAAATAACTGTGTAAAAGACTAAATAATAAATTAACTTATTTTTCTTTTTCCTAGAGATTATGGTCTCCATATAACAATTCTTAGTCTTAAAGAACAATCACTGTACAAATTATATTTTTATTAATAAATTATTTGCATTTGTATTTAAACAAGCAAGGACTGAACGAAGTGTACACTGAGGCACTTTGTAAAATTTTTGTCGCTTTAACCACGTTAAAGTATTGCCCTTCAGGGCCTCACCGGCTTCTGCAACGGTTGCGATGCTGCTCCACCAGAACTCCTTGGTAAACTCGGCGATGTTGTTGCACCACGTCTCTGCACCGTTGTCGCTTGTGGCCGGGTCGAAGACGGGTAGCGCCACGTCGTCGTCTGGGCGGCGTTTGGACACAGCATCCGCGATACTTCTTTTAATTCGGCAGATTCCATCCTGAAACTCGTTTCCAAATGTATTAGCAAATGGGTTCATGTTTCCAGCACTTCTGATGTTAGTTATGTAATAAAAATAAGGCTATATGGTATGGATTATTGAAAGATGTTAAATGATAAATAAAAAGAAAATGAATAATTATTGTGGTTTTATTGAAAATAAACATATGGGTATGTTTTTAAATTCGTATAACTGTATTTGTACCACCTTTGTACATAAAAACATTATCAATATTAACAACATGTCAAACATGTATACACCTGGTTCAACACAAATCAAAATAACGTAAACAAAGTAAATATATGAATATTCTTTTAAAATAGTCTGATGGAAAGAGGATATAACAAAAACCATGTTTATACACCTTAATTTATAAAATGTCTCAATAAGCAGAATTATATTAATACTAAGCAATATTTGAATATTATTATTTTCTTTACTAAGCAATAAACCAATATGTGAACAAATAGCAAAGCAATATCTACTATAAAAATAATTTCATTTCATTTAAATCACAGTAATATAGAAAACAATAAAATGAAGCATGATCGTACCTCTTGTTGTCTTGTCGCTTAACCAGAACAAACTCTGCCCGAGAACCGAGCTACCTGGCCTTTTAAAGCCTTTAGAACAAGGAGCAACCATGCTAGTATGACCAGTTATCACTGTTATCAGTTAACCATCTTTTAAATTGATGGACAATACATTATGATCACAATTATCATCTTTACGAAACTTCAAATCACATAAGATATTTGTTTTCTTAGATTACATTACAGTAAAATACAATTAAATTATAGATAGGAATAATAAACACTAAACTGAAACATCAACGTCCAAGTAACCAAATTGTGATACTAATAATGAGGGTAGTTTACAATTCTGAAATGTTACTATGACACAATCTTTAAACATAATGAGGTTTTATAAATCTGTAAGTATGTGTAGGTGTTTGTATTGTATTGTATTATATTAGATAGAAAGCTATTGCAAATATAATCTATCACGTGTATATTTAGGCTAGTCTGAAACCGCCCTAATCAAATTATGTGTCGCGTTAATCTCTCGTCCAAGTTAGCTTTGATATCGCATAGCGTTTAGTTGGAATTTGTACGCTTGGGAAATCCACACCAATGCTGATATCTAAGCATAATTACTAAGCGCATGATGTGTAATAATTTAGATTAATTTGGTAGAAATATGTTCAGATATTTAGCATCAGTATTATCCATATTCCTAGCTAAACGTCACAAGTCAGTTACATTACTTTATTTTTGATTTTTGTATTAAACGGTATTCCTCTAAGTGACCAACGCATGGGTTCTGATTTATATCACATTTTAGTGTAATATATCGGAAATTTTGTAATGTTTGAAACGTGACAGGCAAAATGTTTTTTGTGAAAATGTTTAACAGTTTGCTTAACAAAGTTATCTTGATTTGAGGAGTACAATCTGTGTTCTCATTTCGTCGTGTTACAGGAAACACCCGTTATATCTATGCAATAATTGGATCACAAATTTTACAATATTAGGTTTTGCCAGTGAGCTGCCAGCATAACTATTGCTAACTTCACCTGGTGTTGGTGTTAAGAACTAATTTCGCCCCGGGCGCAGGGTCGGGTTGCAAGTCAACTAATGTTTACTTTGCCCCAACTTACCCCGCTCGATAGGAACTCGGGGAATTCTAGAACAAAAACAGGGGCCAGAGGCGTTTATTGTTACAAACCCATTTATAATAGTTATCTCTACTTTATAATATTAATTTTGTGGTACGGTTTTCGGGTAAAGTTGAACAGTTTATGCTAATACTCTTAAGTCATATTTGAGTTTATTAAGCATTATTTATGGCGCAGTCGTGCTTAGCAGAACTTGTTTATAAGTAGCAAACGTCATCTATGCTCTGTTAAATATTAGGTACTTTTTGTTTATGAAATTATTGACCGCAACTACAGCGAAATTCTACGTTTGAACTCGATCACTTTTTTTTAACTTCAAACTTGGGTAAATCCATTCTGCTTTAAGGTTGAATATATAAAAATATAATATTGATCTGAAAGATAATCAACCTTATAGCAAAATGGATTTACCCAAGTTTGAAGTTAAGCGACATAAGTGCCAATAGCGTGTTTGGCGCTTAGATTCGCTACGTGGATATGTTTGATATCCACCAATCAGCTTAGTTGAACCGCTGGTGGGAACGGCTTCGACTAAGCTGATTTGTGAAAGCTGAAGCATGTCTCGAAGGTCTACAGGCCCCAGAGCCACGAGTATTATATTTTGTAGTATGTAACTTAGGTACCTTAATCTGTAGCAGCTATATCCAAATCTACTCGTACCTACCAGGTAAGAGATCTTAGAAGATATTTCTTACTTTACTTTTGTGCAAGTCCTTTTTCTGGAAAAAATATTGTCCACATTGATTTCACAAAACAAATACTCGTATACGCAATACATCCGGTAACAATTGTAAAGATGTCGTTTATTTCGGGTTTTCAGAAAGTAGCCCCTTTAGAAATCGGCCGAACAATATCGCGGGCATTTTGTAGCTATTAACGTTATATTTGGTTCCTGATTGCCCACCTGATAGAGAGCGAAGCTTCGTCACAGTCAGAAAAAGGTTCGAAACATATTGCTTTAGAGCCTTTTACTATGAGTTTCTGACGTTATATATGATATTATGTTACTCGATAACGAAAAATGTATGAAGAGTATGTGCGCTTAACATTATTTATGCGGTTATTATTTGCGGTTTTTATTTTTCAAAATTTCATACTTTTGTAAGTGTAGGTTTAAAATGACCTTAAATTGTTTGGCGATGTTCGTTAGTACTATAAAGAAAATTGCAAGTTTATATTGAAAATAAATTAAAAAAACCGGCCAAGAGCGTGTCGGACCACGCCACGCTCAGTGTAGGGTTCCGTAGTTTTCCGTATTTTTCTCAAAAACTACTGAACCTATCAAGGTCAAAACAATTTTCCTAGAAAGTTTCTATAAAGTTCTACTTTTGTGATTATTTTCATATTTTTTAAACATATGGTTCAAAAGTTAGAGGGGGGGGACACTTTTTTCCTTTAGGAGCGATTATTTCCGAAAATATTAATATTATCAAAAAACGATCTTAGTAAACCCTTATTCATTTTTAAATACCTATCCAACAATATATCACACGTTGGTGTTGGAATTAAAAAAAATATCAGCCCCCACTTTACATGTAGGGGGGGTACCCTAATAAAACATATTTTCCATTTTTTATTTTTGCACTTTGTTGGCGTGATTGATATACATATTGGTACCAAATTTCAGCTTTCTAGTGCTAACGGTTACTGATATTATCCGCGGACGGACGGACGGACAGACAGACATGGCGAAACTATAAGGGTTCCTAGTTGACTACGGAACCCTAAAAAGATAATGACAATAACGATGGCCTACATTAGGAGTTGATACCTTAACCCTTAGCTTAGATGCAGATGATATCAAAACGATACTATCAAAATGACACATCAGATTGACGTCAATTATATATTATCTTTGTCAGTCAAAAATGACGTGGATTTCAATACTTCTTAGTCATTTTGCAAGTGTTACCAAGTGTTACCATGCATTTAAGGGTTAACTTTTGGTTTTAGTTGTAACTCTTTGGAGGCGCTGCTGTTCAATTTCTCCATACAATGAAAGTCATTTTCTGTTACGTTTACGTTATCGAGTAAGTCCGTTTTCACACTATCCGATCCGATATCGAATGTCGGAAATTAAAAAAAAATCCATGATGGCAAGATGGGATATCGGTCCCAGACACACGTGAAAACGCACTAACTCATATAAGAAGTTAAGGTAGTAGGTATGACTGTGAAAAGGAATGCAATAACCCTGCCCAGCTCAGCACAGTAATAAATGAGTGGATTTATCAAAGGGCTACCAATAAAGATCACTAATATCATAAATATATCCAATACTTCGCCATTGGCGAGCTTGTAATCTATAGAATCGACGCCATCAATCCGGGTAGATATCCCTTTGATAGTTGTTAGGTGAAAGTTACACTGGAGGGATTTTATCTTGTCAGCCCTAAAAGTTCATGAGATTGCGGGATAGAAATCTATGAGTACCGAGGTTTATGTTACTTGCTAACAACAGCTGCTTGCTGACATTTGCAGAAATATAGCAACGAATTTGCTTTTTTAAAAAGTAATCCTACATTAAATAAATGCCTTGCGCATAGTCTTGGATGACTCTTGTTTTTCTGATTATTTATTAGGCACTTACCAAATTTTTTTATTATTAATTCCTTTTAAATAGGTAACTAATATTCGTTTGGTGATATGGACACTGTTTGGTATTTTGTATTAAATCATCGTTCCTAATGACTAAATTTATCTAAATATATTATATAAAAGAAGAAACTGACTGACATATCAACGCACAGCCGAAACCGCTGGTGCTAGAGATTCCAAATTTGGCATGTAGGTTCCTGATAAGGATTTTTCAAAATTCACCTCCTAAGGTGATGAAATCGGGGTCCAAAGTTTGAACTATTTTAATACGCGAGCGAAGCCGCGGTAAAAGGCTAGTTATCTAAAAAAAACTAATGTCAGTTACTTGATGCTAATACAATAATTATTTTTTTAGCTCGGAGTAACCGATGTTAATACTATCTTTCTAAATACATATTCAGGACCAACAATTTTTTCACGATATCCGATTCGGTTTTATTGAATTTACGTGTTATGTTATGTTAAATGTTAATCCTTTATTTCATCCAGTTTAATTGATAATACTCGTAATATTTTAATGCACTTGATGGAATAATGAAACAAAGGCACAAAAGGGTTTATATGAATGAGCTAAATCAGTTACATATTTTATTGCATTGCAATTTCTTTTAATGGTGATGAGAGCATAATAGCATGATGATAATAGCTGTTTTGCTTGGCTTTGGACTCACTTACCGAAGAGGCGCAAGATACAGCAAAGTGGACATTTATATACGCTGATGATGTAGCCATTTGCGCGGAAAGTCGGCGTGAGCTACAAAATGCCCTTTTGTCATGGAAACACCAGTTACAAGCCGGAGGCCTAGTGCTGAGTATTGCCAAAACCCAGTTTCTCTCCCTAAATGAACCCAACCAAAGCGACGATAGCCCGATATCCATCGATGGGCAACTAGTCACTAAGTGCAAACAATACAAATATCTGGGTGGTATGATGCACTCTTCTGGGGACATAGAATGCAATATTCAGCACCGTATAGCAGCTGCATGGCTGAAGTGGCGCGAAGTGACCGGTGTCACCTGTGACAAAAGAATGCCGGTCAAACTGAAGGGCTTAGTCTACAAGACCATAATACGGCCCGTACTGATGTACGGCAGCGAGACGTGGGCAGTTAAGCAGAAGGATGTGCATACTATTCAAGTTGCCGAAATGAAGATGCTGAGATGGATGTGCGGCGTCACCAGGCTCGATAGGATCCGCAACGAGTACGTGCGAGGCAGCCTGGGTGTACGCGACATCGCGGACAAAATGCAGGAAAGTAGGCTGCGATGGTATGGGCATGTAGGGAGAAGACCACCAGACTACGTTGGAAATTTAGCACTACGATTCTCCATCCCCGGTAAGAGAGGCAGAGGAAAACCGAAGACAAGATGGAGGGACGTAGTGCTAAAAGATATGGCTGAGTGCAGAGTGTCCGAAGACGACGTCAAGGATAGGGCGAAGTGGAAGCGGCTGACAAGGAAAGCTGACCCCACCACCATGTGGGATTAATAGCTTGGAAGAGAGAGAGAGAGAGATGATGAGAGCATAATAAACTGAAAAGTAGTAAGTTATTTTTAAATGCTTTCTTTTCACGTCAGAGATGGAGAATATCTAGAAGAAAAAAAAACTAAATAACTATAACTGGTATATGCCTCGCTGAATTTAGATTAAACATGAATACCTGCAATAAGTATAAGGTAAGTTAACCCTTTAACGCTCAAATTTTTTTTTTCTATTTTTTCTGGTTTCAAGCACATAAATGAGTTCTTAGGGGTAATATTAACCTCAGAAAAAGAATAAAAAAAATATTTTGTATATTATGTTTTAGAAAACATATGCTAAGAATACATGACATACAAATGACTGACCTGATTCTAAATTTAATATACCAATTTTAATCAAAATCACTTCTGACACTGACATATCCAACCGTATCAAAATAGTATATTATATAACGGTAACGTTATGAAGGCTATAAAAGTTGAGTACCGCGGTTAGGCCACGAAGGCTTGCTGAGTGGCCTAAGTAAGGTACGAGACTTTTATAGCCTTCATAATGTTACGATTGTATACTATACTTTTTCTACGACAGCCAAATACATACCTATTCGAGAATAATAAAATGGGTTACTTACCTACTTCATATAATGAATGAGAACATTTGTGTGGATCTTAGCATTGAGTATTCTATCCACAATGTTGATGGCGAGAACTTGGTGCACAATTCTTCAAAATATGCCAACAACGCCGGTCAGAGAAAGTTGAAACATTTTTTGCAATTTCCATGTCAAAACAATCATAACATTTTTGGTACGCTTTATCTGATTTTTAGGGTTCCGTAGCCAAAATGGCAAAAACGGAACCCTTATAGTTTCGTCATGTCCGTCTGTCCGTCTGTCCGTCTGTCCGTCTGTCCGTCTGTCACAGCCGATTTACTCGGAAACTATAAGTACTACAGTGATGAAATTTGATGGGAATATGTGTTGTATGAACCGCTACAAAATTATGACACTAAATAGTAAAAAAAAGAATTGGGGGTGGGGCCCCCCATACATGTAACTGAGGGATGAAAATTTTTTTTTCGATGTACATACCCGTGTGGGGTATCAATGGAAAGGTCTTTTAAAATGATATAAAGTTTTCTAAAAAACATTTTTCTTAAAGTGAACGGTTTTTGAGATATCAGCTCTCAAAGTCGTAAAAAGTATGTCCCCCCCCCTCTATTTTTATAACTACGGGGTATAAAATTCTAAAAAAAATAGAGGTGATGCATGCTAATTAACTCTTTCAACGATTTTTGGTTTGATCAAAGTATCTCTTATAGTTTTTGAGATAGGTTGATTTAACTGTAATTTTGGTTAAGTTATTGGTTTATTATATTTGCTGCTACGGAACCCTTTGTGCGCGAGCCCGACTCGCACTTGGCCGGTTTTTCATGTAACAAATTGTCAGTCACTTTGAGCGCCCATAGCCTTGATTTCTTCGGAAGTGCATTTTTCACCAGAATCACTCATAATTACTTAAGTTTCTGCACAATAACGTCGAATTAAAACAAACTACACACCACCGAAATAGTTCAAATATAGTTTCGTGAAAAGTTTACAAATGTCAAACATACCATAGACTAGAGAAATAGAAAATAAGCCGGTTTTCAATTACGAAAAATGTGGTTGCGTTCAAGAATATTTAAATGTCGAATGTAAAATTATTGGATAAACTTATGATTTTTACCTTTGTTTTGCAATATCTAATATGTAAAACGCATTTAAGTTTATTTTTTCATCTTGATTTAAATTATGAACCTAAATATTATATTATTTATTAAAAGTTACTTATTACTGTAAATGAAAACATACCTGATAAATCGAAGTTGTGCTTTTTAAAAAAAAAAAACAGAACTCCTATATTCATATGATTACTGCTAGCAGTAATCATATGAACCTATAGACAAATAGACTTTCTTATCGTTACTCAAATGAACTTAATTTGGATACCGCTGACAATAATCTAATTGACAGATTTAAGTGCTGGAGTAGAAAAACATATTTTAGAAATCTTAGACGTTTATTAAAATTATAATCAGGCCGTTTATGCGTCTGTTACGAACTTAGCCAAACAATGTTCATGAAACGACGGTATGTTTTGCAACATAACGGCTCAGTGATGTACGTGTTTCAAAATTAATTAAAGTGGGCGTGGGTATGGCGAGGAGCCAAAGGTTCAGCTGGCGAGGAGCGGCGGAGGTTTTACTGTCATTCTGAAAAATCCAAAGCAATTTCAGTTTATTTGAATAATATTTGTATATATATATTTTTTAAATAAAACTATTATTTATTTATTAACACAAGAGGTACATTCTACAAATTATACTATTAAAATTATACTAGACTTAGAAAACTAAAACTAAACCTATCTAAAAAATAAAAATACCTAAAAGTCTAAGCCCTGGCTTCTCGGCAAGGTGCCTATCACGCAGGCAGCATTCCCGCGCTGTATTGCAATAGCAATTCTTTGCGCGAGAAAGCTGCCGGCGCGAGGGTCACCTGTCCTGTTGCCTCCCTTAACCGCTTCCCCAACTCCTTGAGAAGCCCACGCGCTCCTTTACCCCACGGTCCGAGTGTCACGACGCCAAATGCTACGAACTCGTAGTTGGCGCCGAGACAGCTATATTTGTTGGCCTTAAACCGCTCCCGGGCGTCAGCCGCCGCTCTGCCCTTTTTGCTGGTCAGTTGGATGTAGGACACTGCCAACGTGTCGGCGCAGGTAGCGTCCCATACCAGCGCGTGGCCTTTTCTCCAAGGGATTAACGACATCCCGTCCGGGCGCTTGCCATCGTCCCGAGCGATCTGGGGCTCCAGAGCTGCAGGGACGTTAGCGCTGACGAGAGCCCTTCTAAGGATGTCGTTAAGGGCGGCATGGCGAGAAAGGCGACCCGCGCCTGAGGAGCAGGAAAGGCCGTGCAAATCACAAGAGTGGTCTGTGCATATATCAACTCCAACCCGGAGACCTACGGCTATGCGTAAGGTACTTGAGGTAATTAAAGTGCCGGTATTGGGAGAGGGATAGGCGTGAAGCCACTGACCAGATTCCGATTTGGATACAGCTAAAAGCCTCGCGAGGTCTTTGCCTGATGAAGAGGCCACGAGTGAGTTCAGGGTGGCAACGGATGCCAGGGTGTCCCACGCCCTTTGTTGTTTGGGTCTGGATAATAGTTTTTTTAATGAATTTCGGATTTTATTATTAAGTAATTAGTAACATTTTTAGGGTTCCGTAGTCAACTAGGAACCCTTATAGTTTCGCCATGTCTGTCTGTCCGTCCGTCCGTCCGTCCGTCCGTCCGTCCGCGGATAATCTCAGTAACCGTTAGCACTAGAAAGCTGAAATTTGGTACCAATATGTAGATGAATCACGCCGACAAAGTGCAAAAATAAAAAATGGAAAAAAATGTTTTATTAGGGTACCCCCCCCCTACATGTAAAGTGGGAGATGAATTTTTTTTTCATTTCAACCCTAACGTGTGATATATTGTTGGATAGGTATTTAAAAATGAATAAGGGTTTGCTAAGATAGTTTTTTGATAATATTTATATTTTCGGAAATAATCGCTCCTAAAGGAAAAAAAGTGCGTCCCCCCCCCTCTAACTTTTGAACCATATGTTTAAAAAATATGAAAAAAATCACAAAAGTAGAACTTTATAAAGACTTTCTAGGAAAATTGTTTTGAACTTAATAGGTTCAGTAGTTTTTGAGAAAAATACGGAAAACTACGGAACCCTACACTGAGCGTGGCCCGACACGCTCTTGGCCGGTTTTTTCCCTTTTTTTTTAAACTGTAATATTATTTATTTTCTGCATGCGTATTTATAGTAATTTCAGTATATAAGCGACTTGGTTTTGTCATAAACTGTACTTTTTACACAAATAATTTTTTATATAAATATAAGTATCAATTATCACATTTTTATTTTTTGCAATCAATTTACAATATTTTGAAACTGTACGGTTACCATGGGCTGCCCAAGTGAGAGTCGTTTTACTTTACTTTGAGAGTCGTTTTACTTTAATACCTAGACTAAGAGACGCCACCGGAGACCGAAGAGCTGGCAGCTTCCTCGCTCAGCAATAGCGTTAGCGTTATTAGCTTGACAATCCAGCGAGAAAATGCTGTCATCGTCTTCGGTACTATGCCACAGGGGCAGTTTTTAGATTTAGTTTAGTTTAATTTTAGATTTATTTAGTTTAATTATTATTTAAAGTTTAATTTTAATAGAACTTTAGATTTATTTATATAGCTATTATTATTTTAAAATTATGTAAATATATTGAAACTATCCCTAACGTAAAGTCATTCACTTTCTAAGTATCACATTATAATATTATTTTTTTTAAATGGCTGAATATTGGTTTGCCAGGATATAGCTGGCTATACGAAGATTAAACGCAAATACTCTGTACCTATTCCACTTATTTATTATATCTAACACTGATTCGGTCAAACTGTGATTTTGAAAAAAAAAATTAAATTCAAATAAAAAGAAATGCGGTTTTACCTTAAGGTGCTTTGCTTGCGCACACTAGCGTCCCCCCCCCCCCCCACCTGCAACAACCCCCTCTTTTACCCTAAAATATCCCAAAATTCAGTTTTTTTTTTTACTTTTTTGGGAAAGTATACATACATTTTAGAAAAAAGTTGTCAAGGAAAGAAATAATGCTCATAAAATTCCCAATAAGAAAGGTCATATAATATACGGTAGGGGACGCTTATGTGCGCAAAGCGCCTTACCCTAGGGTACCCATACTACATTAAAATTTTGCTGGATTTTTTTTTCTCATACATTCGAACACAACTTGACCGAATCATTTTGTGCCTAGGCCACTCTACAACCATGTCAAAATGACAAGCAGTAAGATATTTCTTTACAATCTGATTAAATAACTACAACGTCACTATAACATAGTTCTACAGTAGCCTAGGGTTCCAATTGGTTGACTGTACAGCTGTCTAGCTTTTAAGAATAACGTAAGGTCCTGTATAATTTATCTGTTCTTCAAATCTCCTATTCCTCCTTCAAATACCTACCTTTCAGTTTCGTCTGGAGCGTCGCGTCGGGCCAACTGCATGGGCAAAGCCTGACGCCGCGTCGATCGCGCCGACGCGGCGTCTTTTTCCATACAGTTGGCCCGACCTACCGCGAGACGCTAGATGTTAAGTAGTACCACCTGCCGCCAATCTGCTACATCAGCTGCTCTTCGTATGTACCTATATTTTTCTCCCCATTGTGACATAATATTTCGCCTACATTTAAAACAAATCTAATCGGGTATGTATAGACCGTCAACCAAATCTTGTCACTAGAAAAGGGCGGCAAATTTGAAAAATCGCGGGCTAGCAACACTAGTTTTGAAAATCGGTGGAAATTCTCGTGTCATTTGTATCTTATCTGTGGAAATCTCCACCCTACCAAAAAGAGAAATAACTAGCACATATCCGTCCCTTTTTAATACATTATCTAATTCGTAAGGAAGGAGCGAGCCCCTTGAAAAAAAAAATCTGTGGCTGTTCGACGTACATTGCTGGTTTTTGTTCGTTTCATAGGGATACCATACTTTAGTTTGATGTACATTGCTACTGCCAAAATTTGGTTGACAGGCTTTATATTGCGAACGGCGTGCATCAAAATTATATTTATGTTCTCTCTAATTACATCGCTGTATCAATCAAACTTGTGAACATATGGCAGCTGTCCCTCTTCACATCAACAATGACCATAAAACTTGTGCAAAAGCAATCTCAGTTTTAATTATTATTGGCAATTACACAATTAACCCTTTAAACGGCATAAAAGATCTTAATACACGCTCCCCTCCGGGAGATGCGAAATTTTATACCCATTCACAGCATTGTACCTCCGAATATTTAAGGGTTGTTTTTTATGAGGACCGAGATGAAAGCATTTGGCCTAAGTGAATGCCAGCTTTTACTTTTTTCGTGATGCGATGTTTGTGTAAAGTGAAAAGATTTGAATCCCTTAATATGGTTCGCAGCGCCGAGTAAGGTTATGTCTAGGACGTGAGCAATATTGAGCGCTTGGTAGAAACTGTTGTAATTTTACACGCTAAATTAAATAATAACCTAACCTAACCACAAAATATTTTTTTGGAAAAACCCCAGACCGCGACATAGTAGACCGATTTTCATGAAAGATGGCTAAGAACACTCCCGACTAACTTAGCTTTCAGACAAAAAAACGAAATCTAAATCGGTTCATCCGTTCGGGAGCTACGATGCCACAGACAGACACACACACAGACAGACAGACAACACACAGACAGACAGACAGACAAACAGACAGACACGTCAAACTTATGTATAACACCCCGTCGTTTTTGCGTCGGGGGTTAAAAAGGCGGACCTTATTTGATTATGATTTGTTAAAAAGTAGGAATTACAGTTTTTATTTGTTATTCAGTCTGACCTGTCAGTGTGGGTAGTGAGCTAGTGAGTGACTAAATATTAGTTACATGCCCGTGAAGCTGATGGTCCTGGATTCGAATCGGTTTATTTGTGTGATGAGCACAGTTCATATTCATTCCAGAGTCATGGATGTAATGTAAATATATAATCACAGTGGTCATATAGCAAGTTCTTACAAAAACATGCGCTTACCGTGAGACTTGGTCAATTAGTGCAACAATGTCACTTTCTGTTATTCTAAATAATAATAAATATCGAAAGGAAAACTTAAATAACTATTGTCTACTAATAGAGAAAATGAAAAAAAAAATCAAAAAGTTTATTAGGTTAATATAAGGGGGTTACACAATGAGGTTGGGATTTTCTTTTAAGCAAAATTTGCTTGTGACAGAAAACCCCGCTCTTCCAGAAAGAGAGGGTATAAACCAATAAAGAGAAAGAATTACTTATAGGAACTACACGGCTGAACGTTCCATATCGTCCATATTTAGATAAAATCTAATTTATAATATCTCAGTATTTGTTGGATGTAATGTAAATATGCAATCCTTGTTTTCAATAAAAATTATGTTTATGTTTATGTTTATCTGGGCGACCGAGCTTCGCTCGGTTCTATTTTAATATAACACGTCTTTAGATAAAAAAAAACTCTTATAAATACAAAAACAAAAAAAAAGACAAAAAACAAAAACTTTATTTCTGGCCGGGATTCGAAACCCTGACACCTACGATCTATCTGCGTACATTAGACCGACCTCGTACGACTGAGCTAAGCGGAATCGATGCGCGCGCGGCGAAATTAACGACCATATTTTACGTTTACTAACGCGAAAGAAAAACTCATGAAAACTCGAAAATTCGCGTTTTCCGGGATATAAATATACAAGAATTGCTCGTTTAAAAGTATAAGATAATAAGTTCAACGTAGATACCTATAAGAGTATATGTACACATACTATAATAGTAGTCGTATTTATATTAGATCTCAATTTCGTTTTGTTCTGACAGCTAAAAACAAAGGGAACACGAGAAGGGGATTCGCAGTGATGGCTGCCTTAGGCTGCTGAACAAAACTAGCTCGCAGTAAGAACCCTATATTGATGGGGTTAGTACAAAAGCACCAATAAGTACTGGGAGGTTAGTAGATATATTATTATGTTTATATAATGCTCCCTGAGCTCTTGACTAAGTTATAGGGAACTAGCCCCTATTTGTTCGAAACCTATACGATTTTATATTTATGCGAAGTTACCGGGCTGAAAAGTTCAGACCAAATTTTCTTTTAAACAAATACTACGCATAGTCGTATACACCTCTCTAACACGCTCAAGGATAAATGATCTGCATTGTAACGGATTGTAAATCCAGAGATGTGACATGAAACACAAATCAAATTACCTATGTAACCAATTTCAAAGAAACGAGATATAATCTATCTATCTCTTTTCTTTGGAATTGGTTACATAGGTTGTTCAACTTTCGTATGAATATCGGTTTTTTAAAGAAACAACACTATTTTGTCTTTAGCTTCCGGTGTGTTCAGCCCGGCACTAATCATTTCCGGTAGCCATTACCTCACATTCTTTTCGCTCTCGATCTAACTTGCGAACGCGTCGCTGCATTAAAATTGCCATTTATTGCTAATTAAATAGTTAAAGTCACATTTTCCCAACAATTATCGTTAAATTAAGTTTAAACTCAGTGCTAGTCACATTATCAAAGTGGACAGGAAGAAAGCTCTGCTCCAAGAACAGTTCTGGGCTCGAGGAGACGGTAAGCCGGGCCGCACGTGCGCCTTGCATACCAAGGCTGATGGTAAGCGAGCTGAAACCAACCCACTGGAACCTCATGCTAAAAGGTATGTGACATATGCACTGTTTTTTCCCAGTAAGTGTTTGTTTAAATCTCTAAAATTTCGAGTTATCTTTGTCAATTTCGTCTTAAAGATATTTTATTAAATTACAGTCCGCTCAATTAGTTCATCATTAAACATTTGTTCCTTCGGCCGGATCCGTTGAAAAGTTACCTATTTTTAGTAAAATATCAAATTTGTCGTGTCGTAATATTTTTCTAATAAATTGGTGGGTAAAACTTTAATTCTCGATTCGGTTAATGGCTGACCGGAAGTGTGACTTTTATAGTAGAATTTAGTTAGGTTGGTAGCAGTGTGACAGTTCGTTCAATCCGCTCATCTCGTTCGGTCTTAGTCTATGCTTTGGTGTATGGCAACAATTCGGTTGTCATCTCATCTGTCATTGTCAAAGTCAACAAGTTAATTTTATTGAGTAACGTAAACTGTTTATTTATATTTTCGTTCTCGTTTTTCGATAAATCAACAGTGATTATTACGTGAAAAATGTCGGACATTGATGTGAGCAATAGAGACGTTGACATGGATAGGGTTGAACGCAATTACGCGGTTATGCGGTTAGAGTTAATCTTTGATTGTATAGATTTAGAGGGTTATGTCGCGGCCGACTTAAACCCAATAGTTGAAGACTTTCATCGTGCCCAAAAGGCTATAATGAAGAAAACAAAGGATGTAAATACGGAGTTCTCGGTTACTGTCGATTTTGAACAAAAAGTAAAGTCAATCTTGACAAGGTTAAGGAAAGCTGAGCCTGTCATTACAAGCAAACATGAAACTGTTGACAAACATGATAGTAGTGATAATAATTCAGCGAAGTTACCTAAAATTGTTGTGAAACCATTTGATGGCTCCTTGCACAATTGGTTGTCATTTAAGGAACTCTTTGATTCCTTAATTCATAAAAGGAATATTTCGAACATTGAAAAGCTGCATTATCTTATGACATCGTGTCAAGGTAAGGCTTTAGATTTGATTAAGAATTACCCAATTTCGGACAACAGTTACATGGATGCTTACAATGCTTTAAACAATTTTTACAATAGAAAACGGCAAATTGCCTTTGGGTACTATGAAAAGATTTTACTTTGTGAACAGGTGAAGACCAAGTCTTCAACTGAATTAGAAAAAGTTCATCGTGTGTTTAGAGAAACATTACAAGTGTTAGAAAGGTTCGACTTACCCGATAAAAACTTTATGTTATTTCATCTGTTGTGGGGAAAATTAGACAAGGCGACTCGGGAGGCCTTCCTCCTCGAGTTCAATTCCAATGAAATTCCAAAGTTTGAATCACTACAAGAGTTTGTTGAAAAACAAGTCCGCGCTCTGGAAGTAACGGAGGTTAAGCCCGTAGCAAGTGCCAATAAAGGTAAAGGCAAGGTAACACTAGTTGCCACACAACAAAATATATGTGTTTTCTGTACTGAACTGCATAATTTAGAAAATTGTAAGAAGTTTAAGGTTTTAGACACTTCGGAGCGGTTTAAGGTGGTGAAAAACAAGGGCTTGTGTGTTTGTTGTTTCTCCAAAACTCATAAAGTTAAACAATGTCGATCGGATTGTCGGTGCAGTATATGCGGTTGTTCCCACAACACTCTATTACACTTTGAAAAAAGGAACCGGCTTCGCCAGAGGCTGAACCAGCACCTCAGCCAACGGTGAGCGGTTTAAATAGCAAAGTGACTTTGACGTCGGTCCAAAGTAATGGATTAGTTTTATTTGCTACTGCTCGGGTAGCTGTTCGGGATAGTTCAGGTAATTATCAAATAGCTCGTGCTCTTTTGGACGGTGCTAGTGGTGTCAATTTTATTTCCCATGACTGTGCTCGAAGATTAGGTTTACAGGTAGATGATACTAGCGAGCCAATTACTGGAATTGGACTATCTGAAGTTGCACCTAAGGGTATGTTATCATGCTCTGTTAAACCTATTGGATCAGAAATGGTTAATTTTGACTTCCAAGCGTCAGTGCTTCCAGTTATCTGTCCGGAGCAACCATACTATAGAGTCAATACATCGGAATGGCATCACATTCAAGGTCTACCTCTCGCTGACCCTGACTTTGCGAAGCCGGGCCCAATAGATTTACTCTTAAATGCAGAGATCTTTGCATCTTCCATTTTAAGTGGTAAAAAGGAGGGCCGGAAGGGGCAGTCAAAGGCTTTGGAGACTGTTTTCGGATGGGTTCTGATGGGTGACTGTTATGCCTCTCGTACACAATCTTTCACTAATTGTCGGAAAGATTGTTTTTTCGTGTCGAATGCTTCACAATCAAACTTGTCGCTGTCGTTGGATGATTCTCTTAAAAGGTTCTGGGAACTAGAAAATATTTGTGGTCCGAGTAAACCTATCTTGTCGAAAGAGGATCAACTATGTGAAGATAACTTTCGTGCAAATTATTGTCGCACGAGTGAAGGCCGGTTCGAGGTACCTCTACCTTTCGTCGATCCTTCGAACAAGCCTACCTTTTCGCACACTCGTGAAATTGCAATGCGGAGATTTTTTTCGTTGGAACGCAAGCTTACAAAGCATGCGGATTTTCGTAAAGCTTATGCCTCCTTTATGGAAGAGTATGAGGTCAGTGGTCATATGGAGCAGGTTGCGCCGCCTGTCTCTAGTGTCGGGAATTTTAATTACATCCCACATCATGGTATTTTGCGCCCCGAATCTGTCAGTACACCTCTGAGAGCCGTTTTTGACGCAAGTTGTCGTGACAGCAATGGGATTTCGCTTAATGATACACTACTAGCTGGACCTAAGTTACAAACTAATATTTTTGATGTCCTTACTAGGTTTCGATGGCATAAAATAGTCTTTACGGGTGACATAAAGGCCATGTATCGTCAAATCCTCGTGCCAAACGAGGACGCTGAGTATCAGCGGATATTGTGGCGACCTTCGACTGACGGCCCAGTTAAAGACTATCGTTTGCGGACGGTAACTTATGGTGTGAAATCGGCTCCGTATCAAGCTTTGCGCACAATAGCACAGATAGCGGAGGAGACTGCTGACTCCTATCCTGAAGGGTCACAAGTGCTTGGGAGAGACATTTATGTTGATGATGTCGTGACAGGCGCTGACTCTATTGAGCAAGCTTTAAAAATTAGATCAGATTTATCTGAAATTTTGTCGTCGGGTGGGTTCCATTTGAGAAAATGGACCTCCAACCATAAAGGTTTTATCGTTGACCTTCCATCTTCTGAGTTGTATTCGAGTGATTTTAAACATTTTGATGAACTTTCGGATTTGTCCCTTAAAATATTGGGATTGTTATGGCGTCCACAAACAGATTCGTTCCAATTTGAGGTTGCAACACCACGTGATCAGAAATGTACTAAACGTACTATTTTATCGAATATAGCGCGCATATATGACCCGCTAGGATTCTTATGTCCTGTCACGTTTCACGCTAAATATTTAATGCAGGTCTTGTGGTCATCTGGGGTGCAATGGGACGATGATGTTCCAGAAGCAATCACATCAGAATGGATGAAATTTACCGATCAACTTCCGTCGTTGAAATCTGTCGTTATTCCCCGTCGCATCATCCATTCGTTTGTTTCATTACAATTGCATGGATTTTGTGATGCGTCGGAGCGTGGTTACGCTGCTGTCGTCTTCTGTCGTGTCGATGACACACAAGGCTCTACTTTTGTAGAGCTTTGCTGTGCCAAAAGTAAGGTTGCGCCTCTGCGTAAATTATCAATTCCTCGATTGGAACTGCAGGCTGCCGTGTTGTTGGCAGACCTGATGCAGTCAACACAAGAGGCATTAAAACCTCTCTATGTTGTTCAGGAAATATTTGCATGGTCAGACTCGACCGTAACGTTAGCTTGGATCAAGTCGTGCCCTTCACGCTGGAAAACATTTGTTGCAAATCGTGTGAGCCATATCCAGGATCTTGTTGCTCCTGATCGCTGGCGTCACGTCAGTACACACCACAATCCTGCTGATGCAGGATCCAGGGGGTTACTGCCTGAAGATTTGGTAGAGTGTGATATTTGGTGGAAGGGTCCGTCGTGGTTGGTAAAGGAAGAGAAGGATTGGCCTTGCTCACCTTTGCACGATCCAAGCAATGACTGTATTGTAGAGGAACAACGTATTTGTAGCTTGCTCGTGACGGCCGATCCTAACTTAATTGATGAAGTCCTTAGCAGGTTCTCCTCGCTTTTCACATTAAAGCGTGTGTTAGCCTACTGTTTCCGTTTTTTACGGTCAGCTAAGGATGGAAAAGTTGTCGGATCTCTACAGTCAGCTGAAACCACTGCAGCTCTCATGTTTTTAGTAAAACATGTGCAGCTCACTTCGTTCAGTGTAGAGATCAATCAATTAAGGGAGGATCGTTTGAACGCATTGCCAAAGGGTTTGCGCAAGCTTTCATTATTCATTGACAGTCAGGGTATTGTCAGGGTGGGCGGTCGCTTGGCAAATTCTCCTATTAAATTTTCTGTCAAACATCCCATTTTATTGCCTCGCTCCCACCGACTCACTATTTTAATAATTGACGAATATCATAAAAGATTTTTACATCCAGGTGCCCAAACTTTACAAAATTTACTTGCGCAAACGTTTTGGATTTTGTCGCCAAAGCGAGCAATTCAGGCAGTGATTGGAGGCTGCGTGAAATGCTTTCGTGCCAATCCCTCTGCGGCATCTCCGCCGCTTATGGGAAATTTGCCTACTTTTCGCGTCTCGCAAATTAAACCTTTTTCGAGTGTCGCCATTGATTATGGAGGACCATTTGATATCGCTTTCGGTCGTGGCCGTGGTGCGAAAACGTACAAAGGTTACATCTGTGTTTTTGTATGTACTAGTACCAAAGCCATTCACATAGAGCTTGCTTCAGAGTTGTCGACAGAAGCTTTCCTCTGTGTTCTTAAACGGTTTGTCGCTCGTCGTGGTCGATGCAGTAACATTGTCTCTGACCAGGGTAGGAATTTTGTGGGCGCTAGTAACTATCTTGGTTCACTCATGAAAGGTGCTGCTGATGCCCAAGAAATTAAATTCTCGTTTAACCCTCCGGGTACGCCTCATTTTAACGGATTAGCTGAAGCCGGGATACGCTCGGTTAAGACTCACCTCGCTCGGGTTGTAGGTAATCAAAGGTTAACCTTCGAGGAATTTTATACAATTCTGACTCAGATTGAGTCTATGCTCAACTCTCGTCCATTGACACCTCTTAGCTCGGATCCTAGTGATCTCTCATCCTTAACTCCAGGCCATTTTTTAACTCTGGAACCGTTGTCGATTGTCCCAGAGGAAAATCTTGTAGATAAAAAAGTAAGTGTCTGTAATCGTTGGAAAATGATACAGAAAATGCATCAAGACTTCTGGCGTAGATGGCACGCTGAGTACGTCCATACTCTACAACAGAGGACTAAATGGAATAAAGTAAATACAAACATTGTCGTTGGTTCCTTGGTCTTGTTGATCAACGAACAGACAAGCCCTTTAAAATGGCCTCTTGGGCGCATCGTTGCTCTACATCCCGGAGTTGACGGTGTCTGTAGAGTGGTCACAATTCAAACTGCTACTGGTCAGTACAGAAGACCAGTTGTGAAGCTGTGTCCTTTACCACTTTCAAATTAACTTTCGTCGTTCTAGTATTATCACTTAGTTTAACATTATAGTTTTTAAGTAGTTTGTCGAACTCTAGCACTATTTGTAGAGTAAATATTGCATATTTAGGTGAGCGGTATGTTCAACTTTCGTATGAATATCGGTTTTTTAAAGAAACAACACTATTTTGTCTTTAGCTTCCGGTGTGTTCAGCCCGGCACTAATCATTTCCGGTAGCCATTACCTCACATTCTTTTCGCTCTCGATCTAACTTGCGAACGCGTCGCTGCATTAAAATTGCCATTTATTGCTAATTAAATAGTTAAAGTCACATTTTCCCAACAATTATCGTTAAATTAAGTTTAAACTCAGTGCTAGTCACATTATCAAAGTGGACAGGAAGAAAGCTCTGCTCCAAGAACAGTTCTGGGCTCGAGGAGACGGTAAGCCGGGCCCGCACGTGCGCCTTGCATACCAAGGCTGATGGTAAGCGAGCTGAAACCAACCCACTGGAACCTCATGCTAAAAGGTATGTGACATATGCACTGTTTTTTTCCCCAGTAAGTGTTTGTTTAAATCTCTAAAATTTCGAGTTATCTTTGTCAATTTCGTCTTAAAGATATTTTATTAAATTACAGTCCGCTCAATTAGTTCATCATTAAACATAGGTAATTTGATTTCTATTTCATGTCACATCGCTAGATTCACAATCCGTTACAATATATATGTAGAGGTAGTATAATATATCTTTTTTCTTCGGAATAGGTTAGGTACATAGGTAATTTGATTTGTGTTTCATGTCACATCTGTAGATCTATTTAAAGTTCTGTTTGATCAAATGGTTGACTGGTAGAGAATGCCTTAAGGCATTAAGTCCGTCATTTGTACAATTTTGTGTCGTGCAATAAAGTTTAAATAAATAAATAAAAAGTTGTGTAGTCCTACCAAGCTTATACAATTATAAATAGGCACAGTGTGCTGCAAATACATGGCAAAATCAATGAATTCGTTCATGATTTCTCCATGCAATTTCGCAGCTCACTGGTACCTACCTATATCGTCTACAAGACATACTTACCGTCATCTACTAATTCTGCAATTAATCATTACCCCACTGACCTATGCGCCGTCAGCTACTGCTTTGAAATACATTAACGCATATTGACATTACATTCCTTGCTACTTCATGATACTCGTACCAACTCTAGAGCCCCTAATGCAAATTTCATTCGAAAACGTCAATTCGTGTTTGAATGAATTTCTTTTTAACCCCCGACGTAAAAACGAAGGGGTGTTATAAGTTTGACGTGTCTGTCTGTCTGTCTGTCTGTCTGTGTCTGTTTGTCTGTGTGTGTGTCAAATTTCATTCGGAAAACGTTTAGTTTTTTTTATTTGAAAGCTGTGTTAGTCGTGTTCTTGCCATATTTCATGAAAATCGGTCCACTAGGTCGCGGTCGGGGGTTTTTTCAAAATTTTAATTTTGTGATTAGGTTATAGATATCTAGGCTGTTTCCTAAACGTCCCGCTTGGTGCGCTGCTCCTATACATAACCACAAAATTAAAATTTTGAAAAAACCCCCGACCGCGACCTAGTGAACCGATTTTCATGAAACATGGCTAAGAACACTCCTGACTAACTCAGCTTTCAGACAAAAAAACTAAATCAAAATCGGTTCATCCGTTCGAGAGCTACGATGCCACAGACACACACACACACACAGACAGACAGACAGACAAGACAGACAGACAGACAGACACAGACATACACACAGACAGACAGACAGACAAACAGACAGACAGACAGACAGACAGACACAGACATACACACAGACAGACACGTCAAACTTATAACACCCCTTCGTTTTTGCGTCGGGGGTTAAAAACGAGACTTACCAAAACCTTTACCTTTCACTACGTTTTCGGGTTGAATTTAGACTAGAGCTACATAACATGACTGTACGAGCATTCTCGAAGACCAGTATGAGTCTGTCTTCAGGGTAAATAAAAGATAGCAATGACTTTTATGATTTATTTAATAAAAATCTCTTTTGACTTGAACACGGTCGCTAAATTCTTACAGACAGTAAAAGAAATATAACATTGAGAGTGTTTACCTCTTATCAGTCCAGCTTAGCACAATAGTTACATATCTATTACTTAAGTCTCACTGACTGATGAATCTAAATTAATAATTATTTACAATCGTTATAAATATGTATCAATAAAAGGTTATTTATTAGACACTTGTCACAACAACTACGTATTACTGGCAGTGTTAGTAAACTGTATGTTTTTCAGTATCGTTCTAAGAATATTTTATAATAAATAGGATATAAATAATAAAACTGAGCTTCGACGAATTTCAAATTAACGTGTAGCCATTGCTATGTACAAATAACACTTATTTTTATTTCGGCTAGAATCAATAGTGTACCGCTGTGTGTACACAATTTCAATAAAAGTTCATGCGATTATAAAAAAATCTATTGAACAGATATGTCAAAAAGAAGTTCTATTTAGATACTACTAGCGGCCCGCCCCGGCTTCGCACGGGTACTATATGTAAACCTTCCTCTAGAATCACTCTATCTTTTTAAAAAAAACGCTTCAAGATCCGTTGCGTAGTTTTAAAGATTTAAGCATACATAGGGACATAGGGACAGAGAAAGCGACTTTGTTTTATACTATGTAGTGATGATGTAGTGATAGTGATAGTGATAGTGATAGTGATAGTAATAGTGATTATGTCAATATTAAAAGTAAAGTTTTTTCAACCAAAACCGTCACTTTTGCCATTTACAGATCGGATTCATACCGTAAACAGTACTTATTTTTGACGTAGATACATTAAAAAATTACAATTAGGCCGTTAGTAATGTAAGTATTTTGATTGATATAACTATGCATCAAAGTGACAAGTGACTAATATTATTCACCAGCGATTTATATTGTTCACATCCTTACTTTTTAGGTAAATGGTAAATTACAACATTCTAGAAAATGTGACTTCAGAATAAATAATACAAAGAGACTATAAATTGTGCTCGTTTGTTTTTATTTGAGTGCAGACTGTTAAAAATATTGTCATATCGTAAATATATTTTTCATCTTAATCACTCAAATAAAAATACATTCATTTCGATTGCTGCAAAATTGAGTTGCATTTTATTTTTATCCACTCTATCTGTGATATTTTTTTATAAAAGCTTTTCAAATAACAATGCAAAAAGTTTCCGTAACAAAAGAACAGTGCACTGTATGCTTACGTATTTACAAAATATACAATTACACTAACAACTATTAACAATGGACTCGAGAACAACATTTTTCCTTTTTAAAACGATATTTTACACAGATTCTTAGTTTTAAATAAATATGTTGGACCAAAGGTTTCGACGTGCTACTAGTAATGGTTCCTTACTTTTGAAAGTTTTGTTCAAACGTTACAAAGGTATTATTAATAACGTCATTGGTGCAAAATTAGGCCTGAAGCTTGTGTTATTTATTATATAGGTACTAATATCGAATCCAGCAGTCTGTGATAATGTTCTAATAAACTAGTTTCGCGATTTTTATAAAAACTAGTGCTTAATATTGTACGAAATAGTGTTCTTATCTTGACAGCAACGTTCGTGAAAATTTTCAGGCTTTATTAGGCACCATTTAAATTTAATAATAATAAAACAGCAGACAACAATATTTTTTACACATATCTACGTGTGATAAGTATAGGTATGTATAGAAAAGTTACAGACAAACATCAAATAGTTATTTAATTAATATGTACCAGCTAATGCCAACGATTTCCAATTACCATATACAAAATGCGATTTAACTGTGTCAGCCTTTTCATGTAGGTACCTAGTAACTACTATAAATTGATAAGTAGTAACAACGTAGTCCTTATGTTTCTATGAAACGGTTGTCAAAACAACACAAATATTTATTTAGGCTTTTCTATCACTTCAACGTATACTCGCCGCGTACTTTCCCGAAGTCTCTTGGTTTATTTACACATGCTATTTTACATTTTGATACACGATCGCACTGCAGGCTGTCTTTGAGACGTGCTGCAAGGTTTGCGTAATGGAATGTTTTTGTTGTGAGGTCTCTGATGTATTCGGAGGGCTGAGGGAGGCTTATCGCGGCCCAATCGTGAGGAGCCCTTCAGACGAGTTGGAGGCCGGCAGCGCGAGGGGCGTCGGCCCCTCAGCTCTGCGCTAGGGAATCCAGCGGCACCACCAGTTTTCCGTTGGAGTAGCTGTAACAAAGAAAAAACATTAAACTAAACAGCGACGGTATTCTCAGAGGTCTTATATTATAAAACTTTCAAAGTTTACCTTGCTAAATGTAAGAAAACACTTGGAATTTTCTTAGGAAATTTTATAAGAGCTGGTTCTAATGTTATGAAAGTTTTTAAAAGAAATATTAACCTGTATGGTATAGTGGCTGTTCTGGACTTAGCTCGGCTTGGCCTACAGGCGTCATCTGCAACCAAGACCACACGTATTGTTTTTACATTTGTCTTGGCGGACTAATCAGAAACTTTGCCCCGGTTCTAAGTTACATCGTATCGCCGGGGCTTAATTAAGTGGCAGCGCATGCTATTGTCTCGGTTCTTGCGGAACAATACTTATCTTAAGTTGAAGTCGGTAGAAGTAATATCTCCGATACCTTAACGAGGGAACTTTGTATCGACTTTGTTAATCGTTCCTGACCCAGCCGCGCGCTCGTTATTATTGTTAATACACTTACTTTAATATTTAACATAATGGTGTTAGTTTTGTTGTTGATGTAGTGAATGTTTTAAAGGGTTATTTGAAGTCCTCCATGAGGTAACAAAAACATAATTTTAAATGGACGCGGCTTAGCCAATTGGGGTGTCAAATAAAAAATTAAATGGTAAAAGCTATTGGGTTATAAGGTGATCAAAATTGTTAGTGGTTTTATGTGTGGCTAATTGGCAGGTGATTTATGTAGGACCCTTACCATGGTGCGGCTAACATCGTTGTGAGAGGCACGCATCGCATGTGACCGGCTCGGCACGCCGCTTGCTCTGAGAGCCCTGCGACCCGGACTTACGCCGGAAAGTGTACCTAACGAGCAGACCTGCAATGCAAAATGCCGCACCGTTAACAAAACAAACAAACAAACAGAGAAACAGAGCCACGCGCGCGCGTCCATCTGAAAACGCCCATGGGCGGACGAAAGCGGGCGAAAATAAAACGGGAGTGATACTCTCAGAGGTTTTATGACTTGATATCGCGGAATCATTCGTGTTTTATGTGAGAACGGAAACGCGTATCTAAATTTTGTAGTGAATGTTATTTCGTATCGTGTGTGGTATTTGTCAACTATGCAGAATATTGTATTGTTTGTTGAAATTGGTCTGAAAGATTTTTTATATTTTAAAGTTCGTAATATTTCATGCATCTAACTTATATCTGTATTAATTTATATAATCACTAAATAAGTATAAATTAAAGTTTTTGGATCAACTTACCAGTGAGTCCGGCCTTGTTGATGCTGTTTGAGCTAGAGAAACCTGATATTTTCTTCCAGGATTTCTTATTCCAAAACCCCGTTGTTTTGGCGTCACCGCAGCTAGAGCTTCTGGGCGAGGTGGTGTCCCTAGGGCAGCGCACGCTGCATTCGTCAGCGCCCAGTATGCGGACTCCGGCACCGCGCGTGCCGTACGCCACCGCCGGTAAGTGAGGCACCGACCCGGTCGGCTTCCGTCGCAAACTGCCGACGTAACTCGCTCCACTGCTGCTCCCACTAAACCCGCTATCCAAATCCGGAGGATTACAGCTTGCAGGCGAAAGTAATTCATCCGTTGGCCCGACTCTTAGCAATTCTTCTATATTATCCCTATCTTCAGCTCGTTCCGAATCCGGAGATTCGCATTCTGGCATTAACATGGCTTCGACACTAAGATTTAGCTCTCCTAAAATTCTCTTGTGCCTCGACTCTACCCGGCGAACTTCTTCTTCTACGACACTCCTATCTAGTGAGACGAGCGATTGTCGTGGAGGGTATCTATGCTTAGGACACGTTCTTGTTCCGTCTGTTATTTCTTCATATATATTTTCCTCGGTTCCGTATCGAGTAACGTAGTTGTGACGCGCTGTACGGTCTCGTGGTATTCCACCACGTCCTCGATGCCTGTTAGCCTTCCTTGACGACGACGGCATTGATAAATGGTGGTCATAGTAAGCATATGAATAGTCGACGGGCTCGAACCTTTCCATTGTGGCAGCAATATTGCTTCTATTCCACGTTTGTGGCGGCGGTTCTCTCGACAAGTTGACAGCTGCTAGCCGAGCTGGTAGGATTTCATCCAAGTCTCTAGCACACCGCTCGTCAAGTGATTGCGCTCCATCATCCTCTTCCCGCCTGTGCTTTCTATGAGCTCTGCGACCCTGAGTGCGCGTGTGGCCACGCTCACATTCTGCCCCATGACCGTGACTATAATCAGGTGTATGACTACGACTATAATCGACCGGCCTGTGTTTACAGTCTAAGGTATGATGGTAATCAGGTGTACGCCTGAGACTATAGCTAGAATTTCCTTCATAGTCAGATCGATCGTAAGAGGGACTGTCGTCGTTGCTCGTGTGGGGGTGTGGACAGTCGGCGGCGATGCCTGATTCGGAGGAAGGGTAGTCGTGTACTTCTGCGGTGGTGAGTACCCGATCGTCGGGTCGCGCGGGCTCCGAGACGGCGTGTCGATGGTGAGGCCTGGGCCGCGTGGTTTCTCGACAGCTGGCGAAGGTGCGCTGGAGCGAGGGCGTGTGCTGCAGCTGGTAGCGGCCGCACCTCGGGTCGTACACCGCCTCCCCCGACTCCTCGGGGCTTGGCGGCGCGCTTTGTGATTCCATGGCTCATCGTCTCATATCCAATCGGTATCTGTAAAGAAAAACAAGTCTATATCAGTTTCCAAATATTGAAGACATACCGCAAGACACGGAATGGCTTTTAACGAAATTCTGCGTCCCGTACCGTGTTCAACTGAGGTCAATGAATTCGAAATTACGCGCTCCGTGATAAGGGTAGGGTAAGTGACGATCAACAGCGTGGCCGACGTCGATATATCATCATCAGCCGACGGGTCATAAAAGGGATTTCACATTGTGTTTACGTTTCATATCAAGATTTTACTGTTATGTTTGAACATCAAACACCATTATACAGCACCAAAATGAAATAACTTAGGGAGCTGTATAAACTTAGGCGAACTTGTGAAACATAACAAGGCGGTAATGAAGCCGTCGCTGTATTATAACAAGGAAAATAAATTGGGTGGGCCATGTTTAACTGTCTATACAGTCGCAACTTTCTGATAGGAAAATACCGAAATAACTCCGTACTTCTACAAGGAAATAACTTGATAAGTTTATCGTCTTTATTTAAGTAGTTCAAATGAATTAGATAATAAATAAATGTAAATACATAAAATAATTGTAAAATGCATAATGATTGCATTTTGATTTGAAGTTACAGAAGCCCCAGAGCAAGAATAAAGAAAAACTTTACCTATTCTTAATTTTGATATTGAAAAGGCTTCACAATGAAACATGACAGCGAATAAATATGTACCCAACATTAATATTTTTTCTTTCAAAATAGGTACACATTCTTCATAACGTCGCCATTTTATTGCGATCCTTGCGTTATTGCGCGTTCCAATTTATTACGATAACGATAAGTGTCCGTGAACTAGAGAGTAAAGAGAGCATAGGGCGGGCACCCTCGTCGCCACATTGTCATGGCAACGGCTCGGTTAGTCCCGCGGTTTATAGCCGGGCTTCCGTCCGATATTCCTTGCATCTAAATCATCATCAGTGCTGGGAAACGCCTCGTAAAGCGCCCGTTGACCGTCCGGCTGAACTCTAAATCGAAAGAGAAAGGTAGTATCAGCGTGTGAAACGTGTACATTGTTACGGCTTCCGACGGCAGAGTAATTCGTTATGCCCACCGTCGCATCGTCGCCCAGGGATTTCTCGGTACAATTGCGTATGGGCCGTAAAGACGTCCTATCTATAAGTGGACTAGTATACGGGTGTCACAATTTCGGTCGGCGATTGCCCGTTTAGCGTTGAATATCAATGGGTAGGGAAACTAGGGAAGCATTATGCTTGTTGTTACAGTCGGTATTCTAGTTCAATTGTATGCTCAACTCTTGTGCCGCATTTTTAATAAACAGATAACAAAAAATATATGAACTTGTTTCGAGTCTGATGTTAGCGTCAACATTTTTGAATACTAACAAATAGTACCAATCCATAAATATCAAATTATTTATACCTATATGGTACCTACTTATAATAATTATACGCGTTTTATTTTATAAAGATACTTTTTTCGTAAATCAACAAAAATCCCGTATCATTATTGGCAATTCCCCCAATTTATTCCATATATAAATGATGTGATATATTGTTCAGTAGGGAATTTCCCCTCGTGTCCCCTATGGCATAACTAACGATAAAAAAGATCGCAACGCCTCATAATCGCGACGTAATTGCAACAAAATGAATGACGACAGTTGAATTACATTTTGATCCTTTCACGGCGATTATTAAAACAAATAGTGTCCCTTCTCAGCTTTTTGGTGAAATAAAAGCTTAGTTTTTTATGATATAGGAGACAGACGCATTGCCTGATAGCGATTACCGCCGTCCATGGAGACTAGCAATTAGCGATGTGCCGTTCTCGATAATTTACTCGATTTACATGGGGAAAGTGACTTCCCGGGAAATATTCCCGGTACAAATCAGCTAGTAAATCTGATATCGGTAAATCAGTAAATTACCGAGAACGGCACATCACTATCTGCAAAAACATAGTAGTTAAAAAACTTGATTTTTGAATTTATTGATTTTTGTTTTATTAGGTATAATGCCTACATGGCTAGAAACATGAAATTGTTTATTAAATTATATGATGTTGATGGGTATATCTATACGTCAGTCATTTATTTGTCAAGACTTTGGGGGAATCGCAGCATTTGCTATTTTTTAAGTCGCTTTATCAATCACTTCAACAATGTCATAAAACAGGTAGGTAAGTTACGGTACCTAGTTAAAAGTAGTCTGAAAATGTAAATAAGGGGATCAGAAAACGACATAAAAATTAAATTATAATTATAGTGCTTTTACTTTTAATTATAGTTCCTTTTTAACCCCATTCAATAACCAAGCTTCCGCATTGCTAAGCAAACCGATCAAATAAATTACCCAACGACGGCACCCCATGGCGACTTTCGCCATTGCATACAACTTGATTATTCAGCCAAAGCCGTTTCATATTCAAATGTTGATGGTATTTTTATTTTTAATATCGGCGCGCATTAAACGTTATTGCAATTTCCTAAGGCTATTGGTAGTAAAAAAAGTACTGTCTACTCGTAACATATCGTTTTCATAACGCGAGTAGGTTTACCATCTAGCAATTGTATTTAAAAGCAATAGTTATTTGCAAAAAAATGCGTTTATCACTGCTTCCAGTAGTTCCACAGGTGGTAAATCATCTTAATTACTAGATTCACCTACTTTTATCAATTTTGAAGCAGTTAATTTGACTTTATTCAAGGTCAAATTACTTTACCCACTAGTGGATAAAATGCGTTTTTACCCGCTGGTATTAAAGGACAAAACGCGTGTTTCCGAGCTAGTGAGGGGAAAAATATATTTCATATCAGTATCACGTTTCATATTGCTGTGATTAGGAGGTTCATTTTACAGCCTGTCCTAGTCCAATGATTGTAATGATCAGTATCCAACATTGTATTACGTACTATCAGCAAAGTACATGGAAAATTATGAATGAATTTATTGATAAATTCGCCATGCACTTTTGCAGCGGATAGTATATTATTACGGATTTCACCCAAAGTGCCTTTTAAGGGGTTCAAAGATTAGTAGTTTGCCGGACGATATTACCTTGCAAAACGTAATTTACAGGTTCAGGTCGCCCCTTTAGTAAGAATCTTCGAAATTCCGAATTATACAGACTAGAGCGGTACCGTCATAGCAGTGGCAGATAAATCAGTTGACAATTGACAGTTGACATTGACTTTTTATACTAGGTAGGTTCTCATCACTAATTATTTACTGGACAAGAATTTAATATTAGTTAATACCTACTTAACTTAAATAAATATTGTAATGTAACTTATGTTACCGCAAAAGTAAGAACAAAACAACGGATATGAACTTAATACTCGTAAGTGTGTGCCAATTTTCGTGGAAAGTAAATTACATTTCTCCTAGCCAAAGCTAAAAATACTTGCACAAAACTGAAATGAACGATGAGATTTTAGCTACCTAGTTACTGTACCTGTCTGTAGAGATGTCGATAGTTGTAACTTGTAACAAGCACTTGAGTAAAAAGCGGAATTCGAAAATACAGACTTGGCAAAAGTCCAATGATCAGTCGGGTGTCACCGCTGGATCGTTACTGAGATGTCCAATAAAATAACTATCAAGGGTAGTAACATTTTATTAACTTCACGTGTTACATAAATAATAGAGATATAATTTTAAAACGAATATTCTTTTCCGAGCTCATATAACCCGGCAACCTTCAAATCAAGAGTGAACAGGTATCTTCTGGGCGAGCTCACTCCATCGTAGGCCACGTCTTTGCCTTTGGCTAGTCTGTGGCCAAGAGTCAGCCCATTAATAATTAAAAAAAAAAGACGTAATTATCAGAAAGTAACAAGATAGAAAACTGCGTAACTGGTTCTGAAAGTGCATGTTCAACTCTTCAATTGACATGTTTTACAAAAGCGCGTCTTGCTAAAAGTCACGTAAAACATTTCGATATTTTGAGAGAATTTCTAACTGGTCGGCTTTACAGTTTCACAGAAAACTAGTAAAGTTCGCACAAATGAGCTAAAACAAGCGTAGCTTTTTTATTCCACATTTGGCGGAGGTAAAAGCCAGTTGTGGCAATGAGACGTATTGAAAGTACCATCTTAGGGGAGAAACGTTCTCCCCCGCTGTGTTTGACTAAGATCGGACCACGCAATCGGCAGACACATAAACCTAATCTGTCGGTCTAAAGGAATACTTACGCGATCCTTGTAATGTTTTGAACTTTTTTCACTTTTTTTATTAACAGTTTTTATGATCGTGACTGTAGTGTATGTATGTAGCAATCAATTTACAAGCTATCAATAGCAATACATTATTTATTAGGGAATAATACTGCCTGAGTGTAGAAGTTACTAGCGTAACTTTACATACTTCGGAAATAACAGTTTTTTGTCTACTTTTCACAGATTTGTTACCACTAAAATAAATATGACAATGACGCGTCATAGCGGTTTAGTTTTGTAACTATCTGTCCAAAGATATTGTGCCTGTTTAAAAAAAATGGTATGGCTAACTTCGTAATACTGTTTCTATGATAAAATATAATATAATAATTACATATTTTTACTTACAATATAAGTAATGTTCTAGTGTATTTTTTTTTCTTTTTCTCTCTAAATAGTTACTTTCGTTCGACTTTCTAAGCAGAACTGTACACCAACAAATTGTTTACCACGGACTAAGTACAAATATTAAGATGGCTTTACGCCAGATAATTTACAAAGAGAACCATAGAATGTACAATTGTACATAATATAATTTATACTATCTATCTAGAATTTTTTAATCTCAGTCTGTGTCGAATCGACGTAAGTATGTCAGGGGTGACTCATCTTTATGCCTTCGACATCATTTAATTTGTCACGCGCCATCTAGTTTTAAGCGAGTGTAGCTTTCGGTCATTGTGTATTGTTCGTTTCAAAATGATTCTGTAACGGCATCAGTGCTCGTCTATTAATAATTTTAATGGTATCGTTTGTCGAGCACACATCTTTTGTAACTGTAGTTTGTAAGGTGTGTGTTAAAAAAGTATGTAAATTAATTTGAATGAATACTACATTAATTTTAAATTGTATGTATATTTATTATTGTTATAAACTATTAAAGATAGTTGATAACATAAATATTCTGACTATTGATTATTCATGTAATTTTATTCATTTGAATCAATAATATAAATAGGCTTATTGAATTATGATTAAATTAGCTTAAGACAGTTAACCCTTAAATGCATTAATTTTTCTTTTAACGAGATATGAATATATGTGATAGACAATGGTTTTCTGACTCTGGGAAAAATAATAAAAAAATATTTAAGTTCGGTTTTTATACTAAATCAGTGTTTGAAGTTAAATAGGTCAAATCTTATTTATATAAATATATCGTTATTGGTAAGATTTATTTAAAAAAATGACTACTATTAAAAAGGTACACTATTTGTGAAAGCCCTATGATAAAATGTTTAATCATAAACTAATTACTTACTAACTTCGAAAAAATCAGCCTAAATCACATACTAAAAATCGCCATCATCCTGTTTTTTATACTTTTCCGCCATCTCATCTTAACCCTTAAATGCATGGTGATGTAGGTATATATGCATCATATATTTGATGGCCTATGACTCAATATGTAGCTATCCAAAATCACATTTATAGCTTAATTATTATTCATTATTTATTATTATTAAATAAATTAAATAATATAATGATTTACTATTTATTATTTAAGGATTAAGATGAAATGGCGGAAAAGTGTGAAAAAACAGGATGATGGCGATTTTTAGTATGTGATTTAGGCTGATTTTTTCGGAGTTAGTATGTTTCAACATTATATCATGGGGGTTTCACAAATATAGTGTACCTTTCTAATAGTAGTAAAACTTTACAAATAAAACTTACCAATAATTATATATTTATATAAATAAGTTTTAGCCTATTTAACTTCTAACACTGATTTAGTATTAAAATCGGTATTAAATATTTTTTTTTATTATTTTTCCAAGAGTCAGAAAACCATTGTGTATCACATAATATATTAATATCTCGTTAAAAGAAAAATTCATGCATTTAAGGGTTAATCCTTCAATAATAATTATAATAAATAGTAAATCATTATATTATTTAATTTTTTTTATTTTATTAAATAGTAATTAATGAATAATAATTAAGCAATAAATGTGATTGTGGATAGCTACATATCGAGCCACGGGCCATCAAATATTTATGATGCATATATACATCACCATGCATTTAAGGGTTAAGACGTTATGACATGATCTAGATTTGTGAAATTTTATGACTTACCTATGACATTCAGTGGTCTATTTTACCACAATGACATTGACACTTGACACAGCACAATTACGTGCCTATTTCTTGGTTGATAAGTTACATTAATGTTGTTTAAAGTGTAACATCGATAGCTTATTAAACGGATCGATAGCGTGAGAAGCTGATGAAGAATTAATCTCGAAACGCGTATAGCCACTTTTTTGTCGTCAACGGCCGGTAGTTCACGTGCTCTTGTAAAATCTAGCTATCATTTTACAAGTGCTAATTCACCGTACACTGTCGTACTTACCGTACTTAAATTATTAATAATTAGCTCATATCACCTTGACACTGGCGAAATAGTCCCAATGGACTGAAGCCATTTAATTTTAAAAACTGAACTGAAGTAACATTCAGCATCAATATTTCCTTTTGAACAGGTAATGAATGGCGAAGTGTCACTGTTGGACGACAATTGTCAGTATTGTGAAATACGCCACTTTGTCACAGAAATTGATTTTGTTGAATTGCATTTCTTGTCCTATACCAAAGACATATATAACTCCGTATAGACAGATAAAGTCTAAGAAAAAAACGTACCTCAGTACAGAAAAAGGTACGGTGGCCTAGATGGCATTACACCTTCGGGGTACGCTCAAACTTTAAAACCTATCAAGCTAAGAATATGGGCCAAATTGTCAAAACTGAGGTTCAAAAGTTTTAAGCCTGTGTCGAGAGATGGCAGTCTATGCACTGTGATTACACATTTTACTTTGACATTTTACTTTGACACACTGTACATTTTACTGTACTAACCACTGTTGTATTTATACTTACTTATAAAAAATGAAGTGTAAAATATCATATTTTATCAATAAAAAATCTGAATCTGAATCTGTTAAGAGATTCGCCCGTAGGTATTAAATTTACACACTGTATAATTATGTTAGTTTTAGCTATGTCATTGCAAACAAAGGCTGAAATACGTTAGCAGTAATTCTAAGCTGAAGGGCTATTTTAACGGCTCTCCAACCAGAGACCATTAAGTGGTATTTCCATCGCTCACTTCATAAACAGCATATATAACAGTTTAATTTACATTGAGATTTAAACCTTACAGATCTGGTAATTAGGTCGGTTTTACACTGCGCTGATTTAGTAATGTATGTATTTTAGGAATCTCATAGTAGATTTGTGGAGATCCCTACATTTTATTACGACATGAAGTTAATAAAATGCTCGAATATATAACTGAAATTGTTTCAGACACTATCCAAATTAAGTCCCATGTATAAGGTTACAGTTATTGAATAGTTTCAATAGTGAAACCGCCGCGACACAGCGCCGCAAACCATCATGGCGCACCTACTGGCTTGCCCCGCGTGCCCGCATCACTGCTCGGAGCTCGATCTGAGAGACGCTACAGCCAGGGCTGCCTATTGGGCATCTACTGTATAAGAAAGGAACCTCGACACGATAAGAAGAAGATTAGTCAACTGCCACATTCGAATAAATATGTCCCTGCGATACGATATCGATCTGTCAGTTTTCAACGTGATGTTTCGTCTAACTAAAACGATATTTACGCATTGTGATATCCGATTCATACTAACTATATCTATGTCTGTCATGTCCTTTATGTGTCCTGCAACTTTGTTAATTATGGATTCGAATTTTATAACTTTTAGGAAACATTAAGGAAACTTTTCATACTGTTTATTATCCAAAAAGTAAATCGTAGTACTTCGTAAAAATCGTTATTTCTTTGTATTATATGATATTTATTAGTGTACATATACAATATACATCTAATTATAATTTGTAACATTAATTTATTTTGTTCATCTCTAAATTCAAAATTACAACTTTGTAAAGAATCAGCCGGTTAGATAATTAGGTTGGCAAAATATAAAACATATTTAACTTAATTCGCTTACGTACGCACTTACCAAAGTTTTAATTAGATAAAATATTAAATGAGATCTACCAATTGATGCTAACTTAGCTTAACAACCTTCAAATCAAGAGTGAACAGGCATCTTCTGGGCGAGCTCACTCCATCGTAGGCCACGTCTTTGCCTTTGGCTAGTCTGTGGTCAAGAGTAAGCCCATTTATAATTTAAAAAAAAAAAAAAAAAAAAATAGAGGGGTTACCATGAAGTACTAAAGTAAAGCCGTTCAGTGTGCGTAGCCGAATGCACAAAACGCTCAACGATAAAATATCTTTCGTAGCTATCTGTCTCTATCGCTCTTGCGTATTGGCGTGACAAAGTCAGACCACAATTTTTACTTTAATGATACCGGCAACCAATACGAGTATATTTATTACATATAACAAGGACCATTTAATACTAGACTGATATAGCCCATACAAAAAAGCGTACCCCTGAAAAAAGCTTAGTTTTTGCTTTAAAACTAGATGGCGTTGTTTCGTAACCCGGGAGTGGAAAAAAACATATTTTCACACATATGTTTACTTGTTTTTATATTATACTATGAATAACTATAAAAAAACTTTATTTTAATATCAAAATATTGGCTCAAAACATAATTTTTACAAATTATATTTTTTGGTCGGCCTCGACGTAGTTGTGATCGCTTCGCTGGCTAAGTTTGTTCGCATGTTGTCTAACTATTGCCAAATAAAATGACTAGATGACGTTGGTGGACTAGGAAAATGTCACATCCGTTTCGTTGTTCATTAATATAATATACTTAGTGATAATAAACCTATATGTTGAGCTCAAATACGTTCAACAAAACGCAATCATTGTGCCAACAGATGTGACATCCAGTGACATCTGACATCCATGTCACATCACAATTATCACAAATGTCATTGTATGATTTATTGAATATTCATAATATATGGATATTAAATATTTTAGAATCGCAGCAGCAATGCGAGTAGAGATACAGAATTAATAACTGTATAAATTAATAATTGTATGACCAATGACCTCATACATAAAATTACCAGTTTAGGTGACAGAAGGCGAATCCAATTTGTAAACATTAAATGTGCTAAGGAAAAGAATCTTTCCGATTTTCAACGGGACACGGCTGAAGGGGCGAACTGGTTTCGACTGCGCCCATGCATCTCAATTGTCCAGAAAGTTCATTCGAAGATCATTTTGCTTATAATAATCTGAGTAATCACAGTGAATGGTTTGACAGTATTTCAGCTGTATATTTGTTTAACCACCTCCTTGTACATAGGGCCTAATCGATTCAACCAATTCGTAAATAATCGCTAGATTTTTCAAACGATACGTCTTAGCCACACCGCAACATAATTCAAAACAATAAATGTGTCAAAAATGTGAATTTACAGCTCAGGCACAATAGTTTATTTTAACTATAAAACTCCCGTGAGACTCATACATATTTAAAAATATTTTAAGCGGGTTACTCACGTATTAAGTCGATATAGCGTTTGACATGTTTCGGTTCAATTTCGAGAACCTTTCTCAAGAGTTCTTTTTTTTTAAATACAATAGTTTATATTAGGAACTCTTTTATGAACTTACACTATATACCTATAGGTATTGTAGATTTTTTTATATGGATGTCGATTATAGTACTTTCATTACGATAAAGTTATGCGAATTTGTTTATGTTTTGATACTAACGAACATGAATGATTACATTCTATAGGAATAGACATTTTGATAATGGGAAAGCTTAAGAACCGGACCATCTTAGTTGCAGTACCTGAAGCCTATTTCCACTAGGTAGTAAACTCAACAGAAGTTTATTTACATCCTCTGTGTACTGGGAATTTACTGTAAGGAAAAGGCAAATCAAATAGAACTCTGCAAACAATGAAATTGAGAGTTTGTTTTGATAATAATTACATACTCAATTTCGTTAAACAAACACGAGCTTACTCGGCGCAAACTCAAAGAGTATGCATATTAGAGGGGCAAGATGTTACAAAATCAAAATCCTTAGGGCAATCATGAAGAGGACTGCGAACTTACAATATTATGTGGGTTTTGGGTACTATAATCATAATCCTCCTTGCGTTATTTTGCACATGGGAGCCTGGGGTCCGCTTTGACAACTAATCCCAAGATTTGGCGTAGGCACTTGTTTTTACGAAAGCGACTGCCATCTGCCCTTCCAACCGAAGGGTAAACTAGACCTTATTGGAATTAGTCCGCCGATTTTCCTTCGCCGATGTTGTGGGTACTATAACATGTTTATTAAATAATTTGTAATAATTTATGAAATGATATACATATATATATGAGACATTGAGGTTGGTCCGGGTATCATCATCATCATTTCATTTAATCGTTTACTGTTTGTGCATACGGCTTCCTTCATCGTAGTGTCGTTCGGATATCTCACAGATATTAACTATTACTCTTTTTAGTGAGACTGTAATTTATTCTGATTTAACTTCATATAAAAAATAGATCAATGTAAAATACAGTTATATTAGTAAAACACTTTATTGTGCTGAAAAATAAAACAAAATAACAGACAAAAGAGAACTTTAAGCCTTTTTTAGGTATTTCTTCCTCTATCTTTATAGAAAAATGTAAACCAAAACCGTACTTTCTGTTTTAATAACTAATCTTCCACGTGGTTACACCGTTGTTAAGCACATCTCTAATTTCGGAGAGCCGAGTAAATACAGCCATAAAACGAGTATGAACCGGCAATCATTGTTACGACAGAGTGAGCCTATCGTTTCTAATGTGTTCTTAGCTTTACTGAATTTTAACGACTTAAGCCTGTTACACACTTGAGGCTGGGCGCGAGCGACATTTTCTTTAGTTGTCAAAAATTATGATGTCACACAGAAATTAAGATGAAACAGGAGTTCTCATTTCTACATATCCACGAGCGCTCTCGACTGTTTGCTCCAGGATGCTTTTAGAAGCTAGAGCACCGATTATATGTATGGGTTTTAGTGACTAAATACTAGACTAAAATAAAAATATCTGCAAATGAATCTCTTCAAAATATATAATGACAGATATTTTAAAATTCAAATACAAATAAAGTTCATCAGTACAACCAGTAGGTGGGCCATTTTTTTTCAAAGTTGTCCACCCCACTTTTTTGCAACTATTTTTTACGCGATTCATACTCAGAATCGAGAGCTCTTTCGATCCTGATAGGAGAAAAAAAATGTCCCAAGATTTCCATACATTTTTCGAATCTTCCATTCCGTTACCGTCATACAAAATGTATGAAAAAGTGGTAACGGAATGGGAAAAAAACTTTGGGACACTTTTTTTTTCCTACTAGGATTGAAAGAGCTCGCGATTCTATGGAAAACACATAAAAATTTCCAAATATAAAAAAAGTGGGGGGACAACTTTGAAAAAAATGGCCCAGGTATTTTGAAGCGTATTTTATAAACCTTATTTTTCAAGCCATAGACCGATTTTACAGTCTGCAACCTCTATAATCGATCAGTTCCTAATTTAATAAATTTATGCAGATATCTAAAACCAATGAAAACTAACCGCATATGGTGTCATTTTCATGAACAATTGAATAACTGGCCCTCAACGGACTGGTATTTGGCGCGCTGTGCAGTGTGCATTAATTAAATTGTTTTGCACATCGTTACCCGCCGGCTTGCCAACATGCATATTTTACATTTGACATGAATTCACTTTTCAATTGACCAAACATTTGCATACTAAACTAGTGTGATTTAATATGAAATGTAAATCACTCTGACAAACCAACGTAGTTGGGCCAATTGTTTCAAAGTTGTTTCTCTTCCCATTTTTTTTATATTTGGAAACGTTTATGCGATTTCTACTCAGAAATTCGAGCTTTTTCAGTCCTAATAGGCATAAAAAACCCAAGATTGTCATTCTTTCCGTTACCATTTTTCATAGACTTTGTACGACGGTAACGGACATTTCTTTCTCCTAATAGAATCGAAATCTTATAAAAATAACCTTTTTTTTTAATGTAGGAGTGACAACTTTAAAAATAAAAGCCCAGCTACCAAATGGGTTAATAAACTTAATGTTAACGAATTATGACAAAGTTTGATAGCATCGCGCCATAAAAGAGCAATAAAACGTAAAATTTACACAGCAACTAATGCGTGACCAATAAAATCCTACAATTCAATTACGAAAAACCTTTAGCGCGTCGTATATCTTCGTGACTCGCCCAGTCGGCCTAGCCTAAGTGGCAATCGTTGACGCTGCGTGACGATCGAAACGCAGTCTGACTCTGTCACGCCACTACAGAGGAGCGATAGGGAGAGCTAGCTACGTTACTATTACGAAGCGTAATCGATTATGACGTTTGCTAGGCACCCTGAATGATATGTGTTGACAGGAATTAACAGTGAAGTGAATTTTTAGAGTTTTGTGAATAGGCCTTTCTGTAGTCTACTAGTGTGACTATCATGAGTTTTTAGGGTTCCGTAGTCAACTAAGAACCCTTATAGTTTCGCCATGTCTGTCTGTCCGTCCGTCCGTCCGTCCGTCCGTCCGTCCGTCCGTCCGTCCGTCCGTCCGTCCGTCCGTCCGTCCGTCCGCGGATAATCTCAGTAACCGTTAGCACTAGAAAGCTGAAATTTGGTACCAATATGTATATCAATCACACCAACAAAGTGCAAAAATAAAAAATGGAAAAAAATGTTTTATTAGGGTAGCCCCCCTACATGTAAAGTGGGGGCTGATATTTTTTTTCATTCCAACCCCAACGTGTGATTTATTGTTGGATAGGTATTTAAAAATGAATAAGGGTTTACTAAGATCGTTTTTTGATAATATTAATAGACTTTTCGAAAATAATCGTTCTTAAAGGAAAAAAAAGTGCGTCCCCTCCCCTCTAACTTTTGAACCATATGTTTAAAAAATATGACAAAAATCACAAAAGTAGAACATTATAAAGACTTTCTAGGAAAATTATTTTGAACTTGATAGGTTCAGTAGTTTTTGAGAAAAATACGGAAATCTACGGAACCCTACACTGAGCGTGGCCCGACACGCTCTTGGCCGGTTTTTAATATTTTATTCGATAGCGTTATCATCACGGGAAATGACATTCGTTGCTGAAGAGAGTGCAATGAAAAGTGCCCCTAAACGGTTACTACTAGAGACAATAGAGATAATGGAATATAGGTGTAGTGTTTAAGTAAAGTTTGCACATCTCTTGACACAGTAGGCCTAGCGGTTCACTATTATCTGGCAGAAACTTTTTACGCATATATTTGATTCGTATAATAGTTCTTGGTAGAAGTCACGTTTGGCAGAAACACCTTACGCAGAATATGGTTTGACATAAATCATTTCGCAGATTTTTGTAATACCGAATCGTCTGTTGTCATAATGTTGATAAGCATAATAGTCTTCTAGTCGAACAACTTTTGCAGATAATATTTGTGCATAATATTTAGGCGGCATAAAGTTGCAATTTGCTATTTGATAGCGAGTTGGATGTGTTGGGGATGCAAGATACCTAACACTCCTCCTCGCTTCGCTCGTCGTCGTACCTAACGGTGACTCTGGGACAGTTTTTCTTTTTTGTTAGCGTGTAATAATTCTTCTAATGCAGCGGTTCTCAAACTTATTTTCCCTTGGTACCCTTTTAGAAAGTAAAACATCTGACGGAACCCTTATTTTTTTTTTATTGAAATCTTTATTTTAATAAGCAATCATGATAGTAAATCTAATCACTAGATTCTAATGTGAGGTATTACACGAAGCAGTTTTTTTAATTTTTTAACAATTGGTGAATATTTGGTTTTATGGAAGAGAGTTGAAGTTGCATATCAGGTACCCAAAATTCACACGGAGCCCCCAGAGGGGCTTTGCGGAGCCCTAGGGGTCCGCGGAGCACACTTTGAGAATGACTGTTCTAATGTAATATTATGCTATAAGATTATTATGGTACATACAATTATGCTAAATCAAAGTCGACCTGTATGTTCTGTAAAATAATGTTCTGCCAAATGTGTCTTATGCGTGGTAGTAATAATGCCAACTAAGTTTTCTACAAAATTACCATTCGACTGAAAGTGTTTCTGCGAAACATGTTATGCGAAGTGTGTTTCGGACTAAAATTATTCTGCCAGATGAGAGTAACCCAGGCCTAGCACATGATTGCCGCGAGAGTATATCGCCGCGAGACAGATGACACGTCTTCTTCTAACTGTATTAATGACATAAGAACGGGTAGTCTATCTTGCAGCGACATAGTCTCGCGGCAATCATGTGCTAGGCCTGCTGGATTAAAACATTTAGAACTATTTCGTACATTTTCCGTTACATTTTCGATATCGAGTAACGTATTAAAAAGTCATGGTAGCCACATAGGTCGCTATATCCAATTGACAACGTTTCAAAATTTTCAATGTCCCTAAATCGAAAACCATTTCGAGATATACACTTGTAGATCACATAAATAATTAAAAAAAAAATTTTTTCCGTATTATTAGTATAAAAAATCTTAAAAATAGTTTAAAGGGGAAGTGACGTCAAATAGCTGATTTAGAGGTGCCACTATACCAAAAAATCTCACAGTTGAGATGTCACTTGAGTTTGACAGTGACACTTATCACATTTCGTAGCAAAGATATTAAAAAATTCATGGCTTAGTCTATGGTTCGTAGTCATTCACTATTAGTTGACAGTGACACTTGACAGTCAGACATACCGGACTGTTTGAGCTGACTGTTAAAATTTTTTTTTAGAAATGATTTTGTCGGTTTCTTAGGTGTATGAAACAACACATGTGACGTCACGAAGCTGCGTCTTGACGTTTGTAAGTTACGCTCTTTCTGCTCGAAGTAGTAATAAAAAGGGAATTTCTCATTAAAATAGCAGTTTTTGGAAAAATAAAAAAATACGTGTATCTTTTAGTATTGAGTTCTTTCAAACCAAACAATAAAAAGTAGTACTCAAAAATATGAAATGTTGTCAATTCTGTCTCAACTTTGAGTCCTCTTGAGTTATTTAAACGGGGCTTTTCTCGACGCTTCGGCATCCAAACAAGATACGGTTCAAATGGATTAATAAGTTTAAATAAACATAAGCTCAGGTCCATAATCCTATGGGAGGAGGACACCAGGGCCTTAGCATCAACCGTTGTTTATTGTGTTAGATTTAGTAAGTGTTAATGTTATTTTTAGTTTCGTATTTTTCCATTTCTTATTTTATATTTTCGGGAGATCGTACGATCCTGGGGATATTTTGTGAAATACTTTATGAACTTAAGACCTATCAACTACTCAAGAGCTTTGTAGACCATTGAAATCCTTCGGGCCGATTTTTGAGTCTCACGCGTTCGAATTCAGAAAATTGACACTGAAAATAATAAGCAAGTCACCGTTTTCTACCGTTATTTTAGTGACAAAATCCCGTATGCGAGATTCAAAAATCGCCCTCCTGACCAGAAATATATGACTTTGAATAGTTGTAATGAAATTCCGCAATGTGCAGGATTTATACATATGTGTTGGATAAATGTAGGTATCTACGTTATGGGTAACATTCTTAATTCCCAAGGTTCCAGAAATTTACACACACACACACACATACACTATTGCAAAGTTGCGAATACCCAGAAATACCTATCTATATCATTGAAAATATTTTTGCATAATTATTCATTGGCAACATATTTTTGATAATATTATGGAGAATTAAAAAGACTGCGTAGATGTTCAAATAACGTTTGATCAAACTTGATACCCTGTCACTTGCAAACGGAGATTGAAAACTCTTTTTAGTCATATTTAAGAGAAATTGATGAAAACGTCCAAAATATCTTTCTTTCAAAGAGAGTGCTGTGATGAATATTATTATATAATGAATATTTAAGGTAAAATACTATTATTAAATTATAACAGTTTTTCACTACTACAAAAGAAAACACATACATCATTTATTATTTTATAGCTTTGGACCTTAGATCGAATTTTGTTAGCCAGATTTCGGCAGCAATCAGAAAATTTAAGTCATTACATATTCCCATCGTTGGTTTATGAAAGCAAATACGAAAGCAGAACTCGCCAAGTAGGTTACCCGCACTCAATGTATTAAAAGAGAAAAGTTCGTTAATAATAACTACAAACGGACGCATTATATTTAAATAATAAAAATAAATAAATGCTCACTTTCTAAAGGTTTCCATTTTATTTAAGTTCATCTTCCATAACTTCCGCGATTCAATACTTTTCCACGAATATCCACCGTATTATAAATAAAGGGCCATGTTGCTTCTCATAACTTTCCATGAAACGGAAAAATAAAGTTATGTTACGATAAAGTCGTTCGTTTATTTTGAGAGTTAGGTTCCTTGGTAGACGCGAAGCTTTAATATCGGCTCCCAGCGTCCAATAACACATTTTAAAGATTTCCGCAGGATCGTTATATCCACGAGAGAATGTTTTCGGCGGTGAATGGAATTAGGTTTTATGAGTACCCTTCATCTCCAGATTCTTATATTTGACTCGTAAATCAGTATTTTATTTAACATTCTGTTTTCCTCCGTAAAAGGGAAATACATTAACCTCTTACCAATCCGCTCGGCGCTCAGCAACACCAATATTGAGCCCATTTATAAGTGAAAATTTGCCGTCAGCTAGGAGGAAACGGGACGACGAATTGGCTACCAGCCTATAAAACGTAATGTCACATTCATTTGCAATTCAAGAGTCCTCAGCCAGTATTATGCCTAATAAAATTTACATATTTAAATTAAACTGCGAAATAACAAGACACTGAAACCGTCACGCCGCTTAGATTGCCCGGACATTCGCTACGCATTTCGTTTTAATATTTTTGTGCCCGAAACATGTTATAAACATCATTAAAATGTCTCAAATTACAAGCAAGATCGTCTTTGTAACTTAAAGCATTAAGTTGCGCCTTATCTTGGATACGAGTATAATTAGAACAGTACTAAATTATCATCATCATCATCCTGTCCCTGCCGGTTTCGGCCTCGGCGACTGGGTTTGTACCGGTTAGTGAGAGCGACGGTCGTGGGCTCTCAGGTGAGCGGCGTATACTATTTTTTGAATGTGCGACCACACTCACTGCAAGTCAGCACCCCTCCAACGTAATTGTAATTTATGACCGCTGTTGGTCGGGCCTTTAACTCGTCGCGTTTCGCATCGAGATCCACTCGCCTCTGCTCTTCGAAGGCTTGAACTTTGTCTCTCACTGTATGCCTCCACTTCGGCCGATCTTGGGCTACTTAGTTTCCACTAAATTATACAATTTATGTGGAAACGTAAAACAGTCTAAAATATAGGTAGGTAAATTACTAACTGGCCGTATTTACTCATATTATAATTATAATCGGGGATAGTGCAATACCTCATAAGTGCGCAATTTGAAATTGTGTTACCTTGTGTTACTAAAGCGGTAGTAGGTAACGTTAATTCGGGTGAATATTAGGGATGGCCGGGGTTTAAAGAGGCCTAACTTAAAATGTGCCCTGCCAATTTATTTACAAAATACTACATAACTTATATCATTGATTAGAACTAACATTACAATTGTTATCAAAAGTACATTTAAAATGTATATATCGGCACTCTTCACCTGAGCTTTCATTTTAATAAAAAAAAACCGGCCAAGAGCGTGTCGGGCCACGCTCAGTGTAGGGTTCCGTAGTTTTCCGTATTTTTCTCAAAAACTACTGACCTATCAAGTTCAAAACAATTTTCCTAGAAAGTCTTTATAAAGTTCTACTTTTGTGATTTTTTTCATATTTTTTAAACTTATGGTTCAAAAGTTAGAGGGGGGGGGGACGCACTTTTTTTTTCCTTTAGGGGCGATTATTTCCGAAAATATTAATATTATCAAAAAACGATCTTAGTAAACCCTTATTCATTTTTAAATACCTATCCAACAATATATCACACGTTGGGGTTGAAATGAAAAAAATATCAGCCCCCACTTTACATGTAGGGGGTACCCTAATAAAACATTTTTTTCCATTTTTTATTTTTGCACTTTGTTGGCGTGATTGATATGCATATTGGTACCAAATTTCAGCTTTCTATTGTTATCATACACTTTATGGAAGTAGATCTTTAGCAAATGTCAGGTAAACCACATTTTAAATGCCCTTATTCACCCCAGCCATTCCTATTCACCCCATTTGGCGGTATCAGAAAATATCGTTTGCCAGATATCCCGAGTTCACATTATGTCACCCGGCAACCTTTGCCATCAATCAGTCTCGGAATATGATGATATAACATTTGATGGATGTGATCGATTGCAATGTTTGTGTGTCATTTTATAAACATCGTTTGTATTCAGAGTTCATTAAACTATTGGCCTGAATCTAACTTAAATATACGTCAAACATATAGTACTATAAAACTCACTGAAGCCACTTACCTTCTTTAACTTGTCTTTAAGATATTCAATTAAGCAACAGTCGTATGGGCAGTTATTTATTACGTGCCAATTTGAAGTGGTATACCAGAAATTTGAAACTAAATCGACACTTTTTTGTGAATTATAACGCTATTAGCTTTAATATTTTTTTAAACTATTTCATATTATTGAAAAATTTGGAATATATTTGCGGTTAAAAAACGCTATATTGTGTGTTTTTTAAGGAGAAAAATAAAATACTCATACGAAATTAACGTGTATTTTTATTTTAATAAAATAAATCTACTTCTAACAAATAACTCTTAATTAAGTATGCACTTTTTTGAGATCACAATCATTTTGAGTTTATAAATTATTAAGAATAGCTTACTTATTTACTTTTTGGTAAGTGTATAAATATACAAATTACAATTATCACAATGTTTTAATAGTAACACTTAGCTTGTTAATAATTAAGTACTCAGGCACTTTTTTGATACATAATGGAACTCTAGTCTCATATAATCACTACGACAATTAAAACACAGCTAAAACTTAATAATAAAACAAATTTTACGTTAGATGTCGTACATACCTAGTCGAATCAGGCAGCGATCGGCGACACAACCGCCGCACTCCGGTGTTCGTCGCTGACTGAAGCGACCCACTGCATTCCATTGTATAAGTAAAGCACCATTCGCGTGAAATTCGCGCCAAAAATTGTTCACTGTACCGACATCAAATAGATTAGAGCAACACTTTAACCGTTATCATACTATTTTCAATCTCCACTTAACCGACGTATCGCATTTATAAAGTATACTTTAAGTGACAGGTTCGGCCGCGGTAAGGAGTGTCGCTTAAAGCAATTAAATAACAACGTAATTTTTCGTAACATTCATTTAACCGACAATCGTTTTATTAAGCAGTTTTGAAGAACCACTTAAGTACAGAATTCAAGATATATGTGCCCGGAATAATCAATTAAGGGATATGCTATAGATGCATCTCTAGCAGTGTCAAAGTGACCTATAGGATCCATTCGTAGGTATCTTTAGCAGATGTTGAACATATTATACACGGTGCTCGTGAGCATTGCGAGAGATTTTAACAGCATATTCCTGACACTATTTTAAGACTAAAATGTCATATTATACTTTTCTGGATTTCGCCTAGTTTCAGAGTAATCACCAATTGAAAAAAAAAATTATTGTTACTCAGTACAAAAAGCTTTTTTAACGGCGTTGATGACATTATAGCGAATCGTCTCACTATCCTCATTGATAGATGTCAAAGAGTGAGAAGTAAAACCTTTAAAAGAACCGGCCAAGAGCGCGTCGGGCCACGTTCAGTGTAGGGTTCCGTAGTATGCCCTATTTTTCTCAAATACTACTGAACCTATCAAGTTCAAAACAATTTTTCTAGAAAGTCTTTATAAAGTTTTACTTTTGTGATTTTTTTCATATTTTTTAAACATATGATTCAAAAGTTAGAGGGGGCGATTATTTCCAAAAATATTAATATTATCAAGAAATGATTTGAGTAAATCCTTATTCATTTTTAAATACCTATCCAACAATATATCAAACGTTGGGGTTGGAATGAAAAAAAAAAAACAGTCCCCACTTTACATGTAGGGCACCCCCTACATGTAAAGTGGGGACCATAACAAAACATTTTTTTCCACTTTTTATTTTACCACTTTGTCGGCGTGATTGATATACATATTGGTACCAAATTTCAGCTTTCTAGTGCTAACGGTCACTGAGATTATCCGCGGACGGGCGGACGGACGGACGGACAGACAGACATGGCGAAACTATAAGGGTTCCTAGTTGACTACGGAACCCTAATGAGGTTTTTAGAAAAAAAAAAACGTTAACACTCATTAGCGTTACATTAACACGCAAGAGCGATAGAGATAGATAGCTACGAAAGAGATATTATTGTGAGCGTTTCGTGAGCGGTTGTGCATTCGACTATTACCAGGGGCGGCTCACTCCGCGATTCTATCGCCGCGCTACAAGTACATCCTGGCGGCCGCGAGTTCGCGGCCTACTCAAATAGTGCGATCAGGAATGCACGTTCGCACTTTCTATTGTTACTTTACGTCGCGAGTTTTTTTAAGGTTCATATGCGATGTTCGCGTGTCGAATGGCTAATAATACTTAGTTAAATAGACATCATGAATAAAATAAATACCATAGGACATTCTTACACAGATCTACTACTAATTAAGTCCCACGAAAAAGTTCAATAAGGCTTGTAATGTTGGAACTTGAATAAAATATATAAATACAGTATATATATAAATACCCAAACTATGAATATAATAGTATAACATTTATGGAGTATTAATTCGTTTTAATCCACAGTAATTATCGCCGGACGCCGCGCACGTAAGCTCGTTTCTTTGTAAAATTTTGTAGGTATTTAAAAAGGCGGCATTTCGTAAACATCAAATCAGTGAGCCTTCTGTAAATGCTATTACCGATATTCTGTGCTATTACGCACACAGTACAGAAGAGCGATACTACGATAACGATAATATTATCGTAAGCGTATCTGCATTTGTCTACATACCAGGCTGTATAGCTTCAATAAACGCTACAGAAATAGATTTGTTCAATTTAATATTACTCTTTTTCCCTTTCGCTCATTAAATTATGAGGCGTGTGTGCGTTTTGCCATCAAGATAATGCTATCAGCATGTTTCCTGTCGTTAAAAATAACATAAACCGGAAAGAAAATGGATGGAGTCAGATAGGTCATCCCGTATTATAAGGGTGTCATAACATCAAGATAATAATAAAGAAATACGCCCTAAAAGCTTCGGGACAATGTTTTTGCGAAGGTGCTCATGAAAAGTTAAGATACTCACAAAGTTGCGGAGTAAGAAATTTTTGATACTCATACGTTATTTAGTCGTGATCTCACACCTCAGGATGCCAAAGACCAGGCAAAGTGGAGAAGACTGAGCTGGAGAGCGGACCTTGGCGCTAGGCCAGGAAAACGCTAGGTTGAAGAAAATACGTTATTTAGTCGTGATAAGAAATACACTTTAGGAACATTTTATTACTCTTTAGGTAATATTCACATTGACACTTTATTTTAAAGTGAGGCTGACGATGACGTGCAAGAAAGAGTATTGTATTGCACTTTTTGTATTGTTAGGTACCTAATTGTAATGTAGGGTTCTAGTTTTAACTGAACTTTAATTTGATGAAGTACACGTTTAAATACTAAAACCAATATAAGAAATGTTTTTTTCCATGGCAATTTATTTGCAAAGTGTCAATGTGAATTTTATCTACTTGTAATCACAACTACATAACGTATGAGGGTACAAACTCCCTCGTATCTTAGACCAAGCACGCTTATAAAAGTCGAGCGATGTTTTAAGAAAGTTTAAGACCCAATTACGAAATGGTGTGACAAAGGGTCATCTTTACAACGGCGATATCTTTGTTATCGCCTGTCGGCTGATACTTTTATTATTCGAGCCGCTAGCTTCGTGGAATAAAGACATAATATGATACTATACTGTCTAGTGTCTACTTGAACACGCGGTTGATTATGCGATCAACGCATTAAACGCATGCGATCGACATAATGTACGAAAAATTATATCTAAAATCAAATAAACTTATATGTATGTATTGTTTTGCGCACTGATTATTGATTTTTAAGCAGACTATCGTCGATCTTTTTGCTGAAATTTGAACTTAGAACAAATTAAGTCTTATAGCTCAGTTTTGGTTGGGCCTTTACCTGACTTATCAAGTTCTTCACACCATCTACCGATATACTCCATATAACCTCAACATTTTTTTTTATGAAAATACTTGCTTTGGGGCTAATATATTTAAACTTTTTTGAAAACAGCTGCGTGTAGTTTTTGAAACTATGCTATAAAAATTTATAATGTCACAAATTAGTTATCTATTTACAGTAGTTATACATATTTCCTTTATGATGTGTTTGTATTGTTGAAAAGAAAGAGTTTTAGTTTTAAATACCAAATGGTTGTCAGCTATGCTTGTTTACGTCGATGTTGACACACATTTACAGGGCTTAACCCTACTTTACTAGCTTACATGGCTTCTGCTCAGAACGATATTATAACTCAATTGACATGTCGACAGAATAATCCCTCATTAACAAGCATTTCCCTCTATAATACAGAGAGGAAATGTCGTAAGCATCATTCGTACATTGTACTGTACATTCATGTTGTATTGTTCATTCAGCTGGGTAATCAATTTTTATTCTTAGTCTTAGTTTCTAATATGTATATATTTATTTGTGTAAATAAATGTATTTTCACCTTTTTTATACCACGTCGGTGGCAAACAGGTATACGGTCCGCCTGATGGAAAACGGTCACTGTTTAATTCGATATTATTAATTGCATAAATATAAAGCAACCTGCCATTTTTTTTCGACGCACTAACTGATAAAGGCTCTTGTTTCATTGCCATTGTTCAGAAACAGGATTTTTTCTTTGTTTCATTCAGCAGGTAAACAATATCTATATAAACTATAATATTGTACTAAGTAACGATTATACAATTATTTAGGTATAAAGGAAGAAGTCAGTACCTATTAAGCATGTAAACTATTAAATAAGTACTCAGTTTACTAGTCCCCTAAACAAATTCCAACAGACCTGTGTACCTAACTTTAACAGATAAATGAACATCAACACAGATATTTAACAGATAATCTCATAATATTGACACGGGAAAGTAAACAAAAAAGTGAAACCATAAACAAATGAGCATTTAAAATTTAATTAGTCTAATGCAGGTACGATCCACGGGAAGAGGTAGTATGAGGGGCGCGCTATGTTTGGTTTGTCATAGGGGAAAGGTTGAATGTAGTGTATCGAAATGTAAACTATTTATAGCTAGTTGAGGAGCAGTAGTAAGTACATTTACAGTAGTAGTAGTAGTAGTATTAGTACATTTTAATATTTCTTGTAATGTCTATACTTATATACCGCCCTAATATATTTGTAGACCTAAATCTACTTGAATTTAAAATACCGGAATGACATACTTTACAAGAAAACGTGACTCAAGTACTTATTAAGACCCATTTATTGTTACAATGCAATAAAATGTTTGAATACCTCTGAAATGTTAAATTGTAACCAAATCAGGCTAAGTACGTTTTTACATTATCCGATCCGATTTTGGAAGTAGGGCCGCAATCCCATACGTTATAGGCGCCATCTTGGATTTTTTCCATTGAAATTCTTCCGACATCCGATATCGGATCGGGATAACATTTCAGAGGTATTCAAACAATTCGTCTTTGTTATAAAAATAATAGTACATTGTGCAACAAGGGGAGGAAGTTGAATATTACTAACGAGAGTAAGTTAAATCGCGACGGCTTGCCGGAGCGATTTAAAGACTCGAGTTAGTAATATTCATACTCCCCAGTTACACACAATGGTTTTCATCACACTCAATGTAAAAAATATGTAAATAGATGTAAAAAAGTTAAGTACGGCACAAGAAATTTCATTATTCCCTTGGGAGAACGATTTTTCTATAACTCACGCCCCGCCTGCGTGAAATAACACATTTAAAGTGCGGGTGTGATGAAAAATATTTAACTTGCTTAAAAGATATTGCTGATTGACTAACACATATTCATGTCGTCGATTAATAGCAAAGTAACATTTTCAATCTTATTATTTTTTTTTTTTATGGGATAGGAGGCAAACGAGCAGACAGGTCGCCTGATGGTAAGCGATCACCGCCGCCCATGGACACCCGAAACACCAGAGGTGTTGGAGGTGCATTACTATGCATTCCCGCAAAATATGGCCTGACTCCATTCGTGTTTGTACTTTGGTACTCGCATGAGTACGGTCCGATCCAAATGATAGTTTTCCTAGCTGTCAAACTCGCTCCTCACTCGTCCTTTACATCCAATGTAACGGGAGTGTCCAGTGACATACGACTTTACAGTGCAAGTCACGTGCACTAATGAATCCACTCACCTTTAACACGCGGTCCTCTGTAAATAACTTAATCAATTTGTTTGCCTCACGCTTCGCTTTAAACGAGACTTCAAACGGTACAAGGGGCCATGGACTTTAAAATCGAGTTACTTCGCCCAATATTTATACAGGTCGACAGTTAAATAGAATTTGTTAAAATATCGAATCTGGATAAAGGTTACAGGGGAGAGTAGGCGTAATTTCGTTAAGCATGATATGCAAATATACCGAAAAAGTACGGTATATATCTTTTTTTAGTTTTTAAGTATACAATTTAGGATTTAAGGCTAGATGCAAAGTTATAAGCAAATTATACGTCATTATACTAGTAGATATACAAACATTCGTTACTCTCAATTCCTAGACTCTTAGCCAGGTTATTGTTATTAAAATAATGTTAAAACACTAGGACCGAATACTTATGTATACTTGATACACTCTATTCTAAAAAAAATCGCATAATATTTTATCACTGACTATGCTTTTAATTTGCATGTTCAACTATATTTCCAATAACCCTAAAAAAATGTCTTATTTTCTTCATTGAGAAGTTCTTTTGCTTACCTTACGATTGCATCATTATGATAATTTATTTTCGTCAGAATTAAATAAAGGTCTCTGCCATCTGTGCAATCACAGACCACGTCCACACGACACAACTTCATATTATGCATAGTACAACTGACGTCAAAAACAGCACTCAATTATAGAGCAAAACTAAAGCAACGTTCACTGCCAACTCCAACTACAGGGAACAGTTTCATTAGCAGCAATGCATTACCATGAACCCATTTATTCAGAGTAACATAGGGTGTTGCAAATTTGCTGAAGAAAAAGTAGTTCATTAGTTAGGTGACTTGCAGGCTACACACGGAACACGTTACCTTAATGGACGTTACACAGCTAACCGACGAGAGTCGCTGTTTAAGAATATAATGTGTGGAGGGTGCCAGACCAGATACACGGTTGAGATTGAAGATCACATGTCAACTTGGCGGAATTGTTAGTGAACTTTTTTCTTGCAAAGGACATTTATTGGTATTCTAATTAGGAAGTGTTTTGACATTTGTAATTGTAATAGACATATTTTTCAAAAAATATCAGGAAGTTCAGGGGTCGGTTGCACGTTGCACCTGACTGACCTGACATAGCCAAAAAGATGCTTTTAGAAAAGAGCAAACATAGGGTGTTAAATAATGTACTTATCTTATAAGATACAGATACATTGTGAAGGAAATGGTTGAACTGTGTAAGATGTACTTGTATAATTACGAGTTGTATGACTTGTCCTCGGGGTTATGTCATCAGAAACTTTGTATCTCGCAGCAGATACGAGTTATTTTGTTGCTGATTGTAATCTGATTGAAGTTGTGAATTTGGACCATTCAGTTACAATTGTAATATTGAAAATAACGCGAAACTCACTTTTGGTTGTCATTGGTTCAATAAACGAGTTTTTATATTGTGTTGTGTATTTACAATGTATACATGTCCGAAAATGTTAAGAAAATGGCTATGGCTATGATGATTGCCAAAATGGTTGTAGTTGTTATTAAATAATTATTTCGTCACTACTTCGAAAAACTTGTATATTCTTCTGGCATGTATGGAATACCTTTACCTATAGAGTTACTGCGTTTTAACTTTGAGTAACAGTGTGAGATACGAGATTTTTTCAAGGTGGTAATGATATTTACTTATAAACCCGTTGTCAATTTTCGTAGCAAAATGTAAAAAAAAACGTGGGTTCAAGCCTCAGTTGCTCTTTATGGAGCAAAAAGTGCTTTTAGAAAAAAAATACAAAAAGAGGGTATTTAAATTATGTAATCTTTAAAAATGTTGTAATCTTTAAAAAGACGTTGTCATTTGGAGGGTTCTAATTTGCTTAAACGCATTCATCATTGTTATGAAACGGTATTTTAATTAAAATAGGAGCATGCAGCCAGTTGTGCGTTGTTAGGATCAGATTTCCATGGACTTTGATATTGAGTGAAACATCAATTAGAATATATTAGTCCAATCAAATCAATGTACATAAGTATGGAATTTCTCATGAAAAATGATCCACGTTTTGGTAGGTACTTCTTTACATAAATTAATAATACATATTTAGTTAATTCGCCATCGTCTCCATGGTAAGTGAACCCTCTTGTTTTTGCCCATGACAAGTCGCTTTCTTGCAAAATTGCAGATTCGTTTTCAACATGATCGTAAAATTCCTGTAATCTATTACATCTATTCACACTTAAATGTATTCATTCGAAAATATTCAATATGTCTACCACAGACTGTTATTATTTGTAGTATAGTCGGTACATTAACCCGTATAACCCCAGTGTGTCTGCCTCGCCCCGAGCTTGTTTTTGGTCATAACAGCGATAATGTGCACCCTCCAATACTATTCCACTTTAATCACCAAGTCGTTAATAACTCATTTCCGAACCGTTAACTACGGGTCTACCTGTATTTACTGAACAATTTATTAATTACATGTAGATATGTATTAATTGGAAACCGCACGTACGAGATATTCAATTACTATTAGTAATGGTTATTTCCAATGGCTTTTAGGCGGCCACCACATCAATCATTTTACTCATCTACTTTATGTCAAATACAAAATTTGATACCGATGATAGATGGCCGTTTTCACGTCGTTGAGCTGGAGAACCCTTGAATCTTTACTGGAATCCATAACAAAAAATAACTATTAAAGATGGCAGAATGTCAGTGCCAATATCAATGTAGTTAATACCGGCAATAATACTACTGTAATATTAAACTTTTCTACTGCAATGACTATTAAATATAGATACAGTATAATTAGTATTTGTTGTTGGTGAATTAAAGGTTTCCTGTTATAAAATTGGTACCTACTACATGTTTCACTAAGAAAATGAAAATTTACTGTTTCTAGAAAAATCCATTTTACTAGCAAGAAATATTGGTAACATTTGTGGAATTTGATTATGATCTTGTATAGTGAATTAGACGACTCTAGAGTTTAATGTCTCGAAAATCATTGCTCAAAGTAAACGCAATTCAGAAAGTCTGCGGGACCGCATTACCATATAAATCAGCGTTCATAAGTCGCGGAGTTTGCTTTACGAGGGAAAAATAAAATGAACAAACTGCTCCCGTCCCCGACGGCTAGCGGGAAAACGAACAGACAGACATTTCTAACGGCGGGAATACTTAGTTATGTTAAACCGACGGTCCCTGATTCCATTTATAGCTAAAATACATTTGTCTACCTACCTTTGGTGCAAATGGAAAATTGGATTTCCACATTAATGCTTCACAGAGGTAGGTGTATGGAGCAGAAGGCGTTTGTTAGCTAATTTCTATTTATGGCTCTCTGGGCTTATAATTGAAGTTAGTGAACATACTTATGTAGGTATTTTTTATACCTAGTCATAAAAAATTGTGACTACCTTTTGAGGTAAAATTATAAGAGTCTGGGAAAGAGACGAAATACAGAATGTGTTGCATACCGCACATTTTACGATTGTTTTATTTCGGTACCGACTCAATGATACATTTTCAAACTCAAACAACCATTAAGTTGGTTCTACCTAGACCATTGAAATGCTATTTTCCAAGACTTCGGTGCTTTATAATTTGTTAGATAGGTCTGCTGCACAGTGAGTCTGGTAAACGGACAAAACGGTCAATTACATAGCAGAGCCGCTTGGGCCCGCCGCACGACCGAACCGCTTCCCAGAAAAATGAACCTCTCATGAAATTTAATGTGGAAATGTCTTGAAACGACGCCAAGCCCGCAACTGAATTATTTATGATTCGTTATTTTAATGGTGTCCCCGTTCTTTCATTACACCCCTAAGAGTGTTTCTTAATTTCGATCGCTTAAATCGGGCGTTACTGATCGTTAGGTCTGTATTGGATTGTGCTCGTATACGTTTTTATTTTCGTGCGACGTGTTTTGTGTTTCAATCAGGTGCTCGAGAAACGACGGAAATAACAATGGAGGCACGTCAGTCTCAGGTGCGCTGTCCTTTTGGTACAACGTAGGGTTTATAATGTAGTCACGCGGGGATTTGCACGGATAACTCCAAATTTATGGAGGTAACGAATAATATGAAACAAATTCGGGGAATGTTTTCTCGATATTCGTGATATTGAAAAAAAATATTTTTATCTCTTGCTACTTGAAATTACAAATAATGTCAATCTTATTTGTATGTAACTGTAACAAGAGTAAAAGTAAGTTATTTCTAATTTTAAATAGGTACCAATTATTTAGAAGTACGGTCACTTGTTGATCCACTTCTAGGTCATTTTATACTAGACCTCTCATACTTTAGCATAGTTAAGCTATGAAGTGGCTAGTACAACATGAGCTAGAAGTGGATCAACAATTAAAGTCCGTGACTGTACCTAACACACATAAGTCGAGATAAAATAAAATATATATATACGAGTACACTTTCTTTAATTTTAATTTTAATTAGGTTGTATTGAGATGTGATTATTCTTTAGTAGGTTATATTATGTTGTTAAATAACTTACCTATACGCATGTTTTGAATTCCAAACTCATAATTTCATATTCAATACTAGGCAGGCACTATTTCATACTTCAATCGGCCTACGTAAACATGTCGCGTTGCTGTCATGTCTGGCTTAACAAGCTCCTGTATAAAGCGATAATCCTAAAATACATACGCCAATTGTACCTGACCTACGCAATTGACTCCATGTATTATCGCTCGTGGCGTAAATCAATCGCCTACGCATGTCCCATCACTAGCGCACTATTATAAACATGTCACATTCCGATCGAAAACGACACAAGTCTACTTGCGCCTTAGTTTTACTTTACCTCGTAAATTCTAGTTCATAGAGTCCAAATTCACATTGGTTATTTTACAGGCTTCAAGCATTTTTGATGTAAGTTCGGGGCTTGTCGATGCCTGATTTTCAGACCGGCTCGCACCACTGTGCGGGCGTCAAGAGTAATAAAATAAAACAAATAGACAGCTTGGAGCTCGTGATAGATATCGAGATTTACCGGGAGTCCTAGTAAACTTGTCATTCGAATAGCGTCTATTTTAGATGGTGTGGATTTGCGATTGGAAAACAACGAGATATTGATAAAGTACGGCGCATTTTGTGGTCGCACTATAACTTGTGTCGAAAATTTACGAAATTTGCAATGTACATTTCATAATCTGTTAGATATGTTGGTATCGTTACTGATTCAAATTATATTAATTTACCGATTTTGCTTTCTGCGTGTACTTACTTGCTCAATTTAATTATGGATCCACGCAAGATAGCTCAAGCTATACAAACCATTGCGCACGAATGATTTAAATTAAAGCAAACATACGCTATCTCAACAAAATGTGCAACAATGTCAGTTAATTAAATTATCATTCAAACGCCTCGTAGAGAACGTTTCGTTGGCAGAAATTCCCCTAATTCGGAAAGCAGGGGAGATGATACCTTACTTACCTAATAAATTCTGTTAGGTTTATGGAAATACACAAGTCAACGCGGCAACAGTAGGACGAAAATCAGTTATGTACTTTTTAATGACCAAACTCAAATTTGACACCTATCCAAAGCTAAACTCTATTTTCTTGTCAGCGAGGTAGCTTTTCGTATCATACGGCGGGAAAAGATAAGTGTTTCCGAAAGTAAAGAACGAAAATGTTATGTAAACAGAATATCTCCTGGCCCGGGGGTCGTTCTACTGAATAAATAACGTTGTAGCAAAGGCAAACTCAAACAAAAGTAAATTTATTCACCAAATACGACGATTAATACACGATCTCTGGACAGATTTATATTCGCCCGGGGCTAGTGAGACTGGGAACAGACGAGCTGGGGACTAGACAACGGTGATGTTTCGCTTCACGTGATTTCAGAAATATTGCTGCATGGCTATAGTTTATTAAAGTCTTTGAGTCAGTTTTCAGTATCTCCCTGTGGAGTAGGTACTTACGGTTGTGTTGTACAGTCACTGACTTTGCTTATTGTCATCCTAATTAGCTTGAATCGTAAATTAGATGGCTCTTCAATTATAGAAGGTACGTATGATTAACATCATCATTGCCCACGACATCGTAGCAGATGATTGTTGCAGTGATTTTATTGTGTGGTGCGCGTACATCGTCTTTGGTAGCTTAACATAAGTAGTTAGAAATACAGGTACTTTAAATAACGAATTCAAGAATTTTCGATATGAAACCCATTAAATATTAAACATATGATAGTGCTCAAAATGAAACGCAATCAATTTAATTCATTACAAGAATCACAACTAGTGGGCTCTTCTATTTTGGGGCTTTTTTATAATGTTGTTCATGTACGTGAGATTCATCGAGATTTCCGGATGTCGTCCACCCAACGAGCTAACGGACGCCAAGCGCTTCTTACATCTGTGAGCGGCCACCATTCTGTTAACATTTTAGTCCATCTGCCATCACTCTGCCTAGCAACATGTCCCGCCCAACTCCATTTTAGTTTGGTAATGACGAAACCCACGTCTAGCACCTTGGTGCGACGACGGATCTCGGCATTCCTCACCCGATCTTGAATCTTGATACCGAGCATGGCGCGCTCCATCGAGATTTATCAGGTATTTGTTACAATCAGTGCCACTCTCCTTCACGCACGTTGCCAATATGGTATTGAGCATTGCGTCAGTGTAAGGTCTGAGTGCACGCTCAATATTGCGCGTGCAGCGGGGCGGGGCGTGCGGCGTGCATGTCAAACAATTGAAGCTCATACAAGTGTCCTGAGTTGACGCTGCGTAGATTGTAAATATTGTAATTGTATGCACGCTTGCCGGCCCCGCTGCGCGCACCGCCGCCGAACACTCCGCGCCACTTCCCTGTATTGAGTTTCGTTTAGCTAACACTCCTTTACAAATACATTACTTATAAAAAAAAATACATATATTAGACTTATATTGACCGGGATATAGACCGTGAACGCAGAAAGCGCTGAAAGTGAACGCAGCCGACGCGCGCGAAGGAGGGTAGATCGCGCGCTGTCTATGAAACTTTAACATCCACCCGCCTTCGTCAGTTTTCCGTGATCATGATGCATGCAACTGCGTCGAAATATCGGGAGCTCGACAAAAATCAAAAAGGTAATCACGGTCTATATCCCGGTCAATATAAGTCTAATGAAAATAACCGTGAATCATTCAAAACTCTTAAAATATATATATATTTTTTTATTCTTTAGCATATAAACAAATGGGCAAAGATGGCGGGACGACCTTGACGACTTTCTAAACAACTGGCCGGAAGTAACGGAGAATCGGGAATTATGGAGAGCCAGAGGAGAGGCCTTTGCCCAGCAGTGGGACACTCCAATAGGCTAAGAAAAAAAAAAGCATATAAACTGTTTACAGTAGCAGGGTAGATGTCTCTGTTTATTCCTGTGATATGAAGGAATAATTAATGTTGTGGCCATGACCGGACAAAAGTCAAATAATCACGTGCTTTCCGGTGACACTGGAGTGATTCATGTGCGGTTTAATAATGGGACTGCGGGCGGAAGCATTATTACATTGTTTATTATATTATCTTATCAGCTGTCACAGTGATTATCACAACGAATGTTACATTTTAATGTGGTACATTTATTTTATGAAAATAAGCGTGCCTTTACTGTGCAGTCATACGTATTGACACCTGGTTAGTAGGAAATAAGATAGTTGTTTTAATTAATATAAGGTAAAAAGATTCGAATACTCTTAGAGGCAAAAGATACGAGTAGGTATTTAACGTAAAAGTTTACAACTCGCGTCACAGTTTAGTAAAAAGAGAAAATTCAACTTAAACATGTTTGAGATATTGCACGCTCAAAAATGTTTAAGGTGCATTTTCTCTTTTATATGTATAGACATGTATCCCTAGATCCCTACTCCTAGACCATGCATGTTGCAGTTTAACTTGTTTTGCTTTTTGACGAAGTTTATAGCTAATAACGAGTTTATGTTCACCCGATGAAGCCTGCGTTGCAGATTTAAGAATATGGTCCCTGAATAAATAATTTTTCCCCTCACTCGCTCGGAAACACGTGTTTTGTCCTTTAATACCAGCGGGTAAAAACGCATTTTATCCACTAGTGGGTAAAGTAATTTGACCTTGAATAAAGCCAAATTAATTGCTTTAAAATTGATAAAAGTAGGTGAATCTAGTAATACAGATGATTTACCACCTGTGGAACTACTGGAAGCAGTGATGTTGCAGACCGCGTCCGCAAAGCTTCCTATCGACGGCTCGAAGTGGAGAGAATGTGCTGGAGCTCGTGCGACTCACTCTTTCGTCCCGGGCCTGTACCTTGAGCTTCGATGTCGTCCTCAGCAATCAACCGTACCGATTATGATTTTGGAATACACTAACTAAAAAACGAATCAAATCAAATGGTTTATATTTACAAAAATCAACGACTCTAATTTTAACGCGGTTATAAAAATACTCCTAAGCTAATCCTAACGAAACGCTCGGTACGGACGATACGTCGCGATGCTGTCGTTTTCTGCTGCTGCCGCTACCCGTCGTGGAGGGTGGCTGGCTGCTGGCTGTAGGCTGCTAGCTGCTGGCTGTAGGCTGCTGGCTGTAGGCTGCTTGTAGTAGGCTGCTGGCTGCTGGTTTTCCTTGGAGGCTGCTGGTTCTTCTTGTTCCGGTCGAATTCGAATATCCCATACCGAGCGATCGTTCCTTTTATACCCCTTTTCAGAATGCGCCTACGCTTCACGGAAAGAAACATTTCAATTTATTCGCCCAATCACGACTCGGCTGAGCGCGAGGCTCCGTGCGATAGAGAGGTAAATAATTGCGCCCGATAGGCGACGGATGGCGCGTCGTGATTGGTCGAACGCGTTACGGCGCTCGATTACGTGAATTTAACGCTATCATTTTTCGCTCAAATCCTAATTACTTATAAACTAATTAGGCTATCGCTTCGAAATTACGTAACAATGCACCTGACACTAGGGTCATTCACCTCGAGTGGAATGCACCTGCGTTTGTTTACGTTTTTACACAATAGAAGAGGTGATTAGCCGTCCGGGCCATACAATAGACTGGTTTCTCAGCTTGCCTTGAGCTCCATTGTTATCGATAACGGCATATTACTATGGAAATGTAGGTTATCGTGTTACGTAAGTTCCCAGCTACGTTTTAAAACTATTTACATCTTCATATGTCTTATAGTTATCGAGTTATTGGCTTGGATTCGAGTAATCCTAAGGCAATTTTCGGGTGAAAGGAAAATGATTTCGGAACTTTAAGGAAATATTTTTAGCCAGTCAGAGGAGAGTTCGGTTTTCTCGCTCTAAGCCTCTCACGTTAGTGCTTATTGGCTATTAATCGTAGTCCAATGGACAGTCTGAGTTTAGATTGAACTTTGGACTCGGTTTCCGCGACTTGGGAAGGAAGGAATATGGGAATTGCCTGCTATCGAATACATCACATATGAGTCTTATTATCATACTTAATAATCGGAATTGACAAAATTAACTTAACTAACGCAGTTCTACCCGTTTCCTACCTACGAAATAATCTTTATTGCGAATACAGTCTTAATCGAATTCTTATGCTATTTTACATATATTTCGACGCGTCGCTAACATTTTGTCCCCGCAGTCGAAGACTCCTGGTGCATGGGTTGCGACGCGATGACCGCCAGCCTGCAGCTGGGCCTGCGTAGCGTCCCGTGTCTCGTTCTGATGTCAGCGGAGCGGACCCGTCCATCGGGTCCCGGGTAGGTAGTCTCGACGACGCCTCGGGGCCACACGCTGCGTGGACCATTGGGTTCAGCGACGATGACCACATCGCCTGGTTGAAGTTGCCGCCCTCCGTCGTGGGACGACTTCCTCGGTGCCAGTAGAGGAAAGTACTCTTTGGTCCAGCGCCGCCAAAAGTGGTCGGCAAGCGCTTGGGCCATCTTCCATTGCTTCTTCTCGTTCTCGTCGTAAACGCCAATCATCGGTAGGTTAGCGTTATGAAGAAGTAGAAAGTGTGCTGGAGTCAAACTTTCTTCGGAGTCTGGATCGACGTTGACATGTGTAAGTGGTCGTCGGTTGACGATATTCTCTATCTCGGCGAGTAGAGTTTCGAAAACTTCGGGTTTCGGTGCTCGTTCGTTGAAGGTGTAGGACATCGCTATCTTAACTGTCCTTATCATTCGCTCCCACGCGCCCCCGGCCGAAGGATTGCCAGGTGGGATGAATTTCCATTCCATTCGGTTCTGAGTGGCGTAAGTTTGCAGTACAGGCAGCCATTGCCGGTACGCCTCACGTAGTTCCGTCGCCGCCGCCCTGAAGCACGTCGCGTTATCGCTGTACATCGTCCTGGGCCATCCTCTTCTCGCGGCGAATCTTCGTAGTGATAGTAGCGCGCTGTCGGTTGAAAGACTGTGCACGCTTTCAAGGTGAATAGCGCGCGTCACTAGGCACGTGTATAGACACACCCAGCGTTTTTCTCTGCGCCGTCCGATCGTGACGAACATCGGTCCCATGTAGTCTTGTGCGGTGTGAGTGAAGGGACGTTGATACGCCTGTAGTCGCTCGGGCGGGAGATCGCCTAAGGGCTGCGCTCTCGGTGTTGCTCGTCGTAGTGTGCATAGCGCGCAGTTTCGAGCTACAGACTTCACGGTCGGCCGCAGATGTAGTATCCAATATTCTTGTCGCAGTTCGTTGATTACTGCTTCGTTGTGAATGTGCGCTGATCGTCGGTGAGCTCGCAGGATGAGTAGACGGGTGAACGGCTCGCGGCCATCCAGTATTATCGGTTGTAGCGCGGTGTACAATACTGGAGCGCTGCCCAGCCTCGTCTTCATGCGTAACACGCCGTCATCGCCTAGCTCGGGTGCCAGGTCGTATAATCGCGATTTGCGATCGATGAGCCTATTCTGGCTTAAGGCTCGAAGCTCTTCGGGAAAGCTTCGTCGTTGACTGTATTGCAACCACATGTGTTCTGCCTTTCTCAAATGTCTGACTTGTAGCTGCAAGGCTTTATTCTTCGTTCTCATTTTCTCGATGAATAGCAAGACGTTCGCTGTCGCGTTCAACAGTCTGTCGTAACTGCTAAACCGTCTCACGTCTGGCAGTACGCTCGAAGGGTCTGGCTTCGCTGAGATGATCGCCAGTGACGTCTCGGTTGACGGCCTCGCCTTCCTCTCAGGCAGGTCGTCTGTTCGATTCGATGTGTGACTAGGCCATGATGTCTCGGGTCCATAGAGAAAGCGCGGTCCCTCGTACCACTCGTCCTCGATGCGCACGCTCTGCGCTGGTTGACATCTCGTCGCTCGATCTGCGGGGTTCTGAGCGGTTGGTACATACCTCCACGCGTCTCTATCTGTTTTCTCGGCGATCTCCGCAAGTCGGTGTGACACGTACGGACGATAGTTCCGCGCGTCATCGCGAACCCATCCGAGAACAACCATGGAATCTGTCCAATACGTCACCTTTGTCACAGGATAACGCTGCTCGCGTAAAATTGTCTCCGCCAGCCGCACGCCGACGACTGCTGCGGTTAATTCGAGCCTGGGAACTGTCATTACCTTTAGCGGGCAAACTCGGCTTTTCGCTATAGCTAAGCTCACTTGCGTTTCCTCCTCGTCGTTCGATACTCGCCAATAGGCCGCCGCGCTGTAGGCCTCGGTCGATGCATCACTGAAAATATGCAGTTCTCTTCTAACTGCACCGGTGGGCGTGGCGTATCGTCGGGGTATTCGCAGCGCGGACACGTCGCTCAGTGCCCTCAGCCACCGGAAAAAGTCCTCCGCTTCCTCCGCCGGCAGCCGCTCGTCCCAGTCCGTGCCCTTTGTCCACACACGTTGGAATATGATCTTAGCGCTTATCATATACTGCGCTATGAGGCCTAATGGGTCGTAAACTGACATTACGGCACTCAAAAGTTCCCTTTTAGTGGGCGATCGCTCGTACCTTTTCACGTCGTCTGGCACTCGTAGCATTTTCGTGTTGTACCCCAGCGTATCCGTCTCTGGGTCCCACGTCATTCCGAGGACGGTCTGTTGCTTTTCTCCGAGATGAGAAGGTCCCGTCGCTCGCTCCTCCGGATCGATGTTTCGCATTAACAACTCGCTGTTGCTAGCGTAGCTGCGCAGCCGAAAGCTAGCCTCCGCGTGTGCTAGTCTCACCTGTGTCGCTGTTGATATGAGTTCCCGTTCTGTCTCATATGATGCCACATAATCGTCCATGTAGTGATTATTATGGATATCGTAGACCGCGTCCGGATAGCGATCCTTGTTGTCCGTCGCATTCCTATTCCGCACCGAGTGTGCGAGAAAAGGAGAAGAGATGTTACCGAAACATACCCGGTTTAGCTGGTACGTCCACGGTGTCACGTCACGCCGCGATCCCCTCCAGATGAAGAGCTGACTATGCCGATCCTCTCTTCGCAGCTGTATTTGAAGGAACATTTCCTGTATGTCCGCGGTGACGGCGAATTCCCACTCACGGAATCGAAGTAGTATCCCCAGCAGGCTCTGTAGTAAATCCGGTCCCGCGAGGATGAAATCGTTCAATGCACATCCCTGACTTTTCGCGGCGCAATCGAATACAGCGCGATACTTTCCTTTATTTAAATTGTAGACGCTGAAATGGGGCAGAAACCACATCCGATCTGACTGCGGTGGTTCCATGATGCGCTCTGCGTACCCCTTTTCCAGAAGCTTGTGTATCTGTGCTTGATACTCGTTGGCGAAGTCAGGATCTCTCGACATGCGGGCTTCTAGATTGCGTAATCTCGCCTTCGCCATGTTGAAACTCGGTGGCAGCTTTATGTCGTCGGCAGCCCATAGTTGGCCGACTTCGTATCTCTGTCCTACCTTTTTTACTGTTCGTTCGAATGTATCGATCGCTCGCTGGTCGTCGGGTCGAATGTTGTCCTTTGCCGTTATGCCAAGCGCCTCGACTGCCCAGTGTTTCTTGACCTGCTCCACGAGATCACTGTCGTCACTGTGGCAGTGCATCACGACCTGCTCGTTATTTGGTACATACCTCGGCATTCGCCCGAAGAAAACCCATCCTAACGAGGTTTTAACTGCGCACGGCTCGTCCTCGCCGCCCTGCCTCACCTCCGTCGGGTTTATAAGATGACTGAAGTCTCCGCCTATTAACATCTGCGGCACGCCCATGCCCGTGTAGCACTCGTCGCCCAAGTCCGCCAGATGTTCGTATTCCAATAGACGCTTCTTATTTAATGACTGCGAGCGTATCCCTAGTCCGTCTACCGTTTTTAGGGATATATCGTATGTCAAGCCGCCACGAGCGGGGCTTACTTTAGCCTTGACCGTCTGTGTCACTGAGCTAAGTTTCAACCGCTGAATACCTCTTATGCATAGCGGCTCGTCTTGACCGACCGCGCCGATCTCGTCCGCGACGTCCTGGTCGATCATTGACAAGGTGGATCCATCGTCAAGGAAAGCGAAGATATGCGCCGTTCCCTTTGGACCTGATACGGTTACGGGTAGTACCTTTAGCAGCACGCTGTAGTCCGGTGTTGACGACACGTACACGCGGGCGTCGTTCTCGTCGTCCGCAGCTCGCGGCTCCGTCGTGTCCGCTGGCTCGGCCGATGACGTCACTGCTGACGATGTAGGTACTGACCTGATTTCTTGTGTTAGCACCATAGCCGTATCCTCACGCACTTCCTGCGGCGAGTCCGCATGAAGCAGTCGATGGTGTACGTGAGGACAGCCTGCAACGCCGCACGCTTTGGCCTTGCATTGTGTTTTCATATGCTTCGCGTCGATACAGCGATAGCATATACGATTTAATTTCGCCCACTCCCATCTAGCGCCCACGGATTGGGCGGCTAACTTGCGGCAGTCCGGCGTCGGGTGACCGCCACCGCAGAACAGGCACGTCGTCGAACGGGATGTTGTGGCTTGACGTGTCGCGTACGTCACTTTCTGCACCTCGTGTTGACGTCCTGTGGGAGCTCTCGGCGGGTTGTGCGTTGCGGATATTTTCACGCGAGCGCCGGCTGCGCGCGCGTGCGGCACTGATAACGGCGCCTGCGCTCGCCTCGGGGCGGCGCGGGCGTGACAGAAGGACATCTCCTGTTCGCTCTCCTCCATGAGGAAATCCGCCAACTGCAGAATCTCCGGGTCCTTGCTGTCTCGATGTTTCTTCGCGTAGTCGCACCATCTGCTTCGAAGATGCGGCGACAACCTGTCCGTAACCTCTCTGATGAGCATGGGGTTATCGGCATAGTGCCTTCGATCGATATCCATAACTGTAGATACCACGTTCATTATTTTTATCGCGAAAGCGTTGAGGTCGTTCGCGGTAGGCCCCAACTGCGGCAACTTTCGCAGGTCGTCAATCGCCTTGTCTAACAATACCTCGCTGCGTCCAAACTGCTTTTTCAGTATTCTCACGATCATATCGGGTCTGGTGGCTGTCGATAACACGTGAGACACACACGTCTTTGCGTCCCCGCGTAAAGCCATCCTGAGCCGCGCCACGTTCTCGTAGTCAGTAAACTTATACCGCTTCGATGTCTCTGCGTAGGTATTGTAGAAACTTCTCCACTCGCTGACGTCTCCGTAGAAATGCGGCAGCTCGAATATATCCTTCGGGGCTGGACGGGCCGCCATCTGCATCCTCTCGAACAGGTGCAGCATGGACTCTGCTACAGTACCTTCGGTGGCGCGCGTGTGCGCCGTGTGCGGAGTACGCGCGTCCAGCTGTGGCGACGTCGATCGCTCGCGACGCGCCGGCGGCGTCGTCGATCGCCTGCGTCGCTCCGGTGGCGATATCGATCGCCTACGCGACTCCGACGGTGGCGATATCGATCGCCGATATACCTGGCGGTCCGGTGAGAGGCCTCGAATATGCCGCTCCGCCTGCGCAGGTCGTCTCGGAGTCTCGTATTTGGGTAGAGGTTCGTCGGTTAACCTCTTACAAATGGGTTTTGACGTCGCGTCTCGCGAGTTCTCTAGCCATTCGTCTAATCGATCTTGATTCGAATTCCGCACGCTACCAGCAGATTCGTGCTCGTCTGCGCTATCCGCATTAGCGCGGATCTGCAGTTTTCTGGCGTCTAGCCGTTTACGTACCATGTCCGCTTCTAGCTGCAACTCCCTCCGGGATATCTCCGCTAGCCGTTCGCTGGCCTCGAGCTCCGCCTGAGACAGCTGCGCTTCTATCACAGTGCGACTGCTCGCATGTGATCTGACGGACTGAGCTCTAATAATTGGTTTATTTACCTCCTTGGTAGTTTCCTGCAGCGACTTTCGTTTCTCGGTAGTTCTGTCTATGACGGCAGCCTTGGGATGTCTGGCTGGGATCGGCGTGGGTCTGGAACGACGCCGTAACCGCTTGGCTAAATCCCTTCGCCATAGCAATGTCGTGTCGTAGGACGGTGACCTCGGTGTCTCTACGGTTAATCCATACCTGAGTGTGCTGTTAGCTGTCGCCGCGCCCATCGGTTGCGCGCCGGCGACGCTAAGCCCTTCCGTTACGCCAGCGGGTCCGGAGGGAGGTGAGGGAGGGCGCGCCGCGTCGGCGCCCATCGCCCTCTCAGCGCTTGCGCGTGCGGCCTCTCGTTCGCGGGCCGCCGACGCGCCTTCGTCGAGTAGTTGCTGCCTCTCCTCTTCGCTCGTCACTGACGCAGCTCGGTTGGACCTGGACCTCGTCCTTACCATCCTGTCGTCGCTCATGACAGGTACGTCGCTGTAGACCCGTAGTCCGCACGAAGATCCGGTTCGAAGGACCAGAAACTGTTGCAGACCGCGTCCGCAAAGCTTCCTATCGACGGCTCGAAGTGGAGAGAATGTGCTGGAGCTCGTGCGACTCACTCTTTCGTCCCGGGCCTGTACCTTGAGCTTCGATGTCGTCCTCAGCAATCAACCGTACCGATTATGATTTTGGAATACACTAACTAAAAAACGAATCAAATCAAATGGTTTATATTTACAAAAATCAACGACTCTAATTTTAACGCGGTTATAAAAATACTCCTAAGCTAATCCTAACGAAACGCTCGGTACGGACGATACGTCGCGATGCTGTCGTTTTCTGCTGCTGCCGCTACCCGTCGTGGAGGGTGGCTGGCTGCTGGCTGTAGGCTGCTAGCTGCTGGCTGTAGGCTGCTGGCTGTAGGCTGCTTGTAGTAGGCTGCTGGCTGCTGGTTTTCCTTGGAGGCTGCTGGTTCTTCTTGTTCCGGTCGAATTCGAATATCCCATACCGAGCGATCGTTCCTTTTATACCCCTTTTCAGAATGCGCCTACGCTTCACGGAAAGAAACATTTCAATTTATTCGCCCAATCACGACTCGGCTGAGCGCGAGGCTCCGTGCGATAGAGAGGTAAATAATTGCGCCCGATAGGCGACGGATGGCGCGTCGTGATTGGTCGAACGCGTTACGGCGCTCGATTACGTGAATTTAACGCTATCATTTTTCGCTCAAATCCTAATTACTTATAAACTAATTAGGCTATCGCTTCGAAATTACGTAACAATGCACCTGACACTAGGGTCATTCACCTCGAGTGGAATGCACCTGCGTTTGTTTACGTTTTTACACAATAGAAGAGGTGATTAGCCGTCCGGGCCATACAATAGACTGGTTTCTCAGCTTGCCTTGAGCTCCATTGTTATCGATAACGGCATATTACTATGGAAATGTAGGTTATCGTGTTACGTAAGTTCCCAGCTACGTTTTAAAACTATTTACATCTTCATATGTCTTATAGTTATCGAGTTATTGGCTTGGATTCGAGTAATCCTAAGGCAATTTTCGGGTGAAAGGAAAATGATTTCGGAACTTTAAGGAAATATTTTTAGCCAGTCAGAGGAGAGTTCGGTTTTCTCGCTCTAAGCCTCTCACGTTAGTGCTTATTGGCTATTAATCGTAGTCCAATGGACAGTCTGAGTTTAGATTGAACTTTGGACTCGGTTTCCGCGACTTGGGAAGGAAGGAATATGGGAATTGCCTGCTATCGAATACATCACATATGAGTCTTATTATCATACTTAATAATCGGAATTGACAAAATTAACTTAACTAACGCAGTTCTACCCGTTTCCTACCTACGAAATAATCTTTATTGCGAATACAGTCTTAATCGAATTCTTATGCTATTTTACATATATTTCGACGCGTCGCTAACAAGTGATAAACGCATTTTTTTCCGTTGTAGTTTCCTCGCTATAGTGAGGGGAAAAGTTTTGTGTTACACTCGGGTGCAAATGTATTTTACTTCTCGTGTGGTAAAAAACTCGCAAGTTCTGGATTCTATTCTCGAACCACTCGCTTCGCTCGTGGTTCAACTATAGAATCCTTTCACTTGCTCGTTTTTCAATTCCACACTCGGCGTTAAAATACAACTTTGCCCCCTTGTATAACAAATAACTATTACTCACTCTGGTGAGTGTCGCTTGGTCGCTTTTACTAATCTAAGCTATGTTAAAAAAGCTACGGTATTAAAAATACAAATATCCCATTTCAAAACGAGCGAACTGCGACTTAATAAAATTCCCAACAACCCACAAAACTAATTATCGATGCTACCGCTCCGTCGATAATCTTTTAAAATATAAGCAGTGTTGCCACCGTCAAGGAAAATCAACTTTGGAACGGAAATTGAAGTTCCGCCGCCAGAGGGCGCTCGCGCACCGGACACGCCGCCATTATGGACACTTCCAATTCTTTATTTACTTCCCACGTTACGCTTTGATATTGAAAATGCGTTAAGGGGATGGCGGGCGTTTACTTGCTTTATCAATCAGGATAAATTTTTGAGTGAGTCGACACATTTTCCTGTTGAATTTGTTTGACATGGTTCGCCTTTTCCGAATTTATATTATGGCATGAGCTTTACAGGATTTTGTGCTCAACAGCTTTTTTATATTTATTTTGCACAAACTTATCGAGCTATATACCTATTTGTTTAAAAGCTGAAGATAAGTACCTACTCTAAATGTACGCGTGCATATTTTATCAGAATAAAATAGTTACAAGAGGGCAAAGTATTTGTGTAACCGAACGTGCCAATATTGATACCAGAGCAAGCGAAAGATTCCAATATGGAAACGCGAGCGTAGCGATTGGTTCAAAAAGTGGAATCTTGAGCGTTGCGAGGGTTTCAACGCACGAAGGTTAAACAAACTTTGCCACTGAGAGAAACACCAAATTTTTTACCACACCAACACGAACAAAATACTGACTATAATACCTGAAACTAAATCAAATCCATCAATTTATTCAATACTTATGATTCAAAATCATCAGTTATAAGTAAAATGTACCAGTCCGCTTAAGAAATCAAGTTAAAATTTGTATGAAATTACTTTGCACTCTTGTGGATAAAATGCAATTTTGCTATCTGTTTTCGAATAGCAAAGAGAGCCTTTACCAGTTGGGGTGGTGAAAAGTTTCTTGCAGGTCAAGACCTAAACAACCGTTTGCAAAATCTTTTTATTTTACATTTTCATGTTTAAAGCTAATGTTTTCACACTGACTGAAGAATATTTTTGTAAGAGGTTAAAAGGATAATATGTAGAACGAGGTTATAATTATGTAACGCATGAAATCCTACGGCCAGCCTAATGGTAATCAGTCACCATAGCCTTTGGACGTCCACAGCACCCCACAAATATCGACTAAGCATTATTTAAAACTAAAAAAAACACGAACGCGTAATGTAGCTGAGTTTATTTTCGTTTCATTCACCAGGCACACACAGTGTGTTGAACACACACACACACGGTTTATTTGTTAACACATTCGCAAAACCCCTAATATAACCGAACTAGTTGTTATCACTGAGGGCTAAGACAAACAAATTGTTGATGATCTACGACCCACATCTGCTGTTATTTCTATTATGTGCCGAACATAAAGTAAACTTTGTGTGGAAATAGTTTACACGTGGCGAGAAACGGTTCCAATGGAGGTTTATATACGGGTTATGACTTTAGTTAGAATTAGCTTCTACTTCACAGACGTATACTTAAATAGATGTTACATGAACTTCCGTAGTTGAACCTATTTTCGGCAAACGAACTTTTTTTCAATCCTCGCCAAGAAGTTTACCTGATAAGGGAAATAAAATATTTAAAAAAAAATGAGCGTGCTTTCGTAACCAAACCGAACTCAGGAAGACATATTATTAAACGATGACAATGAATTTATATTTTCTAACAGTGATTCTTTTAGGTGATTTGGAATGAGTTGTTTCTGTGTAGGTAATATTTGTTTTAAAGATCATATTTCGCGCATACTCACACGCTATTTTCACTCCAATAAAATAGTGCAATTTAATGATACTCACAGTTCTCGCACCGTTTGAAGTACCAACAGACAGATGAGAAGAGTTTGATTAAAAGTGTATAAGAAATGCTCAGCATTTGCGGGATCTATCCCAACAGCAGACACATGTATTTAGAAACGGTGTTTACAGAAGACACATGGCCGGATCTATTGTTAACAGTAAATGACACATTTTGTTATTACAGTCGGCTAGCCCATGACGCCTCTGTCTGACAGGCAGGGTAGGCACATGATGGGCGTGACAGTACCTCTACCCATCTCATTCTAATTAATGTAATCAAAAGAGGACGGGTAGTCTATCTCACGGGCGAGATACTGTCCGGCCGTCATGTGCTTGCCCTACAGCCTACAGGTGGGAAGGTTTTATCTTTCCTCTCTCGGAATGGGAATGGAATCGACAGATTTTCGACACAAAATATCTTATTAACGTAGGTACATTTGTGATGCTCAAGGAATATGTCAGAATATACACGTCAAATGTTAAAAGAAAACCGGCAACAATTATTTTTTTATTCTTGGAAGGACAATGTTTTCGGTCATTAAGATCATTATCATTGTCCAGTTTCTGTTAAACAATATATCAGCAAATCTATGCGTCGTTCCCACGTACTGACCTGAAAGGTCAAGCATAAAATAACGACTTTCGTTTGCAGAGTTCAAAATATTACGTATTGTATTCCTTTGCAGCAAGGGGCAAAATATTACACTTATATTCGACGTAGTCTAAAAGTTGCAGATAATTTTCATTTTATTTCCAGCAAAATATTCTGGCGCTAGTTGTAACGCAATAATGCTTCTGAATGGGTGTTAATCTCATAAACATGCAACTTATTCTCGAGAACTAATAGTCTTTAATATCTACAAAATGAAGCTCAAATTGCGTAATACTTTCAGTCTATTTTTTGAAATAAAACAGAGAATTGGCAAAAGGCGAGTACTAGTCGCCTATGCCGAATTTTTAATCACGTTTTGTTATGACTTTTCGCCATATTTCTGAGAAGCATGTAATTTACAAGTGATCTCTTATTTTGGAGGTTAAAAATTATTTCTGAAATGTTTCATAAAGTACATAATATATCTAGGTAATTTCGCGGCCCGATGTACGAGTACATTATCAAAAATAAATGCAATATTTTTTCTTTTATTTTACGTATTATAAATGCGTTTCGTTTATTCTGCGTTAATGCGGCATTTAATTGGTGAGCTAGATCGCGAAAGCGGTGAAAATTGTCGTGCGTTTAAAATACTTCTTACAACAGACGTAGCAATTTAAGATAAGTGAATTTTATCGTGTACCAACTAGTTCAAATCAGTACAAAATTTCAACTATCACCCTCTTTTCCTTAGTGGTCCGTTTCGCCCTGTGATCCAATTCACCCCAGTGTACCCTACTACGGTATGAAAATAGAAATGAGTTTTCGTCAGCATCGTAAAACGTCTGCTTTCATACACATCTGTGAAATTTTATGAACTTTCTATCTTTCTCATATTGAAAATTAGCGTGCATGAATTCAGCGCACAACCAGATGTTGCAAGTTGCGAGCAAATTGTAGTAGTGCAGATGGCTACAGATTACTTAATTTTATCTGTTTAGTAGGTACCTACATAAATGCGCTGATTTTATAAATAAACCAAAACACAAGAAGTTGTACCTACTTATTTCTTCCTCCTACCCTTATCCCACGTGATGTGGGGTCGGTACAACATGTCTACCTCTTCCATACTCCTGTATCTTTCGTCATCTCAACACTCGCATCTTTCTTTCTCATATCCTTTTTCACACAAACCACCTATTGTTCGTAACGGTTTGCAATATAACACTTTAAGTTCTCGCGCTTTGTACACATATTTAATTTTTTAATTTTAATTTTTTTTATATTTAAAGTCACATACAACCAACCTGCAACCACAACAAGTGCAACCTGGCCGAAACGTAGGGAAAAAAGGCAAAATAATGTTAATTAATCGCGTTCGACCTGTATGTGACTTTAAATACACCTATTGTTGTTTGAAAAAAGTATATGTCAACAAATAAATGTTACAAAAATAAATGACATAATATGGACTACGCGAAATTGTCTTTTCATACATGTGTATTTCACATTTTCCTCCTTAGGTAGGTATTATTGAAGTTTTTGTTCCCCATCCCACATATAGGAAAAATGACCACATGACCACCCACTCTCCATTGGTCTCCCCTTTGGTCTTAAGATGAATTCAGATTCCCACCAGCTATCAAAAATAGTCGACGACGAAAATAATGACGTTTCCGGAAAAAAAATTAAATCAATCGGTGAAGTTACCGTTAACAGGATTTGATTTGTAGGCTTCTTTGTCTCTTCAATTAGGTAGGCGATTAAGTTTCCGAACATGACTGTCATTGAAAGAGGATTTGGAAAGTTATCGGATTATACGGCTGGGTTGTGGGAAACAGATTTCGGATGTTGAACGGCTTCGGGTCTTAAATGACATCGTACGCATATGCGCCTTGATTTACATTAAGTAGGTTAAATTATACTCCTTTTTTAACAATTTGTTTCTTATATTAAAGTATTTTTGTGCTTGTAGATGTTTATTAATCTACACTTTACTTTTATTACGAAACACAAATAAGGGATATAAATAATAAACTGTATTTAAAACTAAAAAAAAGATACAGAAGAATTGATAACCTCCTCCCTTAAAATAGAAGGCGGTTAAAAAAAACCGGCCAAGAGCGTGTCGGGCCACGCTCAGTGTAGGGTTCCGTAGTTTTTCGTATTTTTCTCAAAAACTACTGAACCTATCAAGTTCAAAACAATTTTCCTAGAAAGTCTTTATAAAGTTCTACTTTTGTGATTTTTTTCATATTTTTTAAACATATGGTTCAAAAGTTAGAGGGGGGGACGCACTTTTTTTCCTTTAGGAGCGATTATTTCCGAAGATATTAATATTATCAAAAAACGATCTTAGTAAACCCTTATTCATTTTTAAATACCTATCCAACAATATATCACACGTTGGGGTTGAAATGAAAAAAAAATCAGCCCCCACTTTACATGTAGGGGGGGTACCCTAATAAAACATTTTTTTCCATTTTTTATTTTTGCACTTTGTTGGCGTGATTGATATACATATTGGTACCAAATTTCAGCTTTCTAGTGCTTACGGTTACTGAGATTATCCGCGGACGAACGGACGGACGGACGGACGGACAGACAGACATGGCGAAACTATAAGGGTTCCTAGTTGGCTACGGAACCCTAAAAACGTATCTCATGTGGAGTTTATATCAAGATTTAAATGGGAACATCCCCGTTTTTGTTGTAAACTACTTACAAAATGTTTATGAACCTATACCTAATGATGTCCGTTTTATTGCTAAAAAGGATAACTAAAAAAAACTAATAGGTACCTATTACAGATGTGAATGCGAATGGGAACCAATGCCTACTAATGCCGATAAAAAATCACAGTTTGAATATTTCCTAAACTCAATCACTTATAATATGTTTATTACCAACAAATATTCAACCCCTGCCCTTATTGGTTTTGTTACGGCAAACAACTAAAGTACTTAATTAATGTTTCGCAAAGTTTCCAAGGAATATTCAACTCATAATTTAAAATTATTTCGATATTTATTAACCAAAGTGTTTATGTTTTCAATGTGGCCCGAGTTAGGAAAGTAGGAGTTACTTTAGAAGTAAATCATAAATCGCATTGATTCGGTAAATCGCTTCGTCAGCTTACAACAAGAGGAAAAGTCGCTTTTGCACGTTCCACGGTCTGCAAACAAATATTTTTGAGCCAATATTTTGCTGGGAAAATATTTGAGCAAAAAGTATTTTTGTTTCATTCATTAGAAATTCATATTTTATAAGATGTTAGAGAGATCAAATTATAGAATTATCTTCTAAAGTTTATCACCTTGAGTTGTTTGACTGAAAAAAATGGTAAGTAACCTAAGTTTTAGGGGGCTTACAATACTTTACATACTTTCCTGTGTAACAATACACATAACAATGTAGTCGTATAGATGGCGTCATTCACGAAAATTCGGGCTATGCCTCTTTTAATGCCATTTTATTAAAGACTAGATTTGATTTAAGGCATCATCGTGAATGACACTATACACTATACGATACTATTTAATAATAAGTCAGTCATATGCATTTTATACTCAATTTTTATCGAGACTTCTTTGTGATTACATGACACAGCGATTCATTTTTTATCCTTTTTTTGTCGCTTCATAATTGTCACATTAGTATCATAACTTATGACACAGCAGAATATCAATCCGAGCGCATTAGCAAATTGCTAAACATAAATAGTGGTTGCGCCGACGGTACGGGATCATTCGGTAAGCTCACCGGGCGATGCCTCGACACGCGCCGCCCGACCACATTAAAGCCACATTAGCTTCTCTATTACATAGCTACCATGCTCTTTGAGCCGATTTTGTAAACTTGCAAATATTGCAAGGAGTTACAAATATGTATATTCGCCTTTGACAATGATATCGATGGGATTGGTGGGCCCATTTACGCGGTGCGAGAATTCAAACTCAAATGTAATGACATTGCGGTATTGATTGGTGTGCTCGATTGTATGTCACTTCAACATTCCGGGATGTACTTAACTAAAATCCCATAGGAGATAGGAGTGCTTGACGTGTAGGTAAATAAATCTTAAATGTCATTTTCGTAATACAACCGACGCCGTAAAATGAACACATAGCTTTCTGTAATGTGAGATTTGTAAAGAAGAGCAGATTCGTTTCTTGATTTATAGATATACTTATTGCGATTTATTTTGAGAGTCCAACTAGTTTCTATTCTACGTAGTAGATATTAGATTTTTTAATAAAGAATCATTTAATACCACACATAAAATCCAAGGTATAAAGATCGTCAATGGAATTTCTAATATGCAATGCACAGGATATAAATATATGATTTAAGATATAATTATTCCCTTGGTATTATATCCACTCCAACCCAACTAAAGTTACTGCAAGTATATAAGCGTAAACTATCTATTCAGAATAGACTTTGCGTTAGGTCTGCATCCAATTTTAAATTTGCAAACTCTATTTATATGCTTCGGACTAAAACAGATTTAGAGCACACTTGACGGGCATCAGCGTTACATCCTCGGCACAAAGCTATGAAAGCGGCTTAGCCCAGAGAAAGGGGATTACGCCATAATCTGAAGTCTTATTGTAATTGCTTAGCAAGTATAGAAACCTCAGACGCATATGCTACCCAGTAACCGCGAGTTCTCCGTTCACCGTTTTGTACTACGGACTAGGTGTTTACTTAATACTGGTTACCTAGATGATGCGGATAGTTCCCGCTTGGTAAGCATTGGGAATGTTGGACCTGGAACGGAGCGGTTGACATACGCCCAGGGCGGACTGCCATATCAATTTGAAACAGCGTAAGCGGTTCGTAATTCTACCCGCTTGTGTCCTTATTCGTTAGCGCGGGAGACTGGCGAGCGGGTTTGCTCTCGGTAAATACAGTTGCACTGTGCGTATTAAACCAGCCGGCATTAGGTGGATACTGAAATGAGACCGCAACACTTACACCGGTCAAATCTTACATGAAAATCGGCTAAAAAAACAAAGTGTGATGTAAAGCTGGATTTTTGGTATGTTATTTAGAGTCCTTGGGGGAATGTAAGACTATATTTTGCAAGCAAAAAAAAAGTGTGCTAACTTCGTAATTTAAAAAAAAAAGGAAAAAAATCGGACATTTTTTTATCTTTATTTTTTTATTAAAAAACTATGCGTTTTTGGTCAAAAGTTGCTTTGTAATGTTGAAAGCGCATTAAATTTCAAACAGTTTGACATCTTTTTTATCAATGTCCGTCAAATAGTTTTCGAGATATGAAGCGTCAAAAAAGGTTAATTTTTGACGCACTTATAAAATGTAGCGTTTTGCCAATATTTTTAAACAAATATCTGCAAAATACTTCATGATATGATATATATTGCAATATAACATTGTATAAAATTTATTTTGCTTTAGTTTTAGTGCAAATAAAGGTCAGTAAAACGAATAGTTACTTTGGTAAACAAAAAAAATCTATAAATAGAGAAGCCAAGAGTCTGGTAGATTGGTTAAGGTAAAATAGTTTACGCTAAAAGTTTTAGGTTGAAAGTGCTATCTATTCGATCTTACTTTCTTTGATATCCGTTTATCTGAAAAAATTGTCTAAGCTAATTTTGCATCGATTTGACTATTACTAATGAAGAAATAAAATACAGTAAAATTTTGAAGTTTAGTAAATTAGAAAAATAAAACAGAATTAGTTACATTTTACTTTTCCTTTTTGAGGGTCCTGGTTCTGCATCTTGATGGCACAACTCCTGTAGTGATAGAAAGTCCACTTGAGTTGTATTTGACCACCAATTGCTGTGGAATAAACTACGGGAACGGAAAGCGCCCACGCCAATTATTATATTATTAAGATACTGGAGAAGTGGTATTCCCAGCAGAAGAACGTAGTAAGATGGAAGTCAACTATGTCCACAGCCAGCGGGCTAAACTGTGGCGTGAGACAAGGAGGCAGTATGTCTCCGGCTCTCTTCAGCGTGTACATGGATGGGCTGTCGCAGGCTTTGACCAGTACCGAGGTTGGCTGCTCCATCAATGGACAAATGATAAATCACATCGCATATGCAGACGATATGGTCCTACTAGCACCATCTGTGGGAGCTATGCGTAAGTTACTTGCAGAATGCGAGAGATACGCCAGCCAGCATAACATGAGATACAATCGGGACAAGTCTGAATTTATGCTCATGGAGGCAGCACATAATGCCCACACATGTACCACCTCTTTTGCTTGATGGAGTTCAATTGCGGAGAGTACACAAAGTCAAATATCTTGGCCACATCTTGTTGTCCAGTTTAAAAGACCAGGAGGACATAGAAAGGCAGAGGCGAGCCACCGCAGTAAGGGCAAACATGTTGGCTAGAAGATTCGCCAAATGTAGTGACAGCGTTAAAAGACAGCTGTTCCTCAGTTTTTGTACAAGCGTGTATACTGTCGAGTTATGGTCCGACTACACCTGCGCGGCTGTGAGAGACCTGCGCGTGCAATACAACACATACTATGTACTGATATTTCGTTAAACGGAGAATACTATGATTCGGGCACGTCCACGACAACGCTCGTGAGATTACATCGATGTTATTGACCCTCAGTGATATGCTTTAAAAACCAGTCCGTACAAGTGTTCTTGTAACAATCATTTACATAAACAAGTATTTCGGAACAATCTGATTCAATTACTTAATGAGGGTTTTCTACTCGTAAATATTTTTTTCCGCCAAGCGGCGATCCTGAGGTCTTTCTGACCGTAAACTTAACTTACTAAATAAATGTTGATTTGATATACACAAATATGTGTCTGAGTAATACTTGAACAGCTCCCAAATAATAATAATTCGTTCTCCGCTACGTCTCCTGTAAATATATGTAAACTATCCCATTTGGCCATTACCATCCAGGCACCGATTATTTCTGATCCAGTTATACTAGACTTAAGATATAATCCTATTTTTTTAAATAACTGGCACTCTTTTGGTCTTAAATGAAAGCTAGTGAAATTTTCTACATCTTTATTTTACAATTTATGTAATAGACTGAGTTGTTTTGCTGATATCTGTCTCAAAATATTAGCAAAACGAATATTTTCATAGAAAGGGGAAAAATGCTCTTTTTTTGACGCTTCATATCTCAAAAAATTATTGACGGACATTGATAAAAAATATGTCAAACTGTTTGGACTGCTTAGTAGGGAGTATCGTTCACGCCTGGCCACTTATTCGACATTGATTAAGCGGTCGCTATTGATAGGCACAAGTAATTGAGCGGTAAAGCGTTATATTAAAGCTGATAGTTACTAAGAGATAGTGGATATAGTAATTCCATAATACATATCGTCACTACTTTGAAAAAATCTCGTATCTCACACTGCTCTTCAAAGACAAAACGTAGTAAGTCTATATGCATTCCATACATACTTACTTAATACATTTTTCTCTTACAGAAGAAGATAAAATTTCATTTTACAGAAGAAGATTTTTTTTCATTTTTCATTTTACAGAAGAAGATAAAAGTTTTTTTCAAAGTAGTGCCGATATATTTTCGAAATTTTTCTCGATCATTGCTAAGCATCAATTTTCTATTTCTTCAGTTATTAAAACACCTTATTGAATATCTAAGAGTTGCCCACCTGCCGGTTACTCCCTTATGTTGACGAATTCAGAGCTATAAGGCACTTTTGATCAGCATTATGTACAGTCAACATCAATAGTAGCGGATTGAAACAACGCACTAAAAGTACTTGACATCCTGAATAACTTTTCTAACTATTGATATCTGTAGGTACAGCTCGCGGTCAGGAATGTCAAATTTCAATTTTTTTTTCTTTAAACGTAGACTATAAATAGACACACGTCTCTTTTACTTTAGCGGTTAAAGTATGCTATTTATTTCTGAAGCGCTATTTGACCTGCTACTTTTTCGTATTTTTTCACTTGTCTTTACAAATTCCCTAATTAATAGGCTGTAAAATTTAATCCAAAACTGTCTACAAAATAGCCGATTTACTGACTAAATGAAAGGGGCTTTGTTATGCCAATAGCTGTCACAGACTTACAATCCTAAGCTCCTTTATAAAATCCATCGTACGAAACATTTTCATATTTATTTTTTCTCTTAAATGCTTGGAAAGAGATTAACATACCTTATGACATGTTTAAGCTGGGCCGCTCTCGATTCTGAAAAGAAAGAAATTGATTTACTGGCTATAGAAATATAAAACATAATATTGATGATTAAACTCGTTGGATAATTTAACAGAACATTGGACATCAAACGAAAATTTAGTTTTGTGTGAATGATAATAACGTCAATAGTCCCCGCGGGCGGGAAACCAATTTAAGTAAAATACAATGTCAATAAAAGGCAAATAAAAATAACGAGTGACCACAATGATGACAAAACGTTACATGTCAAATAAATTTGATGCGTAGATTGCGGTGCCTGTGGCGCAGCCCTACTCAAGAAACCATTGACGATTATTTAATGCTCAACCTGATGCTCGTAACAACTAACTCAACTATTCATAACTATGTGTAGAATATACACTGAGAGAAAAAACAACCAGTTTTCATGTTCGTTCAACAAGTTTTTTGGTTAAAATAGCGCCTAAGTGCTCTTTGGTTCAAACAACAAGTTAAATTTTGTTAAGTTTAACTAGTACGTTCTACAAGTTACCTACTTGTCATTTGAATCAACAATATTGTTTTATAAAAGCACTATGACACATATTGTTTTAAATATGTTTGGCTGATTTAATCAAATATCTTTTAACAAGTTTGATCTTGTTGTTCGTACAAATTCGACTTGTATCAGCAATATTGTGATTTATTCCGTTTACTAAAAATACTTTTGTTTCAAACTGATAAACACCCGCAACAAGTCGAACTTGTTGAATTCACAATGAAAATTTCTCTGAAGAGTAATAAACATAATAATGTTAAAGTAATATCATTTTTCACCAATATCTCGAACGAAGCACATAAATGTATGCTGCCATTCGACCAAATTATTTTTACCAACATTGTAATAACTATTTTATATCGTAATACTTACGCATATTAGTTTTACTTTTGGTCAGTTTGTTTGAAACTAGGTATAGAACTGACAAATAAAAACCCGATTCAGTAAAAATCCACCGGACATCGCACAGCCCTGAGTCAGCGTCACAGTTGACCAAAGTCGGTCAGCCAATTGTCCGATAAGGCACCCACATGCGGGATTATTGACTGACAATAAATGCCACATAATTCTTAATAAACAAACACCTCTAAGCGACAAGTCAATTCAGGCGCCCGAACACAAGTCCAGAATGTCACATCCCAATTCTAACAGAAACATACTTGACTAACGTAACTCGATGCATTAAGGTTCAAGAATACTCCTCTAACTGTAGTAACCTCATAGTCCGATACTGCTTTTTGACTGCCATGAAAGTACGAAGAATGGCCGATCAATAAATACCTGCTAAGGTTTGAATGTGTGTTTAATAGATGACATATTGATTGGACGTCGGTAAGACGTTGTGAAATATTTTTGATGTTACATAGCTAATGGTGATGGCACTTTATTGTGTGGGGCTCAAGGGCTGAGGGTCCGACGCCTTAGGCTATGGACCTGGGATAACACTTCGCTGCTCGTCATGAAATGGATATAATACGAACTTCAACTAGCTACAGTTCATTCGCTTCGCAGTGTGTAATGTTAAAATGTAAATTTGTTTATTCTGAGTCTGACTACATTAGGATCGGTTGCACCAGCCCATTTCTGAGTAAAAATAGAACCGTGTAAAAGTACAAATATTTTATTAATAAGCACAGACCGATTTTTTTATGAAACATGACTAAGAACACTCCCGACCGACTCAGCTTTCAAACAAAAAAATAAATAAATCTAAATCAGTTCATTCGTTCGGGAGCTACGATGCTACAGACAGACACACACACACAGACAGACAGACAAACAGACAGACTGACACGTCAAACTTATAACACGGGGTTAAAAATATAAAAGAACAACTTAATAGGTATAACTAAGCTTGGTTTTATAGAAAATCATATTTACAATTGAATAAAATCGAGCACGATGAATTTATAACAACATCCGTAACCGAACTGAATAGAGTTGCGCCGCTGTTGCAACTTCTATAAATTTGTTTTACACTTTTGCAATTTCAAGTTTCTCTTAAGAATTCATTGCTACGCAAACAGGGATGTAGAACTTAATTCACCTTGTTTATAAATAAGTCTTCAATCACTGCGGAATACCAGATTTGTATCGGATGTTTCATTATTCATCCGCACCCTGCCTCCCAGACGACAGTCCATTAGCATTTTAAATTACATAATGAATTTACTAGACGACGGGTCGATACCATAAACAGTAAAACACGAATCTAATTGCTCGAAAACATACACGGAAAAAAAATATTTTAACAATACTACCAGAACGTTTAGTAAAATAGATTTATCGTAACTGATACTACAATCTCGTAATAAAAACAACTGTATTGTTACGTTTACTATATTTTTAATTCAATAGAACTAAGCAAACATTAATATGCACTAAACAGTTCTGTTTGAATTACATATACGAGAACTCTAGTTTTATTTACAACTAATAGAATAAAGGTTACGATAATTCTATTAACAAGAAGCTTCTTGTAATGCCAAAAAAATAAAAATTATCTTTACAATCTTAATCTTAGCGGTTACTATCACAGTATACTTCCTGTAACTTTTTTATACGTTGCCATTACTTTGTAGTTCTCGTAAAGAAATAAAAAGAATATTCTTGTAATGTAAACTCAACGAAGAGTTATATTTAAAAATATTAAGTTTGTATAAATATGTACGCATTGCTGTCAACTCTATTATTTGTATCGTAGCGAATGCCATCGCAGTATAGTTGATATGACTGTTTTATAAGTTGGTATTACTTTGCAGCTCTTGTATATAATGACAATAATATTCTCGTAATGTATACTGGTGAACAAATAGTTCTGTTGAAAAAGTATTTAGTTAGTATAAATATGTGTTTCGTTTTTGTAACGAAACGCCATGTTTAAGTACCATTGTATATCTTAGTGAATGCTATAGCAGTATAGTTGATTTTACTTTGCGCCTCTTGCAAAAAATAATGATATTCTCGTAATATACACAGAAAAATAATTGTTATAACAAAAATATTGTCCGCATAAATAAATGTTTTGCTTGTGTAACGAAACGCAATGTTTTGCGGCGTGGTCGGCGGCCATTTACGTGTCATGAGAGATCACGCGTGGACGCGGATCGCAATAGGTTATATTATTTATCGTTAAACGTACTCACTACGTATTATCCATTCGTTTGGTAGTTTCCATTTTAGGAAATGGATGAAGAGGTGCAAAAACTCTTGCAAGGATGGGAGATGGCAGAGTTGGCAAAAGCAGGTGAGTCACATACCGTACATCATGTAGAACTTAGTAGATAATTAGAATGGTGAGTAAAAAGGCATTTAATGTTGTATTCATTTTACATTGCATACAAATTCATACGACATTACGTGGGCAAAATCTAAATACTGAACTAATAAGGACTGTCCACGATAAAAAGTGGTCATACATAACATGATAAATCTTTCTTCCTGAATGCACATTTTGAAGCAATATTATATTTTGATAAATCTGTATACATAAAACTATATAATAATTAAAGCTATTCCTTATAATGCTTTAGTGTGTCTGAGGTTTCGCCGAATGTATACCATCAAGCATTTCATTTCTTGTACAGTGTTTTTTAACAAACTTCACACGCTTCCTGGTACAATTTTATAAATACTTATATTTTTATAAGCTTAGCAGACAAAAAAATACTTTTTGAAACTCATTTCGACTTTTGGTAGTCAGGAAGACTTTTTACTCCAAGCACTGACAGTTGTTTTTGTATGGAGAGCCAAAAAGTGTCAAAAATTCGAATTCAGCAAAGTTAGAAAATCTCAGTACTTTCTTAATCTGATTACAATCAGAAAAATGATTACTATCGTAAAATCAGTATGTAATAGGGTATATTTTGGCTATTATAATTAAACATTAAAAAAATATTTTTGTCATTAAAACTGTTGTACTTAAAGACTGCAAGAAGACACTGTACAAAAAAATATTGTTATCATGAGATACATACTGCTAAAATTCATAGGCCACCTAAAGTTTATAATTTGTTTGTATTTTTATAATGTAGTTTAATATCTACAAATTATTTGACAAACATGCTGCTTATAAATTCTCATTATTCTCAAGATTTACCATGTTATATATGACCACTTTTTATCGTGGACAGTCTTTATATATATCTGAAGTGGACGTAGAATATTACTTAATGTAAAATTTATTCATAGAAATTTTAATGTCTTTTTCAGATGATTTACAATGGTTGCAAGTTTCCTGTGACCCATGCCATACTGTGGAACAAAAGTGGAAAAATTCTGCAAAATATAAATTTTGGACGAAATGAAGGACGGTTCTATTAACACTGACGAATATATGAACAAAGTCTTGCACTAAGGATCGTTGAAATATATTTTTTAACAAATTATATAATTATTTTATTTACTTTCAGATTCACCAATTTTCACCGCTCATAGCATCCATTCCATATGCTGGATGACCCAGGTTTCCGGATCCCAGTTTCAACTCTAGGCTTCTGTCTCTTGGAACTGGTCCTAGCAACCTGCATTTTTATCGGTAGGTACCTATGAATTTGTCTTTGCACTGTATAGACAACTAACATTTCTTGTAAATGTAAGAAAAGGTTTGTTGTCTATATAAGGTGGTACAGTAGGATTAAAGGCTGAGCCACGCCAGATACGTGTACGTAGACGTGCGCGTAGCGTACGCGGTGTAAATGACGAATCCTCATTAGAGATTACACCGCTTGTGTGACGTGTTTCCCGTGTGTGTCTAGCGGTGTATCATCTCTTTTGAAGATTCGTACTTTACAGCGCGCACGCCACGCACACGTCTACGTACACGTATCTGGCGTGGCTCGGCCTTTAATCCTACTGAACCACCTTGTATAGACAACAAACCTTTTTTTACATTTACAAGAAATGTTAGTTGTCTATACAGTGCACAGACAAATTCATAGGTACCGATAAAAATATAACACGTTAACGCAATTGTATATTTATTAGAGAGTACCATAAATGCAGTTGCTGTAACTAACTTTCTTGTTCTATCAACCATTTAATGAAGTTTACATAAATGAAGAGAATGTAATATATATCAGATGACTTGTATTCTTAACGATACCTATTATTGGCCTAACTAAAGTTTTATAACCTTTACAAGAATTTCTTGTGGAGTTTACATTATTTTGTTTATTTAGACACTCCATTTGTTATAAATACTGAATAATCTAGTAATACACACAATTTGACTGTGTGACCCTTACAATATTTTTATTTTATGATACGTAATGTATATATTACCTTTACAAGAATATATTGTCAAGGTCACATTTCATTTATTAAGCTCTGCAAGAAAATATTATTTATTTGTACGGTCCACGTGTTATGATTACTAAATATTCTAGTAATACACGCTATTTTAATGTGTAGCAATTACAAGATAACTAGTTCACTAAGCTCAACGCATTTAAACAGACTAGTTTAGTTATTTATACTATGTGAACAATTGTCCCAGAATTTACTAGATTTTCTCGTTCAGATTACACTATTCAGGTATCATGGACGAGACTTTTTTCTCCGTGTACGATGTGGATTTATTGACACGATTTGCCTATCACCGGCGTTGGTTTACGAACTTCCACGTTTAATAAAGTCAGTATTTTATTATAAGTTGAAGCCTTGCATGTTCTGAGCTTTTACAATAAATTTGAAATACTATTTTATAGCTCGCGATAGGGACATGGCATCAGCAGACCCGCTTTGGAACTTCTGGTTCAGCAGATATAGCTGTTCGCTCAACGCGGCAATGCTCGTCAATGCGCTGCAATGCACGACAATTTTGGTACATTTGGAACCTATAAAGCCTATAATACAATGAGGCTCTGGCAATATTTCGAACGGGTCATATATCTTATTAGCATTGACTTAGTTTAATTGCTAAAATGCTGCCTTGAAGGTAAAAAGTTATCGACTAATAATAACGGGTTCTGGGCGAGCTCACTCCATCGTAGGCCACGTCTTTGCCTTTGGCTAGTCTGTGGCCAAAAATAATCCCATTTATAATTAAAAAAAAGGATACTTGCCCTAAAAATACCAAGAGTTCTTTATTTACATTTTCAAACCAAAGTTACTTGGTATCTGCAAACCAGATGTAGAAACATATTTTATATTTACTTTTAATAATTTATTCGTAGTCAGAAACAAGTGTTCCGAGTAATCGCTTTATTTAATTATTTATAACAACTACATATATCTAAGACACCCCTCGCTTTTATAAAAGTATAGATATTTATCTCAAGATGCCATGTCGTTCTTTTAACGAGAGTTCAGGCTACTTATTATAAGACTTTATATTTTAGATACGGATAAAATAGTCGAAGTTATCTTAGATATATTGATGTTTCTTACAACTGACCACAAAGAGTAATTCATGAAACATAAAATTCATAATACCTAAACGAAAAATTTGATGATAATATCAACAAAACTGCGGTCGGTTGGCGCTAATCTGTGGCAAAATGGCCGTCACCTGACCAACGGCATTATAATTACGGTGAAGCCAGATAACGCCTTTTTAATTTGGTCGGGCGTGCTAGGTAAGGGCTGATTTACATGGTACGGGTTCTCACAGCGAGTTTTACTCCAATGCGGCATTTGAGGGACCAGCTGAATTGGTTCACCTCAACAGTCTGTAATACAGTAGAACCTTGATAACTTAAACCTCGATAACGTAAAAACCTCTATAAATTTATAAAATGTTGTGTTCCCTTCCCCTCGAAGTCTCAAACCTCTTTTACTTAAAATTCGAACCCTCTATAACTTAAACGAATAATTTGGGCCTCGGACCTCAGTAACTCAAAGTTGTATTGACGACTACCTTTGTAACTTCAATCATCTTTCAATGAGACGAATGTGGAATCAAAAAAGGTTTCCTGTAGACCATTGTTATTGTCTATTGCTTACACGTGTTTACCAAATGACTTCAAAATGTAAACAATAGACTAAAGTCTAAGTACAGTAACTTATTTGTCTGTTTGTGTGAGTATCTTTTAGCCTTCATTCTGGCAGCATCTCTTTGCCCAATGTGTCTACTGTGAGTGAAAATGAATTTAAAACGAAAACTGAAAGCATTAACATATGCTGAGAAGTTAAAAGCGATTGAAGCTGTGAAAAGTGGATTGAAAAAAAAAGACCTTGCAGTTCAGTTTGGAATACATGAGAGTACATTATCCATCATATCAAAAAACAAAGATGAAATATTGAAGAAGCAAGAATCGGGCGAAAGTCTTTTATGTAAAAGACGAAGAATTGTTGAGTTCCCTAATTTAGAACAATGCTTGTTTACATGGTTTAAACAGTGTAGAAATAAGGAAAGCTGTAAACACTTTACGGTGTTTAAGTGTAAACAGTTTAAACAAAAAAAATACCGACTTTTTTATGTAGAATAAACTTCAATAAATGTACCTTTAAATGTAAAATAAAGTAGTAAAGTTTCATTTTTATTTAACCTCCTCGTTTATCTTTATTAAACAAAGCTCATAATCGAACCTCTGTAAGTAAAAATATAAACCGATAAAAACTCTTTAACTTAAACCCTCAGTAAGTAAAAACCACTATAACTCAAATAATTTAACATTTCCCTTGGTCTTTATCTTATCGAGGTTCTACTGTATAAGTTAAATCGCAAGCGAGGTCGCGCGCCGTGTAAATGGGCCCTAAGTCTTTTGAATTTGGAACGCGCCCACGCGCGCACGAGACGGTAATCGCTCATTTAGATTACGATTATGTGGACGAATATGCATGGCCGCCGTTATCGCTCCATTGGTTTAAATAGGATTAGCCGACGAGAGAAACTAACCCGTTAGGAACGAGTGTTGACTGAGTGTTGCGCAACGTGTTTTTCAGATCGTTTTCCAATTGGATTAACAATAATTTATGGGTCTGGGAACTGAGAACAGTTGCGCCGAGTTTCTCGACAATTTGGCAATTATTGATTGATTGGTGGAACAGCTGATGGAAAGTGCTTAAGTTAAAGGGGTCACTCCGGTAAAGTGTATAATAAAGAAAATTATGTTTAACGAAAAATTCTCGTTTCTCGATCCGAAACCTGTCCGCCGTCTAAATAATATATAAAAAGTAGAGCCCAATTAGTGATTGCGTGGAATAGAACAGCCTATAGGTGCTCAAAGTTAAAAGGTCACTAGAAAATTGAGTAAATAAAAGTTTAAAAAAATATACCTCCATTTATAATAACATGTTTTTTTCACCCCTGTAGACCTTGAATCGTAATTTTATTTATAGCTTAGCTAATCAGTTAACGTTTATAGCCCTATTTACCGAAAGTAACTTTTGACATTTTAATAATCGCCAGACAAACAGTTTAACCGTTACTACGGAGAGTAACTGTGTCGTAAGTTCATTTTCGGATTGAATATAATTGTTCATCGTCATTTATCTTAACAGGGCGACGTCAGAAGCAGGCCCAGGGACAAAGGGCGTACATGTGAGAGCTCGAGGGCCCAACAATAGACCCAAAGGCACAAAAAGACTTCTAAAATTTCACCGAGTTTCATAGAAGGGTAATGAATCAGCTCCATTACCGTCGGGCTTAATTGCCATCAATGTTGCCCTCGTGCCGTCAACGTTATTATTTTATTGAGATTTAAATATGTATGTATATATAATGGCATTAATCATTTATTTACATACAATTAATTTACATACCTAAAGCAACTAAAACTATCGACTAAATTTAGGTAATTACTGTATATTGTGTTATTCACGATGTCGCGAAAATCGCCATTTTTTTATGGAATGACGACCAGTCTGGCGCAGTCGGTAGTGACCCTGCCTGCTACGCCGCGGTCCCGGGTTCGAATCTCGGTAAGGGCATTTATTTATGTGATGAGCACAGATATTTGTTCCTGAGTCATGGATGTTATCTATGTATATATATATCGTTGTCTGAGTACCCACAACACAAGCCTTCTTGAGCTTACCGTGGGCCTCAGTCAATCTGTGTAAGAATGTCCTATAATATTTATTTATTTATTTAATATGAACCAAGACGCGGATGGAGTTGTTCCTGTGGTGTATAAAGAGGCCATAATAATGAGTAAAAATATCCATACCCACACTTGCTGTATAAACATTTATTTACACAACAACGTCGAAACGACAGCGAACTCACACGCATACACACAATATTCTTGTACACCAAAACATAGATAAGAATAATGCGAGTGCATAAAAGCTCCTACTAATTCCCCTATAATCCCGATGGCGGAAACCAAACTTCTCGGCACGTAAAGTGTTTAGCCTTCTCGGCTTTACTCGAGGAAATAATTGAAATAAAGTAGATGGTGTTACGGCCGCGTGACACGCAGCGCTGATGTATTGTCCTGGGCTTCAAATAATTGTGTCAGTCGCTCTAGCACAGAATAAGTAATTGTATTAACACACAGAATGAGCACTTCATACAAAAGCACTATCCCTTTCGACTATTCAGGGTTGTCACAAAGCAATGATTAGGTATATGTGGTAGCACACGCAAAGGCACATCAAGTTGTACCGACCCTAATATTTGCTACGTAGCAATGCGAGCCACATGGAGCCGGGCAAGTAAAATAAAAATAAAAAAACCGGGGAGGAGAATCGGAAAATGTAACGTTTGTATGAAAAGGCTATTTCGTACGGCTGGACCATTTTCGTCTTGAAGCAAAATGTAATGTCTCGATGCTTTGATCTATATGCTGCTCTTTGATTTGAAGCCAAAGGAAGTTGAATTGCCATGAACGCTGAAAATGAATATTCCGGTTATTGTATTTACTGAGCAAAGCACTGGTGGCCTAGTAAGACTGTGCTTTCAATGAGAATTTTTCGGAACTTATTTAATGTACGAAATTGAAGTTTACTAAGTGCTTTGCGGCAAAGAAAAACATCGTGAGGAAACCAGGCTAATCACAAAAACTCCCTTTAGATGTGAATGTCAGGTGGCAGTCGCTTTTGCAATCATTTGAGCCCACGCATAGTCTTGAGATTAGTTCCCAAGTGTAGCCCAGGCTCCCATTGGTCTTGGTAAAATACTGCAATAAAGCGAGGCAGATATTCATGATTTTTTAGCCAATTTCCGGGAGTAGGTACTAAAATAATAATATGCGGTAGGAGGTAGGGCATAGCGAATGATATTCCGCTTTGTGTGGTAGGGCACAGCACAGCGGATATCGTCTCGCTCGAATCTAGAGCAGAGCCCAACTGGGGTAGTACCTCCGCCTTACAGGAGACCGCAGCCAAATAGCACTAGACCCTACTCATAGTGTTGTGTTCCTGTCGGTGAGTAAGGCTGCCAGAGCTCAACGAGGGTGCGGTGAGCTGATGACGGGAGGACTTACGGAACTAACTTTTCCGTCTATTGTCCTTTGAGTCGTCGGCAACCCGAACCCTCCTTGGAACTTGTACACTTCTTTTTGCTGTGTAGGTACTTAACACAGCAAAAGGGAGTGTACAAGTTTATTATGGGGTGGCAACGCGCATGTGACACTGTTTGAGTTGCAGGCGTCCATAGGTTACGGTGACCGCTTTACATCAGGCGGGCCGTATGCTTGTTTGCCACCGACGTAGTATTAAAAAAAATGCAAAAATCTCACTATGTATTTACTAAGATAATCTTATTAATTCACTAATAGCACCTATTCTAATAGTTTTGCAAAGAGTCCTTTTAAGTACTAATGCGAAGTAACGTATTTCATATTAGCCTTACTTACAAGCCAGCTTATTACACACTTGGTTTACGTTCATCAATTTAAATACGTGCCAGGTAATAAAAAAATCCCATTCAATTTCGGTGTGTTCTTACATCAACTTTCTCATATAAAACGAAGCATAAAAGCTACTTTAATCTCAGCTTATTGCGTGACGAGAATGTAAATGCCACCCGTTTATTTCAATTACTCTGGTTCACGATCTGAAATAATAAATTTGCCAAGGGTTAAATGCAAAATGGTGCTGGAAAACTTTTTTTAAAGAAATTAATTGTGTATCATCATTATCAAAATCTTCATCATATTAATCTTATCTCGGAGATTGGCTCAATGATTAATAATTATAATCTCAATCTAAAGAGATCTAGAGATATAATAAATAATTCTGCCCCTTGATCGGATCTTCGAAAAATACCGTAGTCATTATTCGCCTCAACTTTTGAATAAAGTAACGCCCAGAAAACTTCATAATTGGGGCTAAAAGAAAAAACGCAGGCAGGTTTCTAAATTAATAGGGTCGGTGTACAGCCAATGTACATAATACAGTGACCTCATTTTGCTCCCCTCCGACGGATTCAGAGCCAATAATAAAGTCTGAGACACTCCACCATCGATGGCTCTTCAACCTTTGAGCTGCTTTTCCAAAGAAGACAGAATGAAAAGCGAATTACTCTTATTTCTCACTACAATAACCTCGAATTGAAGGACATTCAAAAACCACCCCACCTTTGTTGCATGAAAAAACAAACTGGGTATTTCTGAACTCACCTTTGTTCATTTAGCCTTTGAAGTAGGAATCAGATACGAACGCAATTTTTAAGTCTCGGACGGCATTCTTAATAAGTCTCTTTATTTATTTATTTTAATATTAGATTTTCATGATGTCCAATTTGAATCAGTAGCCCTTACATTTTCATCACTTATAAAAGTGATATTTTTTTTATTGTTTATTGAAAACCTACCTATGTACCTCAACCTACGTCAATGTTCTTCTCAATGACATACTGGCCAGGCGACAGCAAACTGGATATGTTTCACAGCACGGAGTCGCAATTCCTTGCGATCAGCGCTCGTCACTTGGAGTCTATCACTACTCCAAGTTCGATCCACGTATGAGTACTATTTTATGTATTTCATGTTTCGCTGCACTATTTTTACATAAGTGTACCATGTTTATTATACCCTCCTGTGTGTGTTTCACGTTTTTACCCTCCTGTACGATTGACATGTTTAGCTAGGCTGTTAATGTTAATTTAAGGAATAAATAAAGAATAAGGAATAATGTTCCTTTTATAGATGTGAAACCATGAAACAGTGAAATTAAGGTAAGCTGTCGTAGTTTCAGATTATTACAAAGAAAGCACTAAGTATATTAATACACTGAGAGAAAAAACAACCAGTTTTCATGTTGGTTCAACAAGTTTTTTGGTTATAATAGCGCCTACGTGCTCTTTGGTTCAATCAGCAAGTTAATTTTTTTTAAGTGTAACAGTACATTCGACAAGTTACTCGTCATCCAATCAAAAATATATTTGAATCAACAAGTCGATTGTTTATGTTTGGCTGATTCAATCAAATATCTTTTAACAAGTTGGACCTTGTTGTTCGAACAAATTCGACTTGTATCATCAATATTGTGATTTATTCCGTTTACTAAAATACTTTTGTTTCAAACGGATAAACCCGCAACAAGTCGAACTTGTTAAATTCGCAATGCAAATTTCTCTCAGTGTAACAGTACAGAACTGTGTTATACAGCGTGTGTATTCCATACGGGCGAATATTTGAATAACGATTAGTATTGAACCTAAGGAGCTATTGAATAGATGAGATATTTTTTTTCATACATAATAATTCAGCACGCAATGTATTACGTCCACATCAATTAGCGTACCTACTTACGCGCTACGTAATGACATAAACGTCATTACGACATGATGTTTATGTCATGTCAAGTTAATGCGGACGGCGTACATTGCTGCTTGGTCAGATTTAAAAAAATAATTACTCTTAATTAATAACACTTTTTAATAAAATGATTATACTATATGATTTGTATGGTTAGATACTACAACTGGATACATTATTCGCCTGTATGGAATCCACACGCTGTATAATCGATGTAGGTATATTAATGTCATTATCTCAATTCTATGCAATAAAATCCAATATAATGTTCTGTAACGCGATGTCTGCGAGCTTATTGCGTTTGAATGTAGGTACTTACATAATGAATGGGTATCAATAAATACGAGTACAATCCACTTAAATAATACCTGGAAATATAATATCAAACAATAGACAAATAGAACTCTACAGTACTGTTTTACTTGTACCATATAATTTGTATGAATATCTTTAGTTCCTAAGCAATCAGTTATTGATATATGTAGGTACCTACATATGTAGTTATTTAAATACCTTTCAACATACCTATTATAATCTATAAATGATTTAGAAAAGTCACGAGTACATAGGCAACATAGTTTTTACTTTGATTTATTTCGTATTCATTTATAATGTAAAACATATTTACTTAATTAAATAATAATTCAATAAAATTGTATTTAACTTTCATATTTAATTATCTAAGGAAATTATATTTCAAACGAAATTGCATTGTCCTGTTTTGCTATTATAATTTCTTGTTACGTGAAAAGCAAAACCCATTTATCTTATTAGGAAGTTTTTTCACTTTTTCTTTGCCGTGCCTAAACAAAATTATGATTTGTTTCCCCAAGAGTCGAGAAGGGTTGCTGGGACTTATCTTAATCAGACAAGATGGGTCATCTGAGCACTTCACAAGCTGATATAACATAAGTTATGTCAAAGATTCCGTAAAATACTAATAAAGTCTCAAAGAGCATCGAGTATTATAGAGAGTTACTGTCAAAGTAATATGTGTAATCACAGTGCATAGACTGACATCTCTCGACACAAGCTTAAAACTTTTGAACCTCAGTTATGACAATTAGGCCCATATTCTTAGCTTGATATGTGTTAAAATGTCAAATATTAATATTAGCGCCATCTAGCCGAGCGTTTCCCAAAGGTGTAACGCCATCTAAGCCACCGTACCTTTTTCTCTATGTGTTTGAGGTACGTTTTTTTATTAGACTGTATCCGTCTAAACGGAGTTACATATATATTTGGTACTAATAAAACGTACCTCGGACCTCGGAACCAATACAGAAACATTCTCGTTTTGATGGCGTCACACCTTTAGTTCATTCTCGGTTAGATGGCGCTGGGGTGGATGTGGGGTCAAGTTGTCAAAACTGTATGTAGATCAAATGTTTTCCTTTCATTCTGTGTCGAGAAATGGTCATAGTCATAGTGCAAATACCAGCACTACGACTACACATTTTACTTTGATTCATTCTACTTTAGTTTAGTTATGTACTAATGTGGTACATATTTATAATGCCAAGACGTGGTAACCGCAAGCAAACCTAAAACGAGATTAGTGCGAGGAAGACGGCAAATCACGAGCAAGGATTATATAATTTTAGACGAAGAGAGATAGACTTACAAACATGATGAAAGCTCAGTTACAGTGGCGCCCACTAACATGCAAATTTGTTAAGTACTTGATCAAAGACGACGTCTGAATGAGTCTTGAGGCTTGTATTCTGGGGCCCAAAGCCACCCCCTTTGCGTTGTTAAGGGGGTGGCTTTGGGTCTGAGTCTCTAAATATAACGCGGTCAGCATTTATGAAAGATGTAGGATAAAGTACCATTATTGATTAAGTGCATGCTCTGTGCTTAGTGTATTGGAAATCGAATGGAGCAAAAATATGGCCGATATTTTTAATTAGCTCTCCAATTGCACTAGTTAGTTGCTCACAGTTCTAGGTTTTTTTAAACGATTACTTTTAGCTGTTTTTAATCTATAACAACAATTATTTATTAGCTATACCTTTATGTAGTCTATGGCACTACACTTGTATTCAAAGTTTGGAAACAATAATCATTGTAATATTAATAATACTATTCAGGTGCATTTGAAAGTCCTTACACTAACAGATAAACCAAACATGTAAGTTATAGGTTACAGGTAAAGATTACAACACAGGACTATACAACTATACATAAAATTGAATTTACGATCTAGACAGTACTACGGAACATAATACACTGCTTAAACATAACAAATTATTACGACATGTCACTTACATTAGGTATATCAAATAAACTTATATCTCTAATACATAATACTATTCTTAAATGCTATGACTATAATTATTATAATACTTGTGGGAGTCGAGATCGACTCCAAATACCGAGTAGCAGTGGCTAGAAGTTTCGGTTCCCCCTGCGAGAATATGTCAGCCTGGGGGTCAAACAAAAGAATATTATTAATGTGACCCAGTGCTACATATAGAGGGCTGGTATCTAAAGCTACTGAGTTGGTGCTGGGGACAACAAAAAGAGGTGTGGGACGAGGCCTAAGAGTAGTTCTCACAAAAGGTGTTGGTACTTTAAAAGAGACATATTGCAATAACCATGGATTTGTGATTGAACCACGAATTAATTTTATAAAATATTTATTAGCTGATAATATGCTGTCGTCTTTCGTCTTTGATTTACCAACATGGCTGACAGATAGAGCTGTGAATTTTGTTGTCTATTAGTTTTAATCTAAATAGGGTCGAGTCACATGCGATGGCTGCGATATGAGCAAGTTTCCTGGTGATGTGTTACCATTGTTTACCAAGAGCATACAAGTCCAAATATACAGGGTGGCCAGAATAACCGTGAACTCCATTTTAGTTACAATTACATACAATGGGGGCTCCAGTGATTTACCTCTGGAATAACACTCGTGGCCACAACTCAGTGCACAACATAATTATGATCTACACTACGTGAAGTTAGATTGAAAGCAGATTAGGTATGATTAACTACCTCTTGGTTTTGGTAATACCGAGTGGCGATTCGTTCTTATGTTAATGTCCGTATAAGTGAACCACGGCTATGGACTGTGAATCAAGCTAAAACAAACGTTTTTTCGACGGTCTAAGATTTTTATTTTATTAGAAGTACAAATTACAAATAGGTTTTATTGCGCAGTCATTGCGCAACCATAACCGTAGGATATTGAATTAACTAACAATATTCGACCTAAAAGTATGTTAAAAATAACTAAGACTACACTAGATCATGTAATTTAAAGCCTTTAAAGGTTTCGAAGTTTAAGACAATAATTAATAATTATGAAACAATACGCTTCATAACTGGCAACGAAAAGGCGATTACGAAGCAATACACCTTATTCATTTACACAAATATAATAAAACCATCAATTTCGGTACCTTCTTAATTTCATTTTGTATACATACTAAATAGTTGACATAATTATAGATTCTAATTCAATTATGCTCCAACTTTATCAAAATTACACTAAATAATATGCTGTCTGTGTAATATGTATATATGTATCCGTTTGTCCGTCTTTGAATGTATACTGCGGAAATATCCCCATTGCCTTCCGAAATCCTCCGTATAAAGCGTTAAGACATTAAATCAGTTTACGTAAAGATTCTAAGGGACGGGGTATCAACAACAAGTCGTTACCTTCTTAGCTGTATTTTGCTTAAACATATTCGTTTAGCCCCTGGCGTTAGGGGCAATGATTAATGAACCACCCTGTATCTTGGGTACTAGCGTCTGCCCCTTTTTCGTGCATAAATAAGACTTAAGAGGGTTTTGTAAAACTATTTTTAAGCTAAGGGATTTACAGAATTCGTCTTGAGTATAAAAGTATGTGCAGTATTGTAAGTTTGTATTTTTTCAGTTTAGTAGTTTTTACGCTCCGTCTTGCGTGAGCGACGGGCGACGCGACGCGACGCGACGCGATGCGACGCGATGCGACGGCGATGGCTCAAGGTCATCGCGTATCCATCGCACGAAACTTCGGCACTAGCATTTTGGTGATTAGAATCACAAGATTCGCCGTCTTTCACAATGTGCAAATGGTCTAGCGGGTTTGACTTCTAGGTGGAATCGTTTGCGCCATGAGTGTCGCGAGTTCGAATCTCGGCTCACGCAATCTTTTTGCATTTTTATTTACTTTTTTCTTTTATGTTCTACTAGCTTTTGCCCGCGGCTTCTCTTGAAAGACGGACAAACAAACAGACACACACACACTTTCCAGTTTAATCAGTATGGATTATTTGATTTTGTTTACCTGCTTATTTCTTTCTCTAAGATTCTACTTTCTTATTTTTTTTAAGAACTTTGGGTTTTATACGTACTAACAGGGAAAGTTTTAAGTAGCACACAATAATACTGCATTTTGTTTTTATTAACTTAATGTTTATTTTAATCCATACCAATATTATAAACGGGAAAGTGTGTGTGTGTCTATTTATTTGTCCGTCCTTCACGGCAAAACTGAGCTACGAATTAACGTATACTATTTACTTGAAATGAAAAAATGTCATACAGTGTAACCCAGTGTTTTTAATGCTGCCATCTAGTGTCGACTGGCATAACCACTACACTAAGAGCCCTTATTCCTTAGAGCGTTCATCAATTTCGTGAAATAGCCATTGATAGATGGCGTTGGTGCTCGGTACGCGAGCCACCGGTAACGCAACACACAGGCAAGAATGATCTTGATAGTTTTGAATTTAATTGCTAGTAACAATTCTTTTGGTTTCATGTGTTAACTTTTTTGTAAAGTTTACAAGAGATAAGAATATATTATTATTATATGTATGTTATGTTACCTACTAATTGTAAGTAACTTAAAATAAACAGTTTCAAAGAGCTGAGCTGTGTGCAAAAAATTACATGTGTTATTGGCCCGGCTAATGAGATCAAACATGGTCGAGTTACGATAAGTAGAATAGCAGTTCTGTTATTGATTTCCTGACTCGATCATGTGACCTTGGATATCATCGAGATCGACGCTGCTCATCAGCCCAAATGTAATAAGCCCAAACATAGTGGAGTTATTATGAGTAAAATAGCAGTTTTGTTGACCATATCCTGACTCCACCATGAAAACCAGAACCTCATCCTGGGGGCCGGTTTTTGAATCTCACATATGGGATTTGTCACTAAAATAACGGTTGAAAACAGTGAATTGCTTAGTATTTTCAGTGACAATTTTCTGAATTCGAACGCGTGAGACTCAAAAATCGGTCCCCTGGTCCCGAAATATAATACTAATTCAAACTCTCATCAGATTTCAAGTAAAATTTCTTGGATAAAATTGCATGTGTAAAAATCAGGCGGACCGTATGCCTGTTTGCCACCAACAGGATCAAGATTTGTTTAGTCGCAGTACCTATATACAGCACTTCTCAGAACTATCTAGCTGCTTACGCTTACGAGAGCACGGTGCGCCGGACTATCGAACGTAGATCCACTGTCTATGAGCGCTGGGCGCAGACTGAACTGAGCAGTGAGCAGGCCCATGTCAGCAGTGTATTTTATTCGAATTTTATGTGCTTTAAAATAGTACATTACGATACAAGTGCGTAAAAAAGGAAGTTCGAAACGAGTGGCGATAAATTAAAACACGACCGAAGGGAGTGTTTTAAATCGACACGAGTTACTAATTTCCTTTTCGCACGTGTATCGTACGACGTTTTACAGTACAGATGAGCCTCCGAAGTTTCGACCTGGCATATAATGAACCACTTCTCGCACTAGTGCGTAAAAAAAACACCATCTGTACTGAAAAATATCTATCGACACAAAGGTATGTCTTATATGTATTTTTTTTATATGGCAACAAGAAGTTCTGGTTTAGGATAATATTATTATTTAAGAGTTACAATAAATGCAGGAATCGCAGGAATTACAATGAACGCCCCTTAAAGAGTAGTCTAATTATATTTTTTTTTGTATGGGTACCTTTCCTTGTTAGTATAAAAGCCGGAGTTATTAAAAATAAAATAAAAATAAGAATGAAGATTCTTACAGAAAGAAAAAAGTAAACAATCAAATAATAGAAAATAAAAGAAACAAAAATAAAACTGCAAAAGCATGCCTCAGCCGAGGTTCGAACTCACACCGCTGGCGCGGCGTCCAGACGTCGAAACCGCTAGGCTACGAGCCCGTTATAATAACTAGTTAATTTTGTGATCCTATTCACCAAAGTCAAGTGCTAGTACATATATCGTAAGGTCATCGCACTAGTGTTTCATATTTTTAGTTCACACTTAAATTTTAATATTTTACGCAGACAATCACGTATCACCGTGCACATAACCAAAGGCTGTCAATACAAGTTACAAAAGTTGTAATTTCCTTACTTTTTAGGCACATTACTCCTTTGGTCAACTTATGTTAATTTGAATATTTTGAATTTTTATTATAAGAAAATATAAAGAATGAAATGTGAGACTAGTAATCAATCGTTATTTCTCTAGTCCGACCTCTCTACGTATTGAATTTGCTTCTAAAAATCAAATAGCTTGATCGCGCGCCCATCGCCATCGCATCGCGTCGCATCGCCGTCGCGGGCCGTCGCGGGCCGTCGCTTACGCAAGACACTCCCATATGAACACAGCGGTTTGATCGCATCGCGTCGCATCGCGTCGCTTAACATTCGCATGTTCATCGCTAGTTCGTCGCGTCGCATCGCCGTCGCGTTCCGTCGCCCACCTAAGACAAGTCCATAGAGATAGAAGGTTTGATTTCGTCGCATCGCATCGCATCGCGTCGCCGTCGCGGGTTCGTCGCTCACGCAAGACGCGGCGTTATAGTTGTTACAAAATAGATTCATTACTTAAGCATTATCTAAATCTGTTTAATTCTCTCCTGTTTTTTTCGTTGAAAGAAAAATAGAAATCCTCGAACAGAACTTGAACCTGCCATCTTTTGTAACATCAATCCAATCCAAAAGGCCCGGTCCAAAAGGTGGAATCCTACCAAAAATATATGTAGGTTGATGCTCTCCTGATAAATTCTTAAAGATATTTCATAAAAATAATCATCTTATTGTCTTATTTACATTTTTTTTTGTTCATGAACTTAAATTTATCTTAGTCCCTCAAATAGTAAAGAAATAGACTCATAAAGTTGCAATTTCCTCTAATATATCCTGGCGTTATGCACAAACAATAAAGCTATTACATACATACATACAAAATAGCAACCGGCAAGCTCCGGCAGCCCCGCGCCGTATCCATACATTTATATCGCGTGTATTCAAAGCATAAGCATTTGTTACCCAAATGCTTTCCTCGGTGCCTGTCACCCGGCAAATTGAATACAATTTGTCATGCTTACTATTTACGAACGTCTAGGTAGGACTAAAGATAACTAAGTGGGTATCGACACCGAATTTACTGGGTTTCGTGACGGATATCGGATTAACGGTTGTTTTTTTTAGGGTGTAGTTGAAATTTTAGCCTTTCGGTTGGATGTTTGCCTTATATTATGATAAAGCCAGCAAACTAAGGACATGCCAGCAGGTGATGCAGAGTAATGATAATCAAGTGACAAGAAATGTAATGCGAAAATGCGAATGAATGTGGAAAGATAAACCGTAGAAAAAGTGGATGAACTGTGTGGGAGATGATATAAAAGGAAAGCAAGTGAATGATGAAATGACGGACGATAGAAAGGTATAGAAGAGGAAGACATGCTGCACCGATCTCTAATGAATGGTATATTCAAGCAAATGATGAACAAAGATAATTTACCTGAGGAACAGATAAGACCACATAATTTTGTTCGTAAGTCGGACAGGAAACATTTGAAATATGTTTTGCTCAAATGCCCGCTTTTTACGTATTGAAATGTAACTAAAATGTACTATCAGCTGCAAAAGTTCATGGCAAATTTATCAATAAATTCATTCATGATTTCTCCATGCACTTTTGCAGCTGATAATACAATATCTGAAACGAAATATAGTAATTTACTATTCGGTTGTAAATATAATACATGTATAATTGTATATTCTTTGGTGAATTGGTGCTAGCTCAAACCCTCTGCTCCCAGTGGAGAACACGAATTCAACGATGATTTGTTGCAAATTCTATAAGTAGTAGTTTTAGGTAGCAACATTTTTTTTTATATTTACGCTAGTTGACGCTGACGGCATTTTATCTTATTCTCTCTGGGTATTTTCATCTTCAGATCTCTAGTCCTGTGTTCGTTCACTGATATTGATATTGATTTAAATTGACATTTACTAAAATTTGACCCTCTTGAAAAATATTATGTGCTACATGTTAAAATAAACAGTGTTTTTCTTACGATCCTTTTGCATACAATAACTCTTCTACCGTATGATTTCATAAAGCGTCCGAGGGTTGGATCAAATTACATTGATATTGTCTTTCACTCAGAATTAGGTATGTGCTAAAAGGGTTGGAAAAGTATTGCTTATGAATAACTTCTGGAATGATAAGTTATTAGTTTTTTTTTTACTAAAGAGCGGTACCTAAGGAACACCTAATTTGTAATTTGTTCGGTGTTATAACTTGAAAAGTTCAATATTAAAAGAAACTTTCTAGAAGCTATCAGCAATGAGCACTGGCTACCTTTTCGAACTTCTAATGAACGGTGATAATAATGGCTGGGTTTTTAAAAGTTTTATCTTCTAAATTGGAAACTTAAAGTGATTGTTCCCGAATAAATTATTAGTGAACATTTAGTTTAATTGGGCGAAAGTGTTTTATGTAAGTCGCGTTTCACAATAAGAAGTCGTTAGACACCAGGGAGCTGGTTAATGGACCATTAAACGAACCTATAAATTACACTTAATCATGACTAATTGAAGTGACATATAGGGAAGCACACGCATCGATTGGACAGACTAGTGACAGCGCCCGGGTGGTCCCCTGAACTGCCACTTCGGCTTTTACATTGCCCGATAATGCCACCACTAAGGAAACCAAATAAAAATTAAGATAAAAATGATGGACCCGATGTGAAGTACATCGTAAAAACTCGATTTTATTGAACTTATAAACATTAATTCCGACCAATAAAACCAAAAGATACATTTTAGTCATTAAAAATGGCATCTTGTAATAGTTTAATACATTAAAATTTCAATAAACTCTCCCACCGCATCTCCTCTCTAGAAGCACTAAAGCAATCGACAGATTACACAGAAGGTACCCCATTTTAGTAAAACCCTTCATTAAACTTATCTGTCTCGGATCTAAGCCCGAATCCGTGTAACGTAATCGATGTCGAAACGAGGAGCCGCGAAGGACAAAGTGCGGTCACAAATTTACATATAAATTTGGGATTATTTTAATTTAAAACACGCATTTGGAAAGTGTATTAGCATTTACATGAGGCCCTATTACAGCTTCTTTGTGCCAGTTGGTTAGTAGCGGTTCGATGAATTACTGCAATATAGTGGCCCTACCGCGTTCTTGCACCCCCGGCGCGGCAAATAAATAGTCCGTTAAGCCGATGTGACCACTCAATAAAATGAACCAATTTGTCAAGTGTGCTGCGCCCATGTTGAATCTGGGTGGAGTCGTCGTTAAGTGCACTCATTTAACCGATTTTCAATTTAGAAATGGAATTAAAACTATAAACCGCTTGATTTATGAGCACTCGGGGTTCCACTAGCTTCTAACGATTAACATTTTGTTCTAATTGAATATCTAAATGTGTTCATATGCGTAATGAGACAAGCGATTCATATAGTCTTAGCACATCAAAGTACCCGAAGATATATTGAAGATGGGACGTTAATTATAGGGCTTGATTTAATTCCATACGGGTATTAAATCAGTCATTGCCGGGGACGCGTGATCCGGGATCGAGGGAAGAGAAATGTGCGCCGAGCACATATTTGTTCTTGTTGCACTAATAGCTCGTAAATATTTCAGCGCAAGCGTTGGACACACATGCGCTTCAGACAAAATTATGGTTGCTTATAAATATGTGCCCCGTCACTTTGAACATTCCCTCTCGTTACGTTCCCGAGGACTGAAATAACAATGCCAACAAAGTCGACGGTTTTAAAACGGAAACGCCCGCCATCCATCACTTTTGGCCAGTGGCGGATAACTTAATGTGCTAGTTTTCAACCCTCTATTTACTTTTCCTTTTTCGGAACGGAAAGCCTAAGGCTACTTGGAAATATAACTTTTTGAATTAGTTCAGTGAGAATTGAAGTAAAATAACAAAACTTCTAAAGGGAGAGATGTATATGAATTAAACAAAAACTTTTATACAAAACAATGAATATTAATACTACGATATCAGTCTTGTTTCAATTATCTTATTGTGATAAGTTATTGGAAAATTCTCCTTACTTACTAGAATTCTCCGATACTTCGTCACTATTCCGATTTCTTATTAACTTATGTCACATACAATGTACATAATATACAACCACGCCTGTATCCTATAAAGGGGTAAGTAGAGCACATGAAACAACTCAAGTTTCAGTGCCACTCCCGGCAATCGAGGGGTTGAAAGAAAACGAAAACAAAATTTTGGTATCTTTTACTTATACATATAAGTGATTTGTTAAAATAAAAGTTTTTTTGTCAATGTAAAAGCTAAAAAAAGTTACGAGAGTGCGTGAATTTTTCGTAATCTTCCCTACCCAATAAAACTAGGGTCACCGATACCCTCTTGTCACCAGACAGTTAAAAGGCAGTTTAAAGGAGAGATTGTCCAGAGAACGGGCAGGACTTTTATTGCGACTGAATTAGGATTCTTAGAATTTATTGCGAAGGCGGGCACTCGCTTTATTGACGTGGTTTCCAATTCGTAGGTAATTTACTCGAAACTACCTATTGGTAGGAAATACTTACGTCTCGAATTCTAAATGTCGTCTACCTTTATTATACCACACGCGGTAGCAAACAAGCATAGCTATCAGTGGCGACGCGTGAAGATTTTCGTTGGTAAAGCTGGAGGGGTTTTTGGGATCTGTTTTGTATGGACTTCTACAGATACTGCAGAATTTTAGGGAAGCCATTGGGAATCGAGTTGTATCGACGCTACGCCACTGATAGTATACATACATACATCATAATTATAAGAGCGTTTTCACATTATCTGATCATATAATATTAAAGGCGTCATCTTTGACAACTGCCTTTGACGTCCTTCTTACATCCGATAACGAAAACGCTCTTAGTCCGTTTTCACATTATCCGATTCGATATCGGATGTCGGAAGGATGTCAATGGAAAAAATCCAAGATGGCGCCTGTAATGTATGGAATATCGGTCCGACATCCGACATCGGATCGGATAATGTGAAAACGCACTATAGTCTAATCAATAATCATCCGTCACACGAATTATGATGATTCAAAAATCATATTATCCGTTGACTGAAGTTCATACAATTACACACGCTATAACTATTAGTTGAAACCGTAATGAAAATATTGTTACGTAGCCATCAGATAAAATAATTAGCCAATAAATCTGGTTAAAAGCTTTACAAATTGAACTGGGATGGATCAGCGGAAGCACAAATTATTTATCGAACTGCGAGCGATATTACCACGATACTACATATTATTTTTAAATTACCAAAAGGAAAGGAACTTCCGCGCCGCGCGCCTCTGTTGCTTAGTTGGCATTCCAGAAGGTTCGAGTCGTGCCGGGGGTGTCAATTTTTCACTTATTCCTTTTGTTTAAAAATTAGTTATTTGTTTCACAAGGGGGCAAAGTTTTTGTTTAACCGCACGTGCCAATATTGATAGCCGAGCAAGCGAAAGGTTTCAATACTGAACCGCGAGCGTAACGAGTGGTTCATGGAATCTTGAGCGTTGCGAGGTTTTCAAGGCACGAAGGTTAAACAAACTTTGATGCCACCGAGTGAAACACAAAATTTTTCACCACACCAACACGAACAAAATACTGACTATAAAACACCAAACTAAATCAAATCCATCAATTTATTCAATATTTATGATTCAAAATCATTATTTATAGGTAAAACTTAACATCCAGCCGGCGTATCATGCTGCCAATTTTATCACTTATCCACGTGGATAAGACATCTGTCACTCTCACACTGACATACTTGCTAAAGCGTGACGGATGCTTTATCCACGTGGATAAGTGATAAAATTGGAAGCATGATACGCCGGCTGCTTATTTATCCAGTTAAAATTTGTATGAAATTACTTTGCACTCTTGTGGATAAAATGCAATTTTGCTATTCGTTTTTGAATAGCAAAATTGATCTTTACCAGTTGGTGTGGTGAAAACTTATTTGTATTATACCATGTGAACATTGACAGCCCATAGCTTAGGCATTCTATACACGAGGGGCAAGAATCAACATACGTACTGTTTGGCTGTCAACCAGTTTATCCCAAGAATAATGCGATGCAGCCCTACTATATTCCGAACCCGAAACATCGCATAATATTGCCGTTAAAAGCACACTTAAGTCCGTATGGAGATGTCGTCTATAATTCATCCGTTTGCACCGCATTGTACAGCTATCAAATATATCGGAGCAGGCAAGGTGGTCACAAATGTCTATACAGCTGTATTGTCTAGGCGTTAGAGTCTGTGCTCAGATATTTTGAGCACCTCGGGCGCATTGATATATCTGTGGCGACTGTGCCCAAATGCCTCAGACTGAGTCAGAGGCTTTCCTTCGGGACCGTTGAAATTATGCTGTTGTATATTTTGTATGAATTTAATGCTTCATAAGATAATTTTACAGCCCGAAGCCACACTTTGTCTCTTTACAGAAAACGTTGTTTTTAAATGAGTTTACGAAATTCATCCTGTTTTTATAGGCCGGCATTACCTAAGCAACCCCCTGCATTACAATTTTGAACCGGTATTTCTACCCTAAAATATATTACAATACATTGTTGTATTTTAAATTAGATATGGTGATTAATACAAGGGACTTATTTGATAAAATATGTAGGTAAATTCACAAATTTTTACTTTTGTAAAACTTAATCAGTGTGAAAGTACTACATATATAATAAAGAGATTAGAAATTGTTATAAAACGAAGAATTGCTCACGGAGAGTGATGCTTAAAATTAATAATCCAATAAAAATAAAAACACATACAGCAATCAAACTGTCCAGACTGTATCAAAAGATACAACAACAAAAGTAATTACGACAGAACGCCTCGTCAACGACAATAACTTTCAGTTAATAGATTACTTTAATTACTTCTAAATGTCACATCAATTTATATTAATTTTGCCGGAAAATCTTTATATGTTCTAGAGGTTAACATATGATGAACTTCTTTAGAAACAATTGGTTGCAGCAGTCTGCTAATAAAATACTAGTTTTGTATTCTTAGGATTCCTTTTAAAATATCTATCATGTATACTTTACACAAATTTGTATATTATGTATACTTCGTAAAATGATATTCTGCCGGAAAATCTTTATATGTTCTAGAGGTTAACATATGATGAACTTCTTTAGAAACAATTGGTTGCAGCAGTCTGCTAATAAAATACTAGTTTTGTATTCTTAGGATTCCTTTTAAAATATCTATCATGTATACTTTACACAATATTGTATATTATGTATACTCGTAAATGATATTCTGATATGTGACGATTGCGGTTATTGTTATTAAAGTGATTTGTTTTATAAAATGATCAATATTTAATTATTCAGCACTAATTATTATTTCATTGTTTACACAGATATACCGAGATAATTAATTAATTATTTACTTACAGTGTGTATATGCTTTTCATATATAATGGAGACTTAGTACTCCAATGACATCATTAAATATAGATAATACGAATCGCACCATTTCTATTGCTATAATTTATTAACAAACGCCGATTTATTTCATCCTATTTTTAATATTCTCACTATTATGTAAATCAACATCAACATAGTTGCTCGTCTATCCAGATCATTCCCATATTACAAGGGCGATATAGTCGACCGAATCACGTCGCACTGCGTACGGTATGAGAAAAGTTGACCCTGCTTAGTTCTCATCGGGAACCGAGTGGAGGCAAATGATAGCCCGAATAAGATCAGCGTATGTAACCAAGATGGCAATAATTAGCGCTTCGTGGCAAATGATACGCATTTGATGCTCTTGCACTCTAGGAAAAGCGTCATACCTGCACGTTTGGTTATTACAGGTCCTGGGGCGTCTACCTACAACCACTGACACTCCTCCGAGGCGTACGCATGAATGGTAGAGAGATAATTACAATACGATACGCACTACGCACCGTTAACGAATGTTCGCTGAGCTCTATTACAGGCCCAGGGCCCTTAGATAAGTAACTAATCGCTCCATACCCTAACGCCTTTTCGTTGTAGTGCAATGCGTACAGTTGCGTATCGTCCCCTAACAAAATAGGCCTTTGCATCTATAACAGATGATTTAAGCAGCATCCTTGCGACACTTACGTTCGTGGCTGTATAGCCCAATTCGAGAGAGGAGCTCGTCCACATACACGGCAGGTGTATGCTCCTCCAGATGGGCGGGTTAGAGGCTTGCTCGTGACGCCTCATGCGTTTATCATTCAAAGACCACCAGGCATTGCCGTGCTTGGATTGACCGTCATGGATAACACGACGCCACGTGGGTCGGTCCTCGGCCAGTCGCTGCCACTAAGAATTAGAGAATTCGCCAATAATCTGTCTGTCTATCGTCCGCTAAGAGTTAGAGAATTGGTCAATCTGTCTACGGGCCCAGTGTAAGTAATTCGTCGTAACAATTATTCAATTTCTTAATAATAAGGTCACAGTTATAATGGTTTGACAGATTCGAACGGAAGCCAAGCGATGGTAATATGCAGGACGAGGGATTTATTTGTCAACTTTGTTCTGATAAAACTTTGTTTGACATTTGATTGTGAGGTCATGCCGCTCCGGCTTCCGCGCAGATAAGTTCCGAGAGTGTCTCTGGGCTCCAGATTAATTTCCCCTAGTTATATTGGCTTCATTTACTTTATTCTTTCATTTATAAAGCTTCGTGATATAAGGGAGTGTTTCTATAAACGCTAAAATATGTTTGTGGATATAAAATCAATATCTTTTAATGGTGCTCCCATATATTATATAGGTATTTATCTTACAGATCCAACTACCTAATATTGTATCCGATAATAAAATTACGATAAATTTATCATTTATCCTACGTTGACGCGTGATAAAATGGACCGTAATAGCCCGCCTGCTTTGTACCTCTTGTGCTTTTCGGGGAACAAAATATCATGAGGAAACCGGACTAATCCCAATAGGGCCTAGTTTATAATCTGGTTTTGAAGGTCAGATGGCCGTCACTTCCGTAAAATTAGTGCCTTTAACAATTCTCGGGATTAGTTACCAAGGCGGACTCTAGGGTTATGAGGCGTGGAAAAATTCCGGGATGACGCAAAAAATAAAAAAAAACTATATAATATGCCTAAGTAAATGCAAAAATGCAAAGACAAACAATTGTTTGCAATTTATTGAAAGCAACAGAGTTATACATAGGTGCCACTTAACTTTGGCGCTTACTGTACATTGCAGTCGACTACAAAGAGATGTATCCACTTTTTCACCTTATTGCATTGTAATAAGGTGAAAAAGTGGATACATATCTTTGTAGTCGACTGTACCTAAAGGTGCCTCCTTTAAAATGTGAGAGCATTAAATTGAACCAAACGTGAAATGCTTATATATTTTAAATAAATTATGTGTTATTTCTTCCATTTAAAAATGAAATACGGTTATTTATTTTGATTAAGATTCAATATAAAATGACTTTTAATAGGTACCAAAACATAGGATATCCAGCGTTTAATATCTTATCTTTCAGGAAGCGTATATTTTATTCAGATTCGCCAAAGATGAATAGCTTTATGCCTCACTTGTCATGTAGTCTTTTTGGTGATATTCCATCCGACCACCCTCAAAGTTCAGAGCGATATGTCACAGTCGCTTAGCGATCTATTTATACGAGAGGTCGTTGGGTACACCTCAAAGGAATGCCAGCAAGCTCGGAAGTTGACAAATCTTTCAGAGCTATTTTAGTACTAATTAGAATCTACAGTGTGGGCCATGTCATTCGAATGACTTATTTTAATTATGGAAAGACGTCTGATGATGTTCGCACATTAAACGTGTTTGTTGGTTTTATTGTTTAGATCAAAGAGGTCGATTGAAAGAAAAATAAAAAAACAACAATAAATTCACAAACGTTGCAACGTTTGATAATGACCGACACTAATGGACGTGACAGAAAAATGAATTCGTATGGAAATATGCAACATATGTGTCAAATAATATATAATCATATATCTATATAATATATCTTAGCTTTATTTATACTATAAATTGAAATAGATACACGAAAGAAAAAACGACAAGGCCCACTAGTGGCCGAGCCGGGAATCGAACCCGGGTCTTCAGCTTACCACTAGACCACCCGCCCGCCCTATACTTACTATTATATATAGTAGTGTGACTACTTGAAAATAGAACAAATCGAAAAATATTCAATAAAATAATTTGATTTGTTCCCTAGTTTTATTTATACTGTTTGACGTCATGGCGATTGTATAATCCTATAACGACGATTTTATAATGCGTATAAATGATATGACAAAAGTTTTTAAAGTGCAGTATCTCCAAAAGAAGGAGCGACGATGTGTAGTTTTTTGTAAATTTAAAGGGAACATAAGAAACTATAAGATGTAAGATGACATGTAATTATATATTATCAATAAATTATGAGTATGAGTATGAGTATGAGTATACATTATCAAAGTATTAGAATCATTATCTTATAATTAACGTTTCCATTACTAAAGTAGCTCAAAGTACAAGCAAACTTAAAAGTTCCCGCTTCTAACAATGAAATAATCGCCTAATTAAATTGCTTGTTTTTACTAATACGCTTGTAAACACGACCGCAAATTATAATTTCGCAGAAACGCTCCATTTATGTCGAGGATGCGTAGGTAGTGAAGTGCCGTTCTCGAGATTTTCTCGAAAAAGAGTAAGCAATTGGGAATAATCTCGGAGTGTCTGTCAAATTATTGCGAGAAGAGAGAAGTTTATCAGCGATATTATTGAAACTTTTCCTGTGATTTTTTCCGAGAACAGAAAATATATGAGGAATTTGTGAGCCTTAAACTTTTTTTGTTACTAACGCCATAATTTATTTCTTATTAGAAAGGCAAGAAAATTATCAGGGAAACTAATAAGAATAAAATCATGGCAATAAAAAAGTCATAGTAATTGATAAAACCCCACGAGTAAAACAACAACATTTCCAATACAAGTTAAATATGGGCTAAAGGTGCAAACATAAATAAAACTAGTAAAATTTACTTATTGTGTAGCATTTAACAAGAGAACATCCTCGAGTACGTTGATAAAAAACTTCTTTAAGAGTTCTCATCAGAAACGAGTACATTCTCCACGGCATATCACTAGTAGGTCTGACTCGAGTAATGATGTGCAAGTTGCGGAAACCTTCCAAAAAATTTTAAATTTCTTGAAAAATTCACGAAACTTTCACGAAAAATAAAGGGAATTTAAATTTATGAAATGGAAAATTTCCATCCATACAAAGTATGGAGGGTTTTCGAAGTTTTCCTATGTGAAAATTTCAGAATTTTGGACAGATTCCGTCGGCACATCAGTAGACTCGAGACCAAAAAGTTGAAAAAAAAAGATTCGGAAACTTCTTTAGTAAGGAATTCTCAGAAACGAGAACGTTCTCCACGGCACATCCCTATGCGTAGGTATGACTCGAGACCAAAACAAAGGGTAATTACCCGTTATTATAAGGATTATGCTGTGATACAACTCTTCGTTTGTACCAGCTTTGTTCGTTCGCTTATATTTACAAGGGGCTTATTAGAGAGCCATTAAACTTATTATTAACGAACTTATTAAAGCCGCCAATTGGTGAGGGTCTTAGTTGCTATCGATTTTTGAAAAACGGTATTAACCTTTTTAGTTTAACAAGGAGAAAATATGAAGGTACTTTTAATATAAGTAATTCGTAAAATCTTATAGGCGATTTTTAAGCGAACCCGACCAATTTAGTTTTCAATTAAACGGCCTTATTCTGGTTCTAAGTAATTTCACTGCATTTTGATCCTTACAATACTTACTAGATGGATTTTTAGTCTGCAGTCTGTATTTTGATAAAAAGGGGTGTTTATATTTTGCATCCCTATTATAGTTTTTAATTTCATTTTATGTATAACTCGGGTTTTATCGAGCCAGCAATTGGTAAGGGTCTTAGCTGCTATCGGTTTTCAAAATACGGATAAAATATTAAAATGTAGCAAAGAGAAAAAATGATACTATTCTTTTTTCTTAGAGGTGAATGTCGAGTTAATTAGACCAATTTAGTTTTCACTTTAGCTCGATTCTGTTACGGGGATTTTCAAATGCTGGTGTTTTTTTACGCATAGTGATCTTAATTAAATTTTAAATACCTATTTAAAATTGTACAAGGGCGCATATTATATTCTGGATTCTTATTATAGTTTCTCAGTTTGAATTTTGACAACTAAGTTAAACTGTCTAATTTTACATTTAATTTCTAACCCGCCAGGGCCCGGGATATCATTCTTGACAACGATACCATCTTTATTACTCACATGAACTAAACAAACATAACCTGACCACAAATCCAGTTCGCACATAAATCTCAATCACAGCAATCAATCCAACCAGCCAGTCAAGTAACAATAAAACCTCAACAGGAAACGACCGCACGCCCGTGCGGTATCGCGGTAATGGGCGGTGCTTCGTACGAACAGTGATTACACCATAGACATAGAAAAAAAATAGACTGAAGGTTTTGAGCAAGGTCTTCTAATCTGTCATCCTTTACACTCTGAACTCTCATGAAGTATAATCATATACTGAAACAGACAAAATATATAGCTACTTTACTCGAGATTCAATCAGTACCTTGGTACCGAAATTGAAATTATGAATGATTTCATTGATAATTCGTCACGCACTATTGCAGCTAACTGTACCTACCAGTTTTTCTCTCTCTCCGTCATCAACGGGTTTTAACAATCTATAAGTTAGGCACTCGCGATTGGGCAATTCTGGAAACTTTCAGATCACATTGCTTCTTAGCAATTATTAGGACTTAGGACCAGTAGAATCTGACGTCCCTTAGCGTGATAGTGGTAGCTCACAGATTAGATAATTAATTTATGTGATTTTTGACAACCCTAAATAGTCGAATGGGATAGTGACGTGAAAAAGAGAAAACGATTCGACTCTGATACAAAATTCAACTGAACTTATAAAACTTTATAGGAAGTCTCCATTCTGTTCGTCAGTACTATTATTTATTCTGTGTCCGCACGACCGTGCGGTAACGCGGTGATGCCTAATGGGCGGTGCTCCATACGAATTAGCTGCTCAATTAGATCTAACTTACTGGGCACACATTGACTTGCCTTTTCATACTTTTATGCACAGAATACAAACCTAAGCCTTCGATATAAAGTCGATGTTTGAAAGTGTTTTGAGAGATACGAGTTTGGGACAGTAGTTCGGTATACCACTAACCGGCTGCGATCGAACGTGAACCCAATTAGAGTAATTTCTGTTATCTGCGGGGAAATGCAGTCAGCATTCGAGCGTAAATGAAAAGTTCTGTATTTTTTCGTTTGCGTGTTGTTACCTAGTTTAACTTTTTATTATGTTATACCTACTGTAGATAGACAGATACTAGATGCTCTAATACTCGGTTACTCGCTACGATGACATTATTTAAGTATTATTATAGGACTTAGGATATTCTTACACAAATTGGCTGAGTCCCACAGTAAACTGAACATAGCTTATGTTGTGGGTACTCAAACAACGACATATATGTTCAATACTTGAATTTTAATAGATAAGAAAAATCTTTCCTTGATAATTTATTAAGTACTTACTACAATATATTGATTTAAACTAACACGATCTTCACTCATATTATTAAATTAATCGCGTAAAACTTACGTTTATATTTAACCCGACGTTTCGGACATGACATTACGTCCGTGGTCACGGGTAGACTCAACTTACTACAATACAGCCTTGGCAAAAAAGAGTATAAATCGCAACATCATGTTATCGTCCCGTTTCCTTGCACATATCGATTTGAAAGGGACACCACTACAATGTTTCCACTTTTTGATTTCTTTTCGTTTTTGCCAGACTTTAAATTCTATAATAACGGTTACTTTTTATTCGTATATGGGGCATAATACGACGTCGATTGATTTACACTGAACATCAGTTTTTGCTTTATTTCAGACTACTCTGGACACCCGGAGCCTCTGGCATTTAATGCGCCCGTCCAGTCTACGCTCGAAAAGGCAAAGGCAAGTTGAATATCTTTACAAAGTATGTATAGTAGAGTACACTAAAGATGGATGGACAGACAGACTTTGTACTTGAGACAGGTTAGGCGCGATTATTAAACTTGTATTCATCGTCGACTTTGAGTATGTACGGAAGTCGGAAACGGAATAGTCGTGAAATGAATTAAAATCCAATCTAAGTTTTTACGACACTCATCCTTCCGCATAAATTCAAGATACCTACCTAAATATTTTTACTAATTAAATAGTACACATTTATAGCTTTTGGAACTTATGTACGAAATGTGATTTAATATTTTCCTGTCGATTTTCGGCAAAGAAAACAGATTGAATCCTAATAGGGCTAAGTTTGCCCTCTGGCTGGTAAGGTCAGATGGCATGGCAGTCGCTTTCGTAGAAATAACAACTAGTATCTACGCCAAATCCTGCGACTAGTTGCTAAAGTGGACCCCGGGCTCTCATGAGCCACGTAAAATGCCTCATTTTATCGGCTTTTCTATATTAAATTACATTATAGGACATTCTTACACAGATTGACTGAGTCCCACGGTAAGCTTAAGAAGGCTTGTATTATGGGTACTCAGACAACGATATATATAATATACAGATACTTATATACATAGAACACATCCATGACTCAGGAACAAATATCTGTGCTCATCACACAAATAAATGCTCTTACCGGGATTCGAAACCGGGACCGCGGCGTAGCAGGCAGGGTCACTACCGACTAGGCCAAACCAAGTCGTCAAAAATTATAATGTTGATGTCAATTTACTTCCGGCTACCGCTAGCATTAAAGTTGGACATATCCATAATATGACAATCAGCGCCACTCTATCACGCACGTTGCCAATTAGGGTGGTCCACATTTGTATGGAAGTAAAATAAATATGACTAATCCTTTCTCCAAATTTTAACCCATTTGCTCATTATTTACAGGTCGCTCAAGATACATTTAAAATTGGATATCTCCTATAATAAAATAAAAACCGAAATAATTAAAACATTGCAAACTGCCCGGTTCATGTTTTATTTAGCTCTAATGAAATAGGGAAAAATATAATTAAACCATTAAAATACCTCCATGTAAGATTTTTTCTTTAGTCAAGTTCATTTCATACATTTCAGTATGGCATTATTGCTTTATTTTGAGCGACCTCTAAATAAAGTCTGATTGTTCTCAAAATTGGTTGACATGATTTTAATAAGTTTTCGTGTAGAAATAACCATGTGGAGCTCTCACAATAAAACAATTTTTTTTGGACCACCCTAATGCCAATATACATAGATACACGTATAAAAAGTTTAAACCTTCGAAATTAATTTATAAGCCAGTTGTAATGGTAAGGATTCCGTTTTTAGGGTTCCGTAGTCAACTTTTCCGGATAATCTCAGTAACCGTAAGCACTAGAAAGCTGAAATTTGGTACCAATATGTATATTAATCACGCCAACAAAGTGCAAAAATAAAAAATGGAAAAAAATGTTTTATTAGGGTACCCCCTACATGTAAAGTGGGGGCTGGTTTTTATTTTTCCATTAAGGGCATTTTCCCTTTCATGTACAGCCTAAAGTACGGTACTTTCATTATCCCAAATGATCTCTATATTTTCCAGGCATCTCGGAACTAGGTAGGCTCTTAAGAATATTTGAGACTTTACAAATGAAGATCTATTTATTTAAAGTTTAGAAATTGACGGAAACAAAGACCTTTCCCGCGAGTCCTGTTTGGCAAATATTTTGTCGCAAAATCCATAATATTCCTTTATACAATAAAACATAAAATATTTAGGTCAGCTATATTAAATACTAAGTAAAATAAATAGCAATATCTTTACAAAATGACACTGATACTGTATCGCGACCAAAATTATACACCATGTTTCGAAAAAAAGTTTTTTGGTTGCAAATAATCTTAATTAGGTATTACTGTGTAGTCATTTATACAATATGTTATTGCTTAGTCATTATTATAACCACCATAAACATTCAACATAATTAATTCAATTGGATAATATGTTTTAATTTAGGGGACTAACTTAAACAGATTTATTTTATCTTACCCAGTCCCAAGCTAGGCAATAATAATATTAACAAAGGTAAGGTACTATCTCTTAACAGGTCGTCTAGACTCTAGGATTCAGTCTTGGGTAATGAACTAGTGTACTTACCTACATAGCTTTTACCAATCTCATGGCGTGGCGTTGAATTGAGTTAATATAAGACATACAAAAGGCTTTCAATAGGTATTCTTCAGATATAAAATTAACATTAATCAAACAATTAAATCAATGGAATTAAGATCACATCCATTAACATCACATTTAATTTTGACGAAATCTGAACTATTCGTGCAAAACGAACTGATTAAAGTGATTAACCCAACAAACGGCAAAAACATTGAATTCCCCATGTCGGTGAGCATGGCATCCCGAAAATCGTGACCGGACCACCCACAAGCGCTGTGAGAAAATAAATAAAATAAAACAAGTATAAATAACAGCGCTCGCGCATAATTGATCACAAATTAAAACTCGCCGCGCGTCCGAAATGTTAAACGACGGAGTCGCCGAAAGCGAAATTAGTGGGAGCGTGTGTGTGTATTTGTGCGTGCACACGAATGTGGGAAAGGGCTGGCATTTTCTGGTTTAGTGTAAATGTTAATATTGAGATGACAAACATATTTACAAACCAACATTCAAAATCTATGTAGGAATGGAAAGGCTGTGGTATAGGTACACGATCTTATTGCCATTGATACTCATTTTCTTGTAAAAATGTTGGCGAACGCTACTGTAAGCTGCAGTGACGTTTATTATTTACTTTTATAAACCTAAATTTCGTTGGTTTACTTAAGTATTTATTAAGAAATGATTCGAGACGAAGTTTCCTAAAATTCTTTATCTTATTCTCTATAAATTCATCTGCAAAGTGCGCTTACACAGAGAGAAAATACAACCAGTTTTCATGTTCGTTCAACAAGTTTTTTGGTTAAAATAGCGCCTACGTGCTCTTTGGTTCAAACAACAAGCTACTTGTCATTTGAATCGGCAATATATTTGAATCAACAAGTCGATTTTATAAAAACAACCTGACACATATTGTTTTAAACATACGTTTGGCTGATTCAAACGGATAAACCGCAACAAGTCGAACTTGTTAAATTCACAATGCAAATTTCGCTCAGTGTAGTCTAGTACAAAATGAACAACGACCTGTATCTTTAATAACATATAAGATCTTACTTGGTATTTACACATCGCAGACAGCCGAAAAGTAAATATGCTGCTATTTACCTGTAAACACAAAACATTCATACTTAAAACACCATTACAAATAAACCGAAACTCTGGAAAACCACGCACAATATTTATAAATTATAAATTTACCGAGTTGATGTTGATAGCCCTGAACTTGCAACACACATGTAAAGTTTTCCTACTGTTTACATCCAAACAATGGGAATGGGGCGCACTCGGAACAATATGCCACTAAAATATAAATGTTCTTTGTTGTATTATGCATCTTGTTGAAAACGATACAAATATGTCTTGATTGGCGGAAAGGTCCAATCAGAATTACATCTGCGAGTATGTCATATGAGAGTATAGTTAGATTTACGTGACGTTCTCATGAAGTAAAAGGCACCAAGTGCCGCTTATCATAAGGATTCATATGAATAACACGTCCATCATCATCATATCATCCCTTTATCGCCCATTGCTGAGCATAGGCCTCTTCTATACGCCACTTGTCCCGACCTTGACCTAGTCTCATCCAGTTGTGATTGTGATTCGCAATTTTTCAGATGTCGTCCACCCAACAAGCAAACGGATGCCAACATTTATAGCGTTCTTATGTTTAACTCCCGGCTTGTGCGGATGCGTCAAAAATCGTGGGTTCGGCTATGCCATGTAGAGCAAAAAATATTATTTCGGACAAAAATGCAAAAACATGACCCAATTTTTCGCACGGATCCGTGCATAAGCATAAGATGGGTTAAGCGACAATGATACTTTATCACAAATCAATAATCTAGCCATATCAATAAATCTATAATCAAACGTTCTTATTTTAATATTATTTTTGTAAAAACATATTTTATCGTGCGTCAGCCCTACCAATTACATTGTAAACATATTTGGCATTTTAGTAAATGAATTAGCAAATGCCAATTTGTCAAGTATTTAAATTCAAAGAATTAGAGCGGTTCCAAGAAGGTAGCCGGTTTAATGTTTCTTGCGGCGCCCAGATTGTAGGAATGATAAACATCAGTATTTCTAACTATAAACCACGGCTTTTAATATTCTCAAAGAAAATAAATACAAGTTTTATATTCAATAAGCACAATTTAGGAACCCGCAATAATCTTGGTCGATAACACATTGGCATAAAAACGAAACATGGTTCGCGATTTTAAAACTATATGTTCGATTATAATACAAAATTGCACACACAGTATTATGAGGCATAGGTATTTTAACCTGTAATTAATGCATAGTCCCAGCTAAAAGCGAAATAGAAAAAGGAGGAGCTTTAATTCGCTATATTTTGTTAACTTTATAAATAAATAATAATAAATAAATAAATATTTAACTTTGTTAGTCATAAGCTCAAGAAGGCTTGTGTTGTGGGTATTCAGACAACGATACATATAATATACAAACTTATAACATAGAAAACATCCATGACTCAGGAACAAATATCTGGCTCATCACACAAATAAAGCCCTTACAGGATCCTCGAACCCGGGACCGCGGCTTAGCAGGAGTACATAGGCCAGACCGGTCGTCATAAGTATAGTATTGCAAGCTACAATTCTAATTCAGAACAATTCTGAGTAATTCCCATTGCAAGTACAATTCTTCAGAACAATCTAAGTGCCTTAGGTACTACTTTTGTATGAAGAACCGAGCTTTCGGCGGACTCTTACTATTCACAAATAAACTTCAAAGTATAAGTGTTCTAAGCACTTCATTTTCAACTTACAAAAACTATAAGCTGTACCATCTAGCTCTGGTAACTTATAACTTCTGGAAAACTCGACAAACTAAAATTACAAAGTTTGTAACATACTTAGGTATTACTTTTGTCGCTGCAGACTGGATGTCTTGTTTCTCAGTTTTGGAAAACAACGACTTTTCGATGTTCGTGTTGAGTTCATTCAAGTTTGGAACGATTGAACTTCGCAGGTTCTTTTTCTGACTTATCCAATTGATGCTGTCTCGGTTATATTGAGTTTTAAACTGCATTAACTAGGTATATCATCAAATAAATACTCGTTTAGGTATCTACTATCTAACTCAATTAGTTTATACTCGGTATAATAAAGTAGTCGGCAGACGGTTGATATTAAGATAGCGCTAGCGGTAGTTTAAATAAGGTACTTTATTTTGAATAAAATAAAGGTATAAATTTATAGTCATGCCATTAAAATTCATAGGAGTACATTATTCAAACTTATTGGATACCAATTCAGGTCATACAAGGCAAGATGGCGAATGCATACAATCAATCAACGCGGGCCGAACACATTCAATAGTCGTGATTCGTGTCCGATGGACGTCTTGTCTTGAGTCTTGACTAACATTAAAATTCATTGAAAACTTGTCTAATATGGCAGTACGTGACACGATTACCGGTACGTTCGCCCCGCGGCTCGCCTGAATACAAAATTCTTACATCGATTTAACTCCATATAAGAACTTATAAATATGTAATGAGAAACCCCGACCTGACGCCGTTTTAAACCAAATCAAATGCACTTGATACCTTTATTAAATAACAGCAAGATTTAGAAAAGTTTGTCGATCATAATATTTGAATAATTAAAATATGAAAACATGTCTTAAAGATATTTTAGAATAGGTATATGATCCACAATGTGATACGGCAAAACTTTACTTGGTAAATTTGAATATTGTATAAGTAAATGGGTACGCGCTTATCTATAAAGCAACTAAGATATATTATGCTCGTAGACGTTGTAGCTACAAATTGAATGTTAGTTAAAGATCTAAAAAAACGTAAAAACATATAAAATAACAGTTTCTCTGGCGGTTGCATGGGTGATAAAGCACGTTTTAAAATAAATTATTAGCTTAGATAAGCATCGAAACAGAACGTATTACACCTAGTTGCGGACGTACAGGAGTTATCAAAATAACTAGCCGCTGCATGCGGAGTGGTCTTATCTGTACCAGCCGGCCTAGCCGAAGTGATAATCATTGACGATATGTGGCAATCGAAACGCAGTCTGGCTCTGTCGCGCCACTAAATAAGAGCGATAGGGAGAGCTAGCTACGATACGGTTACGAAGCGTAAGTGATTGAGGCGTTGGCTAGGTACCCTGTAATGTGTAGTTTTATTTCTAGAGGTACTGTGTCCTTGCGCTGCCGAGAGCATCATTCGCATGGTTATCGCGATCACAAATCAGGACCTTTGTGGTACTTCTTAAAAAACATACAAAACCAATCCTAACCCCGTGTCGTATGATTGCATTTGCTCAAACACAGATAACAAAGGTAAGTACAACGGCTAAAGTGCCTCATTCTATGCAGTCCGCCGTGGCTTATCGAGTTGTGGCATCTTATGTGAATACTATTTTGTTATTTTTGCAGAAGTAATGTAGATAGAGTATGGAAGGAGACAATATTCCTTTATTCCGTGGAATGGCTTGAAGATAGTGGCTTGGTTAGATTCATTTTGTTAACAATAAAGTGTCTCATTACTCTCGTAAACTAAACGTCGGATAGCATCAATCCTTTCCACATCAGCCTTTGTTCGGTTACCGCGCTATTAGTTTTTGTCTGGGATCGCTCACAAAAACTGAGCGGTTATTGTTACAGAGGTAACGATGTCAAAACCGTGACAAAATATTCGTTTTACATCGGTTCCCATGCGGGAAGTTTAGGCAAGAACAGTTTTTTGTTATAGAAAGCAATAGCCGAGTATCTGTAACTACGTACAAGTGAACGAGGACGAAGTAGTATACCACTCGTCTGCCAACAAACCACAAAGTGGTTTGGCAGAAGATTTGTAATAGGTTTAAGCTTTACGTTCTGAATAAACGTTTTATTTTTATTTATTTATTTATTTGTTTACTAACATACTTTTGTTGTTGAGTCGGTGGTTCTAAAGTCAGTGCACCTATTAATATTATAAATGCTGTGCTTGAGCTAGCTTTAGGATCGTTAACATTTATGTAGCACTTTGCACTTATCTTGAATTGAGATTAATCCTTCACTTTTCCACTCGGCTCAGTTCTTTATTTTATTATGTTAAGTAGAATTAAAATTAATTCAGAAGATGAAAAAAGCCTGCCGGGCTTGTAACGATTAAAATTAAATACGGTTCACTTCCTGTTTTTTTAGACATAAAGAGGGCGTTCAAAACTTTTTTTTATTCAGGGTCGAGTAGCGAGTGATTTTAACGAGAATTTTATTCGCCGGCTTTTTATACAGTGCCGGGCAATTTTAGGCAGTTCCATCGCTTATTCGTCGCCTAGATAATTGGCAATATTTCCAGAAGAGATGTCACAGGATTTGTAAGAAAATAAATGTTAGACGTTTCGTTTTTGTAATGGAATTATTCATGGATCTCGAAGTGTAATTGGATCGAGTGGAGAATGTAATAAAAACTGGACTAGTGCGATCAAAACTGAATTATAATCGCATTAGGTAGTTATAAAATGCGTGATAAATCTAATTACACGGAGAAGCTTCCGTGGAGGACAGGAATTATTCATCATGGGTCAGGCGCGCGTGGGCTCGTATTTAGACACGGCCTCGCGGCCTGATTCTGAAATTTAAACGACCATATTTACTAAATTATGTATAACTCGCCTACTGTGTATGTGTTGAACGTTTATTTTTACATTCAAATATCTTACATACAGTTACGTAGATGGCGTGAAAAATTTGATAAGTCCTATGTTTCTTTTGTATGTCTAATTTTTCGGCGAAACGACTGACTTATCAAATATTTCACGCCATGTACTAAGCACAGAGTATTTGGTGTCAAAGAAATTAATACCTTACCTCTAATTATTAGAACAACTCGTAAAATATAGTGCATATAAAGCTGCAAGGACGATTTTTTTAAATATTTTTCTGACTGTCCGTCAAATACTGAAATTTAGCACTTATTTAAATAACGCTGATACTCATAGGTAACCTAGCTATGGAAGGTTGAGAAATAAAAAGTCACAACACTACCGATTTACAGGCGGAGTAAACAAAGAAGCTTGTTTAGCATACATTAACATACAAACTCTGCGAAAAATTAGTGTACTTGTTAGAGCACCCTCACTATGCTGCGAATAAGAAAGTAGCAAATAGATGGGAATAACGGGTAACAGTCGTTCATGTTTAATATAGCAGTCATATATTTTAAACTTTTACTTTAATCACTTGTATATGAATACGTGATAAACATTTTTACACATTGTATGTTGCTAAAAAGTGATTTTTAGTATCAAAGATAAACACAACCTAGTTATGCTCTCGTGTTTCCAATTAATTAAAAATCAAAAGCATTTATTAGCAATAACGTTTAAACCAAGCAACATTCCGCCGCACAACAACACAACACGTATTTGCACTTTAAGCTCTCATTTGAATCAGAAGCATATTTGGGGACTAATAAAAAATACGACGATCGAACTTATACGTACTTACAAAAACTGTAAAAAAACCGGTACTCGGTAGGATGACATGCGGCCCAAAATGGCTTGTTGACTTGTCGCCGGCGACAGTCTGTGACAGGCTGAAAAGGCGCAGTCGACCGCTCGGCTGTTTTTAGACCAGCGCCACGCTGGTTCAATATTTATACCGATCAACGAAACTTCATCCCTCTATTATGCACATGTAGGAGTATATTATGTACTTAATAAGGAGATATGCCGTGAAAGCGGACATAGAAGATAACGATTTTTCAACTCGAGATACGAAACGTGGAGAAGATTGAGTCGGAAAAACACTATTGAAGAAGACCATTAAGCAATTAAGTAGGTATTTTAAAAGCTTAAGAGTATCCAGATACGAGTACAAGAATCTTTTACTAATAAATTAATGATGTTCTTCATTATTTTGAACGTGTAAAATGTAAATGTTACCAAATCGAGAGAAGTGAACTTACGAAAACGCAAAAGACGCGGGCGCTAGCGCCTCTAATGATGGGGGTAGACGAGTGTGGACGAAACACAACGTTTTTTTCAAGCACAGGTGAAACGAACCCACACTTAGTCGGCGTTAACCTGTAATCTAAATTCATTTCTCGATCCGACCCACCAGGGCCCATATCTCTGTTTTTATTATAGCGTTAAGGCCCATTTACAGTTTTTTTTATTCGAAACAAATTACCCATTATTCTGATGGCGGCTCGATCTTATTATCCGAGGACAAACGAGTCTTTTTTTAGCCACTTTAACAGTGTTCTTGGAAATTAATTTTTCTCCTCACTAGCTCGGAAACACGTGTTTTGTCCTTTAATACCAGCGGGTAAAAACGCATTTTATCCACTAGTGGGTAAAGTAATTTGACCTTGAATATAATCAAATTAACTGCTTTAAAATTGATAAAAGTAGGTGAATCTACTAAAAAAGATGATTTACCACCTGTGGAACTACTGGAAGCAGTGATAAACGCATTTTTTTGCGTTGTAGTTTCCTCGCTATAGTGAGGCGAAAAGTTTTGTGTTACACTCGGGTGCAAATGTATTTTACTTCTCGTGTGTTGAAAAACTCGTAAGTTCAGTTCAACTATAAAATCCTTTCACTTGCTCGTTTTTCAATTCCACACTCGGCGTTAAAATACAACTTTGCCCCCTTGTATAACAAATAACTATTATAAGCTTGTTTTGATGTAGCTAGGTGCTGCAAATTATCAATATCAGAGGTCATTAAGCATCTGCTGAATCGATTTGTGTCCAGTGAGTTGAATAATTTTCAATAGTCCCGTAACATTTGCATCAGCGATATCACTTTATTTTATAAGGTAAAGGTTTATAAAATATGTATTAAGTCTGCACCGTGTCAATAAACGACTTTGAAATATTCTTATGAATTATTGAAGTGTGTTGGTGTCCAAGTTTTATTTATTAAACATTAGTTGTTTCTTGTTTAACATAGGAATAAACTATAAAAGGATTTTCAGAATAAGTTAGCAGGGAGCCATATTAAACAACCGAATGAACCATAAGGTTTGAGACATTTAAATCTTTATCATCCCTCTTAGGGTTGCAAAAAAACGGTTTTTTTTCTGGCTTGAAAAAAAAACATGAAAAAAACCGTGAAAAAAAAAACAGTTTTTTTTCTGGAGTATGTTTTTTTTCTAAAGTACGAAATCTCAATATTTGCAAAGTAGTTAATACTTTTATACGGTTTTTTAGACTTAATGTTAACTATTAAACGAATTTAATCAAATAACTTTAATTTCTGGTCTTATAAAAGTAACATTTACGAAATCTGTAGTTGGTAGTTATCACTATTTACTGTTGGCATCACCACCGCCTCTCCACGCTACACGCAGCATCGGGGATTCCCCAATAAACGTTTGTATACTGAATGTTAATTGAATTAAAATGTACGTTATTGTTATTGAAACACGTTACAACTCACGAAAAACCGTTATTGTCGTATTATTTGTTCATCTGAAAAAAAACCATATTTAGAAAAAAAACCAGGGTGCTCGGTTTTTTTTCATGTTTTTTTTTCATAATTCTGAAAAAAAAAATTTGGTTTTTTTTTCTATTTACAACCCTAATCCCTCTCATTGCTTTGAAAAAGTAAACTTTACTAACACTTTTTACATAATAAGGATACGAATTACGATACGAACTTTAATGTAAAATACGTGGTCGCAGGAGCAAATACTTATCGGCTTCTTATCTGCTCGGTCTGTTTTTGTTTCGTTATCAAACCAGCACTCTAGAGAAACTTGCGATTTGAAGTGGAAAATAGAAAAAAAAACTCTCGGCGTTTTTATACTTTTAAATATTTGATCTGCGGCAGATACAAGAGCGTGGGACATTTTTTTGTTAGCTTTTAAAAAATATCACTAACTTTTTAAAAGCTTACTGATAGGGAGTTATCTGACAACCCTTTTAGCTGATATAAATATCCTAAGCTTATAAATAAAACAATAGCAATATTTTCGAGGTTCTTATTTAGTTTTTAAAATAGATTTTTAATATTTTTACATGCTTTAGTTTTAGCTCGACCCACGAGACGTTCTATCCACGATATGATGAGATGTCCCACGAGAGCCTGAAAAAGTTTAGTGAGCTGTCACGTTAAAAAGTTTTGTAAAGTCTATTGTAAGAATTATTAAAAAATGCTACTCCCATTGAGAGTCAATATTACTGTTCATAATTAGGTACATTTATTATTTCTTTTTCCCCTCACTAGCTCGGAAACACGTGTTTTGTCCTTTAATACCAGCGGGTAAAAACGCATTTATCCACTAGTGGATATAGTAATTTGACCTTGAATTTTCTGCTTTAAAATTGATAAAAGTGGGTTAATCTAGTGATGAAGATTTACCACCTGTGGAACTACTGGAAGCAGTGATAAACGCGTTTTTTGCGTTGTACTTTCCTAGCTATAGTGAGGGGAAAAGTTTTGTGTTACCCACGAGTGCAAATGTATTTTACTTCTCGTGTATTGAAAAACTCGCAAGCTCAGGATTCAATTCTCGAACCACTCGCTTTGCTCGTGGTTCAACTATAGAATCCTTTCGCTTGCTCGTTTTTCAATTCCACACTCGGCGTTAAAATACAACTTTGCACTCTTGTATAACAAATAACTATTTTGACATCGCTCGCTCGCTCTTGCAGAAATTGTGAACAATACGCTAAACGAAGTACCTAGTTGCCTTCCAGCCTTCCAGCGCCGTCGTAAAGACAAATGGTGCTCACACCTCGAGCAGTAAATAAGAAAGCTTCAGATTCAGAGACCCTTCTTTACTTCCCCATACGAGAGAGTAATATACAATTCTTCTTGTTGCTTTACATTTCATTGGACGTTAAACTTTCGTCAGACTCAGACAAGTTTCTAATGGGTCGGCAACGAGCATGTGACACCCCTTGAGTTGCAGGTTACGGTGACCGCTTTCCATCAGGCGAACTATATCTGTTTGCCACCGACGTGGTATAAAAAAAAACTCGAGTAATATTGCGATTGGCCACATGTTTCGAGTCACTATGGAGACCCATCATCAGGCATGAGTGCTCGCGACGTCCGGCGTCTAGACTCCACATAATTATGTATGTACGAAACATGTCACCAATCGCGATATATTAACGTGAGTATATGCCAAATTGAAAATATTTATTTTACATTCCGTTAGTATTTCTTGGTTTTATAATGCACTAGCTTTTGCCCGCGGTTTCGTTCGCGTTAAATTCGAAAGTTGCGGAATGCTCCATATAAACATTCACCCCCCATTTTAGGGGTTAGGAAGAGATAAAAAGTAGCCTATGCCACCCTCCATCCCTTCAACTATCTCCAGTTAAAAAAAATCACGTCAAATCGTCGCTCCGTTTTGCCGTGAAAAACGGACAAACACACAGACACGCACATTTTCCCATTTACATTCCTTGGTTTCTTGGTTTTATACTGCATAATTACCGTTTATGCACTCAAGCCATAAGAACACATTTAACCTCTGTCTCTCCTCTGTAGAAAGCTGGCAACAATAATCGCCTATCGTTTTGTCGTAATAACTGGAAGTCGTCTATTACGATAATATCGTAACACACAAAAGTTGAGGTCTGTAACTTTAAATTGTATGTCCTCTTCAAATTATGTCTGTAGTTTCCATGCGAAGTTTATGGTCATATTTAATGATCGTTGTTAAAAATTCCCATAGTTGCTGAGGTTTATTTTTCCCCGTCGTTAGCTCAACTATGTATATATTATTTAAATGTTTCCTTATGACGGTTGAGATAACCTTTCTTTTCAAGTTGGGTAACCATTTATGATTTTATGTGTGAGCTTTTAACTATATTTTGCGCGTATTATAAATACTCAGATTACATTTCATGCCGCCAAGTGTCAGAAAACAATCTTACTTAAACACGAAGATGGGGTCTGAAGTACAGCAGCTTACATTTTAAAGATATTACTACAGTCAGAAATGTTTACATAGACTGACCACAGCTTTTAATAAATCTACTAGAAATGAAAATTTACAGGAATTATAAATTAAATACTTTAAATAAGTAGGTATGTTAAATACTTTCTTTCCGAGGCTAAGTGCGGAAACTGATACGATAGGTATTCATAATATTAACACGAAAACATAACGATAGGTATCCATAATATTATTATTTTATTAAGAGCCTGAGACGTCCCACTGCTGGGCAAAGGCCTCCCCTCGCTTTTTCCATTCCTCCCGGATTTGCAGTCCATAATATTAATACAAATTAATTATTTTCATTTTCAATTATCGGTTTAGCGCTTAATTTCTGCTTCAGAGAAGTACAAGCCATATTACATATCCCAATTAGAGATAGATTAGTACACGATGCGTGCTACACGAAATACGAACACCCACAGACGATTAAAGATTTTTTAGAGGCATTGACTTATATATTCATTCGGAAGGACGTGGCATACGAACACCGAAAATTCTGCCGGTACGGCAGTGTCAGTAGCATCGCGAACCCATGAGCCAGTCACGCTGTAGCGCTGTACTAATGTGCAGTCAGCAATCAGCATCGATAGTAGCGAAAATAACACACCAAAAGTCTCTGAGAGCCTAAATAACTTTTCTAAACATAGATAAACAAACCGGCGTATTCTGCTTCCAATTTTGTCACTTATTCACGTGGATAAGACATCTGTCACTTTCTCACTGAAATACTTGCCAAAGCGTGACGGATGCTTTATCCACATACACAAGGTTTAAAATTGGAAGCATAATACGCCATCTGTACAGGTTGCGGTCAGAATCGTTAACTTTAATTATTCTTTCAATGTATAGACACACGACACACCTCTCATTTTGTTTAGGGGTTTCAGAACAATAACTTCTGAAGCGTTGTTTTATCCGTTACTTTTTATAGTTTTGGTGTTGGCTGTTCTTTCGAAATTATATGAATTGCCTTGTCCATACTTTTGAAATCTTCGGTTCGTTGCAGTGAATGGACATGAGTGGCTTTGTCTTTGAGCTCCTAAAGACAGATATAAAGGAATTACCGACACGCGATCAGATACAAAAAGTTTTAAGATCCCAGAAGCTGCCGTTTGAGTTTTAACGAACGCGGAGATTTTCTGTGTTATTTTAATAAAACTATTGAATGGGCTGAAAGTTCCATTGTGCTTAATAAAACTATAGTATTAAGGTTTGGTAAAATGCTTAGTCAATTAACTTGTGTCCTATTTAATAATAGCATTAAACTAATACGTTCTGGGAACTGAACTTAAATTTCCAAAAAAGTTGGTCTATAATCAAGTATAATTTTGGATAAATTGGGGAGCATTCAATGTAGGTAACTCTGAAAATGGCAACAACGACAAAGTGTATGATCTTTTTTAAGGTTCCGTAGTCAACTAGGAACCCTTATAGTTTCGCCATGTCTGTCTGTCCGTCCGGCCGTCCGTCCGTGTCGCGGATAATTTCAGTAACTGTTAGCACTAGAAAGCTGAAATTTGGAAAATATCAATCACGCCAACAAAGTGCAAAAACAAAAAATGGAAAAAAATGCAGTGACATGTAAAGTGGGGGCTGCCAGCTTTTCGCCAACGCCAACGTGTGATATATTGTTGGATTTAAAAAATGAATAAGGGTTTACTAAGATCGTTTTTTGCCTTCTATTTTCGAAATAATCGCTCCTAACGGAAAAAAAGGGTCCCCCTCTAACTTTTGAACCATAAGTCTAAAAAATATGAAAAAAATCACACAGGAAGAACTTTATAATTTTGGGAAAATTGTTTTGGATAGGCATTCAAGTTTTTGAGAAAAATCTGAAAATGGCAACAACGACAAAGTGTATGATCTTTTTTTATTTATTTATTTAAACATTATTGCACAAAAGACAACTTAATGTACAAAAGACGAAATTTTCGCTAACTCTTATATTTATATGTACGAAGTATATCATGTTGTTGGTTGTTCTCTCGTCTACTCGTCTAATTTATAAACGTACTTCAAAATCTTAATGGCAGTATTTCCTTTATTATTGCATAAAATATTAATTAACATTTATTAAAATTAATCAAAGCCTAATTTTATTTAATGGGGATGTAATTGGTCATAAATTAATGAGATTAATGCCCATAAAAACATAGTAAAACGCTTTCGATTTGGTCCAATACCAAATAAGAATAAATTGAACTTCAGATTCTGCGAAAAAGTTTAGGATACTTTAAGGTTTCCGATTTCAATCTAATTATGCGAGAAAGCTGTAGTATATTGAGTGCAGTCATTTCAAATGACGAAACTAAAAAAAATTACATCCGAATGATTACTTACACACTTTCAGACAACGTTTTTCGATTTACCACAATATTACCGACATAGATAATTAGATACTTGTTATCGTTAAAAACCTTTAAGCTTCTAGTACATACATACATACATACAATCACGCCTGTATCTCATAAAGGGGTAGGCAGAGCACATGAAACTACTAAAGCTTCAGTGCCACTATTGGCAAGTAAGGGGTTGAAAGAAAATGAAACTGTGACATTGCAGTGACAGGTTGCCAGCCTCTCGCCTACGCCACAATTTAACCCATATCCCACAGTCGCCTTCTACGACACCCAGCTTCTAGTATTATTTTAAAATATTAAAACAGCATTCCAGTATTATATGTATTAAATAAAATTTTATGCACAAACGTACGTAATGAAATGACACCAACCGCAGATTAATTTGGCTAATAGAATTACTAAATTTCAATAACAGTCATACGCATCCTAAAAAATTATTAATTATTCAATTTAATTTGTACCTACCTATTCGTCCACGTTACTCATCAGCCAATGAACGACTGAGGTCAAAATGTGGGAAGCGATCATTAAGGTATACCCAATTCAAGTTTTAAGATACGCCAAATATTCGCTCAGATCGAATGTTACAATTTTGTTTCAGATTTGTAACACTTACTCGTGTCGCGAGCTCCTTAGATCCTGATAGGAGAAAAAAATGTCCCAAGATTTTCATACATTTTTCAAACCTTCCGTTCCGTTACCGCACTGCAAAATAAATAAATAAATAAAATAAATAAATATTATAGGACATTCTTACACAGATTGACTGAGGCCCACGGTAAGCTCAAGAAGGCTTGTGCTGTGGAAAATGTATGAAAAAAATGGTAACGGAATGGGAAAAAATCTTGGAACACTTTTTTCTCCTATTAGGATTGAGTGCTCGCGATTCTGAGTGGAAACCACATAAAAATTTCCAAATCCAAAAATAAAGTGGGGTGTACAACTTTGAAAAAAATGGTCCATTTGAGTTATCCTTCCTGAGACCTAGGCATTTGTTTGTTTTTGAATTTGAAACTCTTTACTATTCAGTAAAGGTTCAAAATACCTATATTTTTGAATGCTTACAAAAAAAATGTACCGGGGGACTAGGAGGTTAAACATTCATCAACCAATAAATAACCGAGGTAAAAATGCGGGAAGCAATTAAGGTATAGTTTGTAGGTTTTGCGCGACCATAACCGCTAATTTGAATGGTGGTTTCAACAACGTCCGCGCGTCGAGACAAAGCATGTCCCGGACCAATCAGTGGCGCAGGCGTCTTTGGGCGTGGCGGCCTTGCGCCGGCGCAGCGTTGAAACAAAACACCGCTAAATAAAGCCCATACAATTAACCAGCGAATAAAAAACGGGTTCAAATTTTTAAGCAGCAATTTCTCTTTTGTTGGAGTCAAAGAGCCTCTCAGGCTCATTATTTGTGGTGTTTTATTTAAGCTTGAAAATAGGGTAAAATGGTTCATTGTATAATACCGCAGTTTAGAAGTTTTAAAAAACTTATTTATGTCAACGCATTTCACAGATAAATTAAAGCGGTACTCTACAGAGTTTGTACCCGACTGCCAAAAAAATGCTACGATATTATACATTACAGCAAAGTGTTTATCCCAAGAGCAATTTTATAAGGACTTTAATTTGATGAGGATAATGTTGATATCGAATTATAGGTTTGGGACAAGAATAGTACTCTACAGTATAGCATTGAAGCTTAACTTTAAGAAGAAGAGAGCATTAATGTCAGTTTTTAAAATAATGTATCGCTAAATCTTAAGCGAAACAGAAGTGGAATAAATTAAGCTCATATTTAATAAACACACATTCATCACATATCAAGTCTAGTCCTAATAGCTTTAGGCTACCTACGTGTGATGAGGTAGATAGACACGGCCGCCGCGGGTTGATATATGTATCTGTATGTGGTGTTCCGAGACCAAATGCTTCCTATGATTCCACTGCTATAACGTCGAAGTTCTGTAGAAATTTTAGATGAAAACTTCCTTATTGTACATGAAGCATAAGGGCCCTTTATACGTGGAAACCCACGTATATTACTATAATCGCTACTTGCCTATAATTACCCCGCCCATGCACTTAATATTAATTCCCGGGAGAACTGACAAACATTTATTACATGTAAGTTGCACTTACGTCGGATAATTTCGCATAATATTCAATGTGAAGGACTGAAGGTGTAATTTATTCGTCTGGAGATTTGTTTTGCGTTTTTTACTGTGTATGCGTTGGTGATTTACAACATTCTTAATATGGAATAACTGTAGGTACTTTATCTAGTTTTATCTTTGAATTTATTTTTAGCCATTACTTAAACATAATTTCCTAAGCATGTAGTTAGTTTTTATTATAAGTAATTTCTTCTCACATTAAGTCTATCAAATTACCTTAATTCCTCTCTTATAAATTCTAAACTACCTTTAATTTTTATTAAAAATGTTAATATCATATTTAAGTAAACAAACTTTAACGCAATCAATTTAAAAGCGTCTTGAAACTCGTTTAAATCGGTAACGTGCCCATTGAAATTTAAATAAAGAATTTTAACGATAAATTGTAACGATAGCCGGCCATTAGAGTCAACCATTCTGTAATTATTGAGCGACCACTGAGCAACAGGTGGTATTTAAATGGGCGATGGGCACCCAACGGACCCACGTTATCTCTCGTACCTATGGTGTTTTAAGATAATTAGCTTCGAACTTGTTCACTTAATGCTAATGCGTCAGTTCACCTCGTAAAGTTGGAATCAATTTTATTGTGAAAGCCGAATATTACGTTTTACGTCTAATAAATTATACTTACATAAATTTAATTTTCTTAATGTACAGCAAAGGCGTGGGTTTATATACTATGCATCGTTGATGATGGAGTTTAACAAATTTTAATATTTGAGGATTATCATTATCAGTTTAGAGTCCAGTCTTTGCTGGACCTCTCTTTATCTACGCCACTTGCTCCTGTACCTAAATGCCATAGGCTAATCTCACCCTGTAAAGCCCCGCGATTTTACAAATGTCATCCACCCGATCTAACAAGCTAGTACCTGTACCATGCAGGTGCAATGGCAAAAACTCTGTTGTTTGGTTTCCTTCATCATCAAATAGGCATTATATAGGTATTCTTTATTTTCCTGTCATCCTCCATATCTTATTAATCTCACGTTTCACACAAACCAGTGGTTGTAATACAAAATAAACGAAACAAATTGTTACAGGATTTGCTATGTTACCATTCTCCACAGGCGAAGGTTTAGAATAAACCGTTATCATGGGCCCATAATGTAGAAACTGAAGTACCACTTTTGCAAAGTACAGTACGATATCAGTTGGAAGTAAAGTACGTTGTTAGATTCCGTGGAAGCCTAGGAACAGGATGAGTATTCCAATCGCATGTAGAATTCAGATTTGTATAATGTAATGTATACTCTGTTTAAGTGATAAAGGAAAAGTATGGATTAAATGAAAATGTCCTATCAAAAATTTATAAAGGTGAGTTTAGATGGTTTGAACTTGTGTAAAGAAGGAGAAAAGTAGGTTGACAAAGAGAGTATATGAGGGCGAAGCAAAGGCCAGAGTTGAAGATAAAGCTCAGCGGACTTTCTTTGATTTGATCGGGGATATTCTGAAGAAAGGCTACGCCAAGCAAGAGTACCTTATATTATCGGCGAGGAATGTTATGAAAATAAAACAAGCCAGAGGTACGTCCATCGTGATCCATGGTCTCTGCCTCTCCGGGAAACAGGCGTGACAGAGTTGACCTAGATACGGTATGTTTTACTAGGTATGATGAGGTGAGGCTTTAGGTGTGATGCTCAATTTTTTTTTGTGGTGGCGGAGTGCGCTGGTCTCGTGAGGACGGACGAGCTTTGCTCATATGTGCATATCTACTGTCATCGATTTTCCCTTAGTCGCCTTATATGATCCTAACGGGATGAGATGGGGTTTTTTTTTATACTACGTCGGTGGCAAACAAAGTATACGGTCCGCCTGATGGAAAGCGGTCACCGTAATCTATGGACGCCTGGAACTCAAGGAGTGTCACTTGCGCGTTGCCAACTCATTAGAAACTTGTACACTCCCTTTTGCTATATGTTAAGTACACAGCAAGAAGGAGTGTACGTACATGTTGCAAGGAGGAAGGAGGGTTCGGGTCGCCGACGACTCAAAGGATCATCAGTACACCGCACCCTCGTTGAGCTCTGGCAGCCTTACTCACCGGCAGGAACACAACACTATGAGTAGGATCTAGTGCTATTTGGCTTGGCGGTCTTCTGTAAGGCGGAGGTACTTCCCCAGTTCAGCTCTACTCTAGACGCGTGGGCTATTTGTTCTGATGCCGACACCACATGGCACTGCGATGCTCAATTGATTCTGTTTGTCTGATTCTGAATTCCACACTGGTTTTGTATATATTTTAAACCGTTTTCTCTCGGTAAGCTACGGGAAGGCGGTCAGCTTTAGCGTAAGGTATTCGCAGTCGATATCTTGATCGGAGTACTAGCGGCAACACCTTGTTCTTGCAGCCGCTTGGGATCGAGATACCGCTAACGTTTGCCAACTTTAATAATCGGGGACCGAGTACTTATGTTTGATTTGCATTTTAATAAGATCGGAGATAGCAGTATGTTTACAACAATTTTAAAAGGGTTTTATACTTAAAGAGATTACAATATGGCGAAAGAGCCAGGATAGGTACTTAATAAGGTATAGGTATTTATAAAAAAATGCAATCTTAATTTAATCCACTAATAGTGCTAAATAATGGAGGAAAGCAAGTGACAAAAACCACATTTAATTAATTCATTATTGGTATTTCGACGACAACAACGTACAGGCGCAATCTGCGATTTTTTCTTGTAGCAGATAGCACCTTGTACGTTGGTGGGTAAGGTGCAATTTTCTGAAGAAAAAAAATTGCATATTGTACCCTATACGTTGTTGTCGTCGATTTATGCCTCTCGACAATGTTCCATCATCTAAAATTATTCTTCAGTAAAACATAACCTAATTTTCATAATTATTTAAATCTGCATTAAATTGGCCTAAAGGAGAGTACCGAGTTCAAAATTAAAATCCAAACTCATTTTTAATTTACACTAAAACAACTGAAATCTACTCTCGCAAGAAACTGATCCTTTAACGTCCGGAGCTTCGACTTGTAAACTGAGCTATATAAAACAACAATAAAGAAAACTATACTTTCTCGTTTCTCTGCTCCATACTTAATGCACTGTGTTGTAGCGGCGGGACTGAATGCTTTTTAATGGGCTGGCTGAGCATTAAATTACATACCTATTATAAGTTACACGCTGGTCTAAAATAGCCCATCGTATCGCCAGTGTAGGTAGGTGGTTCTTGGAAATAATATTGGTGTACTGCCTCATATATTGTGGCAAACTCGATGTGCGCGGCCTTTGGAGTCTGAATCGTTATATCTGCTAGTTGATTTGCACTTAGGGTACTTAATGCTTGACAGACACTAGATACTAGTAAGTAAGTAAGTAAGTAAATATTCTTTATTGCACCACAAGGATAACAGATTACTAGTTATGTTACTAATAATTTTATTCATTGAGCCTAAGCATAAAAATTGTGAGACAATTATAATGAAACCATTATTGCATGCTCTTGATGGGTAGATTATGTGTTACACAAAAAATTTACCTTACACCTTTACTATTATTGTAAATACCATAATCTTGCAATAAAAATATTTCTGATTCTGATTCTGACATTGAAACATTTGGTTATAAGTTAGATGGAAACTCTGACGTTCAAAATTGTAATACTTCTTTTAGTACGAAATAAAGAAATAGAGCTACCTAGCCGTAAATAGTATGATTCGTATGCTTAAAATTGAAATAAATTAATAAAAATGACATATTTTACAAAAAAACTCAATGTCAAGATAATTACGTGAAAGTTGATAAAAAAACACGTCCTCATTAAGGTTCAAAGAATTCCTAAAAGAAAGGTGGCAAATGAGTCGCCTCGCACCTGCTTGTAAATGTACGAGATGAAATTGATAAAGTCAATATAATTTATGTTCATATTCTTCGATTTTGTAACTTTTTTAGCTAGTTATCTCTTTCTTGACGAATGAGGAGGTCAGGTTAAGATACAATTAACTGAAGGTGCAACAAAGTTGGTAGGTATTAGTAATCTTGATTATTGTGATTTTATATTGAAGTTATCAATAATCTTCCTTAACTACAAATTTAACCAATATACTCGTACATACTAATATATGTATAAGATCTTTTCCTCGAACTGCGAATGCTGTTTATTCGCTCAGTAAGTTAAAATTATATTTTGATTTCAACACACTTAATTTAAATAATTCGTAATGTATTGTACGTATTTGTTGCGACATTTGTTAGGTTTGGAACAAGACAAGCGATGTCAATTACACTAACGGTAGTGTACATTGAACATAAAACTTAATTTAAGTATATTAAAAATAAGAAGTGTAATAACTTCACAATTAATAAAAGTCATTGAACAAACGTTTAATTTTTTACTCCTGACAGGACATACTAGGTCATATCTACCTTGTATATTGTAAATTGTTACAAGCTTTGAAGCAAAGAAGAGAACTCTCAGCGATTTGAACTGGTATGGTGCCGGCGGTCGAATGCACCAGGAATACAGATAATGGAATGACGTTGCATAACTATAAAACTGGTTTTCCGGCACACATGCCGATCGATACCAATTTGGAGATGCCTAAAAATATAACGGCAATACCACGAATTCGGTTCCGCTCCAGTAAGCACTAGAGCTGGCTTCTGAAAAATGCAGTTGATATTCTAAATTCATTCTGTATTTCGTTTAATCTAAAACTAACATACTAAATACATTCAGAAATATAATCGCTGTTAGGTAAATAAATAAAGAAGATTGTTGACATCATTGAACAGAGTTAGGATGGTCATGTGGACTTTTTTGAAGCGTTAAAATGTTTAGTACCGATTTGCTAATATTGATGCGATATGTCAAACTACACATTTCAAACCGTTATGTGGTAACTGTTTAAAAACAAAAATTAATTCCAGTGACTAATTACTCATTTAAAGGAAACAAAAAAGTCCAATAAACGAAACGAGCAACACAAACATTAACACACCAAACTAACTAATAGTGAACTTGTATTTAGAGAACAGACACGCCGCGTAAACAACCTCCGCCTCAAAGCGTGAATCGTGAATAGTACTAAACGGAGTTCACTTCCCATTTACCTTTAACGGGCCATTGTCATAATGTTAACGCATCATTGTCATGTCACAGTTTTAAAAAGGTTTTTTTATACAGTCGGCAACTGTATGGTAATTCCGTGGGGCGGTTCCGACTGGCTGACGAAACACATGTCGTGGTGCGAGTATTGTAGAAAAAAACGGACATGTTAGAAGAATGTGTCCCGATAGCATCGACGCGTGATCGTGTTTGTTGACGGTTAATTCATTTATAATGTCCCGAAATTCTAAACGGATATGTAAAGGACCCACAGGGAAAATGTATATTGATGGAGTGCCCAGAATAATAATGAAGTTTATTTTCACGTTGTAAACCTACATAAAACTAGTGTGTTTTCTAACTAAAGACAGGTCCTTGAACGAGACAGAGGACAAACTTAATTTAATCGAAAGCGGTAAGTCGGCCGCACTAAGCTAGCTTTAGCAGAAGACACTTTGATTTACACTGTGGAAAAAATACTTTAGTGTACGTTCACCCTTAAAGTGAAATTAGGGGCGGGCTTAGGAGACTTTTATTTAAAGTTGGCAACAAAATTAGTTGCATAAATTAGTGTTGGTGATTAATCACCACTGAGACGAGAACGAATGAAAATGAAAATACTTTAGAAATAAATTGTATATAAAATAAATCTGGCCTCCACAATATAAATCATTGCGCAATGAAAGAGTGTTAATAAAAGTGGAATGTCTTGCCTGTTTATATTTGGAAATCTACCCAAATAACAAAAATGTAATTGATACAATCGTTGACTGTATTTGTGTTCTAACGCAGAAATAAAGTGGCGAACGATATTTAATGCACGATAAAACGTTGCCAGCGGTCGGATCAGTAACCCCCGTTATTCCGGAATATTTCGCAGTTTAATCCCAAGCAACATCGTACGTTACAACTTTTAAATTTAACAGCAGTCACACTCCAGAGCATAAAGTTGTTTTCAAAAAGCGAGACCGAATTTCGACCGCGGGAAGATCACGCCTGTGTGGTGCACTCAGCTACTACTTTTAACTAAATTGAAGTTGAGGGTAAAGAGTGCAGTACTGCACGTGACGCATCAGCCCGTCGGTTCGTTTGTACTCGCCTACCTTACGTGAGTGGATTGCAATGGTTTTTTAAAAGGTGTGGCTGTGCCGTCTTGGTCAGCTGCGCAGCGAAGGTACTACCTATTTTAATTCTGTTTAGTCATAGCCTTCTTCGCAGTTTCGTATTCACGTTGAGTGGTTTAATAGTAATATATTCACTAACCTAAACATGCCTAAGGAATGTTGTAAGTGACTCACCTTTGCTACATGATGGTTTTCATCATGTGTGCGTCAATATGGTTCTACTGCTAAATTTGAAGCTGAAAATTATCAAAAGAAATACCTATGAATCTCAATAGCTTGCAAGTTCCACTTGAAATGACAGAACAGTTTTTGTGTTTTTTGAAGAAGTCCTCAAAAATTATATTTAGTGTGTTGCAAAACTAAGCACCACACCTAAATATGACTTTCAGTAATTTCAGTGGTTGTGTACAATAACCCAGACGTCATATCTTAGTTCATCCGAATTTTTTTCTTGTTTTGCCGCCGCGCTTGAAACTAGATTGAGTGCCGTTTCGTGCAAGCGTTCCTTCACTCCCACACTGCGAGTTGTGCATTGCAGTTGTACACGTCAATGCCTTGCCGTCCAAGTTTAAATATTTAACTTGTTCAATAAGATTTTCTTCGAGTTATTGAAACAAAGAACGAAATCGATGAAGAAATTTAACAATACATCTTTCCTGGCAACATTCTGTTATCAGTATTATTTGCACAATACCACAACTGCACCTAGTAAGTAGGTATGAGTACGTAATCAGTACGGGCTCTGCCCGGTTAGTTATTACTTACTAGTCACAAAGGACACAGTTCAAATCCTCTTAGTTCGAAAATCAAAGGGAATATTTCATTTTAGACTATCAAAATTATATCGGCGTCAAACATTTCACTAATAAGTACATGCTGACTGCAAGAACTGCAACCCAATTTAAACATGTGTGAGAACGACGACTGCACGCCAACTGCATCGTCGATGTGCAGTTTCTATACAAGTCGCTCAACTTTGTCTTGCAGTCCGACTGCATCGGCCATATAAGTTGTATCTCAAGTGTCATGTGCCAGCATTTCGATACTTCAGCTGCCCAAGCCACGTCGCGTCGCTTCCATTACTACAGTCACTAGAATGTCCCTTAAGTTGGAAGGCCCATAATGGACACGCCACAAGTGTACAACATTCAGCTCACGCCGGCTGGATTAAAGTGTGCAGGTGCTTAGTTCGAGTACTTATCAGTTGCGCCTCTTGTAAGTTGTGTTTGTGTTGGAAATGTCGAGAGCGATAAGAGCTTTCTAAAATGCACAGGTTGCCGTTCATTTTAATGCTGCATTACTGTTTACTGTTTATTTATTCATTCATATTTTGAATTTACATTTTGACTGTTTTTTGTTATCTTTACATACTGCATTTACGTTGAGTGTACCTAATTGTGGTTGAATACTTAACTATTTTACTTTTACAATAGTTTTGACATTTTTTTCTAAACCTGAATCATACAACAGGCAAGGAATTATTGAATTAAAAGACGAGCGAAAGGAGTTTCCAAATTGCTGCTTTTCGTCATTGTATCCAATTATGCTAATTCGTATCTTTACCACAGGTTTCGACGCTAGTTATGACGAAAAATGTTTCAATTCTCTTAGTATCTCCTTCGTCCCGATCTTTACCATAATTATGGCTCATGAGCTCTAGTGTCCGTTTTGGCAACTAATCCCATGCGTATCAATCAACATAATAACTTTATCATATACTTACTTATCAAAATTAGCACAATTTCATAGTCTATATTTAATTTATTACTTTACCGTGTAAGTTCCGTGAGCGCGAACAGGCGACGGTTCAAGTCGAAGTGTCACGGAGCCAGTTCTGGCCTCAACTTTGTCAGTCGTGTTCAAGTTTCGCTGCATTTCGAAGCGGTATTGCTTATATAATAGTTCGTATTTTATGCCGTGAGTCTGAATTAAAACATATTTCTAACAGATTAAACGTTTTGACATGTTCTAGTTACTTTTAAATTAGTTATAATTATTACAGGGGCATTACTAATTTTATTTACTTACAACAATTCTAGGCCCTTTGTACTACACCTATTCCATAGTATAATGAACTTTTTTACCACTAATTTGTTTCATTAAATCATTAGCGATATATCAACAACTGCTCTTCATTTTTTCGACTCTTTTAATACCTACGCCTATTTGGTTTTTATTTCTCAACCCGGGAGCTATTTGATTATTCATTTTACCGCGTGTACAGGTATATTTCAAATAAAAACTTCGTTTAACTACAAGAGTTATGTTCATTTTGCCGAATACCATAATCTGATGAGTAGGAGTTACTACAAAATTGAGAAAATTTTAATGTATGTATGACAAATCCGTTACTGGAGAAAAATATACCTCGACTATCAAGTTTAACATAAACTTTAAATAACATATTTTGTCAATTAGCGACGTTTTGTTAGTAAAAAACTTAACATCCCATAAATAACAAGTCCGAATACAGCATTACGAAAAGCGTAGGCTGTAACATTTACCACCAGGGGGGTTACCAGGAATTATAATGTATTCACACGTTTCACACGATTAAAAGCCGGCAATAGTTACCAACAACCAAAGAGGATCGAGTATTATAGAGTTACTGTCAAAGTAAAATGTGTAATCGCAGTGCATAGACTGCCATCTCCCGACACAGGCTTAAAATTTTTGAACGTCAGTTTTGACAATTTAGCCCATATCGTTAGCTTGATATGTGTGAAAATGTCAAATATTAATATTAGCGCCATTTAGCCGAGTGTTCCCCAAAGGTGTAACGCCATCTAGGCCACCGTACCTGTTTCTCTATGGATTTAAGGTACGGTACGTATTTTTCTTAGATTTTATCTGTCTTTACGGAGTTGCATAATTATGTCTTTGCCAACAACTAACATTTAAACTGTTTTAAAAACTATAACTTTATAATGCTTTGGGAACAATTATACTGTGTCTAGTAAATATCTATTCACTTTGATTAGTCTTCTATACTCCTTAAATTCAAAAACTATTCTGCGTGCTTATTACAATTGAATTAATTGTTGTAGATAATGTTTTGTAACATGAGTCTTAGCTCATTAGTTGTCTGCGTTGTAATGATTTATTTAGATAAGTCTATTAATCAAGAATATGAGCTACGACACAGCATTTTGGCTCCGTCCTCGCGGCCTCCGCGTTAGGCTGCCAAATTTTCCAGATCACCCTTTTCCCGTAAATATAAAATAGGTATAAAATTGTACTGAAATATATGCATACATCCACGATGCGCAGGTTCATGAACCTACGCGTCTACGACAGATTTAATGAAAACAATACGTTTGTTTGGTCAGTTTCCAACAAAGCACTACTTTAACACGTCATGACTACGTCAAAGCATGAAGTAAGGGTTCTGATATAACATTTCCTGTGTAAATACGTCAACGACAGAGCAGTCAGAGGCGATGTCGCTCACACGGGTAGCGCCCGAGCGCAGCCCTAATTGACAGTTACACGGTCTGCTATGGCAGACACACTACAGCTAGTACTGTACTACTGAGACCTGTTTTATACGATAGGGTTACTACCTAGGAATTTAAATTTTGTAACACTGCGCTTTCGTGCTCACGGCCGTATACATAACGTGCAATGGAACGGACATAAAAGTACAATCTATGTAAAAGATTTGGCATACAAGACTTTGCACTAAAAATGTTTTATACATTGTATGTGTCGCTATTCTAAGCCTAATAGATTATTAATAATATTTTAACAAAAAAGGAGTTATACGTTTTTCTATTGATCTAATCTACAAGAAACCAAACCACCATACCTAGAGTTGATTAAATACTATGAATTACTAAATTGATTTTTGTTTTGACTTTATTACCTACATCTCAATTCTCAACCTAACGGATCAACCAAACTAAGATCAAAAGCAATAATAAGGTCGCCAAAGACAATTTTTCTCCCGTTTCGAATTTTATTACATAATCAGTGCTGATTCTGCCACTTACAGACACAGTGTAATGACGGTCCAATCGCAGGGAGGCTCACTAGAAATTGAATTAGTTGCTCGTTTGTCCCGGTTTCGTCTTGGCATCGTTTGCTCCGTGTTCTATTGAAAAACTTCACTCTTGGGTTAATTTGATACTTAGTATATTTTTTCAAGCAGAAACACATCTGTTAATGATACTGCCATTTTTTATAAACGAAAATAATTTACAAAATGTTTTATATTCAAATTTCTATTAATTCTCATCGAATAGTACCTTCAACTGAATGGTTCAGACTTAACACTACAAAAGTACTTGGCGCCTACCCATTACAACTTGAACATAAAAAATAACTTAACTTGTAACTTTCATTTTGTTTTTTAACTAATTTCATTAAATATCTAAGTGATTTAATCGAAATTCAAAAACGTATTTTTCCTAATAGGCTACTTACTTACTAAAACGTGTATCTTATCTGTAACACCCCTAAATTAAAAAAACTCTAACGTAATTGTTCCAATTCAAATATGTAATTTCAACTAGTAAGAGGAAATTGTAGGAACACGGCGCGCTTAGCTCCGACCTGAACCCACGAGACTACGAAATTAGTGAACCCGTGTTACTCCCTCTCCTCCCCCTTTCGATTACCTACAAACGGCGAGGAAGTGCTTGGGATCAGACACAAAGGTATATTGTTCTATTAAAGACTGTTAGCACTCCAGCTTGGCAGGCAGCGGAGCACGAAATGCCTCTTCAAGTGAACACGGATTGCGTATATAGTGACAGCAGTTTGGCTGGGAAGAAAATTGTAAAGTTGCCGACTCGGTTTGGCAGCTAGGAGTTGCCGAAATATCTTGTATCTTTTTTGCCATTATACCAATTCGATCAAAAATATCTGAGTTACCGGTAGGTTCTTATACAGATCGCAACTTAATCAATAATTATTTGATATCGCAGATAATTCATCTTTCAGTTGAACTATTAATTCGACACTTAGGTTTCAAACAAGTTTATCACTTTTATCAGTAATAAGGCACGAGATACAATTTTTAGGGTTCCGTAGTCAACTAGGAACCCTTATAGTTTCGCCATGTCTGTCTGTCCGTCCGTCCGTCCGTCCGCGGATAATCTCAGTAACCGTAAGCACTAGAAAGCTGAAATTTGGTACCAATATGTATATCAATCACGCCAACAAAGTGCAAAAATAAAAAATGGACAAAAATGTTTTATTAGGGTACCCCCCCTACATGTAAAGTGGGGGCTGATTTTTTTTTTTCATTTCAACCCCAACGTGTGATATATTGTTAGATCGTTTTTTGATAATATTAATATTTTCGGAAATAATCGCTCCTAAAGGAAAAAAAAGTGCGTCCCCCCCCCTCTAACTTTTGAACCATATATTTAAAAAATATGAAAAAAATCACAAAAGTAGAACTTTATAAAGACTTTCTAGGAAAATTATTTTGAACTTGATAGGTTCAGTAGTTTTTGAGTAAATTACGGAAAACTACGGAACCCTACACTGAGCGTGGCCCGACACGCTCTTGGCCGGTTTTTCTGTAGGAAAATAAATATTCGCATCAACATTTTTTTAAATATTTGCCGCATTTTTATAGTAAATTAAACGGCTTAAAACGTTGAAAGATTATAGTCTACGCTTGACTGCGGGAGATGCCCTTCATATAATGTAAAATCTGTATCTATTGCCACCTGTAAGTCCTTTATTGCCACCCTAAAAGACGATCGCGTCAGAATATTTACGGTGCGGTGACCCTAAGAGGTTGATAATAAGCAACAAAACCCTAGTTGGGAGTTGGGAGTAACAGTCTGCAATAAAAGCAATAAAGCGTAGGTATCAAATGGTAGATGGTAGGTATTCCCTGTTGTCAAAAAATAAAGCTAGATTATTTTCCATTTCTATAATTTTATAATTGGTGTAAATAGTTAACTTGTTTGTTGATTCTATTAAGGCCACAAAGTAGTGCAATTATAGCTGTGAATAAAATTCTGTGCTTTGATAACTTTTATAGGTCATTGCTTTGATTGCTCTTGTTCGCTAGAACAAGTAGAATAGCATTACTAATTATTTCTGTCGTCATATATTTAGAACGGAGAGTTGTTAAATCGAGAGACAGTTTAAACTCTTCAGTTGACACGCTTGACGGCTCCTTTGTAGAAGTCTGAACGAGACAGCTGCTAGGGACTTGATGCCGCACGATTTTTATTTCTTTTTTTGTATAACAATGTATCTTTATAACACCTAGCTAGTGAAGGACTGAATATTGAGAAAGAATTTCAATTTTATAGACTGTTATTCTTTGATATTCGATAAGGGCGTTTGAAATTGCTTTTTTATCCCGAAATTGTAGCAAACGTTGCATTAGCACGAACAAACTGTAAAACAATTACTTAACTCTGTTAGCTTTGCCAATAACAATAACATTTATCAAATTACTCGGCCGAGCGACTTGGAGGCGATACCGAGGGAGAAACAAAATTGACAAAGCAAGCAAAAGGCTTTCAAGGTTCGCGTGTTGCGTCGTGTTTGCATCCGTAATTTGTTTGTTGGCGGCAGCACACGGCAGACTACATTAAATGGATCTCCGCTTTGCACGCTACCATGCCACTCACACTGTTCCAAACCTTGTCTTTAACGTCTTTCTTTAAACACTAGTCGCGTTTATTATTCTGTTTGCGAACCCTCTAGCTACTGCCTTCTTCCTATCGCTAAACTGCACAGGCCTGCTGAATTACTAAGGACGGCCGCGCCTTGCCCTCAAGCTCCAGACGACGTTATCGACGGAAAATCTAAAACCAGTTTCAAAATAAACCATAGCGCATTCAATTGCCCATTCCTCTCATCACTGCTATTCGGAACCTGTGAATGAACTACGCGGCACTACTGCAGAAATAGTAAGCTTGCTTTTCAAACTTATGCAAATTGCAATTATGCAGTCCCCAACTCAGTTTAATTACTACTTCTCCGAAATTATCCCACTAAAAATTCCAATTCCATCTTCTAGATGTAGACTAAAATGCCTTCTGGAATATTTAATTATTAGATACCTTCAGTTTATACTTTATCAATTTTAGCTTGGCAGCTGATCTGTATTCTCTTCAGGGCAACAAATCTATTATTTGCCATTGATTCTCTTTCTAAGACAGCTCGCTCACTATCAATAATCAATTTGATATTGCAATTATTCAGTCGCAAACTCAATTTAAATTTCCTAATATTGATACCATCTTCCAGATGAAGACTAAAGGAGCCTTCTGGAATATCTAAAATTAGAGTTTATGCTGGTCGGTATTATCCCCATCGCTAAAAAAATTTTATTTGCCATTGTTTCTCTTTTAAGGCAACTCTCTCACTGTCAATTATCAATAAAGGATTTAACTTCGTTAAAAGGACAACTTGCTTAATCGTACATTGACGCGATGTAGTAAACTCGTGGAGATAAAAAGCTTTTATAATTTTATTCATATTGGCGTAGCGATAAGGTCCATAAGTGTTAATCGAGTGTCCAGGGTGATTGGCTGCGGCGCTTCGCGGCACTTATAATAAGCTAAAAGTACCTTACTGATCAAACAGGCAAGCAAAAGTAGCTCTTAATGTGTTTGTGTCAAGGTTTTTATTTATCAGCCGCCTGTGTCCTGCTGGGTATAGGTGTTATCTCAGCGAACACGCCACGCCGTGCCAATTAAGCTGATTTCGTACTCTTCGAATAGAAATTTCTCGATGTAGAAGAAATTTCATGGTGGCGGTAGGTAATACTTATGTGACTTACGTTCTTTGTACTACCTATTTCAAAATTGATTAGGATTTCAGTTAGTTTATTAAAAAAAACTAGAAAATTAGAATTTCTTCACGGTTCAGACAGAATACACATTTTCTCGTTTAACTCAATAATTGTGAGTTTCTAAAAGTATCCAGTGTTTGTTACTGTTATTTGTATCTCTTAAAATCATGATATCCCAACAACATACACTGGTTGATGTGACATCACAATGAAGCGCTGTAGATGTATTCCGATTGTAAACAAAATGGCGGCGTATTATAAACATGTTTTACACGGTTAACGGCCACGGCCCTTGTTGAAAACTCGTAACCATAACATATTTCATCAATCATTTTAATGCACCTATTAACATGAAAATGTTAATACTTGACAAATAGGTATAGGTATACTTGAAACCAGAGTATCTTGGTCGAAAGTGTCGAAGCACATATTTTTCCCTTATTTCAGTAACTATAAATGCCAAAATGTCGTACTTTTTAGTTACAAGCTGATAGAACTTTTTATGCATGTACCTATGGGGCGTATGCCTAATTAATGGAAAGAGCGCGCTGACCTGTGGGGCTGATATTCCATTATTACTGGACATTTAATGTCACTCACTTAATACTATTTTGTTGTGAAGGTACTTTACATGAGCGAAACAAGCTGCATGATGCTTTGCAAAAAATAAAGCATTCACATGTCACGATTGGAATAAAATATAGGCGTGCGGTGCAAAGTTTTATTCTCGCCCTAAATATTCCATTGTGGTCGGGAGTAGAAACGGGACATAAATCCGAGGAGGCAACTCGTATACCGATTACTCAGGCGCCGCGCCGCGCGGCAGGCTTCGCCGCGCCGACCGTCACCACGCTGCATACTCGTACGTACCCCCACCATACAACTTTTATCATTTACAAAAAGTTTACACCCAAGCACTTATAGCGGCAACATTACGGCGATTGAGATAAATCGCCCGTTTCTGATGAAACAAAAAGTCATCAAAGTTATTTATGAGCTTCAAAAGGAGTGAATGCAATATGTGTTTTCGTGAATAGATTCTTTCATATGATTTCTTTTGTTGATGGTTTCTGTGAACGGTTATGATCTTGCTCCGGTCGTAAAACATGCTCAGGCGCATGCGTTTCGTTGAAGACGATAATTAATTTTAAGGTGGCTACGCATCATCTATGATACAGTTGCTCGAGGCTCCGTTTACTAAATCAAAATCATTATATGGTTTAACTCAGACGATTAGATTTCAACCTAATCCCTCCGTCTTTAATTGAATAAATTGATTCGAGCGCTAACAAGAACATGCTAACGCATAATTTGTTGAATGTGGGTATTAACTCATAACATACTGGGTGCGAGTTCTTGCCTAAAAAAGGAAAACCTTCCACTTCTGGACTTTTTTCAGCACGAATTTTAGAGCTTACTCGGCAGCTATTAGAGACGCTATACCAGTAGTGGCTAAGAATTACCAATGAATTCCCATAGTTATACCACTGAATACTTAAGGTCATGAATTAACCGAATCTTCTGAAGTGTCGCCTGATTCTGATGTGTTTGCTGTGTCATTGTCTGGCGAACTCCATATGAGTTTATTTGTCTCAAGTATAACAATAGTTTTTTAGCTTCATTCACGGACTAAATACTCCATTGTGATGCAATCCGGACGGTAAACCTCTAGAGTTAAATACGGCAATTATTCAGGGAAGGCAAGGTTTCATTGTGCTGGGTGCCGCGGCGCGGCCGTCCGTTCCATAGAATGCTCACTAAATTTGGATTTTCATGCCTTGTCATCCAACTGGGAGTGTTTTAATATGGTTATTATATTTTATAAGCACGTTTTGACATCACATAGATACTGTAATGTGCATTGTATTATTTATGCCATCTGGAGCATGAACATGACATGTCTTCAACATTAAACACAATAGCGGTTAAAAGTAATTCTTAACAATTGATTCGAGGATTAAATTACATTAATCTTGATTCATTCCTCGAGTTACCAATAAGCTAGCAACCTGAGCTTTTTGGTTTGAGTTTGCTAATATTAAAAATGAAAAGGCTGAGAATAGATATCGTCTCGGAGATGTTTATCGCATTAATATAATACAGCATTAAGATCACAATGGAGCGGCTCAAGAGAGACCCAATATAAGGAGCTTGGAACCCCACGTGCTTTGTTGTGAAAATAACTTTATGCTCCAAAGGGCGGGAATAGAATAAAGCAAGCACAGCTTTCAATAAAGCCAATGGTCCTTCTAAGAGATAAACTTGTGTCGTTCGTACCCTTTGTACTGATGTAATGATATTCAGCCGCAACCCCGCATAACAAAATACTATTAGGTTTTTTAATTGAAATTTGTTTTAGGGGTGACAGTTCAATTGCAACATGTAATTATATGCCGTGGCTAACCGAAACATGCAATGCATAGTAATTTTTACAATTATTTTTTTGTAATAAGTATACTCTTAGGCAGCGTTCCCACTTATGCGTCGCGTGTCTCGGGGCACGCAAAGGGCGTCCGCGCCACGCCACCTGAGTGTAATTCAAAAAGCGTCTCCTCAGTACATTTTGTATAGGAAGGACGTAAGGCGCGCCGCCAAGCGGCGCGGCGCGCGCCCCGCCGCCGCCACGCCACCTGGGGCGCGTCTTACGTCTTTCCTATACAAAATGTACTGAGGAGGCGTTTTTTGAATTACACTGAAGCGGCGTGGCGCGGACGCCCGTTGCGCGCCCCGAGACACGCGACGCTCTGGTGTGGCCGGTCACTTAAACGGTAGCAACAGATTTGTATTTTGATTAATATATGCAGTCTAAAAAATATACACACTTAACAATTACCAATTTCGGTGTCCATTATTGGACTTTTAAATGCGAAATCAGTGATGTAATGTGAACAATGCAAGCAGTTAAGGTGAATTATAAACGTTGAACGATTTAAGTTAAGCCGGGAAAGCCGTGTGACTCAGCTGAAATATGTGGCCACTGACATCACAAAGAAGCAAAAACACGCAAACGACTGAGCGAAGTACGCAATATGTACCAAAAGGGAACCCGGCAGGCCCCGATACCATCAACATCAGCCTCATGCCATCAGACAATCGCTGCACCGCAATTACAAATAAGTTATTTACAGCACGCCCATTGGTAGATATTTTAAGCTTATCGCCATCTTTAATCTATTGATTCACTCGGCTTTATGCATTTGCTTCTAGAGCGTCTTGTTTTATCCAATTGATATCCGTATTTGGACGGTGCATGCGGTCTGTTTTGCACTCGCACCTTTTAAGATTTATAACCCCTTTGATCTGCACTTAGCAATCAAAATTCATTAGGGATGGATAATCCTCTTTGAGAAGTCATTCGTATTGCTTTATTGATTGATTCATTTAATCGGCTTGTCGACGTGAACGGTGTTTGCGTGACTTTATGTGCAGGTGCAGACATCTTAAACCAGCACATGGACTTCTTGTATGCTTAACAATATCTGTCTGTAAAGTTTATATTTTTTTTTATATATATACATACAATGTAAATATTTTTGATATCATTATGTTCATCAGATCAGTCATATGAGAAAAGATAAAGATATTCTGAGTATTCTGACATATAAATTACAATTGTTGTAAAAATAAATCATCGCAAGCTTTATGTTTATGGACAGTAGGTGTGGACGTGATCCAAGAAAAGTGCTAATGGTCAAAAATCGAAGCGTGGCTGGTATGAAAGATCGAATTTATTACTTCATAAGTCATGAGGGTTAAGTAATAATCGTCGACAATGGGCAATAAAGAGTTTATAGGCAGTAAAGTTCGATCCTCTCGCACGTTGCGGCTTCGGAAGTCCACGCATCCTACACTTTAGTACTCATGAAATCGAAACTTATTTTGTTTATTCGGTTTTGAATTACAATAGTAAATAGTTTATCGCTTAAAATATTATTGGCAATAAAGAAATATTGTCGTGTTGCAGTGCATATTTCTAACATTTTCATTTTGTAAAATTTATTGTTACATTTATAGATGTTCAATATATGATCAAACGAGCTTCGCAAGCGAAGTTCGATCGATATTATATGACTCGCTTCATTGGAAGATATAATTATTAAGTTTACATTATTGTAGTTTATTTAATCTACTGGCAACATATTGCACGCTTATTTTAGAGATTTATAAAAAATAAGTATTTCAATTGGCTCTAAACCTTCCCCCCCACCCTCAGGTCGGTGTCAACCGGCGGTGGGATCCTCATTATTTTCAGAGATTATTCTAAGCAAAACTTTGGAATCTGGGTGTATCGGGGGGAGGGTAATTATATCTTCCAATGAAGCGAGTCATATAATATCGATCGAACTTCGCTTGCGAAGCTCGTTTGATCATATATTATATTTCCTCGCTTCATTGTTCGATATAATTATTAAGTTTACATTATTGTAGTTGTTTAGAGACAAAGTTTTGCGGATGCCAATTGTGAAAACAAAATTAAATATTTATCATTAAATTTTGTTACATAATTATTACTAAACAACTAGCAATTACATAATTATGTAATTTATACACAAGATCAGTCTTATTCAGTAACACAGTTCATAATTAATTATAGCAAACTGATCTTGCAAATAGGTCTTCGTCAACTATTTGACGATGGCAGAATTTAGGAAATATTTGCGAGGTTGAGGTCCAACCCGCGGTTTTTCTGATAATGTCAAACATTGACCCATGCCGAAACGGCAGTAGACGTGGTAGTATGGCGAGTGCCTGTGTGCACTAAATGTTGCCACGTCCATCCCGATCTCCGCTAGTACTTGTTTTATCCACCTGCTTATTGACTGTGCCATCGCGTCCCTGTGAGGGCGCTTCGCAGTTAATAAGAGGTGTTCTGAGTTCGGAGGCCTTTTATCGCTTGTTAGAGTGAGATACTCGCGAAGGACCGAAGTCGCGCGACACGTTTCTTTAAGGTACGAAAGGAACAGTATAAGTATGTCGGGGCAGATGGTTATATCTGACACGATAATTTTTACCCCATTTGGGTAGTGTATATTCACTCATTTAATCAGTAAGAATGTTGGCACGCGATGGGCAGTGCATAATGCCAATAATACGACAAGCTTTTTAGTACCTAGGTAATCTGCTCTAAAGATATAGTCATATTTGGATACCATTCATCAATGTAATCCAATACTATTTTTGGATCCCAAGAGTGAGTAAGTATATTTTGGAAAATTAGGTCTCATTTTAAATATGCGTTTTAACAAACGTTTAACATGTTTTTTTTTTTTTTTTTTTTGTCCTGCGAAACAGGGATAATGCTGACCTTATGATTGTTTATGGATCCATAATATGACGATCCTGCTGTGATCAAAATGTCCACCATAGTTTAAATCACGTTTAAACGAAACGTTATATTGCTGAATGGTATTTTTAGAAATAGATGCGATCACATGAAGTTTCCTCAGATAACCTTTACCGGAGAGCACCGCTGCACCCAGGAAAAGGCGCTCGTGGAACGGATTCCTGGTGCTGTGATCAGAACAGACCTTATGTTCTTCGGGGCTCATGTAAATAATATCGGATTTTACTAGTGACATTAACAAAGGAAACTACGCTTGGGATTGCCAGACGGGGAAGCTAAACTTCCTGTTACTTTGTCATAAATTATCTTTTTTAAAGATTTTAAAATGATCGGCAATGGAGGGAAACTATAAAAGTCTAGTGTAAAAGCATCTACAGCTGATGCATCTGGGTATTTCCACCATGATAAGTAAGTGTACATTTGGCATTGGAGCGAGAAGAGAAAAGATCAATATCAAGCTCACCAGCAGTATACATTATGCGTAGCAGTATAAACGCTTCATGAGATAGTTACCATTCAGTATCGAGATTCACATTTCGTGATACCCGGTCTACTTCTATATTGTCTTTCGTATATTTAATATTTATATACGATGCAAAAAAAACCAAAGGTTTCGCTTCTTCGCACCACTGCCAAATCCGTCTGAAAGGGTCGTTCAAATTTCGAAATTGAACGCTGCCCATGCGATTTTCATCGCTTATATCAGTTATAGCTTTCGTATTGTCTATACGAATTAATATAAAACAGTCACAACGACGGTCATTTGAGAAATATTAAGAGGTAAACATACTGCTAACATTTCCAAATGGTTTATGTGGAAAGCTTTTTCCTCGGATCTCGACGCTCCGTGTGCAAGAGAATATAATATTCATCCCCCAGTTCGGATCATTTAATATTAGTTTCGGTAATTTAATTTTCTTACTATAGTTTGGGTCGCGTTGCAAGGCTAGAAATTTTTGGCGTTCTAGAATTTTAGTATATAGCCACCCAAATTTAGCTGCAGGGCATGCGTTAATAAGTACTCCGATCAGTTGAGATAATTCTCTAACGGAACAAGAGTGTAGTGACAGAGATTTTCTAACCATCACGTTGATTTTCTTTCGTTTTTCCCGTAGGTAAAAAAATCGACTGAGTTTGAACATAAAACCTAAGTCTCGACAAACCTGTCGTGGTTTTAATGTCCTATTAGTATAGTTTATGACAAAGCACAAGCATTCTAGTAGGTTAACGTTTACGTTTCGTAAACACTCTACATAAGAGTACCGACACATAAAATACCGCGCTAAAAAAGACCATAAGACAAAGCCGTAAATTCATTTAAGTTAATAAACTAGGGTTTTCATCTTCAAAATGGACGCTCAGATATTTGCGGCAATATCTCGCAATAAGAATCAGTGGGTAAGCTTCCTTCAAATCAACTGTAGCCATGAAGCTACCTGTTGGTAAGTATAAGCTTAACAGTTGGTCTGTGGTTTTCCATTTTGAAATGTTCTCTAGGAATAAATTTGTTCAGCTTTTCGAGATTTGGAATAAAACGTTTGGTGTCATAGATTTTTGTGACAAAAACGTTCTCGAAATAAACTGGTCATGCTGTGGGATGCAAGGGACAACTGCATCCAGCTGAATTAAATTTTGGACGTACCTCCATAACGGCTTTTCCACTACTCCAATTTATTTTTGGGGTACAACGTCTTGAAAAAACCGGACGTTCAAAAGTTACAGAGCAACCGTTTTTAAGCGAATCTAAAATAACTTCATTTGATGTTATTTTTGACCAGCAATCATAAAAAATATTTTATTTTACCAGCGTGAGGTAACTGACTCATTGTTGAGGAGTGGCACGGGGCTTGCCCTGGCCCGCTGGTCTAGCTGGAGGGTTCGGGGTTGGTTGACTGCTGTCCTTTCTCTGGGCCCCCCCGCCTTTCGACTGGTAACGAGGAGGGCCTGACCCGTTTCCCTGAAACTGGTATTGGTTGCGCGCCGACGTTGTTGTCGAAGTTGATGGAGCCGTGTTGCTCTTTCCCAAATATACAGACTTTTTATCTGTAGCCATTGTTTCTCAATTACTTTTGAGGCTTTTATGTTTTCCGGGAGTTTACTTCCATAGAGTAAATCGCCCGCATCTTGAATTATGGTCAAGAAGGGTTTTTATAACCTGGGTGTGACAAGCCTTGTACGTGCTTGGGTTTTGCAATAATGCAAGTCTGATAAGATGCGACAACTGTCGCTTAACAGCTTGATAGCAGTGATCTTATATATCATCAGACGTCAATAGAACAGTAATAGCTCGGTTTATGGCTGTAAGGCGACACCCAACTGGCAGCTGCCACAAACAGCATGGCTGTAATGGCCGCAGAAATTTCTGCATGAAGCATCTAAATGCGTACAATTTTCGGAGATAAGGTATTCTTTTAATATCTTATCCTTCAAATATTTGGTAAACCCTTGCGGACTAATGATAGCCAAAGGGAGGCTAAGTTACCGTGAATTTTTCCCCAAGTATGGGTGTATGTTCGGTATATAGCCTCACCTAAACACGGTAACCAGGTCTGGGTCCAAATCAGGTACTTTTGGAGCTGAATTTTCAGGAGTTGAGCCTGGCGCCGTACCCGCAAGGTGTTGCGTCTTCAGGTAAGATCTCCGGAACATTCTCGATGTATGGAGAATTCGAGTCCTGGTAATCGAGTTGGTTGTCCGGAATGTACCATTTCGGTCTCCGTGACTTCTTGTTCGAGAAAGCAACGATGCTTTCTGAACAGAACAAAAAACCAAGCCATAATTTAGTTTTATAAAAACTAAAATAAAAATAGTACCAAAATTGTGGGTACACTGAGAGAAAATACAACCAGTTTCATGTTCGTTCAACAAATTTTTTGGTTAAAATAGCACCTACGTGCTTTTTGGTTCAAACAACAAGCTACTTGTCATTTGAATCAACAAGTCGATTTTATAAAAACAACCTGACACATATTGTTTTAAACATACGTTTGGCTGATTCAAACGGATAAACCGCAACAAGTCGAACTTGTTAAATTCACAATGCAAATTTCTCTCAGTGTAGATTTCACCCATATGCGCGAATGCGCGTCTTACTTAGTGTTATCTCGCGGATAACATTCAGTAACTAATGTTCATATCAACATGTGTTCGTAATAGAATCACCATGTCTTACATGAGTTATGCCTTCGTGTTGACTCACGGTCAACCCCCGGCTGCCTTCGTGTTGACTCACGGTCAACCCCCAGGCTCGCGTCTTGTTAAAAGTACGCGTTGTGTGATCATCCGTAGATGATGATAAAAATACTAGTCCACTGTTTTTCTTGGTTAGTGCGTTTTACGCTTTGGCATTGCCAACAACCAAGATAAACTTAGTATCAAAAGATAGTGCAGTGGACGCGTGCGTCTGTTGCCGTGCACGAAAAAATAATGAGGATCCCACCGCCGGTTGACACCGACCTGAGGGTGGGGGGGAAGGTTTAGAGCCAATTGAAATACTTATTTTTTATAAATCTCTAAAATAAGCGTGCAATATGTTGCCAGTAGATTAAATAAACTACAATAATGTAAACTTAATAATTATATCGAACAATGAAGCGAGGAAATATAATAGCTGTTGAGCAGTTTAGAAGAAAATAAAATGTGTAAGTATGACAGTATAAACATCTTTTATGTTGCGGAATTCCAGATGTATTATTCAGTACAAAGATTCGAAAGGAACATTAAAATATTTTTACTATGTATTATAGGCATTATAGCATCAGGCAATCATCTTTCATTAACATTGAATGTTTTTAAAATAACTACCACAGTAGCTCTAGGCGTACCTTTTAAAAAACAGTAATTTATAAATAAATAATATCTTTGTTATTAATTCTTGTGTATCCCTTCATTAATTACGTAATAACATAGAATTCACAATTCAATAACTCGAAAGTAAATTATATTTCATTAAAAATATAAATTATTTACCGTCCACCTTCTGAAGTAACATGTCGAGAGTAATTTAAAACCAGTTTGTAGGCCATTTGGTTAACAAGAAGATTACTTACAGCTATCATCGAATGTTGCTCAAAATTATTAGAAACTTGTCTCGTAGCGTATCGTCTCAGATTAACTTCAATTATTTACTGTCAAGAAAATTTCATAATATTTAGGGATATATCGATATTCAATAACTTTTAATGATGTTTATGACTTCTGTCGTAGACGTTAAATGAGAGAGATTTTATTTTATAATAAATATTTTTGCTTTCAAGATGAGATACCTTCATATTTAGTGTGCCTGTAATAATGCCACTGATCAAAGACGTATACATTAGTTTTTAAATAAGTTATAGTTTGAAAATTACTAGTCAAATGCCTAGGTCCAGTCAAGCGATTAGGTTTTGTTGACACTACACTATCATCAATTGTGTTTGCTGCAAATTGATAAACAGTCAACTCAAACAACGGAACTTGGGGAGCACCATGAATCTAAACAATAACGTTAAAGCACACAACAGAGGGTTGCGTTACAAGATCTGTTGTTCCAAACACTTCACGAGACCTCATCTCGAATAAACCAGTAGTATACAATGATCTTGATATACATGTAGTTGACACGAAGGCCAAGTTCTGAGTAATATTGGTCGATGAAACTAACCGTCGTGAAGTTATGGGAAAATAGGGCATGGAAGATAATCTCACCGGCTGTCGGCGAATGTTTAAAATAAACACAACCCGTGGTCTCCTATGATAACACCAGTGTTTTGATAGTCCGTCCGCTGGACGTTACTTCCTCGTAAACGTTCTCTGTCTCGGGCCAGTTGTTATGTAATATAGAAAGAGTGAAGAATTATCGTTGTAATAAAAATATTTGGGGTTCTTATTTAGTTACTGTATCATTGTATCTACAGGTGTACTTAGGCATACAACTAATTTCTTATCTTTTAAGTAGGTAACCTGTAATAATTCGTAGGGTACATTTAAAGAGCACGTTAAAAGATACGTAAATACTAGCAGCAAAAATGTAAACATTATTTGACCACACCATCATCAGAATTAAACAGGAGTGGATAACATCATAAACTTCCCCAGCTTAATGCTTGTCACAATAAAATTATAAACAATGCAATTTAAGCATACAAACGTTATTATACTCGTACATATGTACATAACTTTGTGATGTTGAATAATATAGCACATTCATGATTCGTTAACTGGAATCTAGTTGCAAGTGTAGTTCGACTCTAGTATTTCGATGTGCAACAGAGTACAGAAACAGATACTTAGTTGGGCAAGACCAAAACCTCATTTAACGGCACACGGCGGCATAGTTAAACACCAGATAATATCACAAGCTCACACCAGCTTAATGTTTGTCATGCCAACATAAAATGACACTTTCCCAGTCGGCTGTTTTGATTGCCGCCGCCGTCTGTTTGGCCGGGGACAAGGCGGGCGTTGGAATGTACGCTGTCATAGCCGGTTTCACATAGAGGTGCCCTGAATATTCGGCCACTATTCGGTATTCGGCCTGATCGGCCATTATGCAGAATGTCCGGTATTCGGTTGAACATTGCTATCTATAGTATCTATTCGGCCGAATACTGAATCTCTTTTACACCTATCTAAAAAGAAACAAAACCACAGAAATTTGCACAAATTACATTTACTACTTTTAAAATGTATTTATATCCTTGGAATAATTCTTGGCAAGTTGTGAAACTACCTACGTAACTTCTGAGCATTTTGGTTCAAAGAATTTGATTTTATCATGAGGCACAGATTTGATCAACTTGCTTCATCACTAGTTTTTAACAACAATAATTAAATCTTATCACACGTTGTGCTTTGTTCGCGAAGAGTTGTCATAATATGCATAATATATGCTATCTACAACAGTTATGCCGAATATTTGATTGCTGACTATTCGATATTCGGCCAAAACCATCAGCGCATCTCTACTTCTCTAGTTTCAATCCTTCCAATGATTAGCCGAAATCCAGTCACGATTACACAGTTATTGACAGAGATCGGCCCGGAATTGAATACGGCCCGGCGGATCTATTAATGCGTGCGATATTCATCGTCTTCTGATCTTGCGCTGCTAGATAATGAGACTGACTGATAAAAATTGAGTACAATAGCCGCAGTTCACAATCAAGCAGCTTTGAGTATTTTTTGCTCTTTTAAAAACGTATTCTTGTGATGGTCGATTTTGTCTATTGCAATTGAGTCGAATTACCTAGAGGTAAAAAAAGTACTAGTGAAACTTAAAAAAATCTACCGTAACATACCTTCTTCTCATTTCACGATTTTTAAATCTATCTGCTTGCGTTTCAGTTATTGGAACTTTCAATATAAAGTTACGCTGAGTCGATTCGAAATAAAACTTTAAGAAGTACAATAAAGTAACTGAACCACAGACCGATGCTTAATCCTCAGTAAATTAATTCTTTACGATAGTGATAGTCGGACCTGTTGCCGCTATTGTAGCCGTGAATTATAATACAGAGCGGATACTCATGCATTTTCATTAGAGACGCCATAATGCAATGCAATCAAAATAATAAATGAAGGAAACGAACATCTACAAGTTACGGCTAACACGAGGGAGCTCTATGTAAATCAGGTAAACGATATACATATATTCCTACGAAAGACATAATCTTGACAAAAGATGCAACCTTTATATAAGGCATTATAGGCGATATAGGCGCAAATTATTTGTTAAACCGCAAAAAACAAAGTAGATTGTAAGCATTCTTACTATAGACGCGAAAAAAAGCTGTTGGTATTCTGTTTTATGAACTTAAAGTCAGCATATAGTAATAAGCCGCAAATTTCCTCAGAATTTAGTGCATAATTCATTTTGTAAGTGACGTAAGTATTCGCTTACCTGCTTGTTTGTTGTGAGGAGAAAAAGGGGCCGGCGGCGGGCACAGAATCTTTTTTTACATTAAATTTTATGTGTGGGAATTTTAATATGGGACCGAAACGGCACGTTCTGCTCACAGATGGGCCGCAGTTGGTTTAGATACTTTGCGAAACACGTGTCGCTTACAGTCATAAAGTTTAATAACTCTTAAAAGAATTCTTAGAACATCTCCAAAAACATCTTGCCGTCAGCTGCGGATCAGTAAACTATTGTTTTACCGAGGCAACAGCTCGTATCTTTCATTAAGTTACTCACAGATGATTGATGAAAGTAACATTACGGTGAAGTATGTTTATCGCAGTAATCGATAGTTTCTCCGCTATCAATTTAACCAGGGATAGCGTCGGCTCACACACGCTGTTTCACGGCGGGGCGGTACGAAAGCGCAGCGTCATCCATCTCATATTTCTCGAGCCTGGACTTCAACTGGATCTACTTGAAATGCTCAAAATAAACACGATTTCTACGAAATCTGTCAGCAGCGGTAGCTATTGGCCCCATCACAGATCATAAAATCCAGTTTGATTTATGATAGCGGTGGAATCGTAATCGGCATCTGGTTTTTTTTTTCATCGACACCTTTCACATAATGGGGCGCCGAGTTCAGCAATAGCAGTGTTAGTTACATTTTATTACGCACAACATTTAATTAATGAATGAATCGTTTTAATTTCCGTTCATAATCGACTAATAAGAAGTAATGTTTAAAGCAGCTGGAATTCCCGCAAGAAATCCGTCGGACGGCGCGCAGCGGGACGCCTCGACAATGGCAACCAAATTAAAAGGAACCGTAAACGTTTGGACTTGAGCCTCGCTAAAATTTATTGCTCCAAGCTTTTTTCTCTTGTTTTGCTTGCTAATGAGATTCGAATGTTGCAGCTGTATTATTTGAGATTGCTGGCGTTGATTAAAAAAATCTGAACAAGTTACCGCTCACAATAAAATTCTGTGCCGAACAAGTTTCGCCGGGACCCAAAAGTTTTAGGAATAGGTACTTTTTTATCCAATTTCGTTCGACAGAGCAAGCTGATTACAACCATTTCGACATGTCTGGAGGCCGAGCAAGCTACCCGAAATCCAATAGCTTTCTTTCGATACACATATTGAAATTCGCAAGTGAATTGTAGAGCATCTTATTGCAAGCGATACGACGCAGAGCGGGCTGGGGTCCCGATTTGATATCTGGTGCGGTGCAATAAGGCTCGTATTGATTCGATGATGTTGAGGCTACGCGGGTGGTCCTAGACAATGTTGTCGAAGCGAAGCGGGAATGCAAATTTCACCAGTGTTTCTGGTCAGGTGTTGTTGAACTCTCGGGCAATTAGCCGGGGGACTTGCAGGATGTAAACCGTTAAAACTGACTATGAAACGACTTTGTGTATAATCAATCATTTTCAATAACGATTGGAGCGTGACTATTATTAATTTATGTTAAGCATTATTTTTATTAATGGACATAGGTCATATTACAGTTTGTAGGCTTTTTTGTTGAATCATGTTAACCGCATATTTTCATTAGTATAATGAGTAAATGAATTAATTTGTGAAAATAATATATCCATGATTCGTCAATCTTGTCCAAAGATTCCAAAGGCGCAGGATACCGATCAAAGTGATCCGAATAAGCAAAAAATGGAGAGCCAGTGATGCAACTCGAACCGAGTGCAGCAAACTAGATCCGTGGAATAAAGAGCCGCTTCGAAACCCTGACGAACGGAGCTAAGTAGGGACAAAGGGACAATGGTGAAAGAGCATAAGTACCGAAGCGTGGCGATCCAGTGCCAGTTTCCGGCAACGTGGGAACGCCTTTTTATTGCCATCGATAATTTCTCCGCTTACTTTTACCCGAAACTCGAATCTTCGCAATTGCATACATTCATACGCTGTGAGCTGTAGATATTCGCGATATGCTTATTAGAAATCGCAAATGTGATAAATGCGGGTTTGCTAGTAAGCTAGTATTTTAGTTAAGTATTAGATTTAAGTTTGGTTGGGGACTGAAAATCAGCGGTCTCGCTGAATCTCATCCATTTTACTGCACACACAATATCTGTAATTTTAATTACTAAGTTTTATTTCCATTTCGTGCTGTGTTGGTAAATAGATATCTTTTTATTTTTTTATTTTAAATACCTAGTTCTTGGTGACATGTCATTATAACAGTCTAGTCACGACGGCGCCATTACGCTGTGACATGTACACGAGAACATCCGGACATACAAAACGCAAATCAAGTCTAACTGTAGACCTATGCTGTCGCTCCGGTCAAGGCAAGACGTATGAAACTGCTCAAATTTCAGTGCCAGTCTTTGCAATTAACGGGTTGAAAGAAAACGAAATCGTGAATCGTCATTATCTGCCATAAAGGGAACACGTATGATTGTAATCTCACAGAACTCAGTTTATTACCTTACTCATGATTAGTCAATTTGGCAACGCCGTAAAGCCCTTTACGATTTTCAATTAACAGCTTTTAATAGATAATTAATTATAAATAAATGATATTTATGCGACGCTCATTTTAAATCGTGAAATTAAATACTGTGTTTTACGTATCATATTATAAGATCTTAATTAACTATAAGTTACCATAGACGATTAAATACGTGAGTACTTATTACATAGATTAGTAGCCTGCCCACAACTGACTTTGCCACTTCTTATCAACAAAACATTAGTTCTGGGATAAAACGACGAATATGTACCTAAATTACGACATTAGACAAATAAATTCAGTATAAAATTTAATACAGGTATATAACGTAATCATCCATCTGATTTATGTAATTAATGCCGCAATCTGTATCTAAACCATAGTTAACTTAAACGTGTGTAGAAAGCTATTTTTTCCCGAAGGGACATCCCGGCGTTCATTTATGGATAGAGTATTGCTCTAAATTCCAGTAACTCATTTAATAAAAAAAATGAAAGCTATTTTTTATGCAAGTATCAAAACATACGGATACGAGTATAAGCGTGATAATAAAAGAATCAGTAATAATAAAAGTTGTCTATACTCCAGAAAACCCGACCGCGTATCAACTTCGACACCCAGCACACTTTCCTAACAATAGTTCATCAAATGGTATCGGGAACCGACACGTCATTTCACGGCCCATCGGCTGTTGGTCTATTTAGCACTTCTATTTCCTTCAGACGTCGACGAACACCCGATCTCCAATTACGCGTTTCATTTTGCCATGGCTTATTAGTTCCCCCCTTACGTATGTACAGTTACAGTAATTACATCTTCAGCTGAGTTTACACAAGCGGAAATATACAAGGATCTCTCGTATTCAATCTGAAATTATTCGAGCTCCAGCTCCACTATTTGTCTTTTTGTTATCTGTTTTACTAGGAACTCATTTAAAAATCGTTCGCTCTTTGATTGTTTTACTCCGTTTGTCCAACCGAAGGCAAACATTGCTTGATCAAATACATGCCCGGCCGAGTTCATTGCATGTTTTCCTTTTTCTACACCATTGGCTGCAGCTATTAGATAAGCGTACCTATCAGACAGAACTAACAAGGGAGTCTTGCCAAATACCTACCCGCCGTTGGAAGCGCATTTCAGTCAGGGAACCAATGATTTATTGGTAAAAGTTGCGCCATTTCTCATCACACCATTCGTTACTCCAATAAAAGAACGTCTCCCGATTATTTATCGGAATAAGTATGAAACGATTTTTATTACGGTGTCTATTTTAAAGTGCACTCTGTCAAATGGTTGTTACCTACTATAAATAAATAATATCGTTTGATTTATGATATCCTTCCAAAAGCAATTTAACTTTTTGAGAGCATAAAGTTTTTTCTATTACTTATTATGACAACTGCTAGAAGCTTTATAGGGTGCGCTTCAGGGGAAACCATTTTAACCTGTCATGTTTTATGACTATCTGACTTTAATTAATTAAATAACTATTAAAAATAGACAACTAAACCCCTACTCTACCTACTCCAGTATCCAATGGAGGTACCTAATGGTAGGTATTATGCAGGTATCTATTAATAACAATCATACATAGATAAAATCGTTGTTGATTATTATTGACAAGCGATCATATCAGAAACAAGGTATTGTAATTGATATTGGTCACGCTCTCTTACTCTTTGTTTGTATGTGCTTCAAATCTAGCAAAATTCTTTATCATTTTTGTTCTTTGTAACCTAGATACTTATAATACTCAGGTACAGACTTGCAGAAGAAGCATGAAGTCTTAATTTAACTTTTTGACAAGCAGAAACGTCCGTAATAGATGCCACTAGGCAAGGCTAGCCTTGTCTTTTTAAGTTCCCGATTTCATCCAAATGATAATGGCATAAGTGATGGATAATGGTAAAAGTGCCCGGTGCCCACTGCCTAAATAGGGAAGGTGCACCAACGCCGATGGGTACGTATGTAGTGGTCTCATAGTAGCTGAACAGCACAGATGCTCCTAGAATTTCTAAGTTCAACTCCGTAATTTACAAAAATGCCGTTCGGAACATGAGATTGAGAAGTTCTGTCATGGCACTTGCCTGTTGTTTCCTACCTATACCTATAGATCTTGTACTGTACCTGTATCGTTGTGTGCGGAGCAACCTGTTGGAATTCCATTATACTTACAAGATAACTGACTATGAAAATTAAATAACAAAAAGTATTTGGCACAAAGAAAACGCACAAAATAATAAACACACAACAATACCTTTTGGAAATATTGACATAAACAGTCTTATTAGCTGTTCCTTCCACAGAGACCCAAAGTTTGAACTTTCTGACTTGGCACATCAATTTGTGGGTTGAACGCAACTTGTCAACAAACCAAAATTACGGGATCGCGGCACGTAATCACGATACTTTATGTCACTTCATAACAATCATAACTTCACTGTAACGGAGTTACAAACTTGAAACACATCACAAAGTGTCAATTGGCGCACTTAACAAAACTTCGACTCGGCTGAAAAAGCTCTTACAAGTCTTAGTTTAACACAAGTTTGTTATTGGTCGCATAACGAGGCGACGGGGCAAACCGGTTATCGGCGACGAGCGCTCGGAGCGAGTGGCGGGGCGCGAGGCGGCGTGAGGTCGCCGTGGCCGCGCGGGACTCTCTGCCTGCAGACGAGAAGCCGTGGCGGGCGAGGGGGCCGCCGAGAGACGAAAATGGCTTCACAAGTTAATTTTTTTCTCTTTCCTCCTTTAATATTCCGCATATGCCGTGCGCGGTGCACGCGCATGCGTCCTACCCCCGACGTAGGGGTCGTAGTGTAACGCGATGCACTTTACATAACTTATTGGGCTAAATCGAAGCCACTGTTTAATAAATACCCTGTCGGTGTCGGCTTTGTGCGAAGCTTCCTCGGTGCTCACTTTTGCAGCATTACCCCGCGGCGAGCCTGTAAGCTTCCTGAAACTCCAACCATTAATCAAACGTACAAAACATTGTATCATGAACTTATGAAACAATATAGGATACTTACTCATAAACAACCCATGTGTGTTACAAAACGCCTTGTGGCGATATATGTATGTATATACCTAGTTACTTCTGACTCAATTACTTACACTCAGGTAGTTACATAATACTTTTAAAAAGCTACTTGGGTTGATGATAAAATGATAAATGAACTGATAGGTAGGTATTATTTTAAAATGTTGAGTAGAAATTTTATACTTTTAAACGAGCAATTCTTGTATATTTATTTATTTATTTATTTATTTATATATTTATTTACACTGACGATCTCGGAAACCGCTCTAACGATTTCGCAGAAATTTGTTATGTGGGGGTTTTTGGGGGTGAAAAATCGGTCTAACTTATCCTTAGGTCCCGGAAAACGCGAATTTTCGAGTTTTCATGCGTTTTTCTTCGCGCGCCATCTCGTGTGCAGTAGTTGTACTGTTAAGACAGAATTCTTTCGGTCGATGTAAGTACTATTTATTGCAAACACTAGATGGCGACACAGGTCAAGGCTAAAACGAATAGAAAAATTTAATACACTATTTGAGTTTTTGTGGCGAAATGCGCGCCATCTCGTGTGGAGTAGTTGTGTTGTTAAGGCTGAGAATTCTTTCGCTCGATGTAGGTACTATTCATTTTTGAACTAGATGGCGACACATGTCAAGGATACGAAACAGAACCGAGCGAAGCTCGGTTGCCCAGATATTATGTATTAAATAGACGATTTATGTATAAAGTAATAGTATTTTTAACAGGCTTTCTAATGACAGTCAATAACTAAATAATTTAATTTCTCCTCAAAAACAAAATTTGAAATTCAGAATAGGCTATTCTGAATAATGCTGGGAATCGTAACTGTAACTTTTATTACTAATAAAAAACAAAATAAGTAGATAAACGAAACAACCACTCACATGCCAGCAAAAAAGGACACATTGAAAGCTACGTGTTCTTTTTAGTTAGAAACACACAATTAGTAAAAACTATATCATTCCCAAATGTCGCTCCCTTTCATCAAATAATCGTAAATTTTTTAGTGTCGGCTTTAATTTGAGAAGGACTTTCTAATTAGCAGCTTTGGTGGAATGACGGATGCTCAGTTTATGATCTGAAGTGATCTTTAGGTGTGAATTGTCATTATTAAAGTTGGGATTAATTTAACGTTCTAAAAAATGTAGTGGCTTCTTATAGCTACCTCATATCAACAATGTCAGTTACCTAAAGGTAGTCGTAGCAAGCTAATTTATGTACAGGGATTTTGATATTTTTTATAGCCTCGCGTGAATTAGATATAATTTCATAGAAGTTTGACGTGTAAAATACATACATGCACCGGCGGGGCTGCCAAAATCGCTGCGAACTTATCTTGTTATGGCTCTAGGTATCTACCTGTACCTTACTTGCTTATATACTAACATAATATTGTAGCGACGATGTAGAAAACGCGCATTTTGTTGAATTTCATCAAAACACGATCGCCCTGGCCTAGCGCGTAGTGACCCTGCCTGCTAAGCCGCCGTCCCGGGTTCGAATCCCGGTAAGGGCATTTATTTGTGTGATGAGCACAAATATTTGTTCCTGTGAGTCATGGATGTTTTCTATGTATATGCCTAGCACCCATAGTACAAGCTTTGCTTAGTTTTGGGCTAGGGCTAGGTTGATCTGTGTAAGGTGTGGGGGTTTAGTTTCCTTCTTGTCATGTATTACTGAGTTAGTTATACATTTATATTTCGAAATATAACTGTTTAGTAGGCATTTAAGGGTTTATTAGTTATTTGTTATACAAGGGAGCAAAGTTGTAAATCGTAAACTAGAACTTTCCTTTGCTAATCCGCGAATAGATAACGTGCAAGTCAATCAGTGCTAACCTGTTATAATTACTTGCGTATTTTTTACATGCAATTAATTTTCCCACCCTCCCACCGCAAAAATAAAAATAAATACGCAAATAAATATAACAACCCACCACCAAATATACAAAACTCGACACGTGTTTCGCCTCTCTACGAGGCATCCTCAGGAGCTGATGTTGACGGTCCGAAGTCCCGCAACTGACTGATCGTCCCCAGAATGGTCGGCCATATTTATACTTTGTCCACCCCCCTACCAAGCAAGTTAGATGGAAAAATTCGTAATAACGGCGATGACGCAACATTCAACTGCTCATTAAGGATTAACCCCTATTGTTGTACCTAATTATCTCCAACTGTTCTAGAACCCCCAAACGCAGCCCTTTCTCACATACATGTAAAACATCAAAAGAATGATTCTCTGATACAGTATGGTCACTCTCTATCAAATGCTTTGCAAAATTGGATCTCTCTGGATGGTTGTGCCTGTATGATGCCATATGCTCCTTATACCTAGTAGTGAAATTGCGGCCCGTTTGGCCCACGTACACTTTGTTACAAACATCACAGCTCAACTTATAAACCCCAGATTTTTTCCCTTTCTCGATCCTATCTTTTCCGTTACAAAGCTTGGAGTGCAAAGTGTTATTTGTCCTAAAGGCCACAGGAATGCCGTTTGACTTCAAAATCTTATAAATGTCCTCTGACACTTTGCCAACATAAGTAATGCTCGCTTGACACCTCTTAACCGGTTCAGAAGGACGTGCCGCATACAACATATTGTTAACCATAACCATCCGCTTCTTTCTGATGATGCCATCAACGATTGATTTATCATAACCGTTCGAAACTGCCAAGTGGTAAATATTGTCCAATTCGGCTCGATAGTGTTCTTCAGAAAGAGGCACAGACAACATCCTATGCACATAACAGTGAAAAGCGGCCAACCTATGCTGCCAAGGGTGTGTAGAAGAAGCTGGTATAACTGTATCAGTATGTGTAGGCTTGCGGTAAATTTGAAATTGATGGCTATTATTAACTCTAGTAATGGTCAAATCTAGAAAATTCAATGACTTTTCTTGCTCTAGTTCCTTCTTAAACTTGATCTTTGGATGTTTACTATTAAGCCCAGTAACAAATTCATCCAGCAGGTCCATACTCCCCGTCCAACAAATAATCAAATCATCTACGTATCTGAAGTAATACAATATATTATCATTCCCTGCAATATGCTGGTTCTCAAAGTGGTCCATAAAGATATCCGCCATTAAAGGACTCAGTGGAGAACCCATGGCTAAACCATCACTTTGCAAATAATACTGTCCCCCGAATCTAAAATAATTATGTTTCATACATATAGCAGTTAGATCTATCAACTCATCTACCTCCCCTGGATGTAAACGTTGCTTTTCAAAAAGGTCCCTTAGAATATCCAAAGTCTCCCCATACGGCACATTCGTAAACAAACTATCTACATCCAACGAAAGCAAGACAGCATTATCTGGAATAATAATATCTTTGATCTTTTCTATTAACTGCAAACTATTCCTCAAACAAAACTTCGGCCGGAACTGAGACTTTTCTCTAATAATGTGATTCAACCTCTTAGCTAGATTATAAGTTGGTGCACCCAAATATGAGACCACTGGACGAACTGGAATGTTATCCTTATGAATCTTAGGTAGCCCATAAAGAATAGGAGCTCGTGGATTCATTGGCACAACCATGCTTTTCTGATGTTCAGTTTCAAAAACAAACATAGAGTTTTTAATTGCCTGTCTCAGATCTTTCTGGAATCCTGGAGTTGGGTCTCTCTGCAAACTCGAAAAGCCATCACCTTGAATCAGATCAAGAACTTTCTGATTATAACTTCCTTTCTCCATAATAACAATGCAATTTCCTTTGTCTGCTTTCGAAACTACCAAATCATTTTCTCGCACTTTCTGTTGAATAGTTCTCAGTGCCAAACCATCAGAACTAAATCCACCACCCTGTGCCGGAACAGTACTCTTAATAACATTGGCCACCATGGTCTTGGTATCTAAATCACCACGGCCCCGCACTATCGCTACCTCTGAATCCACAGCCAAATTCTCTAACGTCCCCTGAGTTATTTTTGGCTGGAAATTATATTTCAACCCTTTTCCTAAAAGCTCTACTTCATTCTCCGAAAACTCCACATCAGTTAAATTTTTCACACGAGGATGGAAGTCATGGTGAGGTGTTGGTTCCGTTTCCCTCCCCCTCAAAAACGAACTCGAACTCGACTCCGTTAACCTACGCAATTTGTTTAGCTGAGTAGTATACATCTCATGTGCAAGTTCAGAAGCAAAGTATCTCGCCTTTTGGTCTAGGATATCAAACTCGAGATTATGCAACTTAAATGAGAGTTCAGAATACAACACTTTAAGATGCAGTTTCAAATTATCTCTAACCGAAAACCAATGGCGAGATTCTTCGTTCAACCAAATTCTCTGAGCCCTACTAACAGCCAACTTAGCAGCCCTCGAATTGCTACTACAACGCAACTGGATGTAATTAGGCACAACGTTCAAACGCTTGCACTGTTGATTAAACCACACATTCTGGACAGCTGCACGATGTTGTTTGGTTAGTTTGACATAAAGTCGTGCCTGTTCGGCCACGCTAGCCGTTTTCAAATAATCGATGGAATCAGGCGTTACTTTGCGGAAATCCATGTTAATCGTAAACTAGAACTTTCCTTTGCTAATCCGCGAATAGATAACGTGCAAGTCAATCAGTGCTAACCTGTTATAATTACTTGCGTATTTTTTACATGCAATTAATTTTCCCACCCTCCCACCGCAAAAATAAAAATAAATACGCAAATAAATATAACAACCCACCACCAAATATACAAAACTCGACACGTGTTTCGCCTCTCTACGAGGCATCCTCAGGAGCTGATGTTGACGGTCCGAAGTCCCGCAACTGACTGATCGTCCCCAGAATGGTCGGCCATATTTATACTTTGTCCACCCCCCCTACCAAGCAAGTTAGATGGAAAAATTCGTAATAACGGCGATGACGCAACATTCAACTGCTCATTAAGGATTAACCCCCTGTTGTTGTACCTAATTATCTCCAACTGTTCTAGAACCCCCAAACGCAGCCCTTTCTCACATACATGTAAAACATCAAAAGAATGATTCTCTGATACAGTATGGTCACTCTCTATCAAATGCTTTGCAAAATTGGATCTCTCTGGATGGTTGTGCCTGTATGATGCCATATGCTCCTTATACCTAGTAGTGAAATTGCGGCCCGTTTGGCCCACGTACACTTTGTTACAAACATCACAGCTCAACTTATAAACCCCAGATTTTTTCCCTTTCTCGATCCTATCTTTTCCGTTACAAAGCTTGGAGTGCAAAGTGTTATTTGTCCTAAAGGCCACAGGAATGCCGTTTGACTTCAAAATCTTATAAATGTCCTCTGACACTTTGCCAACATAAGTAATGCTCGCTTGACACCTCTTAACCGGTTCAGAAGGACGTGCCGCATACAACATATTGTTAACCATAACCATCCGCTTCTTTCTGATGATGCCATCAACGATTGATTTATCATAACCGTTCGAAACTGCCAAGTGGTAAATATTGTCCAATTCGGCTCGATAGTGTTCTTCAGAAAGAGGCACAGACAACATCCTATGCACATAACAGTGAAAAGCGGCCAACCTATGCTGCCAAGGGTGTGTAGAAGAAGCTGGTATAACTGTATCAGTATGTGTAGGCTTGCGGTAAATTTGAAATTGATGGCTATTATTAACTCTAGTAATGGTCAAATCTAGAAAATTCAATGACTTTTCTTGCTCTAGTTCCTTCTTAAACTTGATCTTTGGATGTTTACTATTAAGCCCAGTAACAAATTCATCCAGCAGGTCCATACTCCCCGTCCAACAAATAATCAAATCATCTACGTATCTGAAGTAATACAATATATTATCATTCCCTGCAATATGCTGGTTCTCAAAGTGGTCCATAAAGATATCCGCCATTAAAGGACTCAGTGGAGAACCCATGGCTAAACCATCACTTTGCAAATAATACTGTCCCCCGAATCTAAAATAATTATGTTTCATACATATAGCAGTTAGATCTATCAACTCATCTACCTCCCCTGGATGTAAACGTTGCTTTTCAAAAAGGTCCCTTAGAATATCCAAAGTCTCCCCATACGGCACATTCGTAAACAAACTATCTACATCCAACGAAAGCAAGACAGCATTATCTGGAATAATAATATCTTTGATCTTTTCTATTAACTGCAAACTATTCCTCAAACAAAACTTCGGCCGGAACTGAGACTTTTCTCTAATAATGTGATTCAACCTCTTAGCTAGATTATAAGTTGGTGCACCCAAATATGAGACCACTGGACGAACTGGAATGTTATCCTTATGAATCTTAGGTAGCCCATAAAGAATAGGAGCTCGTGGATTCATTGGCACAACCATGCTCTTCTGATGTTCAGTTTCAAAAACAAACATAGAGTTTTTAATTGCCTGTCTCAGATCTTTCTGGAATCCTGGAGTTGGGTCTCTCTGCAAACTCGAAAAGCCATCACCTTGAATCAGATCAAGAACTTTCTGATTATAACTTCCTTTCTCCATAATAACAATGCAATTTCCTTTGTCTGCTTTCGAAACTACCAAATCATTTTCTCGCACTTTCTGTTGAATAGTTCTCAGTGCCAAACCATCAGAACTAAATCCACCACCCTGTGCCGGAACAGTACTCTTAATAACATTGGCCACCATGGTCTTGGTATCTAAATCACCACGGCCCCGCACTATCGCTACCTCTGAATCCACAGCCAAATTCTCTAACGTCCCCTGAGTTATTTTTGGCTGGAAATTATATTTCAACCCTTTTCCTAAAAGCTCTACTTCATTCTCCGAAAACTCCACATCAGTTAAATTTTTCACACGAGGATGGAAGTCATGGTGAGGTGTTGGTTCCGTTTCCCTCCCCTCAAAAACGAACTCGAACTCGACTCCGTTAACCTACGCAATTTGTTTAGCTGAGTAGTATACATCTCATGTGCAAGTTCAGAAGCAAAGTATCTCGCCTTTTGGTCTAGGATATCAAACTCGAGATTATGCAACTTAAATGAGAGTTCAGAATACAACACTTTAAGATGCAGTTTCAAATTATCTCTAACCGAAAACCAATGGCGAGATTCTTCGTTCAACCAAATTCTCTGAGCCCTACTAACAGCCAACTTAGCAGCCCTCGAATTGCTACTACAACGCAACTGGATGTAATTAGGCACAACGTTCAAACGCTTGCACTGTTGATTAAACCACACATTCTGGACAGCTGCACGATGTTGTTTGGTTAGTTTGACATAAAGTCGTGCCTGTTCGGCCACGCTAGCCGTTTTCAAATAATCGATGGAATCAGGCGTTACTTTGCGGAAATCCATGTTAATCGTAAACTAGAACTTTCCTTTGCTAATCCGCGAATAGATAACGTGCAAGTCAATCAGTGCTAACCTGTTATAATTACTTGCGTATTTTTTACATGCAATTAATTTTCCCACCCTCCCACCGCAAAAATAAAAATAAATACGCAAATAAATATAACAACCCACCACCAAATATACAAAACTCGACACGTGTTTCGCCTCTCTACGAGGCATCCTCAGGAGCTGATGTTGACGGTCCGAAGTCCCGCAACTGACTGATCGTCCCCAGAATGGTCGGCCATATTTATACTTTGTCCACCCCCCTACCAAGCAAGTTAGATGGAAAAATTCGTAATAACGGCGATGACGCAACATTCAACTGCTCATTAAGGATTAACCCCCTATTGTTGTACCTAATTATCTCCAACTGTTCTAGAACCCCCAAACGCAGCCCTTTCTCACATACATGTAAAACATCAAAAGAATGATTCTCTGATACAGTATGGTCACTCTCTATCAAATGCTTTGCAAAATTGGATCTCTCTGGATGGTTGTGCCTGTATGATGCCATATGCTCCTTATACCTAGTAGTGAAATTGCGGCCCGTTTGGCCCACGTACACTTTGTTACAAACATCACAGCTCAACTTATAAACCCCAGATTTTTCCCTTTCTCGATCCTATCTTTTCCGTTACAAAGCTTGGAGTGCAAAGTGTTATTTGTCCTAAAGGCCACAGGAATGCCGTTTGACTTCAAAATCTTATAAATGTCCTCTGACACTTTGCCAACATAAGTAATGCTCGCTTGACACCTCTTAACCGGTTCAGAAGGACGTGCCGCATACAACATATTGTTAACCATAACCATCCGCTTCTTTCTGATGATGCCATCAACGATTGATTTATCATAACCGTTCGAAACTGCCAAGTGGTAAATATTGTCCAATTCGGCTCGATAGTGTTCTTCAGAAAGAGGCACAGACAACATCCTATGCACATAACAGTGAAAAGCGGCCAACCTATGCTGCCAAGGGTGTGTAGAAGAAGCTGGTATAACTGTATCAGTATGTGTAGGCTTGCGGTAAATTTGAAATTGATGGCTATTATTAACTCTAGTAATGGTCAAATCTAGAAAATTCAATGACTTTTCTTGCTCTAGTTCCTTCTTAAACTTGATCTTTGGATGTTTACTATTAAGCCCAGTAACAAATTCATCCAGCAGGTCCATACTCCCCGTCCAACAAATAATCAAATCATCTACGTATCTGAAGTAATACAATATATTATCATTCCCTGCAATATGCTGGTTCTCAAAGTGGTCCATAAAGATATCCGCCATTAAAGGACTCAGTGGAGAACCCATGGCTAAACCATCACTTTGCAAATAATACTGTCCCCCGAATCTAAAATAATTATGTTTCATACATATAGCAGTTAGATCTATCAACTCATCTACCTCCCCTGGATGTAAACGTTGCTTTTCAAAAGGTCCCTTAGAATATCCAAAGTCTCCCCATACGGCACATTCGTAAACAAACTATCTACATCCAACGAAAGCAAGACAGCATTATCTGGAATAATAATATCTTTGATCTTTTCTATTAACTGCAAACTATTCCTCAAACAAAACTTCGGCCGGAACTGAGACTTTTCTCTAATAATGTGATTCAACCTCTTAGCTAGATTATAAGTTGGTGCACCCAAATATGAGACCACTGGACGAACTGGAATGTTATCCTTATGAATCTTAGGTAGCCCATAAAGAATAGGAGCTCGTGGATTCATTGGCACAACCATGCTCTTCTGATGTTCAGTTTCAAAAACAAACATAGAGTTTTTAATTGCCTGTCTCAGATCTTTCTGGAATCCTGGAGTTGGGTCTCTCTGCAAACTCGAAAAGCCATCACCTTGAATCAGATCAAGAACTTTCTGATTATAACTTCCTTTCTCCATAATAACAATGCAATTTCCTTTGTCTGCTTTCGAAACTACCAAATCATTTTCTCGCACTTTCTGTTGAATAGTTCTCAGTGCCAAACCATCAGAACTAAATCCACCACCCTGTGCCGGAACAGTACTCTTAATAACATTGGCCACCATGGTCTTGGTATCTAAATCACCACGGCCCCGCACTATCGCTACCTCTGAATCCACAGCCAAATTCTCTAACGTCCCCTGAGTTATTTTTGGCTGGAAATTATATTTCAACCCTTTTCCTAAAAGCTCTACTTCATTCTCCGAAAACTCCACATCAGTTAAATTTTTCACACGAGGATGGAAGTCATGGTGAGGTGTTGGTTCCGTTTCCCTCCCCTCAAAAACGAACTCGAACTCGACTCCGTTAACCTACGCAATTTGTTTAGCTGAGTAGTATACATCTCATGTGCAAGTTCAGAAGCAAAGTATCTCGCCTTTTGGTCTAGGATATCAAACTCGAGATTATGCAACTTAAATGAGAGTTCAGAATACAACACTTTAAGATGCAGTTTCAAATTATCTCTAACCGAAAACCAATGGCGAGATTCTTCGTTCAACCAAATTCTCTGAGCCCTACTAACAGCCAACTTAGCAGCCCTCGAATTGCTACTACAACGCAACTGGATGTAATTAGGCACAACGTTCAAACGCTTGCACTGTTGATTAAACCACACATTCTGGACAGCTGCACGATGTTGTTTGGTTAGTTTGACATAAAGTCGTGCCTGTTCGGCCACGCTAGCCGTTTTCAAATAATCGATGGAATCAGGCGTTACTTTGCGGAAATCCATGTTAATCGTAAACTAGAACTTTCCTTTGCTAATCCGCGAATAGATAACGTGCAAGTCAATCAGTGCTAACCTGTTATAATTACTTGCGTATTTTTTACATGCAATTAATTTTCCCACCCTCCCACCGCAAAAATAAAAATAAATACGCAAATAAATATAACAACCCACCACCAAATATACAAAACTCGACACGTGTTTCGCCTCTCTACGAGGCATCCTCAGGAGCTGATGTTGACGGTCCGAAGTCCCGCAACTGACTGATCGTCCCCAGAATGGTCGGCCATATTTATACTTTGTCCACCCCCTACCAAGCAAGTTAGATGGAAAAATTCGTAATAACGGCGATGACGCAACATTCAACTGCTCATTAAGGATTAACCCCTATTGTTGTACCTAATTATCTCCAACTGTTCTAGAACCCCCAAACGCAGCCCTTTCTCACATACATGTAAAACATCAAAAGAATGATTCTCTGATACAGTATGGTCACTCTCTATCAAATGCTTTGCAAAATTGGATCTCTCTGGATGGTTGTGCCTGTATGATGCCATATGCTCCTTATACCTAGTAGTGAAATTGCGGCCCGTTTGAGTGTACGTGGGCCAAACGGGCCGCAATTTCACTACTAGGTATAAGGAGCATATGGCATCATACAGGCACAACCATCCAGAGAGATCCAATTTTGCAAAGCATTTGATAGAGAGTGACCATACTGTATCAGAGAATCATTCTTTTGATGTTTTACATGTATGTGAGAAAGGGCTGCGTTTGGGGGTTCTAGAACAGTTGGAGATAATTAGGTACAACAATAGGGGGTTAATCCTTAATGAGCAGTTGAATGTTGCGTCATCGCCGTTATTACGAATTTTTCCATCTAACTTGCTTGGTAGGGGGGTGGACAAAGTATAAATATGGCCGACCATTCTGGGGACGATCAGTCAGTTGCGGGACTTCGGACCGTCAACATCAGCTCCTGAGGATGCCTCGTAGAGAGGCGAAACACGTGTCGAGTTTTGTATATTTGGTGGTGGGTTGTTATATTTATTTGCGTATTTATTTTTATTTTTGCGGTGGGAGGGTGGGAAAATTAATTGCATGTAAAAAATACGCAAGTAATTATAACAGGTTAGCACTGATTGACTTGCACGTTATCTATTCGCGGATTAGCAAAGGAAAGTTCTAGTTTACGATTAACATGGATTTCCGCAAAGTAACGCCTGATTCCATCGATTATTTGAAAACGGCTAGCGTGGCCGAACAGGCACGACTTTATGTCAAACTAACCAAACAACATCGTGCAGCTGTCCAGAATGTGTGGTTTAATCAACAGTGCAAGCGTTTGAACGTTGTGCCTAATTACATCCAGTTGCGTTGTAGTAGCAATTCGAGGGCTGCTAAGTTGGCTGTTAGTAGGGCTCAGAGAATTTGGTTGAACGAAGAATCTCGCCATTGGTTTTCGGTTAGAGATAATTTGAAACTGCATCTTAAAGTGTTGTATTCTGAACTCTCATTTAAGTTGCATAATCTCGAGTTTGATATCCTAGACCAAAAGGCGAGATACTTTGCTTCTGAACTTGCACATGAGATGTATACTACTCAGCTAAACAAATTGCGTAGGTTAACGGAGTCGAGTTCGAGTTCGTTTTTGAGGGGAGGGAAACGGAACCAACACCTCACCATGACTTCCATCCTCGTGTGAAAAATTTAACTGATGTGGAGTTTTCGGAGAATGAAGTAGAGCTTTTAGGAAAAGGGTTGAAATATAATTTCCAGCCAAAAATAACTCAGGGGACGTTAGAGAATTTGGCTGTGGATTCAGAGGTAGCGATAGTGCGGGGCCGTGGTGATTTAGATACCAAGACCATGGTGGCCAATGTTATTAAGAGTACTGTTCCGGCACAGGGTGGTGGATTTAGTTCTGATGGTTTGGCACTGAGAACTATTCAACAGAAAGTGCGAGAAAATGATTTGGTAGTTTCGAAAGCAGACAAAGGAAATTGCATTGTTATTATGGAGAAAGGAAGTTATAATCAGAAAGTTCTTGATCTGATTCAAGGTGATGGCTTTTCGAGTTTGCAGAGAGACCCAACTCCAGGATTCCAGAAAGATCTGAGACAGGCAATTAAAAACTCTATGTTTGTTTTTGAAACTGAACATCAGAAGAGCATGGTTGTGCCAATGAATCCACGAGCTCCTATTCTTTATGGGCTACCTAAGATTCATAAGGATAACATTCCAGTTCGTCCAGTGGTCTCATATTTGGGTGCACCAACTTATAATCTAGCTAAGAGGTTGAATCACATTATTAGAGAAAAGTCTCAGTTCCGGCCGAAGTTTTGTTTGAGGAATAGTTTGCAGTTAATAGAAAAGATCAAAGATATTATTATTCCAGATAATGCTGTCTTGCTTTCGTTGGATGTAGATAGTTTGTTTACGAATGTGCCGTATGGGGAGACTTTGGATATTCTAAGGGACCTTTTTGAAAAGCAACGTTTACATCCAGGGGAGGTAGATGAGTTGATAGATCTAACTGCTATATGTATGAAACATAATTATTTTAGATTCGGGGGACAGTATTATTTGCAAAGTGATGGTTTAGCCATGGGTTCTCCACTGAGTCCTTTAATGGCGGATATCTTTATGGACCACTTTGAGAACCAGCATATTGCAGGGAATGATAATATATTGTATTACTTCAGATACGTAGATGATTTGATTATTTGTTGGACGGGGAGTATGGACCTGCTGGATGAATTTGTTACTGGGCTTAATAGTAAACATCCAAAGATCAAGTTTAAGAAGGAACTAGAGCAAGAAAAGTCATTGAATTTTCTAGATTTGACCATTACTAGAGTTAATAATAGCCATCAATTTCAAATTTACCGCAAGCCTACACATACTGATACAGTTATACCAGCTTCTTCTACACACCCTTGGCAGCATAGGTTGGCCGCTTTTCACTGTTATGTGCATAGGATGTTGTCTGTGCCTCTTTCTGAAGAACACTATCGAGCCGAATTGGACAATATTTACCACTTGGCAGTTTCGAACGGTTATGATAAATCAATCGTTGATGGCATCATCAGAAAGAAGCGGATGGTTATGGTTAACAATATGTTGTATGCGGCACGTCCTTCTGAACCGGTTAAGAGGTGTCAAGCGAGCATTACTTATGTTGGCAAAGTGTCAGAGGACATTTATAAGATTTTGAAGTCAAACGGCATTCCTGTGGCCTTTAGGACAAATAACACTTTGCACTCCAAGCTTTGTAACGGAAAAGATAGGATCGAGAAAGGGAAAAAATCTGGGGTTTATAAGTTGAGCTGTGATGTTTGTAACAAAGTGTACGTGGGCCAAACGGGCCGCAATTTCACTACTAGGTATAAGGAGCATATGGCATCATACAGGCACAACCATCCAGAGAGATCCAATTTTGCAAAGCATTTGATAGAGAGTGACCATACTGTATCAGAGAATCATTCTTTTGATGTTTTACATGTATGTGAGAAAGGGCTGCGTTTGGGGTTCTAGAACAGTTGGAGATAATTAGGTACAACAATAGGGGGTTAATCCTTAATGAGCAGTTGAATGTTGCGTCATCGCCGTTATTACGAATTTTTCCATCTAACTTGCTTGGTAGGGGGGGTGGACAAAGTATAAATATGGCCGACCATTCTGGGGACGATCAGTCAGTTGCGCGACTTCGGACCGTCAACATCAGCTCCTGAGGATGCCTCGTAGAGAGGCGAAACACGTGTCGAGTTTTGTATATTTGGTGGTGGGTTGTTATATTTATTTGCGTATTTATTTTTATTTTTGCGGTGGGAGGGTGGGAAAATTAATTGCATGTAAAAAATACGCAAGTAATTATAACAGGTTAGCACTGATTGACTTGCACGTTATCTATTCGCGGATTAGCAAAGGAAAGTTCTAGTTTACGATTAACATGGATTTCCGCAAAGTAACGCCTGATTCCATCGATTAGCAAAGTTGTATTTTAACGCCAAGTGTGGAATTGAAAAACGAACAAGAGAAAGGATTCTATAGTTGAACCACGAGCGAAGCGAGTGGTTCGAAAATAGAATCCTGAACTTGCGAGTTTTTTAACACACGAGAAGTAAAAATCCATTTGCACCCGAGTGTAACACAAAACTTTTCCCCTCACTAAAGCGAGGAAACTACAACGCAAAAAAATACGTTTATCACTGCTTCCAGTAGTTCCACAGGTGGTAAATCATCTTAGTTACTAGATTCACCTACTTTTATCAATTTTAAAGCAGTTAATTAGACTTTATTCAAGGTCAAATTACTTTACCCACTAGTGGATAAAATGCGTTTTTACCCGCTGGTATTAAAGACAAAACACGTGTTTCCGAGCTAGTGAGGGGAAAAATATATTATATGTAACATGGACCAGCAAAATTATATGTACATATGTACATTTTGTTTGATTTGAGTTGTAAATTGAAAGTTAATGTGTATCACATACAGTATCAGATGTATGTATAAGTATATAAAACCTTGTGTTTTCCGTGGCTACAATTATGCACAAGCAATTAAGCTTAATGAAACAATGAAGGAGATTACGGCGATAATAAGCTACGCAAACTGCAAGCATGCACGCAGCTGCATACAGATTCCTTGCTATTTGTTAAAGCTTTTGGATGATGAAAGTTTTCTTTGTAAAAAATCTTTTATATTTATTGTGTAATTCCTCCGACGTTTCGGGATTGACATTATATCCGTGGTCACAGGCCGTATCAATTGATACGATTTTATTGTGGAATTTTTATGTATTCTCTTGATTCATTTCTCTCATAATTATATAAGGTCCTAATTTATTAGATGCAGATATTTTTACAGCTGATAGTACTCGGTCTCTGGAGTATATTAAACCGTGAAACATTATAGCTTTTACGATGTTTTTTTGGAGAAAACGGAAAAACAAATTTGCTACGTAAAAACACCCTGTTTATGTGATTATTAAATGAAAACTCATTGAACAGATTCTAGTACCTCTTTTACGTACCACTTAACTGTAACTGGCCACTTCAATGACATGTGCAGTTTTCCCGCCGAACCTTTACGACATTTACAACAAACAATTGTTGACATGACAGACAGTGTTATTGTGACATGTGATAATGCACATGATGATTTTTTTAGACGAAATTATAATTAATTTTTTTGTTAGGAAAATGAAATTAAAAAAGTTACATGAAAAGATTTTTTAATTTATATTTAAAGTTAATTATTTTAATGTAAAGTATCATGTGTTAAAATATCTGCAACTAATAAATTAGGACCTTATATACTTGCAGTATATGTATGAAAACTATTTATTCTCATATTACAATGTAACGAACATTTATAAGAGAAATGTATCAAAATCGTTATGCAAGAGGCAAAAAATCATTCATTTGTCACGAGTTATTTAGGCAGTTGTACTTACTAAAACGCTAGTTCCAAGAAGATCAGGGGCCCTAAAATTTCCCTTTGAATCAGTTGAGAAATGTTACGGGCAAGGGCGGCAAGGCATTTCCTTCAACCATTTACGTTCACTACAAAATATTTACGTCCAAGCTGAAACAGAGGCCCTTAGCACCCTTTGAACTCGCTCCATCAATTATTTAAAGAATATCGTCTCGTCAGATATCGTCACTTGGGCAATAATAAAAAAAAACGCCACTTTCGAAAAGCTTTTAATTCTTGAATAAATTATTATTTGAACGAAAGCGAACAATCTAAATAATTTATAACATGGCCTCCCATTAGCACGGCTATTACATTATTTTCGGAAGCTTGGAGACTGAAGGGTCTGATTTTTAAATCAAATCATGGAGGAGATTTGTGAAATGTTTTGACAATTTGTTTCGCAACAAACAATTGAAGAAAGAAAGCCGTACCTGTGTCAAGTGATAATTTGACTACATAGTTAGATTTAGGTACAGTCGGCATCAAAAGAAGCAGATAAAAAATAACGTAGCTACCATTCTGTAATCGCTAAACAAAAAGAGATGTGTGTAAAAAATGACATCTCTGACCACAGACAGTACAGATTCGTCTACTTAGAGGTATATTTATTTAGAAAAGTTATTTAGGATGTCACATACATTTTATGTGCTATTTCATCCGTTAATATTCAGCATCAGTAGTGATAGTTGTGGTACTTGTGGTATTATTGTTATTGTATGTTGTGGTATGCGAGTGCATAATATCACAGAGTATAATAATATAGATAAGTTTATATATTTTTGTTGTCCATGATATTTACTATTTAAACTCTAAACTATGTTTGCAATGGTTACTCCGTTAGCTCAGTGCCCCAAAATGAGACGGCCTTCGATACAAGACAGCGCCACTTTTCTCGGTCCTGCGCTACCTCTCGCCAATTCTTGACTTGGAGTTCGCACAGATCCGCCTCCACCATGTCGCTCCAGCGATAGCTAGGGCGTCCGGCAGGTCGTCCTCCTGCTTGGCGACCCATGTATGCTCTTTTCACATTTCGATCCTCATCCATCCTCTCGAGCAATGCAATGGTTGCTTTTTTTAAATTTTACATCGGAAATTTCAAGGAAACTGATTTATCCGCTTAGAATTTATGTATTTACTTTCAGGAAAACTATTAACACACAAGCAAACAATATGTATTTATAAGGGGCGCTATACTAATAGTTATTGTTATTTCTATCGTCCCCTTACCATATGCGACAGAGGTGACTACATCAACAGTTATTATCCGGATAATGGAATGCTGTGATGTGGCTCGCAAACCCAAAATTGGTCATGAAGATGTTATACGTCGCGCAGCGGAGTTGTCCAGACGAGTTGCGGGTATATGCAGGGGTGGCTCACTCCGCGATTCTATCGCCGCGCTACAAGTACATGTCAGCGGCCGCGAGTTCGCGGCCCATTCATTGGCGACGACCTTCGCGCGGCGCAATAAAATTCAATGTTGGCTACTCGCGTGCGGTCCGTTTGTTAATGAAGGTAAGAATTTAGAATGGCGGCATTTTGTGAACATCAAAGGAGTGAGCCTTCTGTACTTGTACTATTATATATTCTGTGGTATATGTTTAGTTTAGTTTAGTTGACTATTGACTATTCGTTTTTCGGATATAGCGCTTTTGCAGGGCTAGCACGGCGAGATACCATCGCGCCACATACGATACATGTGCTAGACCCTCTGATTGTAAATATCTAAATAACGTTTGAAAAACATACAGTATTTATTAGGATGGACTATATTATTTGCTTCCTAACTAAAAAATAATTTGTGTACATAATAACATGCTTGAAATAAAATGTACTTAAATGTTTTTTCTTTTTCTAGCAAAATCGTTAAATAGAGCAATATTTTTGCATACCTATTGAAGTTCACGTCTTGCCATGCTTGATGTAGTATTAAATACATCATCATTCGTTTGCCCGAGTTGTCCTTATACTATTGGAGTCGGCTCAGGATGTTTTTTCTTCCATATCTCTCTATCGTGCTTCACGTCATCATTCACTTGCATTCGTTTCATATAATCTCTCACAAAGCCCATCCACCTTTTCCTCGATTTTCTTTTCCCATTACGTCGATGAAAGCATCAACACATTCGTAATACCTTTCTCGTAATTGGACTTAACTATTACGTACAAATTACAAAAAATGATAGAATTAAGGACGTTCGGAGGTAAGATTATCTTTGTATATGAAATCGTCCATCAAAAAAGTTTTAACATGTGGTGCCTGAATTCTTAGAATATTTGATAAAATAGTAAAGTCACTGACACTTCTCCCAGCTAGTCACCGATAGCTAAGACAAGTTATATGTCCTATAGATAGCGACTTTATAGCCCCACTGAAGAGATTTAAATCTGTTAATTAAGCTGCCATCTGCACACTTCTTAGGCCAAAAAGTACGCTATCATACATATGACATTATCTGAAAGGGTTATGAGCAACGTCCGTGTACAAATACGACGCCACGGGACGTAAGCGCCCCATCGACATAAGGTCCCTTTACCCAGATAACGTCACATATATGATCATAGGTCTGTCTGTATGCCTCCTTGCGTGATGGCATGTTGCGTGTGATCATTTTCTATGATAGATGATAGTGGACTATCGGCCTTAAACTATTCTCCCTGAAGAGAGTTTGATATCCTTATCTCCACACATAGAAAGTTAACGGATACCCTTCAATAAGCTAACCACTAAATTAAAACAGCTTTCAAACAAAAAAAACAAACTCGTAATCGGTTCATCCGTTCAGGAGCTACGATGCCGCAGACAAACAAGCAGACAGACAGACAGACAGACAGACAGACAGACAGACAAGTCAAACTTATAACTTGTTTTTGCGTCGGGGTTAAAAATGACTCAAGGTTTGATCGGGCCTGGTTCAGGTACTGCGCTTTGTCGTCTATGGAAACCGTCACACCGGTTATCCGAAAAACAAACACAGGAATCTACAGCCTAGCCTGGACATTGCCTAGAATAACGTGAGTCATCCTTTAAATTGACGGGCAGCTAAAAATAAAAGAAGTTCGATGTCGAAAAGATCGGCACTCCACAAAGGCGGGCTGCAATTTCAAATTCATAGCACCGACGATTAAAAGTCAAAACAAGTAAAAATGGCTAACAGTCTCGATAAAGGACGAAAGTATGCAAAGTGCTCAGCAGAGAGAGACGACGGACGGCTGACGGCACACGTGGGAACTGTATGCAAATCGTGCCGGGTTTTGGTCGTGTATGCGGCCAAATGAAGAAGGTAACATGGATATATGGGCTCTGAACGTGTGTTATACGTTTATGGACCGCAGGGTTGCATGGCGAATACGGTAGGCCAAAAACCAATCCCAATTGGAATGAGCTTCGTACGTTCGCGAAGCAAGTGCTTTATGTATGTGCCGGTATGTTATAAGCTTTTATCGCTGACTAATTTACCTTTCACAAGAAATTGATATCCGCGAAATACACATGGAGACAAATCTAACAACCACAAACTTTGAATACATTGTCTCAGAGTTTTCATCGCCACCTTCTGTCTTCATCAGTTCCATATCATCATAATATGCGGTCGTCCAATTTACGTAATCAGGACGTAATCAGGAGGTTTGTGAAATTTAGCTACCAACCCCCATTCACCCCCCCCCCCCCCCTTTCTTCCCGTGAGTGTCGTAGAAGGCGACTATGTGATACTTATGGGTTAAATTGTGATGTAGGCGAGAGGCTGGCAACCTCTCACTGCAATGCCACAGTTTCGTTTTCTTTCAACCCCTTATTTGCCAAGAGTGGCACTGAAGCTTTAGTAGTTTCATGTGCTCTGCCTACCCCTTTATAGGATACAGGCGTGATTGTATGTATGTGTAGCTACCAAATTTGTAACATAATTAGGGACAATACATTTGTAAAAAAAAAGAAAAGGCGTACAGCTGGAAAGTATTAGCCTGCGAGAGATACTAACAACTTTACTGCTACTACTATTTTTCCTTTACTTATTTTTTTATGGAAACATTCAAAACATTGAATTACATACCAAATTGCGCCTTTAACAGTAACTATAAAAGGCGGAAGTGTTATTATTGTATTATAGAAGTGCTAAAGCATAGTTTCGGTGCACTTGCCGCGGTGCCGTGATGGCTGCTTCGCGTGTCGCGCCCGATAACGAACCTGAAGCGCGACGCTATTCCGATATAAAACTCTTTCAACTAATAAATGCTTTATAATATGTCTCTTTCTTACGAACGGAAATATAAACATAAAGGACAAGAATTAAAAATGAACAACAAGGCGTCATTGCTATAAACATAAGTATTTACTAATCAAACAACACACGTTTACTGATACAAAGGTTTTAATGATTGACTGGCTCGAGGTTGACAATTGAATTTTTTACACTACAGAGGTGACAAACTTACAGCGAGCTGTGAAATTACAAAGACACCTAACGAATGTAATTTACGCGCTGATATTCTAGCACTCAAGAAGAGCATTTGGAATAAGGAGCCAGTTCCAAGGTCTATACTGCTTGTAGTAAGTATTAGTGAGTTACCGTACAAAGTGCTTTTGCATTGGGTACATACTAGGGTGTCCCAAGCTATAAGGGCGAAATTTTTTTTTGCGAATTTGGGTACGCATACCCGCTATTTTTTTTCGATTTGACCCTAAAGTCTTAAATATGAAGTATTATTGCAATCGGATAATGGTAACCCGTGCCGACTTAGCATCAAAGTTTGAACCTGAAAGCTAGTATGGAGAAATAAAGGGAAATTTAAGAACTTAATTTCAATTCAGTAAATAAAACATATTTTTTTCAGTAAATAGTAAAAAAGGCTTTATTTTTCATATTTCCTTTTCAGAGTTTGCTTTTTACAGTCTGGATATATCTGCCTGTGTTCTTGTACGCAACGTAGTAGAAATTGTTTTTGTTCCTCTTCGACAGTGATCTAGCCATGAAAGTCTTGCATCAACTTGACTGCTCTTTCGGCAGTATCGTTTACTGCTCTTAAGGTCTGTACCTTAATTTTAGCCTGTTGAAACGAAGCATTAGTTGACCACAAAGAAGGAGACTCGTTGAGAAAGCTGTCGTCAAGTTTCAGTCGAGTGAACAAAGACTTGCTTTTAGCGGAAACGAAGTCTTCGAGTTTTTTTTCATAGAGTGGGCCACAGAGTTCTTCTTTTGATGGCATGTACCGTTTCCCATAAGCTGATGGAATTGTATTGGACAAGTTAGCAACCATTTTAGCTTTGACTTTTGACTGCTTCAGCAGTAGTATCACAACAGAGCATCTGCACTTTGTCTTCAAGATTCCAGTCTAAAAGAGCATTCCAAACCGTTTCTGCCTGTTCACGACCTAAAGAGTTGTCCAATTTAGGTGCAGCAAGAAGTTGTTCTTTATCATCATATGTAATAAGTATCGGAAGTCGTTCTTCTTTACATTTGCGTGGATCTAAAGCGGGCAACAGCTTCCCCTCCCAATGGACGGTTACAGTATCTGGTACCTTGTTCTGGAAATCAACTTTAATAGCTTCTGCTCACTCTGTTCGCTTTTCCGTACGAATTCTTTGAATGGTCGACTTACTTATTGTAAATTCGTCAATGTTATGCCCAAGAGCTTCAATAGTTGCTTGTATAATATAAACAGAATTCCTCATACTTATCTGACACCGATCTAATGCAGCAACCAATTTTGGAGTTATGAAACTTTTCCTTACGGAAATATTAGACTCGGGCCGTGTGCTGTCAACGGGTATAGGAAAATTTTCTTGTGAACTATTTTTTTCAGAATCAGATGATGAATCTTCTTGAGGAACATAAGATGAGGTTGAAGGGAACAGAGTTGAATAGTGTTTAGCACGCCGTTTTTGCTCTTCAATGCTCCTAACTCGCGCCTTTTTGTCTTTTTCGGCCAGTTTTTTGTTTACTCCAGCTAAGTTACCAGGCCAACCTGGCTCTCTCTGTCGCTGTAGGAAGATCCTATCTTCGTCAATCTTTATTAATTGAAGCGCATCGGCATGTGTAATATCAAATAAGTTGTCTAAGTTTGTAACAAACTCTTGTCGACGCTGCTGAAACATTTTGCGTCTTTTTAGCATTTTTTTGTAAATCCCTCCAAACTTGGTACAAATTAACTAGTTTCTTAACGCAGTTAGGAAAAGATTTAGTTGGAATACGTGCCTTTTCCCAATAAATAATGCACTCACGAATAGCCAGATTTGCACTTTCATTTACACTTAAATTCACTTCACGAATATTGTAGAATAGAACTGCGAGTATTTGTCCATTTGAGGGAAGTTTTGAACCAGTAATTTGATGTTTTACGTTCCCTATTAAGAAAATACCCTTTTTAGAACTGCGTAACTCCACCGACATCTTGATTGTACAAAAACTATGCATTCACTAATAAAAAAAACAAGTAATAACATGAACGTCGGTACGCTCGCTGCCGCGCGCCTAGTAAACAAGTACCCACATGTTTCGATGTAAGTCGGCACGGGTTGCCGTGGTTCTAAGGATATGAAATTTTATATACGGTAGTTTTGACATCATTCGAACAAAATTAGAGGGTATGCGTTATAAAAAAACAACTTTGATTTTTTTGGGACACCCTAGTACATACTTACATTATTACTTTAAAAATTTAAATGTAAGGTCAGTTTTGCTATGCTTGTACTGTACCTATCATTGTATTTGTGTTTGTTATTTGTTTCAGGTATATTTTTCGCAGAATTGAGTAAGTAAGTAAATACAATTTGGAATTAATTATACTAGAAAAGACTTTTAAAATGGGTAATATGTTAATTTTTATATAAGATACAAAGTACAAATGCACTCAACATTAATTAAAACAAAATAATTAATTTCTCTAATGAACGGCGAGACGAAAGACTGGACAGTCGAATACTTAAGAAGATTGCCGACTGGCACTCTACTCGTACATATACAAAATAACATTATAACCTAACCACAAAATTAAAATTTTGAAAAAACCCCCGACTGCGTCATAGTAGACCGATTTTGATGAAACATGGCTAAGAACACTCCCGACTAACTCAGCTTTCAGACAAAAAAATAAATCTAAATCGGTTCATCCGTTCGGGAGCTACGATGCCACAGACACACACAGACAGACACGTTAAACTTATAACACCCCGTCGTTTTTGCGTCGGGGGTTAAAAACCCCGATAAATATTTTTTATAAACATTCGTCAGGCCCCGTAGCCGAATGGCATTTCTCCGACGCCAAACGAAAGCGATACGCCGCTGGTTCTGTCGCGCCAATACGCAAGCGCGATAGAGATAGATATCTACTAGCGCTTCGTTTCGTGAGCGTTTCGTGAGCGATTGTGCCATTCGGCTAGCCACCCAGGTGTTATTTAGGTACAGAAATATTATAACAAAAAGTTGCACCGTTGCGCTTAACAAGCACCAGTCTCCATAAAGGTCCCGCCCGATGACTGCGCTCCTTGTTGATATTCACCGACACCCCGCCATCACAGATTACATGAGCACAGATACGCTTCTCCAAGAAAAGTTACGCTGTCGGTTCACAAACAGTGTCGATAATGGCTTAATATCAATAGATGTTAAGACGATACGGTAGGGGTCAATTCTCCATACAAACGCTCTCGACTATTTCCTCCCTGGTTTTTGAAGATAGAGCAATGATTTTTTTTAACACAGATTGTTATTATTTTTATCTGTGTCGGACCGGTTTGATTTTTTTGATATTCTGCTTTTTAAAGACTCTAGAGCCAATCAAAAATTTCCAAAAACGGCCTTTTTCACTGTGGCGCAAAAAAAAGTGTGATATATACTCAAGATTGGTAACAATTAACCAAAAAAGCTAAACGGTCCAACATAGATTATTTCATTGTTATTCAGATTCTCAAATTTCGTTCCGATTGATTAAGTTTTGAAGGAGGAAAGAGTCGAGAGCGGAACCTCGATTTTAAAGATTTTTTTGAAATATCTTTTCACTGAGTTGTTCTTAATGGACAATTTTTTTTCGATAAATCTAGTTAATAACACTTGTATTTATATTTAACTAAAATTCCCAAGTTGAAAGGGGGGCTCCTTTCCATTTTAGCATTTTCGCTACCGTATCCTCTTAAAACTAAATACTGGAAAGGAGACGCTCGTTTATATTTTGTTCCAACCACAATATAAGCAACAACATAACTTCGTCATAATTATCTATCACGCAGAAACGTCTGCAGGCGATAACACATATTATTAAATTAAAACCGGCCAAGAGCGTGTCGGGCCACGCTCAGTGTAGGGTTCCGTAGTTTTCCGTATTTTTCTCAAAAACTACTGAACCTATCAAATTCAAAACAATTTTCCTAGAAAGTCTTTATAAAGTTCCACTTTTGTGATTTTTTTCCTTTGTAAACCCTTATTCATTTTTAAATACCTATCCAACAATATATCACACGTTGGGGTTGGAATGAAAAAAAATATCAGCCCCCACTTTGCATGTAGGGGGGGTACCCTAATAAAACATTTTTTCCATTTTTTATTTTTGCACTTTGTTGGTGTGATTGATATACATATTGGTACCAAATTTCAGCTTTCTAGTGCTAACGGTTACTGAGATTATCCGCGGACGGACGGACGGACGGACGGACGGACGGACGGACGGACGGACAGACAGACAGACATGGCGAAACTATAAGGGTTCCTAGTTGACTACGGAACCCTAAAAATGGAAAAATTCTCATCCCCGATTGCCGGTGCAGCCGCTCTGTCCGACTACCCTCCGTGCCTCAAGATTCAGTTGGTCAGAACGGCTGCATCGGCATTCGGCAATGCAGGAAGTCGCAGGTTCGAGCCCTGCCGAGTTTGTAAATTTTTCCATTTTTCAACAATTTCACTTATTATGCGCTTCAACTCCTATACTTCCGCTGGCGCTAGAACTCTTTGTTGTTATTGAACTCCTCCATAATCTTGCGATTCCTGGTTACCATCTTCCAGTAAGTAAACTTTCTCATCTTCCTTGGGTCTTCATCTATACAATTTGTCTAACACTTCTGGTTTTCATTCTTTTTTGCAACTCCTGTACATTTGTGAAAAAATGCTAAATAGTTTGAGGGTAATCTGTGGCGCCACGCCACGCCACTCGGTTCGTGCGACGTTGGCTGAATTGCTTTATTGCCGCCATCCACACCTAAATATTAAAGTGCCAGGTCTGTGACTCGTCTCGGTTTGTTTATGGTAATAATGCCACACTTTTGGAGTTGCATTTTGTGAATGGTAGAAGTTAAGAAAAGTAATGTTTTGAGACAAGGAATACTAGTAGTTATTTCGTCGTTGATACGAACGAAAAAAAAATTTTTTTTTTATTGAAACTGTATTAATAATAATAATAATAATCATTTATTTCAGACCAGGTCCATATACATTTAAAATATACAAAAAATTCACAAAATTTACAAAACAAAACATGTGTTAGTAATTAGTAATAAATAATTATAGCAGCTATGATTAGTAGATATAGAACAGGACAGGACATAACATAAAAGACACATTTATGTACATGTATGTGTATTGTAGGTAAAAAGAAAAGTATTTTTCGATATGAGCCCATATCGATATTCACCTATAATTATTGCTACAAAACATTAGGACTCGAGAGTAAATAAAATCAAGTAGTACGAGAGCTATTAAAAGCTAAAAATAAGAAGATTAATAATCAGCAATATTTTTTTAAGAAACTCGGTCAGAACTACCAACTTATAGTATCCGCTGTGCTGAGTACGCACATTCATCGGGCTCACGCCGCTCAGTGAAAGTGAGTGATAACTGTGATAAGTGAGCAAACATAAACAACAACAACACAAACACGCTTACCTAAATACCTACGATATTGTATTTCAGTAATGGCATAAAATGTTAACAGAAATACCTATATAAACGATCATCGATTGAACATTTTAGCGTCGATTTCGTATTATTAGGTTAATTAAAGTCTTGATCGGCATTTTCATTTACTTTAGTGTTATATCACAATCTTAAAAAACTTTTAATGAAATAACTCCAGCTCCTTATATAATTTCTATAAAAGATACTGGTTCCAAATTTCCGTCACCCCCGAACAAACAAGCGCTACTGATTGGTGCCAGCCGATTTCGTTTGGGGCCCGAGATCGGACCAAATTACTTTCCGCGTAGATCACTTACCGATTAGACGGGCTATTAGTCTTATGTAAGACGATCCACGGCCTCTGAATTAGGTTGTCGAATATGTCAGTGCAAAATTTATGGTAAGGGTAACACTTGTTTACATTGGAATGCCCTAAATTTTGATCAAGAGCAAACAACTAATCTTATAATCACAGATGTAAACTATGAATTCAAATATTCATGTTTTTTTTTTAATATTTCAGCGATAAGTAACAGTGCCATTGAACTTTATTTAGTAACTATCACTGAGCACTTTTTACTTAAACTGCATTTGAACTTGTAATATTTTATGTCAGTTATAAAAAAAAAACAGGAAATATGGGCTTTTCTTACGAATATTTTTACTTTATATTGATTTAAACTAACACGATTTGCACTCATAATTTTAGAACTAAACGGGAGTTAATCGCGTAAACACTTACTTTTATATTTGGCCCGACGTTTCGAACATCACATTATGTTCGTGGTCACGGGTAGACCTCTACAGGTAGACCCGTGACCACGAACATAATGTGATGTTCGCGAAACATCGGGCCAAATATAAATGTAAGTGTTTACGCGATTAAGTCCCGTTTAGTTCTAAAATTGTTTTATACTTTAAACGGAATCGCGTGTTTTCTAATAGTGTTGCATTAGAAGCTACAAATCCATGAAGGAGTCTTTAGGAGGTAGTGCTTGGTCTCTAACTCAACTTCGTCAAGTTTTGATAGACAAGAAAATGTAAATAAGGTATAAAGAAGCCACTAAGCAAAATTGCAAATAAACGGAAATGTCTTGCTATAATAAGTTCAGTGTTCCACTCGTGATTTTAATAAACAAGGGGAAATGGAAAATGTTTTCGTTTGACAATGAAGTTGTATTGTAGATTAAGTAGATATGATGAGTAAATTATGTTGACCTACTTATTTAGTAGCTAAGAAATACAATCGACTATTGTTTGTTAAACATAGAATTTGTTATAAATGTTAATTTTTAAATTGTAGGCAAACCTGAAAGCTATCTGCGAAGCGAAGCAATAATGATGATTTAATGTTAGCTGTACGTCCAATACGCGGTTCGTCCAAATCGTCAAATCAGGCGGTCCGTATGCTTGTTTGCCACCGACGTAGTATATAAATCGTGTTTCGTCCGTTCGCCTACTACGCAGTTCGTCCATCATGTGATGAGTCCATTTCACGATTTGTCAATACACAAACCCAAAAACATATGCTTCTATGTTTATTTTACAATAAAATGTTATGCACGTCATTTAAATGATATCATTTTTAGGGTTCCGTACCAAAAAGGTACAACAGGAACCCTTATGGTGCGACTCTGTCCGTCTGTCTGTCCGTCTGTCACATTCCTGAATATCTCGAGAACTACTAATGCTATCAACTTGAAATTTGGAATAGTTGTGAACATTGTAAACCTCTACAAATAGAAAGTGTAATTTTTTTAAATATATTAATTTTAATTGTAGAAAATGGCCAAAATGTAACTGGGGGCAAACTGAAAAATTTCAAGTTACTAGGTCAAGTGGGGTATCGTTGGAAAGAGCTCAAATTGAACGTAAATAAGCTTTTTTTATAATTTTTTTCTTAAAAAAAAGAATTTTGAAGAAAATGTCAAAAAAAAAATACCGTCCCCCCCCCCCTTATCTCCGAAGTTTACCAACGAAAAATTATGAAAATTTTAGTAACATTGTTTTTATGCTAAATATTACAGGAAAAATATAATCGTGTTTGTATTTTGAATACTTTTTTTTTAATTCACAAAAAACTTTTCAGATTTTTACGTTTCAATTTACCCTGTCCCTTGCGGATGTATATCGTACTTCAAATTAATACGAGATGTTACGTACAAAAAACCATCTTCTGTCCAATAAAGTGAAAAACTGTTTAAATCGGTTTACATTATAAAGAATTATCCCTGAAAAACCAGGTCGCGCAAATTAGTTAGCAAATTGACCGGGAGATGGCGCTATACATAATAATACTCATTAGTGCCTATACTTTTGTCTTCTAGTCAAGTCATTAGAGTTATATGAAAATATGAGATTATTTTTACTAGGTAGTTTGAAAGAAAGTTTGTATGGAACCCTCGGTGGGCGAGTCCGACTCGCACTTGGCCGGTTTTTTTTTATAAAAATAAAATACAAGGATACTTTAGTAGGTAAAACTTGCCTTATTAATAAATATTGAATTCAATCACTCGAATCATGAATTATGTACATAATACGAACACATTACTTATGTATACGTGCTCGATTGTATAACACGTCGTCGGCCTAAAAACTCGACGCCACGAAAGCTCGCCCACCGCGTTCACATTAGGCAGTATTTTTCCCGGCTACCCATTTCGATTTGTTGGATTCAGAAGTTGAATAGGATGATTGCCAGTTTGCGTGCGGCACTCTGATAGTTTTGTGCTCCACGGTAAAATCCACAGACATATCTAATACTTCTTTCATTTACCTCGTAATTTAAAACACCATATCTTACAAAAGAAACTCATTCATTTTAGATATAAAACTCAATTTTGAAACGAAGTTTGTGAAACAATGCGAGGTTGTGAAAGTAAGCAATCAAAATCTACTTCACCGGAGAAATGAACGATCACTAAACATAAACATTAAATAATACACCGATGCGAAGCTCACAATATTAATACTTTTCGTGACTGGGAACACTGTTTCTTTGGTTGCTTATTATTCTTGTACGATATACGCTATGTTTCGAAATAAGGTGGTCACGATGTAACTAGTGAAGAGTTGCAGTCTAATCCAAATTGCAATCAATAAATAATAGTTCTAATTTATCGGGAATTTATTAAAAAATACTGATTTCAAATAAATAGGTACCTACCTGGGTATAGGATAGTCTTCCAGTTTAGTGAATTATTAGAATACGTTACCCGATAACATAAAATCTAGACAATGAATGTCTATTCCGAGACGTAGACGCTATCGACTAACATAATTTTAAAACAACAAATACCAATAGTATTAGAGTCTCTCATACAATTTGGTTAGGTGAACTGAGTTACATACCTCAATAACCTACAGAGGTTACATGTTTACATAGTTATGAGTTATGACTAATTAGAACTTCCTTCTTAAAATTTAAAATATTAATCTCTTACATTTCTGGTCAAACATTGACGAAACCTGTAATCTCCAAACCTAAGACACAAAAAAGATGAAGTATCTATACCTTATCTGTTAAGATACGTTTTGGTAGGTATAGGCAAATAAAATAAAAACTCTTAAACGCTTAGGGAAATTTAATTAAATTCGTCCAAGACGATACCTCCCTTGCGCCGAAAAACACTCCCGTTATCGTCACTAATTGTGCAAAAAGTCCGTTCCGGTCTATCGATTACGAATTTGCAAAAGCGCTGTTTTTGCAGGACATTGAATCAAAGTTAATTTTATTATGACAGTTGAATGACGTGCAATCTTTGGCACTAACGAATGAGCTGACAGCGAAACATTGACTGTTGGAGTGTTGAGTGACGCGCGCTATCGGCCCTTGTTTGTATCGCTAATTACCTCTACGTAGTCATGGAAAGTATAGAAACGTGATGTTCCTGCCGGCCTAGCCAAGGTTGACCGCTTGCGCTACGACAGCTAAGCGTTCAGTGTCTCTTTTTCGCTACATACTAGTGCGAGAGAATAGACGATTGTCATGATGACTGATGAGTGATGACACAGAATGTATAAAAGTAAAAGTGGTGATGACTACACCGCCTAGTTAATTATTTCCAAAAATGAGAATGTTGCTAGCGATATCTCTCAGGGACACATTTCCAATTCTCTTTATGTATGTATATTGTTACACAGTATTTCAATCGTATGCATGCTATCATCGCGGGTCTCTCAAAAGTAAGTATTGTGAAATATTGAGTAAGTTGTCGCTGAAACAAATTCACTCCCAAAGTCATATTCTGCTGTATTTCTCAGATCTTTAACTTTAGATATTCTGCTAACTAGTGGTTTAATTAATCTCATCCTTTCACGTTCAATTGTTTTAGAGTAAAAAAAGTAAATTATTGGGTTATATTTCATTTATTTCCAAACGTGGACATGATCACCTTTTAAACATAAGTACCTACTTAAGTAGGTGGGTAACCTACTAGTAATACTGTTAGATGGTGTGTGTTGTATAGGTTATTGGAATATACTCTGATTATGTACAGACAATCATTACTGAATTCACTGATGCTAAATTCTCATGACATTGGTTTTACAAAACACTCGACTATCTCTCTCCAGCACAAAGAATATGTGGCATGAACGCGATCAGATAAGTGCGTCACAGTTGGCTACGGGTCCGACTTCCTTGCCAAATGTGTCACGACTGATAGCGCCGGATTTACTACCCGACTCTGCGATAGCACTTAGTTCTACAGATTGAGAACCATTACACAATATTGTCACAGGATAAATAATGGTACTGCCGTGCAGAAAAGAAAACTGCTAGGGAAAGTTGGTTGGGTCGATTCTTGTTGTGGGATGAAGATGATTGGCACTATCCCTATCGACAAAAACAAATAATTATCCCATCTGTAGTTGTACACGTAAAGGGGTGCCATGTTCCAAGTACCAATCCTAATGCTCATGTACCATGCCAATGCTGAACTGAACACAGCCCGAGAGTATCCAAAGGAAACGGATTCCGTCGTCTGGTATTATTTAAGAGCAATAATTAGGTAGTTACTAAAAGAAACATTTTAAACTGAAATAAATGCAATATACCAAGAAGAATTTACCATGGCGTAATCACAAGCATAGGAGAAGGTTGCTATCATTGGACCACTTAACTTCGCTGCTCTATAATTCATAGATTTTATGTCAAAAAATAAAACTAGTTTGAGAAGTATTAATTCTTGACATCTTTTATGAATTACCTTATTCACAATAAAAAAAGTATAATAAATTTAGAGAAAAATCGTGAAAAGGTTTTCAGTAAGCTGTTGCCTTCTTTGGACCAGAGTCGCCTTCATTGGACCACAAAGTCGCCATCAATGGACTTAGGAAATTTAGACTAATGGTCCAATCAAGGAAACTTATGGAAATCGACGAAAAATTCATTTTTAATGAAATAATTTTTATACAAATTTTATAATAAAAAAATATATATATTCTTTTCATGTGTACTAGTTTTTTCTTACGTGTTGTCTATTTGCGCACGGTTGAATAATTCTAAAAAAAAAGTTGCCATGATTGGACCGGTCCGATGATAGAACCCACAGGACGGTGGTCCATTGATAGCAACTAAGTATCACATCAGAAATAAAAATATTAAAAAATAGAGAAAACAAATGCCTGGAAACTGTTGTTTTAAATTTGCTCATTAATAAATGTTTAAGAAATATACGTCAACATACAAATTCAATTGAAAGCATGTTTACAAAAACAACATAACTAACATTTTTTGCGGATTTGAGTTTTTGGTATCATAGCATTCGTCTAAGCAGGATCTATACGTAGAGCAAAAGATAGTGTCCAAAAATGACTCCAATTGTCCACACTCAGTCCCCAAAAATATACCCATTTTGCAAAAACTACATATCTACATTGTTTTTTACAAAAAGAACATAACTGTATATCGTTCACGTAAAAAACTTAATTTTCAATAAAATATATACAAACTCTTTTTAGTTTACGTAACGTTTTAGGTTATGTAACTGGCAAATAAGTGCACGATTGTAAAAAAACTGGCCAAGAGCGTGTCGGGCCACGCTCAGTGTAGGGTTCCGTAGTTTTCTATATTTTTCTCAAAAACTACTGAACCTATCAAGTTCAAAACAATTTTCCTAGAAAGTCTTTATAAAGTTCTACTTTTGTGATTTTTTTTCATATTTTTTAAACATATGGTTCAAAAGCTGGAGGGGGGGATGCACTTTTTTTTCCTTTAGAAGCGATTATTTCCTAAAATATTAATATTATCAAAAAACGATCTTAGTAAACCCTTATTCATTTTTAAATACCTATCCAACAATATATCACACGTTGGGGTTGGAATGAAAAAAAATATCAGCCCCCACTTTACATGTAGGGGGGGTACCCTAATAAAACATTTTTTTCCACTTTTTATTTTTTCACTTTGTCGGCGTGATTGATATACATATTGGTATCAAATTTCAGCTTTCTAGTACTAACGGTTACTGAGATTATCCGCGGACGGACGGACGGATGGACAGACAGACATGGCGAAACTATAAGGGTTCCTAGTTGACTACGGAACCCTAAAAATGGAAACAAAACTATCGCGTTTGATGTACGTAACCTATCCAGAAGTTTCTTTCACATCTTAAAAATGAGTGGAAATAACATTTCAAAAAGAAGACATGTTCTCCAGAAGTGCCCGATGACTGGAATACTATAATGGCAAATGCTCGTGAACGCCCATCACGATTTATGATTAAAAAAATCACCCATGAATCATTCCATAATATAAAACATGCAGTATCAGGTTACTTTTTACGCAATAGTAAGCCTGCTATGAAATTAAAACAGGTGAGAATGATAAAAATAGAAAAAGACACGAAATATGTGTTGGTCCGCTATTCATTTACGGGACCTTGGGTTACTATTGATATAAGAAATAGGAAGAAAATGACCAAGAACATCAATTTAAAACGTGCTTATGAGTCTTCACTTCCCCTTAATCCTCACAAAGTAGGCGACTTGAGAAAATTGATGCAGTTTTTGGTCAAACCATCGAGCCATCAATTCTACCAATCAATTTTGTATAATACGTGTCAAGAATCGTCGTCTCTGGAGGTAGATAACTATGACAACAGCAGCGGATGTGAAGATTAAAGTAGATCCACTAGTTTAGTAAGATAAATGATAGAATACAAAACATAATTTCTATAGAAACTTGTTTTATTTTCTAACAAAAAGAACATAACTAACAAAATTTTACAAAAACACCATAACTGACGAACTTATTTTTCATATTTTTTCCAAAAATAATTGTCTTTGAGATGTGTAATCGTGTGTTTCGGAACTAATGGCCACTTACTTAAATAACGTATACAACGTTTATGTCCAATAGCTAATATATAAGAAGACATTTAGTTTTTTCCGTTTCCTGTAAATTCATGTCTAGTGTAGTTATGTTGTTTTTGTAAACATGCCTTCAATTGCCAATGTACATTCGTAATTTTATTCCTTCGCGTAATTTAACTTCAACAGCGCTCGAAACACACTTGGACGCGTCACTCGTCAAGCCAAGTTCAAATAACATCTAATATACTAACCTTCCTAGTTATTAATCGTGTTATGTTAGCTCTATCTAAAGTTCAGAAAGTTTCAAACTAGGGACTGTTTCATTTACTTGTTTTTATTTATGTAGTTGTGTAAAATGAACAGTCAGACCCGAAATAATCATTACACTATCATACCTTCCAACTTTTTCTCCGCTGAAGAGTTTCATATTTCTACCGTTAAAAGCGTAACTTTTCTAGATTTTAACATTTCAGCGTGATTATTTGGTTGTTCTCCTTTTGGGTTGTCGAGTTGGGTGTTATTCCAAAAGCTTGTAAAACTCATACCGGCGTGTCATGCCTTGCGACACTTGGTTCGTTGTCCAGCACGAAGCAAGTAATGCTAAACGGTCACGTGAGATAGATAAAATTATAGTTAGGTACGTGTATTATAATGTTCATAGTTTTCGGTGGCTTTTGAGCGATTCTGGCTCCTAAAATTTGTAGCTGTCTGCAAAGATTGTTGTTCATAACTTTTAAGGGCTCGTTATATTTGGAGGCACGATATCAATGGTAGAATAGAACACTTTGCCTTAGGGTCATTCCGACTCAGCATACCTACGCTACGAGCAATAAACAGGATAGGAAGAACTTGACGTCCCTTGCCATACTTTTGACAACCCTCAATGCCGGAAAAGGATAGCTTACTGCGACACATTTGCGTTTAAATAGTTCTAGTAGTAAAAAATGGCCAAGCTGCATATTTTGTCTAAGGCGCAAAGGTCTTGTAGATATAGAAACTTAACTCTACATGACATAAGATCTTATAACTTTTTGGTTTCATTATGGTAACATGAAAATTATACAACATTTTGGTTTGTAAGATATCTCGCCCGTGCTCGCGCGAGTTATAGATTACACGACCAGCGCTCGCGACGAGCGGCGTCGCAACATTTTCCTCACAAGTGGCCCGCACGGCCGAGCGACCTCAAAAGCCGGCCTTAAGGCTCGTGAATTTTCTTTGCTTACTATTTTTGTGTAGTTATGTGACGCAGATGAATATTTAATACTTTTTTTTTTATTATTATTATTATAAATGGGCTTACTCTTGACCACAGACTAGCCAAAGGCAAAGACGTGGCCTACGATGGAGTGAGCTCGCCCAGAAGATGCCTGTTCACTCTTGATTTGAAGGTTGGGGTTAATAAGATTTTTTGGAAGAAGTGTAAGTGTAATATTAAGAGTCAGTAGTCTAGGAAAGATAGTTATAATGCGACTTTTTTTCGGATATTGTACTCAATGAGTTCAACAAGCTGTAGTGCCAATAGATAACCTCGAAACTTATTTTATTGCTTACTATCACACCTTTTTAAATTAATTTTGTATCAAGCATTGCTATTGATGCTTAGAAATAAATGAAAAGTGGATAAGTTCGCAGTCTTGATTGGAACTTGGACCCACGACCGCATGATTGATCCCAGGTTTTATTTAATCGCACTTATATCGAGTAACATACTTAACTTTTGAAATTAAGAGACTTATGTATTGTTAGTTTATTACGTGCGATAATATAACCTGTACAGTGACAGAAGTATATATCAGTATACTACCTACATCAGTGTAACGAAGGATACAAGTACCTACCTAGTAGTTTTAATTTAAAAGTAAACGTCTTCACAAGCGCGCTTAGCGATACTTACTCGGGCCGTGCAAAATTCACGCATTACCTCATTATTTTGCGTCGACTTCCTTCACTTCAATCCAAATATATTATATGCTATTAAATATGCAAGAGTGATATTTTTAAAACGTTGTTGAGTGTAAACGTTTCGTTGGGCCACGGCGCGAGCAATTAGGACTTGCACGTGTGTTTCGAGTAATGAAATGCGTTTACTTTGAAAGCAGTTTTTAATCTCGGTAGTTTTAGTTTTTTTTATGCCTTCCGTGCACTTTTATAAAATTAATAACGTTCTAGACGCAACCGGAGAGTTTTTTTAAATTGACCTTTCGATTATCGTTCGAATCAACGAGCATCCTTTTAATTCGACGAAGACGTTATCGAAGTTGTCGTACTAATAATTAGAAGGGAGAATCCACGGCGTAGTCAACATTATCGTTCGAATCAACGAGCATCCTTTTTAATTTCGACGAAGACGATTATCGGAAGTCAATGTCGTAGGGGTAATAGCATTGATTAGACTAAAGATTCAAAGCCGATTGGCAACAACATTAAACACCTTTTACGGCGTCGAACCGATCCATTCAAGTCATGCGTCCGATCGGATTACGGGGTTCCTCAGGGGTCAGTTCTCTCCGCGACTCTCTTCTTGCTGACATTGGTATCTTGGGGTATGCAGACGCGACGGTGAGATATTTGCGATGATGAGCGGCGGCTTTACATGGAGGAAACGAACTCGACTCTGAACGAGACGAGTTCAATGCCTCAAAAACGATTTTCATTCGCACGGAATGTATCCGTGGCAGTAACGGACCGCCTAGAGTTACTGCTAACGCTTCAAACCTGAACTTGATCTGCTATTGACTAGTCAACTCAGCAAAAAAACCTTTTTAAAGTGAGGCGGTATTTTTCGTGCGAGGCGCAAGTTAATGGAATACTGCTGCCACTTGTGGGGTAATACCAGTTGGCAGCCTTGGACTCAATGATTCGAAGAAAGACGTTAAAGATTCAAAAATCGCCGTCGAGTTGCGTCCTTGTCCGTCTTCTACCGGATACATTCTGGAACAGGAACATGACCTGGTTCCTCCTTCCCCGTTCCATCACGGACCAGGCGCGGGGAGCGGTTTACTTACGTTGTCGACCTACCTTTCATTGTTTGTTTTGCGAACTGCTAAGGAATGGAACATGCTCCCCTCATCTGTATTCCCGGGCAAATACAATCTGGGTGAATTCAAGTCAAGAGTGAATATACTTGTCTACCTCGCACTTTACATCGCGCAATATCTTAGTGAATAAAAAAAAAAATACTTGTCTACCTGCTTACATCGCGCAGTATCTTAGTGAATTCCTTTTTTTTATGTAATTTACGAAAATTACTTAGTATAATATTAAATGCGGTATTTCCGGACCGATATGACCTTCAAATCTTCAAGAAAAGAGCGTACACCCATCTTAAAGGCCGGCAACGCACCTCCAACACCTCTGGTGTTTCGGGTGTCCATGGGCGGCGGTGATCGCTTACCATCAGGCGACCTGTCTGCTCGTTTGCCTCCTATCCCATAAAAAAAAATCCTTACAAGGAAGTTTAAAAGCACCCGCAATGACTTACAATTAAGTGGTTATACTTGAGAAACTCTTAAAATATCTTGATTGGGTTGAGCAGAAAACTTGCAAATACACAAGTTTGTTACTTGTAAAAACGGTGTGCGGTTCATAACTTTTGCAAAGTTTTGATTTGTTGGTTTTGTTACTCAACGTGGTAATGAGTAAATCTTGTATAACCTACGGAGTTAGACAAGTTTTTAATTATCTGGACCTTTGGGACTTTTGCAACTTCTATTATTAGGCACCCAAGTAGAAACTTAGCTAATACTTGTTTGGTTTGTTAGAAATTGAAATAGTTGCATAAGAGCACGAAATCTAACGTAGGTAAGTAAACTAAATTTAAATTATAACATACTCGTAGAAGAGCGCGATGTTAACATTAATGTAAACTAGGTACCTATATGATGTAAAATTTATTCAACTTGCATCATGTACATAATATAACTACTGAAGGTTAGGTATATATTCGGGTAGCGACAACACCTGGACCTAGAATCAATACAATAATCAGCTTCTGTTTGGACCAGCATGTATGACAAATCGTCTTTGGAGCCTGAATAAAAATAAAATAAAGATTACTGATACATTTGGTTAATTAAACAACAACATAATTACCTACTATTAGTGAGATACTTATACCTACGTGCACGCTTGCTTGTACATGAAAAAAAAAACGCCGCAAATCGCCAACACAATCGTGAAGCCGAAAAATCAAACCAACAGACTTTTAACATTTATTAAAATCTGAATGCTGCTGACGTCACATTATTTCATCAATGAATTTACGCATACTACGCACATTTACACGAGCAAAATGTGCTACGCTGGCTACGTCGTAGCAATGACTAGTCAGCAAGCAAACATCTCCCCTGCCAATATTTTGCTGAGGTTTTTAAAGTATGCGTCAACCCAAAGGATAACATTTCGCTTTACATAAATCAATAAAGTTGATGACAGTTATGGAGAATATGTATTTTGCGGTTGAAAGAGAAAAATTATTCAGAAATTTAAAAACTACTTTATGAGTTAAAATCGGCCAAGATGATAATATAGATTCGTGCGTGGCGAAGGAATTTAAGCTATAGGAATATTAGGAATATTTCTGGCTGTCTAGCACAGCTTAGGTCGCGCGAGTCCATACGATAGATCTAACGCGACTTCAGACTAGCACGAGAGTTCTGTTAACCCGTCTGACGTAAGTAGTTTTTTTTTATACTGCTTATGACATCCACTCTTTTAAAAATTAATTAACAAGTACAAAACCCGAACACATCTTCAAGCGTCCGCTTGGAACAAAAAGCAAGGCGGCGCTTCCGTTTACCAACAAAAGGAAATTCAATAAGTGCGAAATTCCCCTGATTTACGACCACTATTTCCTCGTTAAAACTTTGCTGAACCCTCGAGGTGTGTTCGCGGGACTTTTATTGTGAAGGCGATTCAGTTAGCTCTGGAGGTAACGACAAAACAATGCATTTTATGTTGTCTGGTCATCGTGAAGAATCGTGGGAACTGGGTTAAATAAGAATAAGGTTTGAAAGTATTGTTTGCGATCAAATCTTATGTTAAAAATAATATAAAAATTCGAAACATTTTTTGAATATTACGTCGGTGGCAAACAGGCCTATGGACCGCCAATTTTAGTGTTCCTTGCGCGTTTCCGACGAGAATGTTTCGCACCCCTGTTGAAGTCTAGCCACCTAACTCACCCGCAGGAATACAACTGTATGAGTATGGTCTAGGGTTTTTTGGTTGCGTTTTTCAGACATTCTTACACAGATTGATAGATGTCATCACGACAGGTATTACCCAATTTAAGCTAACAGATGTTTTGTACCCAAGCTATGTGAAAAGTAACGGTACTCACTCAACTCACAACCAACACATTTCCAAACAAAGAAGATAGGGCGAATGCTGGTATGAAAAATGATATAGCCATTTGGCACCAAAAAGAAAGATTGTACAACATACTTAAATTTGCAACACAACAAATTGCATCCGGATACCCTAAAGACAAATTATAGCGCTTTCACAAACATTGTAAAAAGTGTACGCAGCCGGAAACTTCACTGAGACCGAATAATGGCGGATAAGAACGTATGTGACGTAATTTATGTGTAAAATTTTCTCGTAAAAACTTTTGTACGGCCGCTTGTTTTCCGTAACATCGCCTTCTCTGGGTTCCTTTGTAGTAAGTGCGACTAGATCAGTGAAACTATCGGCTTCTTTGCGAATAAATAAATGATAACTGGCTAATAATATAATAATTCCTTTGGTACTATATTTTTGTGTCTTGCCCACAAAGGATGATAAACTAGAATACCTATCTTAAGTGGCTTCAAGGTCACGGCTTTTTTGTAACAATCATCATGAATTCATTAATCACACTCAATTCGTGAAATGTGGTGTTATTGCTGGCCACATTCCATGAAGTTTCTCTGGGGCAGACTACCTGTCAAATTATTGTCATTATTGCCTGTTTTAATCTTTGATCTTTTTTCCCTATGAAGAGTATATGTTTTTTATTCACATACTTATAAGTTCCACTTTATTTTTAAAACTGAAATCGAACACACCAGTTTCCCATTTACGAAACAAATACAAAACACTTAATAGAGAATCCATTTAAAAACATAGTGTTTTTAAAAACCTCTAAGTCAACGGAACCCACGATTTGTTCCCGAAGTATACTTATCAAAGTGTTTTGAGTGGAGGCTTTGTCGTCTGTCCCCGGTGTCATTTCAGGCCTGGATTTTAAAACGATCGACCTTATTCCTGTTTTGTTTACTCTGCATTTTGCCCCATACCCTCTGGGGAAATTGCTGACTTCGGAACTTCTCGCAGCGTCTTAATAAGCTGGAAAGGGATACAGAGAAGTTTGTTAATCTAAATGTAAAATTTTATCGTAACGATACTTGTAAGTCAGGTGCTTTCCCGTACTTTAATTTAACTCTTTAACGGGTTTAATTTTGCAAAAATAAACGACTAGCAACGGAAGACAGTTTCCACTGCACTGAAATGTCTTATCGCAATTTTTTCCCCAAGAAGAAAAAAACCCTAGTAATTTAAACGTATGTTTAAAGGAACTCAGAGGCACCAAGCTATTGAAGTTAATGGTAATTTGGGTATCACTGACGCAAGGATGATTTATATAGGATTGACAATATTCATACTAAGAATCGTACCTCAATTTATAGGGCCACCTATTAAATACTATCATTACTACACTGATGATGCCTACAAATTTTTTTTTAGAAATTTATATTAACGTGATATCATAATATTACATACATACATACAACATACATACAATCACGCCTGTATCCCATAAAGGGGTAGGCAGAGCACATGAAACCACTAAAGCTTCAGTGCCACTCTTGGCAAGTAAGGGGTTGAAAGAAAATGAAACAATAATATTAAAATAAAGAAATATGTCATTTTTCTTATAACAAAATAGAAACACGCATAGATATATGTGGAAAATATGATTTTTGTCACTACCAGGCTTCGAAACAGCGCCATCTAGTTTTATCCGTAAAAGGCACATACATACATTTCAGGGGTACACTTTTTTGTATGGGTTTTGTCAGTCCCGGTATATATCGTCCTTGCACTGACGCACAAGTTTTATTTAAAACGATAAACATCTATGAAATTGTCACCATTACTAACACTTGATGCCACTAAAATCGCTGCGAACTAAGCCTGTTCTAACGCTATTTTACACGTAATAAGAACGCCGCATCCTACACAATCGAACAAAAGCTTCCCATTCCTATCGCAGCATTCGGCGAAGAAATATACTATCGGATTCTTAGAACCAATATTGTTCAGTTGGATACACTGCGCAAATAATTCGACAACGTACTCGTACTGTCGTATGCACCGTGTGTACTTGTACCTTCTTGTAGTGACACTCTTGGCACGGTCTAGTTTCTCGTGGCAAGTGCAGGCTTGTCGACTTAGATTGAAAGGACTTGGAGACAAAAGGTCATGTCAATATAGCTTGGGGCGCGTGGAGAAGGATTTCAGGCAGTATACGGACTTTTGTCTTTATTTCGTAGCGGACACCTCGATATTCGGAGATTTAGAACGGTGTGGTCATCCGTCATCATCATCATCCTCCTTGCGTTATCCCGGCATTTGCCACGGCTCATGGGAGCCTGGGGTCCGCCTTGATAACTAAATATATATATATATTTTTTTAACTAAATATATAATCCTAAGATTTGGCGTAGGCACTAGTTTCACGAAAGCGACTGCCATCTGACCTTCCAACCCAAAGGGTAACTAGACCTTATTGGAATTAGTTTGGTTTCCTCACGATGTTTTCCTTCACCGAAAAGCGACTGGCAAATATCAAATGACATTTCGCATATAAGTTCCGAAAAACTCATTGGTGCGAGCCGGGGTTCGAACCTGCGACCTCCGGAACGAAAGTCGCACGCACTTACCGCTAGGCTACCAGCGCTTATGGGTGTGGCCATCCGTATTTTTATAAATTCTCAAGATATGAAAAAAAAATTTTAAGCCTAATCAACAATATGGTATAGCTAAAATATCTTAAAAAAAAATTTAAAAGTAGACAAACGAGACCATGATTATTGAAGAGCGTCGTACGCCAAAATATTGGTCACACACCACAACCACATAGGTTTTGCTTCTTTCTGTATTGTCACCTCTCGTGCCTACCCTTGATAAGCATAATAAAAAATATATAACTAAAATAATAAGTAACTTTTTCTAACAATATTTTTATTTTCAAACTAATAACATTTTGACAAGCCGAAACGTCTGCAATCGATGCCACTAGTTCAAGTCGCACGCAATTTATTGTAAGCATAATTAAATGTTTTTTTTATCATGCAGAAACATCTGCGACCAATACTACATATTTTTAAATTAAAGGGAAAATGAAAAATTTACTTGATTAAATGAGCTCACATATTCAAGCATTTTATTAAGCTCCGCTTATCGAATCTGAAAACATATTAATGAGACGCAGGATTAAAAAATATTATTCCAGAATAGCCGGGACTCATTAAAAGCGAATTATAAGTGAAAACAACGGAACGCACAAGAGCGAGAAAGCCTGGACCCTACGCAAATAAAGCTCTCAAATAAAATAAACGCCACCCTTTCGCATTAAAGTTGTAGTAAAAGAGAAAATAAGTCAGTATATCGCGAAGTCGGGTTTGTGAGGGATTTCTGTACATTGTTTATCTCTGAGTCTCGAGGGACAGTTGAAAGGAAAAGAGGAAAATCTCGGCAGAAACCGTCGGCGTGTACCTGTAACAGGGACACGTCCCAATTACACGTATATGTCTACTTTAGGGGGTAAATGCTCATTATTAGCCCGTGTTTTTTCGTGAATGGTAGAAGTGCCACAAGTGGCCGGGAAGTGACATCGGTTGTTTAAGTGGTAATAGGTACGTATTGCGCTTCTATATTAGTACTTACATTTGGTAGATTGGTAAAACACTTTTAAGTATAACAAATAAATTCCAAATTTCTTGTCATAGTGATATTTGTATTTATACTGTACATAGGCGACTGTAAATACTAGTCTTGGTATTAAGGTACATATTTAACATATGCATATGTATTAATCACACAAAATTACATGCACAAGTTGTTTTCTATAGGTTCCTCGTTCAAAATTTCACCTACCTAAATAATTGTAATATATCAGGTAGGCGAGCATAGTCGCGCGATAAATGATAAAACATCAGGCCGTCCCACGTCTATCGTCAGGCGATCACTTACAAATAGTGCGATAGGGACATCCTGATGTTTAATCATTTATCGCACTACCGTGCTTGCCTGCCAGGTATTATTAGTATTACTACGGTTGTCTATTGTTTGCCCGACAGTCATTTAACATAATAAATTCATTTGCCCGAATCTAACTTGCCTGAATTTCATTTGCCCGAATGATTTGTTTACCATAAAAATCATATGACATACTCGTTGTTTATCCGAATATTACCTTCCATAATCATACAATGCCATACTATTTGTTAGCCATATTATTAAGTGCAATAATATGGTTTCATAGAATATTCAAACGCCATAAGCAATTATTGCCATATTAATTGTTGCCCATATTATTACCTAACCTAACCTACTTTCTGATAGCAGTTTCATTTTCCAGGGGTCACAGTTCTAACCTAACCTAACCTACTTTTCCAGCAGTTTCATTCTCCAGGGGGTCACAGTTCTAACCTAACCTAACCTACTTTCTGATAGCAGTTTCATTTTCCAGGGGGTCGCAGTTCTAACCTAACCTAACCTACTGTCTGATAGTATTTTCATTTTCCGGGGGGTCACAGTTCTAACCTAACCTAACCTACTTTTCAAGCAGTTTCCTTTTCCAGAGGTTCACAGTTCTAACCTAACCTAACCTACTTTCTGATAGCAGTTTCATTTTCCAGGGGGTCACAGTTCTAACCTAACCTATCCTACTTTCTGATAGCAGTTTCATTCTCTATAGTCCTTCTAGTACTTATTATAGTAGTTTTCGATTCTGCCAAAGCACATTATGGAAATTGACTTTTCTGGACGCTAATTTGTATGACAAATGATGGTATGGAATGTGGTAATTACGGATTTCGATGATTCTGACAAATGACATTATGGAAACTGACTTTATGGGAAACAAAGTTTCTGGCACTAGATTAATATAGTAAACAATGATTATGGCATAAGATGTAATGAGAAACAATATTATGATTGTTGAATAGGATGGCAGTATTACTACTAATACCAACTACGTCATAAAAAATACTATAATTATATTTTTGTGTGTATTGGAACGAGTACCTACAAATTATTAAAAGCTCGCATTTAGGTTACATTGAATTATGACTGCCTACTCCAATGTTCTAAACCGCTTCGTCTCATAGCTTCATGATCAACAACTCTGTATTAATTAATTTTTCCTCGTTTCATAATCCTTCTCATGAGCGATTATGACATAATAAAATTGACAACACGAAGAGAGTTCATAACATACTTACGTGGCTTTACTCCTTTAGGATTACTGTTAACAAAGGATAGATTTTACAGCTACAACGCCGCAAATTAATTTGGGATCTGTACTTCGAGACTCCCCGTAGACTCCTAATATTAACCCTAGGGGAGATCCAGACAGTCTTGCCACTACTCGCTCAAAAACATAATATATTTAACAGCGCTCCGATAGTGTACTAAAAAACAATAACTGACGCCATCATGAATTCAAAATCAGGGGACATCTATTTTTGTTCGGAGGGCGATAAATTTTATGCGATTCGGAATACAGTTTCATGAGATTGTACGAATTGGAAAAGTAATAGAACTCAGCTGAGTAGTCGTCGATTCGACAAGTGTTGCAGGAGGCGCTTTACGGCGAAACTTCCGCTCTCGCCGTCCGTGCTGTAAAAACTGTGGCTCTAGAATTATTGGCCAGACGTGGATGATTCGGTTATTGATTTATAGAGTGTTTCAATTTATAAATAGGAATTGAGGGAGATTGCATTTTGCATTTCCCAAACATATGAATAAAACAAGGAAAACAAATTACCATTTTTGGGACGGGTTTTTTGGTAGCTACGAGAATGTTAGGTTAGGGTTCTTTTTTTAATGTCTAAGGCACGTGCGTTCGTTAGGTGGCTAACCACCTAAGAGAGAGTGCTTGGCGCGCTGCTGCCCAATGAGGTGACACGTGGGCGAAACTGTCGCAGTTCTTGATTGACCGCCGCTCATTGTTAGTTTATTGTAAGTTTGGTCTGTTGTCGTCCTGGCTTGTGTTAGTGTTCTTGGCATTAATAACTATAATATACTCATATTAATTTAAACGGTTCGAATTGAATTTAAACACTAAGAGACTTATCAGGCCCTTCGAATGTGAAGACGGAGCAGGGATCCTGTACTAAACAAGGATTCCGAAGAAACGGCAACCACACCTGAAAGAACTAGGAAAATCTTCAAAATATACGGTTTTCGAAGGATAATAAATAATAAATATTATATAGGACGTTCTTACACAGATTGACCGAGTTCCACGGTAAGCTCAAGAAGGCTTGTATTTCGTGGTTATTATCAGCACATATTTACAATAAATGATTAATATCTATATATTTAAACACCCTCTCTTCCTATGTGTCTGTGTTTGAACCGATATATTCTAATAATTCCAGCATTGCAGCAGTGGATCTGGTTTCCGTAACTGAACGCCATAAGATTATATTGCATGATTGCCGGCACTATTTAATTCTCGCCAAACCAACGCTTTTAAAAGGAGCTCAGCAGACCACTGACGTTGCCGACGACTTCTTTGAGAGACCTCGGTGATCCGAAATATTGTGCACTCACCTGTTGGCTATTCTATAGTAACGTGCCTATCTGCCTCCATATTTATCAATATACTTAGGTATTTTAGTAGTACATAATTTCCAATAAATAAAAAAGAGCAAGAATATTAATATTAGGTAGCAATAAATCAGCCTTCAACTAACTTGCCAAACGTACATTCATAAATTCAACTTAGATTGAAAGTAAACAAAGAAAGGCCACGTAAGTACGTAGTTTGTCAGCGAAATATTTCTCAGTTTTCTCTAGAACTGCTTACAATCCCCGAGGACATTACAAGCGTTAACGGACTGCTGAAAAATGCACGTGAAATCTGGAATTGACTCTGGTTCACCCGAGCCTCGGCGCAAAATCGAAGAACGAGTACCTACATGCTTTATGAAACAATTGTTTTTTTGTTACCTTGCGTTATTTGGATATTTTGACACAGTCGACACTCATGCTAACTCAGGCACACCCGGGGTCCGCTTTGGCAACTAATAACAGGATTTGACGTCGGTACTAGTTTTACGAAGGCGACTGCCAATGCCATCCGACCTTCAACCTCAAAAGGCAAACTAGATTCTATTCCATCGACACTTTGTACCTACAAAGATAAGTTCCGATAAAACTCATTGGTATGAGCCGTACTCGCGACCTCCGGATTAAAAATCACATGCTCTTAACACTAGGCCACATTTGCTTTCATCATCATCATCACATCCGCTCTTTATCGCCCACTGCTGGGCATAGGCATTCTCTTCTAGTATACTACTTCTTCCGGTCCTGAGCTAGTCTCATCCAATTGTGACCCGCAATTTTCCAAATGTCAATCCAACTACCCAACGGACGATAAGTTTTTCTTAAATTAGTAAGCGTCATCTGTATCACCCTAGTCTTGGCGTAAAATCAAAGAACAAATACTCTACAAAACAAATTATCTACACGGAATTGCGGCTACCCTTCAGTCCCTAAAAAGGTTTTTATCATTGAATTTATCCGGTAAACTAAACGGCGTCCCCGGTGACTCGGGGAATCGCGGCCATCAATCATCGTCAGCCATTTTTTTATTGAAATCCGCTTTATGAGGATTCCTGGACGGCGGATTAAAGATTACGGGTATCTTTGTTTTTGCATTAGCTTCTGCAGGCTTTGCTACTGACAGTTGAGATGAGCTGTCGCGTAATTAAAATAGCATTGTTTTTTTTAATACAAGGACTTGCTTAGATACAATTACTGCATGAGAACGTGTAAAGCATGGTAGGTATCTAGATTGGCAGATCTATACCTCGTAATAATGATGAAGAAATAGAAAAATTTAAGCACTCAACATTATTTATTTCAAAAAAATTAGGACTCTAATTGTAATTGAAATAAATGACTTTGGTTTTGGATTCAATTTTTAAACAACAATCTCATGTGGATTCGAACGTTTTTCTTTATTGAATTTACTCATTTCGGAAACAAACGTCTTTCAGTATATAATATCTAATAAAAATACATTCAGTATATTATAATAATACAAATAAAAATGTGCATAGAATACTCTATTTTCAGCCTGCGGCGATTTTATGGCTTTCGGAGTGGCCCTTTGATCGAAACATGTCAAGCGATTCACTTTTAGGTACACGAGTGACCCATTTAAATGTAAAATGAAGTCGGTAAAAAAATATCCAAATATTTGTTGTGTTACTCTTTTTTAGGGTTCCGTAGTCAACTAGGAACCCTTATAGTTTCGCCATGTCTGTCTGTCTGTCTGTCTGTCTGTCCGTCCGTCTGTCCGTCCGTCCGCGGATAATCTCAGTGATCGTTAGCACTAGAAAGCTGAAATTTGGTACCAATGTGTATTTCAATCACGCCGCCGACAAAGTGGTAAAATAAAAAGTGGAAAAAAATGTTTTTTAGAGTACCCCCCCCCCCCCCCCCCCCCACATGTAAAGTGGGGACTGATTTTTTTTTCATTCCAACCCCAACGTGTGATATATTGTTGAATAGGTATTTAAAAATGAATAAGGGTTTACTAAAATCGTTTTTTGATAAAATTAATATTTTCGGAAATAATCGCTCCTAAAGGAAAAAAAAGTGTCCCCCCCCCTCTAACGTTTGAAACATGTTTTAAAAATATGAAAAAAATCACAAAAGTAGAACATTCTAAAGAATTTCTAGGAAAATTGTTTTGAACTTGATAGGTTCAATAGTTTTTGAGAAAAATACAGAAAACTACGGAACCCTACACTGACGAGCGTGGCCCGATACGCTCTTGGCCGGTTTTTATTCATTATCCTCGCGGTTTTTGGTCCTTCTCCAGTTGTTTGAATGATAGAAAGATAAGTTGGTATATTTTGCACTGCTTACATTCGAGTTTTGAGGCGTTTGTGTAAGCACAGACAACATTACAGTGGTTTAAACGTACCTACATATTTATTTTTCTAAGATAACTTGAACGAGAAACAAATCACATTTTAGTAATATAACAAACAACATTTTAGTAATATCATAAATAACAAATTCAATCATATAATAATAAGCTTATCAAAAACATAGGTACCTACTAATATTTGTCTGAAAATGTTGGTGAAAGACAGAATGAAGGGCATCGTTGTTAATAAATATGAAGGAAACATAAAACAATGAACAAAGTTCCACAGAAAATCCAAAAAACAGGAAACTATAAGGGCAAAATGTGACAAATGTGAAAAGGAGTAATGCAAACGAATCCCTTTGGGACAGAGATTCCCGATAAAAAGCCGCTTTTGTCCTTCCGCCGTATGATTAATGCAGTTTTCGCGTGTCGCCGACGCGGCCCCACGTTTGTTTCTAAGAGCTACAACACACTGTCGACTGATCGTGAATCGTGGGGTCTTCAGTCGACACTCGACAGCGACTGCGACTGTTGATGACTGTTCCGTGTTTTTCTAAGGCAAACGCACTTGCTGGACGCCGGTAATCCGGGCGAATCAGCGACTCACTGCGTAGTGGCGACGTACTACAGGGACTTCTGGTCGCCTGGGACCACAAATATAACACACTTTCAGAAGGACAGTATATAGTTATACACACACACACACACACACACACACACACACACACACACACACACACACACACACACACACACACACACACACACACACACACACTGCATAGAACACTCGAGACGACAAAGTTGCACAGTCAGCATCAAAAATCAGATCAAATCGAACAATGCGTAAAAAAGAGATGTGTGTCTAGTTTATACGAGTATGTATATTATAAATGATTAAAAAAGCTTGTCGTACTCCTGGACTTTTTTGCTCATGCGTTCGTCGTTAACCGACCAAGTCGCTTGCGAAAAGTCGACAGTGTGCAATGGCCCTAAGTGACACTCCCGAATCTCCCGATGTGCGCAATCTGACGGGCAGAGAACTTTCTACTGTTCTAGCGCAGATTTTAAGCTAAAAGCATGTTTTCGGGGAAAAGCTGTTAGGCACTTTTTATTATAAAGTTCTAAATGACTATCGAAATCGTGTAGGTTTGTTGACAGGCGTATTCAAGAAAAGCAAAATTAAAGTTACATACATATTACATACATAGGTACGTTTACAATTAGGTATTTTGAACCATTTTGAATAAACTATTCAGATAGTGCAAGTACTACTTTACCTATATAGGTACAATACAAAAATACATAATGGTTTTTGACGGTCCCTTTACCGGTATCATATAAGGTACAGCGGGGAAAATTTCGACTGGGGGGCAAATGTAACTGGTTCATTTTTTCCATGTTTTACAATGTTTGCATTATTAAATAGAGTGTCCACCAGTTATATATGACAGGCGTGTTCAGTGGGATACATAGAACTCAACATCATAGTGTAATAATGGAAAAAATGGATTTGTTACAATTGCCCCCAGTCGAGATTTACCCCGCTGTACCTTATATGATACCGGTAAAGGGACCGACAAAAACCATTACACACGTGAAAAAGAATACCCGACATACGACTGTATGTAAGCTCCCGTAAAATTAGAGGTATGATGGGCAACGTTTTTGGGTCCAATTCGAACTTTAAAATACATGAAAAACTTGCTCTAGACACCATGTATATGGATCGGATATTGTAAATGTCAAAAGTAGCGTTTTGTTTGAGGAAACCCCATATTACATGTAAATATTGAATGCTGTCGGGCAACGTTTATCGGTCAATCAAACTTAGGGCCCATTTAGAAAGGGCGCTTACCTAAAGATTATTCAAACATTAGCTCTAAACTCTAAGACCAAATTAAATTATTTCATAGAAAATATTTTAATTTGTGTTTTTTAGCAGGCACACTACTATTATTTAACTACAAACTGAAATAAATGTCATATACAAAGAGTATTTAGTATATGACATTTATTTCAGTTTATAATTAGCTCTAAATACGATATACATAACATCACTTCAAAAGTATGACAAGTTAGGACATAGAAAAATCTAATTTTTAACTTGTATTAAAGTTAGAATCGGTCCGTATATCGAGTGAACGGCGCGATTACGGAAGGGGTTGGCCGGAGCGTAAGCCGAGGCTAACAATTGCCGCTTTTGAACTCATTAAGAGCGGATTAGCGTTGACTTTGACCGATGGCGCCCATTTGAGGACGCGACGCGGGGGCAATCAATTTGTCCGATTCTGGGTTTCTTTAACTGCTTATAAATGCTGATGGCCACTTGCGAAATATACGACTGTTTGAACCTTAGTTGCCATTTACGTAAACATTTCGTATGATTTAGTGTTTTTAACTTTTAAGTAGTACGACAGGCATTATGCGGTAGCGTTTCGCATCACCATTACCTAATGCTATTTTTTTTACTCTAACAATAAATAAGCGAAAATGAAAGCCGAGAAGGACAAGTCCAGTAAGTACCTAGACTTGGCTCACGAGATAACCGCCATGTGGGATGTTGAATCAACGATCATTGTTCCGATGGTCGTTTCAGCGAACGGTCTCATAGCGAAAAGTCTCAACCAACATCTTAAGAGACTCTCGCTAGGTGGCTGGATCAAGGGCCAGATGCAGAAGGCGGTGATCTTAGACACGGCGCGGATAGTCCGACGGTTCCTCTCTCTGCAGCCCTAACCACCGGCAGCTTGGGCCCTGCCCCGCTGCTGGCGGCACCCTAGGTTAGGTTTTTTATAATGTGTTTATATGTTTTATTTATTTATTTATTTAAACTTTATTGCACAATTTTGACTTAATGCCTTGAGGCATTCTCTGTTTTCGCGAATTTTATTTTACACGTATACTTATACACAAATATAAATACAAATATACATACAAATAATATATTATAAACATTATGCATATTTATACAGAGTCGAATAGCTTGTGCAGTGAAAGAATTTGAGAGGAAACCACTGTGGTGAGGAAGTATGCAAGAACAATTGTAAGATAATTGGGAGCGGAAAAGAACTCTAAGAGATCTGCGCTGACGTAAGAAGCCATTTAAGTCTGAGATAAAGCGAGACATGTTTTATAAATGTTTTATTTTATTTTACTTTTATACTCATATTGTAAAAAACCTAGCTTAAGAAAAGAGATAAATAAATGAATAATAAGCGAGAATTAGCCAAGTGAGATATATAGATTTACTACTTACAAACAAACTACAGTGTGCGGCCTAATTGGAACATAATATTATTAAATATGGATATACTCGTACATACGAGTATGCAGTAGTAACACTGCTAACAGTATTGCTGATGCTGCAACAAAATAACCTAACCACAAAATTAAAATTTTGAAAAAACCCCCGACCGCGACATAGTGGACCGATTTTCATGACACATGACTGAGAACACTCCCGACTAACTCAGCTTTCAAACAAAAAAAAACTAAATCGAAATCGGTTCATCCGTTCGGGAGCTACGATGCCACAGACAGACACACACACAGACAGACAGACAGACAGACATACAGACAGACAGACAAACACACACAAACACACACACACACACACACACACAAAAACAGACACGTCAAACTTATAACACCCCGTCGTTTTTGCGTCGGGGGTTAAAAAGGGGTGATATCGATATCATTTTTCTTTTGAATCACGAAAGCGTTTAAAAAACTGAGAAATGTTTTGAGTCCTCAAAGAAAATAAGACTAGACGATAGTTCGAAACCGCTTACTTAAGCACCGCTTTAACTTCAGTTTCTCAACATAAACCGGAATCCGTACTAATATTATAAATGGGAAAGTGTGTGTATCTGTTTGTTTGTGCGTCTTTCACGGCAACACGGAGCAATGAATTGACTTGATTTCTTAAGGAGATAGTTGAAGGAATGGCGAAACATAGGCTACTTTTAGTCTCTTTCTTACCTCCCGTTTCCTTAAAGTGGGGGTGGGTGTTTCTATGGAGCATTCCGCAATTTTTTTTTAATTTAACGCGAGTGAAGCCGCGGGCAAGCGCTACTATAAGAAATAAATGCGAATCGATATTTTATGACTACAAGTTCCGTATGGTTTCAACTTAGCCGGTATCTTCGGCATCCTGAAGCACGAGGGAATAGACTACGTAGCAGTGTCAATATTGAATCAGCACGGCTCGTGTTTGTGAGAGGAATAAATTGCGGGGAGCCGACGGAAACTGTTCCGGCGTTCTCGTTGGTGGCGCGACTCTGGGCAATATTTTAGAGCATTGTGTAATATGGCCCTGAGAGTATCATCTGAAGTCTGAAGCGCTTGCTTTGTTGCAGTCTGAAAGAATTTGATAAATTGATTTAAACTCCTGGGACTTGATCCGGAATTCTTTGTAATTCAGTAAAAGATGAAACCTAATACAAGCTTTTTGTATACTTTAGTATAGTTCTGAGGGCTACATTCATACATACAATCACGCCTGTATCCCATGAAGGGGTAGGCAGAGCACATGAAACTACTCAAGTTTCAGTGCCACTCTTGGCAAATAAGGGGTTGAAAGAAAACGAAACTGTGACATTGCAGTGGTGACAGATTGCTAGTCTCTCGCCTACGCCACAATTCAACCCATAGGTACTTTGACTACTTATTTGTGTTTTAATCTTATTTACTCCGACTTCCTTTAAAAAGTTTGATATTTTTTCGACCTAAATGATTTTCATATCTTCACTTGAAAAATTCCACCTTTCGCCATTTTTATGGAAGATGGCCGTCGCCGTTGAAAGTGGCCACCAGTTGTTACTTCTTGTTTCTATAGCGTGTAAATTGTACACGTACAGTTAAGACCATACACTGAGTGTCAACTGAAATGGACCAAGGTCAAACAATAACAATAGACGTTACTAAATACACTGGTTTTCCTGAATCATCAACTCGCCAGCGATTAAAACCTTACCTCTGTTCGCGTCAGACGAATAATTTTCTTATCTGTCTTTTTTTCTGGTCGAATTAATGCCGGATGCTTTTAATTTCAGTGGCCGTAATGTCTGTTTTTTACTTTTTAAGTATGCGGATAGAGATGCCTAAAAGGTTAAACTAATATTTGTCTATATATTTCCGATTTTTACTTAGAGAAGTGTTCTTTGTATTATAGGTGTGTTAGACCAGCCTGTACCTTTCTCTTCACTGGCCATTATTTATTGTGAATATACCTACCTACACGAGGAACTTCATCACCTTTAAGTAATCCACCGTCTATTAGACTGATAACCAATCGACTAAGAGGTAGATGACATGAGGTTGTTGTTATTAATGTCCTAAGGCACCCCATAGGTGCACAGGGCCTCCACAAGATCCTACCATGCCTTTCTATCTCGAGCCACCGCCTTGGCCTCGTTCCAGTTCAGTCCGTATTCCTTCAGCTCGTTCTCTACGCTCCGGTTCTAGGTGTGTACGGGGCGTTTACGGGCTCGCTTTCCTCCTTGAGGTCGCCACTCAAACGCGATACTGGCGCTATTGGTAGCTCCTCTTCGAAGAGTATGATCCATCTCCACTTCCGCAGAGCCACTTTCTGGACGATTGGGGGTTGTCGGCACATATTCCACAAATCCTTATTTTTTATTGTCTTCGGCCAGAAGATACGGAAGTTCGACCAAACCGAAGGGACTTATTGACATCACCTCAGTACTGTTACTATTGTTGGTCGATACACATACCTACGCAGCAGCATCGATTGCATCTATGTGTCTATTGTGTATGTAACTATTGATTTTGAATCTGTCATCTAAACTAACATTGGTTTAACATATTTATGACACTGATTATGAAAGCCCGAATTAACCTGTGGACTGTACCGTGTTTAACAAGAATTTGCATTAACGAAATATTGTATAAATCTTCTCTAATTTAGTGTTTAGTTTTGCTTTTTTTTTCAGTTCCACTGTCCACGTGGGAAGCATATCTAATTTGCTTTTCCATTGCGAATTCGTACATTTTCTGGAATAAAAAGCAGTCTACGTCACTCTATTTTATTTTAGGCTACGCTATTTTTACCGTCGTTTGTTAACGTGTTTTCATTATTCCTAAGTATTCCTTTATATTTAGGACCGATGCAGACAGACAAACCCGACTGGAACTTGTTTGGAAAATGCAATTGAATTGTATTGCGTCTGCATTGTTGACTCATTATTTTGATTGATAAATAAAGTATGTAAGTTTTCTAAATAGCATAAGTTGGTTTCTAACTAATAAATTATACTATAGATACTATATAATTGACGAAGCCTGTGCTGTAGATTTATTTTGTACTTATTTTTTATAAAAAAAATGTCAATGTTCTAAAATTAAACAAAAATATATTGTTTAAGTTAGAAACTAAATATGGTACTGTGGCATCATTCCTAAGTACCTATTTATTGTTCTATATTACTGACACAGATACCTACTATTAATTTCAAAATTTCGAACCCAATATTCCTCACTATAGAAAATTCATCTTTGACAATAACTCTAGCTATAAAAAAGATTGGATAAGGATTTCTCTCTTCAAGTAAAACATTAGATGTACATTACATATGAAGTACATTTTGCACGCAAAAAATACATACACACAACCCGTACAATCGGTAGCGAGGCAGTAAACCGTTGAGCGATCGCTGGTATCACTTCCAGGGCATTTGGCCCGCTATGGCCTCGTAAATGGGATGCTCGGGCCTTGATTTCCCTTAGTTACCTAGCTTTGGACTCACCTATAGGATGAATGTGACCTCTAGATCATCATGAAGGTGCCAACTAGAGTAGTGGCTGGGCAAACAGCCCGCGAAAGGATTTTATCCGGTCCACCGCCGGTCCTTCAAAATATAGTGTGTGATATGGTAAATCTCTCCTTTAAAATCAGTAAAATTGCCCCTAATGAAAATAGATTGATCATAGTATGATCGAAAAGACAGTCCTAGGCCCTGTGCATTATATGATAATTCTCATTCCGCACAGATTAAGTTTTCACCACCCAACCAACCAAAAAAATCAAGAAAATCAACCCAGCAGCATACCAGTTTCGTACTTACAGTTTTTGGCCCCATTCGGCTCAGTATTGCTACGTACTTAGGTACGTAGCAATTAAGACTGGGTTTGGCACAACCTGGTGGCTCGTCTGCTCGTTTGCTATTGCTATCCATTTCATAAAAAAACCTGACATCTCTTTGTTTGTTACCACACATTTAATACGATAGTTACTTGATTTGACACCCCTAAATACTAAAAAGGAAATTTCCATACACGAAACGATTCGACACTGAACCATCGTTGTTTAACGTCAGTTGCAAGATTGTCCTAACTTTGACTATTCGACACTGAACCGTCGTTGTTTTCAGGCAAGGTCCAATTGTCTTTCTTTGACTATATGGTTGGAGGCCAAGTATATGTTGGCTATCTCTAGATGGGCAATGCATTTGATAGGCAAAGGGAATGTCACTTCAGAACCGTTCCAGTGGAATCGCTATGCTCGTGTAAATAGCATCAATCAGATATGGCATTGTTTTGATATGGAACCGATTATCATTGAATGTGGTTTTTAACCCTCATGTCAATCAGATATAGCATTGTTTGGAAATGGAACCGATTATTATTGAATGTGGTTTTTAACCCTCATGTCAATATTTTTTTTTTTTTCAATTAAATTACCTGTAGATTGAATCCTAATTATCATCCGCTTTAAATTAATATGTTTCCAATATTTCGAAGATGTAAACATAATCCTATATAATAATAATCCTATAAACATAATCCTATATATAAGATGTAAACATAATCCAAACATACCAAAAATCTACTCTTATGTTAGTCGTCGTCGTCGTTTATACAGATTTCGAAACGAGATAGCGCATTTGATCATCTTGAATGTATTGATCGAATAATGTGCATAATTAATTAATTTGGTCAAGAACATTGACTGCAGTAAATTTGTTGCTATTTTGCTACAAATAATACTTTAATAGAAGTTTCGACTGTTTGGGGAGCCTTGATGGTTTCCGAAATATATTCTACCATTTCATTCAAGCATTAACAGAGAATACTAAAACAACTGTTGCTCAAAGTTTGTCGAAACACTAAATGAACACCAAAACTCGTACTAATAAATGTGAATTGTGTAGAAATTTGCATTATCATCAGCAGTTTGCTATGCAGACGTGCCATTAAGTATGTACGGTATCTGCGAGACGTCACTTTATGGGCAGTAAGGGACAAAGAGACGGTTTTAAGGCTGGGACTTGAAACTGGCTTCCATACAAAGGGTTTTGACTATTTGTTTTTTAACGCATAATTAGAGTTTTACATTAAAAAAATACCTATATAATGAAAGGAGGACGTGCCTTTTCCTTGATTGACCCTTTTTCTGTCCTTCTAGTTATAACTTATTCGATACGCCCGTATTGGAAGATTAAGTTTGGTTCGATAATTTAGTATTAGAAAAAATTTTTTTTAGAATAACGATGAAAAATCAAAATAACTTTTCTGTGGTAACCGGAATTCGACTACACTCTAGACCAACTCTTAATATAACTTGGTATGATAATGATAATCATTACCAAGTTTCAAGTTAATTTATTTGAGGGTTGATATTGCAATATTTACATATACTTATTTACACTAAGGCAGTGATCGAAAATCTAATCGTTACAAAGTAATGGCGTATAACACATTAATAAAAAACATGTTACCATTATTTATATTGCTGCTGACAAGACACAACTTAATGAAATATCAAATTCGATTTATCAAATTAAGTAAATATCATTATTATTAAATAAAATGAAAAGTATATCGTAGGTATGGATTCAAATACAATTATAAAAACAGGTAACATACTGACGAACCCACTCTAGTTTTCCATATTTTCCTTGTATTCTGTTTTTCTGTTGCGGCTTACTGTGTTTCAGGTCAGCTCGGAGCCAATTTTTATGAAAGCGAATGAGAAAACAGAATGAAAACAAGCGCCTTATTGTGACCAGTAGATAACTAATTCTGTTATCCAGACGTTGTTTTATTTAACCCTTTTCCAGGTAACACCACAGGTAAGTACAAGGTTTTCGTAAAAAAACGATAAATTTTTATGATAAAACACTTTTCCTGATAGTATAATTAAATATGAACCACAAATCGGACTACGGACGACGGACTTATGATTGAAATGTTGTGTTAAATACATGGTGGATAATGCAATTAGTATTCATTTTATACATAAATGCGGAATCACGAGTAACCACGAAAGTGCGCCAATCATTTGGAATAACTGCTAAGTGTTTAAGAAGATAAGAAGAAGTTGTAATTACATACGTAAGATTGAACAGGAAACTTTTTTCATTTTAGAGGAAAATGAACCGCTCCATACCAAAGTAGTTCCCATTTTACTCTCTGATTTTGATTATGGCAATTATTGTATATAAAAAACAACAGTGTACCTAAACAAGAACTAAAGAAGAAAGCGGAGAATAGGGAAATATGGAGCATACTCCACCGACAAGAGCTACATAGCTCTTAAATTTGACGACCGGTCTGGCGCAGTCGGTAGTGACCAAGTGACCCTGCCTGCTGCGCCGCGGTCCCGGGTTCGAATCCCGGTAAGGGCATTTATTTGTGTGATGAGCACAGATATTTGTTCCTGAGTCATGGATGTTTTCTATGTATATAAGTATTTACATATTATATATATCGTTGTCTGAGTACCCGCAACACAAGCCTTCTTGAGCTTACCGTGGGCCTCAGTCAATCTGTGTAAGAATGTCCTATAATATTTATTTATTTATCTTATACTTTTAAACGAGCAATTCTTGTATTGTATATTTATTTATTTATTTATTTATATATACCGACGATCTCGGAAACCGCTCTAACGATTTCGCTGAAATTTGTTATGTGGGGGTTTTCGGGGTTGAAAAATCGATCTAGCGTTTCGATCGAGTTTTCATGAGTTTTTCTTTCGCGTTAGTAAACGTAAAATATGGTCGTTAATTTCGCCGCGCGCGCATCGATTCCGCTTAGCTCAGTCGTACGAGGTCGGTCTAATGTACGCAGATAGATCGTAGGTGTCAGGGTTTCGAATCCCGGCCAGAAATTAAGTTTTTGTTTTTTGTCTTTTTTTTGTTTTTGTATTTATAAGAGTTTTTTTTTATCTAAAGACGTGATATATTAAAATAGAACCGAGCGAAGCTCGGTCGCCCAGATATTTATTTATTTAAATAAGAAGAGAGACCTAAACAACGTCACAAATTCACAATCGCTCTTCTGTAGTGACGCGACAGAGCCAGACTGCATTTCGATCGCCACTCAACGATTGTCACTTCGGCTAGGCTGGCAGATATGCAAAGGCACCAGCCGCTGAAACGAATAACTGTTATTATACCCAACTATGGGAACAAATCAAATAATTTTAACAAATATTTTGATTTGTGTTTTTTAAGTAGTCACACTACTATTATATAAATTAAAAATCGAAATAAGATGTCATATATTAAAGAAAAAATGACGTCACTGGTGGCCTTCGCCACTGGTGGTGCTCGTAATTTTTTCTTTAATATATGACATCTTATTTCGATTTTTAATTGTTATTATAATTATAACGAAATATTCACTAAGTATAATAAAATAGAAATGCTAATTGAATAATTATAATTACAAAAGTGTGTGTACTTAAATAATAATTTATATTTACACATTTTTCACTCTGTTGTCGGCTTGTATTGACTGCATTACTTATTTCAAACTTGTGTAATTATAAAGTTCAGCGTTTTTTTTTTAATGAGGAGCAGGTAAACCATTTGACCACAATCTCACCTGATGGAAAGTGCCGATGCAGTCTAGGATGAAGCATGTTTACCTAAAAAATGTCTATTCACTCTTGATTTAAAAAGATCCAAATTATAGTGGGTTGGAAATAGACATGCAGGAAGTGAGTTCCACTCCTTAGCCGTTCGCAAGATAAAGCTAGATGCAAATCGTTTAGTGCGAATCATTGGCAAAGAAACGACGTAAGGGTGAAACGCAAGTCCGCGCCTAGTCCCGCGTTGACAGAAAGCGTTTGGAAATTAGCGGCTAATTTTTATAAAACTTTTAGTTATTAATTGTAAACTATTTAAATTCAACTCGCAAAGTACAGCAATTCAATAAGGAACGCCGTATAAATATCTCACACGAACTTATTTGTTTTTTTTTATACGATAGGAGGCAAATGAGCAGACAGGTCACCTGGTGGAAAGCAATCACTACGGCCCATGGACACCCGAAAGATTAGAAGGGTTTGTGGTTGTGAGCTACATTTTGTTGTCACATACATTTTTGGCCTTCAACAGACTTGTTATTGCAGGTTACTGTACTGACAACTTGTAAAATATGAAATTAGACATTTCATGACACTTGACCGCAGTCACTGAAATGTGTTCATTATAATGTATATTATTGCAGACCTTTCGACATTGACAATAAGAATACTTTGCATTTATTCATTGCTTAAGCACATCAAAAATAACTGCTTTTTTTTTAGGTATAAAGAAAATTGTGTAATAATGTCATATTTTAATTTAACATTGTCTCTTCATTTGTTGTGGAACAAAGTTGCGCTCCCTGCCTGCAAACTTTTAATTAAATAGAACGCTCTTGCACTTGGGAATTTGTAAAACACTTCCAAGATAACATTGTCCAATTTGAGAATACGTGCAAACCGGCTATTGCGAGTGAAAAGGATACCTGCCAGAGCAAACCAAAATGTAAAGCACATTGTATGCGCACAATATGTAATGTAAGTTGGGATATGCATGTGTTATTTTTAAGAGGTAGCATAGATCATCATCCTCCTTGCGTTATCCCGGCATTTGCCACAGCTCATCGGAGCCTGGGGTCCGCTTTGACAACTAATCCCAAGATTTGGCGTAGGCACTAGTTTTTACGAAAGCGACTGCCATCTGACCTTCCAACCCGAAGGGTAACTAGACCTTATTGGAATTAGTCCGGTTTCCTCACGATGTTTTCCTTCACCGAAAAGCGACTGGCAAATATCAAATGACATTTCGCACATAAGTTCCGAAAAACTCATTGGTGCGAGCCGGGGTTCGAACCCGCGACCTCCGGAACGAAAGTCGCACGCACATACCGCTAGGCTACCAGCGTTTAAGAGGTAGCATAGATAGAGGAATAAATATAAGAGATAGAGGGGAAGAGTTGTAACTCCATACATCAGTAAATACGGGTTATTTGTATAGGCATAGTTAGGTGACATCTAGCGACAATCGCGTCAAATAGCGTGAATGATCAGTACCTACCACTACTCGATACTATAGGTGGCAACTGTGTCTCGTCTGCCAAAAATTTAATATTAGAACAGTTTACAACTCATATTACAAGCAGAAGGAAAATTGGTAATGCTCACCAATTTCGTTCGTCGTGACATCTATTGACAAGTACCTAAAGTACTGATAATTTACGCTAGTTGACGCGTGATTGTCGCTAGATGTCACTTAACTATGCCTATACAAATAACCCGCATTTACTGATGTATGGAGTTAATACAACTCTTTCCTTACTTATTCTTCTATGGAGGTAGGTAGATTTTTACTTAAACGAAGTCCCCATTTTCCTCCCTGGGGGTTGAAATTTTCGTAAATACCATTATTTAGTCTATTTGAAATGATTCATATCTTTGTATAAATCTAGCTTTTTCCCACGGCTTCGCCCGTGTACCTACTTAAAGTAAAGAAAATAAATCTTAAAGTAAATCTTCAAGAAAAGAGCGTACACCCATCTTAAAGGCCGGCAACGCACCTCCAACACCTCTGGTGTTTCGGGTGTCCATGGGCGGCGGTGATATAAATTACCATCAGGCGACCTGTCTGCTCGTTTGCCTCCTATCCCATAAAAAAAAAGTAATCTTATTCAAACGTTAAAATTTGCACCCCATTTCACCCCCTTAGGATGTAAATTTTAAAACTTTCTTTCTTAGTGCTCCTCTACGCCTTATAAGGAACCTACGTGCCAAATTGAACACTACATATATGCATACAGTTGAATGAATGAAATATTCAGAATGCCAATATCTCCATTGTAAAATATCTCCCAAATGAATTTCTTACAAGAATTCTGTTTCACGAGAATTTCGGTCCTCTGATAAAACTTAACCCACTGAATTCAAGAGACATGCGAATGAGAAATCTCAAATTTCTTTCAAAGTCGAATAAAAGTTTCGAGACACATAATTTACGACGATTTTCATTCGAACTAAGATTCGCAACGAAGCAAACAAATGTGAGTTTGAGTTGTTTCTGTACGCGGGTTTCGTCTATGGAAATCTTATAGTGATTTACGCGAATATTATAAGGAGATAAGCTCGGGTAGTTTAGCTCAACTATGATTGTATAAAGATTGGTAGGATAAGTATAGGTGTGACATTGTTTTTAATACGTGACATACGTATACAATACAACCTGTTTTTATTGAATTCCGTTAACTTTAAGGGAAGGTTCTTTAGATCAAATACAATTAATTTCTCTAAGAAACTAGCGTCTTAACTCTTACGATTATGGAGTTATTAAAAAAATAAAGATAATTACTGAACACGTGTGTGACAACCTTTACCAATTCCTAATGTTATTTGTTTTGACATGTGCCGTCAATCACTTGACACTAACTTGAATGTTATTCTTAAGGGTCTCTCACACTAATAAATTCATTTATTATGTATGAAAATGATGAAAAAATTTTTTTTCAGAATTTAGCTAAAAGTTATATATACAGGGTGGTTCCTGATAATGAACCTAGCTACGTGTCGAATTTAACGGAAAACAAAAAAAAAACACGGTGTATGTGCAATCTGCAAGTTTCGATTTCTAATGATATTTGAAATGTGTTAGTTGTTATTATAAATAAATAAATATTATAGGACATTCTTACACAGATTGACTGACTCCCAGTGTTGTGTGAATCATTTGTGAGTGTGCACGGGATAACGTCCCACTTTGTCGATTGCTATAAAGCCGCTTTGTCAGTCGATTTGACAGTCAAAGCCGATTCATATAAAGATACAAGTGAATCTCGCTTTAATGGTAACCGACAAAGTGGGACGTTTTACTAAACACACTCACATTTGTTAACAGGTAAGAACCGGAGGGCCAATTCAACCGACGAAGCCACCATTCCTTCTCCCATTTTGGGTCATTTCTCAAAAGTAGAGATCAGAAGTAAAACGATTTGTGGAAAACCCATTTAAACCTGACATTCGCAATTAAGTATCATGCTTCTTTTGAATAATTTTTAAGAAAAAAAACCGCCTTCCTTTGGGGTTCTGGTGATAAATACTTTCAAATGTTGGATTATGTTATCAATTCGTCTGTATATTTTTTAATGTTTGTTATTCGATATCTCCGTCATTTCTGAACCAATTTTGAAATTTGGATGATTCTGAAGTACTTACACATGAGAATGATTATCAGAACGGAACTCTAACCAGGGGCGGCTCACTCTTCATCAGCAGTTCCACTGCACCAAATGTCACTGTTCTGGACGTAAGTGCATGCTGTTCTTATAAAAATACCAAAGTCACTATAAGTGTGCCGTTCAGATTTGAGGAGTTCCGTTCTAACCATCATCAGCAGTTCCACTGCACCAAATGTCACTGTTCTGGACGTAAGTGTATGTTGTTCTTATAAAAATACCAAAGCCACTATAAGTGTGCCGTTCAGATTTGAGGAGTTCCATTCTGACCATCATCAGGAGTTCCACTGCACCAAATGTCACTGTTCCTTTAAAAACAAAAAAATCACCATATGTATGCCTTTCAGATTTGAGGAGTTCCCTCGATTTCTCCAGGATCCCACCACCAAAACTGGGTTCGGAGAAAAATGGGACCAATCTGTATGCATATTATACATGCAATCAAAAAAAAAAATTTCTAAATCGGTCCAGTAACAGGCATCTTCTGGGCGAGCTCACTCCATCGTAGGCCACGTCTTTGCCTTTGGCTAGTCTGTGGTCAAGAGTAAGCCCATTTATAATAATAATAATAATAGTAACGACGGAGATATCGAGAAAGAAACATTAAAAAAAAAATTTTTAAGAAAAAAAAACCGACGCCTTTCGGGTTCTGGTGAAAGCTACTTGCGAATGTTGGATTATGTAGAAATGTGTAAGTATTTTTTAAAACTGCTTTTAATGCTTTAATTATTAGATGGCAACACAAATGAATATACGTATAACGTTAAGGTTTGAGGAGTTTCCTCAATTCCTCATGAATCCGATTATATTATAAAAAATCGAAGCTTGACAAACTTTGACTTGAAAACTCAATATGCTTAACAAACATAACTAAATAAATGTCACTGTTCTGAACTTAAATGCATGCTTTTCTTACAAAAATACCAAAGTCACTATGAGTGTGCCGTTCAGATTTGAGGAGTTCGGTTCTGACTATCATCAGCAGTTCCACTGCACCAAATGTCACTGTTCTGGACGTAAGTGCATGCTGTTCTTATAAAAATACCAAAGTCACTATAAGCGTGCCGTTCAGATTTGAGGAGTTCGGTTCTGACCATCATCAGCAGTTCCACTGTACCAAATGTCACTGTTCTAGACGTAAGCGTATGCTGTTCTTATAAAAATGGTAAAGTCACTATAAGCGTGCCGTTCAGATTTGAGGAGTTTGGTTCTGGCCATCATCAGCAGTTCCACTGCACCAAATGTCACTATTCTGGACGAAAGTGCATGCTGTTCTTATAAAAATACCAAAGTCACTATAAGCGTGCCGTTCAGATTTGAGGAGTTCGGTTCTGACCATCATCAGCAATTCCACTGCGCCAAATGTCACTGTTCTGGACGAAAGTGCATGCTGTTCTTATAAAAATACCAAAGTCACTATAAGCGTGCCGTTCAGATTTGAGGAGTTTGGTTCTGGCCATCATCAGCAGTTCTACTGCACCAAATGTCACTGTTCTGGACGAAAGTGCATGCTGTTCTTATAAAAATACCAAAGTCACTATAAGCGTGCCGTTCAGATTTGAGGAGTTCGGTTCTGACCATCATCAGCAATTCCACTGCACCAAATGTCACTGTTCTGGACGAAAGTGCATGCTGTTCTTATAAAAATACCAAAGTCACTATAAGCGTGCTGTTCAGATTTGAAGAGTTCCATTCTGGCCATCATCAGCAGTTCCACTGCACCAAATGTCACTGTTCCGTACCTAAATGCATGCTGTTCCTTTAAAAACACAAAAATCACCACATGTATGCCTTTCAGATTCGAGGAGTTCCCTCGATTTCTCCAGGATCCCATCATCAGAACTGGGTTCTGAGAAAAATGGGACCAATCTGTATGCATATACATTCAATAAAAAAAAATTTTTCAAAATCGGTCCAGTAACGACGGAGATATCGAGGAACAAACATTAAAAAAAATAAAATAAAAAAATAAAAAAAAACATACAGACGACTTGATAACCGTCCTTCTTGAGATATGAGGCGACGGTTAATAAAAAAATAAAAACATACAGACGAATTGAGAACCCCTTCCCTTGAGATTTGGAAGGCGGTTAAAAAGACCACAGAAATCAAGTAGTCAATAACTATCGAATGAAGTTTTGAAAGTCCTATTACGAGTGTCTTACATTTAACGATTCCTTCTACACATTAACAAGAACTCGAGGGATAACCTCGCTCCCGGCAAATCTTAATTTTCCGCTAGTTCTGAAGATACGAACAGCTTCTGAAAATTGATTTCCCCGCAGGTTTCCTCAGTTATATAAACATTACCGTTAACATGAATACGGCAAGTAGGCAAAAAGTGGTTGATGCTCGTTGAAAATAAATATATTACTTAATATATATTTATTTTCAAGCATCAAGAAGATTTATTTTCTATTATGGATCATAATTTACTCGAAAGATTCGAATATTGAACCACGAGCGTAGCGAATACTTTATAATGTGGAATCAAGCTTGACCTAAGAATGTGAGGGTTTTAAGGCACGTAGATTTAAATAAATGTTGCCACCGCATGAAAGGTGTGACTAGGGTCAATCGCCGATCAGTCCATAATAAAAAAAAAAAAAAAAAAAAAAAAAAAAAAAACACATTTTTCACCACATTAACACGAAAAAATATTAGGTAACTGTAAATTATCAAACTGAATAAAATTCATATTTTTCAACATTTATGATTCAAAATCGTCATATCTGCCCGCTTTGTATGACTTAAGTGACATTCTATGGATATAATGCAACTTTGACATTCATTATAAGTATGAATGATGCCTTTACCAGTTGGTGTGATGAAAAATAATAAATAATAAGCTTTTCCAATATAACATATCGTAACTACTAACTACCTCCTTGTTAGTAAACACGGTGGCACGGTGCCATTTTTTCGATTTAATTGGCACTGCATCATTGACGAGCTACGAGTAAAGCGCTCTTCACGGCGACCTAGTTACAAGAACGACAACCTATCATATTTTTCAGCTTTTAAATAATATTTTTAATAATTGAAGAAATAGGTATACAGTTTTGTGAGAACCCCTTTTCGTCCCGTGGCCAGTGGGTGTCGTAGAAGTGGATTGTGGGATATGGGTTCCTGGTGTGGTGTGGGCGATAGGATGGCAACCTGTCACTGTATCACAATTTCGTATTCTTTCAACTCTTTAATTGACAAGAGTGTCAACCCTGGCTGTCAAACGATAAGCAGCTGATTTTGCTAGGTCCCTTTGAAATAATTATTTTTTAAGCATATTTTAAGTATTAATTAGTATTTAAAGCGTGAAATTAGTATATTTAACATTAAGTTTTGTATAAATATAAGTAGTGAAGTGCTTTAGTGACGTTTACAAGTGTCTTTGATGTCTCAGGTTTGTAGCCGTTATAGGTTATAAATTTGAAATATCTGTTCGCCTTTGTACACTTTCTGAGTCTTATTATCACTAGTTAGTACCGATTGTGTTTCTTTTTCAGTGTTAATCATTGTACAAGGCTAGAACAAGTGTAGGCATAGTGAAACGTCACTATTTCATGTAAGTAACCGCTGAGCTTGAGTAGGCAATTCCTTGCTTTGTTTTGTTTTTAATTCTTTTAAAAACCCATTTACAATGCAAACACGCAGAGCAGCTGCCGCCGCTGCAGCAGCGGCTCTCCAGCAGGAGCCTGAGAAGTGTGATAAGCTCCAACTTACCTTGCTGGAATTAAAACAATCCAAGGAGTTTAGTGCTCAATTGCTCAGTGAAAGAGAAGACAGTGAGAAGGAGCTATTATTGATAATTGATAAAAACGATAAGTTAAAAAAGGAACTGTGTACACTAGAGAGTGATTTTAATAATGTAAACTCGGATCGGGCCCGGCTTCAGGAGACGGTTGACAGGTTTATGGAGTGTAATGCTGCATATGAACAGGCCCTGAAAGACATCGACTCATTGGAGAGAGCACTGCACGACGCCCACGAACACATCTACGAGCTACGGGAGGCCCAAAACCAAGCAGCTGCGGCACACACTCAGACCTTGTTCGAGGAACTGGTCCGGCCTGCATCTCAGTTGGTTACCGCAGCAATTGAAAACCCTTCAGTAACTACAGACTTAACCAATGATGCCACTACACCAAGGTTAGTAAATTGCAGCGGAAACAAACTAAAGAAGTATATAAAATTAAATAAACTGATCAAAAAAAATCAAAAGATGTCAAAAATTAATAAATTGTTTTTTAAAAAATTGAGATTTTGTAAAGTTAATATAAGTTTAGTAGATAAGTTAGATTTGTATACAGCTCAGTTAGAACACAGTAGATTACAGTATGAAACTGACACACAGGCATTAAAGTTAAAAATTCAAAGCCTAGAGGATTCAATAAAATCTTTAGATGTGATAAATGAGAGTTCAAAAAAAGTTATTAGTGAATATTCTTTAGCCATGGATGATTTAATATCCCAGATTAAGCATAATTCAGAGCGGTTTGAGTCGTTGACAAATGCCCAGGCATGTGCATGTAAGCAAGTGACTGGAGATTTGTCGACCAGTGCGCTTGACCCAAGCCTGTGTGACAGTTTACCGCAGGGGCAAATGTTAGATAATGGCCCCTTCCACACTTCACAAAAAGCACACCTAAACCTAATGTTGTTATGTACTGTGATGAGATTGGGAGCAATATGAGCTCATTTTTAAATTTTTACTTAAAGGGACTTAGTACAATCAATAACTGTCTGCCTCATAGCAGCTTTGAAAATATCATTAAACAAATTTTAAACGACAGTAATATCAATAGTAAGACAACACTGCTTATCTTTATGGGGAATAGGGGTAATGTAAACAAAAATAATTTAGTAAAATATTATGAACAATTAAACTCATTGGCAGTGCATGAAATTATTTTCTTTACATTCCCCTATTGTAACCAGATGTCAGAGGCAGAAAAAAAAGAAAATAACACTAGACATAAGTTGAATGTAGCTTTATATAATCTTTGTACATATAGTAGTAAGGTTAGCATAATTGACACTAACAAATTTGTTAGTAAATACCATATACCTATGGTGTTTTTGACTAAAGGTAAATGTTACCTTTCAAATTATTATAAAAGACAAATAGCTTTATCGCTATCCTATTTATTTGACATTTCTGCCAAGAATTTGGCAGACAACTCTGCTCCTATTGAGCAGCAAAGTATGAACTTGGAATTGGTTCCAGTCATAACCAATGATTTAAACTAGCTTCTAAGACAAAAGATTCTGTCTCTGGCAATTTAATTTTAAGTAACTATAAGAATCAATACTGTGAGCAAGGAAAGTATATCCACCTGGTGCATCAAAATATTCAATGTATTAGAGGAAAAGATTTACAAATTGAACTATTCATGAACGAATTTTATGTAGACATTTTATGCATTACTGAACACTGGTTAAAAAACAATGAATTAATGCCTCAATTTAATAATCACCAGGTGGCAAGTTCGTTCACCAGACATAGTTCCATACATGGTGGGTCGTTAATTATAATAAATAGCCAGTTAAAATTTAAGGAACGTAAGGATATTGTTTCCATGTCTGTTGAACGGACTATAGAACTAAGTGCTGTAGAATTGGAGCAATTTATTGTTGTCTGTGTGTATAGGCCGCCATTAAGTAATTTTGAAACTTTTGAAAAAATTATGGAATCTGTGCTACTTAAAATATCATCTTCTAGTAAAAAAATACTTATAAGCGGCGACTTTAATGTAAATATCTTGGAAAATTCAACAATAAGTATCAGATTGTTGAATCTTTTCAAATCATGTAATCTCAATCATATTTTTATGGAGCCTACTAGAGTGACTGCCACTAGTGCCACCTGTATAGATAATATTTTCACTGATATTTTTCCTACTACTAAAGATGTAATTAGCAACTTAGAATCAGACCATTTAGGCCAATTGATAGTATTTGAGACATTAAGGAAAAATACTTTGAGAAAACAAATAACTTTTGTACCAGTAACCTCCGACCGCGTGGAACGAATGAAGCAAAGTTTGGTTCAGGCGCTACCCTCCCTGTCTTCAGATATGAGTCCTAATAGTATGTATAATTCATTCTTTCACACTTTTCTGCAACATTATAATGCAATATTTACTTCAAAATCGGTCGTAGTTAGTGGTGCATCAGTTTTTAGTGAGTGGGCTACTGCAGAGTTACATCAACGAAGACGTGCATTGTATGCCTTGTATGAAGAACGGCGGTTTAATACGAGTGATGAATTTAAAGAACATGTTAAGCAATATTCGAAGAAGTTCAAGATAGATTGTCATATCGCTAAGCGAAATTATCTTAGTAATAAAATAAAAAATAGCTCTGACATTATTAAAGCAACGTGGAAAGTAATTAATGTGGAAACTGGTCGCTCGAAACACGCAGTAAAAGATATTAAACTGAATATTGATAACAAAATTATAGATTCCAATTTTGAAGTAGCAACAGAGTTCGAAAAATTTTTCACCGAGATACCAGCATTCACAACTAAGGATTTAAATTCATCACCCTTATCTGCCGTCACATTATTAGAGGAAAACGTTCCTGAGTGTTGTAGAGACCTTTATTTTGAACATGTTTGTACCTCAGATATAGTAAAGGCATTTAAATCAATTAATGTCAAAAAAACTAGTGACCTCTGGGGGTCTCCGTCCATGCCGTAAAATCCTTAGTTGAGGTTGTAGCGCCTGACTTAGCAGTTATATTCAACAACAGTGTTGACTGCGGCGAGTTTCCTGATCTAATGAAACATAGCAAAATAACTCCTTTATTTAAATCCGGCAGCCACTCTGACCCCACTAACTTTAGACCAATATCTGTGCTGCCAACTTTCAGTAAAATATTTGAAAAATTAGTTCTTTCTCAATTAGTACGACATTTTAACGTTAATAATTTAATGCATAATAAGCAATTTGGCTTCACACGGGGTCGCTCGACAACCGATGCTGGTGTTGAGCTAATTAAGCATATTTTCGATGCCTGGGAGGAGTCACAAGATGCTTTAGGTATCTTTTGTGATTTATCTAAGGCCTTCGACTGTGTTTGTCATGAAACATTGATCAGGAAACTACATTATTATGGAGTCAGAGGATCAGCACTAGATTTACTCAAGTCCTACTTAAATGGTAGAATACAAAGGGTAGATGTCAATGGACAGAGATCAACTGGGTCATTGGTCTCTATGGGTGTACCACAGGGATCAATATTGGGGCCTTTCCTGTTCCTTATCTACATAAATGACTTGCCATTCCTTGTAAAGACCCACCATGATATAGTATTGTTTGCAGACGACACCTCACTTATTTTCAAACTCAAACGACAGCAACAAGCTCACAGTGATGTAAACAATGCTATCTCTAAAGTAGTGAACTGGTTCAATGCTAATAATTTATTATTAAATGAAAAAAAGACTAAATGTATTAAGTTTGTCACTAATAGTAACGTAAGGAATGAGCAAACAAGTGTCGTTGTGAAGGATGAGGAATTAGAACTGGTAGATAGTACAGTTTTTCTTGGTATAACTTTAGATTCTAAACTTCAGTGGGGTCCCCATATTGTTAACCTCTCGAATAGACTTAGTTCTGCAGCTTTTGCAGTGAGCAAGATCCGTCAGTTAACAGACGTGAAAACAGCTCGATTAGTTTATTTTAGTTACTTTCACAGCATTATGTCATATGGTATTTTACTTTGGGGCAGTGCTTCAGAGATAAATACCATATTTATTCTGCAGAAGAGGGCTATTCGAGCAATATATAAAATGAACCATAGAGACTCACTTAGAGATAAATTTAAGGACATTAATATAATGACAGTGCATTGTCAATATATTTATGAGAATATTATGTATGTACATAAAAACATTTGTAATTTTAAGAAAAACTGTGATGTACATAATATAAATACTAGAAATAAACATAAACTCGCGGTGCCCTTCACACGGCTCTGTAAAATTAAAAAATCATTCATGGGTAATTGTGTTCGATTTTATAATAAACTTCCGAATCATATTACTGACTTGTCAATTAATAAATTTAAGAATCATGTAAAGCGTGTACTCATTTCCAAAGCTTATTATACAACACAAGACTACATGAATGATAAAACAACGTGGGATTAATTGTTATTCGAAATGGTTTCTTATTTTTACGTTTATTATTATTATTATTGTTGATGAAATTAATATTGTATTTTTTTGGACATTGGATTTTTCCTAGAAATATTGAGTGTGGCTGAAACAGAAACAATCTCATGTGCTCTGCCCACCCCGGGGTAAATGCAATTGTACCCAATTAGGTAGGTAAAGTTTTTTGAAGATGGTGAAATAATATAGGTATTACACCAATGACAGCTAAGTGACACTGACAGTAAAGTTGACATCGCTTTTTTTTTCTAATTTTATACATTCAGCACGCGCAAAGACATGATCACCTCATCTGCCATTAAGACGATACGGTAGGGGTCAATTCTCCATACAAACGCTCTCGACTATTTCCTCCCTGGTTTTTGAAGATAGAGCAATGATTTTTTCAACACAGATTGTTATTATTTTTATCTGTATCGGACCGTTTTGTTTTTTTTTGATATTCTGCTTTTTAAAGATTCTAGAGCCAATCAAAAATTTCCAAAAACGGCCTTTTTCATTGTGGCGCAAAAAAAGGTGTGATACTCAAGATTGGTAACAATTAACCAAAAAAGCTAAACGGTCCGACATAGATTATTTCATTGTTATTCAGATTCTCAAATTTCGTTCCGATTGATTAAGTTTTGAAGGAGGAAAAAGTCGAGAGCGGAACCTCGATTTTAAAGATTTTTTTGAAATCTGTTGACTGATTTGTTTTTTTAATGAACAATTTTTTTTCGATAAATCTAGTTAATAACACTTGTATATTTAACTAAAATTCCCAAGTTGAAAGGGGGGCTCCTTTTCATTTTAGCATTTTCGCTACCGTATCCTCTTAAATTACACAAACGTCGGTCACTTAAAAAAAGATAATGAATAAATTATACGAAATAAAAATAAAAGAGCCACCTTTACGTGATCGATATAACGAATTATATCACAGAAAAATGTATTATTTCACTATCTTCAAAAAACTTTACCTAGGTACCCAATTGAACCCATATCCCACAGTCGACTTCTACGACACCCACAGCAGGAAAGGGAGTGGGTAATTCTTAACCCGTCACCGCGCTGGACAATAGGGGTAATGTTTACTAATCTGTCATTTTTTTATTTGATTCAAAAATACGAAATACGTTCGAAACTCAAATTTTATTAGAATTAATTAATTCAAAACCTTTTAAGAACACCTACGTTTTTCACACCAAGTAATAAAATATTTAGGGCACTAAAAGGTTTTAGTCGACTAACTCTCAGTGTTTTCAAGTGCTTACGTGAAGCAGCAAAAGAGCCTTAATGGATATCATATTTAGAGGATTAGATTATTAAAGATTTTCATTGTTAGACCAATGAAATCCTAAAGTAGCTTAGAATAATTACTAAATTCTGAACTGGCATTTTGTCTTAATATGTATTCTATATAGTACGATTTTCAATTTATTTATTGTCATTATATTTTACATATTTGCCGCTGCTGCCGAATTTCAGGATTTCAAAAGAGAACAGGATATTATGTAGGTACTAAGTAGTTTCTATGACAACAAGAAATACAAGCTAGTTCGTTTTACTAAATATGTAGGTACCTACTACCCATTAAACTCAATGAAAAATAATAGGTATTTGTTTTACAAGGAGGCAAAGTTGTTGCACAGTATAAGGATAAATCAGTAGTTAATCTCCGGCAGCGGCGACGCGGTCGTTACTACTGCCACAGAATATATAATAGTACAAGTACAGAAGGCCCACTGCTTTGATGTTCACGACATGCCGCCTTTTTAAATGCCTACAAAATTGTAACAAAGAAACGAGCCGCACGTGCGCGGCGCCCGGCGATAGGGTTGCCTTTGGACTAAAACGAATTAATACTCAGATAAAATGTTATACTATTATATTCAAGTCTTGGGTACTTTCTAGGTATATATATAGTATTTATATGTTTTTGTTTGAGTTCCAACATCACAAGCCTCATTGAATCTTTTTGGGGGAGTTAATCAGTAGTAGATCTGTTTAAAAATGTCCTATGGTATTTATTTTATTCATGATATCTATTTAACTATGCATTATTAGCCATTCCACACGCGGGCATCGCATATGAACCTTAAAAAAAACTCGCGATGTAATGTAACATTAGAAGGTGCGAGCGTGCATTCCGTGAGAACGCGCGCCACCCCTGATTAGGCCGCGAACTCGCGGCCGCCGGCATGTACTTGTAGCGCGGCGATAGAATCGCGGAGTGAGCCGCCCCTGCTACTGCGCAAGGTCACGCAGGGTTGTACCTGTGCTACTGTCCTACTCGTAGTAACTGTGTATGGCGCTATGCTAGTACCAACGCTCTTTCTACCTTTTTATCTAATAAAGATTCAAGTACGTGTTTGTTTCTTAAATACTGACGAAATCGTATTTACATAAAATGTTTGAATAAATGTTTGCACAATATTTAAGTAGGTACCAAACTTTCGAGCCAGATAGATCGCAGCATCTACCTAAATGTCGTTACAGATCCTTATTGATTTTAATGTGTCATTCTAGCTTTAAATCTCACTTTTACGCCATTTACGTAAGCAATAATGTACTTAACACTGCAAAAATATAACAACCACTTACTTTTCTGGGTGTCTAGGAATTCTAAAGAACCTTCTGACATTTCCGCATTTTGAGAACTGTTCTCCATACACATAAACACTACAGTAACGAAAATATGTCTTCGGTGCTGACGTCCTTTTCTCCCGAACTCAACACGTCAACACAGCGCGCGAACGCGGCCCCGACTGTCCAGCCCAATACTTACCAGTTTCGCATGTATTCGGTGCATATGGAGAGTAGTTTTCGACACACCGCGCGGAGTGAAGTTTGTTAGAAGAGTTATTACTGCTTTATACTGTGGTTGTTGTTTAACCGCAAGTGAAAGATTCGAGGGTATCAAGGCACGAAGGTTAAACAAACTTTGCTACCGAGTGAACACAAAGACTGACTATAAAACATAAAACTAATTCAAATCCATCAATCTATTGAATATTTTTGATTCAAAATCATCATTTATACAGGGTGCCCGGTTTAACCACCAAGAGGGCACCTTATACTGGTCCAAAAAATTTTAATACTACCTAAAATTTTAAAAAGTGTGAAAATCTCGAAAACCAGGCGACTTTTATTAAACCTTAATGTCGATTTTCTGGACCAGTATAAGGTGCCCTCTTGGTGGTTAAAAGGTTGTCAATTAACTACCGGGTGGTAGATAAATTCTACCAGCCAGCTTTAGACATCAAGTTAAAATTTGTACGAAATTACTTTGCACTGTAATGTTGTGGATAAAATGCAATTTTGCTACCTGTTTTCGAATAGCAAAGTAAGCCTTTACCAGTTGGTGTGGTGAAAACATAATTATCTTTGAGTCGACTATGTGAAGCAGACCCGAGACATAAATCTAACGATATGTTAAGAAAATAATATGTCACTTTATTGTAGCTAGCAGCCCAAAATATCATATGGTACTGACGTTTTTAATTCATAACAGTAAATAAAAGCATATGAATACCAACTTATACTTCAATGCGTATTAAGACAGTGCTTAAACGTATCTGGGTGGCTAGCCGAATGGCACAATCGCTCACGAAACGCTCACGAAACGAAGCGCTAGTAGATAGATATCTATCTCTATCGCGCTTGCGTATTGGCGTGACAGAGCCAGCGGCGTATCGCTTTCGTTTGGCGTCGGAGAAATGCCATTCGGCTACGGGGCCAGATATTAAAATCGAATTTGCATAAAATTATCTACGCCTCGTGACAAGAAACGTGTCGCTCGAATTAACTTGAAATTTAGGTCTCGTGTGAATCTATGCTTACCTACTTATTATGTAGGTATGTTTTTTATATGTAATGACATTTACAGGCACTAATTTACCTACATTACTGCATACCAACACCATTCCTTCTCCAAAAAATACGTTGCAGTAAAAGTGTAGAACAATGTTTTAGCATACGGTTTTAAATAATTTTTAAGAAAAAAAAAACCGCCTTCCTTTGGGGTTCTCGTGATAAATACCTTCAAATGTTGGATTATGTTATCAATTCGTCTGTATATTTTTAATATTTGTTATTCGATATCTCCGTCATTTCTGAACCAATTTTGAAATTTGGATGATTCTGAAGTACTTACAGATGAGAATGATTATCAGAACGGAGCTCTAACCAGGGGCGGGTCACTCTTCATCAGCAGTTCCACTGCACCAAATGTCACTGTTCTGGACGTAAGTACATGCTGTTCTTATAAAAATACCAAAGTCACTATAAGTGTGCCGTTCAGACTTGAGAAGTTCCATTCTGACCATCATCAGGAGTTCCACCGCACCAAATGTCACTGTCCCGTACGTAAATGCATGCTGTTTTTTTAAAAACACAAAAATCACCATATGTATGCCTTTCAGATTTGAGGAGTTCCCTCGATTTCTCCAGGATCCCATCATCAGAACTGGGTTCTGAGCAAAATGGGAACAATCTGTATGCATGTACATTCAATCAAAAAAAAATTGTTCAAAATCGGTCCAGTAACGACGGAGATATCGAGGAACAAACATAAAAAAAAATACAGACTAATTGAGAACCCCTTCTTTTGAGATTCGGAAGGCGGTTAAAAAGGGACAAAAATGGATATAATCAGTCACCCGTTCGTTGACCACGAATGCTGTAAAGTGTTCGAAACGCCGGGATGAATTGTAAATTCATTATACGCGATATAATCCGTTTCCATAGTTTTATTTCATGAAAACAATATTTAAAGTTTTTTTAATATTAAATTTATATAAACAAGGATTTATTTGCTATGTGCTGCCCGTTCTCATTTAAAATAATTTTTAAGAAAAAAAAAACCGCCGCCTTTGGGGTTCTGGTGAAAGCTACTTGCGAATGTTGGATTACGTATTTCGGTTCTGACCATCACCAACAGTTCCACTGCACCAAATGTCACTATTCTGGACGTAAGTGCATGCTGTTCTTATAAAAATACGAAAGTCACTATAAACGTGCCGTTCAGATTTGAGGAGTTCGGTTCTGACCATCATCAGCACTTCCACTGCACCAAATGTCGCTGTTCCGGACGTAAATGCATGCTGTTCTTATAAAAATACCAAAGTCACTATAAGCGTGCCGTTCAGATTTGAGGAGTTCCGTTCTGACCATCATCAGGAGTTCCACTGCAACAAATGTCACTGTTCTGGACGTAAGAGCATGCTGTTCTTATAAAAATACCAAAGTCACTATAAGCGTGCCGTTCAGATTTGAGGAGTTCCGTTCTGACCGTCATCAGCACTTCCACTGCACCAAATGTCACTGTTCCGTACGTAAATTCATGCTGTTCCTTTAAAAATACAAAAATCACCATATGTATGCCTTTCAGATTTGAGGAGTTCCCTCGATTTCTCCAGGATCCCATCATCAGAACTGGGTTCGGAGAAAAATGGGACCAATCTGTATGCATATACATTCAATCAAAAAAAATAATTTCAAAATCGGTCCAGTAACGACGGAGATATCGAGGAACAAACATTAAAAAAAATAAGAAAAAAAATAAAAATAAAAACATACAGACGACTTGATAACCGTCCTTCTAGAGAGATATGAGGCGACGGTTAAAAATATAAATAGAAAGACGATTGTAACTGGAATTTGGAGCGAATTTCCTCGTTTGTAAATTCGAGGTTTGACATAATCTGATTTGCTTTTACATTGCTACAAAATCGGTTGACTTGCCAGATTTTGCACAGACAACGAAAATAGGTCAAATATCGACTTGGGAGTTGCTTGTTTTTGTCAAAAATACCTTTACCTCTATATGAAAATTGACTATTATTCTCATTTTTTGCGTTGGATTGTTTATGTATAGCTACGTATAAATTTCCCATTGCAATCTTTATAATTCAAGTAAAAAAAAAATGTTTCCTAGGGTAGCCGTGCCACTTTCTAGGGGCCATTCCCATACTTCGTACTTTATTTAGTCGTATGGCATCAATTTCACCAATTTAAAAATAGGCAATTATTTCTACATTTTAAATGTCGATATTCAGGGAGTTTAGCCAGTCACTTCGTACTAGGAAACCCGAAACCCAAGCTTGAAGCCTGGCCACTTACGCGGAGTCGAGCCGTGTGATAGAGTCCTCCATACTTACATTTAATATTAACGGTGAATTCGATTCGACACGTCGCCAATGGAAGCAGTTTCATAAGAATATGCAGAGGAGAATTAATGAAATTCGACTCCACGAGCCTAGTAGTGGACGTTAGTGTTTACGTGGAGTCGAGCCGCGTCGAATCGAGTCTTCCTTACATTTACTGTGAACGGTGAATTCGATTGGACGCGTCGTCGCCAATGGACGCAGTTTTATAAAAAATGCAGAGGAGAATTAACACTTTCGAAACCGGGCTCTACGCGGCGCTACGACATTTTCGCTACATACGGGGAAACCCATGTAATCGGCTACGCTTCTACGAGCGGTGTGCCCGACAGTCGGGTTCTTGGTAGCGAAAGTGTTAATGAAATTCGACTCGGCGAGCCTAGTAGTGGACGCTAGCCTTTACGTGGAGTCGAGCCGCATCGAATCGAGTCTTCCTTACATTTACTTATGTGAACTGTGAATTGGATTGGACGCGTCGCCAATGGACGCAGTTTTATAAAAAATGCAGAGGAGAATTAATGAAATTTGACTCGGCGAGCCTAGTGGACGCCAGCCTTAATTGTGAACCGGAGATACTCGCTGTACTTATTCATTTAACAACTACTAACAATTGATTGTAGAAATAAAAGACATGTCCGCCATTTTGAAAACGAAATTAATGGATTGTTCACTATTTTCACAAGCCGAGATGTGGATTTTCCGAGCTAAGTTTGTGATAAAACGAGAATTTATGCATGCTAGAGCGCTTCTGCATTTAAAAGAGTTTCGTCCGTATATTTCAGACTACTGTAAAGTTTAAAGGCTTGTGATCATATTTTTAAACGGAGCCTTGGTCAGTTAAAGCAACGGTAGAATTTATAAATACCTACATAATTTGTTCAACCGGTACCTTCAAATATTTACATATATAGCCAGAGTATATCTTAAAGTGGTTTTAAAGTAGCTAAAACCTTGTTATCGGGTCTAATCCAAACTAATATTATATTATAAATGGGAAAGTGTGTGTGTCTGTTTGTTTCTCCGTCTTTCACGGCAAAACGGAGCAGGCAAGAGCTAGTGTTCTATATATTTTAAGTCAGTCACAGTTCGAACGCAATTAATCAACATTATTTTACTTTTTCCGACGTTTTTATTTCCATTTACATTTTGCTGGAATGAGTCTTCCGTGACCACGGCCAGTGAAACCTCGCCAAACGTCGGAAAAATGATAATACGTTAGTCCGTTTTCACATTATCCGATCCGGTATCGGATGTCGGAAGGATTTCAATGGAAAAATTACAAGATGGCGCCTGTGATGTATGGAATATCGGTCCGACATCCGATATCGGATCGGATAATGTGAAAACGCACTTACGTTGCGATACAACTGCGGAAAAAACAGTGCGTGGAGTCCCTCCGCGCGGAAGAAGTGAAACTTCCTATCATAACCTCAAAAACATTTTGTGAAATGACAATCACGTTTTTGCGTTTAGTTACGTCCATATTTTGCTGTTTTAAATATTTTACATTGCTATTTGCTCAAATTATTGAAAAAACAAACATTAAACTCATTTTGCACTCGAACTAAATATAAAACAACCAACCATTCCACCATTCAAAACCATTCTGGGTAGGTATTCTGTTCTGTCACAGATTGAGTGTATAAGTGAATGAATGGAATGAGTGAGTCGCGTTGAAACAGAATGTTGTGCGTTGAGTGAGCGGCATTCCACGCAAAGTATCAATACTGGGGGTTACGCGATGTCAGTTGGAAGTCGCATTAGAAGTTTCACTCCAAACCAAAAAGCAAATTCTGAAAGGGTGAGTTTCAAAATCGACACTAAACTCTGTCAAACAAGTCTGTCAGTAAATAAGAACAAAGAAAACTATACCTATGCATCCTTTAGGGTACTAGAGAAAAGGATACCTATAGTTTTCTTTGTTCTTATTTACTGACAGACTTGTTTGACAGAGTTTAGTTACGAATTTCCTCTTCGCACGTGTAATTTACGACGTTTTTCAGTACCTAGGTACATAATGACGTACATAATGACCATTTGAAGTTTCGACCTGAAAATAAATGCGAACTAGTGCGGGGAAAAACACCATGTGTACTGAAAAATATTGTTTATTAATCGCGTTCGACCTGTAACTGACTTTAAAATGTGTGCACAAAAAAGAACTTAGTGTAATATTCTATAGTCTACTTCCACAATCACGTTACCTATATACTACCTATACTTAAAGCCGATATCACCCTTGGTTAACCCTATCAATATTTTATATGCAACTCGATACAACTAGTGCGAAGCTGACAAAACTGCCTCGGGACAGCGGGGTGTTAGTTTTGAAAGTTAATTTTCTAGTTTGCCGGGTTCGTGTACTTCGTCAATCAATAACTGCCATTAGAACTACGATCGTTTGTATTAAATACACTTGCGGCGAGCCACTCACGTACATTGCTGTAATGGTCGATGTATATCTAATGGGAATTGTATAGGTAAAAATGTAGTATGTACATTGTACCTACTTATATTATCTTTTCATTTACATAATTATGTTTAAAAAAACAGGGTACGTAGCCGAATGGCACAAACGCTCACGAAACGAAACGCTCGTAGATATCTATCTCTATCGCTCTTGCGTATTGGCGCGACAAAGCCAGACTACCTTTCGCGGCGTTTCGTTTTCGTTTCGCGTCGTAGAAATGCCATTCCGCTATCGGGGCCTGGTTAGTATATAACCTATCTTACTTTAGTGCCTATTTTTAAATATTTCTGAAATTATGTTTTTACCAATTTGAGATCATGATTGCTCGTTTATGACGTAGTAATAATATATTATCCATCCAACCCAGCCATAAATGTGTCGTTAACAAAGTATATTTTTCAGAATATAAGAATTTATCGTATCGGTGATTTACAAGTATAATCCTGTTACACGGGGGCACAGATAATTTTAATTGTTAGATGAGTTTTGAATTACTGAAATAGGCGCTACAGAAACATTTACCTACTATTTACATAGGTATTAGCGTCGATATTATCGCTTCAGTCACATCTCATTCGACTCGACTGCTGCTCTGAATCATTAAAATTACATTTATACCTTACTTACGCCCTCACTAACTTTGAAATGTATGTCTAGACGTGAGACCTAACTTCAGGGCTATTCACAAGTGATATATAATAGCGAATCGAATGGTGAGACCTAACTAACTTCAGGGCTATACACAGGTGATATAATAGCGAATCGAATGGTGAAACCTAACTACCTTCAGAGCCATGCACAAGTGATATAATAGTGAATTGAATGGTGATACGGGAGGTGACTGGTGCCGACCTTAAGTGCATTTATCCATTTCAGGCCGTAATGGAACCTTTCATCGTTCTACCTAAGCCTGTACCATGAGTTTTGCGTTTTGGTATACGTAACTCGATAATGTGAACATCAAGAAAATGACAAAATCCACTAGTTAGTCTCGATTACAAAATACGCTGGCGCTGGTTCGGTTCGAGTCTCGGGCGCGGGAGACCGTGGTATGTTCTTTCATATTTTTATTTTAATAAGAAAGCGACCTACCCTGGTGATAAGAGCGTGTGACTTTCAATTCGGATGTGGCGGTTTGAAACCCCGGCTCGTACCAATGAATTTTTCGATATTTATGCGTGAAATGTCTTTTGATATCTTCCAGTAACTTTTCGGTGAAGGAAAACACCGTCAGGAAACAGGACTAATTGCAACAAGGCTGAGATTACCCATCGGGTTGGAAGTTCACAAAGCAGTCGCTTTCGTAAAAACTAGTGCATACGCCAAATCTTACTAGTATCAAAGTTATCTAGTTATCAAAGCAGACCCCAGGCTCCTTTGAGCTGTGGAAAATTCCGGAATAACGCAAGGAAGATGATGATTTGATTGATTTGTAATTTGTTTGGTGTTTGTTTGGTAAAAATTGCATGGAGACATTATGAATGAATTCATTGATAAATTCTCCATGCACTTTTGCAGCTGTAGTACCTATGTCATTTTTTCATGTGATTTTTTTATGTGATTCAATCAATCAATCAAAATATTCTTTATTCAAATAGGCTTACAATAAGCACTTTTAAATTGTCAACAGTGTACAATATTCATCTTATTCTAAATATCAGAGCAATTTATTGGTGTAATAAACAATATTGTTTTAAAACTACATTGATTTAATAAAATGATATCAATCTAAATTGTATAAAAAAATACTAGTATAAAAACTTCTAGAATAAATTCTAAATGTCAAAAAAATTGTATAAAAATACATTGAATTATCAATAATTATCATCATTAATAAGCTATATAATTAATGGTTTTCAACAATACTTGTATCCCACGGTGTTTCATCATTCATGTAGTCTTGTGTGCTGTAGTAGGCTTTAGAGATCAGTATACGCTTTACATAATGTTTAAATCGATTAAAAGACAGTTCAGTGATGGCATTAGGAAGTTTGTTATAAAATCTTACACAATTACCCATGAATGATTTTTTAATTTTATGGAGCCGAGTGAAGGGCACTGCAAGCTTATGCTTATTTCTAGTGTTTATATTATGTACATCACAGTTTTTCTTAAATTTATAAATGTTTTTATGTACATACACAATATTCTCATAAATATATTGACAATGCACTGTCATTATATTAATGTCCTTAAACTTATCTCTAAGTGAGTCTCTATGGTTCATTTTGTATATTGCTCGAATAGCCCTCTTCTGCAGAACAAATATGGTATTTATCTCTGAAGCACTGCCCCATAGTAAAATACCATATGACATAATGCTGTGAAAGTAACTAAAATAAACTAATCGAGCTGTTTCCACGTCTGTTAACTGACGGATCTTGCTCACTGCAAATGCTGCAGAGCTCAGTCTATTCGAGAGGGTAGCAATATGGGGACCCCACTGAAGTTTAGAATCTAAAGTTATGCCAAGAAAAACTGTACTATCTACCAGTTCCAATTCCTCATCCTTCACAACGACACTTGCTTGTTCATTTTTAGCATTACTCGTTACAAACTTAATACATTTAGTCTTTTTCTCATTTAACAATAAGTTATTAACACTAAACCAATTAACTACTTCGAAAATAGCATTGTTTACATTTTCACAAGTTTGTTGCTGACGTTTGACTTTGAAAATAAGGGAAGTATCATCTGCAAACAATACTATATCATGGTGGGTCTTTACAAGATATGGCAGGTCATTAATGTAGATAAGGAACAGGAAAGGCCCCAATATTGATCCCTGCGGTACACCCATAGAGACTAGTGACCCCGGTGAGCGCTGTCCATTCACGTCGACCCTTTGTATTCTATCGTGTAAGTAAGATTTGACTAAATTCAGTGCCGATCCTCGCACTCCATAGTAGTGCAATTTCCTGATCAGTGTTTCATGACAGACGCAATCGAAAGCCTTAGATAAATCACAGAAGATACCCAAGGCATCCTGTGACTCCTCCCAGGCATCGAAAATCTGTTTGATTAGCTCAACACCAGCGTCGGTTGTTGAGCGACCCCGTGTAAAACCAAATTGTTTATTGTGCATTAGATTATTGATGTTAAAATGTTGCAATAGCTGAAATAACACTAACTTTCAAAAATTTTGCTGAATGTCGGTAACACTGATATCGGTCTAAAATTAGTGGGGTCGGATGTGCTACCAGATTTAAATAATGGAATGACTTTACTGTGTTTCATAAGATCAGGAAACTCACCACAATCAACACTGTTATTAAAGATAACTACCAAGTCAGGCGCTACAATTTCTATTAAAGATTTAACACCATGGACAGAGACTCCCCAGAGGTCACAAGTTTTTTTAACATTAATTGATTGAAATGCCTTAATTATATCTGAGGTACTAACATGTTCAAATACAAGGTCTCTACTACATTCTGTGACATTATCTTCTAACAATGTAACGGCAGATGCGGGTGATGAATTTAAGTGCCTAGTTGTGGAAACTGGTATATCAGTGAAGAACTTTTCAAATTCTGTTCAAATTTTTTTGGTTCTAGGAAGTAACAGTTTGGGGGTCGAAGTTCACTTACTCCATGCAATGAATGTCACTTTTCGTGACGTTTAAGCTATCAAGTAACGTCTTCTAACGTCCAACACTCATGGTAGTGCCTCTGAAGAGATAAATGTAACCTGCGCAATTTGCTTTTGAAGTTAGCCCGTGTTTACGGACACGGTATTGCACTAAAGCACTCACCTCGGCAATAATTTAACCATTTATATCGTGTCTATCAATTACGCTTAAAATAACTTGGAGGCGCGATGCGCTGCCATATTTATACCTAGGTATTTGATGGATAGTATGTCGCAGGAGCGGATGAATCTAGAAAGCGGTATTCTATTTTGCCATGTTTTATAGAAGCAAAAGGATGATTCATATTCTTACCCCTTATGATCAAAATAAAATTACAGGTTAGCGTGTAACTACAAATATTTGTGCACCACATAAATGTAGATTGGCTACGACTAGACGACAACAAAGATATATGGATATTTTTGTATAACAATATTAACAAAACTCTAAATATTTACCCCCTATGCACACATGAGTGCAAAAACTTAAGTCCTGGCTTGTTGTCATTAGATTATGAACAAACTGAGAGTATCTTACCTTAATAGATGCACACATATATAGGTACACACATCCACACACATTCATAAAAAAATTTTGCTCTGTATTAATCTTAAATATTGGCACTATTTTTACAATTTTAAAACAAGCCTGATAATTAATTTAGTGATTAAAGAATTTAATATACCGGGTGCCCGGTAATTAATGGACAACCTTTTAACCACCAAGAGGGCACCTTATACTGGTCCAGAAAATCAACATTAAGGTTTAGTAAAAGTCGCCTGGTTTTGAGATTTTCACAATTTTAGGTAGTATTAAAATCCATTCCATTAAACTCCATTAATTACCGGGCACCCTGTATACATTTTATCAATAATACAAAGTTAATTGTATATATTGCAAAAAAACATTAGCTGTTAAGCAAAATTAGTGTAAGATTAGATTTATATGAAAACTAAATCTGGGAGAGGACACTGACTTCTGTAACATAGGTTTTACCTAGCTCAGAAGTCAGGGACCTACACTTCTGGCTGTACGGTACTTATTTTGCTTAATATATATTTTTTTTTATATTTTTTTATATTGGACTATTTCGGGGCCCGATCGGATCTTATGACGTTTAAAATGTCTGTGAAAGATAACCGGCGCAGTAATGTGCCGGAATCTGGCCCCGTAGCCGAATGGCATTTCTCCGACGCCAAACGAAAGCGATACGCCGCTGGCTCTGTCGCGCCAATACGCAAGCGCGATAGAGATAGATATCTACTAGCGCTTCGTTTCGTGAGCGTTTCGTGAGCGATTGTGCCATTCGGCTAGCCACCCAGGTCCGGTCTATTGCAATATCCTTAATACAAAGACGCAAAAGATGACGATATAGGTAGTAGTAGTAATCACTATCAGTTAGTAGTACCTAAGTACCTACATAATAATAAATACATTAAACGTCACGTTTCTATTTCTATTTTATATTACTTTAAAATACATACATACATACATACATACATACATACAATCACGCCTGTTTCCCAGAGGGGTAGGCAGAGATCACGGATTTCCATTTACTACGATCCTGACAAACCACTTTCGCTTCACACACTTTCATAACATTTCTCATACACGCTCGTCGGTTTCGAGTACTTCTGACCTGGCCTCTTTGCAATATTTCCCCGATTTGATCAAGAAAAGTTCGCCTAGGTCTTCCACTACCAACTGACCCTTCCACTCCTTTTTCATATACTTTCTTCGTTAATCTCCTCTCATCCATCCTCTCTACATGCCCAAACCACCTTAACATACCCATCTCAATCTTTGTCACCACATCTACATCCACTCCACACTTCTCTCTTATCACGCTATTTCTGATCCTATCACTCAACTTTACACCAGCCATGCTTCTTAACGCTCTCATTTCTACGGCATTCACTTGACTTTGAAGTCTTTTATCCCACACCCAACTTTCACTACCATACATAAGTGTAGGCACCAAAACTCCTCTATGCACCGCCAGACGTGCTTTTTGCGACACTTTCTGGCTGCCCATAAAAGCGTTTAGTGCTCCATTCACTCTATTCCCAGCATTCACTCTCCTTTCAATATCTTTTCCATGTTTACCGTCCCTTGTAAACAACGTTCCCAAATACACAAACTCTTTCACTTGTTCCAAACTTTCATTATCGATCTCAACTTCGCAATCTGTCATAATCTCATCTCTTTCAAATACCATTACTTTCGTCTTACTGACATTCATTCTCATTCCTTTCCTCTTGAAGGATGCATGCACTCTTGTTACCATCAGTTGTAACTCCTCGGCCGACGACGCAAGTAATACTAGGTCATCGGCATATAGGAGACATTTGACCAGTAACCCTTCCATTCTCAACCCACAATCATAATCTTTCAGATCTTGCAAACAACTATCCATGAATAAATTAAACAGCCACGGCGACGCTACACATCCCTGTCTAACACCCTTTTCGATGCTAAACCACTCAGTGTATGACCCGTTTATTCTCACGCAAGCACTGGAATCCTCATAAAGAGATTTCAGTGCTTGAACGAGTTGACTGCCTACTCCATACATGGACACTACCGACCACAATTCATTCCTCATCACTCTATCATACGCCTTTTCCAAGTCCACGAAAGCGCAATAGACCTTTTGACCTTTGGCCAAAAACTTTTCGGCTATGCATCGTAAGGAAAAGACTTGATCCGAACATCCCATACCCTTTCTAAATCCCGCCTGTGCATCCCACACTTTCTCGTCGGTTACTCTCACTACTCTCTCAATCAACACTTTCGCATACAGTTTTCCGACGATGCTGAGTAAGCTAATGCCCCTGTAGTTTTTGCAGTCCAGTCGTGAGCCTTTTCCCTCGTAAAGAGGAACGATGACGGCCTTGCACCAGTCCTTAGGTACCCGGCCGGTTAAAATACATTCCAACTAATATTAGATCAAAGATTCAAACTTCTACATACCTGCCTACTAATTATTGTAAATAGAAGTTTAAGGACGAACTTATCTATTTATAGGCTAATCCCAGTTATAGGGTAACATAAAGTATGGCATCTACTTTGCTTAGCACTTTGTGGACTGGTTCAGACTTTTCCTCGTCTAGATGGCGGTCACGTGCACATTGAACTCGCTCAGGGTCGAAGCTAAGACATTGTATCTACGAGTTATTTATTTACTAGCTTTTGCCCGCGGCTTCGCTCGCGTCAGAAAGAGACAAAAAGTAGCCTATGTCACTCTCCATCCCTTCAACTATCTCCACCTAAAAAATCACGTCAATTCGTCCCTCCGTTTTGCCGTGAAAGACGGACAAACAAACAGACACACACATTTTCCCATTTATAATATTAGTATGGATTATAATATTAGTACGGATGTATCTCACGGATACATGTGCTGTTGTCATGGAAATTACACATAAGTTTTTATAATATAAGGTACCTTATAAAAACTAATGTGTAATTAAAGCTAGGTAAGGTATATTATAACTAGTTATGACTGTCGTATTATTAAAATATGTACCTATTTATCCGTCACTAATATCCGTACCTATATACTTACTTAGGGTCCCCCAAACATATCGACGCCAAATCGGCTTTCGCCGACCAAAAATCGCTCATTAGTAATATGAACATGCGGCTGCGGTGAGCGGTCACGCCGTGTCTTGCGTGGACGACGGACACGACGGTCGCGCGACGGCGATGCGACGCGACGCGGCGCGACGAAATCAAACCTTCAATCTCTATGGAAGTGCCTTAGGAACCGTCCATACTCAAGAGACGCATGTCCACCGACGAGCAACGGACATCAGCGCCACGCCGCGTGAATGTTATTTAAAAAACGTCTCCTCAGTACATTTTGTATAGGAAGGATGTAAATTATGAACTGAGGAGACTCTAAGAACAAATTAAATTACTTTCATAGAAAATATTTTAACTTGTTATTTTAAGTAGTAACACTACTATTATGTTCTAAACATTAAATAAATGTCATATACAAAGAAAAAGTGACCAAAGCCTCCAGCTCGGAGCACTGGAGGCTTTGGTCACTTTTTCTTTGTATATGACATTTATTTAACTGAGGAGACGTTTTTTAAATTACATTCAGGCGGCGTAGCGCTGACATCCGTTCCGCGTCGGCGGACATGCGTCTCTTGAGTGTGGGCGGTCCCTTAGGTAGGTGACGTAGACGAACTATCGATGATAAGCGATGCGATGCGACGCGACGGCGACGTCACCCACGCAAGCCACAGCGTCAGCAATGATGTCGCGTGAGAGTCTTCAATTCTTCATACTATTAACGAACAATTTTTAGTCTGCTAGAGCCAATTAATATGTCGATTGGTTTGAGTTGAGGAAACCCTTATAACGATTTTATAAATTTCAAAGGTTATTAAAGGAACACAAACGTAATTCCAATTTTAAAAAAATGTGACGTTTTAAATTTCGTTTTTTTTTCTCTCCTCGTATTTTTGTATTTGTAACTTTACTTTCAAAGTTTTCTAAGCAGCTATAAACCAGAATACAGTACATAATATTCGCCATTAATTTTGTTAAAACATAAATTTAAATACAGTTAGCCATTTAAAAGCTTAAACTGTCAAGTTTTCCCAACATTATACTGTAGAGCTCACAGTTGCCTGAAGTGCCTGAATAGCAACCACGAGGCAAACGTTCTGACTAGAAAGTACCAAGTAGTGTTACTAATTACGTAATAAGTAACACAGTTTGCTTATGATATTAACGTTCTATCTACAATTTCCACAGATTTAGAAAGAAAGGAGATCGGACATGACGGGACTGACAAGAGATTTGTCAGAATGCGACTGTTGTAAGTTCGTGTACCCACATATTTACCTACATAGGTCTTCTTCAACCTAGCGTTTTCCCCGCATATTAGCGCCAGGGTCCGCTTTCCTCAGTCATCTCCACTTTGCCCGGTCTTCGACATCCATAGGCGCGAGATTGTTCTCTTGCATGTCCGCTCCCACGACGTCCAGCCAGCGCTTCTTAGGTCTACCGGGGCCGCGTGATTTAGGGCCTTGGACAGTGAGATTAAGGCATCTGTTTTCGATGTAGTCCACCGGTCTGCGGCGTATATGGCCATACCATCGGAGGCGGCTTTCCTGCAGCTTATCCACAATTATAATTCAAATGTTCTTTTTAGTCCACTACAAATTCTTGAAAGATATAAATTCTTAACATTAACAAGTTAATTAGATGTTCATTCTTACAAACACAGCCAAAATGGTTCCACAGAGAAATCCCTTTTCTTAAATTATTGTTGCAATCAAACTGTGCAGCAATTTGTCCGCAATGAGCTTAAACTTAGTTATCTAAATTAACTTCGTCCAAGGAAAATGCGTTTGAACTATATTGTTTCGTTATCTGGTTTTGAAGTTAATTTAAAACTATAGAAAATTAGAATAGACTGTTCATACCATACAAATAATTTAGCTTTGCAAAATAAATAAATATTAAATAAATAAATAAATAGATAAATATTAAATGCGGTGTACACGAAAGGGAGGCCTTTGCGCAGCAATAGGCAATTACGGCTGAAATGATGATGATGATGATGAACAAGTAAGTAAATATTAAATTATAACTGAAATAGATCTCATGCACTAGAGAAAAAGTGACATCAGTCCACTCATGGCCGAGCCAGGAATCAAATCTGGGTTTTTAGATTACCTACGCCACGAACGCTCTTATCACTAGACTAGATATTTACACTTAGGTACACTAGACTAAGAGATGTACCTAATAAAAGAAACAAACATTTCAAATTAAAAATACATAGTTATTCGTACATATTTTTTTGACTTGTATATGATTTCAAATTCTGAATGGCTTCATTGCAATAAGTTTTCATTGTATATTGAATTTTTTTTTATGAATATCTATTTTAACCCTATTAAATATAAAAAGACAACGCTTGAAAATATAATTAAACTACAAGTCCTTGCCACTTTAATTTGTAGTAGCATATCATCGTTATAAGAGAGTTGCATGGCAGAATGTTCTGAGAACGCTATTCTGTGTGAAAAGCATTTACAAACTCAAGGAACACTGTAAAACATTTTAATATTTAAGATGAAAGAGGAAACGCGCCAAATCGCCTTTTCATGCAAACTTCATCCTCGTTTTCCTCTGATTTTTAATGCTAACAAGCAAATATAAGTATGCATAGTAATTTTATTATTCATATATACATTTATTTATATTTATGTATTATATAAGTATTTTATGAAGTTATTCAGTTATTTTCGATTATTCTACCATTGTTATTTTTCCTTCTCCTTGCACCATTTTTACATGTCTCTGTTTAGCCCGATGGTTGACTGGTAGAGAATGCCATTAGGCATTACGTCCGCCATTTGTACATTTTTGTTTTATTTGTGCAATAAAGTTAATAATTAAATAAACATTTCGTCTGGTGGAAAGTGGTCTTCGTAGCCTATGGACGCTTGCAACCCCCTAGGTGATACTTGTCTTGTGCGTTGCCCACCCTGACACTGAGCACCCTTGTTAAGTTCTGAAAGGCTTATACTCACCGGAAAGAACACTATTAGCTAATAGTAAGACTTTATTGAAACAGTTAGAAGCCTTTGAAAATTTGTATCACGACCGTTTTTACCTCATGATTTCTCCAATAAATCATGACGCATATAATTGCGTCTAATTACATCAGGATATAAAACAAATAACAGAAATGTAATCACGGTATATATCTCCATCTATATAAGTCATAAATAACCACAAAATTAAAATTTTTAAAAATCCCCCGACCGCGACATAGTAGACCGATTTTCATGAAACATAGCTAAGAACACTCCCGACTAACTCAGCTTTCAGACAAAAAAAAACTAAATCTAAATCGGTTTATCCGTTCAGGAGCTACGATGCCACAGACAGACACACAGCCAGACAGACAGACAAACAAACAGACAGACACGTCAAACTTATAACACCCCGTCGCTTTTGCGTCGAGTGTTAAAAATATGTTAAATAATTATCCATGTCGATATCTTCAGAGGAAAATGAGGACTATATTCGTTTGGAGACCCGTACCTTTTCCTCTTAAACCAGCCCTGCTAGAAACTTCCTTATATTTGAATTAGTGAACAACTGCAGCGCCCGTTAATTAAGGCCCGTTCAAAAAGAGTTGGATTCAAACGTTTGTTTTTATGTGTGTTCGCTCCTAAAATTTGCTTTGAATTCGAATTTCGAACAACGCTCGTTTTGAAAACATGGCGCGGAGGCTTATTCGCATATATTTACATATTATACAGACGTACTTAATGAGTTAATCTCGCGTACGAAGTCGTTCTTGATGCCGGCCTGCCTTTTTGACGTAACTAGCTAATTACGTCAAAAAAGGCAGAGGAGAGATTTTCATCATCGTCATCATGATTTTAGACCCCAGTTACTTAGTACTGAGCAAATGTAAAAAATCAGCGCCAGGTCGCAAAAATATTGAAGACCTAACTAATCCTTGAGGACATTTGCCCACTTATTGAACGAATCGATATTACATGCCGAGATCCCTATAGTCGGGTACACAACAGAGTAAATACTGTGATCGTCAAAAACAGTGACCAATATCGTGTCTACCGGCGTGGCTTAAGTCATGTATGTATATAGTCTTAGTAGTCCCACCAAAGCCCAGGCTAGGGACCCCAGGCTCCGATGAGCCGTGGGAAAGGCCGGGATAACGCAAGGAGGATGATGATGATGAGCAGTCCTACCAAGCTCTCAAGCTACCAGGATCGGGTCGTCCTGTCTGAATGAATGGCCGTGAATGTTTTAAGATTATATAAAAAACGTTTTCGTGAGGTTAAGTACGACTTCATTTTTATAGATTATGTGCTTATAAGACAACACAACTTTAAAAATGTAGAATTACCTAGTTCATTAAATTGGACAGTGTTATGGAATAAGCGATCAAGCGACAGTTAGTTGAAATCGAGAAAATGAGCTAGAAAGATTTGAAATTTGAATCAGTTGTTGTAAGTTCATTTATAAAGCAAAAAAGTTAATTTTGACATTGAACCTATAAAAGTGTTCATAATTTAAATTGATAAAAAAAATAACACCATACCTATTCAAGTTTCGAAGTTATTAACGTTTTTCCGCTTGATTCTTTATTGAACTAATATTGCGATGAGGTTAATTTATTTCGCCGTAGCGTACTATGAGACATATTTTGTCGCTTGATTCTTTAATGCAAATTGTTAGAGGTAAAGTGAATACTGGAATAAAATAAAATTCCATATATTAGAGTAAATAGTGCTATTGTAAATAAATTAACAACAATGTTTTCCTCTACAATGATTAGGACATTTAGGACTAATCCGTCTAACAATTTAGTTTTGTTCTGCAATCAACTTTTTTTAATAAATGTCAAAAAAATCAGCATATATGGCAAAATTGGCGTTGTAACTAATAATAATTCATTAGTACTAGCCAGGATTACACACATAAGATATTATGATATAACAAAACCTCTTGATACTTAGTTCTCATTAAGCGAAATATCCTGCAATTTCAAATATGTAACAACGAATTAAACGACACCAATAGGGCGGTTAAATCGATATTGCGTTTATAAATCATCAAAACTTTAAACCAAAACGAATTAATAACATCTTTATGGCGTTTAACTCGATTTTGCGATTTTGAATATACGCTTATTATAATTTGTAAAAGTAAATTTGGCGTTCAATTCGTTTTTACGTAACGACTTAGTACACAGGACCATACAAATTTTAACGTGTCGCTTGATTCTACCCCTTAAAATAAGGCTGTAAGCATGATTTTTCAACAAAGAAGTAATCAATACTATAGATTATCACATTTATATCCGAACTGCATTCATAACTTTTTTTTCGGATTTTGGCGCTTAGTTCGCTATTCCATAACACCGTCCAATTGAACTTCGGCAGGTAACCATGTTGCATTGCTCAGTCAACTCTGATGTAACTCTGCAGCCTCAAGGCGTAGGTCGTTCGGGAAATAAATTTCAAATCGTGTTAGGAGCGCGACAGGAATGATGTTAGTTAAACGGAAAATATTTTCCGCATCGCCTTTGGGCGTGAAGCGGCGCTGCTCATGCGATTTTCTTGCTTACCCGCTACAGTTGATCCATTTACTATGCTGACTACGTATTGAATCTGTGTTTTTCGTAAAGATTGTCACTTATTTTGAGCGTTTGTAAATATACGTTGTGGTATTATACCTCTAAAAGGAAACCGGCTTATTTGACTATTGAACCCCTTTTCTAGTGGTTAAAAAGTTATTACGTTTTAACTTGCATCTGTTTTAACTCAACTTTAAAACTTAATTTACCTATAATATACTTACTTACAACTACCAAGGCTCTTCAAATCGTAAGGTAAAATTGTAGTCCTTTGCATAACAACGAAAAAACACAACATTTTAATCTAAAATAGTAGGTAGGTAACTTCAAATTACACTAAGCTGTGTTTTGTGTTCCACCCGTATTTATCACACGAGTAATATCGCAGCGTAGCATTCAGTTAATGAACATTCTCATGCTCAATAACGTCACAGAATTTAATCGCAAGTAAACGCCTCGGGTTTCAACGAAAATTCATAATGACATGGATTTCAATTTAGGTACGTGCCTAATTTCATGCTACGATGAAAGCTTTTATTGTTTTTAAGTTAGTTGGCTGAGTTCTCTGGAACTGACTACCCTACTTTGTATTCACTGTTTACCTTTCGTATGGAAAGTAATTCATTAGGTATTACGAGGTTCTCGTTTACATCGGCAATAAAAATATTGTTCAAGTGCGGCCAGAGTCCGAGGAATGCTTTCTTTAAAAACAATTTCTAACTATTTTTATAATATTACTGGTTTATTTTAAATGGTATTGAAGATAAGAGTTTTGAATGATTCACGGTTATTGTAACTAAACCTCCGCTCACCTTACTTATTTACTTACTTACTTGACTAAACAACAGTATAGCTAACCCCCCTTTAAATATACCCCGTAAATTTGGCCTTGTGATCGTCTAGCGTGAATAAGTAGAACCCTTCGATGTGAACCGCGATAACCTAGATCCTTTAATGAGTATCAGCTGTATTTTTGACTAATATTTAAATTTTTATTTATTTATATTTTAAAGAAGAATAAAGGTTATTGTAGCATAATAATATAGTGTTATAGAAGAGTATTTTATCAGATTTAGACCTAGAAAGTTATATGTGAGAAAATTAATGACGTAATAAATAAATTTTTAGAATAGAAGTTAGTGAGTGAAACATACATGAAATAAATATTAAAAAATATTTTGTTAATCATCCACTACGCCTTATTAGTGGTCCTGATTTGGGTACGAACTTGCGATGTGGAATAGGACCCCTGACCTGATCAAACCACTTTATCAGGATCCTAAGCAAGTAAGCCTGAAGGGCTATCTATCTACAACCTAACCCCTTTTTTATTTTGTTTCTTTTCACTAGCTAAACCCCCTTTTCCCCAATACTGCTAATAGACCATAACTTCTCGATCTTTCTAATGTTTTATCGAAACACCGAGCAGTTGCTAACTTTTATAAGAAATAAGTAAGTCAAACTTTTCTAAGCTTTAGACTTTCCATCAGTGGACGGCGCTCGCATGCCACTGGGCCCTATAACAAACAAATCCTTTTATTCCAAAGACAGTTTGTTTCCCTAGCCAATTTGATAGAATTTACCTTGAAAAACTAGTTAGCAACACTAAGTGTCCCGCAGCCACACCGAAAGATCAGAAATTGCTACCACAATTATTAATTTCACTCAAATAAATTAAGTAATAAGAGATTTTATAAATTACCAGTTTTACCACATATTTTAAGATAGTAAACACCACATTTAAAGTCCATTTAACCCATATAAATAGTAGTAGTTAAATTATTTCTCCACAATACACGTTGACCAATTATATTCCAAGACCAATCATAAAAGAACTCTACTTTCATAGAAATAGTGTGTGACTCTACCCTATTCCTATCGTTTTCCCTATTCTAGCATATCTGAAACACAGACCATCACTTACCATAGATCTAATGTTCAGAATATGCACAAGTGTATCCCTACCATAAGCTGTACAGTTCAGCCAGCGAAGCTGAGATAGGCAACCTATAGGCTTGAGTTCTGATCCCCCCCTCTGCTTTTGCCCGCGGGCTAGGGTAGCAGAGAGTAGATCGCCCTATCCGTGTATATATCCAGTATTCTAGGACACACCAGTACCAGCCACATGAGAGACCCAGCTGCGATCAAGCTTTACTTAGATGTGGATCGATCACAACCGAAATCCCCAGCGACCAACGCCAGCATGAACCAGAGCACCGAGTAAATAAATATAAATATATATAGGACCCCAGCCTCAAATACTGCCGACTTCAGTGAGCAAGGATTACTCCTAATGTCTTTCGTCAATCGTGAAAGTCCTCACTTCCATCTAACAGTTGGACTCTTTGAGACCGGTGAGAAAATACGCTTTTGTAAGTAAATAAAAGCGCCCAAGCCCTCCACTTGGAACAAAAGACCCCTAAACGCCTTATGTTTAACAGCCGCAAGGTATAAAGCGCTTAGCCGGACAACAGTCTGTCACAAACAATGATCTGGCTTATAACTTTCACTAAATAACCCCATGGAAAATTACTAAATTCAATTTTACTGACCAACTAAATAAACGAATGAAGTTTCCTTTACGTGCTATAATCTAAGCTTAGTTTTGCAAGAATTACTCCCTACAAAACCAAACACAGACTTATCTCCAAGCACCAGCCATACATCGACCCAGTCTTTGTATTGCTTGACGGCACTCATGAAACAAAGCACAGAAAACTTCACTATACACATCAATTTAAATGTAACACTACACTATAAATAGAACACTAAATTAACCCCACAACTGACAGTAAAGCAATTCCACCACAGGTCTAAATTCAACTGTACGACGATATTGTCCCCGCACAATCAAACAAAGACACAATTTCAAAGTTTACAATCACTTAGAATAATTTCCAAGTAGAAACAAACAGAGAAATAATAGCAGAACAACTTCACTCACCAGTAACACACGAAAGCCAGAGACACTGTTAGTCTTGTGGATATTGTAAGAATGACGCGCGTCGGCTCGCTCCGACCCTTTTATAGTATCTAATAGAGACACAACAGAGACTGGGGACATAATGGAGACTGGAGACATACTGGAGACTTAACAGAGACATAACAGAGACATACTGGAGACATAGTGGAGACATAATAGAGACACACTGGAGACTGGCGACATACTGGAGACACAATGGAGACATAATGGAGACATATTGGAGACATATTGGAGACACAATGGAGACATAACAGAGACATTATGGAGACTGGAGACATAATGGAGACATAACAGAGACACAATGGAGACATAGTGGAGACTGGAGACCTAATGGAGACATAACAGAGACATACTGGGGACTGGAGACATACCGGAGACACAACAGAGACATAATGGAGACTGGAGACCTACTGGGGACATAATGGAGACTGGTTTGTTTACCAAGCCGTACACCCTATACATTTAACGTCCATGTTCTCTCAGCAAATAATCGTTTACCTATCAGTAGTAACATCTGCATGCTTGCACGTGTTTTAGAGAGAGACAGAGCTATTGATATTGTTACCTATGTAGTCCAATAGTGGAGTGTTTCGTAAATATTTTTACGTAAATATTATTTTGTGAAAGATTGTTTAAATCAATTTAGTAAGTAACTTCGCAATGAAAGATCACATTTGTTCCTAATTGTTACATTGAATGATATATTCAGGAAGTATAATAATCAATATTAGTGATTATTACCCCTCTGACTTGTAATTAGAACCAAGACGCAATATCGGAACGTCATTCGTTTGTCAGATCAGATTGTCAATGTCAACAATCCATCCATGTGAATATAGTTTGTAAATAAGCTTTTTCCAATAAGTTGTGCATCAAATAATAGTGAATTTTATGAGTGATGACGTAACTAAACATGTGATAAAGCTTCGCAGATATTATTTGTTAAAATATTCAATGAAATCCCGAAGGAAATATGCACCAAAAAGTTGGTCAAGGAAAAGTTGATTCGCCGTAAGTTTTATATGTAATAACGAGTCCATTTCCTCGTCATAGATGCTTGTTCTGTTACAACTCGCCCCCAGATTGGATTTCTTTTACAAAATACAAAGTGGTTTGTAAAAAAATCCAATCTCACTTAGCAAAAGAAACAATAAAATTGAATAAAAGAAAAATATCTCTAGATCAGTCGGAAATATCCCCCATTTCTAATCGTGTGGTGTGTATTCCAATACTATGCAACTGCTAGTGACTCAGTTTTGAAATCAGCTCATCAGAATCTCGACAATGAACCATGAGAACTCCTTTCCCAGAGTCCACGCACCGCCAGGGATATCAGGTTGTGAATCTGATAGGTCCTACTAACCCGTTCTTGCTAGCTCATTCCCCGGTCGCGGTGAATATTCATTCCATCCACACTGTTGGACCGGAATAATTACCGTAGTAATTTCAACGAGTTCACAATAACTTCCCACGCAATTACGAAGAAACCTTTAGAGCTCTCATTGTAAGTCCAGAGCCTTCAATCTCCATTGTCGGAACTCAAACCAATTTCTCTACCTAATCACTCCAGCCACATGCTTTGGCGCATGTCTCATACTTGAATAAAATATACTGACTTAAGATTTGTTTGGATGTGTTTTTTTTTATAAAACAAACCTTAAATGACATAAGCATACATGCACACACCTCATGCATGCATACACCTCAACTTGGTACCATATCATGATCAAATGAAGAAATGATTTGATGATACTAAACTCCACAATTGGAAAACATAACAAGGAAACAATTATTGAAAAGAGCCTCGTTCTCACTAAACGATATCGGCCCTTAAATATGTCGATTGTCAAATACATCCCATTCAAGATGAGGTGTGTGGTTTTCGTATGGGTCTTATTACCTTGTGTAGTAGTAATCATAAAAAACTACCCTTGAAATGGGTCGAATCCATTGGATTTTAACCTAACCAATAAGAATTTTATGATTAATGTGTTCCCAAAATTCCCCCCCTTGTTTGTTCCCCACAAATTCCGACCAAACTAGTTTTGACCACTTTCCAGCGCTGTCTGTCTGTATCAATCCACTCAATCCATAAAAGAAACATTCGAGACACACTTTCATATCTTACATCCGTCATATCCAGCCATTCAATCTATCTAGCATACATCTATAAGCATTCATCACCTCTAACTTATACACATACACTCGTTCATTCCTCCTCAATTACGCTTTCACTCGATTGTTTACAGAAAGCCAACGCTTTTAAAAGTAATCAAAATAAATAATAAAAATAGAAATAGAAACTAGATAATAATTTTAAAAGTTTACCTATCCCATTTTACCCTACTCTACCCTGACTCGAAGACAAAGAATATTTCATTTTATTTCCTTTATTTTATTCATCTATATTTAATTTTATAAAGTAATTACTCTGTCATGAAACACGAAACTCCTGAACACACCTCGTTTAAAGAGTAAACATCAAAAATATATCTTCGATTAATTTACTTGACCTAGGCTACCTAACTGTACTTGGAATTTATAAAATTTTTGCGGTTCCAAACAATGAAATGACTTAATTATTTTTCTGAGGCACTAGCTTATTGATTATGGAAAGTAATATTTGTAGGCCTTCAAATAAATGTTATGGCATTTAAAAATAACCATTGAGTCTTGTACAAACTTTGTATTTTTCAAAGATAAAGATTGACTTTGGATTGGACACTTAAATAAAATTATGTAGACTGAAAATCTAGACTTAATATTAATATTGTTCTTGTTACAATGGATTTAAACAATGTATGTATTAATTTTCAGTATATCTAATCGGTAATCAACACCTAAACAATTCCAACTAGTTGCAAGCTGAACGGGACAATTTTCCGGTGTGTCCTTTATGGACTGTACCCTGTCATAGCACTATCTCCAAGTAAGTACAAAACATCTTGTCATTAAAAAGCTATTCTTAGATTTAATTAACCCTACTTAGTAAGTTAAACGATTCGGCAGGAAAACTGTATTACTTGGAAAAATGGATAAGGTAGCTCTCCCTTTTTTCTAACTGTGAATGAACAAGATAAATATAAACAATCTTAATGATGCATATTTATAAATAAGATTCCTTAAACATACATGCACCCTATTTTAACTAAACTTTTCATATATACAATTTCAGGTTTTACCCGAGAGGCCACGCCTCAAGTCGGACTTTCCTCCACACATCTACTGACTTCATATAAATGAAAGGTACTTTATGTTTTATTATAATAACACGTTCTAATTATAAAATTTAAAAGTTAACAGCTCATGGCAAATAAGAATTTTATCTTGAAAATTGAAACGAAGCATAGAACAAAACGGCGAGGCATGAGCTACCGGGTAAAAATCAAACTTAACTGACTCATCCTCATTTTATTGGCTAAGCAAACTCATTACTAACTCATTTATGTCCTAGCTCATGTAGATATGAACTGCAAGGCAGGGGTTCTCAAACTTTTTTATTTTTAATTTCCTTTTTGTAATTTTCGCTGTATGCGTTGTTTTTTCCGACACAATATTTCTCACGGGCGTGTCTTAGTTCCAAAATTAAGCGACGCGCCTCTGTGAGTAGATAAATGAAATAATATTGAACCCAATTTGGCAGGACCTAACTCTAAAACTAAACCCTTTTCTTACTCTATCTAATATTATATTTCTAATGTCTGACTATTTCCTTTTAGTGTCGCTGATCTGCACTACCAGCTCGTTCAACGTTACTGACCACAAAGTAATCCGACAATCAGACTGGACCCGGTCATGTTAGGTAAGTTTACATACTTAATGCGTACCACATACTACATACTTTTTCTGAACCTCAGTAAAATATGGTTTTATAATGATAATAGTGCTTATTATCTATGCCTACTTAACAGGAATATTACAAATTTCAATCAATTTTCATGAAATTCATTAAGCAATTGTGACAATGATCAAGCAGTGGTGGAGTTAGGGTATGGCGAGGTACGACCTCCCAGATGCTGGTAATGCTAATATTTCGTAGGTTATGTTTGACATGGTTGTAATGAAGTACAGTATGTTGGAATACTCCTGACTTGTGAAATATTGTATAAAAGCTGTGTACACAATCTACCGAACATAATAATTGTATGGTTTTACACTTACTATTTTAGACTAGCCTACAGCTTATCATGTGAGGTAACGAACTCATGTCATATGGAGCTATTGAAAGTCTTATTTATACATACATACTTATTTGTATTACTACAGTAAAAATGTATACCTATAGAAAGTTGAAATTCGTACAGTGCATTTAATTTATTGAAATAATTGGCAGACATAGGCTACGGTGACCTCTCACCATCAAGAGGGACGTATGCTTGTTTACTACGGATGTAATATGAAAATATATGATGACTTATAAGCTAATGAACTTAAATTAGTCCTAATATTATTAATACCTATATCTTAACAGACAGAAACCTGTTCTCATAGTGAAAATATTCAGTATAAAGACTTTGTCAATTTATTGTATGATGTATGAAATCCTGTGAGACAATACATATATTATAGAGTTACAACTGAAATGCAAACAAACCATCCATCGAAGGAGGTACTGTCATAGTATAACATGCGTGTAGCTATTCAGTATTCATAGAAAAATGGCGGGACGCCCCATATAATATTGTACTTCAGCGCGACAATGAATAATCGCGCCCCCATAGCCATTAGACTAGAGCCTATCTTCTTGTATTACTAGGTCTTAAATCTAGGGCTTAGGTATCCTAGATTATTTTAGGAAAATAACCTTACATCTAGACTGTAGTTATCCTGCCTATGAATGAAATTCTGTATAACAAGCCTGCTAGGAATATGTATATCATCAGAGTGTTCATAGACTATATAAGACAGCATCGAAGCTATCCGATCTCCGGTGTGAAGTGCAAACGTGATGTTAGCTTTCAAAATAACCCTGAAGATGGCAGAACCTGCTAAGAAAATGTACTGGGCATATAGAGAACTATTTGTTTTAACATGAAATTCTATTACTATTGTACATTGTGTACACACTTATGTTTCCAATTCCGGTCACGAGGTGGCAAACTCTTCTAAAGTGCTACAGCTCCGCGCTTCCTATTATTTTAGATACATGGGTATTTTCTATATAAGTACCTAGTATTTTACGTACTAGCCCCGCCTATCCCACAGCTAGAAAAACATACATTAAGGCACAGAATAAATAATAGTACTACACACAGGCGCAAGGGAACGTCAAGATGCACCAATGCCAACAATTACTACGTAGCAATGCAAACCGAGCGATGCTGAAATCGCCTATTCGGGACGATGTTTAGTTCAACCCCTACGATTATGAGCTAATTTCCTAGAAATAGATTTTGTCTAACTTTACTACGCTATTTTAATGTTATTTTTTTTTCCAGATGCCAGAGGAAGACGAAAACATAACTGATCCTCCACTGATGCACGACTTCGCCCGGAACGCGGCAAGAACCAACAATGGAAGAAAATACTATAGACGTGTTTATTAACAATAAAGTTATTTTTGTTTTTATGAAATAGCGATTGAATAAAAATATTAGGTATATGAGTTTTATTTAGAGATGAAATAAGTCAGGAAATACAGCACACCCACTCGTTTTCACAACAACAAATGTAGCCTGGTAAGGCTAATAAAATAAGGTTATTAAAATTCTGGTTGCTCGGCACCAAAAGTAACCTTGCAACGGCTACTTCCTATTATTTATTTGTAAACCTTGGTATCCAAGATGTGTTCTACAGAGCACATCTTAGATCCCTTGGTCACGGAACCAAATGTAACTAAACCTCCGCTCACCTTACTTATTTACTTACTTACTTGACTAAACAACAGTATAGCTAACCCCCCTTTAAATATACCCCGTAAATTTGGCCTTGTGATCGTCTAGCGTGAATAAGTAGAACCCTTCGATGTGAACCGCGATAACCTAGATCCTTTAATGAGTATCAGCTGTATTTTTGACTAATATTTAAATTTTTATTTATTTATATTTTAAAGAAGAATAAAGGTTATTGTAGCATAATAATATAGTGTTATAGAAGAGTATTTTATCAGATTTAGACCTAGAAAGTTATATGTGAGAAAATTAATGACGTAATAAATAAATTTTTAGAATAGAAGTTAGTGAGTGAAACATACATGAAATAAATATTAAAAAATATTTTGTTAATCATCCACTACGCCTTATTAGTGGTCCTGATTTGGGTACGAACTTGCGATGTGGAATAGGACCCCTGACCTGATCAAACCACTTTATCAGGATCCTAAGCAAGTAAGCCTGAAGGGCTATCTATCTACAACCTAACCCCTTTTTATTTTGTTTCTTTTCACTAGCTAAACCCCCTTTTCCCCAATACTGCTAATAGACCATAACTTCTCGATCTTTCTAATGTTTTATCGAAACACCGAGCAGTTGCTAACTTTTATAAGAAATAAGTAAGTCAAACTTTTCTAAGCTTTAGACTTTCCATCAGTGGACGGCGCTCGCATGCCACTGGGCCCTATAACAAACAAATCCTTTTATTCCAAAGACAGTTTGTTTCCCTAGCCAATTTGATAGAATTTACCTTGAAAAACTAGTTAGCAACACTAAGTGTCCCGCAGCCACACCGAAAGATCAGAAATTGCTACCACAATTATTAATTTCACTCAAATAAATTAAGTAATAAGAGATTTTATAAATTACCAGTTTTACCACATATTTTAAGATAGTAAACACCACATTTAAAGTCCATTTAACCCATATAAATAGTAGTAGTTAAATTATTTCTCCACAATACACGTTGACCAATTATATTCCAAGACCAATCATAAAAGAACTCTACTTTCATAGAAATAGTGTGTGACTCTACCCTATTCCTATCGTTTTTCCTATTCTAGCATATCTGAAACACAGACCATCACTTACCATAGATCTAATGTTCAGAATATGCACAAGTGTATCCCTACCATAAGCTGTACAGTTCAGCCAGCGAAGCTGAGATAGGCAACCTATAGGCTTGAGTTCTGATCCCCCCCTCTGCTTTTGCCCGCGGGCTAGGGTAGCAGAGAGTAGATCGCCCTATCCGTGTATATATCCAGTATTCTAGGACACACCAGTACCAGCCACATGAGAGACCCAGCTGCGATCAAGCTTTACTTAGATGTGGATCGATCACAACCGAAATCCCCAGCGACCAACGCCAGCATGAACCAGAGCACCGAGTAAATAAATATAAATATATATAGGACCCCAGCCTCAAATACTGCCGACTTCAGTGAGCAAGGATTACTCCTAATGTCTTTCGTCAATCGTGAAAGTCCTCACTTCCATCTAACAGTTGGACTCTTTGAGACCGGTGAGAAAATACGCTTTTGTAAGTAAATAAAAGCGCCCAAGCCCTCCACTTGGAACAAAAGACCCCTAAACGCCTTATGTTTAACAGCCGCAAGGTATAAAGCGCTTAGCCGGACAACAGTCTGTCACAAACAATGATCTGGCTTATAACTTTCACTAAATAACCCCATGGAAAATTACTAAATTCAATTTTACTGACCAACTAAATAAACGAATGAAGTTTCCTTTACGTGCTATAATCTAAGCTTAGTTTTGCAAGAATTACTCCCTACAAAACCAAACACAGACTTATCTCCAAGCACCAGCCATACATCGACCCAGTCTTTGTATTGCTTGACGGCACTCATGAAACAAAGCACAGAAAACTTCACTATACACATCAATTTAAATGTAACACTACACTATAAATAGAACACTAAATTAACCCCACAACTGACAGTAAAGCAATTCCACCACAGGTCTAAATTCAACTGTACGACGATATTGTCCCCGCACAATCAAACAAAGACACAATTTCAAAGTTTACAATCACTTAGAATAATTTCCAAGTAGAAACAAACAGAGAAATAATAGCAGAACAACTTCACTCACCAGTAACACACGAAAGCCAGAGACACTGTTAGTCTTGTGGATATTGTAAGAATGACGCGCGTCGGCTCGCTCCGACCCTTTTATAGTATCTAATAGAGACACAACAGAGACTGGGGACATAATGGAGACTGGAGACATACTGGAGACTTAACAGAGACATAACAGAGACATACTGGAACATAGTGGAGACATAATAGAGACACACTGGAGACTGGCGACATACTGGAGACATAATGGAGACATATTGGAGACATAGAGACACAATGGAGACATAACAGAGACATTATGGAGACTGGAGACATAATGGAGACATAACAGAGACACAATGGAGACATAGTGGAGACTGGAGACCTAATGGAGACATAACAGAGACATACTGGGGACTGGAGACATACCGGAGACACAACAGAGACATAATGGAGACTGGAGACCTACTGGGGACATAATGGAGACTGGTTTGTTTACCAAGCCGTACACCCTATACATTTAACGTCCATGTTCTCTCAGCAAATAATCGTTTACCTATCAGTAGTAACATCTGCATGCTTGCACGTGTTTTAGAGAGAGACAGAGCTATTGATATTGTTACCTATGTAGTCCAATAGTGGAGTGTTTCGTAAATATTTTTACGTAAATATTATTTTGTGAAAGATTGTTTAAATCAATTTAGTAAGTAACTTCGCAATGAAAGATCACATTTGTTCCTAATTGTTACATTGAATGATATATTCAGGAAGTATAATAATCAATATTAGTGATTATTACCCTCTGACTTGTAATTAGAACCAAGACGCAATATCGGAACGTCATTCGTTTGTCAGATCAGATTGTCAATGTCAACAATCCATCCATGTGAATATAGTTTGTAAATAAGCTTTTTCCAATAAGTTGTGCATCAAATAATAGTGAATTTTATGAGTGATGACGTAACTAAACATGTGATAAAGCTTCGCAGATATTATTTGTTAAAATATTCAATGAAATCCCGAAGGAAATATGCACCAAAAAGTTGGTCAAGGAAAAGTTGATTCGCCGTAAGTTTTATATGTAATAACGAGTCCATTTCCTCGTCATAGATGCTTGTTCTGTTACAACTCGCCCCCAGATTGGATTTCTTTTACAAAATACAAAGTGGTTTGTAAAAAAATCCAATCTCATTTAGCAAAAGAAACAATAAAATTGAATAAAAGAAAAATATCTCTAGATCAGTCGGAAATATCCCCCCATTTCTAATCGTGTGGTGTGTATTCCAATACTATGCAACTGCTAGTGACTCAGTTTTGAAATCAGCTCATCAGAATCTCGACAATGAACCATGAGAACTCCTTTCCCAGAGTCCACGCACCGCCAGGGATATCAGGTTGTGAATCTGATAGGTCCTACTAACCCGTTCTTGCTAGCTCATTCCCCGGTCGCGGTGAATATTCATTCCATCCACACTGTTGGACCGGAATAATTACCGTAGTAATTTCAACGAGTTCACAATAACTTCCCACGCAATTACGAAGAAACCTTTAGAGCTCTCATTGTAAGTCCAGAGCCTTCAATCTCCATTGTCGGAACTCAAACCAATTTCTCTACCTAATCACTCCAGCCACATGCTTTGGCGCATGTCTCATACTTGAATAAAATATACTGACTTAAGATTTGTTTGGATGTGTTTTTTTTTATAAAACAAACCTTAAATGACATAAGCATACATGCACACACCTCATGCATGCATACACCTCAACTTGGTACCATATCATGATCAAATGAAGAAATGATTTGATGATACTAAACTCCACAATTGGAAAACATAACAAGGAAACAATTATTGAAAAGAGCCTCGTTCTCACTAAACGATATCGGCCCTTAAATATGTCGATTGTCAAATACATCCCATTCAAGATGAGGTGTGTGGTTTTCGTATGGGTCTTATTACCTTGTGTAGTAGTAATCATAAAAAACTACCCTTGAAATGGGTCGAATCCATTGGATTTTAACCTAACCAATAAGAATTTTATGATTAATGTGTTCCCAAAATTCCCCCCCTTGTTTGTTCCCCACAAATTCCGACCAAACTAGTTTTGACCACTTTCCAGCGCTGTCTGTCTGTATCAATCCACTCAATCCATAAAAGAAACATTCGAGACACACTTTCATATCTTACATCCGTCATATCCAGCCATTCAATCTATCTAGCATACATCTATAAGCATTCATCACCTCTAACTTATACACATACACTCGTTCATTCCTCCTCAATTACGCTTTCACTCGATTGTTTACAGAAAGCCAACGCTTTTAAAAGTAATCAAAATAAATAATAAAAATAGAAATAGAAACTAGATAATAATTTTAAAAGTTTACCTATCCCATTTTACCCTACTCTACCCTGACTCGAAGACAAAGAATATTTCATTTTATTTCCTTTATTTTATTCATCTATATTTAATTTTATAAAGTAATTACTCTGTCATGAAACACGAAACTCCTGAACACACCTCGTTTAAAGAGTAAACATCAAAAATATATCTTCGATTAATTTACTTGACCTAGGCTACCTAACTGTACTTGGAATTTATAAAATTTTTGCGGTTCCAAACAATGAAATGACTTAATTATTTTTCTGAGGCACTAGCTTATTGATTATGGAAAGTAATATTTGTAGGCCTTCAAATAAATGTTATGGCATTTAAAAATAACCATTGAGTCTTGTACAAACTTTGTATTTTTCAAAGATAAAGATTGACTTTGGATTGGACACTTAAATAAAATTATGTAGACTGAAAATCTAGACTTAATATTAATATTGTTCTTGTTACAATGGATTTAAACAATGTGTGTATTAATTTTCAGTATATCTAATCGGTAATCAACACCTAAACAATTCCAACTAGTTGCAAGCTGAACGGGACAATTTTCCGGTGTGTCCTTTATGGACTGTACCCTGTCATAGCACTATCTCCAAGTAAGTACAAAACATCTTGTCATTAAAAAGCTATTCTTAGATTTAATTAACCCTACTTAGTAAGTTAAACGATTCGGCAGGAAAACTGTATTACTTGGAAAAATGGATAAGGTAGCTCTCCCTTTTTTCTAACTGTGAATGAACAAGATAAATATAAACAATCTTAATGATGCATATTTATAAATAAGATTCCTTAAACATACATGCACCCTATTTTAACTAAACTTTTCATATATACAATTTCAGGTTTTACCCGAGAGGCCACGCCTCAAGTCGGACTTTCCTCCACACATCTACTGACTTCATATAAATGAAAGGTACTTTATGTTTTATTATAATAACACGTTCTAATTATAAAATTTAAAAGTTAACAGCTCATGGCAAATAAGAATTTTATCTTGAAAATTGAAACGAAGCATAGAACAAAACGGCGAGGCATGAGCTACCGGGAAAAAATCAAACTTAACTGACTCATCCTCATTTTATTGGCTAAGCAAACTCATTACTAACTCATTTATGTCCTAGCTCATGTAGATATGAACTGCAAGGCAGGGGTTCTCAAACTTTTTTATTTTTAATTTTTTTTGTAATTTTCGCTGTATGCGTTGTTTTTTCCGACACAATATTTCTCACGGGCGTGTCTTAGTTCCAAAATTAAGCGACGCGCCTCTGTGAGTAGATAAATGAAATAATATTGAACCCAATTTGGCAGGACCTAACTCTAAAACTAAACCCTTTTCTTACTCTATCTAATATTATATTTCTAATGTCTGACTATTTCCTTTTAGTGTCGCTGATCTGCACTACCAGCTCGTTCAACGTTACTGACCACAAAGTAATCCGACAATCAGACTGGACCCGGTCATGTTAGGTAAGTTTACATACTTAATGCGTACCACATACTACATACTTTTTCTGAACCTCAGTAAAATATGGTTTTATAATGATAATAGTGCTTATTATCTATGCCTACTTAACAGGAATATTACAAATTTCAATCAATTTTCATGAAATTCATTAAGCAATTGTGACAATGATCAAGCAGTGGTGGAGTTAGGGTATGGCGAGGTACGACCTCCCAGATGCTGGTAATGCTAATATTTCGTAGGTTATGTTTGACATGGTTGTAATGAAGTACAGTATGTTGGAATACTCCTGACTTGTGAAATATTGTATAAAAGCTGTGTACACAATCTACCGAACATAATAATTGTATGGTTTTACACTTACTATTTTAGACTAGCCTACAGCTTATCATGTGAGGTAACGAACTCATGTCATATGGAGCTATTGAAAGTCTTATTTATACATACATACTTATTTGTATTACTACAGTAAAAATGTATACCTATAGAAAGTTGAAATTCGTACAGTGCATTTAATTTATTGAAATAATTGGCAGACATAGGCTACGGTGACCTCTCACCATCAAGAGGGACGTATGCTTGTTTACTACGGATGTAATATGAAAATATATGATGACTTATAAGCTAATGAACTTAAATTAGTCCTAATATTATTAATACCTATATCTTAACAGACAGAAACCTGTTCTCATAGTGAAAATATTCAGTATAAAGACTTTGTCAATTTATTGTATGATGTATGAAATCCTGTGAGACAATACATATATTATAGAGTTACAACTGAAATGCAAACAAACCATCCATCGAAGGAGGTACTGTCATAGTATAACATGCGTGTAGCTATTCAGTATTCATAGAAAAATGGCGGGACGCCCCATATAATATTGTACTTCAGCGCGACAATGAATAATCGCGCCCCCATAGCCATTAGACTAGAGCCTATCTTCTTGTATTACTAGGTCTTAAATCTAGGGCTTAGGTATCCTAGATTATTTTAGGAAAATAACCTTACATCTAGACTGTAGTTATCCTGCCTATGAATGAAATTCTGTATAACAAGCCTGCTAGGAATATGTATATCATCAGAGTGTTCATAGACTATATAAGACAGCATCGAAGCTATCCGATCTCCGGTGTGAAGTGCAAACGTGATGTTAGCTTTCAAAATAACCCTGAAGATGGCAGAACCTGCTAAGAAAATGTACTGGGCATATAGAGAACTATTTGTTTTAACATGAAATTCTATTACTATTGTACATTGTGTACACACTTATGTTTCCAATTCCGGTCACGAGGTGGCAAACTCTTCTAAAGTGCTACAGCTCCGCGCTTCCTATTATTTTAGATACATGGGTATTTTCTATATAAGTACCTAGTATTTTACGTACTAGCCCCGCCTATCCCACAGCTAGAAAAACATACATTAAGGCACAGAATAAATAATAGTACTACACACAGGCGCAAGGGAACGTCAAGATGCACCAATGCCAACAATTACTACGTAGCAATGCAAACCGAGCGATGCTGAAATCGCCTATTCGGGACGATGTTTAGTTCAACCCCTACGATTATGAGCTAATTTCCTAGAAATAGATTTTGTCTAACTTTACTACGCTATTTTAATGTTATTTTTTTTTCCAGATGCCAGAGGAAGACAAAACATAACTGATCCTCCACTGATGCACGACTTCGCCCGGAACGCGGCAAGAACCAACAATGGAAGAAAATACTATAGACGTGTTTATTAACAATAAAGTTATTTTTGTTTTTATGAAATAGCGATTGAATAAAAATATTAGGTATATGAGTTTTATTTAGAGATGAAATAAGTCAGGAAATACAGCACACCCACTCGTTTTCACAACAACAAATGTAGCCTGGTAAGGCTAATAAAATAAGGTTATTAAAATTCTGGTTGCTCGGCACCAAAAGTAACCTTGCAACGGCTACTTCCTATTATTTATTTGTAAACCTTGGTATCCAAGATGTGTTCTACAGAGCACATCTTAGATCCCTTGGTCACGGAACCAAATGTAACTAAACCTCCGCTCACCTTACTTATTTACTTACTTACTTGACTAAACAACAGTATAGCTAACCCCCCTTTAAATATACCCCGTAAATTTGGCCTTGTGATCGTCTAGCGTGAATAAGTAGAACCCTTCGATGTGAACCGCGATAACCTAGATCCTTTAATGAGTATCAGCTGTATTTTTGACTAATATTTAAATTTTTATTTATTTATATTTTAAAGAAGAATAAAGGTTATTGTAGCATAATAATATAGTGTTATAGAAGAGTATTTTATCAGATTTAGACCTAGAAAGTTATATGTGAGAAAATTAATGACGTAATAAATAAATTTTTAGAATAGAAGTTAGTGAGTGAAACATACATGAAATAAATATTAAAAAATATTTTGTTAATCATCCACTACGCCTTATTAGTGGTCCTGATTTGGGTACGAACTTGCGATGTGGAATAGGACCCCTGACCTGATCAAACCACTTTATCAGGATCCTAAGCAAGTAAGCCTGAAGGGCTATCTATCTACAACCTAACCCCTTTTTTATTTTGTTTCTTTTCACTAGCTAAACCCCCTTTTCCCCAATACTGCTAATAGACCATAACTTCTCGATCTTTCTAATGTTTTATCGAAACACCGAGCAGTTGCTAACTTTTATAAGAAATAAGTAAGTCAAACTTTTCTAAGCTTTAGACTTTCCATCAGTGGACGGCGCTCGCATGCCACTGGGCCCTATAACAAACAAATCCTTTTATTCCAAAGACAGTTTGTTTCCCTAGCCAATTTGATAGAATTTACCTTGAAAAACTAGTTAGCAACACTAAGTGTCCCGCAGCCACACCGAAAGATCAGAAATTGCTACCACAATTATTAATTTCACTCAAATAAATTAAGTAATAAGAGATTTTATAAATTACCAGTTTTACCACATATTTTAAGATAGTAAACACCACATTTAAAGTCCATTTAACCCATATAAATAGTAGTAGTTAAATTATTTCTCCACAATACACGTTGACCAATTATATTCCAAGACCAATCATAAAAGAACTCTACTTTCATAGAAATAGTGTGTGACTCTACCCTATTCCTATCGTTTTCCTATTCTAGCATATCTGAAACACAGACCATCACTTACCATAGATCTAATGTTCAGAATATGCACAAGTGTATCCCTACCATAAGCTGTACAGTTCAGCCAGCGAAGCTGAGATAGGCAACCTATAGGCTTGAGTTCTGATCCCCCCCTCTGCTTTTGCCCGCGGGCTAGGGTAGCAGAGAGTAGATCGCCCTATCCGTGTATATATCCAGTATTCTAGGACACACCAGTACCAGCCACATGAGAGACCCAGCTGCGATCAAGCTTTACTTAGATGTGGATCGATCACAACCGAAATCCCCAGCGACCAACGCCAGCATGAACCAGAGCACCGAGTAAATAAATATAAATATATATAGGACCCCAGCCTCAAATACTGCCGACTTCAGTGAGCAAGGATTACTCCTAATGTCTTTCGTCAATCGTGAAAGTCCTCACTTCCATCTAACAGTTGGACTCTTTGAGACCGGTGAGAAAATACGCTTTTGTAAGTAAATAAAAGCGCCCAAGCCCTCCACTTGGAACAAAAGACCCCTAAACGCCTTATGTTTAACAGCCGCAAGGTATAAAGCGCTTAGCCGGACAACAGTCTGTCACAAACAATGATCTGGCTTATAACTTTCACTAAATAACCCCATGGAAAATTACTAAATTCAATTTTACTGACCAACTAAATAAACGAATGAAGTTTCCTTTACGTGCTATAATCTAAGCTTAGTTTTGCAAGAATTACTCCCTACAAAACCAAACACAGACTTATCTCCAAGCACCAGCCATACATCGACCCAGTCTTTGTATTGCTTGACGGCACTCATGAAACAAAGCACAGAAAACTTCACTATACACATCAATTTAAATGTAACACTACACTATAAATAGAACACTAAATTAACCCCACAACTGACAGTAAAGCAATTCCACCACAGGTCTAAATTCAACTGTACGACGATATTGTCCCCGCACAATCAAACAAAGACACAATTTCAAAGTTTACAATCACTTAGAATAATTTCCAAGTAGAAACAAACAGAGAAATAATAGCAGAACAACTTCACTCACCAGTAACACACGAAAGCCAGAGACACTGTTAGTCTTGTGGATATTGTAAGAATGACGCGCGTCGGCTCGCTCCGACCCTTTTATAGTATCTAATAGAGACACAACAGAGACTGGGGACATAATGGAGACTGGAGACATACTGGAGACTTAACAGAGACATAACAGAGACATACTGGAGACATAGTGGAGACATAATAGAGACACACTGGAGACTGGCGACATACTGGAGACATAATGGAGACATATTGGAGACATATTGGAGACACAATGGAGACATAACAGAGACATTATGGAGACTGGAGACATAATGGAGACATAACAGAGACACAATGGAGACATAGTGGAGACTGGAGACCTAATGGAGACATAACAGAGACATACTGGGGACTGGAGACATACCGGAGACACAACAGAGACATAATGGAGACTGGAGACCTACTGGGGACATAATGGAGACTGGTTTGTTTACCAAGCCGTACACCCTATACATTTAACGTCCATGTTCTCTCAGCAAATAATCGTTTACCTATCAGTAGTAACATCTGCATGCTTGCACGTGTTTTAGAGAGAGACAGAGCTATTGATATTGTTACCTATGTAGTCCAATAGTGGAGTGTTTCGTAAATATTTTTACGTAAATATTATTTTGTGAAAGATTGTTTAAATCAATTTAGTAAGTAACTTCGCAATGAAAGATCACATTTGTTCCTAATTGTTACATTGAATGATATATTCAGGAAGTATAATAATCAATATTAGTGATTATTACCCCTCTGACTTGTAATTAGAACCAAGACGCAATATCGGAACGTCATTCGTTTGTCAGATCAGATTGTCAATGTCAACAATCCATCCATGTGAATATAGTTTGTAAATAAGCTTTTTCCAATAAGTTGTGCATCAAATAATAGTGAATTTTATGAGTGATGACGTAACTAAACATGTGATAAAGCTTCGCAGATATTATTTGTTAAAATATTCAATGAAATCCCGAAGGAAATATGCACCAAAAAGTTGGTCAAGGAAAAGTTGATTCGCCGTAAGTTTTATATGTAATAACGAGTCCATTTCCTCGTCATAGATGCTTGTTCTGTTACAACTCGCCCCCAGATTGGATTTCTTTTACAAAATACAAAGTGGTTTGTAAAAAAATCCAATCTCACTTAGCAAAAGAAACAATAAAATTGAATAAAAGAAAAATATCTCTAGATCAGTCGGAAATATCCCCCCATTTCTAATCGTGTGGTGTGTATTCCAATACTATGCAACTGCTAGTGACTCAGTTTTGAAATCAGCTCATCAGAATCTCGACAATGAACCATGAGAACTCCTTTCCCAGAGTCCACGCACCGCCAGGGATATCAGGTTGTGAATCTGATAGGTCCTACTAACCCGTTCTTGCTAGCTCATTCCCCGGTCGCGGTGAATATTCATTCCATCCACACTGTTGGACCGGAATAATTACCGTAGTAATTTCAACGAGTTCACAATAACTTCCCACGCAATTACGAAGAAACCTTTAGAGCTCTCATTGTAAGTCCAGAGCCTTCAATCTCCATTGTCGGAACTCAAACCAATTTCTCTACCTAATCACTCCAGCCACATGCTTTGGCGCATGTCTCATACTTGAATAAAATATACTGACTTAAGATTTGTTTGGATGTGTTTTTTTTTATAAAACAAACCTTAAATGACATAAGCATACATGCACACACCTCATGCATGCATACACCTCAACTTGGTACCATATCATGATCAAATGAAGAAATGATTTGATGATACTAAACTCCACAATTGGAAAACATAACAAGGAAACAATTATTGAAAAGAGCCTCGTTCTCACTAAACGATATCGGCCCTTAAATATGTCGATTGTCAAATACATCCCATTCAAGATGAGGTGTGTGGTTTTCGTATGGGTCTTATTACCTTGTGTAGTAGTAATCATAAAAAACTACCCTTGAAATGGGTCGAATCCATTGGATTTTAACCTAACCAATAAGAATTTTATGATTAATGTGTTCCCAAAATTCCCCCCCTTGTTTGTTCCCCACAAATTCCGACCAAACTAGTTTTGACCACTTTCCAGCGCTGTCTGTCTGTATCAATCCACTCAATCCATAAAAGAAACATTCGAGACACACTTTCATATCTTACATCCGTCATATCCAGCCATTCAATCTATCTAGCATACATCTATAAGCATTCATCACCTCTAACTTATACACATACTGTTAGGATACTATTTTATATTTACAATGTTTTAGTGAATAAATACGTTTTTCTTGTCTATCTAAGCTAAGTGCAATGTAAAAAGTATCTGTACTGATTAGTCACGTGACGGGTCACGTGACTGATCCCTTCATCTGAAGTATTGACCGAACTAGTCAGTCAGAGGTGACATCGGAACGTTAACGGTCGAGCAATATTTCAGGTGTTTGGTATTTGGTAATTATAATTGTAAACAGGTCTGTACGTTTTGTTTGTTAAAACAGGGACATAAATGACGGTCATGTGTGCAGTAAAATGCAAGAGTATTATATCCTTTGTGCCAAATAAATGTACATTGTTCGATTACAACCAGCGCTGTTTCACTTAATAGTTATACTCCTTTTATCTCAGAAGTGAGGATAGGCGAGTATTTCAACAATCACTCGTTTATCCCGCCTGCAAAATCGGCCCTGGCACAATGAATATAATATTAGATTAACAATTCTGTGAGATTTTTTTTCCCATACATAAAGCATTAATGTTTTTTCTAGCGTTGCTAAGCAACTGTCAGTCACATCCTACAGGCGCGCTCACATAGGGTGCGAAGCAAAAAGGCTACAAGCTGAGTAACAGAACCAGGCTTATTTTTTTTAAAAAAAACGGTGACAAGTTTTTATTTGACCTTCGCCATGTTGCAGATTTCTTTTACTGGCAAGAAGTACTCTTTGACAACAGACATCAAAAGTCATCGAACGTCAGTGATGTAAACAAGAATTAAATATTTTAATTATTCTTACGGGTTTGTCATAAATGTGCCTGAAACGAATCCAACAGAAGTTTATCAAAATAATACTGAACGTTGCAATTTCTTAAAACAACGAAAGGATGAAGGATTTCACAGAATTCCGATAAACAATGTTTGGAATGAGACTTTAATCAACAGGTATTGTAAGCCAGAAATTTATATTTGATTCTCAAAAACAATAGTTTTATTTAATACAAATATTAACCCTGTGTAGTGACAGGTTAAGAATTTCGCCACCCCCTTTCTTCCCGTCGGTATTGTGGAAGTCAACTTTGAGATATGAGATAAATGGCGTGGCACGGGCGAACTGCAACTGGCGACTGGCAACCTGTCACCGCAAGGTCACAATATCGTTTTCTTTCAATCTCGTAATTGCCAAGAGTGGTTTCGTTTGAGTAGTTTCGTGTGCTCTGCCTCTCCTTTATGGAATACAAGCATGAATAGACGTTATAGCCATATAAATAAATAAATAATAAATACTTAAATAAATATTATAGGACATTCTTACACAGATTGACTGAGGCCCAGTCAGCAGTATAAAAGCAGTTCGTAGCATATTCCTTTAAGGTAAATATAAATATGTCAGCCTTTGAAAGCTCAGCTCACATTTAACTTGCAACCTATCCTATGTAAATGTTACGAAAGTATACAACCTGTTTTTACTGATTTCCGTTATTTTTAAAAGTGACGAAGATTAAAGAATCTTTAGTCTTTCTGACGTAAAGACGTCAATTACAATTTATTTATTTAAGTAGGTAAGTGGCGTTTAAACTTGTACTGCTATTGAGTTAAGTATTCAAAAATAAATTAAATGATCCATTAATTGTTTTGTACGGCATTTATAAAGGTATACATTATGTATTATGTTATGACATTGTGACGTCAGAAACTTGACGCCAGCTTTATATTCCTCTTAACTTGCTTATTAATTCAATTAAACTAAAAGTAATGTACCAGGTGACTCCTGATGATGATCCGTGTCAAAATTAACGGAAAACAAAAAAAAACACGGTGTATAATTAAGTTTGTGTGGATAAAATCTTGCGAGTAGGATTTGACCAACTTCTCTTTTAATTACGTCAAATATGCATACACAAGGGACATTGAAAATATTATTTGCAATAGGCATCTAGTTAAGGAACCCACCACCACCATGGTGATGGAGATAATAGGTGGCCATTGGATATTGGATATGAGCGCAACCTAATGTTTAAATTATTAGATTTTAGAAGTGTCATAAAGAGCATTAATTTCATGTGGAAATAAAGTACAGTCAGCCATAATAGCGTGCGTCAATATTTTAGTGTGTGATCAATCTGAACACATACTTTGTATACTAACATGAATATGTTAATATACCAAAATAGTCTACAGTTCTTTTATTGGTCCTTGTCGGACGTGACATCTTAAGAGGGCTTTCATGTGAAAAATAGTGAAATCGCAACCGAGCGCTTAATCATACCGTGTGTGGTGTCATATTGGGGAGCTTTCCGAGTGGTTTACAAATATATAACATATTATGGGACTTTTTCTGCTTGGTCTAACAAAATATGAGAAAATGTCCAGAAGCGGCAATAATTGTGACATTCCAGGGCTCGTTTTCAAAAATTGCCAGGAATATATGATAGAGGTTTGTAATCGCTAAGGCATAAGAGCAATTTTAGTAAACGTTGCAGGTTAATTTTGTACGAGAATAACTTCAATGTGATGTAGATTTTCAAAGAAATTGTCACATAATTTTAGATAATTTCTGAAAAAAATTGAATTCGTCTTAGTCTTGTTTACTCTTTTTAAAAACCTCATAATAAAAATGTAGTCTGAGAAATTTTTAGTACAGGATATACGTATTATAAATTTATCGGTTTCAGTGTTCCAAATTGTCCAAGTTTTACAAATGGGATCGACTCGTCCGGCGCTGTACGCGGGTTTTCCTGAACGTGTATCGGAGAAAAAAATCATAATTGGTTTGATAAGTTGGTTTTCTAAAATCCAGTTTGATAAGTGTCAAGGTGATGAGATGCTCTAATTGAAACCTGAATTAGATAACGGAAAGTGTAGTATTTCACCGAAATTTTACATTGTTTTGACGTTTTTCTCGAAAGCACCCTTAGATAACCATTTACAATGGGTATTTTAAGATAGTCAAAGTTCAGTTTGATATATATATATATATATATTTACATATAGACTTGCATGACCACTAGAGTATTAGTTTTGACACGTTTTGAATACCTAAATATTTTATTGCTCTGGGATAGAATATTGAATCCTATACGTTTGGTGGATCTAAGTAAAGGTACTGTATATGTCAAAATATAAAGCTGCTCTCTCACAAATATGGATGCCGGTTTGCATGGCAGCAAATTTAAATAACGCTCTGCGTGGATAATGGTGGATAATCAACATTATACTTTATGGACGTCTTCAGTGTTGTTTCAGATTAATAATCAATAGCCCAAGATGGCTGCGACATGCCGATGATAAGCTGTCCAGAGTGTCAAGGCCACGTGTCTAGAGAAAATGCTGCTAAGTTGCCTTAGAGTCAATACGAAATCACTAGATGGGTTTTTTTTTTTTGCTTTCAACGCTCGTTTTCATAATGTAGATGCTATCTAATATAAGTTCTAAATTACACTACAAATGTTTTAGTATTATATACTTTTATTTAATTTATTTTTATTGAACAAATTTACATTATCGAAATCGTTATCTATAACTTTAGTGATGTTATTAAATTGACAGACTTTGTCACAAAGATACCAGCTAGCACATCTAAATAGTAGATACAGACAATGCATCCGGGCATATGTTACATCTAAGGAAAAAAGGTGTTTGATACGGGAGTGAGTAATACTTAAAGAAATAAACGTATAAAACGCGATAGTTTAAAGTATTATCACAGAATATATAGAGTACAGAAAGTGCAAGTACCTACAAAAGGCTCAATACTAGCACGATTGTTCACATTTTAAAATATTTCCTTAAATCGTTGTCTTTCATAGAGTTAACTTTGTATTCAGTTCAGTACGTTCCCTCCAAAGCCTATATCATTTGCCAGCTTATTTAATAAAATCGAATGTGGTGAAAAATCAAGCACATTGCTAGGCTTGCTAAGATTAGACATTGTCCATAAAGAAAGCTACTAGGAGGAATATCGTCATCTATTGATTCTGCTACTTCCTAATGTTACAAGGTTAGTGCAACCCAGCATTGCCAAACTTTCGTTATAGAAGCCATACTTTAGTTATTTAGAATTGAGCAAAATCTGAAAATATTCAAAAGATGTTCGTACATCATATCTAAGGATTTTTCTTTCTCGGATTTTAGAGATAATATATTCAAAGACGTTATGTTATTCTGTTCGAATATGGTCTTGATATTCGATGATTAAAAGTTATGAAATTTGATACTAATACAATTGGGTTTAAGACGCAATAGGAGCGGTGAATTCTCCATACAAACCCTCTCGACTATTTTCTCCCTGGTTTTTGAAACCGTGATAATTAACTGTACATGTATAAGTTTCAGTAATGCAGTCAAATGACGATGAAGCCAGCGATGACGGGCGGAGTAAAGAGCGCGATTTACACCATCATGTGAAGGAGGCGAATCATGATGGCTATGGAAATCGAGCATGTCCAACGCAGAAATTACCTGCCATGACAAGAGAGGGAGTAGATGGAAGCCTGAGAGATAAAGGCTATAAACATCTGCTACATTGTAACGAATGTGATCGGGGGCGTGAGAGAGAGTCACGTTCGCGATCACGAATTTTAGTTGTTCATTATGTAAGAGCTATTCGTCGGCGACGCTCGCGCGGGGAATCTGTTAGAGATTACCGCGGCGCTGGGACAAGAACTGGCATGCCGCGCAGTAGAAGCCGCTCGCCTTGTGTAGACGCACGGAGACGACAACAGCCGCGAAAGTCCCGGAGTTCTTCTGTGAGTCCAAGACGGTATGGACGCATGGAGAGAAAGAGCCATTATGCAGCTAGTAGCAGTTCAGGTGACGACTATGACTACCGCGTAACTTCCAAGCGTAAAAGTTTGCACTCTCGCCCTCCAAGCGTTAACCGAGTTCGACATAGTCGCAAATATCGAGCTGAAAGTAGACTAAGGTAACGGACCCAGTCATGGACAGTTTAAGATAAAAATTTGCCTATTTTTGATATTTCACTGATACATGTAAAAATTCTACCGCTAAGTGTGGTAAAACATAATGTCCTAACCTTCTTTTACATTTCAAGCGTATTGCAGAATAGATATTGCTATTGGTTTCCTTATAGTTAACAAATTAAAACGAGGTGTTTTTTCTCCAATAATGGACGGCAGTTCTCCAATAATGGATCCCCATTATGGACAGTAAAATAAGTTTAAAATTTTACTTTTAAAGCTAACGGATACTCAATGAGTAAATTTTATATACACCAAATAAAATTAGTTTGCGTTAGTTTAACATAGGATTGTTTCTTGTAAATGTTGGTTTCGTAAATTGTTCCTTATCCATCATAGGAGGTACGCAGTTTTCCGGATCCAGTTATGGACACTCGCAATATAACACTATTTCTTTATATCTTTGGAGTAACAAAATAGTATGTTTTATAGTTTATCTCATGGTTAATGCAGTAAGTAAAACTCATTCAAGTTTACACAGAGTATTAAAACTGAGCATAACTTAAAATTAAGCAGTTCAGTGACTCTTGTTTAGGGTACAATGCCGTCAGTTTTCAGAAACTAATTTTAGATACTTATTTTTACGGATTTGTGTTTTTTTTTTTGTCCATAATGGCATCACCGTCCATTATAGGGTATTTTACATTACCAAAATGCAGCGAAGATGTTATTAATAAATTCCAGGATATTATTAAAGAAATCAAAGGTCAGTCAGTATCAAAATTTTCATTACATAACGTTCTTCCTGAATTCGATCCAATGTCAAAAGATCAAACCATTCTTACATGGCTCACAAAAGTAGAGGAGTGTGCTGAGATTTTATTAAGGATGGACTGAGAAAGAAAATATACATTTTTCGCTTCCAAAGCTTAAAGATCTTGCAAAATCTTGGTACCAGGGTCTCAGCACTGTCCTTTATAGCTGGACGGAATGTAAAAGGAAACTTTTCCATGTCGTCATGATTACGCGGAACTCTTAACAACTGTTTTTTTTTTTTTTTATAAATTATATAGTTTCTCTTTTTTATTTAATAGGCGTAGGTGTCAGAATGTGATGTAAATAAACATTACTCATGTGTATAAAGTAAGGAATTGAAATAAAATACTTCATTTGGTAATGTACCGGTATAAAGCAATATTTGAAGTGATTACTAAGTGCCGTGGGCAGTTTCAATTTTGTACATAAAGCGATAGCAAGGGGACTTGCTTTATTTATCAGGATGGGCGAGCTGTTAGGATACTATTTTATATTTACAATGTTTTAGTGAATAAATACGTTTTTCTTGTCTATCTAAGCTAAGTGCAATGTAAAAAGTATCTGTACTGATTAGTCACGTGACGGGTCACGTGACTGATCCCTTCATCTGAAGTATTGACCGAACTAGTCAGTCAGAGGTGACATCGGAACGTTAACGGTCGAGCAATATTTCAGGTGTTTGGTATTTGGTAATTATAATTGTAAACAGGTCTGTACGTTTTGTTTGTTAAAACAGGGACATAAATGACGGTCATGTGTGCAGTAAAATGCAAGAGTATTATATCCTTTGTGCCAAATAAATGTACATTGTTCGATTACAACCAGCGCTGTTTCACTTAATAGTTATACTCCTTTTAATACACTCGTTCATTCCTCCTCAATTACGCTTTCACTCGATTGTTTACAGAAAGCCAACGCTTTTAAAAGTAATCAAAATAAATAATAAAAATAGAAATAGAAACTAGATAATAATTTTAAAAGTTTACCTATCCCATTTTACCCTACTCTACCCTGACTCGAAGACAAAGAATATTTCATTTTATTTCCTTTATTTTATTCATCTATATTTAATTTTATAAAGTAATTACTCTGTCATGAAACACGAAACTCCTGAACACACCTCGTTTAAAGAGTAAACATCAAAAATATATCTTCGATTAATTTACTTGACCTAGGCTACCTAACTGTACTTGGAATTTATAAAATTTTTGCGGTTCCAAACAATGAAATGACTTAATTATTTTTCTGAGGCACTAGCTTATTGATTATGGAAAGTAATATTTGTAGGCCTTCAAATAAATGTTATGGCATTTAAAAATAACCATTGAGTCTTGTACAAACTTTGTATTTTTCAAAGATAAAGATTGACTTTGGATTGGACACTTAAATAAAATTATGTAGACTGAAAATCTAGACTTAATATTAATATTGTTCTTGTTACAATGGATTTAAACAATGTATGTATTAATTTTCAGTATATCTAATCGGTAATCAACACCTAAACAATTCCAACTAGTTGCAAGCTGAACGGGACAATTTTCCGGTGTGTCCTTTATGGACTGTACCCTGTCATAGCACTATCTCCAAGTAAGTACAAAACATCTTGTCATTAAAAAGCTATTCTTAGATTTAATTAACCCTACTTAGTAAGTTAAACGATTCGGCAGGAAAACTGTATTACTTGGAAAAATGGATAAGGTAGCTCTCCCTTTTTTCTAACTGTGAATGAACAAGATAAATATAAACAATCTTAATGATGCATATTTATAAATAAGATTCCTTAAACATACATGCACCCTATTTTAACTAAACTTTTCATATATACAATTTCAGGTTTTACCCGAGAGGCCACGCCTCAAGTCGGACTTTCCTCCACACATCTACTGACTTCATATAAATGAAAGGTACTTTATGTTTTATTATAATAACACGTTCTAATTATAAAATTTAAAAGTTAACAGCTCATGGCAAATAAGAATTTTATCTTGAAAATTGAAACGAAGCATAGAACAAAACGGCGAGGCATGAGCTACCGGGTAAAAATCAAACTTAACTGACTCATCCTCATTTTATTGGCTAAGCAAACTCATTACTAACTCATTTATGTCCTAGCTCATGTAGATATGAACTGCAAGGCAGGGGTTCTCAAACTTTTTTATTTTTAATTTCCTTTTTGTAATTTTCGCTGTATGCGTTGTTTTTTCCGACACAATATTTCTCACGGGCGTGTCTTAGTTCCAAAATTAAGCGACGCGCCTCTGTGAGTAGATAAATGAAATAATATTGAACCCAATTTGGCAGGACCTAACTCTAAAACTAAACCCTTTTCTTACTCTATCTAATATTATATTTCTAATGTCTGACTATTTCCTTTTAGTGTCGCTGATCTGCACTACCAGCTCGTTCAACGTTACTGACCACAAAGTAATCCGACAATCAGACTGGACCCGGTCATGTTAGGTAAGTTTACATACTTAATGCGTACCACATACTACATACTTTTTCTGAACCTCAGTAAAATATGGTTTTATAATGATAATAGTGCTTATTATCTATGCCTACTTAACAGGAATATTACAAATTTCAATCAATTTTCATGAAATTCATTAAGCAATTGTGACAATGATCAAGCAGTGGTGGAGTTAGGGTATGGCGAGGTACGACCTCCCAGATGCTGGTAATGCTAATATTTCGTAGGTTATGTTTGACATGGTTGTAATGAAGTACAGTATGTTGGAATACTCCTGACTTGTGAAATATTGTATAAAAGCTGTGTACACAATCTACCGAACATAATAATTGTATGGTTTTACACTTACTATTTTAGACTAGCCTACAGCTTATCATGTGAGGTAACGAACTCATGTCATATGGAGCTATTGAAAGTCTTATTTATACATACATACTTATTTGTATTACTACAGTAAAAATGTATACCTATAGAAAGTTGAAATTCGTACAGTGCATTTAATTTATTGAAATAATTGGCAGACATAGGCTACGGTGACCTCTCACCATCAAGAGGGACGTATGCTTGTTTACTACGGATGTAATATGAAAATATATGATGACTTATAAGCTAATGAACTTAAATTAGTCCTAATATTATTAATACCTATATCTTAACAGACAGAAACCTGTTCTCATAGTGAAAATATTCAGTATAAAGACTTTGTCAATTTATTGTATGATGTATGAAATCCTGTGAGACAATACATATATTATAGAGTTACAACTGAAATGCAAACAAACCATCCATCGAAGGAGGTACTGTCATAGTATAACATGCGTGTAGCTATTCAGTATTCATAGAAAAATGGCGGGACGCCCCATATAATATTGTACTTCAGCGCGACAATGAATAATCGCGCCCCCATAGCCATTAGACTAGAGCCTATCTTCTTGTATTACTAGGTCTTAAATCTAGGGCTTAGGTATCCTAGATTATTTTAGGAAAATAACCTTACATCTAGACTGTAGTTATCCTGCCTATGAATGAAATTCTGTATAACAAGCCTGCTAGGAATATGTATATCATCAGAGTGTTCATAGACTATATAAGACAGCATCGAAGCTATCCGATCTCCGGTGTGAAGTGCAAACGTGATGTTAGCTTTCAAAATAACCCTGAAGATGGCAGAACCTGCTAAGAAAATGTACTGGGCATATAGAGAACTATTTGTTTTAACATGAAATTCTATTACTATTGTACATTGTGTACACACTTATGTTTCCAATTCCGGTCACGAGGTGGCAAACTCTTCTAAAGTGCTACAGCTCCGCGCTTCCTATTATTTTAGATACATGGGTATTTTCTATATAAGTACCTAGTATTTTACGTACTAGCCCCGCCTATCCCACAGCTAGAAAAACATACATTAAGGCACAGAATAAATAATAGTACTACACACAGGCGCAAGGGAACGTCAAGATGCACCAATGCCAACAATTACTACGTAGCAATGCAAACCGAGCGATGCTGAAATCGCCTATTCGGGACGATGTTTAGTTCAACCCCTACGATTATGAGCTAATTTCCTAGAAATAGATTTTGTCTAACTTTACTACGCTATTTTAATGTTATTTTTTTTTCCAGATGCCAGAGGAAGACGAAAACATAACTGATCCTCCACTGATGCACGACTTCGCCCGGAACGCGGCAAGAACCAACAATGGAAGAAAATACTATAGACGTGTTTATTAACAATAAAGTTATTTTTGTTTTTATGAAATAGCGATTGAATAAAAATATTAGGTATATGAGTTTTATTTAGAGATGAAATAAGTCAGGAAATACAGCACACCCACTCGTTTTCACAACAACAAATGTAGCCTGGTAAGGCTAATAAAATAAGGTTATTAAAATTCTGGTTGCTCGGCACCAAAAGTAACCTTGCAACGGCTACTTCCTATTATTTATTTGTAAACCTTGGTATCCAAGATGTGTTCTACAGAGCACATCTTAGATCCCTTGGTCACGGAACCAAATGTAACTAAACCTCCGCTCACCTTACTTATTTACTTACTTACTTGACTAAACAACAGTATAGCTAACCCCCTTTAAATATACCCCGTAAATTTGGCCTTGTGATCGTCTAGCGTGAATAAGTAGAACCCTTCGATGTGAACCGCGATAACCTAGATCCTTTAATGAGTATCAGCTGTATTTTTGACTAATATTTAAATTTTTATTTATTTATATTTTAAAGAAGAATAAAGGTTATTGTAGCATAATAATATAGTGTTATAGAAGAGTATTTTATCAGATTTAGACCTAGAAAGTTATATGTGAGAAAATTAATGACGTAATAAATAAATTTTTAGAATAGAAGTTAGTGAGTGAAACATACATGAAATAAATATTAAAAAATATTTTGTTAATCATCCACTACGCCTTATTAGTGGTCCTGATTTGGGTACGAACTTGCGATGTGGAATAGGACCCCTGACCTGATCAAACCACTTTATCAGGATCCTAAGCAAGTAAGCCTGAAGGGCTATCTATCTACAACCTAACCCCTTTTTTATTTTGTTTCTTTTCACTAGCTAAACCCCCCTTTTCCCCAATACTGCTAATAGACCATAACTTCTCGATCTTTCTAATGTTTTATCGAAACACCGAGCAGTTGCTAACTTTTATAAGAAATAAGTAAGTCAAACTTTTCTAAGCTTTAGACTTTCCATCAGTGGACGGCGCTCGCATGCCACTGGGCCCTATAACAAACAAATCCTTTTATTCCAAAGACAGTTTGTTTCCCTAGCCAATTTGATAGAATTTACCTTGAAAAACTAGTTAGCAACACTAAGTGTCCCGCAGCCACACCGAAAGATCAGAAATTGCTACCACAATTATTAATTTCACTCAAATAAATTAAGTAATAAGAGATTTTATAAATTACCAGTTTTACCACATATTTTAAGATAGTAAACACCACATTTAAAGTCCATTTAACCCATATAAATAGTAGTAGTTAAATTATTTCTCCACAATACACGTTGACCAATTATATTCCAAGACCAATCATAAAAGAACTCTACTTTCATAGAAATAGTGTGTGACTCTACCCTATTCCTATCGTTTTCCCTATTCTAGCATATCTGAAACACAGACCATCACTTACCATAGATCTAATGTTCAGAATATGCACAAGTGTATCCCTACCATAAGCTGTACAGTTCAGCCAGCGAAGCTGAGATAGGCAACCTATAGGCTTGAGTTCTGATCCCCCCCTCTGCTTTTGCCCGCGGGCTAGGGTAGCAGAGAGTAGATCGCCCTATCCGTGTATATATCCAGTATTCTAGGACACACCAGTACCAGCCACATGAGAGACCCAGCTGCGATCAAGCTTTACTTAGATGTGGATCGATCACAACCGAAATCCCCAGCGACCAACGCCAGCATGAACCAGAGCACCGAGTAAATAAATATAAATATATATAGGACCCCAGCCTCAAATACTGCCGACTTCAGTGAGCAAGGATTACTCCTAATGTCTTTCGTCAATCGTGAAAGTCCTCACTTCCATCTAACAGTTGGACTCTTTGAGACCGGTGAGAAAATACGCTTTTGTAAGTAAATAAAAGCGCCCAAGCCCTCCACTTGGAACAAAAGACCCCTAAACGCCTTATGTTTAACAGCCGCAAGGTATAAAGCGCTTAGCCGGACAACAGTCTGTCACAAACAATGATCTGGCTTATAACTTTCACTAAATAACCCCATGGAAAATTACTAAATTCAATTTTACTGACCAACTAAATAAACGAATGAAGTTTCCTTTACGTGCTATAATCTAAGCTTAGTTTTGCAAGAATTACTCCCTACAAAACCAAACACAGACTTATCTCCAAGCACCAGCCATACATCGACCCAGTCTTTGTATTGCTTGACGGCACTCATGAAACAAAGCACAGAAAACTTCACTATACACATCAATTTAAATGTAACACTACACTATAAATAGAACACTAAATTAACCCCACAACTGACAGTAAAGCAATTCCACCACAGGTCTAAATTCAACTGTACGACGATATTGTCCCCGCACAATCAAACAAAGACACAATTTCAAAGTTTACAATCACTTAGAATAATTTCCAAGTAGAAACAAACAGAGAAATAATAGCAGAACAACTTCACTCACCAGTAACACACGAAAGCCAGAGACACTGTTAGTCTTGTGGATATTGTAAGAATGACGCGCGTCGGCTCGCTCCGACCCTTTTATAGTATCTAATAGAGACACAACAGAGACTGGGGACATAATGGAGACTGGAGACATACTGGAGACTTAACAGAGACATAACAGAGACATACTGGAGACATAGTGGAGACATAATAGAGACACACTGGAGACTGGCGACATACTGGAGACACAATGGAGACATAATGGAGACATATTGGAGACATATTGGAGACACAATGGAGACATAACAGAGACATTATGGAGACTGGAGACATAATGGAGACATAACAGAGACACAATGGAGACATAGTGGAGACTGGAGACCTAATGGAGACATAACAGAGACATACTGGGGACTGGAGACATACCGGAGACACAACAGAGACATAATGGAGACTGGAGACCTACTGGGGACATAATGGAGACTGGTTTGTTTACCAAGCCGTACACCCTATACATTTAACGTCCATGTTCTCTCAGCAAATAATCGTTTACCTATCAGTAGTAACATCTGCATGCTTGCACGTGTTTTAGAGAGAGACAGAGCTATTGATATTGTTACCTATGTAGTCCAATAGTGGAGTGTTTCGTAAATATTTTTACGTAAATATTATTTTGTGAAAGATTGTTTAAATCAATTTAGTAAGTAACTTCGCAATGAAAGATCACATTTGTTCCTAATTGTTACATTGAATGATATATTCAGGAAGTATAATAATCAATATTAGTGATTATTACCCCTCTGACTTGTAATTAGAACCAAGACGCAATATCGGAACGTCATTCGTTTGTCAGATCAGATTGTCAATGTCAACAATCCATCCATGTGAATATAGTTTGTAAATAAGCTTTTTCCAATAAGTTGTGCATCAAATAATAGTGAATTTTATGAGTGATGACGTAACTAAACATGTGATAAAGCTTCGCAGATATTATTTGTTAAAATATTCAATGAAATCCCGAAGGAAATATGCACCAAAAAGTTGGTCAAGGAAAAGTTGATTCGCCGTAAGTTTTATATGTAATAACGAGTCCATTTCCTCGTCATAGATGCTTGTTCTGTTACATTATTTTCATTAGACTTATATTGACCGGGATGGTGTTGTGTAATTGTGAAGGGAGCTCGACAGAAATCAAAAAGGTAATCACGGTTTATATCCCGGTCAATATAAGTCTAATGATATTGAAGATATTTTAAATGTAAGATATATGTAACCAATGCACGACACGCTAACGATCAATACGAGGGTCATGCCAAAAGAAATTAGATACTCAAGATTTACATACTTTATTCTTTATTACAGCTATCTATTTTTTCGAAGTATTCACCGTGAACACGTATACACTTTTCCATCCGTCTAAACCACTTAGAAAATACCGATGACCACTCTTCTTTAGACACCTCATAATTTTCGTAATTATACGCAGCCAGGGCATCTTCTTTGTTCTCAAATCGCTTTCCTTTTAATTTTTCTTTAATTTTAGGAAAAAGGTAAAAATCACAGGGGGCTAGGTCAGAGGAATATGGGGGTGGGGCAGAATAGTCACGTTTTTTGAGCTGAAATAGTCAAGTGTTCTAGCGGAAGTGTGCGGGGCAGCGTTGTCGTGGTGCCAGAGCAGGTGCCGGGTTCCTGACTTCGGCCGCTTGTCACACCAAGCTGACAGTACTCTTGGGGCACAAACTGTCACATACCATTCTGAATTAACTGTCTTTTGATCTTCTAGCACTATTTTAGCAATATGTCCCGTCTTGCAGAAAAATGAGGCAACCATTTGTTTTTGTGTGCTTCAGGTTCGGCGACATTTTGTTGGCGTCGGCTCATCTTCAAAACACCATACTGTGGACTGTCGCTTTGTTTCGGGATCGTAGTTATATAGCCATGTTTCGTCACCTGTAAGTATATCATATACGTTTTTTTTCTCGCCTGCGTGGAATTTATCTATCATAAATTTGCACCAATCCACGCGACGGCACAATATTCCAAATTGTGGTTTCTGTAAATCGGTGAGCTTGTGCGGCACCCATCTTGAACAACGCTTATGAAGAGACAGATTACTATGAATTATAGTTTGCAATGCTGCTGATCCAATGTCCAGTTCACGCTCGAGCTCTACATATGTAATTCGTCGGTTTGCACGAATATTTTTTTCCACAGCCTGTACATTTTCTTCAGTGACTGCGGTTGGCGGCCATCTGGTCTTCGCCTCATCTTCAAAGCTCTCCCAACCTCTTTTAAATTTAGAAAACCAATTAAAAACAGTTGCATGTGAACACGCAAACTCTCCAAAAGTCGAAACTAAAAGTTCAAAACACTCATGAGGTTTTAAACCTTTTTTAAAGTCATAATATATCATAACACGAAAATCACGTCGAGTAAGCTCCATTGTTGCAGAAAATTCCCGCCATAATTATTTAGAAAAAAAATAATTAAAAAAAGAATCCTAAGAATTTCCAAGTGTTCCATTTTTAATTTTATAAGCAAAAAACCTACCTTTAAAATGGTGTATAACTGCACTCTAAAAAATGAAGGCCAACTAAGAGCAGTTTTCTCTTAGTTGACGTTAAGTTAATCACTACAATTACGATCTTATACAATTCAAATAAAGCTGATTACTAAAACAATAAAGGAATGTATGATTGAACTAATAACTTAGGTGTTTTGTTATTCCTAACCAATGAACACCTTGAATCAATTATTAACTTGTTAGGCAAAACTATGTAACATAGGTTGATTCAATCCTGAACTAGTTCATTAAAACAGATAAGTATGTTAATAGTTCTGAACATTTTTATAGTAAATTTGATTATTTTATCTTTGTTGATTCAAATAAGATTAGGTATTTGAAACAACTAAACATAGGTAGATTCAATCCTGAACTAATTCATTAAAACAAATAAGTATGTTAATGGTTTTAAGCATTTTCATGCTTAATTTGATTATTTTGTCTTTGTTGATTCAAATAAGACTTGGTATTTGACATAAACTAAATCTAGGTTGCTTCAATCCTCAACTAATTCTTTAAGACAGATAAGTATGTCAATAGTTCTAGACATATAAAATTTTGAAACAACGAAGATACATTTCTCAATCCCATTATGATCAAATTGTTGTATCAATTACGAAATGAATTGAGTTCTACTAAGAATGAATTGTTAAATCTATTATCATAATAAACAAATTAAATAATTGGTAATCTGATCAATCAAGTGAATAGTAGGGGTAAGCGTTTGTACATCCGCCTTCCGCCCGCGCCCCTCCGCAGCGCGTGCGAGTGTTGCCAACTCGGAATAAAATATACCAGATCTGGGATATTTTCACGGCTCTTTCATCGAAAATTTTTATTTAGCATTGGGCACATATTTTTACATATTTGGTCTAAGGCATCAACTTGAAAGCAACCATATTTGTCATCGCCATATGGTATTCAATTTTATTATGAATTTTCGTGTGTGGCGGACGTCGATGTAATATAACAATTTTCAAAATAAATGGAAGGGTGAGTTATTTACGGATTGCCATGCTGATCCTATTAAGCTAACCATGCTTTTCATATTTGATAGCCCACTATGAAAGTGTTGTCAGAATCGTTAAAGTTATTTAATAATCGCAATAACGCTTGCACACTGTTATCAAAAACGCTGCAGCGTTAGCATAGCCGGACTCGATATGGGTTCAGTTTTGTATTCTTCATGAGTATCCAAGTCAGGAACGGATCCACCCCTTCCCAGAAAAAATGCTATAATTGGCTCAGCTCAGACGCAGTGCCAGATAAAGCAGCGCAGAGCCTGTAGCAAGTTCTATCTAGAAGCCCTAAAGGGTGAAGCCACACTAGAGCAATTTCGGTTACGCTATATATATACGCGTGATCACGTGACTCGGCGTGGCGCGTGAGGCTTCATCTTAAAGTGCAAGGATTTTAAGCATATAATTATATAAGTACATGTTAAGGCAGAAAATTCAAGCATTCCAAGGCTTAGATTGCTTTAGTATATTTATTTAATTTGTCCTAATTTGCGAGGAAATGAGGAGAAATAATCAATAAATTATGACTTATAATATACATACATACATACAATCACGCCTGTATCCCATGAAGGGGTAGCACATGAATCTACTCGTTTCAGTGCCACTCTTGGCAAATAAGGGATTGAAAGAAAACGAAACTGTGACATTGCAGTGACAGGTTGCCAGCCTCTCGCCTACGCCACAATTTAACCCATAAAGTAAAATCCATAATCCTACGGACCAAATTGACAAGTAAGTGTGAACGAATGTTGCCACAGTTTGGCCAGTGTCGTTCTTATCGATATTAAAATTATTATTACATCGTAGATTTAAGGTGCACCCAGGCGGGACAATTAAATTGGCAATTTGATCGGCAAATTAATATACCAACTTTTTCTGTGATTTCGACAGATCAAAAGGTCTGTAGACCGCTAATTAGAGATATTTTTTTTATTTCGAAGCAGCAATAATATTATTCGAAAATTATATAGATATTTATGATATACTTGCCATAGCGTGACAGATAATTTATTATCGTCGGACATGGTATTTTATTTTTTACCTACAGGCGCGGAAACCTTTTTATTTTTAAAACTAGTGGGTAAAAATGCATGGTATCCATCCACTACCTCGAAGATACATAGAACAAACCAAAATGTGTACCTCTTATTTGAAACTCATATACTTATTCTTGATTTAAACTTGTCTGTTGTATGTACTTTACAACTTGTCGATATACTGTTATCGACATATACCCTTCACTATTTTAATTTTGCTGTTCCTGGTATCATTTTACCTGTCAGTCATTTGTCAATTTAGTCCGTAGGATTATGAATTTTACTTTAGGTATCCCACAGTCGCCTTCTACGACACCCACGGGAAGAAAGGGGGTTGTGAAATTCTTAACCCGTCACCACACGGGCAACATATAATATATTACTTACAATATATTGACACTGGGGCTAATATATATTTTTATTGACTTATAATATAGTTTTCAGTACAGATGTTGCGTTTTTTACGCACTAGTGTGAAAAGTGATTCATTTCTTGTCAGGTCGAAACTTCGGAGGACCATCTGTACTGAAAAACGTCGTACCATACACGTGCGAAAAGGAAATTCGTAACTCGTGTTGATTTAGAACACTCCCTTCTGTTGTGTTTTAATTTATTGCCACTCGTTTCGAACTTCCACCTTTTCGCACTTGTATCGTAATGTACTATTACATAATTATGGTATGTATTGTAAAACGTTGTACGATACATGTACGAATAGAATAAGTATTATAGGTAATTCACTACTCCTGTCGATTTAAAAAACTCTCTTCGTTCGTGTTTTAATCACAACTCGTTTCAAATTTCCCATTTTTCGCACTTGTATCGTAATTTACTATTGATTACTTTACTATTGATTACTATCTATTAGTTAAAATAAAAATTCCATCAAATATATTGCTAAAAAACAACAGACTCGTAACCAAATAACAAAGGTGAATTTTACTGCACATTAGGTATCATTTGACGGCATTTCAATTTTAGATAGGTACTGAATTATTTTTAATCATTTATGAATTATTTTTAATCATTTATTTTAAGTACCTTTATGCCTTTAATTCGAGGTAGACTCATTTAAAAAAAATGTTAACGTATTTTAGACATCTTCTATACATTAGCCTAGCGTTTTTCAAAATCGGAGTTGGCAACACTGACGCCGAAGTGATTTGTCAACGCGTCTTGTGTTAATTTTTTTGCGGTTATCTATCACATCACAGATCTAACAACTTACAAGTTCAATGGAGTAAGTGATCGAATCTTTAAAAACATGGGAGTTGGAGAACTTAATACGAAAATTCACCAGTAAGTACAATGTATTTTTTTCATTATTTAGTCAAGTTGCTAATGACACGAGGCCAATAGCTTGCTGGGCTGCGGCCCCGGCCGATAATGGATGCAATCTTGTAATAATACACATTTAAATTTCTTGTCTATAAAATACACATTTAAGTTGGCTCAATTTTCGTTGAACGTCCCATGTGCTGTTCGCGGCGCGAGCCGATTTAGACTTGGTATGGTAACTATAGTTCCGTCAAAATGAGAGAGACCGGAATTATTTTTGCCAGGGAGAGAATTGCGAGGGGATCTTTAGCCCGAGTCAAAATCGGGCGCAATCGCCCGTTTGAGTGAGTTTTGATAGTGATTCTGTTGTGTATTTTCTTATAGTTGGATAGTTTCTAACAAAGCGTTGCATATTTTCCAGCCCCGGAATCGGACGCTAATAAAACCATGTTCCGATGGTAATAGGCGACGCCCAGCGTGTCCGGGTGTTGAAATAAGTGCAAAACTGCTCTCCGCTCGCCTTTTGTCCACCAACGGTAAATTGTACATTCTTTAAAAACCTTGTCAAATTGTCACTTAGGTTATGTGTAATTCCAAATTAGCAGTAGGTCGTTTCACAGAACGCGTTGACGTTCGGAATTCGAATTCCGGGGCAATTCCCCTGTCCTACGGGCGATCCAAGTCTCACGGACGCCGTCTTTGGAATTTTACTTAAAGACTGGTATACACATTTCAGGGTTCACGCCGCGTCGCCTAATCCTCGCGCCGGTCGCCAGCATTCCCCGCTGTGTTCCGGTAACCTACAGGCGGCAAGCTGACGCTGCCGTCATCCACACGACACCATCTCTGAGGCGGCTGACGTGGCAGTCGTGGTGGTCTGAGGCGGCTGACGTAGCACGTTTGAGGTTAGACCTTTCCAATCACTCTTATCTACATCATCGAACCGGCATAATTATGGTTCTGGCACCCTCCGTGTTACTATACCTTTTATTTTAATATCCGCCGTACACCGTTTCTACCCGTAGTTTTAACTCAAGAGTTCGCTGATCCACGTTTGTTCCCTTAAATAATTTAAAACCTTAGTCTCATGTTCAAGTGTAGCTAACCCTCGGCTCTGTAAACTTAGTAAATTAGAGAGTAATTTCATAATATAAGGCAAGGCTCAGTGGAGTCCTTTGTAATAGATTAATTAACAGAGAAATAATTACCTTTTGCCCTTAAGAGTTGTTTCAATTTTAAATCTTGTCTGCTAGCATAATGGCCCCCAATTATATATATTGTAGCAATATTGAAAAATATTAACTTTGAGTTAAAAAAAGATGTAATACGGTTCCTCTAGGGCCAAATATTTTTCCACGCTGTTCATAATTTTGTAGTATGGTATGTGATATTAATTGTATCATTCATTTCCAGACCCTGATGGATTTTTCTGAGTTTAACATAAGCACAGACCTAATAGTTATAGAAACTTCAGAAAAGGAAAACTTGTCCTCGGAAAAGGAAAATGTGCCATCTGCAATTGCTGAGAAGAAAGCAGAGCCCAGTTATAATTCCAGGGTAAGCAGTTTCTAACAGACTTCTTTACCTAGAAGGAGGAGGTTCTGTATTTTATTGTAAAAAACATTATAAGAATTACAATTCAATAAATGAATACTGCATAGGCAGACCAACATACCAGAGAGAGATTTTATTCCAACCATTTTTGAAGTAACATACTCATCTTATCACAATAATATTTTTAATATAACTGCATTGTTAGGCAAGATACCGGGCTGGCCTAGCGAGTAGTGACTAAGTGACCGTCCCTACTAAGCCGCAGTTCTGGGTTCGAATCCCGGTAAGGACATTTATTTGTGTGATGAGCACAGGTATGTTCCTGAGAATCCTGAGTCATGGATGTTTTTTATTTATATAATTATTTGTTTATTAATTATATCGTTGTCTGAGTACCCACATCACAAGCCTTCTTGAGCTTACTGTGGGACCCAGTCAATCTGTGTAAGAATGTCCTATTACATTAATTAATTTATTTATTATTATGATACATTATACTGTGAGTGTATAGGTTATGACTGTAATTAATTGTATTATAATTATATTAATTAAAGAGGCAAATGAAAAGTAAAGTTTCTAAATATTTTTCAGATTGTGGAAAAGTCATTGGACTCTGCATCACTATTTTGAAAATATTCTGCTCTCAAAAAACCACAAGGATATTCTTTGGTAAATATAATAACATTAACTAGCTAAGTCACTTTTTACTATGTAACTTTAAAATAATTATTATATGTATAACTGAATACTGCATTCGTTTCTTTTTACTTTTTGTTTTTAATTGTTTGTTTTATCATTCCAGCGGCTTAACGACTTCAAAAGCACATGAAATTTACTAGGACAATTTGTTTATAAATTTTCCATCAATGAAAATAAATCTTCAGGAACAGCTGAAATACAAAAAGTCGAACTTACTGCACTTACCAATTGTAAGTATATGATAAAATTGATAAAGCAGATGTTGTCTATGTTAAAATAGTTAGTTTCACCACACCGACTGGCAAAGGCTCTCTTTAGTCTTCAAAAACAGATAGCAAAACTGCATTTTGTCCACAAGAGTGCAAAGAAATTTCATACAAATTTTAACTGGATGTCTCAAGCTTGATAGATTTGATTTAGTTAGATGTTTTACAGTTAATATTTTGTTTGTGTCGGTGTAGTGTAAAATTTTGTATTTCACTCGGTGGCAAAGTTTGTTTAACCTTCGTGGCTCGTTTCAGTTGCCCCACTGTTCACTTACCCGCATTGATCTTTCCTTATATTATATCGTTTGTAATAATATTTTACTAACTAGTCCCATTTTTATAGCGCCCTATGAGGAAACAACGAATATAGCCGGATTTCTCACCATTCCATTTTTGCTGAACACTGCGGCAGTCCGCCAAAAGAAGAAGCGAGGTTCCGGTGCAAGTCAAAATTGGAAGCCCAGTAAAATGGAAGTAAGGGAAGGTTTCATAAAGCATATCCGCTCTAGTGTAGAAATTAGCCAGACCATCGAACTTCGCATAGCCACACTTCAAAAAATAGGATTGTCATGCCAGCCATACATAATTGTTGTGGGTGAGTCTCTTGAAAAAATCGAATCATTTCTAGTTGTTGTCAGCAGATCGATAATCTATGAAAGACAGTCCATTATGAACGCAGTAGATACGTGCTACAAAATATATAATACAATGAAAATATAATACATTGTACTTACTGGTGAACTCTGGTATTAAGACGATACAGGAGTGATCTATTCTCCATACAAACGCTCTCGACTATTTCCTCCCTGGTTTTTCAAGATACAGCAATGATTTTTTCAAGACAGATTATAATAATTTTTATCTGTGTCGGACCGTTTTGATTTTTTGAGATTCTTATTTTTAAAGACGCTAGAGCCCATCGAAAATTTTCAAAAACGGTGTTATTGATTATGGCGTAAAAAAGGTGTGGTATTCAAAATTGGTAACAATTAGCCACAAAAACTGAACGGTCCGACACTGATTATTTCATTGTTATTCAGATTCTCAAATTTAGTTACGATTGACTTAATTTTGAAGGGGGAAACAGTCGAGAGCGGAACCTCGATTTTAAAGATTTTTTTCGCAATATTTTTTAACTGAGTTCTTAATGGACATTTTTTTTCGATAAATCTAGTTAATAACACTTGTATATTAAATTTGAATTCCCAAATTGAAAGGGGGGCTCCTTTCCATTTTAGCATTTTCGCTCCTGTAGCGTCTTAAGTTCTCCAACTCCCATGTTTTTAAAATTTCGATTTCTTCCTCCATTGAACTTGTAAGTTGTTAGAACTTGTATGTGATAACCGCCGCAAGAAAAAAACTATTTATTCTAAGTAGGTAGTAGTAGTAGGTGCCAAGTATATTATGAATAAATGTCATTTTTTTTATAACTTTTGTTTTATTTATGGCGTTATTCATAAACGCATCACCAGCCTGAATTAGATATGAATCGTTTTATGTTATCTGTCAAGTTAACGTATGTATTTGTAAATAGGTATAAAACATAATTTGTCTAATTCAGTCCCGTGGTGTTTTATGACAATTATCAATAAGGGGTTGTTGTCTTAGTAAATGAGACAAAGTAAGTCATAGTACAATTGAACATGAATGATAGTACTGAACAAGCTTCTCAGTTGAAATGTATAACAAAACAAAGATTCAAATTGAACAATATTATAGTTCACTCTCACAAAGTGTGTATATCGATGTAATCATGTCCTTAATTGAACTTATTTGGTTTTAATGGTTACTACAGTAATGCCTCATGTTAATATTGACCTACATCTTGGTTGAATCGATTAAACAATTCATGTTCAAATAGAAAAATATCTTAGTTCAGTCTCACAAGGTGCGTAAGTAGATGTAATCATGTTCTTAGTTGAACTTATTCGGATTAAATAGTTAATACAGTAATGCTTCATGTTAATATTGACAGATGTCTTAGTTGAATTGATTAAACAATTAATATTCAAATTGACCAATATCTTAGTTCAGACTCACAAGGTTCGTAAGTAGATGTAATCATGTTCTTAGTTGAATTTATTTAGGTCAAATAATTAATACAATCATTCTCCATGTTAATATTGAGCAACGTCATAGTTGAACTAACTGGTTTGCGTTAGTTGATACAGTTACGTATCATGATAATAATTATCAAGTGCTTAGTTGAACTTACTAAGGTAATTTAGTTCGCCTAATTATTTTTCATGTAATTATTGAACAAGATCTTAATTGTCTCAGTTACGTTGCAAAAGTAAGAGCAATCAAAATTACCTTATTCCATTTGTCTAAGATCTTATCAGGCTCGTATGGAATCAAGATGCTTGACTACGACGATCAAAATATTGATAGGAGCAAACAAATTTTTTTTAGAGTGTGGCCAGTATCGATCAAATGACCATGGAGTATCTAACTTCTTTTGGCATGACCCTCGTATATCACATCACACCCTTCTGTCATGTTTATTGACAATTACTTAAGATTAAAAGTGACATCTAATAATAGCACACTGTCGATCACTGGTACTATACTTTAACCTTAGCTGTAGTTAATTTTCATCTTAAATCAGCTAAAATAAACAGACTGATCACATAAAGAAACATGAACACATTAAGGTTACAAATGCAGGTCGGAGAAACACAATTGTGCTACGAAAATCTTAACTCGGCAATTCCATGTATCCTTTAAGAGTATGCCAAGATTTCGCAACATACTGGAACAAGTAGGTAATGCAAGCGCAGCAAAACCATTCAAAGGTTTATAGCAACGCACACGTTAATACCGTCTTCATTGAGGCAAGACAAGCTTTTGAAAGGCATCAAACGAGTACCCCGATATTGTGAGGCATCTAGTTTATTTTCGCGACGCGAGCGACTCGAGATTGCACTCGTAGTATCAGTGTGATGCAGGTCGCGACACAAAACATCCGATAGAGCGGCAGAGTGTAATTTCAGTCGAGTGCCCTACTCGCTACGGCCCCAGACGTGGCAATCAAGGGACAAGTGTACCCCATCGTGCCCCATCTCCCCCGTCTGCCTTTAAAATAACATTAGGGAATGCATACACATAACATATATCATAAGTATCTATCTTTTACGTGTAAGTGAAAATACGCTGGGGTTGAAAGCTGTTAAAGAATAAGTGCTTGGAGGCTGGTTATAATGGAACCCAATGTTATTGTGGAAGTATGCGCGACTTTAAAGCACTGTTGGACGCTTAAAAATATAACTTTGCAAAATGCAGTGTACTTTCCACACGACGGTAAAACGTTAAGGCTGCTTTCAAAAAAAACGTCAAAAGAATGTAAAATTGATAGTTTTAGTCGGTGAAATACTACACTTTCCGTTATCCAATAGATTTATTTAATTCAAGTTCCAGTTAGAGCATCTTATTATCTTGATTTTTATAGGACTGGATTTTTGAAAACTAACTCACTAAATTAATTATGATTTTTTCTCTAATGCACGTTTAGAAAAACGCACGTATAGAGCTGAATCAGTCGATCTTATTTGTAAAATTTGGACAATTTTGAATATTAAAACGGGTAAATTTATAATTCGTATATCCTGTACCACAATCATTTCAGACTAGATTTTTATTTTAAGTTTTTGAAAAAGAGTAAACTAGCTTAAGACGAATTAAATTTTTTTCAGAAATTACCTAAAATTAAGTGACAATTTCTTTGAAAATCTACATCACATCGAAGTAAGTTTTGTACTAAATTAATCTGCAACGTTTACTTAAATTGCTGTTATGCCTTAGTGATTATAAATTGCTATTATTGATTTTTGCCAATTTTTTGAAAACGAGCCTTCACCGGTACAATTATTACCACTTTTGGACATTTTCTCATATTTTGTTAGACCAAGTAGAAAAAGTTCTATAATGTGATATATATTTATAAACTACTCGCAAAGCCCTTTAATTTGATACCACACACGGTATGATCGAGCGGTCGGTTGCGATTTCACTATTTTTAACACGAAAGCCCTCTTAAGTGAGTGGAGTAATAAAGATAAGCCATGTGGGTAGAACTAGATACAAGTTATGTAATAGCTTTGTCGGTAGTAAATTACTGCCGGCAATTCCAAGTGAAATATGTTAAGTTTCCACCGATGAAAGGATAATTTGATGTGAATTTAATTGCTAGCGGGAATCTGATGAGAAACTAAGTTTTGTGTCTGAATTTTGTTAATTTCTGGACTTGTAATAGGTACTAGTGCACATATGTAGCAGACTTAATTTAATATGAAAATGTATATTACTTTGCGGCTTACCTAAATATAATCCATAAGGATCAAAATACAAAATTTGTTTTTTATCTCGTAGAAACGTCTGCGAGCGATATTACATATTTTTAAATTAAAGGAAAAATTTAAGAATTCACACCTCCGGCAGGACTCGAACCTGCGACCTTTGGCGACGCCACCGGCGTTTAAGAATTGAGGGAAGGCATGGATAGATTTGCACACATCCAGCAGCCTCCGTGGCGCAGTTGGGAGCGCGTCTGGCTCCAGCAACCCAGAGATCGCAGGTTCGAGTCCTGCTGGAGGTGTGAAATTTCTATTTTTCCTTAAATTTAAAAATATGATCAAAAGACGATTTGTGCTACAACTACAACATAACACTCACTTTCCCTCTTCAATTGTACATCAGTGATAGTTGCATTTCGTTCGCTACGGAGTGATGGCAATTAGCACATTGGTCACTCATTCAGATCAAGAATAGATGCGGATGACTGGTGATTATGAATTAAAGCGCAAGTTACCGTTGTTCAATGTTCACTTCGACTGAACTCACCACTCATTAAATAGGAACATATTTTTGTTTTTGAGTAGTAAGTATCCTAGACATTTATTTTAATTTTAACATGCTGCTTATAAGGGCCGGTTGCATCAAACCGTCTGTCACCGTAAACCGTCTGCTGCGTGACGATGTGTCTGTCAAATGTGGTCGATGCAACTGGGCCTAAATCATTTAACTACAAACTTAACCAATTGATTAAAATGGTGTATTTGGTTCTATAAACCACCGCTACCACTTAGAAATATGGGTCAAGTTACACCACGTCCATAGCAACAACCCACTTCTACCCTACACGTGTTTTCTAACCTCAAGGCTCTAACACGCCGTACGATAAATAAATAACCAATCCGCTAAAAATAGTTGGCTTCTATCCGTAAGCCTCAATGAGCTACGAACTAATGAGTTACTTAGGCACGCCGCCGCACATCCAATCTGTATCCGGCTCGTCTTCACCTATGTTGAAAAAATCCAATTTATTTCACATAATTAGTCTTACAACGTACCAACTGGACGAGCTGGGTAGACCGGGGACAATAGAAACACGTTACGATTGAAACAAGTGAAATTTCTCGAAAACTACAATACCTACGTGGAATACGCAATACTCACGACACGCGGTCGATCATTTTGCAAGTTTGAACCAATAAGGATCCGGCACGCGAGTGACGTGGCAGTGTCAGGGAGCCGATGAAAATTTTCGACCGAAAAAGTAAGTATTGGCGTTCTCGTATATTTTTGTCTAATTTTGTGTAGCCGTGTAGTATGAAAATTTGAATTACCTAAGTGATATGAGTGTGGATTCTATATTTTTTTAAGTGCCATGAGACAGTGATGAAGTGTCATTAATTGGTAAATAATTGACTTTGAAATCAAACATGTGTTTTAGGGACGATATAAACAACGTACTTGTGGACGATTGAAACGTTTCAAACGTCCCTGTGTTTTAATCGTCCCCACAAGTAACCGACTATCAATAAAATAGGGTTCTGTTTTTTGTAAATATAACAGCGTGTAAATTCCACGAATGAAAGCAGCAACATGTACGTATAACTCCGGCCTGAAAACAGAAGCATGCGATCGACAGATCTTCAAAAATGTCTACATACAGTGCACACCGCTGTGCTACTGACTGGTTATGATTGAAACAAGGTTATAATTGAAACACCCACTTTTGTATGAAGAACGTTAATATTTTTTACGACTCTTCCATAGAATTATATCTTATTGTTTCATCTTAACCAAAATGATAAATTTTGTATGTAAGAATTTACTGAAACAAAGAAGATTAAAAGTCATGTATTTCTTTTTTTACATACGTTTCTTTTGTCAAGATCTTGAAAGAATCTTCAGGAGCTGATATTTTTTGTATAGTTTGTACTACGAAAGTGATCTTTTGGTGGTCTGTTCTTATAACACGGCAGTCATTATTAAATATATGAATAAAAACATTCCTTTATTTTTCCCCAAATTAATTAAGGTGTTTCAAATGACCTCGCATAGTGTTTCAATTGACAACCATGCGGGGTCAATTGAACCACTCTCCCGCTTCCTCTTTAATTTCATAATACAAAATAACCATGGGCAACATACCTTTAAAACTAATTTTGTTTAAAAGCCTAATAAATTTCCTTCTAAAAAATAACTTTCATATCTTCCTAACTATTCAAATTAAAATGCTACAGGCGATTAAGTATAAATTGTTTCAGTTGTCCCCGGTCTACCTTACCTACTACTAAAATAAAACTTATCAAAATTAGCCGCAAAAACTCTATCAATAATTGTAACATTACAAAAATGCAGCATTATAAATGGTTGTACGCTCCAGTTCCTCAGAACTAATATCAAACGCTGTCGGCATAAAAAGAAATCAAAGAGATAAGAAAAAGTCGATTTTCCCGCTAAACAAGCTGAATTGCCGGAAGCGACAAGCACTACTGCTTCCGATTTAGAAAACAATATAAAGCTGACGATGGGCTTCCAATATTTTCCCGATAATGATGTTTATATAACTTTGAAATAGTGTTGGCGAAGACTCGATTCTTTGGGGCTATCTTTAAGACTGCGCAGATATTACTCGATACTTTGTACTACTTATTTAATCGTTCAACAAAGTTGTGAATCTTTATTTTGTCCTTTCAACTTGAATTTTTTTCTCTCAGTGTACCAAGTGGCACTGAAATTTAACGATACAAGCATGAGTTTTAAAATGTATGTAATAAATAACACTTTCCATTATAATATAAACTTACACGTCTTTAAATGGCTATGATGTACATTTAACATGATCAATTGATAATTTACACCTACTCATTGTATTTTAAGCACGACGTTTTAATTTTTTTAATCTGAAAACTGATAACCTGAAAAATTACTGTGCCCTGACAACTTACTTTTGTTCAATTTAACTCGCTCTGAAATAAATAATAAATCTGGTATACATAGTAACTCCCGCAGGTTACGTCCCCTATACGTTTGACAAGTGCTTTCTTTATTTGTTAACCGACTTCAAAAAAGGAGGAGGTTCTCAATTCGACTGAATGTTTTTTTTTTTTTTTTTTTTTTTTTTTTGTATGTATGTTACTCGATATCTCCGAGAATCGTGGACCGATTTTCAAATTTTTTTTTTTGATCGAACCGGTATAACCCCGAGATGGTCCCATTGGCACCAAGTCAGGGTCTGATGATGGGATCCTGGAGAAATCGAGGGAACTCTTCAAATGTTATAGGCACATGTAATGTTTTTAGTCTATTTTTCAAAGGTACACCAGTATTTACGTCTGATGGTAATAATTTTATGTGGCTGAGCTGATGATGGAAGGTCAACTCCTCAATGGTTAGGAGTTAAAGGATAATTCTTTCACTTTAATTCTAATTTTTATTAAATTAGGACACTTTGTTCGGTTGTCGTTTGTTTCCTTTCTTTTAGTGAATATTTTAAATATATGATTTTGAGTCATGGAGACCATATACATCTCTAAGGAGAATTAGATTAAGTAGATATACATTTTATTTTTAGTTGTGACATTTAGAGTCATTTGCACCTCTAAAGTAATTTTAGACTTTTTTTTTTTTGTATTTGTACTTTTTATATTAAAATTTAGTGTAGTTCTTGGTTGTAATTCGACATTTAGAGACCTTCTACATCTCTAATTAATTGTATAGAGTTAACTTTAGTTAGAACTTAGAATTAGTATATAATAGTATCAATTGTAATTTCAACTCAATTTTAAATATTTTTTTAAATACCTATGTACATGTGACGTGTAAAAGTGCCCCTGTGGCCTATTTGCTGAATAAATTATTTTGATTTTTGATTTTGATCACTACTGTACATGTATTCGGACTGATACATATAATATCACTAGGAACCACTAAAAATCAACTGAGCTGATGATGGAAGGTCAACTCCTCAATGGTTAGGAGTTAAAGGATAATTCTTTCACTACTGTACATGTATTCGGACTGATACATATAATATCACTAGGAACCACTAAAAATCAACAAATAAATAAACTTTTTAACAAAAAATAAAACCGCCTTCAAAAATAAGCGCGTTACAAAACACGCAGAAACTAAAAAGCCAAAAATAATAAACCTTTCAATTTAGATTTCTTATCGTATTGCAATAAGCTAAACATCCAAATTATAAACAAATCAATTATTTTTGGAGTCGGTACCAGCCTGTGTATGGTTGGGTGGGGCAAACAGGCAATAGCAAGGCGACGAACAGGTCTGGTACCGACTACAAAAATAATTGATTTGTTTATAATTTGGATGTTTAGCTTATTGCAATACGATAAGAAATCTAAATTGAAAGGTTTATTATTTTTGGCTTTTTAGTTTCTGCGTGTTTTGTAACGCGCTTATTTTTGAAGGCGGTTTTATTTTGTGTTGTCAGAAGCCCGCCTGCACAAGAAACTGTACTTTCGATTGTTTATTTATTATGGGGTGGTAGTCATGCAGAATTTATACGTTTATTGTTTTGTATAAATATGACTTTAGCAGGAGTTTCGCTATACCTTACTGTTTTTAGACTGTTTATTACTTCTGCCGTCTTATCAGATTTGCGTTTTTGTTACTCATCATATTTATCATGCAACACTTTCACATATTTGTTAAAACGTGACAAATGATTATCAGTCATCATGCTAAATCTAATGTTTAATTTGTTTTTTTTTAGTATTGTTTTTGTATTTTTTTTTAAGTCTTGTTTTGTATTTTATAGTTTCACAGTGCCTTGGTGTAAACTGTAATGCCGTGTTACTTTTTGATTAAATAAATAAATACCTTAGACTGTGTGACAACAGACCTTATAAAACTTTAAATTCTCGCTGTTTGACACATATTTAAAGTCACCTACGGGTCAAAATCGATTTAAGTACTAAAAATTTTCCGTTGTATCGTCCAATCTATAAGATCTACTGTCTACCTTAGTTGTTACAAGTCGTAGCTACAGAAGAAATGAAAAAGTGCCTTTGCATGTACACACGTATTCAAGAGTACTGACTTCGCGCTTGTAAATAAGTCAGTAGCGTGAGCCACACAAGACACCCCCTAGTTTGAGCAAACATGTCAATATAAGGGTGCCGAAAGTCTTTCTACGCTTTTCTACGCTTTAGTAAACTCAAAAATATGAATAGGGTAATAATCATATTGTGTTTTACCGAATAATAAACGGAAACGAATAGAAGTAGTCTTGTGTCAACGGGATTCACCCGGCATTAAAACCTCCAATCCTATTTTTAATCATCCGTTTTACAAAGTAAATACGCCTATTATTAAAAAAATGTCCGATCATCTGTTCAGAAGATTCGAGTTACAGAAAAAGGGTTGCGTACGACACAGAGTGCCATTATAACATTTATAACGAGCTCATACGCGCAGAAAACGCGTCTAAACTAAAACTGGCTCAGAAACCTTACAAGCAAATAAGAGCAACAATTAGACGGGCGAGCCGAAGCACGTAAGCAGAAGGGCATTAAAGTAGAGTGTCTAATTAAATTAGTTGGCCGTCAGCATAAAGCTCCGTTTGGGCGACGGCGGAGCATTTGAATCGCGCTGTTGTGAAGGCAGCGCACGTCGCGCACTGAATCAATTCCGCGTCAGCCGACGCTCGACAAGATGACTCGGGGTGCGGGTCCAGCATTAGGCGCCATGCAATTATTTTCTTATAAGTACCTACTTATTTTTTATAATATAATATTTATTGAAATCTTAAGACTGCTAAGTAAATTATAAACTGAAATACCATACACTAAAGAAAAAGCGATCAAACGCGACGAGTATACAACATACACTAGAGAAATTTCAATGGGTACCTCGACGGTCGGGTTGGTTCGGGTCGGGTTTATCACATCAGCCGCGATAGCTGGAGACCCGGGTTCGATTCCCGGTTTCGCCACCAGCTTGATCGCTTTTTCTTTAGTGTATGGTATCTATTTCAGTTTATAATTTATATATGTGTTACTACTTAAAAAAACTTATCAAAAAAAAATTTGTTCTCTACGTCGACTGCCAAATAATTTAATATAGATTTTAATTTGATGTTCTAACCTGCCTTAAAATGATGATTTTTTTAATCAGAAATGACTAAAATAGATTTGATTGAGGATTTATTTACTCATGTTGGTGAATCATTTTGTGTTTCACGCGATGGAAAAATTTTGTTTATCCAAGATGCCTTGAGACCCTTTCAATTCTCAAGATTACCCTTTTTTAGGGTTCCGTAGCCAACTAGGAACCCTTATAGTTTCGCCATGTCTGTCTGTCCGTCCGTCCGTCCGTCCGTCCGTCCGCGGATAATCTCAGTAACCGTAAGCACTAGAAAGCTGAAATTTGGTACCAATATGTATATCAATCACGCCAACAAAGTGCAAAAATAAAAATGGAAAAAAATGTTTTATTAGGGTACCCCCCCTACATGTAAAGTGGGGGCTGATTTTTTTTTCATTTCAACCCCAACGTGTGATATATTGTTGGATAGGTATTTAAAAATGAATAAGGGTTTACTAAGATCGTTTTTTGATAATATTAATATCTTCGGAAATAATTGCTCCTAAAGGAAAAAAAAGTGCGTCCCCCCCCCCTCTAACTTTTGAACCATATGTTTAAAAAATATGAAAAAAATCACAAAAGTAGAACTTTATAAAGACTTTCTAGGAAAATTGTTTTGAACTTGATAGGTTCAGTAGTTTTTGAGAAAAATACGAAAAACTACGGAACCCTACACTGAGCGTGGCCCGACACGCTCTTGGCCGGTTTTTTTAGTATGAATAGGTAGACTTTTGACCACGATCACACCTGATGGTAAGTGATGATGCGGTCTACGGAACGACGCGCGTGGTTTAGTTAAATATAATAATGTTTTACTCACCTATCAATGGTTATCAAATCAATATTAGCAGAAGCACCAGAAGCAGTTAAATAAAAACTTTTGAATGGGTTCGTTATGGTGATACAAATTGCAATTAATAATGATTTCTTCTACTAGAGATGCAAATAAAGTGTCCATAACGCGAACACCTCGAGTTAGCTGGGATGCACTCGCCACCATAACGGGGCGATAAATTTCAAATAGTGCTACTATCCCGTGTAATGTAAACGTTGTCTAGTTAATCGAAAAATATCTTCAGCATCCCTTTACTGGCCTTTAATACACTTGCTTCTTTTATTTTGCAAGATGAACAGCATAGACAAGTAAAAAGGTTAAGACGCTGTTTTGAATGCGCTGTGCTGTATTCCCTATTTGTTTGAGTCCAGTGACTTGTTGCTGGTTTGCTATTGCTCTATACTTCTTGATATGAGCTGACGATTATAACAGGCTAGATATTTATTTAGTGGATTAGGAGGAAAAGGAACGACCGGTTTTCCATCTGCAAATCAACGACCAAATGTAGTTCTGTTTTTCCTTTTTCGTATTATCATAATAGGATGTATGTTTTCGTTAACACAATTTTTGAATTATTTGGTTGAATGTTGTTTTAATTTGTTAGGTTTTAATAATATAAACAATTGAGTCTATATACTTACATCCTGCTGATGGGCGCAGGCCTCCTCTCATGCTTGCTACGTTAGTCCTCACGTTAGCCCAATGCGAATTGGGGACTTCACATACACCTTAGAATTCCTTCGCAGATTATAAATTGTAGTTTTAGATATCATACACGAAAGAAAAAACGACAAGGCCCACTGGTGGCCGAGTCGGGAATCCTTCGCAGATGTATGCAGGTTTCCTCATGATGTTTTCCTTCACAAAAGCTCGTGGTAAATATTCAATGATATTTCGTACATAAGTTCCGAAAAACTTCTTGGTACGAGCCAGGATTTGAACCGGCGACCTCCGGATTATTTTATTTATTTATTTATTTAATTATTATAATAAAAGGTAACAATGGTATAAAATATACAGTGCTCCACAAAACTAAGTTATAAGTTTGACTGTGGAGTCAAGAAATCAAATAATTCTAAGGTTAACAATCAGATATCATCAAAATTCACATTTGAGAAACATTAAAATAACATAAACATAAATGCAGGAAGACGATCCCTTATAGAGTTTCTAAGAGATACTTTTTTAGCCGTCTTTTGAAGGTATTTTTGTTTTGTTCCTGTGTTATGTCACTTGGCAATGAGTTCAGTAAGTAGGGTATGCGTTTTTTAAGTGTCCTATCACCGTAGTAATTCGACACTCTAGGAACTACATATTTGCCTGCTGATACGGCTCTGGTGTTATGGCTATGGTTAACTTGTTCAATAAGGTCTTGATTGCCATGGTTCCTCAAAGCTAACATATATTTAAGCTTTAATGACACAGGTAAAATTTTGCATGTTTTGAATAATTATATTGCTAATTGTCGGCTACTAGCTACCGCTTCCCATGCCCCATGACTCCCATGAGTCAAAGCTTATATAATTATATTTGAAACTAATACTAAACTTAAAAGCTAGCTAATGTCTAAAATAGGCCCTTGAGGCATTGTACCAAGGATACTGGCGACATTTCCTCGCTGAATCGCAATGCTGATACGTTGAGCGAGGAAGTCGCCAGCTCTTCGGTCACCAGTTACCTCAACCAGACGCTTCGCGATTTCTGTGAACAACTTGTTCGCGCTGGGGCCCCATGGACCTAGAGTTTCTACACCAAAGGGTACAAAAAGGTATTCTTTGCCAAGACTTTTGTATTTATTACGTTTCAAAATTTCGGCACTTTCTGCCGCTGCGCCCGCTTTAATCTTGGTCCGTTGGAGGTGAGATTATATTTTAAATCTCGAGCAAGTAAATATTAATAATAATAATATCCCTTGCCTTTAGATTAAAGTGTCTAAAAGGGCCTCTGTTCGGTTGGCTTCGGCCCCACACATGCATCCCAAAAGTCCGGGACCCCATGGTCCCGAGATATGGTAAGACATACAAATAATAATCATATTCTTTATTGTGCACATTAAGTTATTAAATACAATACGATCAAATAAGAAATTAAGCAACAACAGGCGGTCTTAGCGATAAGACCTTTACCAGACAACCTTCATATAATATATTATTTTTATATGATGAGTAGATTCTCAAGTGTAGCTTTCAGTAATATAATATTCAGAATATTAAGGTAATGGCGCCTATTAACGTGGTACTTAAGGAAGATTTCAAAAGATACCAAAAAATTAAGGGTATCAAAGCTCATTAACGACCACAAATATTTTTTTTATGGAAGAGTATTTATTGAACTATTAGTTTTGAAGAGTTTTAGGATCATTTTAGTTTATTATATGTCATAAAATGATTATTGAAGCCAACATACCTAAATTTTCTATTACCGTGGTAATGAACAGGCTGCAGTTCTATTAACGCGAATTGAGATTTCATTACCGAGGGTATGAATGACAGTATTTTTCTGCCATCGGTAAATAGAAACCCATCTCAAAATTCGGAGCTTAATACCGACGGTTGAATATACAAATTATGACAAATACATATACCTATACTATCCTCCTTTATGAATACCCACAGAAGACTCAGTTTCACCTAAGAAATCTGTACTTACGGTACACTAAATGTCATATTTTGATACAAGACTAATATGTCGCTCGGTAATAGATACTTCTATAGGAACCCATTACCGACCTAAACAAATATTGCATGGATCGGTAATAGATTCTTATATATTCTATTACCGAGGGTTATCTGATCGTACCATCGGTAATAGGCATAAATTGGAGTATTATAAAATCTAATTCAGACCCATAAAAACAAAGTCATACAGATTTATTTTCATTACAAATCAAAATAAAATATTGCAACCTTATATTAAAACCAAGTTTACATAACTGGTAAGTAAGCATCAGACTTTATGTCAATGTTTAAAAAAATTGACAAATTAACGATTTTCATAGAAACTACGAAATCAGTCATGAAGTTTTTGCTAAAAATTAAGGTTTTGTTGAATAATTTTCATACCGCGTAAATAGTTCTTTGATAGCGTGAATAGATCAAGATTGAAACAACTGTAAGACATTATATAACTGATCACATATACTTAAAATAAAGCAAAAAGAACTAATATCACTACTTTAACTATTACTGTGGTATACCACAGTAATAGAATCTACTCACGAAATGGCGCCTTTCACCGCTGTCTTTTAATTTCCACTTTAAACACATTTCCAGGCTAAACAATACGTAAAAAGTACTCAGAAGTCATGTAGAAAACTATAAACAATAATTTGAAATGCATAACTTTCACCTGTTTGCCATAATTATTACGTAAACTACTAAATGAGATTGGAGTTCACTTAGGTTTAGCGTCACACGTCAGTATGACACAACCTCTTCTCGCGGCCCCGTGGCAAAAACTGTCAAATAGCGAGCGTCTTCTTTCATTCACACTCTCTATCGCCTATATGTATGTGCGTTAGTCAACTAAACAGGCTTCCTTTGTGTGAGTAACTTTTTTTAAGAAATTGGTCGGTTTGCCTATAAAATGCGTATTTGCAAATGCGGCGGTAATGGACGTCGATTTCGATACCCGCGTTGATAGCCGCCGTTACCTTATATTGTATAATCTAACAGCCTGCGGCAGATGCTGGCAATACACATTTGCTTGTAGCAGCAAATATGGTTGTTGAGGTTTCTGGTATAAATAAGTTTTTTACGGACTGAGTATTACAATATTCTACATTTTTATTCCATATATTAATAACTAGCTTTTGCCCGCTGCTTTGCTCGCGTTAGAAAGAGACAAAAAGTAGCCTATGTCACTCTCCATCCCTTCAACTATCTCCACTTAAAAAATCACGTCAATTCGTCGCTCCGTTTAGCCGCGAAAGACGGACAAACAAACAGACACACACACTTTCCCATTTATAATATTACTATAGTATGGATAAGATGTAGGTATTAGGTAATCTAGGTATTGTACTAGTATGTATTATCCTATCATATGTATTTGGTTTTTGCTTGTATGTAGAATTTTACATTAAATTTTGTGTTTTTGGTCAGTATGTGTAGTACCTACCTATTCCTTTTGGCGTGAAGTCCACCTTTTTTATACGATAAGTTTATTAAATTAAAAAATCCTTGATAATATTTTAAACGCCTATGATTGAAACTTCTGTATTTTTTGCCTTTTATACTTAGTCAGGCCAAGATAATCTAGCAAAAATGTCTCTGCAAGGGTGAAGTAACTGCCATTATTTTGACGTTTAATAGTTATTTGTTATACAAGGGGGCAAAGTTGTATTTTAACGCCGAGTGTGGAATTGAAAAACGAGCAAGTGAAAGGATTCTTTAGTTGTACCACGAGCGACGCGAGTGGTTCGAGAATAGAATCCTGATCTTGCGAGTTTTTTAACACACGAGAAGTAAAATACATTTTCGTCACACCCGCACTTTAAATGTGCAATTGCACGCAGGCGGAGCGTGAGTTATAGAAAAATCGTTCTCCCAAGGGAATAATGAAATTTCTTGTACCGTACTTAACTTTTTAGGGTTCCGTAGTCAACTAGGAACCCTTATAGTTTCGCCATGTCTGTCTGTCCGTCCGTCCGTCCGTCCGTCCGTCCGTCCGTCCGTCCGTCCGTCCGTCCGTCCGTCCGCGGATAATCTCAGTAACCGTAAGCACTAGAAAGCTGAAATTTGGTACCGATATGTATATCAATCACACCAACAAAGTGCAAAAATAAAAAATGGAAAAAAATATTTTATTAGGGTACCCCCCCTACATGTAAAGTGGGGGCGGATATTTTTTTTCATTCAAACCCCAACGTGTGATATATTGTTGGATAGGTATTAAAAAATGAAGAAGGGTTTACTAAGATCGTTTTTTGATAATATTAATATTTTCGGAAATAATCGCTTCTAAAGGAAAAAAAAGTGCGTCCCCCCCCCCTCTAACTTTTGAACCCTATGTTCAAAAAATATGAAAAAAATCACAATAGTAGATCTTTATAAAAACTTTCAAGGAAAATTGTTTTGAACTTGATAGGTTCAGTAGTTTTTGAGAAAAATACGGAAAACTACGGAACCCTAACACTGAGCGTGGCCCGACACGCTCTTGGCCGGTTTTTTACATCTATTTACATATTTTTTACATTGCGAGTGTGATGAAAAACATTGTGTGTAACTCGGGGAGTATGAATATTACTAACTCGAGTCTTTAAATCGCTCCGGCAAGCCGTCGCGATTTAACTTACTCTCGTTAGTAATATTCAACTTCCTCCCCTTGTTGCACAATGTACTATTGCACCCGAGTGTAACACAAAACTTTTCCCCTCACTATAGCGAGGAAACTACAACGCGAAAAAATGCGTTTATCACTGCTTCCAATAGTTCCACAGGTGGTAAATCATCTTAATTACTAGATTCACCTACTTTTATCAATTTTAAAGCAGTTAATTTGACTTTATTTAAGGTCAAATTACTTTACCCACTAGTGGATAAAATGCGTTTTTACCCGCTGGTATTAAAGGACAAAACACGTGTTTTCGAGCTAGTGAGGGGAAAAATAATATTTTCACCAACAAAGCTATCAAAATCATTGTCGACTTATCTTGGACTGACTTTACCCCCTTGTTTTGATGGAGTGTGAAATGCAGTTGCCTGACTTTACCCCTACCCCTACTATACGAATATTTCTTCAATTTCAAGATTAGCTAGCAAAAGATGTCTCTAATAGGAAAGCAGCTTTACGTTTAGGGGGTACTAACTCATATATCGTATTAGTAGGCATTAGTTTATTGCTCCCGATTCTTCGGATACCACACAAGTGCAGGAAACCGTAGAAGTTAGTAATCGTAATTAACCAACCTGAGCTTTTACCGGCGGTTCAAATAGGGGAGCTTTACCGTTTACTCTGCGTTTGGGAAAAATATATTAGTTCTGGGAAGTGGGAGCGGATTTATTTTTTATTTGGGCCGTCTGACGGTCTGATTTGAACACAGAGCAAAATGACTGGATACACTATGTCTGTTGTTAATTGAATTGAATTATTTATTTATTTCAGGTATTGTACCCGAATTTGTATTAGTAACATTTTTTTTTCTTAAAGACGTTAGTGTAGGAACAATAGGAACATATCAAATTAATTTAAAATTAAATAATAACAAATAAATTAAAAACGAATAATAAAAAACTGATCATAAATTACATTAGGTAAGTATTTAAAAACATTACATTTCAAAACACTACTACAATATAATAAGTAATGAATAATGTTTTTATTTATTACTTATTATCTAAGTGTACATAATAAGCCGATTTTAGTCCATACAATACATATGACCATTAGCAGCCCGTTGTCACTCCATAGTATGATAATATCATCAAGCAATGATTCCCAACATTACGACACAAAAAAAATGCTATCAAATCAAAATGACATCTATTATTAATAGTATTAAAGTCCATTATATTTTGGTAGCAAAAATACATAGATAATAGAGTTTCATATTTCCTTAGTCTATGGCCTGACCTACGTGTTTTTTTTTTTCAAAACGTCAAGTCGTCAACGTCAAATCTGTCGTAACTTGTTTGAATTTTGTAAGTAAATAATAAAATAACTAAAGTTATTATAGCAATTTCGGGCAAACCAATAAGAAAGTGTGAAATTTGTGATGGTGGCTTGTTTTTGCCTAGCTTTGCACTGGATATATGCAGGTCGGTAACTAGTATTTTATTATATTTTCGTTTCGAGTTGCTAACAATTACCTACTCATTTAATCAATTTAAAGTAGTACTTATCATGTACAGTCTACGATTTAAGCGAAAACATTCTGTAAATAAGTTTTTTCGTAAACAAACAAATAACCTAAAATACCAATAGAGTGTGACCAACTTATCGATAATCTCTTTATTTCAGATGACGATTATGGGTAATTTTAACAGGTAACGAAGAATCGGCATATTTATCCATCTCCTGTATGAAGATAATGTTGGGCAAAGGTTTTCAAGGCTTTTTGCAGTAAATATTAACTTTCCCTGGTAAACATGCAAGAAACACGAAGATTGAAGCAACAAATACTGGCTTATAACAAAACTCTTAATTAGGAGGCAGTGCCAAATATGAACGTCAGGCACAGTAAATCATAGGAATTTTCTGCAAACGCCTCAAAATTAGTTCAACTGAGAAGTACTGTAAAGTACTTGAAAAATTACTTCATGTAAAAGAAAAGTGATAGTATATTTTGCTTTTGTTTTATTCATTTTATACAGGGGCGTATTAAGACCCCTTACTCCTTAGAGCGCTCATCAATTTCACGAAACGGCCATCGATAGATGGCGTTGGCGCTCGGTACGCGAGCACCGGCAACTCAACGTGCGTTTCAACGCAGACACGAATAATCTTGATAGTTTTGAATTAAATTGCTAATAACATAATTTTCAATTTTATATGGGGACTCTTTATTTAATTTCATATTCATGGTATGGTAGTAGTAAATAAGGTATATGAATGTAGTAAAAGTATAGTGTTAGTCTACATGTACATATATAAATTCAGGTTTCCTAATTGATTGATTCAACAACCAACACCGCTGAGCCGAAACTACGAAAGCTAGAAAGTCGAAATTTGTATAGATTGCATTAACAAAATTTCGAAGAGATAAGAATCGATTATGAAAATTTACACCCCTAGTAGAGGTAAAAAGGGGGTGAAAGTTTGTAGCGGGATCAATTTGTTTTTTTTTTATTAGGAAAATTTTAGTTAAGAACTTGAAATTAGAGAATAGTTTAATAGTGATTTCTGTTTTTTAGGGTTCCGTAGTCAACTAGAAACTCTTATAGTTTCGCCATGTCTGTCTGTCCATCCGTCCGTCCGTCCGTCCGTCCGTCCGCGGATAATCTCAGTAACCGTAAGCACTAGAAAGCTGAAATTTAGTAACAATATGTATATCAATCACGTCAACAAAGTGCAAAAATGGAAAAAAATGTTTTATTAGTGTAAAGTGGGTGCTGATTTTTTTTTTTCATTCCAACCCCAACGTGTGATATATTTTTGGATAGGTATTTAAAAATGAATAAGGGTTTACTAAGATCGTTTTTTGATAATATTAATATTTTCGGAAATTATCACAGTTATAGTGACTTTCATATTTTTATAAGAACAGCATGCACTTACGTCCAGAACAGTGACATTTGGTGCATTGGAACTGCTCATGATGTGTCACTTTTTAACCGTTTAAATCTCTCAGATTTGAGGCGAGGTTCTCAATTCGTCTGTATGTTTATTTATTTTTTTCATTTTTTTATGTTTGTTCCTCGATATCTCCGTTGTTACTGAACCGATTAAAAAAAAATATTGAATGTATATGAATACAGATTGGTCCCATTTTTCTCAGAACCCAGTTCTGATGATGGGATCCTGGAGTAATCGAGGGAACTCCTCGAATCTGAAAGGCATACGTATGGTGATTTTTGTGTTTTTAAAGGAACAGCATGCATTTAGGTACGGAACAGTGACATTTGGTGCAGTGGAACTGCTGATGATGGCCAGAACGGAACTTCTCAAATCTGAACGGCACGCTTATAGTGACTTTGGTATTTTTATAAGAACAGCATGCACTTTCGTCCAGAACAGTGACATTTGGTGCAGTGGAACTGCTGATGATGGTCAGATCAGAACCGATCTTCTCAAATCTGAACGGAACACTTATAGTGACTTTGGTATTCTTATAAGAACATCATGCACTTACGTCCAGTCCAGAACAGTGATATTTGGTGCAGTGGAACTGCTGATGATGGTCAGAACACTCAGAACCAAGCTCTTCAAATCTGAACGGCACGCTTATAGTGACTTTGGTATTTTTATAAGAACAGCATGCACTTACGTCCGGAACAGTGACATTTGGTGCAGTGGAACTGCTGATGATGGTCAGAACCGAACTCCTCAAATCTGAACGGCACACTCATAGTGACTTTGGTATTTTTGTAAGAAAAGCATGCATTTAAGTTCAGAACAGTGACATTTATTTAGTTATGTTTGTTAAGCATAATTATTGAGTTTTCAAGTCAAAGTTTGTCAAGCTTCGATTTCTTATAATCGGATTCATGAGGAATTGAGAAACTCCTCAAACCTTAGCGTTATACGTATATTGATTTGTGTTGCCATCAAATAATTAAAGCATTAAAAGCAGTTTTAAAAAATACCTACACATTTCTACATAATCCAACATTCGCAAGTAGCTTTCACCACAACCCGAAAGGCGGCGGTTTTTTTTTTCTTAAAAAATATTAAACGTTTTTTTATGGGATAGGAGGCAAACGAGCAGATAGGCTGCCTGATGGTAAGCGATCACTGCCGCCCATGGACACCAGAAGCACCAGAAGTGTTGGAGGTGCGTTGCCGGCCTTTAAGATGGATGTACGCTCTTTTCTTGAAGGTTTGATGGTCGCATTGGTCCGGAAATACCGCTGGCGACAATTCATTCCACAGTTTAACTGTGCATGACGTGACCAAATTTGCAAAACGTTGCGTCTTAGAAACATTTTAAAGGGTGAAAATCAAAATATGTACGTACACCGTGTCCAATAAGTTTGAATACAGCACAAATAGCCAATAAAACAAAATGAACAAATAGTTACTACATTATTATTATATTTTATGAATGGCACTCTTATTTACTACATTCACAACAAATGTTTTGGAATAACTCCAGCATTAACTTGTTTACCAGCCTCAAACGCTTCTCAAACGGATCACACGCGGCACGCACCGTTTTCTTCACATTTCATCCCAAATACTCTCAATAATCTTTTTGAAATGATCTAGGTTTATGATTTTATAAAAATTTAGTCTTCAAAGCATGTATGACCATACAAAGTAGTCTAATACGCCTAAACCTGGAGGCCTGGGTGACCACTCATGTTTCGGATAAAAAACTGCCAAATTAGTCTGAAACTACGCTAGAATACCATTTGCCGAATGTGCTGGAGGTGCGTCTTGTTGGGACACATGATACTCATTCCCATCAAGCATCCTTTTTAACTTTAAGGCATTTTTTTCTCCAAAACCTTGGTTTTAAAGAAAAAAACGTTGATTTTAACGCTTTTATCTGTAAGTACTGAAGGTAGTTTACCTCTCTTACATACTGCATCCCACACCTGGGCCGATGGTGAGCTCTGGAACCTAAGCACATTTTTCTAGTTGCCCGGAACGTTACCCATAATAGTTTATTTTGGACACGTGGCGTCTGTTTTATCACATACAGATTCTGCTTATAAAAAATAACTCGTCACCTGCGTGCCGAGCAAGTATTTTGTTGGCACTTTACCTCTTTGTTTTTCTTAGACACTTCGGAAATTTCATGAACTTTGTGCTTGTATTTTATTAAAAGGAATATACTCTTCAGTTTAAATAAGAATTTGATGGCCTGTGATCCCTATATCTTTAGAACTGAGGTAAAATGTGAGTATTCGGACTTATTGGACACGGTGTACATGTTCGTTCTAAAAGTAGCTGATCAAGCATCGTCGGTTTGGAAAGCCTGCGGTAAAATTTTTGCTCATTACTATACATATTCGATTTAAAGGGTTTTGAGATTTAGGAAATAAAACAACGCTTCATTAGATTTAATTTAATAGCATTATGTAATTATAATCTCAATGTAAGTGCAAGCAGTCTTATTTACAATAAACTTAAAAGCGGAAACAAATATATGCAGAAAGAAAAAATATATCACACGTTGGGGTTGAAATGAAAAAAAGTTCGATGGTGCTCGTCAGCCCAAATCTAATGAGCCCAAACATGATGGGGTTATGATGAGGAGAATAGCAGTTCTGTTGACCACCTCCTGACTCCATCATGAGACCTTGGACCTCATCTAGTTCGATGGTGCTCGTCAGCCCAAATCTAATGAGCCCGAACATGATGGGGTTATGATGAGGAGAATAGCAGTTCTGTTGGCCACCTCCTGACCCTGTCATGAGACCTTGGACCTCATCTAGTTCGATGGTGCTCGTCAGCCCAAATCTAATGAGCCCAAACATGATGGGGTTATGATGAGGAGAATAGCAGTTCTGTTGACCACCTCCTGACTCCATCATGAGACCTTGGACCTCATCTAGATCGATGGTGCTCATCAGCCCAAATCTAATGAGCCCAAACATGGTGGAGTTATGATAAGTAGAATAGCAGTTCTGTTGAACATCTCCTGCCTGACTCCATCATCATGAGAACCAGAACCTCATCCTGGTCCCAAAATATAATAATAATTCAAACTCTCAACAAACTTCACGTATAACTTAAAATCCAAAATCATATGAAAAGCATGTCGAATGCTAAAATTGCATAAGGTGTAAAAAGGATCAAGATTTGTTTAGTCGCAGTTTACGGCACTTCTCGGAACTATCGAGCTGCTTACGAAAGCTAGGTGCGCCGGACGATCAAACGCAGGTCCGTTGTCTTCGAGCGCTCGGCGCAGACTGAGCGGGCTCGCGTTAGCACAGTGTCTTTTATTCGAATTTTAGGTGTTTTAAAAACATATCTATCGACAGAAAGGTATGTCTTAAATGTATGATTTTTTTCTTATAGGTCAATAAGAAGTTTTAGTTTAGGATAATATTATTTAAGAGTTACAAAAAATGCAGGAATCGCAGGAAAAATACATAATGTAAACCTCTTTTTATCGAAAAAATGGGGAGGATACGGAAGGTTATTTATCCACCATTTCAAGTAAATCTTAAAATGTCAAAGTATTAGCTAACTCGTACAGGATATAACAAATAGGATTGTGATCATTTATTACCCAAAATAACATTTTTAACAGCACAATCACGATTCTAAACGAGCTATCCCACTATGAAAATTGAAAACGTCTTCCGAAAAAACTGATTTTTCGGAAGTATAAAAAGACATATTTTAAAGTAGTACCAATTGACTTTCTAGCTTAAGATATGTACTTTTAGGAACATTATCATTTTTTTAATAATCATTTATAGTTTCTTTATAATTTTGAATGAAAAAGGTTCTATTTTGCAAAAAACGCTCGTCATTAGGAATAAGGCCTCCGGCAGGCTCTTTTTAGAATAGCGAAGCAGCGTTTTTTCTTAAATTTCATACTTTATCGTCACTTAACGGGGCGATAATCCTGACTGGCTCAGGATGCCAACGCCAAATCCTTGAAATACGCCTCTGACAGCCATCCCAGACATTTTTTTAAATATATGTATAAATACTATAAATTTACTGTTAAGTCGCCATACTGCAAAATATCGCAAATTTATCGATATCGATAAATATTAGGGACTGGGTTGGTCGAGCCTTAGCGATTTTTTCTTTGTGTTGGTAGCAGTGACATGACCTCACGACCGTCGAAAAAACGCCTGCATAAATCGGTTCGAGGATTGTTCGAGAGTGCCGACTCTTAAAACGTAGTGATTCAATGCTCTTTGACCATTAGTCCAATTTTTTGATTTATTAATACCATCTTTATGAATCGTAGGAATAGGTTGTGTACCTATTCCTACGATTGTTAATGTCATAAGTGACGTTATATATTCCTTAAGACAGTAGAGTAGGTTTTCGGAAAGACGGAAGTCGTGGAATGAAGCCATTGTACCTAATACATTCTGTAATCTGTAACGAGAATCTTCCCTTTCCGATAAGACTATTAAATGTAAAGATATATGAAATATTTAACAAAATAATCTGATTTGTTCCTAGTTGAATATATGGTAGCACAATCTTTAAAATTTCAATTTTAGAAATTTCTTCGGGTTCCACGGCGGGCGGATGGTCTAGTGGTAATGACGTTAGCCGCGTAAGCTGAAGACCCGGGTGCGATTCCCGGCTCGGCCACCAGTGGGCCTTGTCGTTTTTTCTTTCGTGTATGATATCTATTTCAATTTATAATACATGAATAACAAGGGAATAGATAAAATTATTTTATTAATACTTTTTAAATGTTCGTTTTTAAATACGAGTAGTCACACTATATAAACCATAAAGTTTATAATACATCTGATTGTTCAGTAGCTCATGCCTAACTTGTTATCGTTCGTTTCTAACAATAAAAGTACCCTAGGAAATTCATATCATAAGTATTGCGAACGCACAAAGGGTGCATGCGTACTTACATCTAAACAATGTACGCCATCGCTACCTCGCCGCGCCGTTCAAGTGTTATGAGAGCTAAAATGTTGCTTTATACTATTTTCAACAATGTCGTTGTATGTTGACAGCCTATAATGTCGCACTACTGGACAAAGTCCACAACCAGTTTTCCATTCCTCCCGGTTTTTAGCAGTCTGTGCACTTGTGCAGCAGCTTAAATCATCTTTCCATTGCATACAAATAAGACGTGGTCTGCTGTGTCCCTGTAAATTTGTGGTAATCTTGAACCACAGCTCACTCGGCAAGTCGGCATATGGCAGACATGGCATAGTACTCGTTGATGCCTGAAAACATTTATAATAACTAAAAATACATTGTCATTGAAATACTTCGGATTAAATATTTCCGTGAAAAAGGTTGAGCAGGAAAGTTGACAGACAGCATGTAATCGTAGATAGGAAAAAACATAGGCGCATGACAAAAGGCATACTTATTATGCAAAAACGTCATTTTAGCGGCACCAACGCACCGGCGATGGCGCCCCCGGTGCATGCAGCTCGCGCCGAGTAGCCCACTTAAGCAAAATTAGCTTCTTCTGTAAGCGTAAAGAACACTATCGGATGTTTTGTGCCAGCTCTAATACGTCCCCCGTTTGACGTTCCTAGATTAAAAGGCGAGGGGGCGCGCAGACGCTGAAGATTTCATACACCTAGTGCAGTAAGGCTAAGTTCAGATGAACGGGCGGCGACGCGCGTTGCCGCGCGATTCATCTGTACAGTACGTAGCCACATGCAAAAACACTTGTTACGACAATATTGTTTTCGTAGCTATCTATCTCTATTGCTCTTCCATATTGGCGCGACAGAACCAGACTGTGTTTCGATCAGCGCCGGCTGATGGCGTTGCCGCATGACAATCGTTGACGTTACATGGCGCTCGAAAAGCAATCTAACTCTGTCGTGCCACTACATGAGAGGGATTAGGTAGACCTAGCTACGAAACGTAAGCGAATGTGAAGTTGGAGGCACCCATAAAATCCTTAATTATTATGAAGGTGGCTTGACGCTGACGCGCGGTTTAAGATCTTGCGCGCGGTGCATAGCGGTGTTCGCGGTCGTGTACACTTGTACATCGAAGGTATTCATATAGATTTATAGCTTTATTGCTTAAACGTTAAGCTTATGGATACATATTTTTGGCACTTTTCCCGCATATATATTTAAGACCTTGACACTGTAGGTATACAACAATATTAATATGATGCAATCTTAAACCGCGCGCCGAGCCTACCGCGCGTCGCCGTACGTTCATCATAACCCACAGTCTAAATCTGAACATAGCCTTAGCTCGTGAAGCTAGGATCGTATTAGTGTCTTTAGTTTTTGTACTTGTAAGGGTGAGATTTGTCAATAACTGTCTGACTGGGGGAGTTTATCGGGATCTCTGTGAATGCATCTTTAGTGCATGTTGGATTCATTTAGGTACCTACAGATATGTCTTTGTGGTTAATTAATGCATTCCCTTATTGGGAGCTGCTTGTTAGTACTATCTTAGTTGTTTGTTTGGATTAACTTACGTACATACCTACCATCCAATTAACTTAATCCTTTTCTCTGTAGTTTTATGATATCCATCGGCATCGTCTAAGTACACATATTTTTCTCAAACATGGTATGAAATATTGATGTTATGTGCCTTATAATTGGCAGCGAAGTATGACGTTGCAGGTGCGGCTAGGACGATTGATAGATAATGGAATTTCATACAAACCTTGCAGGCCAAGGCCGGCAAAGTCCTCTTTTTTAATTTCCAAACACAGATAATTGTGACATAACATCCAGGTATTTAGCCAATTAAAAAAAAAACTATAAGGGGCTTTATATACGTGCCTATTGAGTTTAGATTAAATTAATTTTACATATACCTAGATGTCAAGCCAGTCTCGTTTATTAAAAAAAAAAAAAAATAGTTCCTAGTTTACTCACCTAGCGCCACTGTCAATGTAACTTTCTCTTGAATCTCTTCGATAGAAATACCAGTTCAATAAATTGAAGTATATAGAATTTCTTGCATTTTTATTAAAAGAGCGACCAACTTCCTACAAACTATAATAGGTTATGGGCCCAGCTGTTTAATAAAAATACAAAGAGCAGTGTGTGGACTAGGTACAGTGAAATTTGTGCAAAGTAATTCACATGTATAACCTATAAACATGGAGGTCGGCGGACTCAAAATGAACGTGGAACATTTTGATGGAAATAATTTCCGGCAATGGAAATTTCAAATAAAGTGTGCACTACGAGCGAAGGGCATTGATATAAGTAAGCCAGAACCCGAGACTAATAAGGAATCATGGCTCAAGAGCGATGGCCTGGCGATGTTCATAATGACGTCGGCCATGGATTACCGGCAAATAGCACTCGTAGAAAACTGAAAAACTGCTTTACAAATTATGGAAAAACTGGAATCTATATATGAAAAAAAAATCTGAATTCAATAAAATGATCGTGCACGAGCAGTTTTATCAATATAAAATGAACCCGTCTGACAGCATGGCACAGCACATCTCCAAGGTGGAGAGCTTAGCCCAACAACTGAAAGATTGTGATGAGAAGATCAGTGATACAGCCATCATAACCAAAATTTTAAGCACCTTACCGGCGAAATACCGCTCCATTAGACAGGCCTGGTTATCTTTGGCGTCATCGCAGCAAACCTTATCAAACCTGACAGCAAGATTGATGGATGAAGAAGCCAGTCTGACGGCGGAGGAGAAGACCGATGTAGCTCTGGTCACTACACAAGAAAAGGCTAGACCGAAAAAGAACTCCAGTTCTCACAATGATGAAGATAGACGTCATCGCTTCATTTGTTATAACTGCAACAAGCGAGGACATTTTGCCAGAGATTGCAGATCTAAAAAGAAATCATATAACAAGCCAGGTAGTAATGGTGGTAACATGCTAGCATTTCATGTGGAACAATGCTTAAACTTATCAGAAGAATCTGAAGATGTTTTTCTGCTAGATAGCGGCGCTTCAGTGCATATGACTTTTAGAAAAGATTTCTTTATGAAACTGGATCTGTACAGCGATGATGACGAAAGATATGTGAAACTAGGAAACAAACAGAACTTGAAAGTATGTGGTATAGGTACCATACTTATAAAGAAGTGCTTGAACGGTCAGTGGGAGGAAAACATACTGAGAGATGTTATATGGGTACCTGAATTAACAAGGAATTTATTTTCAGAGGGTACCATAATGCAGTATAACTATGTTATACTAAAGAAAAACAACTCTGCTCTTATTTACAAAGACAACAATGTGGTATTGAGTGCAACCAAAAAGTGTAATAACTTATATGTGATGAACTTTGAAGTTGTGAAAAGTGCTAGTTGTAATTCTGTGCTTGCGCCTGTGAACAATCTTAGAGTTTGGCATGAAAGACTTGCGCATCTGAATGTGAAAGAAATTCAAAAAATGGTGAAAAATGGACTTCTACAGTGTAAAGACTTAAGTGATGAAAAATTTGTTTGTGAAGGCTGTATGTATGGGAAACAAAGTCGCCTCCCATTCCATACTTCACTCCGAGGTGAGCAGAGCCCTGGAGCCCTAGTCTACAGTGATGTTTGTGGACCAATGAGTGAATCGTCTGTTCAAGGTATGGTGTACTTTGTCTTGTTTAAAGATGCAGCCTCTAGTTTCTTATATGTAAGTTTTATGAGGCATAAAAGTGAAGTGCTGGAACACTTTAAGACATTTAATGCTATAATACGGAACAAGTTTGGTCACAATATACGCATCCTGCATACTGATAATGGCAAGGAGTATGTGAACAATGAGTTTAAACATTACCTTAACCAAAATGGCATTGAACATGAACGCACAGCACCCTATACGCCCCAACAAAATTCCCGGGCTGAAAGAGAATTACGCACGATCGTGGAAAGTGCACGTTCAATGCTTTACAGTCGCAATCTGCCAATGAATTTATGGGCAGAAGCAGTTGGATGTGCAGTGTACATATTGAACAGGACAACCTCAACACAAACACCTGACAAGTCACCATTTGAGATTTGGTATGGTGAAAAACCAAAGCTGCAACATCTCAGAATATTCGGATCTTGTGGTTTTGTTCATGTTCCTGACGCATGTAGAACAAAACTTGAAAAGAAAAGTAATAAAATGTACCTAGTTGGCTATGAAAATGAAAATTATAGAATGTATGATCCAACTACCAAGAAGATAAAAGTGACACGCGATGTTATATTTGATGAAACCTGTGGTGACAACATTGTTAACAAATCTGCTCTGATCGAAATAGAAGAGTCAGACAGTGAAGTTCCCTCAGGACCTCAGACTACTTCGACTCCAGCGTCAACTCCGCCCAGGGCCGAAACTTCAACTGTAGATGATAGTTTGAAAAGTTGTGAGGAAAATGATGTTACTTTTGAACCAAGTCAGACAGTTAACATACCTGATGTGAGATCCCCTATACTGTTGCGACCTAGGAGGAATATTCATTTCGATGAAGTTAACTTTACTGAATACCCGGTGCCTTCAACATATGAGGAAGCAATGCAGAGTTTTGATGCAATAAAATGGAAGGAAGCAATTAATGACGAGCTTAAGGCACACGAGGATAATGAAACATGGACAATAGTTGACAAAGAAGCTGGAAATGGCAAGAAGCCTATAACATCAAAATGGGTGTTCAATATCAAACAGGACCGAGAAGGCAATATTGAGAGGTATAAAGCTCGGTTGTGTGCTCGAGGCTTCACACAAGTTAAAAATATAGATTATACGGAGACCTTCTCCCCGACTACTCGATATGATTCCATCAGAATCTTACTAAGCTTGGCTGCAAAGCATAATTATAAAATTGTTCAATTTGATGTTAAAACAGCATTTTTGTATGGAGAGCTTGAAGAAGAAATTTTTATGGAAATTCCACTAGGCGTGAATGTAGAAAATGGTAAAGTTTGCAAGTTAAATAAGTCCCTCTATGGGTTGAAACAAGCATCTCGCTGTTGGAATGCAAAGTTTACCAATTTCCTTAAGTCCTATGGATTTACACAGACTGAATCTGACCATTGTGTATTCACAAGTTACATAGATAATGTGAAAATATTGTTGATTATATATGTTGATGATGGTCTCATATTTTGCTCAAGTGAAGAGACATTAAACTTTGTGATAGAGGCTTTAAAAACAAATTTCTGTGTAAGGATATTAGATCTTAATTATTTTGTGGGACTGGAAATAAGTAGGAATGAACATTCCATTCACATCACTCAAAGCAAATACATAGAGCAGATAATTAAAAGATTTAATATGTCAGATGCTCATTCTTGCTCTACACCAGTAGACCCAAATGTGTCATTAACAAACTGTAGTAATGATGGCGAGACAATCAATTTTCCTTTTAGAGAGGCAGTAGGCTCATTGTTGTTTTTAGCCTCAGTGTCTCGTCCAGACATTTCATTTGCTGTTAATCTTGTATGCCGTTATGTAAATAACCCAAGCATAGAGCATGTAAATGCTGTTAAACGTATTATAAGATACTTAATAGCAACCAAACATATTGGTATAGAGTACAAAGGTAGTTCAGACCTGGTTGGTTACTGTGATTCAGATTATGCAAGTGACACTGAATCGAGGAAATCTACCAGTGGCTATATTTTCTTATTGAATAATGGCCCGATTATATGGGCTAGTAGAAAACAACAAACCATTGCTCTTTCCACAATGGAAGCTGAATTCATAGCGGCATGTGAAGCCACAAAACAATTTTTATGGCTTAGACAATTCTTATTAGACTTAGGTGAATCTCTGAATAATATGTTACTGTTGGTGGATAACCAAGCTGCTATAAAATTAATAAGTAATCCTGTGTTTCATCAACGATCAAAACATATTGATGTTAAATATAAGTTTATCCGTGAAAAGGTAGAGCAAGGATTGTTAAAAATTCAGTATGTTCAAAGCTCAAACCAGTTAGCTGATTTTCTGACAAAAGCTCTGCCTTTACAAAAGTTTTGTGTGAACAGAGATCTTGTACTTAGTTAAGCAAATATAGATGTGTATTTTTTTTTGTTTGTTTGAATATGTTGGGACCGGCGTGATGCAACGATATGTAAAATTAGTGGGAGTATTGAGTTTAGATTAAATTAATTTTACATATACCTAGATGTCAAGCCAGTCTCGTTTATTAAAAAAAAAAAAAATAGTTCCTAGTTTACTCACCTAGCGCCACTGTCAATGTAACTTTCTCTTGAATCTCTTCGATAGAAATACCAGTTCAATAAATTGAAGTATATAGAATTTCTTGCATTTTTATTAAAAGAGCGACCAACTTCCTACAAACTATAATACTGCAACTGCAACTGCAACTGGTACGGGCCCTAGACAATATTTGATTTTGGGTGCGTTTTTTTTATTTTTTTTAACTTTTTGTTTTTTTATAAGCGTATACGGGGCTTCAAAGGGGAACGAAAATTCGATTATTTTTGCGCTACGACGCACCGTTTAGGAGATACAGCCATCCAAAGTTACTATTTTCAGTAGACTTTATTTATTTCATACCATGTTTGAGAAAAGCACGCAGAAATGGGGTTGCCCGCCTCAGACCTATCCGGCAACCCCCTTTGTCCCGGCCTCTGTAGTAATGTACTATTATTCTGCAGTCATTTAAAAGCACCTGTTCAATATAATCTACTATGTATTTGTAATATATGTATATCACTACCTATCACCTACCTATACACTAATAAGGTACCTAAGAAGGATGCAAGCAATCTCATCTGCTAAGTAGTAAAAGTAGTAAGAAAAAAATCCGTCTGAGCTGCGCTTACAGCAAAGAAACCTCTTAATCACATTACCGCTGAACAATACAGATTCCTTTAATACTTTGTAGACATTTTGTTTGCTGTAGTTGCGGCAAATCCGCATTTACTGCAAACGCCTGCTATTCAATTACGAGCAAAGTGCGCCGCCGGTGCGTGCAGCATCGTAAACTGTCGCCCGTAAGGCGCTATGACGCCGTGGTCGACCGTAAAATGTTACGTTGGTTGTATTGTAAGTTGCACAGCAACAAATGATTTACTTTTGTCAACTTTGAAGGAAAAATCAAGAACAAAACTTTTACATTACAGTAGTACACAATTATGGTGTATTTTCTGCACTACATAGTTCGGAAAGTATGTTACATTATGTCATGTCGAAACTTCAAGGGGGCGTATGTACGATAAGACGTCTCACGATACACGTGCCAAGAGAGAATTCGTAGCTCGTGTCGATTTAAAATACTCCCTTCGATTGTGTTTTAATTTATCGCCACTCGATTCGTATTTCATCTCTTACGTACTAATTTAGTTTTCGTAGAATTCGTTTTGAAGAAGTTTTATTATAGCATTTATTATCGATTATCACATAAAGTCTGTTCGGTAAGTCGTGAAATGTATGGGGTCCAATGCATTCCACCACTTTTTTCTTTCCTCACATACTCTAATAATATAGAGGTATTTTAGTTTGGATTTTAAAAGGTACGGGAACGAGTTTCGGTAACACGTTACACAGCATTGTTTGCTAAACGAGCATTTCTTTTTTTTTTGCCAATATTTTTTTTTATTGTTTTAGGGAATTTTAGGTCAATTGTACTCAGAATCACGAGTACTTTCAATCTCACTGGGAGACAAAAAGTGTCCCAGAATTTCCATACATTTTTTTTTTACTTTCCTCTTTTGTTACCCCATACAACATGTACGGAAAATGGTAAAAAAAGAAGAAAAAATCGTATGGGACAATTTTTTTTACTACTAGGATTGAAAAGGCTAGTAATTCTGAGTAGAAATAGCATTTTTCTTTTTTTTCAAAAATATCACACTTCATAAAAGTGGCAAAAAAAAGCAAACATGTTTTCAGGCAGGCAAGCATGGTCGCGCGATAAATGATAAAATTGATAAAACATCAGGCCGTCCCTATCGAACTTACAAAAAGTGCGATAGGAATGGCTTGATGTTTTATCATTTATCGCGCGACCATACTTGCCTGCCAGGAAACAACAAGTAAAATAACCTGAACATTTTAGCGAAAACATTTCCATTACAAACTTGTTACTCAATGAACTTAACCTTCACAGCGCCTTCCTTCCTGAATGTAGGGTTCGGTCAAACTTCGCCGATCCAGACTTGGCACAAAGTGAATCGTTTATATTTCGATCTGTGCGCCCCAGTACTCCCCGAAGACCGGCGCAATAAACTTCCTTTTATTGTAATTTTGTTTTGTTACGAACTTCGCGCCTTTAGGTCGGACCACAGATTATACAGACACCGCATTTTGAAGCGTTTACAAAGAGCGAGTGTCTGGTCACCAGTAAAATATGACAATTCGACCAGCGCAATTGAATATCATCTAAATCATCTTACACCGTTATATACATAGGCATTACTTACTAAATACAAAAAATTTTATACAAGAGTTCTGATTGGAGGTAAACGTTGACACAAATGGATCAAGCGGTTGCGTTCTCATACTAAATTACTTCGGGAGAACATAATGTGTGGTGACTCTGAGTTGGCTTGAATGCGCCGTCTAGTAGTTGAGTTGGTCTGTGGGTCGGACTAAGTCCGAAGTTTCGGCGTTTACAAAACTACGGCGATTCATATAAATTATAAACCCCAAAATGAAATTTAATTCTAGCCGCCTTGTCGCTAAACCTTAATGCTTTCGGAAAACTTTAGATGACGGATGATTTAGTAGTTGTGCGAAATGTTTCGAACTTTAGCTCTCCAAAATGGTGACCATTATTTCGCCAAGTTTTAAAATTTTAGTTTAAAACTTTGACAGGTCAAAAGCCACGACCAAAGAAATACGAGTGCACCTTTACTTAAAAATGTATAAATCGAATTGCAAACCAAATACGAGTAAAATACATCGAATCGAATGATAAAATGTATATTCAATAAACATAAACTTAGTTATTGAATTAAAGATGGGACTATTTATGCTAACAAACATAACTATCCCATAAAATATTCATCAGGTTCTAAATTAAATAGGGCCTCAAGAACTTAGATAGTTTGAGCGGATGAGTTAGCAGATCCGTCGCCGGCGATCGAGCACTCGTCTTGATGGATGGCGCGACAACCCTCGGGCTCAACTCATTGAGGGGGAATTACATCGAGACGTTGACGAATTGCTCCTCCACACACAGATAACACTATTGAATTTAAAACTTCCACTGGCCAGTCTCGGCCAATTTGTCCTGACTCGGGGACAGATCATTAAAGCGGTCGGAATTTCTCTATTTGTAACAGTCCGACGCAACTCTTGGGGATTCGTGTTTTAAAAGAGGAGATAAGGAATGAAAGTAAGCAATCTTGTCAGCTTGTTTACGGTTAGTTTTAGGTACGGTCTAGTAAATAAATGCTCCTATATTCGAGTGAATGTATTTAACTATTTAGATTAGGTTTAAGCTCGGGGGCTTTCCAGTCTTATTATTTAAAGCAAAAAAACTTGCTAAAAATTAATACGATCATCGATCATTCTATATTGTCAGCCACAATCGTGAGTTTATAATTCTAGAACTTACATTATATTGCTATAGGTACAAGTACCTATAAATTCCTTACTAATTCAAATATTTACACACACCTACAAAGTGGTGACAGATGACAAAACTCTAGTTATTTTAAGAACAAGACTTATGAAATGAAGCAATCTGATGAAATCAGAACGGAACTCGTTTTATAATAAAGCATGCATTTAAGATGAATAGTGACATTTATTTGTTAGGAGATTTGTTCTCTTTATTATGCTTACTAGTCAAATTCTGTCAAGCCCGATTTCTTATTAATCGGATATCGAAATAATGATGAAAATCTCAAACCTAACATAGGTATGTTCATTTGTTTCCATTAATCAAAGATTTATAGAAAAAGCAGTTTTAATAATTACCTACACATTTCTACATAATCCAACAGCTAAGTATCTTCCACCAGAATAAAGCGGCTTTAGTTTACATAGTATAGTTCGTAAATGTAAGATGTGATTTTATAAATGCGTAATACTAGAATAGGCATGAATATTGCGAAATAACGATGAAACTGTTTGCCTAACAAAACTTTTAACTGTTGATAAGCGTATCATAAAGGAGAGGGTTGCTTTTTCAATTTTGTAAGTAATCCTTAAACGTTTTTAAAGTTTACGAAACCATAAAAATGCTACGGCAATCAATCCCATTAAATAAAATTTTAATTATTAAATGTAAATCTGATATCAGTTATCAATATTTTTCACTACGACTTACGACTCTTACGATATAGGTACCCAGTGATATCAAAACAAAAATATTTCTTCGCTATTTCTTTTTCAAACTACTATCTTTACTGTTAAATCAAACGCCTACAACATTATCTTTGACAACTCCCTGACATAAATCCACATGTACACGAGCAAATCTTTTTCCTCGCACTGCGTACTGAAAATAATAATGTAGAGAAAAAGTGCTAGTGAAATATTTGGTCGTGTCGTGAGAGCCGTGCACATCTGGTACCAAATCAATTTATCGTATGGACGTGACGTTCGAGACCAACGTGCCGAAAGCTTACATGGCTGTGTATTGAGATGTCTTGGTTACAGACAAAGGTACGAACTGGGTACGTTCGAAACCACTTCGAAACTACGGATATCTAGGTTATAGGCAAAGATACAAATGGACGTTCTAGAATTAAGTGAAGTGCACTTAGACGACGCAACAATTAGTGAAGTCTCAGTAATCACCAAGCAATGTGTGTTCAAGTGCACTGTTAGAAATGTTACAATGATCACAGCCACACTTTAACATCATCTTCGAATTACCTCATTACATCCAAATTTTCAAAAAACTTACCTACTCATACATAGGTAATAAATGTTGCATTGAAATCGAAAAATCATTGAAAATCATATAGGGTGCATTGGGGTAATTTCGAAGTACAAAAACGCTAGGGTTATTTCCAAAGGGGAATCTTGATAATTATGATGGAAAGACTTTCGAAATTACCCCAATGTACCCGTATCGACTTTTGCACGCACAGCGACGATTTATGTAGCTACCTAAAAAATAATTACGGAAAAAACAAACACAACACACGATAGGCAAAAGACAAAAGAAAATAAAATAAAAAAAGTTAAACGTTAGAGTTATGTTCAATAAGATTATGATGATAAAGTTAAACATTTAAACAGCAAGAAAAAACACAACAAAAAACATAACATTTTTAAGGAAGTAATTTTTTTAGTAAACTAATTCGATAATTTGAGGTAACTGATTGATCCGTTGTTAGTTGTTACCTCTAACTACAACATAAATGACTATATTTCACTTTGTAAAGCAGTTAACGACTCCGCCTTTATTCACCTGCTTCCGGTTTCATTATTTTATGTAAATCGTAGCCCGTTGAAAAGCATAGGTCGTGGCGGTAGACTCTTTGTTGCAAAACACTGTGTCATAATGATAATGTACTTACAGTAGTTAGTCTCTGGATTAAGTTCATATGGGTAGTTTTAATAAAGGGGTTGTTATTGGCGTCTTTCTAACCTAATGAAAAGTTAAGGAAAGATATATTATTATGTACTATGTAATTAGGAAAATTGTGTTCATTTAAACCGTAAAATTTTCTCTCTTCTTGATAATAGTTTACAGCTTGGTGATACTATACTCATCCTTTCATGTGGATAATCCCGTATTGACCTTAGCTTATAGCATAGATAGAGGAATAAGTTTTAATACAAACCGGCACGGCAATAAGTCGATCGGTCCGCCGGCCGCCTCGTGTGTTCAATAACCCGAACGGAGCCAGTCCGTGCCTCCAGCCGTCCGGCCCCGAGCGCAGACAATGCGAGTTATTTGTATGGGCATAGTTGAGTGACATCTAGCGACAATCACGCTTCAACTAGCTTAAATTATCAGTACTGCTACTTGTCAATAGATGTCGCGACGAACGAAAAGTTACAGTTTAGTTGTTGAGTAGAAACCTAGAATGGTGAGAGCTTACCAGAGTCTTGTGGAAGAAGCGATAGATGGCCTTTACCCAACAGTGGAACGTAGAAGGATAATAAAATAGGTATCTAATAAAGTTAAACTGATTTAGCCCTATTATAAACCGACCTTCTGGAGGATATTGTGCAGTTAACCACTACGCTGTCTACCTCGCAAAATTTAAATCATGTTACCATTAATTAGGGTTCCGTCGGGAATGAAAACGGCTTGGATAAGCATTTTCATTCGCCTGTTGCCGTTACTCAAAATAATCAGATCCGGATAAGATTCCGCTTGAAGTGTGAATGTTTAGGCAGATTGCTACGGTTTTGATAACGAATGTTTGTTTGTGAGAATGCGCAGTCAGTAAAATTGGTACAGTTAAAAGGTAAAACAGCTAAAATTATACTTAAGTGTTTCTTTCCTTTACTGTAACATTTTTTTTTACATCTGAAGATATATAGTATACATACTATACGAACTACCTACATAAGCAAATAAAGGTACTACGACTGAAATGAACAGAACAGTCTATTTTCTTGCCAGTGCCCTCCCATTTCCGGAAAGGTGTTTTTTCCGTTTCAGCCATGTAATTAATTACCTACTCGTACCTTACATCTCGTCAACTTTGAATAAACATGTTCAAATTCAAATCAAATATGAGTAGAGGTATTGGGCTATAGTTATTTGGTAAAGTTTGATCTGTTTATAACTTTACATGAATGACATGAAATTGTTTGTTCGTGTAGCTGGGCACTTTAATAAAAATGTGTAACGACCGTGTTATTAGAAATAATGTCAATTTTTGGGTTGTTTATATGTAGTATTATAATGTAACATTTATAACTATAGCGAGGTATCTACTACTGCCTAATAAGCTTATTATTTTTGCAATTTGCATAAAAGTTTATTATAGAAATGAGCACGATATGTATGAATAATTGAATACTTACCTAAACAATAAAATATTAAATACAATATATTAAAAATGTACTTAATTATTACGGTTTAATGTAATTATCATATTCGGAGCACGTGAAGCCAGGCAGAACAAGCCTGAAGGCAGTAACTTGAAACATGCAGCACAAACAAGTATGACTGGTAAGACAAAGAAGCTTACATCAGAACAAGTCTTCTAGTTCATAAACAAACTCAACTAGATACAATACAAGTCTCAGTCTCAGTAGGTACTTAGTTACTTCCATTTGGTGTTGAAACTCTAGGTCCATATGATGTCCTATGGTGCATATTTAAGTAATTTTCAAAAATTGCGTGGCATCTGGTCGAAGACGATAGCGATGCGATACAACGAGGTAATACGACCAGCATCCTATTTGCCTATTTTATATTTAAGCTAGTTATTAAACTATAGTTACAATATGGCTGACGAAGTGGTGGAATACGTTCGACGGAAGACTGTCTTCACGCTGAGGGTGCAGCAGCTGCAGTCGCGTCACTAGGCACTTCAGTTCGTATGTGGTGCGCGTGCCGCGGCCGTTGCTGTACACCAACGCAAGCCCAGACTTCTGGCCGAAGGGTGTAGTTTTTCCGCGGATCCGGGCAACCTAACAAATTCTACGCCAGGACAGACGACGCAACGAAGCCTCGACGTTACGTCGTCACCTAGATTTAGTTAATCTCTTGTTTTGTTGTATTTCCTTTTTTCTTACTATTCATGAAATAAAACTATGGAAACGGATTAAATCGCGTATAATGAATTTAAAATACATCCCGACGTTTCGAACTCTTTACAGCGTTCGTGGTCAACGGGTGACTGAGGAAAAATTAAAATGTGCAAAAGCTACCCACTTACAAGAAATATTAACGAACCATGACCACAAATAATCTAGATTTCTAAGGCAGGTTCACACACTATTAATAAAGCCAGTTATACAATATTCAAAAATTTTTTACCATTACTCTGCTAAAAAATAATTAACCAATTAATCTACACAAAATTTACAAAGAAACAAACTGCAAATGTCCAACACCATACAACACAAATGCCTCACAGCCTTCGTCGTGCTTGTTCCATTATCAGATGTACTACTGGATCCCAAGCCGGTGGTAAAGTAAAGCCATCCTCTCTATTAAAGTTTGGATATTTCTTGATCTCAATGGCCTCTCGCAACATTCTGGGTATATATCGCTTCTCCTTAGCGAGAACTAGAGGCTTGTCAAACTTTATAGCATGATTGACTTTATCCATGACATGTTCAGAGACTGCAGACCTTTGCCGACGGTGCTTGACATCCGCTATGTGTTCCTTCACCCGTGTGGAAATGCTTCGTTTCGTCTGTCCCACATATGACAGGCCGCACTCACAGTCTAGCCTGTACACTCCCGCGCTTTGTAGAGGAGTTCTTACTATTGTTTTTATGCCGTACGCACAGAATACAATTAGCACAAGTCGTACGTTTAGTTTCACAGTATTTTGTTTTTACTGTTAAGCTGTGTAACGTATTTGAAAATAAATAAATAATTAATAATATACATGTATTACATACATACAAAATATGCAGTTTCAGCAATATATACCTGTGTGAATATCGTGAAATGTGTGCCCTTAGGGCACGTTAGCCACGTAACAAACAAGCTGCCGGGCCGGATGCCGCGCTCTACCGGTTTCCCCGGACATCTGACGGAGCATTAACGTCTTCAGTGAGTATACGGAGAAAAATGGCCGACTTATATATGTGAGGACTCTTAACCTGGTTCAATGTTATGGTAGGCGATGAAAGTGGTAAACATTATTAGTATTTAAGGTAACGTTAAAAGTACCTTAATTACTGAAATAAGGTAAATGAAAATGGCATTAGGTACTTCTTCTTCTCAGTCGTTCCCTCATGGCTGAGGATCGTGACCAACAGTGATTTCTCTCCACTTGACGCGGTCTAGGGCCATGTGGACTGCCATCTGCATGGAACCACAAGCTTTCTTCACGGTGTCAGCCCACCTTAGCGGTATTCCAGCCCTGGAGCGTCGGCCCTCAACTTAGCGATAAGCTATATGCACTAGTGTGTTAGGCCCGCAAGAAAGATTACCATTTTAAAAGTATCAAATTAAAAAGTAATAATTTTCACCCAAAATTTGTCATGTTTTACATGTTTATTTCGGTTTGTGCCGTACCTACCGTTTTCAGAGATTCAGACTAAGTAGGTACCTACTTACATAAAAATTCTACCTTCACATTGTGGCAATGAATACTTATAAGAGTAAAAGAAACAACTTAAATATGTGACACGAGGACTCTTGACTTGACCTAATTCAATGCGAGCGTATGAAAGTGTGCTTAAAGGTAAAACGCTGAGATTTATGGCCTTAGCGTATAACAGTACGTTGTTTTAACATTTTTATTCACTTTGTATTATTTTATTAATATTGTAGAAATGTGCTTTTAATGTATTTTTAACCCCCAACGCTTTTTGCGACGGTGTGTTATAAGTTTGACGTGTATGTCTGTCTATTTGTCTGTTTGTCTGTGTGTGTCTGTCTGTGGCATTGTAGCTCACGTACGGATGAAACCATTTTGATTTAGTTTTTTTTTGTTTGAAAGCTGAATTTGTCGGTGTGTGAACCATGTTTCATGAAAATCGGTCCACTATGTCGGCGTTTTTTTTCTTCAAAATTTTAATTTTGTGGCTAGGTTATACATAGTTGATTCATTTGACTTATTTTCACCGGGATATAGACCGTAGTTACCTTCTTGATTTTCTATATCTGGGTCAATATAAGTCTAAGTGCTGAAACTATTATCTGGAAAGATGCTGTGGCCAATGATGATGATAATTCTAATGAAACTAAATATGAATCATTCAAAACTCTAAGCTCGATTAGTTTAATGTTATAAGTTGAACATGCTCTAACAAGATAGGAGTTCTTTACATACCTAGTACGACAGAATGGTATTGCGAATAGAGCATTGGTTCTAGTTCGGGTGCTGGTGCACCTGTACGAAATGTTATTGATAAGATATTGCGACTCAGTCAAATTATTTAATAATTTAAATAAAAATATCACATCTTTGTGTTCTCTACGCAGCTTGAGACTTACTATACTATCACTAACAAATGATTCGAACTTGTAGTGCATCCATTTAATGAATTTATTTTGAATTCTCTCAATATGATCAATATGTACCGAATATTGAGGATTCCAAATAACGGAAGCGAACTCCAAATGTGATCTAACGAAAGCGTTATACAATAAAATAAGTGTATCTGGATCCCTGAAGTCTTTGCTCTGACGAAAAATAAAACCCAACATTTTGTATGCTTTCGACGTGATTTTATCAATGTGAGACGTGAGCTGGATCTCATTATCAATCTGAACACCTAGATCTCTAACTTCACTTACTTTATTCAGATTTGTGTTTTTGAGCTGGTAATCATAAGTGAGAGGGGAACGTTTACGAGAGAATGAGATCGTGCAGCACTTCTCGATATTAAGGTCAAGACAATTTGTAGTGCAGTAATGATCCAACCTATTTAAGTCATCTTGGAGATACACACAATCGTCTAGAGACTTCACTAAAGTAAAAATTTTCATGTCGTCGGCGAAAAGTAATACCTTGGAGTGGTGAAAGCAATCCACAACGTCATTTATAAAGATGTTGAAAAGCAAAGGCCCTAAATGCGAGCCCTGGGGGACACCTGACAGAACGGGGATGAAAGAGGATGTATGCCCTTTGACAGACACTGCCTGAGACCGATCTCGGAGGTACGACGTTAACCACCTCAACAAATCACCATGTATACCAAACGTCTTCAACTTGTGAATTAGGATATTGTGTTATCGAAGGCCTTAGAGTAATCCGTGTAAATAGCGTCAACCTGAAACCCTTTTATGGATAGGTACTACAAGAGAGCGCTTCCAAATTGTTGGCATAATTCCCGATTTCATAGACAGCGAAAAAATCACCGAAATGGGAAAAGCTAATGTTTTACTACACCTTTAAAATAATATTTAACATAATCAGGCTATTTATTTCATCACCAGCAATAACTGAGTTGGTTATTTAATGGATGATATAAGTACTTAGTGTTCTTTGGGCCCAATTACGGTTAGTCACGAAAAAGTAATTGGCTGTCTGACCTTGACATTTTATATGGAAAGATATCAATTTTTTACCGATTTTTAACCGTCGCTTCATATCTCTCAAGAAGGACGGTTATCAATGACACCTATTTAATATCAAGAACATCACAAACACACCAAAAACACCACACAAAGGAGAAAATACCATATTATCACCTCTCATACACGCCTATCGTTTTAAATGAAATAAATAGGTAGTAATAGTTATTATATAGCTTACATCCTTTATAAAGCTAAATAGCCGTTTAGCCACGCAATAGCAAAATCGTGTAAGTGTAATGAAATAATTTTATGGTGATAGGATCCTATATGCGGCGCGAAGCCACTTCATGGTGGATAAAATAAGTAATTACTATTTTATCTACGGGTGTTAACGGGATTCTAATATTATGTGATTTTTATGTTAGGTAAGCGCCCTCGTAGTTATATCATTTGGTTCCCAACTACTTAGAAGTTACATTTTCATACCTAAACCTAACATACATATATGTGACGGGGATAGTCAGGACCACACCATTTACTAGACATCAGGGCGTTGTGGTCATCGAGGATTGAGACGACAACGATAGTAATCAACGGTTAATTTTATTATTCAATTTTACAATAACTGATAGGTAAACAACTTTTTTAGAACAATTATAGCAGACAGTACCGAGGTAGCTCTAAGACTTTTGTCTCTAGCGTGGTCCGCCAGAGTGCTGGGTCTCAGGTATCCCGGCTCCGTCCTAGCGCACGAAGTGGGTACAACTAATTGATGGACAACTGGTTGGTTGTTACCAACATGCAGCTAATATAATTCGACTTTCGTAAGATATATGCAGGATAATTATTATAATTCCGAAAATAATATACTAGAGTCTGTAATGACGAAATAAAACTTAATAAAATTCAATTCATCAACAAAATCTTGTTAACAAAAAGAATTAATAAAAACAAATTTTAATTCTTTTCCTAGCTAAGTTTTGTACAAACATTTAAAGCAACAATACCTAGGTATCTAGATTCCACAAGGAACTAACAATGTCGTAGCATTAAAGCTGTCGGTTTGATGACTTTTGAAATTAAGACACCGCTAACTTTTTAAGAAACTAATAAAGAAATTGCAGGTAAAACTTTTTTGTATCATACACTATTTTCTTCCCATGTTTTTCCACAATTTTAGCATCATTAAATAATATAAAATTGCCCGAAATTGACCCCCTACGGGTAAGGCATTACGATATTAAAACACAAAGTTACTTTTTTTTTACAAATTAATTTTTACTCGAATTTTACTAAGCATTATCTCAGATTATTAATAAGTTACTAACGTATCAGATACTTCACTTGCCCACAAAACGACAAATAGCTACGCTTTAAATATTTAACTAATTAGTTAATACGTAAAACTCAGAAGAATAGTAGGCCAAGCGACTACACAGGAGGGCGCGTGGCGCCTCTCGGCCACTTGTTACCTCGAGGTAACTGCTATAATATAGCGGGTAGGTACTTAACGCGCGCCCGAGAGCGAGTGACGTAGGCCTGGTATTTATCCCAAGCAGTGTTGGGCAAAAATTAACTTGAATAAGAATAAGAATGAAACAGAAAAGTTATTCTCATTCAAATCGATTTGAATAAGAATAATTCTTGTACTTCGTTAGTTGAAATGGAATGCTAGTGAATAAATCATGGTACTTTTATTTTAAATGAAGAATAAAATTTGAAATAACTATTTTGGAAATGAGATTATTCTAACTAACGTTTTATTCAACTAACATGTTATTTGGAATAAAATTAATTTTGTAGTAGAATAAATATTGGTTTTGGCCCCCAAGTGAAACTTTTCTAAGTGCATGTAAAGCAAACAATACCTAGGTATCTAGATTCCACAGGGACCTAACATTGTCGCAGCCGTAAAGCCAGCGGTGTAATGACTTTTTATGGGCTATTGCAAACCTCGGTCATTTTATGCGCTTGTCAGGCTTTTATCGCCTTTCGAATAATCACCCTGTAGAAGGGAAGCTTTTAGAGGATACTAGTATGTAGAACTGTCATCAGTGAGCCGTTACATATTATTAAAGACGACCGGTCTGGCTCAGTCGGTAGTGACCCTGTCTGCTAAGCCGCGGTCCTGGGTTCGAATCCCGGTAAGGGCATTTATTTGTGTGATGAGCACAGATATTTGTTCCTGGGTCATGGATGTTTTCTATGTATATAAGTATGTATTTATCTATTTAAGTATGTATATCGTCGCTTAGCACCCATAGTACAAGCTTTGCTTAGTTTGGGGCTAAGTTGATCTGTGTAAGGTGTCCCCAATATTTATTTATTTATTTTTTATTTATTATTAAATGGGAAATTGTTAAAGTATGTAACTGAACGAAAAGTAAGTATTTCAAAACCGGTAACTGAGCAACTCTTACCAATATTTTGGTGGCGATACTAAATTTAAAGTCGAAGCCATGTTTCATATTTAAGAACCACCTTGTATAATGTACCTATATGCTGAAGCTTAACTGTACAAGATGTTCCCAAATATTTATTTGCATATTATTTACTTATGTATTGTATTTATTCGACCAGTTTTTGTTTTTCTATTAAGTACCTATAATATAAAATAAAACATAATCCCTAGCAATGTCAAGTGATAGCACGTGGCTCGGATAATTACAAAAGCACGTGGCTCTACTCAGGTTGTTTGTGCGAGAGTTTGCATGTGAATATATTCCATTGCGGTATTTGATCAGTCGGTCGTGTCGGTTGTATCTTCAATAATCCGCAATGTAACTTAAACCGAATCAGGGTTCGCTCACCGCCTAAAAAAGCCTATTATACTATACAAACGACGCATGAATTTGTGGACTGTTGTTATGGTTAGATACATATTTTCAGGGGTCTATATTAATTCGCATAACTGAATACTCCTAATATGAATTGGCATACCGTTTATTACGCATAACGTTTAATACGCATATCATTATTTCGCATAACAGATTACGTATAATGCTAATGCGCATAATGTAAATCGGTATAACGATGAATTGGTATAAGTATAATAAGCATAACTTTGTTTCGTAGAATTATTAAATGGCATACAAGAAAATTATATTTTCACCGCACTAACGGGTAAATAGTGCGTTCGTTAGTCACGCAATGTATGGAAGGTAAAAATTTTGGTATCGAAAGGAATCACTTGGCACGGATGTAATATACATAAAGTTGAGCTAATCAATCCCGGTAGCCATGCGCCAACCCCTGATGAGGGGGGGGGAGTGGGGGGCATACAAACTGTCGCTCCGCCGCGCTTCAGATAAAAAATCCTAACTACATATTTACCTAATACCTCAAATGTACCTTTTCCATGCATTCTCTATGTCGAACTAATGTACCTATGCTATGTTAGTAAATACGCTCATTTTCGTGAGCTAGCTCGAATAAAGGTACACTTATAAGTATATCGACGTGCTTATTTTATCGTACTATTAAGTTTTTCTTGTTCATTATACAGATTTTACTTTCGTTTCAATACTTACTTTCTAGGGTAAGAACCACTGTGTACCAATTAGTGGACATGTCATGCAAATGGTTCAATATTGGAATCTTTCGCTTGCTCGGGTATCAGTATTGGCACGTGCCGTTGAACAACAGTTTGCCCTCCAGTAAAACTTGCACTCGAGATTTGCCCCGCTGTACCTTACTTACCCCTATTTTTTTCATGCTTAGTAAGCGAGACAGTATAAAATTAAACACTCAAAATCGAGCGCTCGAAATTGGAAAATCAGCCCCTGATTGATCCAATCGCTTGCTCCATACAGTTAGTAAGTATAGCAATTCATTTTAGGATAATTAAAGTTATACGTAATAATAGTATGCAAATTTCAATTATGCAGATTCATTGTTATGCGAAATAAGAATTATGCATTTTTAGGGTTCCGTAGTCAACTAGGAACCCTTATAGTTTCGCCATGTCTGTCTGTCTGTCCGTCCGTCCGTCCGTCCGTCCGTCCGCGGATAATCTCAGTAACCGTTAGCACTAGAAAGCTGAAATTTGGTACTAATATGTATATCAATCACCCCAACAAAGTGCAATAATAAAAAATGGAAAAAAATGTTTTATTAGAGTACCCCCCCTACATGTAAAGTGGGGGCTGATATTTTTTTTCATTCCAACCCCAACGTGTGATATGTTGTTGGATAGGTATTTAGAAATGAATAAGGGTTTACTAAGATAGTTTTTTGATAATATTAATGTTTTCGGAAATAATCGCTCCTAAAGGAAAAAAAAGTGCGTCCCCCCCCTCTAACTTTTGAACCATATGTTTAAAAAATATGAAAAAAATTACAAAAGTAGAAATTTATAAAGACTTTCTAGGAAAATTGTTTTGAACTTGATAGGTTCAGTAGTTTTTGAGAAAAATACGGAAAACTACGGAACCCTACACTGAGCGTGGCCCGACACGCTCTTGGCCGGTTTTTATTATTATGCTTATTCAATGTTATGAACAATTATGTTATGCCAAATCTGTTATGCGAATTCAAATTATGCGAATTAATGATAGGCGAAATAGAGGGCACCCTATTTTCAGCATACCAATGCAATGTAAGGTCAATACATCCAAGTGTTATCTAGTTTTCACATTTGGCCTGCTTAAACAAGGATCACTTCATTTACCACTAATCGTAACAAACAGAATATGAACTTGCAAAAACACCTGTAACCATGAGTAAAGAAAAAGCCATACACACTTATCCCCATATGGCACGCTTACCCGTATTGAGTTTATTGAAACTCGCATACGAGTTCACTCACCATCTAAGTGAGCCCTAAGTGTTTGAGGTATCGGTGTAAATCGATTACGAACGAGTCCATAGTACGTCAGTGAAGCTACAATGCAGTTTAATTAGTAGTAAGCTTCGATGAAAGCGCCTCCGGCGCCTGTCGCTGCTAATAGGTAATTAAACGCTTGGGGAAACACCAGGTCACCAAGCCACAGAGGACTCAAGACTCAACTATAGAGCAATATCTCGAACAAGACGTTTCTGGTAAGTTAATATGGATATCAAATATGCTGGTGCCATCTGGCACATCGTCACTACTTTTTAAAAAACTTGTATCTTCGTCTGTCAATGAAATTGAAAAGAAAATTGTAGTAAGTATGTATGGAATGCATCTAGACTTACTGCGTTTTAACTTTGAGGAACAGCGGGTGATACGAGAGTTTTTAAAAGTAGTGACGATATAAATAATTGACTGCATGTAGAATTGTATGACAAAAAGTTAATACAAAGGCTCATTGGAATCTTTTTTTTCTTATTTTCACTTTTGTGTCAAAAAATTGTCGAATTTCAAAAAGTGATAACACCGAAGTGACGCCCCTTTCAATACAGTGTGAAACAGAAGGGACTACGATGTTGCCACTTTCTAATTTCTAATCTTTTTGCCAGACTTTAATCTATCCGATCGGTAAATCTAGACTCATTATCTGAGCAAAATTCCTTCTACACGATGTAACTAAACCTCCGCTCACCTTACTTATTTACTTACTTACTTGACTAACCTATGGTATGGCAAACCCGCCTTTAAATATACCCCGTAAATTTGTCCTTGTGATCGTCCAGTGTGAGTATGTAGAACCCTTCGATGTGATCCGCAATAACCCAGATCCTTTAATGAGTATCAGCTGTATTTTTGAATAATTTTTAAATTTTTATTTATTTATATTTTGAAGAAGAATAAAGGTTATTGTAGCATAATAATATAGTGTTATAGAAGAGTATTTTATCAGATTTAGGCCTAGAAAGTTATGAGTGAAACATACATGAAATAAATATTTAAAAATATTTTGGTAATCAACCGCTACGCCGTATTAGTGATCCTGGTTTGGGTACGAACTTGCGTTGCGGAATAGGATCCTTAATCTCAATCAAACTGCTTTATTGAGAGTCCTATGCCAAGCCAGAAGGGCTATCTATCTACTAACTAACCCCCCCCTTTTATTTTGTTTCTTTTTCCCTAGCTAAACCCCCCTTTTCCCCAATACTGCTAATAGACCATAACTTCTCGATCTTTCTAATGTTTTAACGAAACACCGAGCAGTCGCTAACTTTTATGAAAACTAAGTAAGTCTACTAACTCTTCTAAGCTTTTGACCTTCAATCAGTGGACGGCGCTCGCATGCCACTGGACCCTATAACAAACAAATCCATTCCAAAGACAGTTTGTTTCCCTAGCAAATTTGATAGAATTTACCTTGAAAAACTAGTTAGCAACACACAGCGTCCCGCCGCCACACCAAAAGATCAGAAATTGCTACCACAATTATTAATTTCACCCAGATAAATTAAGCAATAAGATATTTTGTAAATTACCAGTTTTACCACATATTTTAAGATAGTAAACACCACATTTAAAGTCCATTTAAACCATATAAATAGTAATAGTTAAATTATTTCTCCACAATACACGTTGACCAATTATATTTTAAGACCAATCATAAAAGAACTCTACTTTCATAGAAATAGTGTGTGACTCTACCCTACTCCTATCGTTTTCCCCACTCTAGCATATCTGAAACACAGACCGTCACTTACCATAGATCTTGTGTTCAGAATATGCACAAGTGTATCCCTACTAGAGCTGTACAGTTCAGCCAGCGAAGCTGAGATAGGCAACCTATAGGCTTGAGTTGGTTAGATCCCCCCCCTCTGCTTTTGCCCGCAGGCTAGGGTAGCAGAGAGTAGATCGCCCTATCCGTGTATATATCCAGTATTCTAGGACACACCAGTACCAGCCACATGGGAGACCCAGCTGCGATCAAACTTTACTTAGATATGGATCAATCACAACCGAAATCCCCAGCGACCAACGCCAGCATGAACCAGAGCACCGAGTAAATAAATATTTATATATATAGGACCCCAGCCTCAAATACTGCTGACTTCAGTGAGCAAGGATTACTCCTAATGTCTTTCGTCAATCGTGAAAGTCCTCACTTCCGTCTAACAGTTGGACTCTTTGAGACCGGCGAGAAAGTACGCTTTTTTAAATATAAAAAAAGCGCCCAAGCCTCCACTTGGAACAAAAAGACTCCTAAACGCTCCTTGTTTGACACCGTAAGGGAAGAAGCGCCTAGCTGAACAACAGTCTGTCACAAACAATTATTTGGCTTATAACTTTCACAAAATAACCCTATAGAAAATTACTAAGTTCAATTTTACTGACCAATTAAACAAACGAATGAAGTTTCCTTTACGTGCTATAATCTAAGCTTAGTTTTGCAAGAATTACTCCCTACAAAACCAAACACAGACTTATCTCCAAGCACCAGCCATACATCGACCCAGTCTTTGTATTGCTTGACGGCACTCATGAAACAAAGCACAGAAAACTTCACTATACACCACAGACCAATACAACAAGACGGCCCTTACAGGGCGACTCGCGGTCACCAAGCATACGAAAAATAAGGTGTATAAAAGTTTGAACGCGCGCGACACCGATCAGTAGCGCCCAAGTATACGACCCGCTAACAGTGTTCGTGTCCGCTCGGGAAAAAATCTTAAATAATTAAATTTGGTTGCAAACAATGGTCTCTTGCAGCATAAAGTGGTGTGGCACGTCTTCTAACACTTCCACATATAAAAAAGATGGAATAACATTCCACAGTTAAGTCAAATTAATTATTTCGTTGAATATTGTTTATTATCCGCGGAGTTCATTTATACTGGTCAATATGGTTGTAGTGAGCGGCGCCGAGGCGCGTCCATCCCTTTTTGCCTAGTTAACAATGCGATATGCTATCCCTTTCACGTAAACGACTAGGGATGGGGCCATGTTAGTTTATGTCTGTTGCGGGAACTTCGTACTACCGTTCGTACCATGTGCTACCATTTTATGAAAATATAAAAGAAATCAGATTTGTAATTGTGAAATTATCTAGAATCTGTAGAGTTTGTAGTGTTATTTAGTTGATTGATTAGTTTAGCATATTTAGTTGGTAATTTAACTTAGTAAACGTAAGTAAAAATGCACAGTTTAGTTATTAGTTAGTAGAATGATTTTTATTGAGGTGCTATCACAATCGTCATCCTCCTTGCGTTATCCCGGCATCAGCATTCGCCATGGCTCATGGGAGCATGGGGTCCGCTTTGGCAACTAGTCCCGGAATTTGGCGTAAGCACTAGTTTTATGAAAGCGACTGCCATCTGACCTTCCAACCCGAAGGGTAACTAGGCCTTATTGGAATTGAGGTCAACATCATAATCAGATCAGACATGAAATTTAATCTATGGCCACGTTTCTGGCAGAGATGGGCAAATCGTAATCGATTCCGGATTACACGATTACTTGATTTTACTTTGTAATCCACTACTGGGTGTCAGATTACATGTAATGTAATCAAGTGAAACGGTAAATTACCATTACATATAAAGGAATCACTAATCATCTATACAATAATTACTATTACCAATAATTCGGAATCATAGTCGATTCAAAATAACTGAAATTATTGACTTGATTACTTTCAGATTACAAATATGTACTACCTCAGATTGCTAACTGTCACTTTGACACAAAAGTCGTCATGGGTGTCGTAAAATAGGTTTTAGGGGGTGCTGATTCCAAAATTAATGACCAATGTGGAATCTGACATTGCTACATTGCTGACTGTCACTCTGACACAAAAAGTCGTCATGGGTGTCGTAAAATAGGTTTTAGAGGGTGCTGATTCCAAAATTAATGACCAATTTGGAATCTGACATTGCTGACTGTCACTTTGACACAAAAGTCATCATCGGTGTCGTAAAATAGGTTTTAGGGGGTGCTGATTCCAAAATTAATGACCAATGTGGAATCTGACATTGCTGACTGTCACTTTGACACAAAAGTCGTCATGGGTGTCGTACCCATGACGACTTTTTGTGTCAGAGTGACAGTCAGCAATGTCAGATTGAACATTGGTCATTAATTTTGGAATCAGCACCCCCTAAAACCTATTTTACGACACCCATGACGACTTTTGTGTCAAAGTGACAGTCAGCAATGTCAGATTCCACATTGGTCATTAATTTTGGAATCAGCACCCCCTAAAACCTATTTTACGACACCCATGACGACTTTTGTGTCAAAGTGACAGTCAGCAATGTCAGATTCCAAATCGGTCATTAATTTTTAAATCAGCACCCCCGAAAACCTATACTCGTGGTATATCCACTTGAAATGTGAAAGTGAAAATATTAGAATGACATGTCATGTAAACCAATTTGGTTTAACCAAAAACAATTTGAGTGACATATAAAAGTAAAGTAATAAGCCTGGAATCGAAGTAAAGTGTAATTCAGATTACTTAAGTACTTGATTACCGAGGAATCCATATTACAGGAATCTATATTATACCGATTCCAAAGGAATGGATTACAGACGTAATCATAATACAGCATTACAGTAATTTTGATTATCCTAGTAATCGATTAATAAGGAATCATGATTACTGGAATGTAATCGTGTAATTAATTCCAAAAGGAATTGATTATGCCAAACTTTCTGGTCCATCAGCAGATCAGCTCCATGATACCATACTATTGCATCGTCACATGATTTACACAATTATGTGTGCAAAATTTCAGCTAAATCGTTTAAAAATATCTGCTTTAAAAGTCGCATGATTTAATTCGAATATACTAACATTGCAAGTTAAATAAAAGCTTGCAAAAACGCCTAACTCGCGCATTTCTTACCGTTACTTGTAGAAATAATACTTTATAACTAAAGAAATATAAATAAGTTAGAAAAACTGCTATAATATTATAATTTGTTGCTAAACAAATTCACCACAGTACTGGTACCGGTACCATTGTCTATAATAGACATGTCCCATTCCCATCCCTACGGTTAAGCGTAAAGGCGCGCCCGCAAGGACTGGTGATTTGCGTCTCGAACAATATCGCTTGTAATAGGCTTCTAGTGGGGTGTTCTGTGCTATACACTTAATTTAAATGTAACACTACACTATAAATAGAACACTAAAATAACCCCCAACTGACAGTAAAGCAATTCCACCACAGGTCTAAGTTCGACTGTACGACGATATTGTCCCCGCACAATCAAACACAGACACAATTTCAAAGTTTACAATCACTTAGAATATTTCCAAGTAAATAATAATAATAATAATAACCGTGCGTGCGGCCGTTTTGCAGGGCCCACTCAATGAGTTGGCGAGTCACCGCCTGTCTTTTACAATCCTGAGACTAGTTGTCATGGCAGGTGTCCGATAGTCTCCCCCCATAGACCATTATCCAGTCCATCCAACTTGCACAACAATAGCCTATGACCTTAGTTCCCATCGCAGCACAAAAGTGCTGCACTGAAATAGTCTTTACACCTGGCGGGGACCATCTCTGGATGTATCATATTGTGCGCTCGGGGATGGTATTCGCCACGTGTATCCCTTTCCTTTAGATTAAAGTGTCTAAAAGGGCCTCTGTGCTGTTGGCTTCGGCCCCACACATGCCTCCCAAAAGTCCGGGACCCCATGTTCCCGAGATATGGTAAGACATACAAATAATAATAATAAAATCTTTTATTTCGGACAAACAAGGTATCCATAGAAAGTTAGTAAACATGCCTAATCTTAATCTAGTGTTAGTATTTACAATATATCTAAACTTATGCGTACTAATTTATAATATTAACATTCCTATATTTCATATACCGCTACACTTTTAATCTGCTTGGTCCAGTAGTGCAAGATCGGACAGTCGAACCTATCAGCGATTTCTCTTAAAATGCTGTTGGGACTACATCTCACACGACTTAGCAAAGACACTATGTTTTTTCTTATTATTTCCTGAAAACTATCCGTGCGAGCTGCCACAAACATACAAACAAACGAATTGTAACAACAAACAGAGAAACAATAGCAGAACAACTTCACTCACCAGTATAATACACGAAAGCCAGGGACACTGTTAGTCTTGTAGATATTTTAAGAATGCCGCGCGTCGGCTCGCTCCGACCCTTTTATAGATTCTATTTGGGACATGGGACACACTTGGGACTCGGGACACACTTGGGACTTGGGACTCGGGGCTTGGGACTCGGGACTTGGGACTCGGGACTTGGGACTCGGGACACACTTGGGACTCGGGACTTGGGACTCGGGACACACTTGGGACTCGGGACACTCCTGGAACTCATGAGAAAAAGATCATAAGTGCTTTGTTTACTAAGTCATACGCCTTATACATTTAACGTCCATGTTCTCTCAGCAAATAATTGTTTACCTATCAGTAGTAACACCTGCATGCTTGCACGTGTTTTAGAGAGAGACAGAGCTATTGATACTGATACCTATCTAGTTCAATAGCGTTCCATAAATCGATAAATATTTTTACGTAAATATTATTTTGTGAAAGATTGTTTAAATCAATTTAGTAAGTAACTTCGCAATGAAAGATCACATTTGTTCCTAATTGTTACATTGAATGATATATTCAGGAAGTATAATAATAAATATCAGGGATTATTACCTCTTTGACTTGTAAATAAAACCAAGACATATTATCGGAACGTTACGCAGCTGACAACTGTCAGTGTCAGTATTCCGTCCATGTGAACGTAGTTTTGTTGATAAATACGTTTTGCCAACCTGTTTTGCATCAAATAATAGTGAATTTTATGAATGAAGACGTGACTAAACATGTGATAAAGCTTCAAAGATATTATTTGTCAAAATATCCAATGAAATCCCAAAGGAAATATGCACCATAAAGTTGGTCAAGGAAAAGTTGATTCGCCGTAAGTTTTATATGTAATAACAAGTCCATTTCCTCGTCATAGACGCTTGTTCTGTTACAACCACAATATATCTTTAATCGTCACTATAATTGCGTATACTGGACTACGGTTGTCATTTACCTTCATTCACTTCAAGATCTTACTGTCCATCCACGTGTGGACAAAACACTACCCATCATCATCCTCCTTGCGTTATCCCGGCATGCCACGGCTTATGGGAGCCTGGTGTCCGCTTTGACAACTAATCCCAAGATTTGGCGTAGGCACAAGTTTTACGAAAGCGACTGCCATCGGACCTTCCAACTCGAAGGGTAACTAGGCCTTATTGGAATTAGTCCGGTTTCCTCACGATGTTTTCCTTCACCGAAAAGCGACTAGCAAATATCAAATGACATTTCGCACATAAGTTCCGAAAAACTCATTGGTTCGAACCCGCGACCTCCTGATCGAAAGTCGCACGCTCTTACCGCTAGGCCACCAGCGCTACCCATAGCGACACGAATAAATTCTATCTCTCAAAGCAATCCCGCCCCATGAAGCGGATCCGAACAAATTACAATAAGCGACAGGCCGTATTGGCAGCTAACAAATCCTGTTTCCGCCAAATATGTTTTCTGTAACGCGGTTTGTGATTGATTTCCGACGGCGCATACATTTGCACTGCGGTACACAGTTTTTTTTAGATAAACAGCGTATGTCAATATTTTATAGTTAGGTATTTATGTGACTGGTGCATAATGACATTAAAAATTGTTGTTTTAAATAAGATAAAAGTTAAAATTACGATGCAGTAGCGTGGCCACTTGCTTATCGCTCCTAAGCATATTTATATACGGAACTTATGGATGTTAATAAAATCATGTTATTTGCAATGTGTCTTTAAATATATTTGATAATTTCAAAAACTTTCATAGGTGCCAATGAAAGGAGTGGCCATCTGAGCTACCTGCCTCACAATACACTTAGAAAACGGAAAGGTGTAAAATTAAGTCATTGACACAGTAATTGATAACAAGTTTTAGGCACGACAACATCATTATCATTTAACTACAGTTTTTTTTTTGCTAAGTAAGATAAAACACACTTAACTCTTACAATAACTTCGCCAAACTGCGGAACAACTGTTTGTTGGCGAATGACAAGTTTCATCGAAGGGGTGCTGACTTGCAGTAGTCACCCATTGCAAGCACGGAATATCACGTTTCACATCAATAAAGAGTGTAATTCAACGTAGATAGTAAAATATGGACCTACTGTCTCAAAGGTGTACTGCGAATGACATGAGGTATAAAAAATTATATTTTCTGTGCAAAAGTTCAACATATCTACTCGTATAACTAGGGAACAAATCAAATTATTTTATTGAATATTTTTTGATTTGTTTTTTTTTTTTCAAGTAGTCACACTACTCGTGCCTAATTCTAGACATATTATTCGAGTGATAGACTGGTACAGAGGTAAACATTGAATTTTTTTAGATTATCGAAAATTTAAGTCATTAAATCTGTCACTCAGCTACATATTAGGTATACATTTTTTTCTGTAAATAAGCTATAATATAACTAGGTAGGTACTGAGCAACTTTTACTGTAGGATCAACCCACAAATCACAAAATAAAATTGGGTTTCAAAAAATTTTGTTGACTTTCGCTTGACCTTGATATTTTAAATAAGATTTAAAATGGTTATTTTTTGCACTTAGGTACTACACTTTAATTGTTAAAATTATTTATTTTGTTTTAAATCTTATATACCTAATGTGAATTGGTTAGGACAAGGTAGGAGTGTATTTATAATTTTCTGTATAGAGATATGTATAGTTCGGGAAATAGAATTTGAACGTTTACTATCTTATAGTAAACGTTCAAATAATATTTCCCGAACTATACCTCTTGATTACTGTATACTCGTATACCCATTTAAAAATAAACTTATTATTTTCGTTTTTCTTGGCTGATTCTACAACAGCTAAACAAGCAATAATTTAAACTTCCAAAACAATGAAAAGTTTAACCAAAGAAAATTTAGAAAACTATTTTAACTGTTGTAATTACTAAAATAATCGTTTACTTTAAACTTAGTTGTTAACCCATTTGTATTATACAATGAAGAGTTTATTGTAAAATCACTTAAGCAGTTTGAAAGGACGGGTAAGAGCGTTCAATTCAATTAAAAGTAGTTCCGAGAACTCTGGTTCCGTAGCATTCGAATTTATTTTATCAAAGTTACATCTTAGGAGCATTAGATAGGTAGCATAATAGTAGGTACATTACAATACCAGTGAGACAAATAGGAAATAGTATTTTATGCAACTGGTGGTTAAAAGAGATCAAAAAAGGTGAGTGGCGTAGGTAACAATTTGAGGCGAAGCCGAAAATTGTTAATAAAGACGCCACGAGCATTTTTGACTCAGTTAAACACCGTTGCATACAATACTTTTTCTACGACCAAGCACTTACTTTGAAAGAAAATTATAAATTCAACAAATACCTCATTCCAGTCATCTTAGTTATCTAGTGGACCTGGTAGGCATTTTGAATATGCAGTTTGAGTTCAAACATGAAAATAAAACTGTCTATGGTATGGTTCTCTTAAGCCTGGCCACTAAGACGAATCGAGCCGAGTTGAATCGAGTTCTCATACATTTGAATGCGATTTCTCTGCGAATGCCAAGCTTTATCTGACATTATAAGGTTGGCAACAATGTATTATATTTCATACAATATTTTAATTTTCTACCATGAAGTGATTGGTTTGTTAAGTTGGTAGCAATGTATTTACTGAACTGTAACAGCTATATCGTGCTACTGCTACTAAATGTTTTCAGGGTATAGACTAGATAGACTTGTCCTGTCATCTTTTATGTAGGGTTTTAAAGTTCTCTGTACGACCTTGTAACTCAAGAATAACAACAGTACGGGAGTAGAAAAATATGTTTTTGGATACATTGCGATACAAAGTCCAAAAAAAAAATCAAATTAAGTAGATAGGTAGGTATATCTAATGTGACCTACATGATTGTGTTCTAACGAAAAGGTAGGGTAAGGTGGGCAACAGAGAACCAGTGGTACACAAGGAACCAACGGTTTTATTCGAAAATGCGACGTTGCCAAACTGCACTGCGAACATAGGCACGCGCCGCTAAGGTTCCCCCGCTCGCTCCCCAGTCGGCGGCCGGTCCGCGTTGAAATTGCACGTGTAGTGAAGTATTTTGTGATTTTGGACGAGAAAACAAAAAAAATTAAGTATTTAGTTTTTTTATTTTCTCAGAATGTAGTTATGTTTGATTTATCTAATTAATCAGTTGTGCGGAGTGACTATTTCTCTATCTTTTTGACATTCACTGATGCGGCTTTCTTGTGCCGTTTATTTTTTACCGAATTTAAAAAGTGAAAATGTATATCTAGCACACATTGAACCACAAGGCTAGAGTACTCAATGAACCAGGAGGTTCTCTAGGTAATTCTCTAGTTAGCCTTTGGAAGGTCTATTTTGTACAACTTTTGCCATGTTTAAGAGTTAATATAAATATATCTAATATAACGTTACTATATAGTACAAAAATATATGATAATACATATTATTATTTAAGTTTTTTGAAGTGCAAGACTTTATTTTTCATATAACGAAGAATATTGTGACGATTACATTAGTAAACTACTCTTAGTTTAAATAAATAAGCATTTTTGAGATTGTAAATGTTGTATTTATTAAATTGCCCCATATTTACCTAAATCAGTTTGTATATTTTGCAATTATTTATCAAAAACTATGCAATTATATAATGGTAGGTTCATTGTGTACTAGGCCGGTTCATTGAATACATAGTACCGGTTCAGTCTGTACCAGAGATTGTATTTTTGGTGGCTCATTGTTGGCAACCTCACCCTACATTACGATACAAGTGCGGCAAATAGTAAGTTCAAAACAAGTGTCGATAAATGTAAACACGACCGAATGGAGTATTTTTAATCAACAAGAGTTGTGAATTTCCTCTTTGTATGTCTACGTATTGTAAGACGTTTTACCTACATGTTGCCATTTGAAGTATCGACATAGGCACATAAAGTTTTACCAAGTTTTATAAAACCACTTATCGCTCTAGTGCGATATAGTAGCACCATCAATACGGTAAAAATACTCACTACATATTAAATTCAGGTCGTACTTAATCCAAATTAAATCTTCCTGAACGCAAGTTACATTACAGGTTTGTAAAGGCACTTTCCCGATTTTCAGCCGGTAAAGTGGTCCGCGCCGCACATTTTTATAACATTTACTTACCGACCGGAATGAAATCGCAGCGGAAATAGAAAGTTCCGCCGGGAATAATCCGCTGAAAAGTGTAAAACTGCATTTATATTATTGTGCTTTTAAAGAGGTTTGCGTGCATAAAAGCGTGCTTAAGTACGTAAAGTTTTTTTATTTAATAATCTAACTTCTGGCATAGTAAAGAAAGTAAATAGCATATTTGTATTTTTGTACAAGAAGTGTTGGGTTCTTTTTTATTCCGTTCAATTGATTATTAGACCTTTACCTACTTTCCTATAGTTATGATACCTGCATGTAGCCAATTTGCAGATTCCAATAACTTAAATGCTCGTAAGTAATTATTGGTGCGGTTACTAATGGAATTCCGCAATGTGACCTGATCCGAATAACTAACTGTATCTATTCGTATTGATTACCTATTATGCTGTTTTATCACCTTTGTAAGTACATGTTTTCCCCCGATGTGGAAAAAAAATATGTACAAACTTTCCTATTAGGTTAGGTCTTTGCAATGTGGATTTACAAGTAAAATATAAAAACACCTAAAAACAAAACAAATGTAAACATATCATAAAATACGTAAATATATTAGAGTACCGTCAGAAGCGGGGCAGGGCCCAAGCTGACGGTGACGGGCTGTAGAGAGGAACCGTCGGCCTATCCAAGCCGTGTCCAAGATCGCCGCCTTCTGCATCTGACACCATCCAACCACCCAGCGAGAGTCTCGCAAGATGTTGGTCGAGACTCATCGCTGAAATGACAACCGGGATCGTCAAAACATCGTCATCTAAATTTAGATACTTACTGGACTTATCCATCTCGAATTTCTACAATACATAAAATAATTGTATAGATCTTTAAGATATATTACATTAAATACACAACCCTTTGAGGACATATTCCTATGTAACAAAAAAATCTATTCTTTTCTATTATATTCTCGAATTTCACGAAATTCTAATCATTGGGGATGGTGACATCGACGAGCGCGAAATTTTACTTATTATCGTGTAGGTTTTGTCATATTTGTATTGTTATGTCCAAATACTAAGCTGAAAATCGTATTTTTTTCTAAGTGTAATTTATGTTACTGTACCAGCTATCCCTCCACGCACGACTAACCGCGCAAATGTTGCGATAAAATGCCGTAAAGTCTAGTTCATGTCGCTAAAAAATAGAGCGCGGTAGTAAAAACGGTCGCGCGACATTGTCGTTGTACGACCACCGCAAAAACTTTAATGGCTTCTTTTATCGACCATTTGCGCGTAATGCTCGCTTTTGTTCATGCGGAGCCTAATCTTTTAAGCGCTTTCGTTGACTTCGTAGTTGCAGTAATGTGGAATGCTTTGGTTTTAATTAATTAACACCTGTTGTGTAGGGTTTAGTGTTTGAAGTTGTAGGAGATTTTGTATTTTTGACTTAATTAGTTTAAGCTTTTGTTGACCCCCTACTAGATGGTGTGTTCAAATTAATGCACCCATGCGATTAAAACTGCACAGGGACCTAGTCTTCAACAGAATGACATGATGTCACGATCCTCAGCGTTGAGGGAACGACTGAAGAAGAAGATAGATAAGGAATTATGAAAATCTTCTCTCAGCACTATCAATCAATCAATCAATCATATCAGCCCTTTATCGCCCACTGCTGAGCATAGGCCTCTCTTCTAGTACGCCATGTATCCCTGATCCTGAGCTAGTCTCATCCAGTTGTGACCCGCAATTTTGCACTATACCGATCATAAACTCATATTTTACTTAAAACAAGTTTTCCTCTATTTGGCTGTATCAGCTGTATGTATACAGTTGACTATTAGTATCACATTTCCCGATACTTTCCCTTATGCTAAAGAATCTCGCAAGCAAATAGACCCAGATCGTACGTCGTTAAGAATATAAGTACCTACCCACATACTTTCGAAAACTCTGCCAAAATCCTTAGCCAAAAGTTAGTTCCTCCTCCATAAAATTGGCAGAATATTTTAAATAGAACATACCAGGCGTCTCCAGTGTAAAGTATATGTATATTCTAACCCCCTTATTCATAAACGTACTTTAAAGTTATCAAGCCGATAAAGTTCGTTTGTCCCTTTCCGACGTATTGGTGCGATAGAAAAGGACAAACGAACTTTATCGGCTTGATAACTTTAGAGTATGTTTATGAATAAGGGGGTAAGACGTCATTAAAGTCCTCAGTCTCCATAAAGTCGTAGAAATCTAAACAAATCTCGTCTTTCTCGCCAGTGACCAGTCTGGTTCGCGAGCTCGCTCGTGAATGCACAATAAGCTTTCATGCATCTTAATAAACTCGGTAATTTAAGCATACTAGTGTCTGCTGCTGCGCTATTTATGGTTCTGACTGAATATGTAACGCGTTTGTTATGAGCGTCTAGAAAATGTTGTTTCGTTGCCATAACAACAAATACAGAGCGGATGTTTCATGCCTATCAGAGTGCCATAGTAAAGAAGAACCATGATTTTCACAATCGATAAATATAATAAACTCGGATTACCGACTCAAAGTTGAAAAGAGGACTATTACCTGCATCCTGGTAAAATATAAAAATTTACAAAGCATTTTGGGGATTTTCAACAAAATATTGACTTAAGAATTTCAAAGATTTCTCGCTCGTTCTGAAGTTTTATCGGCTTATAAAAATTAGGTATATTTCATCATTTTATATGCTCCATTTTTTAAATTTTAAAACGAAAATATAACTTTCATTTCTTCCCAGCATCGGGTAACTTTACAAAGACTAATTAATTCATAGTTAGAAGTGATTTCACGGAATTAATTTATTAATAAAAAGTTCCTAGTAAAGTTATATGCATTTTAAATAAATGCAAAGAAAATATTACCTACTAAGAAGTAAAATTAGACGACCATCGACGAACGCACTTTTAAAATATTGTTCACTTTTAAATTAGATCTTTGGAAGCTGTACGTGTTGTGGATCTAAAAACTCTGTAATACATTTACGTGGAATAAGCATGGAACTTAATTCTTTTGCTTTCAACTATACCTACTTCTTACATTGTAAATGTGCTTGGAATGATCCTATAGTCTTACCACAAGTCACTAACATTAGGTAAGTAACTCATGGTAACGGTACCTACTAGTGTTTTTTTTAAAATCTAGTGATGTTTTATAAAACTAAGTTTCAGAAATTATTGAGCAATATAAATATTGAACTCCCTTGACCCATCCTATAACCTATCAATATATCCTTTATGACTAAATCAGAATTCGACGATGTATTAGGGTACAATACAATCTGCCTTAACAGTCCTAATTGCGGTAAGCAAGTGTCTAGGGTTACCTACCAATTTATCGTTTCTCCTGAATATGTAATATAACTGCAGCGAATGCCAGCGATGCAAAACATTCCCACCTAACCGGCCCAGTATACATGTCCTCCCCAATATGTAAGGATCTTAAGGTCCCGTGTACACTGGTGCTTCTAAAGCTTGGTACACAATGGGAATATCAGCCTTGGAATATGCAAAGCTTAATCCTGTAAATGCGTGTCGGCTGTATGGTACTGTGGCGTCATGCCTGGCGTTTGTTACTCACCTAACTTACTCAGTATATTAAGAGATTGGAGGCGATGGAGTGTCCATACAAACGTAGACTTCATTCTCCTCCCAGGATAAAATACTAGTTAGTGGGTCTGTGAGCAGACCGCAAGGATCTTAACCGGTATTTTTAAAACCGGTTAAAACCGGGGTTTCCGATCCCTGGTATACCGTGACATGCTTAGAAAACGCGAAAGTGAAAACAAATATTTTCAAAACATTAAGTATAACAGTGAAGTCACGGTGGTTTTAAAGTCCATATTATAGGTACGCTATTCCGCATTTTTCATGATTTCCAAAAACTCGATAGACAAAAATAAATTATTTAACCATGGATTCAGCAATCAGCCAGGGAGGAAACAGAGGACTAAGATTGTATGAAATATCTGTTTGGAAGCAGTTGTCTCCTTTACTCTTAGCTTGAAACTATTCGGTCACACAAGCCAGGGGCTTTAATGCATATTATCTTGAAGGAGATTTTGTTGCAAGCCGATTAGTTTAAAACTTACCTTGTAAATCGCATGTATTGGATTAAATCGATGATAGTAAGCTAGAACAGTGCACATTACTGCAAATTTGTTATGAAACGTGCTTATGCATGATCCTAGTGATCATTTATGCAACTATCTACATTTGTCAATCACTTCATCATCCTTTTTGCGATATCCTGGCATTCACCACGGCTCATGAGAGCCTGGGATCCGCTTTGGCAACTAATCTCAAGATTTTGCGTAGACACTAGTTTTATGAAAGCGACTGCCATTCTGACCTTCCAACCCGAAAGGTAACTAGGCCTTATTGGAATTAGTCCGGTTTCCTCACATTTGTCAATCACTTATTGGGTTAATTAACATAAAACATTATTATTATTTATTATTTATTTTAGGTAATTACAAACATAAATCTCTAATTAATTTACATAGTATCGTTAAACCAATAAGGTTTGTCTCGATACCTATTCCATTCCGCGGTAGATGTTATACAATGCAACAATCATATAATACATATTATCGCAGTTTTAATTTTTTCATTAGTACAATGAACGTAGATGATGGAGTATATGTCATTGTTCCATCAATGACTCAATGCCTTAAACCTACTACAAAAGGTAGTATAAGCAATATGATAGCAAATGTTTGCCGCTGTCTGTCCCCGAATATAAACATACCCAAGTTTATATATACTTCCCTAACAGTTAAAAACAAGTATACACTTTTTCACGTCAAAAAACGTACACGTAGCCTTATTCGAGACGATATGTCGGTAGTTTCACGAGTTATCGTTATAAAGCCGCTACACGCCATTGGAGCTGGTGCGGTAACAAAATATGGCCGAGTGTCTACCTGACTAGCCGAAGTGACAAACGTCGATACTACGTGACAATCGGAACGCAGTCTGGCTCTGTCACGCCACTACAGAAGACCGATAGGGAGAACTAGCTACGATACGCTTGACGTTGGCTAGGTACCCTGTTATTTTTATACGGAGGCACGGGCGGACAACAAATCAAGATAACAAGCAGAGGCTGAGGCCAGCACGATATTTACAGATAGGACCATATCCTATGGCAAACGTATGCTTTTCCGTATATATTCTAGGATGTAGTTTTTATTTTAAATGCTATTAACTTCTTTAGCTTTATACCTTATTATTTATTATCAGTCTTGGGCACAGAATAGACTACAAAAGAACATAAAATTAAACCATCTTCAATAAAGATTCAGTGTACCTAATTAATTAGTCGTTTTTTTAAACATTGAAAATGACAACTGTTAATTCTCCTTCTAATTCTTTATTTCATTTTCCTTATTTGCCTCGTGGCAGTTCCTAATTATAATCTCTCTCTAGGCTTGTTTTAATAACGGCAATGTCTATTTGTCCAACAAACAACGTTAAGACGATACAGGAGGGGTCAATTCTCCATACAAACGCTCTCGACTATTTCCTCCCTGATTTTTGAAGATTTTTTCAACAGAGATTATTATTATTTTTATCTGTGTCGGGCCGTTTTGATTTTTTTAATATTCTTATTTTTAAAGACGCTAGAGCCCATCATAAATTTCCAAAAACGGCCTTATTGATAATGGCGCAAAAAAGGTGTGGTATTCAAAATTGATAATTTTTTTTTTTTTAGTTTATTCAGAAACCAAACAGTCACATAGACACATTACATATTGGCAATACAAAAATGTACTGCAAAAAGAGAAAAACAATAACAAAAGACCTGGAGGTTCATAATTGTAAACCAAATAATGTTCACTAAATGAATATAAGAAAACAACATAACGTAACGTAATACAAGAAAAATTTTAAATTAAACTGCATACAACATAAACATAAACCTAAAGTAATTATGTTATTAAAACAACTTACGTTTAACAATAGTTTTTAGAATAGCCAACGAATTTTGGAAACAATCAACATCAAAAAGGTGTTTATTATAGTAGCTAGGAGCTCGTCTGAAAAAGGTATGTCTAGAATAGTTCTTGACACAAAAACTGATGTGAAACAGCGATCGAGGGCGCAAGGGCTGACTCGGACAACTAAAAGTAACTCGATTTAGCAGATTAGGGCAATTAATACTACCTTTAAGAAGTTTGAACAAAAACATGACAAAAACATGACATGATAATGATAACAATTAGCCAAAAAAGCTAAACGGTCCGACACAGATAATTTCATTGTTATTCAGATTCTAAAATTTCGTTACGATTGATTAAGTTTTGAAGGAGGAAACAGTCGAGAGCGGAACCTCGATTTTAAAGATTTTTTCGCAATATTTTTTAATCTAGTTAATATAACACTAGTATATTTAACTAAAATTCCCAAATAGAAGAAGGGTCCTTTCCATTTTAGCATTTTCGCTCCTGTAGCGTCTTAGCCGTCTATTTATCAGGGACTCATAAAAATAACATCACCAGGGAGACGCGATTTCGTATCGAAGGAAAATTAATCGGCGCAACTCCGGTCATTCTTCAAACGAGGGCTCGCCTTCCCTCTCCTGATTAACTTCGGAATAAGCCAATTCATCGAAAGAACAAGTTTATTACTTTCAAGTTCCCGTGAATGCACGAAGGGCCCGGAATCCAGTCTCACAATGGCACCAATTACTGAAGTCGAGAAATCCGCACGGACGAATTTTCCATCGTTAGAAACATAATCTGAGCTTATCTCAATTTCAAGAGCAGGTCAGTCCCAATTTGACGTATAATTGGTAATTAGGCTCCCACTTGTGGAGCTTGTTCCTATTTATAAATTATAAAAGGTATTTTTTTTCTGATTGGTACTTACGTAATAAAATGTCAAATAAGCGCTGGACTAAACAAGTGCCACAAATATGGATGCATAGGATAACATACGCCCCGTAGCTATTCAAGTGAATTGCGACTATCTTAAATTCATCTGACCTTACCCTTTTTATATTCCTGTATTATTCAGATCAGATGTAAGTTTAACTATGTAGTAGGTATGTAGACACAGCTACAATTTCAACTTTTGCTAATAAATTTCTATCAACAACTTTTTGAAATTGCGCACAAGTCTATTGTGTAACAACAAAATTAATTAATTTAACCAAATTATTTAAACATGGTTTTTCCTTATTTTTATGATAAATAAATAGTCATAGTCAGTGAGAAAGCGTAGGAAGGAGTCGGCGTTATATAACGCTCGTTAAGTTGACGATTGTTGTAAGCGAGTGATTTGATCTCGGATCACAGGATTAGGTACTTGTTAAATAGACGGGGCATGTTACAATTGAAGTCCCCAAAATGTCAAACAATATCCGAACATTGGAGCCGTTCCTTATCCACAATATTAGGATGGCTACGTGCACGCATCAATATTGCTGTACACGCGACCAGCATGTGCATTTGAGGCACACGCCACCGCTTCAAGGCCATCACCCGATAGCTCGGTTTCGACGACGGTGCTGCCCATCCATAAATAGACTAAAATAAAAATTTTATAGATATATTAATTATATAAGTTTTTGTGTAACTTATTGGTCCTATAATAAAAGTTATTCGATTGTAGTCCCCAAAATGTCTCTAGTTGCATCCACTTTTTTGAAACATAAATTAATTTACTAGCCTATTCTATTATGGGCAGTTTAAAATTCATATTTTCACTGTCTTCAACTTATTTCTTTGCCTTTGGCTAGTCTGTGGTCAAGAGTAAGCCCATTAATAATAATAAAAAGAAAATATATGTAGATTTGGGAATTTCTAATCAAAAACAGCTTTAGTTTTCCTTCAATTTTTACGGAAAAAAATGTATAGGATTTTTTTCTATCTCGGTAAAAAAAAATTAAAGACGCTTTTTATTTCCTTCAATCGAAAAGCTTATGGTTCTGAATGGACTTAACTTTAACAAAACATTAATACATGTAGGTAATTTTTTATAGGAATGTCCGTCCAGAAGCTAAAATAGATACAATTCTGCGAGACGATTTTGAGTTTAGCTCTAAGTGTTCGTAAACGCCTCAAATGCGGAGCCTGTTTGAGTAAGTCTATAGAATCGCTTGAGCTTTGTTTTACGAGAGCTGCGCGAGCCATTTGTCAAAAGATTTAACTAAACGCTTATACATTATCTTTGGCATAAAAGCTGGTCGCCTTGGAACATCTGGATGCTTCCCCTCGGCTTTCGTCTAGGCTGTCTACTGTGTAATCTGTACCCATTCTTTCTAAGAACCCCTGAACGTGTGACAACTCACTCTCAAGAAATTCCGGGTCACACAAGTCACGCGCCCTGTTCTTTAAGAAGTTCACGACGGACAGCAGGTGACGGGGGTGGTGATGAGACAGAGCGTTAAGATATCTGTCTGTGTGTGTAGGCTTCCTGTAGACAGTGTACGCCAGAGTACCATCCATCCGACCTACCACTTTTACGTCCAGAAAAGGTAAACTGCGTTCCGATTCCAGTTCATATGTAAATTTTACCCTTGAATGAATGGAATTGAGATACTGGAGTAGTTGCTCAACTTTTTGTTTTCCACCTTTCATGATACAAAAGACATCATCGACATATCGCTTCCATAATTTCACTGCCCATGGTTGCAGGTCTATGTTAGTCTCAAAATGCTCCATCCAGATGTTCGCTAACACCGGCGCCACAGGGCTGCCCATAGCAACTCCGTCAATCTGGAGATAATGCCTATGCTGATATAAAAAGTAGCTACCTTCCAAACAGTTTCGTAGCAACACCATGACTGACCCCAGTATCTAAATGTAAGTGTTTACGCGATTAAGTCCCGTTTTGTTCTAAAATTATGAGTGCAAATCGTGTTAGTCTAACTAAATCAATATATTCGACATGCAGTTAGGTTCATTATCGGGAACCACCTGGTATACGACGTGTTTTTATTGATATCCGTTAACTTTAAGGGAAGTTTGCTTAGGTGAATTACAATTAATTTCTCTAAGAAAAAGAAAGTAATTAAAAAATAAATTTAATGAATCAATTAGTGTAGTAAAAAAACCGGCCAAGAGCGTGTCGGGCCACGCTCAGTGTAGGGTTCCGTAGTTTTCCGTATTTTTCTCAAAAACTACTGAACCTATCAAGTTCAAAACAATTTTCCTAGAAAGTCTTTATAAAGTTCTACTTTTGTGATTTTTTTCATATTTTTTAACCATATGGTTCAAAAGTTAGAGGGGGGGGGGACGCACTTTTTTTCCTTTAGGAGTGATTATTTCCGAAAATATTAATATTATCAAAAAACGATCTCAGTAAACCCTTATTCATTTTTAAATACCTATCCAACAATATATCACACGTTGGGGTTGGAATGAAAAAAAATATCAGCCCCTACTTTACATGTATGGGGGGTGCCCTAATAAAACATTTTTTTCCATTTTTTATTTTTGCACTTTGTCGGCGTGATTAATATACATATTGGTACCAAATTTCAGCTTTCTAGTGCTAACGGTTACTGAGATTATCCGCGGACGGACGGACGGACGGACGGACGGACGGACGGACGGACGGACGGACGGACGGACGGACAGACAGACATGGCGAAACTATAAGGGTTCCTAGTTGACTACGGAACCCTAAAAAAGTGTAGTACGGCCTTTATACTTTCAGAATACTATTTATTATGACATGTGACGTCAATTACTAGACACTGGTTGAATGTTATTTTATTCTTGTTTCTCACACGGATTTAACTTTAGGAAATTTTATAGGATGTCACACACGTGTCCAGTAATTAAATTTATTTTTTTAAATAGATCGATAACCGTACAAGTTAAGACGCTGGTTTCATAGATAACATACATACATAGGGGTAGGCAGAGATCACGGATTTCCATTTACTACGATCCTGACAAACCACTTTCGCTTCACACACTTTCATAACGTTTCTCATACACGCTCGTCGGTTTCGAGTACTTCTGACCTGGCCTTTTTGCAATATTTCCCTGATTTGATCAAGAAACGATAGATAATTCATATATAGATTCATAGATAAATAATTGTTTTTGACCTAAAGAACCTTTCCTTAAAGTTAACGGAATTCATTAAAAACACAGTGTATACATACACACCTGGTTTGTCGTCCATTTTGTGACAATAGTGCCTGGCAGAACTAAATTTGGGAAATGATATTCTGACGAAACGAGGGCCGTTAACTGAATAAGGCTGCCGGTACGTTTACTTTTGAATTTTGAGCTGGATGGGGTAGTTAACGAATTTTGTACTCGGTTATAGTTACCATAAATCTTTACTACGTTTCTCGATAGTGTAAACGTCACGGATGTTCTAGTATGTAACCGTCTGCAGGCGCTGTTCACATTTCCATACAATGAATGTCATTTTCCTTCAAAAACTCATAGTTAGACACAAATGAATAAGGCTGTGTAGAGTGTGTAGTTACCAAATTTTTAGCTTACTATGTGACTTCTGCAAGTATTTAAAACGATACTCATAGCGAAAACGTCGCTGACAAATGTGTGTAATTTTTGGTTCCAGTCAGTAACCGTTAGCGCTATTATTTTTTTCCACAAAATTAATGTTACTTTCCGTGACATATTCAAGTAACGTTTAAAAAACTCATAGTAGAACTAGAACTATTGAATAAGCCTGTCAGTAGAACGTTTTGCTTTTAAATTTTGAGCAGGCTGCGGGTAGTTAACAAATCCAGTTTGGTGCCTACTTGTTAAATTGCGTAAAGCTTGAAATTTTGTCCAGTCGTACCAAAATGTATTACAATATGTATGTAAATTGAGAAGTAGTAAGAGATTTCTGACAATGTGATTTATAACGTCACTATGACATAGTTCTACAGTGGCCTAGGCTCCAATGGGTTGATATTGTTTGACTCAAATTCTAGATGTGGCAGAAATACCTACTGCTACTCGTCTGCAATTTATATTAGGAGATTGGGACAGTATGCTGACTGCATTCCATCTGCTCTGGGTACATAGCCGAATGGCACAAACGCTCACGAAACGCTCACGAAACGAAACGCTCATAGATATCTATCTCTATCGCTCTTGCGTATTGGCGCGACAGAGCCAGACAACTACCTTTCGCGGCGTTTCGTTTCGCGTTGCAGACATGCCATTCGGCGACGGCACTTTCGTTCTTGTTTTTTTCTGTCCATTAACAAATTGTCGATCCCCATAGATTTACAGACAATAAACAGCCATTATAATGTGCTCTTATATTTCATAGTTTTCCAGAAGACACAGCAAACAAACATTAACGTGTATTATCTTTCCCAAGAACTGTTATCTTGCCCTTCGTCTGATTTACCGCCCGCCTAAAATAATAGAGCGGCGAGATGTTTGAGCCGAAACTAATGTCTTGGCCAAATCTTAGTATTATGTTATTTGAAAACCACAGCCATGTATTTTTGTTGCATTAATTCTAACCTCGTCCGTAGAAAAAAGTAAGTTTGAAGCTATTGTTACCTGGAAAGGAAATTGATGTTAAACACAAGTTCTAAGCATACCTACATGGGCAGAATTTTTTTATTTTAAGTAATTTGGCTGTAAACGGTTCGTAAATATTTTTTCAGTACAGATGTTGTTTTTTTTACGCACTAGTGCGAGAACTGGTTCATTATATGCCGGGTCGAAACTTTGGAGGCTCATCTGTACTGAAAAACGTCGTACGATACACGTGCGAAAAGGAAATTCGTAACTCGTGTCGATTTAAAACACTCCCTTCGGTCGTGTTTTAATTTATCGCCACTCGTTTCGTCCTTCCCTTTTTTCGCACTAGTATCGTAATGTTCTATTTTCTGGTACTTACTAAAGTTTGTACTTTTGGCAGTTGAAAAAAGTGTAAACAACCCAGAGCTGTTAAGTTTGATAGATCCAGGGGTAGTGAACCTTTTAAGGCCAGATTGAAGAACAAAGTTATAGGTGGTTACTTACTTGGTACTTTTAATTTGTGATGAGCCAATTTTAATAATTATAAACGCATAAATGGTAAGGTGAAAGTAACAATGCGATACCTTGTATTTTTAGGTATTTAAAAAACTGTAAATAAACCGCCAAAGGGGTTGTCTATAAGGTAACGTTTGGTTCCTGTTCAATATTTTTAGTATTTAAAAATAATTGAGCTCACTACTATAGTCCGCTCCATTCTAAAAACATATAATTTCGCTGATTTTTACCAAATACACAATAAAAGGAGTGTATGTACAAGTTTCTAATGGGTCGGTACCTATTAAATGTTTGGTGTGGTACCTATTAAATATTACTGAATCAACTAAACTACCATCTACTATAAATAAAACCATAAATATAACAATCGCCATCTCATACGAAGAAACGGAAGCTCGAAAACACAAATATCGAACTCTGAACAGATGATGACGATGATTGATACCAAGCATAAAACAAATAAAATTAAAAATCGCGTAAGGGTTAGTACCTTTATATTTTAGTAGTGTTACACCCAGATTAAAATGCAACCCAGCAGTTCTCGAAAAGTTTGTACAAAAATTAAGGGAAAAGTTAAATTTGTTTTTATTAATTCCTATTTTGTTACCAAGATTTTGTTGATAAATTGAGATTTTATTAAGTTTTATTTCGTCATTAGGGTTCTCTAGTATCTATATTTTCTTAATTATAAAAATTATCCTGTATATATCTTACGAAAGTCGAATTCTATTACAAAATGTTGGTAACAAAATAGGATCAATTAAAATTTGCTGACGTGGCATTGTACAAAGTTGACGGGAATTGCTGAACCAAGAGTTTTAAACCTCTGCAAAATTGGGTACTTTTTGGTGGATGATAACCTGAAGAAAAGAATCATATTCAATCATATTAAATGCAATGAAGATATGTTTGTATTTGTGAAGGTGTATATGTTTCGTCAAGATAAACGAAATTATATGTTATTGGAATGAATAAAATGGAAAATTGTAGTGAGCTCAATCATTTTAAAATAAAAAAAATCAGGAACCAAACGTTACCTAATAAACAATCCTCAAATTTGACAGCTCGGGTTTGTTTACACTTTTTTCAACAGCCAAAAGTACAACGTATAGAATTTTGAGCGAAAATAATGTTAAATTCCAACTCGTGATACTAATAAGTACGTAAATCGCTCTGGCAGAGAATAAAGACAGTATTTCTGTATTTTTTCATTGTTTACAAAACACTTACTAGTACAAGTATTAACTGCCATTACGGAACTATTCTTCTAAAATCTAGCGTGTCAGTACGACATACTACCGACTTGTTAGTGTAAAACAGAGATTCTGCAAAACAAAATCATTTGAAAGTGGCATATCCGATCCATGGCTTATTTAGATCTAATATTTAACATAATAAAAGGTTTGAACTGGGTCGAATGTTAGGTTTCCAAGTTTAAAACTATCTACTAAAATATATGGACATGAGACAGGGTAAAGTTAGGATTGTTATGTTTAGAAAGTGGGTTTAGAGTTTCCATTCAAAATTTTAATATTTAGAAGAAATCTTATGCATTTTTCAGTGTCATAAAGTGGATTTTGCTACTGTCTCATAAAATAATTCCTTATTGAAGACAACTTTCGTCAAATGACTTATCCCTTATTCATAAACGTTTACTAAAGTTATCGGGCTGATAAAGTTCGTTTGTCCCTTTCTATCACACCAATACGTCGGAAAGGAACAAACGAACTTTATCAGCTTGATAACTTTAGTGAGCGTTTATGAATAAAGGGGTTATACTTTTTATATGTTTTTATACTTCTGATCTGGCTGATCAATTTTGAAATTAATACTAATACCTATGGATCCTATTTCTATTCATTTTATCTTTTGATTATAAAATCTTGGAAATTTTGGATACTGTCAGAATTTTTTTATAGTTATTTGACGACCCAATCCATGGTACCTACGAGCAATTATTTTAAAGCGAAATAGGTATTAAAATTAGTGATATCTCGTCAAATTCAAATTACAGTAATTACATTTTAGTGAAAATTTAATTCAAATATGCATTTAACATTATTTTCGCTCAAAATTCTATACGTTGTACTTTTGGCTATTGAAAAAAGTGTAAACAAACCCGAGCTGTCAAATTTGAGGATTGTTTATTAGGTAACGTTTGGTTCCTGATTTTTTTTATTTATATGTATAGGTATGCACCTATTATGAGTTAATTAAAATGTTTAAGTATTTAGCTAAGTATAAATATAGGTAAACATAAAACCTTAACTGCTTGCGTTGCGGTTGAAAATTTTGGAAAGTTTCCGTACAAAGTTTCAGCTGTTGTCCTATAAATCATATTATTTCTGCTGCTGCTTGCACATCCACCCCACTAAACTGATGTGAAACAAAAACTAAATATTTGACCTTAAAATAAATAATATTTAAAGGCAAATCGGCCGACCACACTCCTAGGGCGGTTTTTTTTGCTAACCTATTCGAGTGTCCCATTGCTATGCAAAGGCAGAAGCCCCTTAATTTCTACATCTCCCGATTTAATATTTCCTCTGGCCAATCGTGAAGCTGTCCAGATCATCCTGAACACTACATATAGGTAGAATATTATAAGAGTTTTAAATGATTCACGGTTAGTTTCATAAGATTTATATTGACCGGGATATAAACCGTGATTACCTTTTTGTTTTTTGTCGAGGACCCGATATTTCGACTATCTACGCAACTTTGACAGTCACTCGCCGTCTTCAGTTTCCCGTGATCATGATGCATGTAACTGCGTCGAATTATCGGGTTCTCAATTAAAAATCAAAAAGGTAATCACGGTTTATATCCCAGTCAATTCAAGTTTTATAGAATATTATAAACAAACGCCCCTATTACCAACACGGTGCACGGTGCAAAGAAGGAAAAACTGCTCGTGTATGCAAAAAGTCTTTATGCATTTTAAGGGTGGCGCTCCCTATGCTTATAGAACCGCAGAACGCGATGGAGGAATTGAAAATAGAGCCCTTGTTATTTCGAGTACATGTGGAGTGGAATACAAAGGGGAACATTGTCTCTGCTGCCTCGTTATACAGCGCTTCAGACATTCTGATAACAAACCGCGGGTAAGCGCACTCGCGGTATAAATGTATTTGTACCTGTCCCCGTGGGGCACGGGAATTAGCCGCGTCAATTTTTAAATACCGCATTAGCTCCTCGTTAGGAGTAGTTTGAGAAACTAGTGTTACAGATGAACTATTTAGTTTGATTAAAAAATGTTTGAACAAAGATCGAGTAAGCACTAAGCATTGATGTAACATTAGGTAGGGGTCCGAATACGTCCTGATTTTTAATCATGGGCAGGATATTCTAACAATTACTTATGACCTAAGGCATTTTTTTACTTTGTAACTTTTTGATACTTTAATTCGTAATGTTTACTTGTTTTTTTATGTCATTTATTTAAAAGCCCATTTTTAATCGACGGTATGAATCAGGCGTTACTTTGCAGAAATCCACGTTAAAATCTAGATGAATACTACTTTGCTAATCCACGAATAGATAACGTTAGACAACCAGTGCTAATCCGTTATACTTACTAATTTCATTGTTCATTCAAAAATATATACTCAAATAAATATAACAATCCACCACCAAAACTACAAAACTCGACACGTGTAGGTACATATTAGTACATACGTGCTTCACCTCCCATATAACCATAATCGGTCGCCGTTCCTACGCAAATCCTCCTATTTTGTGTACACACAGGTCTTCGGGTCTCAATGCTTAGTCGCAGTACGGTCGACGTTTAGTCGCGGCGACCCAAATGGGGACGATTGGTAACAGGCACAAATGGTCACAGAAGTGACAGAAGTGTGCACTACGCGTGCACACATTGTTACCGTTTGGCGACTACTTTCCCAAAATCATTCGTTCATTTCATTCTTTTCAAATGGCGACTGTCAGAGACGTCAAAGTAAAAAAGAAATAAAATCATTTGACATTAAAATGTAATGGCGTAAGAATTTGTTAAAGATAAATATTGTTTGCATTTGTAATATAATGTGGGCTAATTACCATGGCCAATTAAATTGCTCGAGTGATTTCATAAAATAAGTCTAAATTTATCAACGCGCCATCAATTTACCTCAGTTGAACCAGTAATAATATTATTGACTACTCGGTGTTTGCGTGTTATGTATATTGATTGGTGAAGTTTTAGTGCTCCGGTGCATATACTATACTGAAATAATAAGAATAATGCCTAGAAAACCAATAAAGTTGTTAAAATATGGATTAAGACGGTAATATTCCATGTAAAAAACAGTCGCCAAACGGTCACCAAACGGTCGTCAAACGGTCGCAAAATGGTCGCACCGTACACGCGTGACCGAAAGCAGTGAATATTTATTGGATTTTCAAAATGGCTAATGTATTCATTTTTTCCAGGTATCCTCAAACTTTATAAACAATTAAATATGCCGTCGTACTCAGTTGTCCTCACTAAAGAAGATTGAAAAAAAATTGTAAGGTGCGTACCGAGCTGCTGGGTTGTAAAGGATCGGGGATCATATTATTATGGTCTTCTATAGAGCAACTAGTATTTTGCGGCATTTCACAATTGACACTTGACTTGTTGAAGTAGTCGTCATTAATATTACTGAAAAAGACGGAGATGGACTGTATGGAACTAATTACGAATGATAACTGCTGTTTACCTTTTAAATGTATATTTAATAAATATTATGAGATTACAAAACCAAACACAATCAATGACAATTTATAACTAAACAAAAAACATATGCCAAATTGACAGGAAAAATCTATACTACATATTTCAATTCTGCAAAGAGTTTGGAACATCCTGGCCGGGAGATGGACCTAAAAGAGGTTCGCATCCTACTGCCGGTTCCGATTGACGATTAAGGAGGTTCATAGGGAATGCAGGTACCCGAGTGGCCATCGGTGGTGGTACCGTATGGCCGGGAGATGGACCTGAGAGAGGTTCGCATCCTACTGCAGGGATGTCCCTATCACCACAATTGTCATTGAACGGAATGTCCATGTCCCTATCACCACAATTGTCATTGAATGGATGGTTTTCAACCCATTTTTTTGTTCTATTCACGCTCACCTGATCTGAATGGCTACGACCTGCGCAGCTACTCCCTGCCTCGGCATCAATAGCTTGGAGTTCAGCTTGCAGCTCACACTCTTCGACCTGCCGTTGCAGCTCCGCAAGTTGAAGTTCTCGTTCGCGCTCCCGCGCGGCGAGCGCCTCCTCGCGCTCGCGCTCCCGCTGGGCGAGCACCTGCTCACGGTCGCGCTCGTGGGCGGCGAGCTGCTGCTCTCGTTCCAGGCGGCGGCGCAGAGCGATCGCTTCAGCTGCAGCTTTTTGTGCTTTTACGGTCGCCGAAGAACGAGAAGATTTGCTTTTGCTTTGCGCCGTGTGAACGCTAGGTGCCCTGTCGCCTTGCGGAACAGAGCTGTGAGGCTGTGGAGGTGCTAAAACGGCGTCGGGATTAGCCGACATTATTTTACTTTTGCTACGGGTGATCATACGATGAGAACTACGTGAATATATGAATGTAAACAATGAAACAAAATGAAATGTAAACACGTAAACGGAACTGTCAGAAACTAAATAGGCACTGAATAAATGGGGCGAATGACCAATGAAAAAGACGGAGATGGACTGTATGGAACTAATTACGAATGATAACTGCTGTTTACCTTTTAAATGTATATTTAATAAATATTATGAGATTACAAAACCAAACACAATCAATGACAATTTATAACTAAACAAAAAACATATGCCAAATTGACAGGAAAAATCTATCTAAATATATAAAAGAAGAAGCTGACTGACTGACTGACTGACTGACTGACATATCAATGCACAGCCGAAATCGCTGGTCCTAGAGATTTCAAATTTGGCACGTAGGTTCCTTATATAGTGTAGAGGAGCACTAAGAAAGGATTTTCCAAAATTCATCTCCTAAGGGGGTCAAATGGGGGTTCAAAGTTTGTATGGGGAAACAAGATTAGTTTGACTATTTTATTCGAAACTTCACAGGAAGATTCTTTAAGACATAGACATGTGACTGAATACGTGTTTCAGGTTTTTTGAAAATTTAACCCCTAAAAGGGTGAAAAGGGGGTGATAAAGTCAAAAAATCAATATGGGTATCGTTTTTATGGTTTATCGGGTCGCTGATCACGATAAATACAACGTTTTTAAAATCTAACGAGGCGGAAGTGAAATACCTTCTCCCCTGTTGTGGTGCAATGGGGTTTAAATATCAAAAAAATATATAAAAGAAGATATTGACTGACTGACTGACATATCAACACACAGCCGAAACCGCTGGTCCTAGAGATTTCAAATTTGGCACGTAGGTTCCTTATATAGTGTAGAGAAGCACTAAGAAAGGATTTTCCAAAATTCATCTCCTAAGGAGGTCAAATGGGGGTTCAAAGTTTGTATGGGGAAACAAGATTAGTTTGACTATTTTATTCGAAACTTCACAGGAAGATTCCTTAAGACATATGACTGAATACGTGTTTCAGGTTTTTTGAAAATTTAACCCCTAAAAGGGTGAAAAGGGGGTGATAAAGTCAAAAAATCAATATGGGTATCGTTTTTATGGTTTATCGGGTCGCTGATCACGATAAATACAACGTTTTTTAAAATCTAACGAGGCGGAAGTGAAATACCTTCTCCCCTGTTGTGGTGCAATGGGGGTTTAAATACGAGTATATAAAAGAAGATATTGACTGACTGATTGACATATCAACACACAGCCGAAACCGCTGGTCCTAGAGATTTAAAATTTGGCACATAGGTTCCTTATATAGCGTAGAGGAGCACTAAGAAAGGATTTTTCAAAATTCTCCTCTTAAAAGGGTGAAATGGGGGTTCAAAGTTTGTATGGGGAAACAAGATTAGTTTGACTATTTTATTCGAAACTTCACAGGAGGATTCCTAAAGACATATGACTAAATTACATGTTTCAGGTTTTTTGAAAATTTGACCCCTAAAGGGGTGCAAAGGGGGTAAAGTCAAAAACACAATATGGGTATCGTTTTTATGGTTTATCGGGTCGCTGATCACGATAAATACAACGATTTTTAAATCTAATGAGGTGGAAAAGAAATTTTCTCCCCTGTTATTGTGCAATGGGGTTAAAATATCCAAAATAGCCATAAGTATAGCTTTAGTTTTTATCTTTACTTCAGGTTCAAGAGATTTCAAATTGACACGGAAGTTCCTTAGAGGAGCACTAAGAAAGGATTTTTCAAAGTTCACCTCCTAGCATGATAATTTGACAGGGGCAAGGACAGGGACAGGGCCAGGGACAGGGACAGGGACAGGGACAGGGACAGGGACAGGGACAGGGACAGAGACAGGGACAGGGTCAGGGACAGGGACAGGGACAGGAACGGGATAGGGTTAGGGATAGGGATAGGGATAGGGATAGGGATAGGGATAGGGATTGGGATTGGGATTGGGATAGGGATAGGGATAGGGATAGGGATAGGGATAGGGATATGGATATGGATAGGGATAGGCATAGGCATTGGGATTGGGATTGGGATTGGGATAGGGATAGGGATAGGGATAGGGTTAGAGATAGGGATAGGGATATGGATAGGGATAGGGATAGGGATAGGGATAGGGATAGGGATAGGGATAGGGATTGGAATTGGGATTGGGATAGGGATAGGGATAGGGATAGGGATATGGATAGGGATAGGGATATGGATAGGGATAGGGATAGGGATAGGGATAGGGATAGGGATAGGGATAGGGATTGGGATAGGGATAGGGATAGGGATAGGGATAGGGATATGGATAGGGATAGGGATAGGGATAGGGATATGGATAGGGATAGGGATTGGGATAAGGATAGGGGTAGGGGTAGGGGTAGGGGTAGGGGTAGGGGTAGGTTTGGGGATAGGGATCGGGATTGGGATCGGGATAGGGATAGGGATAGAAATAGGGATAAAAATAGGGGACGGGGACGGGGATAGGGATAGGGGAGGGACGGGGACAGGGACGGAACGGGGACGGGGACAAAGATAGAGATAGGGACGGGGATAAGAATAGGGATTGGGGTCGGAATAATCGGTCGGCAATCGATATTTAGGCAGTGTAAAATGCAGGTGGCCCAGTGGGAAGGTATTAGTAAGTAGGCATCGGCGAGTATCCTGCATCCGTAAACTATTACATTCAATGTGCTGTAAGAAGATCGTTGTTTGCTTGCCTTTTATATGTTTACGTTTGCAATAAGTATAAGCAAAATGGAAAAAATTGTAAGCGATAATGCAAGGAAGTACTTTTTACCCTACCGACCATAGCGTCGAGATACTGGCTATGTGGGTTGTATGAAGTTTCCCCAGTATAAATATTTATATAGGTAAAATACATACATATTCGCACCTACGCTGTGGTCGCTGTGTAACAATTCTACAATCATTGCAAGAATTTCTTTTAAAACAATATTAATATGTGTAAGGTACAGTCAGCCAAAACCGGACCGTACAGCAAATAGATCAGTTACAATGGCCCTCCAGTCGAGAATTGCCCCGCTTTACCTTAATCGAAATAATCGCGGACAGATGTACCTACAAAGAAACCTACGGATCCAAATGAAAATCTTATTTTTTGTAAACGTTTCAATAAGAATACTTTTATTACGCGGGCGAAGCCGCGGGTAAAAGCTAGTACTACATATTTCAATTCTGCAAAGAGTTTGGAACAATTACTATCAACATTAATTTCAGCGATCTGTACTTCTTTTGTCAAGATTTTAATATAAAGAATAAGTGTCCACAAATTTGTAATGTTAAAGAGACATAAATAAAACGTAGTAGAGTAAATAATGTGTTTTTTTTGTAACCCGAACAAAATACTTGTAGATACGAGTGCGGAAAAGAGGAAAATCGATACAAGTAGCGATAAATTAATACACGAACGAAGGGAGTGTTTTAAATCGACACGAGTTGTGAATGTCCTTTTCGCACGTGTATCGTACGACGATTTTCAGTACCTAAATCTAAGCTAAGAGTTTCGACCAGACAAGAAATGAATCATTGCTTGATTTGCTCGCACTACTGCGTTAAAAAAAGCAGCATCTGTACTGAAAAAACTATCATTGCGCAACAGAAATTCTATTAATATCACAGAAAATACTCTATTTCATTTGATTCCTACTTTTATTGTGTAAAGCAACACTACACTTCATTTTTATCAATAAGAATTAAAAATTATATATTTAATACATTAAGTAACTATAAAGATCTATTTGTATAATCATTCTGCACTTTTCTTAACTTTCCCACATTTCTATAAAATGTCGAAGAGTGCTTAAATGGTCGTCGTTGTATATTATTATTTAATTCGCTCATATTTAAATGATTCAAAGCAACCAGTCCACAACTTCACAAGACAGTTTGAGAAACCTTCGTATTTCAGATTGTCATTTGCGCATACAGTGGTTTAGGAGCAGTTCGGTAATCAGACCTACACATGTGTGTACAAATTCTGTCAATGTCACTGTCAGAAACCGTTCTGACAGTGACAATGACAGCCACAAATTCGTCCACATGTTGTTACCGTTATGTGTGCACACGACGACTACATTTTGTTATTGTATCAATACGGTCGCATTGTTTGCACGACGTTACCACGCGTTATGTCACATTTGACAGTTAGTTACTGATTTGAAGATTTTGCGACTGAAATGGTTGTATGGGAGCTATCTCTACGAGAAATCTTCAGGAGATTTTAACAGTGCAAGATCCGCAACTATGGGCTATGTATGTAAAATAAAGTCGTACATATTCATATTCAAGTTATAAATAAACTCAACGCATGATAATTTTCGACTCACCATTCCACACCTTTTCATTTTATATTTCAGTTAATACTTATTTTGGAGCATTCTGCTGAAATTATTTACTTACGCATTCCCACGATACCTGAATTTATGAAAAGATAATGGAATTCAGTTTCTACCGCCTATAAAATCCCATTTAGTAGCGACGCGCAAAAAGAGCTGATTTTCAGACAAAAGATCTCGAAATGAATCGACAGCGGTTTGACCAATGACCTTATTCAATAAAAGGACAGGACAAAAAGTGCGTATTAAAAATGGCTCCGGGTGATGGAATTACTAGGAATCAATTTATAACGCGAATTCGGCAGTTGTGTCCACCGAGGAAGCTCAAGTAGGGAGCAATTCGTCAATGTCCGAAGTAAAGCCTCTTAAACGCGTTTCTAAAACACGACGAGGCCGCTGTCCACTTCGGTGCTTCCTACAATCGATAAGACACTCCCATTACTTATATGGGTATCTATCATTCTTGTCTCCGAGAAAATTACTCTCTTTTTCCAGCTACAATTGTGTTAAAGAGTTCGCATTTTAAAACACATTTGTTAACTATATCTGCGGAAAAATTCAGTATAACAAAGGCAGGTAGTATGTGCAAGAAATGAGCAAATAAATCAATTACACACCGCCAAGGCGCGCCACGGGAAATAATTGGATTTGTACTCAAGCGCCCTAGGGGGCGATCGCTAGTTTATTGTCTAACATTCTTCACGTTACAAGGAAAAGCTTGTAAATCTTTCGAAAGAAAACTTATTTTAGAGATAACGGCTTTGACAAAAAGGACTGTTCCAGTTTCTTTCGAATTTCTTATTGTTGAAAAATAATTAAAGATCATCACGCGTATACGTACAAGGATATGATAGATACTTTGATACTAATCTAATTCCGTAACTTCAAAACGATACCCAATAATTATTAAGCCCTTCTTGTCACGATAATGATAACATTTTGCTAAAATCCATTTCCTACGAATTCCAATTACAAATGCCTATCAAAACCATAAGATAGGCCTTTCTGGAGCAGAGATCGATTTGTAAAGCACTTTCGTTTCGAATTGTCGAATGCCTACCTCGCTCATACCAATTTTACATCTATTTAAATACAACTTGTAGTAATCCTTCGATGACGGGTATGTGACGTCATCATGGCACTACTTTTCCCTAACTACTGATAACCAACTGGTTATTAAACATTCATATGAAAAATAAATAAATTAAAAGCCTCTATTGATTCTCCACAAAGTAATATAATAAACAAATATGAAATTTTCTTATAATTAAAGTTCATTCATTGTTAGTTCTTATTTATTGTGGCGTAGGCGAGAGGCTGGCAACCTGTCACTGCAATGTCACTATTTGGATTTCTTTCAACCTCTTTTTGCCAAGAGTGGCACTGAAATTTAATCGTTCATGTGCTCTGCCTACCCCTTTATGGGATATAGGCGTGATTATATGTATGTATGTATAGTTCATTTAAAGTCTCCTCCAGTCTATCCCTTTCAATGTAGGTATGGTATGTTTCACGAAAGTGTACTTACATACCGAATGACGTAAGTTTATTTCGATTCTCCTTAAAACCTTCCGTCTAGTTGTTTATGCTTCAGTATCCAGACGTCACAGTTGTCATTCGCATTATATCCAAAACCAAATTGTTTCATCAGCAATCAGGAGAGTCATTTAATTAAAACTTGAACAAGTAACTCATAAAACTAAGCCCGAAATCTTTGTCGTCGCCCGCCCGCTGAAATTACTCTGGAACTTGCCTCGAACTTATACTTACTCTCGTTAACTAACAAGTGTAGAAGTTTTAACTACAGTTTACGCGATTATACGCTGCTCTGTTATACACCGATTTATTATACAATGGATCTACAAACATTCTAAACACGTTGGTTACGTTGAAGAGCGCTTGAGACGAGAAAGCGGCCAAATTTTCAGGTACGATGGAAGTTTCACGTACGCTCTAGAAACCACACAAGGGGTCAAACAAAGACGTAGTGGTATAATAATTACTGTTAATATCAAAGGTTTGTCATTTTACACACAATACATATAAAAGGAAATTGTATTAAGTTATGCTATGGAAATGCTACGTGTTGATAATGTTTTCATGTTTTTATAATTTTTGCATGTCGTTCACCGACTGAATACTGTCACCAGTACCTCAACATCACATGTGTTAATAAGTATTTTAGCAAATAAACTATGTATTCTGATTCTGATTCTGAAAATTTGGTGACAGATTAAGAATTGCATCACCCCCTTTAGTGCATTTTCACATTATCCGATCCGATATCGTATGTCGGACCGATATCCCATACATTACAGGCGCTATCTTGGATTTTTTCCATTGAAATCCTTTCGACATTCGATATCGGATCGGACCTACTCGTAGTCGACTCAGGGATATTGTTTCAATGGCTAGTAACTTATCTTTGCAATAGCACAATTAATCTCGATAGCACTTTTTTTTTTTAAATTGCTATGAGTGGTACTGAAACTTGAGCAATTTCATGCAAGTACTCGTTTTGGAATAAAGGCGTGAAATTATATTATATGTATGTAGCTGCGCGAAACAAAGTTACCGCATCCGGGCTCCTTCCAACAGAAAAATAGTAAACACCCAAGGTGTACCTCAGATGACAAATCTTTGTGGACCTCGGCTCCGCCTCGGCCGACAATTACTAGTGATCCGAGACATTTTTTACTTAACTGGCCTAGGCGTATAATTTTCTATTATAAGTCGATTTGCAATTTATTAAGATCACATTTAATTAAATAAAAGTTTGCGAATTTGGACACAATTTTCGCACTGGACTAAAACATGGTATAGCTGCGAATGAGAGGCATAAAATTGGATATTTTTAAACCCAGCTGCGAACTGTTAGCCGGTACATTAACACAGATACATAAACGCAAACAGAAACTCTACATCGAGTGCTTCATGTTTTGGGATACTACATAGTACATAATCGATCCATCTAATATATATTTTTTGTCTTTACCTTTTAAATGAGCAATTCTTGTATATTTATTTACAACTTTACACCGGCGATCTCGGAAACAGCTCTAACGATTTCGCAAAAATTTGTTATGGGGGGGTAATTGGGGCTGAAAAATTGATTTAACTTAGTGTTTGGTCCCGGGAAACGCGAATTTTCGAGTTTTCATGCAAAGCTCGGTCGCCCAATTACTTTATAATACTCGATAGAGTAAACGTCATGGAAAGTTCGTTCATTGTGTAAAAAAGGGGTCACCTAATGATTACTTACTAGAAAAGCAAATGGCAAAGAGCGTGGGTGTTAGAACACATCCTTGTTTTACTCTACTAGAAATATGGATCTCCTCAGAAAATTCGCTATCGTGTTGAACCTGTGCTTTCATTCCAACGTGAAATTGGCGAATCAGGTTAACAAACTTCTTTGGATACCCAGATTTTTCAAGCACAAGCCATAGAGCCTCACGTGGAACTCTATCAAATGCTTTCTCTAAAAGTCTAAATCGACAAAGCACATGTAGAGAGGCCTTTGTTGTTCCGACCGATGGTGTCAATGGTTCCTCTGCTAGGCCGGAATCCACATTGACTCTCTGGGAGGTGTCGTTCAGCTAGTTGGCTTAGGCGTGCGTTGATAATGTGAGCCAGAACTTTACCGGCACTGAAAAGAAGCTATATACCGCGGTAAGAGCTGCAATCAGAGACACCTCCCTTCCCTTTGTACGCCTACAAAAGAGTCTTTAAGACCAAGTTCGGCCTGGACAGCCACATAAGAGTCCATAACAGGCAAAATAATTCATAATCTGCTGAGGTCGCCGTCATCGAAACCGATGAGGAGGACTACTCCTACTAGAACCAAGAATTACATACATTTTCCGTGTATTAGTGTTCTGAAATTTCAAAAAAGTCATCAATTTAAACTTTCCCGATTTTGACACATACTTCATCCATCGTGAACAAAGGCGACGTCGTCATCCTTCTAACATTATTTTAAAAACGTGATTATACGCGATTAAGTCTCGTTTGCAATTTTAAGTTCGTGGTAGAGGTTTAGTGTGGTAACTGAAAAGCGGACGCAGGCGGTTAAACGGACTGTGAAAATAATGGCCGCTAACTTATGTTGCTTCTTAAATTGACTGCCACTTAACGCCCACGGATGAAAATTCATACATGATTTTTACATATATATTTAAAATTTCAAACGGGATTTAATCGCGTATTATTATTTTTTATCACTGATGACGTTTCAAGAACGGAATTATACAGTTTGTGAAACAAATTTCACCTTGAAACTTTTAAAGAAATGAAATATACATAATTATTTGCAGCGTTGATCCCCTTAGCGGTCTAAAAAAATATACAAAAACAAAGTACATCAGACTAAAATAGATCCTGGGCTAAGATACTCAGACGGTTGTCTATATAATATTTCACCAAGTCTGCCACGTTCTAAACAAGTATGTAAAGTGCGAAAGTGGACAAGTGACACAAATACGGCCACAGTATTGAAAATAATCGTAAATTTTGAACAAGCTTAGTTAACTAATATAAAACAAACATGGAACAATTAAGCCTACACGCCATCCCGCGCTTCACATGCACCTAATTTCATTCCATTTCCTCGTGCTCTCACATTCAGGGAACGTATTCGACGTGCATTAACTGTCAAAAATGTCATCATTGTACCTATAAAAAACTAAATAGTTGATTTCATCACAGCTGAAGTAATATTTTCTACTGCTCGGCACAGGTCTCTTTTTATGCATGCGAAGGCTCGGCCTATATAGTTCACACGCTACACCTTCGAATTTCTCATACACCTTCGAATTTGCAACCCACTTTCTTAGATGTATTTATTTATTTATTTAAACTTTATTGCACAGTAAAAATATACAGTTACAAAAGGCGGACTTAATGCTACATGGCATTCTCTACCAGTCAACCTTTAGGCCAAACAGAAATGTAGAATGTTTCTTCGCGATGTTTTCCTTTACCGAAAAGCTAATAGTAAATATGAAGAATATAATTATTAGAACCCGCAACTTTTGGATTGAAAGTAGGGCGTCATATCACACAGCCACAATCGACAAGACACGATGTTATCAAAAACAATCAACCACATACAAGATCACAGAGTCTTAGATCAAATTGTCGTAAAAAACAATGGAACACTTGGAGGCATTGGTCACTTTTTCTTTGTATATAACATTTATTTAATGTTTATGATACTAGTTTTACATGTCTAATAAGGCTGGTTGTAACGTATGCGTCATTATGACGGTAGGCTCATTCGACCAACTATTTCCTCGCTGAAGAGCTCCGGAAATTAAAACCAGAGAAAAGTCGCTGAACACTTAACTTTCAGAGGGTTTTAAATTAAATACGACTACTTTGTTAACATTTCTAGGCTATTTAATATGGTTGCATTTATAGTTTCAGTAGCGACGCACGGGTTACACAAAACCTGAATAAATTATAATACCTTTCATGAAAATTAATTTAGTAATAGGTGGAAAAATATTAAAAACCCTTATGAAAGTCCTTTCAATAGTCTTTGGGTTAATAAAGAATATAAAGACGGACGTGTAGAGAGACAGTTGTTACCACAGAGAATTGTTGTTAGACAGTAAGGGACAATTGTTTATAATACCTATGTCACGATTTCGTTTCTTTCAACCTCTTATTTGCCCAGGGTGGCACTGAAACTTGAGTAGTTTCATGAGCTCTGTCTACCCCTTTATGGAATACAGACGTGATTTTATGTCTGTATGTCATAGAATCTTCTTCTCTTCTTTGCATCCTGTTACCCTCTGCTGGGGTGTAGGGCTCGAATCATATTTCTCCATTTACTCCGGTCTTGGGCAGTTGTTTGGGTGACCTCCTCCCACCCCATGCCTAGCACCCTGAGCTCCTGCTGAACCGAACGACGCCAGGTCGATTTAGGACGGCATGGTTTGCGCTTTCCGGGTATATTCCAGGTGAGGACCATTTTGGATAGGTGAGTATCAGGTTTTCTGAGGATCTGTCCAATCCACTGCCATTTCCGCGTCTGAATTGTCTTCTTGTATGTCATAGAATAGATAAATTAAAATTACACGTTGATTGTAAGTCATCGGGAATTCTCGAATAAGCTAACATACATAAATCATAATATTTTCATTTCTTGCTAGTGATAAAATAAAAATCATTTTACATAAAATGTTTATCTCTTCGCAAATACAATTCGATATCATTCGAACCCCATAAAGTTATATATAAATGCCCGTATTTGCTCGTTTTCGGACAAAAATATGTGTGCAATATATTTCATGGGTACAGGAATTAAATCTGTCACAAGTGCGCTGGCCGGACATGCCACGATAAATGTAGGTTACGTACAATCGGTTTCGAAATATTGTAGAAGTTGAACATCTGAAATTTATGTGATATCTTGGAAAAGTTAATGCTCATCACAGACTACAGTCTGACCAAAAAGAGTACCTAGGAATTAAAAAACGGACAAGAGCGCTCAGTGTAGGGTTCCGTAGTTTTCCGTATTTTTCTCAAAAACTACTAAACCTATCAAGTTCAAAACAATTTTCCTAGAAAGTCTTTATAAAGTTCTACCTTTGTGATTTTTTTCATATTTTTTAAACATATGGTTCAAAAGTTAGAGGGGGGAAACACTATTTTTTCCTTTAGGAGCGATTATTTCAGAAAATATTAATATTATCAAAAAACGATTTTAGTAAACCGTTATTCATTTTTAAATACCTATCCAACAATATATCACGTTGGGGTTGGAATGAAAAAAAAATCAGTCCCCACTTTACACGTAGGGGGGGTACCGTAACAAAACATTTTTTTCCACTTTTTATTTTACCACTTTGTCGGTGGTATTGATATACATATTGGTACCAAATTTCAGCTTTCTATTGCTAACGGTCACTGAGATTATCCGCGGACGGACGGACGGACAGACAGACATGGCGAAACTATAAGGGTTCCTAGTTGACTACGGAACCCTACAAAGTGGCAACATCGTAGTGTCGTCCCATTTTCTCACACATACTTATTTGAAAGGGATGACTACAATGTTGCCACTTTTTAATTTCTACTCTTTTTGGTCAGACTGTACACAGGCACTGCATTATGAAGCGTTTACTAGGAGCGAGTGGTTACTAGACATTACAAGTCATACCTAAATATAACTTACTAAATATGTACAATTTTTCTTGTTTATCAAAACAAACTTGAGCAGTGCAATTGAGTAGTATCTTACGCATAGACTAACTTGCGCGGCGTTTCGTTTTCGTTTTCGTTGGGCGTCGTAGAAATGCCATTCGGCTACGCACGCAGGTGCCGTAGCCGAAACGAAAACGAAACGAAACGCCGCGAAAGGTAGTACGTAGCCGACTGCCTCACGAAACGAAACGCTCGTAGATATCTATCTCTATCGCTCTTGCGTATTGGCGCGACAGAGCGAGACTACCTTTCGCGGCGTTTCGTTTTCGTTTCGCGTCGCAGAAATGCCATTCGGCTACGGCACCAGACTAACTTGCGCGGCGTTTCGTTTTCGTTTGGCGTCGTAGAAATGCCATTCGACTACGCACGCAGGTGCCGAAAACGAAACGGAACGCCGCGAAAGGTAGTACGTAGCCGACTGGCTCACGAAACGCTCACGAAACGTAACGCTCGTAGATATCTATCACTATCGCTCTTGCGTATTGGCGCGACAGAGCCAGACTACTTTTCGCGGCGAATCGTTTTCATTTCGCGTCGCTGAAATGCCATTGGGCTACGGCACCTGGCTCTGATGTTATATAATTTATCGCGCGACCACCGACCATGCTTGCCTGCCAAGTTAAATCCTATATCTCATTTGTAATATAGGATTACATATTCCAATATTAGTTATTTAAACCTTTTGGTACCTATTATTACTAATACAGTACATTCAGAAGTAATATTGAAGAAATTTAAGAACTCATTAGCTAATAGCATAATAGTAATAGCAAAAATCAACTAAGAGGTCTCAGTAATCAGTTTAATAACAAGTTTTAATTATCCTTTGCCAACAATTATCTTAGATACCTTATTAACGAAGAGAAAGTAACCTAATTACCATAAGACTAAGTCCGGGTCCGGGTTAAGTTAAGACGAAAGGGGACGGGTCGTGCGAACTCGCCTTATCATACAAACGTAGACCTCATTTTCCTCTCTGGATTACTGAGTATATTTTGCCTATGAGGGTGACTATGCTGTATGACCACAGTTATAAAAAGCACATTCGATTTTTTTAGATTTTTTATGTAAGTATTATAAGATTTAGGCAAGGCTATTTTTTTAACCGTTTAATGCTCCCAAATTATGTCGCTTAACTTCAAGCTTGAGTAATTCCATTCTGCTTTAAGGTTGATTATGTGTAAAAATATATATAATCTGAAAAAGAATCAACCTTATAGCAGAATGGATTTACCAGAGTTTGAAGTTAAGCGACACAATTATATGACAACTATTTATTTATAAATCTAAAATAATCGAACGTAAGGGCATAGCATAGGGGGCATCAGAGTTAACCCTTTGAACTCCGTGGACCACTTCGTCTGTCGTGCCTACGACGCCAATTACCACTAAGTGTTATGGCGGACGTTATGAAAGCGACTTTCCTACTGTCATTGAAGTTTTATATTCGCTTTACATGAGTCGGCATTTTTGTGTCTACGCCATTCTAAGACACGGGAGGAAAAGCCGGCTGTAACTTGTAACCGCCTGACTCCGAGAGCTCTTATCAGTCGGGAGCAGCTAAATAAAAACAAACGCTAACAAGCTAATCACGTTATCAGTCGGGTACAGTGACGTCATTAACTCAACTTTGTAAGTACTTCAGTCAGTTGGCATCTAAGGAGCAGACATCACGGCACTGCGGACTGCGAAGTAATGTTCTCAGACTTGTGAAATAAGTGACGTTTGTGAACCAAATAGCGAAAGTGAGTTGAGATATTGTTTTATTTCGTAGCAGTATTTTTGTCTTTGTTGTTTTGAGAATGCAGTTGGAAAAATGAAAAGTTCTATCTTTATTTATTCGATGTGTTTACATTTTGTTTGAGCAAGTCAGATAAACAAAATTTAAACACAGTAATAGGAAGGTTTTGCTTTTCTAACACGTCTATTCGTTGGAATGTTTTACGGGTAGTCATACCTATTAGTATTATTATATTATTTTCCTTGTTTAAGTAATGCTATGAATTTTTTTGGCTGAAGTCATAATTTGTGTCGTTACTAAGTGACTCGATAACTAATAGCGAATGAAAAACGATCGTCCCCTTTCTTTTTATATCAATGTATTTTTCGTTAGATACCTAAGTACGTAACAACAAACAATCCAAGATGGCGGGAACCAGTGACTAGTATGAGTCAATTGATATTCTATAATACTTTCATCATAAATAATAAGTACTTGTTTACTTCTAGAAGATAGTGCGATTTCTGACAGGGGTTAATATATTGTCTGTCATCGTCTATTGGCCTAATTTTGGCTCGAACATTTTACGTCAAACGGATGAATGTTATTTTTAGTCTAGTAAAAGGCGTGATAAAAGAAATTACAAGGCATACGTATTTGCGCGGTCCCGGCGGAGGGTCTGACGTGTTTCCTACCTCTCCTACGGGAGGGCATCGACAGTTACTCTGGGAATTGAATCAATTTGTCGAAGAAACTCCACGCTTTTCGATCTCCGTCACACTTAGCAATAGGTATACGCCGAGGCGTCTCCTAGTCCTGATAGAGAGTGCTGTATAAAATGTAGACGAAATCCAATAGTTTGTTGAGTTTTTTTAACTGTCACATCGTTTTTTCAACTGTCTTACTATTCCGATGTAAACTAATTTGAAAATGAACTCGATCTCTTAATCCTGGTCACTGAGGTCATAAATGAGCCGACCAAAAATGACACGATAATAAAGAAACACAAATAATTAACTGTACAATGTCGAGTTAAGTTTTTTAGTTAAAGCCTTACGTAAAAGGTCGTAAGTAGGTAAATCTATGTTGTAAGCTGGATTTGCCCTTACTGTTCAAAGTGTAATTTTCTTCATTTAGTATTTTATAGTATAGATGTGAATAATAAACAAATTAAAATGAAGCATTGCGGAAACTTAGTAAAACATAGGTACATACATATGTGCTACACGTTTATCGATATTCAGTCTGCTGACCCTTTTATCACTGACCCCGTCGCTCGTGCAGCAACATCACAAATATTAATTGTAAAATAAAAGTCCATATAAAAAGCATAAAAGCTGTTAAACCACGATCGAGTATCACAGAACTGCAGCAAGTGGCACAAATATGAGGCTGGCATTGGCACGCCGCTCGCGCCCTGGGCGGGCGAAGGAACCCTTGCCAAATGTGCCATCCGATAACGCCAGAACATTGTAGCAAATTTACAACCACCCTATTAGCACTAAATCTAAACATTAACCCGATTCCGGTAACCAAACTTCACGGTTACTTGCCCGAAATATCGGTCACAGAAAACAGATATTTTAAGTCAACACTTCGCGGCTCTTGGCGAGCTCTTGGGTTATAAACATCTGAATGTGAGATAAAATAGGGTGCTTACTTCTTTTAAATGTACGGATTTAAAATGTTATCATTGCGTTTAAGTGTAACCTTTGAAGTTTTTGCTTTTAATTTAGTTCGAATACTTGATTTACTAATTAACTACATGAATTTACGAAAGGAGTGTATAATCTCATGACATAATTATTTTGTTACTAATTTTACCTCGCGTAATTTATCGCTACATATATTCGTTATCTGTCTTTGTGGAACTTGTTTATATATCCTATCTCCATACAAACTTTGCCCTCTAGGGAAAATATTTCAAAGCAAACTGGGTCTGACAGACGGATAGACACACTGCTGCATTTTATAGTATTAAGTATGGAATGCACAACTATAATATTCATACACGAGTACCTGTCACCTATACAATTACTTACATGCATCACAGACATGATAATTACAGGGATTTGTATTCGTACAATCGTAACTTTTGTTTGTGGCAAGGTGTCCTGCCCCTACCCTATACCTTTGCTCCCGGTAGGTGCAGAATTTTATTCAGATTTGTAGATAATTACCTATTAGTTTGTTGCTTATGTATTTGGAAGTCTACTTATGGAAGTACTTGCTGTGGTGGTGGCGCTAGTACTTTATTAACAAACATTATTTTCCAGCAATGACAACCTACAAGCTAACGCTGTCCGAGCCGGTAATCCGGGACCGGCAGTTCGTCAAGCCTCTCATGTGTGGTCCCGGTCCCTGTGATGTCTGGCCGTCCGTCGCTGAAGCTTTGACTAGGCCCGTCATATCGCCGATATGCGATGAATACTTCAACGTAAGTTCACTTTAATAACTATCCCGTAATAACATCATACATCCTTTCAGGGTTTCGTTCCGGGCACAGCACGACCACCGCCCTAAGTAGTTAAGATTACCGACGATATCCGAGGCAACGGGTTAAAGTAGATAACTCTCCCTCTTCATCTTGGTGCAGTACGCTTGCTGGCGTCCCGCAAGGAGGCGTTCTGTCTCCTTACTATTTTCAATTTTTATAAATTCTATTACTTCCAAACTTCTTTCTTCTTATCACCTCTATGCCGACGACCTTCAAATTTACTCCCAAGGCCTGCCAGACGATTTACCTCATCTTATTCATTCCACTAACGCTGATTTGGAACGTATATCGAAATGGAGCTCTTGCTATGGTTTGAAGGTTAACCCATCTAAAACTCAAGTCATTATAATTGGCAGCCCAAGAACCATAGCAAGAGTTGATTTTGAAAACCTCCCTGGTGTTTTGTTCGATGGAGTATCGATTCCTTTTTCAAATCAGGTTAAAAATTTAGGCGTAATTATTGATCGTACTCTATCCTGGATTCCGCAGATCAGCGAGGTGAGCAGAAGGATTTTTGCTACTGTTGGTTCTTTACGTCGAGTCCGTAACTTTCTGCCTTTGACTACTAAAATTGCGCTTGCCCAGTCTCTCCTTCTGCCCATCTTGGACTACGCTGACACTTGCTATGTGGATATCACCGAAGAGCAGTTGAACAAACTTGAACGACTCCAAAACGTTTGCATTCGATTTATATTTGGGTTGCGAAAATTTGACCACATTTCTAGTTTTCGAGCACAGCTCAAGTGGTTACCTATTCGTCTCCGACGCAATACTCATATTCTTTCTCTCTTGTATGCCACCTTGTTTCACCCTAATACTCCTTGTTATCTCAAATCCCGATTTAAGTTTCTTTCTTCCCTTAGATGTGCGCAAAATCTGCTGCTTGTCCCACCTCCTTCCACTTCAAAATTCTACAACAACTCTTTCAGTTTTCGTGCGATTCGACTGTGGAATAATCTGCCCATTAATATTAGACGTGCAACTTTATTACCCATTTTTAAAAAAATGTTGAAGGATCATTATTTGTCTACTTCATAAACTTTCTGTTTTCCAATACAAGCTAACATTTCCCGACCCGGCGATCCGGGACCGGCAGTTTGTCAAGCCTCTCATGTGTAGTTCCGGTCCCTGCGATGTCTCGCCCGTCATATCGCCGATATGCGATGAATACTTCAATGTAAGTGTAAATAGGTACTTATGTGTGTTTTTTACGGGGCGCGCTTATGTAGGTAGTTGCGGGTGAGTATGTAGAGGTTTTGTATCTATTTCATTTATAGTGAGCCCCGAAGAACGCATATTGTCATGCGTTTTGACTGTAATAATTTAAGTTTCATTTATTTCTCCAGGTAATGGACGACATCCGAGCCGGAATTCAATATATATTCCAAACACGAAGCCCTCTGGTGCTCGCCATCAGTGGTTCCGGCCACACGGGGATGGAAACCATCATCAGCAATCTCCTCGCTCCTGGAGAACTACTACTTGTCCCTAACAGGAGCATATGGGACGAAAGGGCTACTAAAATGGCTAGTAGATATGGTAAGAGAAGAGAAGTCCCAGACAAATTAATAGTTCAAGCTATTCAAGTTTGGAAATCAGCACCCTGTTCACGCCTGTTCGTCCCGTTCAGATGTATATGGGGCAGGTGTGTTACTAAAATGACAAATCAACACTCATAACTTGCCTCCATTGGCAATTCAGGACGAGCATAGAGACTATCTTCAGCAATCTCCTTGCTATATTATAATCCCATCAGCATCCTTTATTAAGCGAGTTGTGAAAGTAAGTTACTTACCTACCTTCCAACATACTATTGAATGTGTCAGTGTCAAACTGGCAGTAGCTATATGATGTTACAAAAAGATCAGATCAAACCGGGGAGGTGACAAACGAAATGGTCGACCAACGATTTTTAAATATTTTTGAAATTCGATAAAGCCGCCCGTCACTTGTCCATGCAACGCCGCAGAATGTTTAACACATCACACTCGGCACATCTCGGCAAATCTCGTATCTCACGCTGCTCCTCAAAGTTAAAACGCAGTAAGTTTATAGGCATTCCATACATACTTACTACAATTTTCTTTTCATTGACAGGCGAAGATACAAGTTTTTTTTAATGTAGTGACGATATGGATATGTCGGCGGCCGAATGAAGAATCCGCCATATCACGAGATTCCTAGGCATATCGTGAAACGGCGCCAAATCATGATTTGGCGTAGTAACATTCGCCATATCGTTCAAAACTCACCGTTTAACGATTTGCCCAGTGACGTTTAAGCAGATCATGAAATTCCTAGGCATATCATGAAACGCCGCCATTTCGTGATTTCACCAAGTAAAACCCGCCAGTGGCATTTAGGCAGATCATGTGATTCCTAGGCATATCATGATACGCCGCCATATCGTTCGATACATTAGGGTTCCAAAATTGAAGTAAAAAATGCAAAAAAGCATAATAAGTACAATATTAAATTAAAAACTTTGTAGTTAACAAATGAAATGGAAAGAGACTTGTATTATTACCTAATTGGAATAAATATTAAATTAACTTTTTCAATAATTTGACCAGGTCCATAATTAGGATTATGCGACGTTCTTGCCAATGTCACTTTTTCCTATTCGCAATTCTGGACAATCTGAATTCTACGCAATTAGTATTTCACCTCATTCGCTATTGTGGACAGTAATTACTTGTGAACAGTGGCGATTCTTCCTGATCGCAATTCTGCACATTCTGAATTGCACACAATAGGTATTTCGCCTCATTCGCTTCTGTGCACAGCCATTATTTGTATACAGAATAGTTTCTTCCTATTCGCAATTCTGCACAATCGAAGTTCGACGCAATAGGTATTTCGCCTCATTCGCGTTGTGCACAGTCATTATTTGTATACAGTATAGTTTCTTCCTCTTCGCGATTCTACGCAATCCGAATTCGACGCAATAGGTATTTCACCTCATTCGTTATTGTGCACTGTCATTATTTGTGTACAGTATAGTTTCTTCCTATTCTCAATTCTACGCAATCTGAATTTGACTCATGAGTATTTCACCTCATTTGATTTTATACACAGTCACTACTTGTGTAAATTAGCGATTCTTCCTGTTCGCAATTCTACACAATCTCAGCATCCTCAATCCCCTCAAACACGCACAAATAGAAACGCAGAAAGTGCTTTCCACGGCGCCCTAGCATAGGCAAAGCTCCATATAGCATTATTAATATTAACTATCGTCATAAGCACTGTATATATCTTGTAAACAAAATGTTAAAATCGAACTATAGGCCAATGTTTACTAAATAATTACAGATGTAGTGCGAAAAGCTTTTCCTTCGTATTTTTCAGAAAACGTTCGAATTTTTCATGGTATGATAGTTCACACTGTGACATTTGATGAAGTAGAACTGCTGATAATAGATCAGAACGAAACTCCGCTCATGTTAGGAGATTTCTGCGTTTCTATTTGTGCGTGTTTGTGGGGATTGAGGAAGCTGAGATTGTGTAGAATTGTGAACAGGAAGAATCGCTAATTTACACAAGTAATGACTGTGTATAAAATCGAATGAGGTGAAATACTAATGGGTCGAATTCAGATTGCGTAGAATTGCGAATAGGAAGAAACTATACTGTACACAAATAATGACAGTGCACAATAGCGCATGAGGCGAAATACCTATTGTGTGGAATTCGAATTTCGTAGAATTGCGAAGAGGAAGAAACTATACTGTATACAAATAATGACTGTGCACAATAACGAATGAGGTGAAATACCTATTGCGTCGAATTCGGATTGCGTAGAATTGCGAATAGGAAGAAAATATTCTGTACACAAATAATGGCTGTGCACAGACGCGAATGAGGATAGATACCTATTGTGTGGAACTTAGATTGTGCAGAATTGCGAACAGGAAGAATCGCTACTGTACACAAATAATGGTTGTGCACAGAAGCGAATGAGGCGAAATACCTATTGTGCCCAATTCAGAATGTGCAGAATTGCGAACAGGAAGAATCGCCACTGTTCACAAGTAATTACTGTCCACAATAGCGAATGAGGTGAAATACTAATTGCGTAGAATTCAGATTGTCCAGAATTGCGAATAGGAAAAAGTGACATTGGCAAGAACGTCGCATAATCCCATAATTATACATTTAAATTATACAAAAAAAAAATTACAAAATTTACAAAACAAGACATGTGTTAGTAATTATAAAAATTATAGCTAATAATTAATATTATAGTAATTGGCAAATTAAAGTTGACGAGTAGAAAAAAGCTTCTTTTGCACTTCTATTTTGAATAACCACACTATTTTTGGTGATAAAATCATTTAGAGTGGCGCGACATTTTTCACACGGTAAACAAACACGGCCGCCAATGCCGCCATCCGCGCCATCGCATAGGTAGTACGCTGCATACGCAGCGCCACCAATGGCTAAGAAAGAAACTATTCTACGAAGTGCCCGCTATAGAGCTAGGAATATCGACGAATGCGTTGCTTTAATCGATCGGCCTGATACGGGCAACCAAAATTTTAATTACATTTTAAAGGAAATGCAAACCTATACGACCTTCAAACCATCAAGAAAAGAGCGTACAGTACACCAATCTTAAAGGCCGGCAACGCACCTCCAACACTTCTGTAGGCATAGCACATGATAGCCGCGAGAGTATGTCGCCGCGAGATAGATGACACGTCTTCTTCTAACTGTATTAATGACATAAGGACGGGTAGTCTATCTCGCCGCGACATGCTCTCGCGGAAATCATGTGCTATGTACTGGTGTTTCGGGTGTCTACATATGGGCGGCAGTGATCGCTTACCATCAGGCGACGAAAAAAAATTCCTTGCAAATTCGTCTTCGGAGCTTTTACATTGCTAAAAACCTTCATCTACATTTTTAGACAGGTTTTTTTTTAATTTTTGTATTGCACATGAACTAATAATGTATGTAATAGCATACCTTATTTTCTTTTTCAGGAATTAAAGTGGTGACAATAGAAACATCAGAACCGTTTACAACGTTTTCACTGTCAGAAATTGAGTCAGCCTTGAAGAAACACCGTCCGGCTGGGATGTTCGTCACACACGGAGACTCTTCGACTGGCAACATACAAAGTTTGCAGGGGCTTGGCGAGCTTTGTCACAAGTAGGACATTATTTTGTATAACTTTAAAATCTACAGATTATGTTTGCTGCAAGTTTTGCTACAAAAAAAAATAACTGGGTGTTACACCCTGTCTTTCGCCCCTTTAATATTTGTAGTAAAAAAAATTGAATTATGTCCCGTACTTAATACACAGGTTTTTTACATCGTCAATTCATCATCATCACCTTGCGTCATCCCGGCATTCGCCATGGCTCATGGGAGCCTGGGATCCGCTTTGACAACTAATTCCAAAATTTGGCATAGGCGCTAGTTTTACGAAAGCGACTGCCATCTGACCTTCCAACCTGAAGGGTTGATTCTGTATTGGGCTTTCAGGTCAAACAGGTTTTTTTACATACTTACCTCTGTATCAAATGTTTTCGATTTTAACCTAAAACTCCGATATTTCAGTGCCTGCTTGCGAGTGAGTATGTGTAGATGCCATTAATTTATGTTTATTATTTGATGCTAACTGACATAACTAAATTGATCTGACATAATTATTATTAAGAAATAATGTCGTTTCAATGTATGACCTGTCGAATACTAGTTAATATAGTTTCATTCCACTCGTAAACTCCTCTGAAAGGGTTAGGAGCGAGACGATCCAATCCGGAACAAAGTAGAACTCTTTCATGTGACCTCATTTCGCAGGTCGAAGTTTCAAACCATAGCGATCGCAGCCGTGATCGGCATGTTTCCAACTTTAGGATAGCTTGTCAAATTAATATTTTTCTTTGTGGTGACGGGTTAAGAATTTCATATCCTTCGTCCCAGAGGATATCTGAAGTCGACTGCGGGATATGGGTTTCATTATACATAAGGTTGTGATATGGGCTGACAACCTGTTACTGCAATATCATAATATCGTTTTATTTCAAACTTAATTACCAAGATTGGAACTGAAATTTAAGCAGGTTCAGGTGCTCTGCCGACCCCATGTGGAAAAACAGGCGTAAGTTTATGTATATATGTCAAAAGGTTGCTCTAGATAGGATATGGATCGGATAGGATACGTTTCTACAACAAAAACGTCATTTTTAACATAGACATACAATATATATTCGATTGATATATCAAACAAGATCGATATATGTGAGTGTGCACGGGAAAATGTTCCACTTTGTCGATTGCTATAAAGCCGCTTTGTCAGTTTATTCATATAAAGATACAAGTAAATCTCGCCTTAATGGTAACCGACAAAGTGGGGCGTTTTACTAAACACTCAACCGAAAATACAATAATTGTATATAATATGTAACTAGATATTGAGCTATCAAAACAACTGCCATCCCTAATAAACTAATTTAAAATCTAGACAGTCCCCTCAGAATATCTAAGTGGCCAAACTCAAAGTGTAATTAGACTTGCTACAATCTGAAAAGGTCTCTGCAAATACCTATAAGTACTTAGCGAATAAAAGCTTACAGGAACACCGTAACTATTTTAGCCGGGCTTCTGTGCCAAACTAAAAAGAAAACGAACTTTCAGGAGAAAAACTCTTCGATTGCCCTCTGAGAATAGGGACACAAGAGGCCGAACAATTTAATTATATTCGCTCTCTCTTTTCTCCGTGACTTGACTTTTTGCGCGTCTCAAGCGCGTAGACAAGTGACCAATTGCTATGACTTAACGAAATTCAGCGGGTTCTATCGTACTAATACAGAAATGTGGTAGAGATATATCTTTACCATGCGCTTCGGATGGTGATGAGGACGATGTTGCTGTCGCTTCAACAACGAAACACGTTGCCTTGCCTCTATCGCTCTTCAAGTATTGTGACAGACTGCCACAGAGCGTGAGCGTGGCTTTGTCTACGGGCCAATGGTACACAAGTTGCAAATCAATCATACTCCGACAGCGCGACAGAGCCAGGTGCGGCGCGTTTCATTCGGAGCGTTAACAATAATTGTGACTTTGGTTAGGTCATCTGGCTGTCTTGTGCTACTACTATACAGAAAACCGATATTAGAGAGAGATATCTACATTATTCTACGGATCGTAATAGATTAGAGACTTGTCTACGGCCCCGGTCTCCGGATGCTAGGTGGGATGAAAAACTCTTTTAATTGTATCCTGCCAACGACTGCAATTAGCATGCAAAGCAAAATGGAAAGTGCACGGAAGATACAAACTTTCTGCAACCGCATTCTGGAACTTTCTTTTAAATGAATGCTTCTGTCTGCCGTTTTAATTTTATTATGTACTAGTGGCAGTTTTAAGCAAGGTTGATTAAAACGAACTAGTTTGCAAGTTACAGCAATTTTGTAACTTTTTACGTCGCGTTGCTATCTTCTTTGTAACTACATATCTACTTGAATTTGATTGATGTCATGAACGGTATTGATATAATGACGGAGGGTATCAGATCCATGTAACTGCAGATCCTGTTTTAAACTATTCTTATATCTAGCTCAGTACTATTTATTGATATTTTTGTATGAGTTCGCTACGTCCGCAGTGTCCTATCAGTTACAGTCTTATTTTGCACAAATTACTAACTTGTGTGATCATCTTAGCCCTGTTTTTGATTAAATGTTTACCTTTTTCTGTGCTGTGCGTACCTATATAGTAATTACCCGCTTCCAGCTACGCTTTCAACAACGAACTTATAGGTGCTACGACTGCTACGAGTAATGCTAACGAGACAAACGATACGCTGAAAGCCGCTCCTATAGTCTCTTAAAACTGTTTCGTTCGTCTTTTCGCTGTATGCACTGTACACAAAATATTTAATTATTATTTTCAGATATGGAGCTCTGTTGCTAGTGGACACAGTAGTGTCTCTAGCTGCAGTCCCATTCTTCATGGACGAGTGGGGCGTCGATGCCGTGTACACATCAGGCCAGAAGGCGTTGAGCGGGCCTGCTGGCATATCACCTGTGGCTTTCAGCGCTAGAGCAGAGTATGTATAGCTGAGCCCACTGTCTTTCTTGATTTTCTTTGTTTGATATTTCAGCTCATCATGCAGCCGACATACTTTTTTTGTGAACGTGTGCGATGGTATGTGAGCTACCTCTACGCTAAAATAAATGCTTTAAAAAGGAACTCCAAATCACGAACTCTTAGATCGAAGCGATAGCGTGTTTCTACAGTCAAAACATATGGTGAAATGTTTAGTACTCGCTAGAACAGGCAGGCAAGCACGGTCGCGTGATAAACGTTATAACGACAGACCGTTCTTTTCTCACTATTTGTAAGTGCGATAAGGAGACTCACCGATGAGATAAAATTTATCCAACTAGTGTGCTACACCCGCAGTATGATATTAAGAATTGAGTTGGTCGTCTGTATAACAACGGTCGTATGCAGACGGGTTGAAGAATTATTTCATGGATAACGACCACCACGTTATCCATGAAATAATTATTTCAACCCGTAATCAATCAGCAGACTAATCGTGCACAAAATTAGAACAATGATTTTTCCACAGACACCAAACGGTATATACTGTTTTATGTAAATCCCCTAAAATCCTCTTGTACATTTTCCGTGCACCTAAATGTCACTATCAATCACCCTATCCCGCGCTGCTGAGCCAGAATGTTCTGCTTGATAACCCTATCGAGCACTAAAATTGGGGCCCATCGGATAATAAAAAAACTTTTATGAGCACTTATTTTATACGCAATAAAACATTTCACATTTATACAACACCAGCGCGCCAGCCTTTTCACACCGATAAGAAAGCAAGGCTTAGAATATAATTAACTAGCTTTTGCCCGCGGCTTCGCTCGCATTATAAAGAGACAAAAAGTAGCTTATGTCACTCTCCATTCCTTCAACTATCTCCACTTAAAAAATCACGACACTTCGTCGCTCATTGCCACGAAAGACAGACAAAAAAACAGCCACATACTTTCCCATTTATGATATTAGTAAGTATGGATTGTACTACCGCACAGAAAAGTCATTTCAATACAAAACCGAAGTTTGACAAAGGTTCAGGGTCGAATTATATGGTGTCTCTTTAAAGTTATCAAAATACATGGCACTATCACAGTCGGCTATTTAGGGTTGACAAAAACATATCTGTTATCGTGCACGCAAAGCAAAGAGACGTTGTACCAACTGTAATAATTGATCGTAGCGTTAAGACAACCGAGTTTGCCCAAAGCGAACGGAATCTCACCACTGATCGAGAGCAAATACTGTATGTAAATGGAGAAATGAAGTAATTCAAATAAGTAATCTAGTGCACGTATTTCGAGAGAATTGTAAAAGGTTCACGAAAGCTACTGTGAATGGAATAAATTATTGCCGCGGCTAAATGCAAGGAGGGGGCCGATTCTAACGCCAATCGATCAGTACGTACATTTTGCAAACCATAGGAATTTTACTGATATATTAAAATGCATTAGTTGCCAAAGCGAACTTTTTAGCTTTTTAAATTTTTAGTTAGGTATATTTTTTGTATTTATTTTTTAATAGTTTTCAATTTTCTTTATGTAAGTAATGTTGTATAAATCGACATGATTTTCTCAAATCTCATAGTTCTACGTCAACATGTCTCCTCTTAATTTTTATTTTGCATTTTCAAGGGATTGGTAGAATTTTTTTGTATTTATTTTTTAATAGTTTTCAATTTTCTTTATGTAAGTAATGTTGTATAAACCGACATGATTTTCTCAAATCTCATAGTTCTACGTCAACATGTCTCCTCTTAATTTTTATTTTGCATTTTCAAGGGATTGGTAGACTATATCGGTATCATTCCAATTTGATACTTTTAAGCCTTCCCGAGACAAAGAGTCTTTCTTTACAGGCAAACCGCTGAATTGTCAATATAGTTATCATAGAGTTCCGTGTTTTTCTTTTTAAAATCCTAAAAATATACCTCAATGCAAACCCAGAAGTTTTCACAGAAAATATTAAGTATGTTCTAATATAGACATTATTCGATTCCAGAGCAAAGATAAACAACAGGAAGCACGAACCCCCGTTCTACTTCGACATGAAGTTATTGGCTCAGCAATGGAACTGTTATGACAAGATCCGTGTGTAAGTATTTATATAACCCATTTTCCTCCCGATATTGCAACGGTGGCTTAGAATAAATTGAAAGTTTTATTACACGATGCTAGGAGACTACGTAATTTATTGATGCTGCAGAACATGCATATTTCCTCCTATGCAGTTTCTTTACTTATGATATCGATTATTAATATAAAATATTACAAAAATACAGGTCTTGTAAAACATTTTTTTAAGCTATGTGTGTGTGTAAGTAAGTACCTACTCATAACCTGCATCATTTATTTACGACATGGATTTTTATGCAGGTAAATGGATTCGAACACGACACGAAATGGCGACCTTCCGAAACACCAGTCCGATCGTCTCTAAACTGTATCAATAGAGCTTCCAAATTTAACGTCTGCAATCGATGCCGCTGGGCTTAGAATAAATTAAAAAGTCTAAAACTACTGCCTTAGGTGACACTAGAACTCACGGCATCTGGTTAGCTACCAAAAAGCAAACCAGAAGCGCTCGATCGTTTTACGCCTTTTGAAAGCGTATAGCAACATCTACCGTAAGAATCTTAACAGCATCAGACTTTCAACTAACATTGAGATCAACCATATTGTAATATGGGTGGGTAGACCTGAAATAAATACTCGAATTTTCAATTGTTTTACTTAGGTACGCTTATATTTCAAAATATTCTTTACTCAAATAGGCTTACAATAAGCAATTTTTATTTCAATTTTACAGGTACCACCACACATTAAGCCCGCCACTAGTGTGGGCGCTCCGTCGTTGCCTGGAAGAAGTCATCAGAGAAACTCTTCCCAAATCCTGGGCCCGCCACGCGGCAGTCACGGCGCATTTCCACCGACGTCTGCAGGACTTAGGCTTCCAGTTCCTCATTAAGAAGCCTGAGGAACGACTGGCCACGGTCACCACTATTTCGTTGCCGAGGGGATACGATTATAAGCAGTTCGTGGATCATATGAGAGCTAAGTGAGTTTACCTAGTTTTAGTAAATGTTGGGTTGGTCATAGCGATTGCACCGACAATGCAATAAATAGGTAGCAGGTTCGAGTCTTGCTGGCGGTGGTGTGATTTTTTTTATTTTCCCCCCTAATTTAAAAATATGTAAATACTGTCGCTCGCAGAGGTTTCTGCGTGATAAAAAATAAGTCATGTGTTAAATTGTTTTGATTCGAAGTAAAACTATTTAATAGAATTGCAACTAGAAATCGGATGAATTTCGTTTATTGAAGCACTTTACTTATGAATCCCATTGCGTAAAGCTAGCAAAAGTTAACTGCTTCCTATACTTACAATCCAAACATTTTCTAGCGTTTTTTACTTACCTTTAATATTTTACAGGCACAACATCATGATAATGGCAGGCCTGGGTCCCACCGTAGGCAAAGCCTTGAGGATCGGAATCATGGGAGTCAACTCTACCATGCAAGTGGCGGATCAGGTCGCGGATGCGATGGCAGAGACCATACGAGCTCTGACCAAATCACCACTTTGAGTTCCATTCCTAGATTATATCGGGTGATTCTGGGGTCGTACGACACGTCATACTCAACAAGGTTTCGTTTGCCATGGTTGGGTACCGATGTTAAAATTCTCTTGGTTCCTCAAAGATGTGGAGTATTAACCCATGAGGATATTGTTCAGTACAGTCTTAACACATTGAAGTGAATAGAATGCGCATTCGACTTCCAACTAAAGCGTTAAACGTTCATCCACAATTTCCATGCACAATTTTTTAGAATTTGGGTTTAATCAGTTTACTAAGTTACCTAATTTTTGTTTAATAAGATATTAAAAGTGTCTTTTTACTCATATCTACCACAAGGTTTCTTATTTAGATGGTCTGGATGGGTCATTTTTTTTAAAGTTGTCCACCCCACTTTTTTTTTTGATTTGGAAATTTTTATGTGTTTTCCACTTAGAATCGCGAGCTCTTTCAATTCTAATAGGAGAAAAAAGTGTCCCAAGGTTTTTTTCCCATTCCGTTACCATTTTTCCATACATTTTGTATGGCGGTAACGGAATGGAAGGTTCGAAAAAATGTATGGAAATCTTGGGATATTTTTTTCTTCTATCAGGATCGAATTAGCTCGCGATTCTGAGTATTAATCGCGTAAAAAATACCCCTGTTAAAAAAAGTGGGGTGGACAATTTGAAAAAAATGACCCGGATGCTGTGTTGGTGTTTCTCATTTTCATTAAAGTCAGATTACAGTCATTTTTTATTGACTATTATTTATTAACATTCTAGTATGATCTCTATTTATCTATAGTTCATAAATGCAATTCATATTATATGGTTTAGCAACAAAAGTTACCTCCTTTTACTTTAATTTTATGTACCTCCTATTGTGGCTTATTTATCAAAATATCAGAACTCTTTATATCGTAATTTTTATAAAGTGTAAGCTGGGTAAGTAGATTGTAAGATTTTCGAAAAAAATAATAAACCAAGTTGACAGTTGTGTTCACAGGTAATTTTATTTCTTTAACTGTACTGTTTACAAACTATTGATGGAGTATATAACTCACTATATGCAAATTTAGGAAAACATTAAAATAAAACATGTAAAGATATAACGAAATGGTTGATCAAAATTTGGTTTAGTGTTTGAAGCAGGGTTCGGAACCGTTGTTTTGAAAAAAAACTAACTCAATATTTTGACTGAAGTAGGTAGATAATATCTGATCAGATTGTCACATCAAAAAAAATATCTAAATAAAGTTCGGTTTCCGACCCTGAAAGACTATTCTGTACAGGTACAGTCGTCATCAAATATTAGTATAACCAAAGATCCCCAATAAAGTCTATATTCGGATGTATGTGTATATTTAAGCACCTTGGGCATGCCAATACGTGGCAACTGTACCTACATAATATAACAAAGATACAATGGCAACATGCCACTTAATTGATCGTATGGCTATAATATGACGTCATTCGCCATCCAATAGATGACAAAGGTAATTATAATAATTGTTAAATAATAAAACATTGCAATACAAGCGAATTCATAGTATCCTTTATGGCCATTAGTTTATGTTATTCGCAAGCCATAGTGCTACTTCCCTATTGTTAGATTAAACAAAAATTAAATCAAGAGAACTCCTTGTGCCTTTGTTATTGAGTGATATCTAGGCATCGGAGTTTTTATCGCACGGTAAGACGTTAGGGAGCTATGGAGTCGACATTCGACATAAATTGAGATTCAGGGTGTAAACATAATATGGGAATGAGTATAGGACATGAATGGAATTAATAAGTTTAATTAAATTAATTTTTTATCCATACAAATTAATTTATGCAAACACACTCGCGTTTAACGCTCGTTGACATTGTCACTGATTGTATCGCAACCACGTTTACATTCATTCGCGTGGGAAATTTTTCTAAAATTCATTATGGGGTGAAATTAAGATGTTCAAAAACATTAAAATGATACTATTGAATTATTGCCTGGTTTCATTTACATAGGTTTACGCGCTTATTTATTCATACTCAGAAATGAATTAATAAATTATTTATTTTTGAAAACACTTACCATATTTTGTAAAATTCATACAATAAATATCATAACCGATTAAAAATAAGAATTAAACTAAAAATCTAAATCTAAGGAGCTGAGGCATTGTGCCCAAGAAGTTGGTTACATAAATTAAATATGTAAAGTGTATGAGTATGGTTCAATTTACTTCTAATGTCAACTCCACTGCTCGCTAACGTCTTCTTACAGTGCAATAAAAACTCCGAGGCCTAGTGATATCCATCAGACATCCACATATTTATAGCCGTAACATAAAATGTAATCACAAAATCAAATATATATTTTGATGGACTAGAACCCACAATAACGTGAATTTTGTTCTTTATGGCTAATTTTAAATCCTTAAGTTAAAAGTATTACTTAAGTAACTTATAATGAATTGTAAAATGATTTCTCAAAATGGTTCTTGGCTACCTGGCTTCCTCCTTCGAACATTTGGACTAGCTTCCTTAATTACGTAACTAATCGTTAACCTAGTAATTAATCAAACTAGTCGCTACCTACTTATTGAACCATAGTACAATCCGTATGTAATCAGTATAAAATAATATACAATGCAAAACGTTAATCACTATGCAGCAATTAAACATTAACGTAAAGTGATACCTAAATTATTTACACATTCACATTCCGGCGACGAGATGTCGGTCGCCGCAACTTATCTGCACCTATTTATAACCTACGTGACATAATTACTTATAATGAACGAATAACAATATCTGTCGCTTGAGGAGTCTGTGTGTGACTCTGTTTCACGCACTGGCATACGTACACTCAATCAAAGTTGACCTGTAGGCCGCTGTGCAAGCTCATCATACTGCTGTGAACACGTCAATAAACGTGTTGTGGCATGGTGCTTTTCAGTCGAAATCAGCATAAACTTTAAATCATAGACTGTGAAACAATTGACTGCTACTTACGCACATACGACTAAAAAGCACCTTCAGAAAAGTTTCCACAGGGGACTACAAATTAAATTAGTTAACTGTACTTACATAAAACTAAAAGCAAATGCACAAATCAGGCGACCAATCCAATGATAGCTTGTGATGGTTCAAACACGACTACCTAAGCGTGCGTGACGCACATACACGTTACAATCGTAAATAAATATGCACATGAGTATAGTAAAAAATAATAATTTATATTTACATTAAGAGAATATGGCACATCTTCAACGATATCGACCGCTCGCCTTCTCTCACTCCCGGGCGCGAGCTCTAATACTCTAAACGTGTTCACTGTCGGGTCAGCGTGTAATGCGCCTACAAAATTTCGTGACATCATAATACCAATTAAAATACCGGTGGGTAAGTAAATATTCATCGCCGAATAATACACAGTAAAGCTAAAATTCGTCCGTCGATCGGAATCCCGGGCCGACGCGGTCGCGGCGCGACCGCCGACTACAACTAGACATTCGAATCGCACGAGTACATAAAAATATATCAGTCTATAGAGCGAAGCGTTCACTCACTTAGCCTACGAGCCGTCCTAGACGGGTCCACGCCGGGGCACCCGTGTCATGTAAACACCCGCCGGAGTCGCCGTGCGGGAGCGGCGTCAGGTCCCGCTAGCCGCAGATGTTGACATAGCAGGGGTCGGGTCGGGCGCCCGCCGCTCAGCTCGGCGGCGGCGGCGGCGGGCGCGCCAGGCGCGGCGCGCGCTGGCGGCGGTGGCGCGGGCACGCGCAGCACGTGTCGCCCCGCCGCCGGCGCAGGCACGCGCCGCGCCCGCACCGCTTCTTCACGCACGTCACTTCTCCGTCCTGAAACAAGTACAAAAAGGTAAGCTAATAAATCACTATTATAACAGTCCTTTATCGCCCACTGCTGAGCATAGGCCTCTCTTGCAAGACGCCCTTGTCACGGTCCTGCGCTCCAGCACGAGTCTTATAAGACAGATATCGCGCATCAAAGCGCTACAGCTAGACGCTTTGATGCGTGATATCGGTCTTGTGACTAAATGATTAAGTCAACAGTCATCAAACTCGTTTTCTGAATCAAAATAGAAATGAAAGAGTAAGTAGCGAAAGATTTTACCTTGCAGCGACATGTGACGCATCGCTGCTCGCCGTGCGAGTGTATATTGGGATGCACCTCCTTGCCATTAGGTAACGGTCCGTAGGGGAACTTGCAGCCTCCCTCAGCCAGGATTTCTTCAGCAGTCTTTGGCGCACCTTCTTGATCTTTGATGAGCGTTTCGTCTTCAGGTTTTTTCTGGAAACAATAGAAGAGAACATAATTTATCTCAGAGAAGATTCTTCAAGACGTAGAAGGTTTTTTCAGCTAGAACTTTTTTTTATTCGATAGCGCAAACACCTTTTTGATAGCTAATCAAAATACCACTCCGCGTGCCCCTCATCTGCCGCGTGCGTAACTCACTTGTGCACGCCGCGCACGTGTCGTACCTATCCGGCCAAGTAGCAGCCATGGAACTTGTCACATAATGCTATCCGTCATCTAAAGCAATGGATAGTAAGCTAGTGAACTGACCTCCGGACAAACTCGGCAGCACGCCTTCTTGTCGGGCCTGTACGCCTCCTTATCCGAACACTTGAGCGGCGGGCACCGCACCCGTGGACATTTCACTTGACGCGTGGGAAACTCGCACGTGCACACCGCACACGTATCGTACCCGCCCGGCACCAAGTATGGATGCCAGGACGAGCCAGGCGCATGGTATTGCCCGGCTAGGTGGCAGCCGTGGGACTCGTTCCATACCGCTGTCGTCGAATCTGAAAAAGCAACCATTCTGATTTTAATCTTGAGGCATATTTTACTCGATGATGGTTTTCAGTCTGCAATCAGCTTGGCTGATTCATTTAGTTGTAACTTGTAACATGACATTATATGTAATAATTTCATTATTTTAATGGACAACTTCATGATCTTGTACATCACATTTCTAGCTAGTCTGACTTTTCATGTATTTATACTTGTAATGGATCATTAATCTGAATCTGAATCTAAATACCATTCAAATATCTGATATTTATTATAAAGAGGTGAACTCACTTGTGCAAATAGGGCAGCATTGGCCTGGAGGCTGAATAGTTGGCACAGCACAGTTGACGGGTGGACACCTCACTGGATCGCAGCGGAGGACGCCATGCTCGCAGCCGCACATGTGACACGACTGGAAAAAGGGAAAAAGTTGGTTAATAATTTTATCCTGGTGTTATGATACAATCTTATACCTACAAGTGACATCATCATTGATATTCTAAAGATTATTCAAACAGTGTCAGCCAGAGCGGTAAACACGACCTGACAGGTGTAGTGTGCCCGTAGCTAGACTTTCTTACATGCGAATATGTTAAGCGGCTGCTACCAATGATAAATCATTAGGAGACTAAGCTAGACGGCGCACAGAACTCGACGCTAAGCGCGATGAGCTAAAAGCCAGACCACCTGTGGCTATTACTTACAATTATGTCGGAGGGGTGCTGACCTGCCGCGAGTGTGACCGCACATTCGTAGCAAAAAACGTGCCACCTACGTCGCTCTCAATCATTAGGAGACACGAGGGTGACAATCCTAAAGATCATTCATCAATAATGAACAAGGTACACTGTACAGTAAGTGAATTTGCAGTTTTTAGGAAACAAGTGTTTATTTTTATCATCACATCTTTTCCATCAGCCATGACAGCGAAGATCACTCAACGTACCTCAGATGACAACCACTGCACACCGTCGTCGTAAAATCTCTCACTGTAGTAGCAGAAGGCAGTGTTCGGCAGCGAGTTGTCCATGGGCAATAAGGTCATCTGCTCCAGTGGGTAGTTCATACTCGGACACGTTGTCTGTCGGCCATGTCAGCGAGGGCAGGCACGACTGGAGCATTATCTGGAATCCAACGTACCTCAGCCGACATCCACTGGGCGCCGTCTTCGTAAAATCTTCCATTGTAGTAGCACGAGGCAGTGTTTGGCAACGAGTTGTCTGTGGGCAGCGAGTTTGTCTGCTCCGGGGGGTAGTTGACATTTGGTATGTTGTCCATCGGCCATGTCAGTGAGGGCAGGCACGACTGGGGCACGCTTATCTGGAACAGGCGAATGTAAATTGAGAAAAATGTTGTAAGTTAGTAGATACTTATAAGTTCTCCTCATTTTCCTAAGCGAAACTTGGAACAATTGAACTGATTTAAGTTTAGGCCTTGTTGGTGACCTTACCTAAAAAGTAAAAAGTCCTGTGTTCAAATCTAAAGGGTATTTATTTATTTACTTATGTCCTGTTTCCCTGAGTTATAGAGGTTTTCTGTGCTTTGTATTTATTCGGCTATCCATGAAATGTATTCTAGTCAACAAGCTTACTGTGGTGCTAAGTCGATTTGTATAATAATTGTCCCACTGAGTAATTAGGTATATTATAAGTACATATTAACCCCCTTATTCATAAACGTACTCTAAAGTTATCAAGCCGATAAAGTTCGTTTGTCCCATTCTATCACACAAATACGTCGGAAAAGGACAAACGAACTTTATCGGCTTGATAACTTTAGAGTGCGTTTATGAATAAGGGGGTTAGTATTTTCCATTTTCCATATTAATAAAATAAAGACCTACAAAAGACTTACCTTGTAATTCTTGTCACCTAGGTAAGCAGCATGAAAAAATTACAAGTGTTATTAATGTGTTAAGAAAGCATAAGTAATTATATTACTACAATTAATATAGTAGAAACCTAACTACTGTCTTAACTATAAGATTCGACCTCGTGACGCGAACATGTCTGAACAAAGTATGCGCATAACAATGACTTAGGGCCGGTTGCATCAAACCGTCTGTCATCGTTAAAGCGTTCGTTAAATTTTATTGAATGGGAAGTTCCATAGACGTCTGCTGCGTGACGATGATGTGTCTGTTAAATGTGGTTGATGCAACTGGCCCTTAATGTAACCACAATATACTTCAAAAGATGGACATAATCATAGCAAACCCGCGAACGTAATGTTCTAAATCTCAAACCCTTAACGTAAAATAGGTAACGGTAGGTTACCTGTGGTAACCGCGTGCGCAACAACGCAGTGTCGTTATCCGGCGCCCTCAGGTCCAGGTACGCAGCGCCAGCGTACAGAGCTGCCAGCTCAGCAGGATGGGGCTCCAGCACGCAGCCCTCCATGCCGGCCAGCATTCGCGAGTTGGCGCCCGACGCCGCGTGGGTCTCGAGGAAGGCAGACCACACGCCTGGGTTGCTGGTTACTACCACCTTAACAAGAGCAAGAGGTAAATAAAAGTACCTACTCGTAATAGTATAAGGGCCACTTGTACCAATGAAAATGGATTAACCCTCGGGTAAACCCACCATTTTATATGGAATTTGACAGTTGACAGCCCACTAACCCTGAGTTAAATTGTTGGTGCAAGTGGGCCTAAAAAGAGCATCGAAGAACTTTAGTCAAGAAATTGCATACCTACACTATTGTAGATTATTTAGATCCTGTGAGAAAATATTAGCAATGCGTTGCTCAACATGAAGATGTCTTCTTTCTAATATTAACGTGGATCAATATAATGTATAATGTATCTAGAATTATGCTAAGAAAATGTAACAGGAATCAATGTAACCCTTCCGTTTCTGCTTGATAAGTCAACTAAGATAGGCAGACTCTAAAAACTTTCTATAACTTCATAGAAAGTTTTTAGAAGTCTGCCTATTTTAGCTTAGCTTAGTACTTGATTTCGTCCGACAACAACGGTTGAACAGCAAGAGATTTGGAGTAAGTTTAGTAAAAGTTACCTCATAATGAATTCCACAAAGAGAATCAACCGACAGCCAAGCGAGACCAGCGACGGGAGTAGCGGAAGACGGGTGCGCGTGCGTCGGTTCGGCGGAGCAATGCTGGGCCCTCGCCTGCCGCGTCCGGCAGCGGCCGAGACATAAGGCGGCCGCGGAGAACAGGGGGGCCTGGAAACACGACATAAAAAGATTAATTTTAGGATTCGTGAATTGTTCTTCGTCGCATTAAGCTTTATTTAGCACTAGCTTTTGCCCGCGGCTTCGCTCGCGTTAGAAAGAGACAAAAAGTAGCCTATGTCACTCTCCATCCCTTCAACTCGCATGCGGATACCGGATACATTGCGGAATAGGTATTGAAGTGACATCCAATCAACCCACTGTCGAAATGCCGCATTCTAATGAAAGTCTCATGGAAGTTCTCGCACCGTGTAAATTGGCCCTTATGTATGGTGCACATACATCGTTTTTGATAGGTAAAGAAGTTATTAGGTACGCATAGTCGAATCCGTAACTTTTGATGCTGTATTGCATTAAATTTAACATTTTGCAACTTTTATAGTGATTATGATTAAGTAGTTAACAATAGGATAAATGGGATTCAAGAATTCTTGGAAACTAGGCACTCAATACGATAAGGCCAACAAGTCTGCCCTTCAACTGTAGTAGTGTCTACAATTTACAAGTTGCAGTAGGCATTTTCCCTTTCCCTTGAGTGGTTTCTCAGAAGCTGCCGGTACAGTGTGAACATACTCGTTGAGATACATAATCAGATAAAGAATGAGTCAGTTTCTTCTTTGCAAGAAACAGTTCAGCCACAGTTGCTGGCCGATAATTGATTCCATTTTGTTTTTTTTTTGTTTACACCACTACACTATCCATAGTCGCTACTTGCAATATGTGCCGTATTCAATCAAAATGGCTACTTTCATAAATCTTTAATTTGAAATCAACCAAATTGTCACATATGGTCACAATTGCCTACTTTCTCAAGTTTGGGACTGGGTCTTTTACCAGTTTTACCTACCACGTAAATTCTTTCCGGTGACCAAATCAACAACCTGTATATGTATCTGAATTTTTAATAACTTACCAACATCAGCTCCAATATGAACAGCCAACTGATCTTCGTACAACGGTGGGAAAATGCGAGCACTTGGTCGAGCCAGAACTCCCATTCTTGTATCCAGAATTTCAACTTGAGAATGTCGTTTTCCTTGCTCTTCCACTAGAGTAATTTTTGGATCAGTGATTCCCAAATTTTCGACCTAAAAATAAATTATTGAATTTATTACACACGGACAAAAAGCCACCAGAACGTGCGCGTCGAGTTGATTAGCGTAAAACGATTGGTGCCTTGGATTAAAACGAATTAATTACTCAGCGAAATCACAAATTGAAGTACATTTAAGAAAACAAATATGGCTCTTCAACGGACATCCCTTAAAAAAAACTTGCGACGTAAATTAACAATAGAAGATGCGAACGTGCGAAGACGATTACCTGAATAAAATCATCAACAACAAAACTGATAGAAGAGAATATCCAAGAGATCCCTCCTTATCAATATACAGCACAGCCATGCCTTCAGGAGCAAGAGAGGCGGGTGCCCTTTCTGCCAACAGTGGGGAATGGAACACCTCGCAAGCAGCTCTCTGCCTGACGCTTCCTGAAATGCGGCGCTCAGGGGCTCCTTCCGCTTCTACAGTCAGAAGTAGACGGCCCCGTGATAGTGAGCGTAGTTCTGCTGCTGATACCGGAGTTGATACTTCAAGGACGTTTATCTCGTAGCTTGGTTTAGGTACAGGTTGGATCTATGGATACAAGAAATGTACGATTATAATAGAATAGAAATCAATGAAAATGCTCCTCGTTACGGAGCGAAACATGTCGAGCGGCCTTCGACAATTTTACGTGAGTTACCCGATTTTACATGTCATGTTTAACATGTCAGTGTCTCACGGTAGTTTTATTATTAGAATAGAAATTCATTAATTTAACGCCACAACGCCCACAAAACAAAAATTTACGACGAAATTGATTCTACCACTCAGCATAATGCCAAACTATCCATAGCGCTGGTTGGTACAGTCACCGCCATAAATAAGTGACGATTTTTGTACCTTGTCGTTTTTAATCGTTTGACAATTTCGTATGACATTTCAAACAGGACGTTAATGTGACAAGTAGGAATGACTTTGTCTAGGTTAATTAATTTCCAACACTTGTTTTCAAGACAAGACTGATTACAGTTATGTACTTATCATTATGACAATTCCGTACCTCGTCTATAATAGTCTGATTTTTCTCCGGCAGTGTGAGCATCACCTGACAGCATGATCTTTGCCAGACGGCGGGAAGACTCCGTTGTAAATCAGAGCTAGGTGTAAGCTGGGCGCTGCTCCAGCGGCACCAGTAACTACTGCGGTCCCACCCCACCATCCAGGTTCTTGGCCAGGCAGGCGAACGTCGTCGCAAGCTCCGTTCGCGAAGACTGCAGGTGGCTGTTCGGGCTCCAGGAGTGATGTAAACATTTCCGTGGATAGTGCCGGATACCTGGTCAAAAAATAAATAATCTTTTTAGTCATAATTTTCTGAGAGTTACTATATTTTTAGCCCCCGACGCAAAAACTAACTTATGTTTGACGTGTCTGTCTGTCTGTCTATTTGTCGTTCTGTGTGTGTGTCTGCCTGTGGCATCATAGCTCCCGAACGGAAGAACCGATTTTGATTTAGGTTTTTTTTTTGTTTGATAGCTGAATTAGTCGGGAGTGTTCTTAGCCATGTTTCATGAATCGGCCCAATATGTCGGGGGTATTTTTTTTTCAAAATTTTAATTTTGTGGTTATATCTTATGTAGGTGCCTACACAATACGCGTACAAAACAAGTCATGACGATCAAACCTATAGTGTATTATAGCAGTTTTATAGCATACGTCTTAATTCCTTTACCTACTTTAATTGGGTATTTTTATTTTAAAGTTAGAAGAAAAAGTATAGACATAATTTACTTCTGATGACACCATTCTTCTGTTAACACCATAAACTAACTTTTAATAACACGGAAAGGTGCGTCCTAACCTAATAGCAGCGGGAAACTAGAGCATCGAGTCTAGTAAACAAACGTGACGTAACCAGCGACGCGTATATTTGAGAAGATGAATGCGTGTTTTAACTTTTAACACTTTCGTCTGGGCGTCTTGTTGCGCGAGTATTTATTTATATGCCACTACTACGACAATGTGCGTAAATAAAGCTCATTAACACAACTATTTCAATACGTTTTTTCTATGATTCTATAATTTAGTTTGCAGGATACGTTCGCAATTGAAATTCTAGTCACAACGATAATGGTAAATTAACGATCGTCATTTGAATGTGAGTCTTGGAAATTAGGAACCGCTTGGGTAGGTACCTACGTGTAAGAAGCGTGGGCATGGGAACTGCTTCTTGGTAGTTTTCCTATCTCAATACCAGTAAAGGCGGTACTTTCCGCAATTCATCACACAGTTAGTTAATTTACAATACACAGCGTGCTATAAGGCTGTCGGCTCACAATTCTCAGAATGATTGCTTCAAGGGCACTTTATCATGGCGATCTATTTTAGCGAATCATTGATCCCAGGGGGAAAATATGTGTTTAGCAACACATATTTTCCCCCTGGGACTTAGCAGTCAGTCTGCTGAAAATATAGCTAAGAGAAAATAGTTGTTTATGCTTATGAAAAAATGCCAATGCGATCATTAGTTAATTTACAATATCTGGGAAAATATGTGTTGCTAAGTCAGTCTGCTGAAAATATAGCTAAGAGAAAATAGTTGTTTATGCTTATGAAAAAATGCCAATGTTTATTATCAGTATACGCATTTATCTGTAATTACTTGGAATAAAATAACTCGAAATGGTTGATATACTCAGCAAAATTTTGTATAAACCTGTTAATGCGACCGCTCAAAGTGCTATCCATGGAGTTGTTCTTTTCATCACCCCATATCAAAGCCACGTATAAGGAACCCTCGCGGAGCAACCGCTTGTACTCGCGAGGCACCCGGCGCCAGACGCCACACAACTGTAAAGAACAGATTAGCGGTAAGAATTAATACTCATTAGCGGTAAGAGTGGATACTCAGAAACGCAACGGAACTAGCTACCAACCAAGAGATTGATATCATTTAAGTACCTTCTCAGTTTTTTCTTCATACGTCGCGTGGACTCCTTTGGCCTTTTTCAAAGGATGCTCAAGCAATAATCTCTCCCCTCTGTCCAAAAACGATAGAGCCCTCGGAGGTGTCATCGAAGGCCCCAAGATGACCGACCAATACAGGTGGCGTCGTCGGAAAGTGAACCGAGCCGTGGCTACCCCTGGAGCCACTGGCACTCCTGTCATGTCATCGCGGCGAATGCACAGCGGAGATCGACCCGTCAGAAGTGCGCCAAAATCTGGAAATTAAAGTTAAAAGCTACATGACGGATAACATGGAAGTAGAAACAGCTTATCAATATTATCATTAAGTTTCAAAATAATTATCAGATAAGCATCCTTACGTTTCATACTTAGTTCATCTTCCTCGGGACCCATTACAACCATCGGGCTATCCTCGAGTGCTGAAACAACAAAATAAAATTTTAAAGCGTATGTTCATAATCTGCAACAGATGGTTAATTAAATACCAATTTAAACCAAAAATTAGATACCAAAAGATCATATCAGACAAAATGTGTCACCAAATGCTCTGCTTTTATTCAGTGCTTTGATATTTAACATTGGCACAGCTATCCATAGACATTTTCTGCTATACAACATTGTAAGTAACTATAACTAAGCGCTTTCACCATTCCGTCACTATTCCGTTCTAGTAGACATATAGTTTAGCTAATAATCGCACTGGTTATATTACTGTACTATTGCTAGTAATTTGACGTGTAATGTTAATGTATAATTTTGTAAGATAAGAGGAAGTAATGGTAGCAATAAAGTTATTTGCAAGTCGGTTGCGTAGGCATTATTATACGCCAATGAAGACCCTGCAGTTCGCAAGACCCTGTCGACCCCTCCATTCGGGTTGATTGGATCAAATGTTATTCAATCGTAGCAGGCCGTCTAGACGGCGACAGCAGAATTTGTGTTTTGCATAGCTTTCTTGTTGGGTCTTGCACTGGACGGAAATAGAGAGAGCACTGACATTTCACGCGACAGTTTGATGGCACCCGATTTGTCGATATGCACGGTTCTTGCATTTGATTGTAAAATACCATATTTTAGCTTCTGCTAACAGACAATCGTTTTATGACCATTATGTACGCTGTCATAATTTAGAAGTTATGTATTTTATTACATACCATATATTTCTTATACATATAGTAGTTTAGTCAGTAGTAGTGCTAAAGTTCATACGTTTTATTTAATGCACCCACTTACATACCGATATGAAAAATATGGTTATGTAAAAACAGTAATTAAACTAATCGTTAATATCAGAAACATATCTAAGAACACAGTTGCTGACAAATATATAAAGGAAAGCCACGAAGCTAAATAAGTATGTTTAATATGAATATTGCCCTACAGATAGGTAGGTAGTTCGTTAACTCATATATATGTAGATAAACCTAATCGTATATATAAATTGAATTAAAATCACAGCACAGTGCAGCACAAGAATTACAGATGCACAGTAAACATTCATACCAGTGAAATATGACGACGGGACCTGTTTACGCATTCAGTTATGCCCGAAGACAGATCGTAATCCATAATAATTCATTATAGGCCGGAGACGGACCGAATTTATTGGCACGAGGCGCCACGGAGGCGTCGTGCGGCGTTGAAGCTCTAGGATATTTGCAAGTGCACTAAGTGTTGAGCCAAAGCATACTTTACACAAATCGACCAATGGTAAAATTGTGCATGTAGATTGTAGGTAGGTATTACAAAGTTCTTCGAGTATGCAAACATAAATCTAGCACATAAGAATCTAGATGCCAAAAAATAGATATTTATTATAAGGTACAAATTTGGAAGCTAGCGATTTTACTAACTTAACATAAAACCTGAGCAAAAATATATGACTACGCGCCATGTTGCGGAATTTCATTAGAACTATTTTCTTCATATTAAACTGAACTGTCACTCCATACATCAGTAAAACAGCGCCCTCCTGATAATGACAATATTTTTGGTCTGACCCCGTAGCCGAATGGCATTTCTCCGACGCGAAACGAAAACGAAACGCCGAGAAAGGTAAATCTCGCTCTGTCGCGCCATAACGCGCTCGCGCGTACCCAGGGTACGTAGCCAAATGGCACAAACGCTCACGAAACGAAACGCTCGTAGATATCTATCTCTATCGCTCTTGCGTATTGGCGCGACAAAGCCCGACTACCTTTCGCGGCGTTTCGTTTTCGTTTCGCGTCGCAGAAATGCCATTCGGCTACGGCACTAGACTTTACCAACTGGTATTTTAAAGAAAATAAATGTCATTGATATCTGTGAAGAAGGCTGAGTACTTACAGTCCAACAAGAAGAATGAAAAATAAAAAAGTGGCAACACTGTAAGTGTAGTTTGTAGTAGTTCCTTTCCTACGAAAATAAATATGTAAGATAGAGTCTGTTCGGAAAGAGAAGAGTCGTGAAATGTATGGGGTCCATGACTCTTCTCTTTCCGAAGTCTTTATTTCATTAGGTACCTACATTACTACAGTTTTCCACTTCTTAATTTCATTTTTTTTTTCGTACTGTACCTATAGGCTACCTACAGACGCGATTGGCACCTTTGACTTGACGGGGCTCGACACTCGGGCGCCTGTGTGTGTAGTGTAATGAATATTTATGCGCGCACAAATGCTTCGGCCTCTCGGCGCCTTACGAGTCTTACGACCAAACTCATTAATGTCATTTAGCGAAAATTTAAACTTTTCATCAGCTCCGACGCGACCGGACTGAGCTGTGGCAGTTTGATTCGTATTTCGCATAGTTTCTTCAGGTATATTCGGCGCCGTAGCTCATAGTGCCAAGCGCATATTTTATTACATTAGGCTCTCATTGCGCGGCGGTGTGAGACGTATGACGCAGAAACTTGATAACCCTAAGGGAGCAAAAAGAAATCATTCGTATGCGTCGTAAGATGACCATGACCTTCAGCCGTCTAACGTTGGTTTTGGTAAACAACGGAAAATAGTCCGAGACGCTATCTCATCTGTTTGGTTCCTTACAGCAGCCGTTACGACTTTTCCAATCGAATGATGTAACCTAGGCCGTTACAGGCCGTTGCGACTTTTCCAATCGAATGATGTAACCTGGCGCCAGCCTAGCGCCGCCGGCGCCGCTCAAAGCCGCGCATACAAAGCGACGATCAATAATTCATGGTAGAAAAATGGTGTCAAAAGAACCCTCAGTTTAAATGACAAGCCTACTTGTCATTGAAATTAAAATGAGATGATTTCATAATTTTCGGCAACTCGCCATCTGTAGCAAATCAAAATGTATAATGCTGTGGGCCTAGTGAAAAAGGGTATAACTCAAATTGACTCGGTGAAAAACGGCACAAGTCCCATCTCGGACTTGTGACCTTTTTCACCGAGTCAAATTGAGTTATACCCTTTTTCACTAGGCCCACAGAATGGTAACGGTCTCAACTGTAGCTGAACTGCTTGAGCTGTGGAATATTTATTTTTTGTTGATAGATAAGTTCCACGTGTAGACTATTAATTCGCCGATATCGTCCAGTGATTTAATCTGTAGGTCTCTTTTAAAAGGGTAACCAACGTGATAATCAATGTATTGGCCAAAAATCGTGTATACGGGTATCTATTTGAAAAGCTTGGTATTTCACTTCGAAGGAATAAGTAGTATCTATTCACTTAGTAGAACTAAATTTATGTAAGGTAAAAGCTAAACCTACCTACCTACTACTTTTATTTACGGATCAAACGAACTGCCATTTGTCATTATTTAACACGTGTATGTAGATCAACGTTCAAACGTTCATGTATTGGCAAGTCAACTTCATAAATGGCAATCAAATATTGATTGCACGACCAATCGAAGCTAATAAATACGACTCTCAAGTCAACTTGCACAAGAATGCAGAGACATTCTTCCTTAAGAGTTTTTCAGTACTGAGTACTCGTACTAAGATGGTGAAATGGCGACGAAAAATTAGCTGGTTCATACGTTTCTTTGCTAGGTATGATAATGGATATCTACTTATCTAGGTATCATTCCACCACGTAAATGATTTTTCAGTACCGATGGTGCTTTTTTTACGCACTAGTGCGAGAAGTGGTTCATTATACGCCAGGTCGAAACTTCAGAGGCCCATCTGTACTGAAAAACGTCGTACGATACACGTGCAAAAAGGACATTCGTAACTCGAGTCGATTTAAAACACTCCCTTCGGTCGTGTTTTGTTGCCACTCGTTTCGAACTTCCTTTTTTACGCACTTGTGTTGTAATGTACTATTAGAATACCAAAATAAGTGTAAAATAATTATAAAAATTATACAGTTTTGGATAAAAAAATCGAATCTAATAATATTAACACTTTCGAAACCGGGCTCTACGCGGCGCTACGACATTTTCGCTACATACGGGGAAACCCATGTAATCGGCTACGCTTCTACGAGCGGTGTACCCGACAGTCGGGTTCTTGGTAGCGAAAGTGTTAATAGATTGAGACTCAAACTCAATCTGAGTCAGAATTAAGACCATTACCCAAAAAGTGGCCCCTATATTTAAATTTTCTTAATTTATATTACATGTCCGTCTTTGGGCCACAGGTTAACATTAAGTGTGCCAAATTTCAAGTCAATCGGTTCAGTAGTTTTGGAGAAAATTGGCTGTGACAGACGGACAGACAGACGCATGAGTGATCCTATAAGGGTTCCGTTTTTCCTTTTTGAGGTACTGAACCCTAAAAATGAAGTCTCGCTGGCGTAAAACCATTTTCCACCTCTTACCTACGCTTGTTAACTTAATCATCATTAAATTTGCTCACGTACTATCAATAACGAGTGTGTGTGTGGCCTTGGCCTTCGTTGGAAGCTGGCGACAGCTTTCTTTAATATACTTAACCTAGTTGTATCTTTTTATCTGTGCTGTCAGACATACGCATTTACACGTTGTGGGAACTCACATGCGAGTTCCATAACATATTACTATTAAATAGTATAGTACCTCAACAGTCCGAGCGCTGTTGGCCTAGCGGTAAGAGCATGCGACTTACGATCCGGAGGTCGCGGGTTCGAACCCCGGCTCGTACCAATAAGTTTTTCGAAACTCATGTGCGAAATGTCATTTGATATTTGCCAGTCGCTTTTCGGTAAAGGAAAACATATCGTGAGGAAACCGGACTAATTCCAATAAGGCCTAGTTACCCTTCAGGTTGGAAGGTCAGATGGCAGTCGCTTTCGTAAAAACTAGTGCCTACGCCAAATCTTGGAATTAGTTGTCAAAAGCGGACCCCAGGCTCCCATGAGCCGTAGCAAATGCCGAGATAACGCAAGGAGGATGATGATGATGATGAATAGCTTGTAACAGTCCGTAACAAAGCAAAATATGGTAGGTACCTACCTAATGTGTTTATAAAGATTGTGAATATCTTTATTAGGCAGTAACTAAGATCCTAAGATCTAGGACATACGAAGTAACTAAGGCGTAGGTTGATATACAGAAGTGCAGCAAATTTAAATGAAATCGTTTTAAAAGTTGTGTTTGAAGGTTCATTGAGGCCCATTATTTCCATGTTAAGATAGACACACCAGATTGCTACTCCCACTTATTCTCTGTAAGTGTCCTGTATCCTTTAAAAATAATTGATCTTAAAAAGGAAGACGCAATGCAAGATAAGAGTCGTACGAAACTAATTCAGGTGTACTATAAAAGTGGTATTAAGTAACATTTACCTAATTAATCTGCAACTTTACAAAGTTTGTATACTGAAAAGTGTTTATTGTACTACCATTTTATGTGAGTGGGGCAAAAAAATACCACTTATAACAAAAAATAGAAAACCGTCTTCAAAACCGGTGGGAATATAAATAGTGGTGCAATTATATTTATAGTAGGTGTATTATAATGTAGATAGCTGTATGTTTGGCCATGTGATAGTGATATAATGCCATAAGATGAGGAGATGTCTAGGCGTAAATATAGGAGTCTAATCTGGTAGACCACGTCAGTACAAGTGGATTTTTCTTTAATGCCATTCCCCTTGACGTCAGGCAATGATATATTTGTTATGTACTGTGTACTTTGAATACGTATGTAAGTATGATATATTGGCTAGCGAATATTGTGTAAGAAAGTTATTACGACGGTTTCTTGTTGCTAAGGAAATCATACGTGTTATATTCTACATCAAAAATATCGTCAACAATTAGTACGTTGATTCCGTTTTAATTATTTGTGTAATGAACACGGATATTTGTTCCTGAGTCATGGTCGTCATGAATGTCATCTATGTATACATATAACATTATAAGTAACTATGTATTTGTCTAAATAAGTATGTATATCGTCGCCTGGCACCCATAGGACAAGCTTTGCTAAGCCCAGGTTGACCTGTGTAGTGTAAGGTGTCCCCAAAATATTTAAAAAAATACAGAATCTCAATGGAAACTATATAATTTTTGTAGGCAATTTTTACGTTGCGACTTGGCACAAGTGTTTTTTTTACGACTGTTCTAAAATACAGGTGTGTAGACAAAATAAAAAATAACAAAGGCTCATTCTTTCCCATATCAGCTCACACACATTCAGTCTTATTAAATTCATAAATCTACTAAAACCGATTATGAGCTAGTTCCAGAATGAACTATCTTGCACAGCCGTTGTACCTTGACCTCGAGGCTGAAAACGCTTGAATTTCACAGCGGAGTGACATCATGTCTGCTGACGTCACGGCCGACGAAAGAGACATGTCGCCGGCCACGTAGACTCGTTAAACGTTAATAATTAGCAATGATAGCAATACGGTTCCTGTCATTAAGACATTTAAAGGCTTACGTGACGTTTTAGATTTTCTACAAGGTGCCCATGAGGAAAGGGACAAAATTAAACCACGCATTCCGGGTGCCAAAAGAAAGAAAAAGATAATATGCTGGTCTTTCAAGTGACCTTAGTCTCAGGATGCCCATAGTTTGTTTAAGGGTTTAAAGAAGATGGGATGGAGGGATGGTTAATTCCTTTGCTAAACCAGGATATATATATTTATTTATCAGGATAAATTTGCTATTGAACGAGATACCTAATGTTACCAGCTGTTTCCAAACTATGACTGTGTACTTAAATCAATTAGCTGTTAATTCAATCTTAAATCAATTTTCTTATAACTCTCGAGTTAAGTTTTACTTTAAAACAGATTTTAACTAATAAATATTGTTAATAAATAATCGGTACATATGCAGGAAGTATGAATGGCCGTGCAAAAAGCAATGTTTACACAAAAGGATAGATTTATAGGCTCATTACTCACTGTTTACATTTAAGTAGGTAAGTATATGCAACCGAATCACACTCGGACAGCTCTAAAATAGGATGTACCGGACTAATAATCTGTCGCCGCGCGCCTAACGACAACACGTACTCTCGTGCCGCTCCGTATAATTGTTATCCAAAAGTGGTAAATAATGTGTTATAAGTGACTTAAACAACAACAATATAATCTAGTGAAAATGCAAAATCAAAAACTTTTTATTTCGTGAAAAACCATCAAGGACTTTTAAAGATACAACATAGTTAACACCAAATGCAATTTATTTAATTTCGCGTAACTGACCTACGACACATAAGCGGTGTTCGAAGCTGCGCCGGCGGCCCGGAGCGCGTGACCCATCTACCTGCTCCCGATCGCTGCACCGAACAACAATAGTGAGCAAGAACCATAATTACTGCTACGTAAAGTTCGATATCGCCTATCAAGACTTTCTTAATAGGAGCAACTAACCTACTTGCTACCGGCTGGTGATTATTAAGACTTTAAATCACACATTTCAGTTATATTTTATTAAATTGAGAGAACATACTTAGTAGCTGATTATCTAATATTGCAAATTAATAAATATGTCCGGCCAGAATTCACCAAACAAAACAACACCGCTAGCATGCGCCGCGACGATAGCGGCAGCGCCTCGAGCCAGTGGTTCGCAACCCGACCTAACAAAATTAAGCACCATTTCCTCGGATTCGCAAGTCACGCTACGTAAACGCAAAAAACCGTCCGATAGCGATTGCTCCTGCACCTGTTCTAATGATGTAAAAGAAATACGATCAGAAATGTCTCGTATATGCTTTTTATTGGAGAAACACACTGAGTCGAATGAAAAGATAATGCAGAAAATGCAAGACAACATCGCTGAAATTAAAGTTCAAATTGCGGACATAAAATCATCTAATGAACAAAGTACAAAAGTACTCCGAGAACAGGTTGACGGAGTTGTAGCCCAGATGAGTGACATTAAAGCATCGTCGTCTACCGTTTTGACCGAGCAGAGGGATATTAAATGCCACATAACACGGTTAGAGGAAGCTGTCTCACTGGGTGACGAAAAACTAAAACTACTCGAATGTGACCTCAACAATGTCAAGCAATCATGTAACATGCCAGAAATTGAGCTAGAAAGCCAGCCACACATTGGAGAACAAATAATTCGAGAAATGCAGGATCGCAACAACAGGGAGAAACATATCATACTAGCAGGCATACAAGAACCTACCTCGTCTACAGCGGAAGAAAGGATAGCCGCAGATGAGACTGACGTACTGAAAATCATTGGCTCAACTAACATGAACATTCCTAAACCTACAAAAATTTTCAGAATAGGAAAATACTGCCCAACGAAAACACGCAGTGTTAAAATATGTTTCGATGCGCCAGAACCTCCCAAATTATTACTCCGTAATAAAACTTTATTACCAGATAATATCAAAATCTACTCGGACAAAACCCCAGCCCAGCAGAAGTACCTGAAAAGCCTTAGAGAAGAACTTAAACGTCGCGAAGGAAATGGTGAGAATGAATTAACAATCAGATATATAAATGGAACACCGACAATAGTTAAAACCAATCCAAAAAACTAGAAGCAGTAAATACCACCTTTCACAATGACGACGGAAACACATATGAATTACTAGACAGCTACGACAATTTTCCAAAAAACAAGTCCCGTTTTACCTTTCTTTACCTCAATGCTCGGAGTATACGAAAGAAAGGCAAACTGGACGAACTGAAATGCACCCTTCGAGCTATACCAAATACTGTGCATGTGATTCTACTTACAGAAACATGGATACATACAGAAGCGCAAGCTTTGCAACTTCAAATCCCAAATTATACGCATTATTATAATATTAGAACCGATACCAGCGGAGGTGGAGTGTCAGCATACATCCATAACAATCTTAAACATAATTTGTCAGAATCCAAGTACGAAAAAGGAATCAATTACTTATGGATCCAATTAGAAAAATATTCTCTCGAAGTAGGCGTAATATATAGACCTGGACACACCAGTCTTAACGATTTTCTTGAAGAATATGAATTGCAATTGGAACAGAGGAAAAGGGCAATAGTATTCGGAGATTTTAACATCGATCTACTAACTAAAGACAGAACAAGCAAACAATACAATCAACTATTAAAGGAGACCGGCTATAAGGTCATCAATAAGATCAACAGAGACTACTGCACAAGAGACGGATCGACTAAAAAATCCATCTTGGACCACGTGAGTTCAAACTTAAGGGATGATAACTTTCACATGATAACAGTAAATTCCTCATTATCAGACCACAAACACCTATATTTAGAGATTAAAAAAGTAAAACCACCATCGAGAATGTATATCGAATATGAAGCTGTAAATTATGAGAAGTTATATCAGATGATAGAAGCGTCAGGAATGGACGAACTGGATCAGGAATTTAAAACATTAGAAGATCACATCATTAAGTGTACTGAAGATAACAAAGTCAAGAAATCAAAAATAATCAATAAACCACAAAAGGACTGGATTAATAAAAATGTTATAAAGGAAATTAATGAAAGAAACATCTTATGGGCAGAACTAAAGAAAAATCCGAACGATGACATTCTAGAAAAACAATTTCAAGAAAAGAGGAACCAAGTAGCTAAACTTATCCAAGAAACAAAGGACTCATACTACTACAAGGAATTTAACAAATATAGCGGCAAGCCAAAAAAAATGTGGGATCTCGTAAATACCTTAGCTAGTAATAAAATGACAGACAGAAGCGCACCTTCGAAGTTGATAGTAGACAATACACAAATAACCGATCCATATGAAATATGTAAAATTTTCAATGTTTATTTTTCATCAATAGGGTCACAATTAGCAAATGAAATACCGGATGACTATCACAACAATTTTCAACTTAGCTTACCAAATCCTATGCCATCAAAGCCTAATTTTTGTTTCTTCAAACCTTGCACTGAAAAAGAAATTTTAAATGTTATTAACAACCTTGACTCTAACTGTAGCAAAGGACTAGACGGAATCAGTACGAAAGTAATTAAATGCATAAAAAGCTTGATCGCAAATAAATTAGCATCCGTTATCAATAAGCTCCTATTAGATGGCATATTTCCGGAATCACTGAAGATTGCAAAGGTTACCCCTATCCATAAATGTGGATCGAAAACAGACCCTGGTAACTACCGTCCGATATCTGTATTACCGGTTCTGTCAAAAATCCTCGAAAAAGTTTTATACTTACGTTTAAACAGCTATTTTGATGATATAAACTTCATTTTCAAACGGCAGTATGGATTTAGACCTAAAAGTAGCACACTTACGGCAACTATCGACCTCATTACAAAAATAAAACACAATATTGACAAGAAAAACATAGTTCTAGGCATTTTTATCGACCTTAAAAAAGCCTTTGACACTGTGTCTCATAATCTGCTCTTAAAAAAGTTAGAGGCTATAGGAATAACAGATAAAGCGCTTCAAATGCTTAAATCATATCTAACAAACAGGACGCAAATTGTTAGGATAGACAATAACTATCAGAGTGATCCATTACCGATAACCTGCGGGGTCCCACAGGGATCAATTTTAGGGCCTTTGCTATTTGTGGCCTATATCAACAATATTCAAGAATTAGGATTAACTGGACACATTGCTCTATACGCAGACGATACCTCTCTCTTTTATTTTGGCTCGCAAATACAAGATATAGTTTCCCAAGCTCAAAAAGATCTGCAAATTCTCCACAACTGGTTCCAATATAATCTTTTAACGATTAATATTTCAAAAACAAGTTATGTTATATTTAAAGCTAAAAACAAACCTATACCTCCACATGAACCTCTTACCATAAATAATATCCCTTTACAACAAAAATCGCATGAAAAATATCTCGGATTACATATTGACTCCAAATTAACTTGGGACACCCACATCAACCATATAAAAAGTAAATTGGCATCACTTCGAGGTTCTCTTCGCAACATTACTAAATGTATTCCAAAATCACTACGTCTCACTTTATACAACGCTCTTGTAAAACCGCACCTCTTGTACCTTGTTGAGCTTTGGGGTAGTGCCGTTAAAACAAAAATAAACGAACTACAGGTTTTGCAAAATAAAATTATCAAATCGCTTTTCAATTATCATTACTTAACGCCAACAGCTCAAATTTACTCGGAAACACAATTGATGAACATCAAGCAACTATACATATACAACACTTGTATTTTCATTAGAAAAACAATAAATAAGGACATTCACACAACCTTACAATTTACTAAACGGAAAAATGTTCCCAACCTCTGCATTCGACCACGCCGCGCTAGTTTCCTTGCCTTGCCTAAAATACGCACTAATTATGGTAAAAAAACAGTAACTTTTGAAGGTGCGCTCCTGTACAATAAAATACCGCCTGAAATTAAAAATGTGAACTCACTTAAGGAATTCAAAGAGGGGCTCGCTGAATATGTTGTAGCAAACTATTAAAACTGAAAGTCAGAATAATATTATTTTCACCACACCAACTGGTAAGGCTTACTTTGCTATTCGAAAACCGATAGCAAAATTGCATTTCATCCACAAGAGTGCAAAGTAATTTCATATAAATTTTAACTTGATGTCTTAAGCTGGCTGGTAGAATTTATCTATAAATAATGATTATAAATCATAAAAAACATTGAATAAATTGATGGATTTGATTTAATGTGATGTTTTGTAGTTAGTATTTTGTTCGTGTTAGTGTGGTGAAAAATTTTGTGCTTCACTCGGGGGCAAAGTTTGTTTAACCTTCGGGCCTGGAAGCCCTCACAATGCTCAGGATTCCACTTTCTGGACCACTCGCTACGCTCGCGGTTCAATATTTGGAGTCTTTCGCTTGCTCGGGCATCAATATTGACACGTACGTTTGAACTACAGCTTTGCCCCCTTGTAAAACAAATAACTATTAGTCATAATAAGCAAAAAAACGAAGACTGTAAAATCAATCAATCTATTTAAATATTATTTATTTAAATAGGCTTTTAAATAGTTAACAATGTAAAATTATCATCTTGTTTTAAATATCAGAGCAATTTATGTGTGCAATGAACAATATTGTTTTAAAACTACATTGAATTAATTCAATAAAATGTCAAATTGTATAAATACTAGTCTAGAAACTTCTAGAACAAATTCTAAATGTCAAAAAATTGCTAATTAGTACTTGTATTGGTATTATTTTTTGCATGTTATTGAAAATTATTGTTTATCATAAGTATTTTTTTCTTGTCTTAATGCAGGTATGTGTTGTCTACCTACCTACTTAACAATTACGGTGACAATAACCTAGTTAAATGCATGATGTATTTATGTAACAACAATGTTCTCATGGAAGTGATGTATATCTTAAATGGGAATAAATGTCTTTAAACCTAAACGAGATTTGCCCCGCTGTACCTAACCGACATTTCATAAAAATAATTAAGTTACATTATAAAACATCATTAATCGGGCTTAACCGATCATTTTCAAAGATAGTATTTTCGTAAAAGATTTTATTTTGTACTTCCGGCTTCGGATGAAACCTTGGAATACTTGGAATTTTGAAACGACTAAAAAAAGTACGTATACACATTGAACGCTATGTTGTGCCGGTACTATACTAAAAAACATATGACTTTAAATGTGGGATCTAACATACATACATTTTAATATTGACTTTATTAATATATTTATTTAAATATCGAAGACCTGTCTTAACCTCAAACATCGTCATTGCACTCAAGGCAACTCTATTAATAAACACTCGAGGGGAAAGAACACTACATACTGAAGATTGCACAATTCCATACTCAACCTAATTAACTAGTAACCCACAAACAGGCCAAATAAACTTGCCCATTCAAGATAACAATGATTGTATTGTCTTACAAGTGCTATCAGTCTATCGGATCTAAGTGAAAATATATATAATTACTCGGTTTTGAACAGTGTAATACATATTTAACATTTTCTATTTTTTATACACACAGAGTATAAATTTAACAGACAATATTACGCAATAAATTGTAAATCTTTTTTTTGCATGAATAGTAGGTAAGGTAAGTCCGAGCTGCGCCTGAGTGCTTGATATGTCAAAAGGAAATATCCGTGTGCTTTTGGATATAATATTAATTTATACATGTACTAGCTTTTGCCCGCGGCTTCGCACGCGTTAAATTCGACCTCCATACAAACTTCCACTCCCATATTAGGGAAGTGGGGGGTTAGAAAGAGACAAAAAGTAGCCTATGTCACTCTCCATCCCTTCAACTATCTCCACCTAAAAAATCACGTCAATTCATCACTCCGTTTTGCCGTGAAAGACGGACAAACAAACAGACACACACTTTCCCATTTATAATATTAATTAAGTAGTATGAGAGTATAGATACTCGTATGTATATCTCTTCAAACTTCAAACTTCAAACTTTTTATTTTGCAAGAATACACGTAAATACACGTAAATCTCTTGGGTTAATATCTATTCAAGTAATTTATATCCTATAATTAGATACATTAATAGGTATACTGTATTCCAAATTATTTGCACTCAAAAATTTTACCGTACTTTAAGCCTTGATAGAATCACATTTTGTAGACACATGTAGTGATATCATTGCTTTAGCGACCCTTGAGCTAAATAATTGATAATAAAGCATTATAAAGCAATCATATATAAATGTAGGAAATCGAGTAAATAATCTCCAATAGCACATATTAATTGATTATAACTGACGATTTGATTTAATCTGCTTACAATCGTGACTACTAAATAAATACTGCAGTTATCCGACAAAATATATTGCTTATGTGAGATGCACGCGTCTGTACAAGAAAAAACTTGATGTATAATTATTCATTACGCAAGAATGACCATAAAATGTGCTCTACCTATTTATTCATTAAATTCTGGTAGGTATGTGAATAGTACGGATACAAAATTAATTTTTATTAAGCAGAAACGTCTGCTAACGATTCTAAACATTTTTATATTAAGGAAAAAAATGGAAAAATTTACGCTTCCGGCGGGACTTGAACGACGACGTCACCCCAAGACGTGTGTACAAAAGGATAGGCATGGAAAGATTTGCGAAGTCCGGCGTGGCTTCCGTAGCTCAATTGGTAAGAGCATTGCACGGATTGCAAAAATGGTGCGGGTTCAAGTCCCGCCGGAAGCGTAAATTTTTCCATTTTTTCCTTTAATATAAAAATGTTTAGTACGGATACATACGCAGATTTTAAATCGACCATCTCTAACATAATATTATGAATGGACTAAGAGCCCAGAGCCGCCAGACCTTCCTGATTTTCTCCAGGATGAAACTTTGGGATAATGTAGAGTTCGTATCGACGTTTAATGTCTGCATATTACCTAGTTCGGCCCGTCAGCCATTTTTTTGCTAGGTATAAGGTTTTTTTTCAAAAACACTAACTTTCCTAAATTCTTAAGGCTGATTTTTATATACAGGGTGTAAACCTAATACGGGCGAACCTCCTAACGGTGGTGAGTATACGACATAAAAAATGGAATTAGATAACTTTTACTTAAAATAGAAATATTTTTTTTATCCATACAAATTAATTCGACCCGCAACGTAATGCAAACACACTCACGTTAAACGCTCGTTGACAGTTGTCATTGATTGTCATCGCAACCACGTTTACAGTACATTGCTGCTGGGAAATTTTTCAAAAATTCTCTATGAGGTGAGAATTAAGAGTAACTCAAAAACACCTCTTAATTAATGATAACAATATTGAATTATATGCCTGGTTTCATTTATCGCCCTTATTACGTTTACGCGCTGTATGTAATAGAAAATACTGTAGTAAGGATTTTGATAATCATCACTTCCAGACAATTTCTGCCGGCAGTAACTTTTACCAGATGCTTGAAAGTCTCTGTAACTTACCCTAATTCCTGAAGCTATGGCCGGCGCAAATGGTTAGAAAATTATGATTATCAATTCCTAAGAGTATTTTTTAAGACATATATAAAAATCAGTCTTGAGAATTTAAGGAAAGTTTGTGTTTTAAAAAACTTTATAGCAAAAACATGGCCGACGGGCCAAACTAGGTAATATGCAGACATTAAACGTCGATACGAACTCTACATTAGCCTTAAGTTTCATCCTTGATAAAATGAGGGTCTGGCGGCTCTGGGTTCTTAAGTGCAGAAGTAGTGTAATATATACACACTGTTGGAGCACAATAATTAACATTTTATTAATGAACCGAAAAAAGGACAATGTTCTTGTTGAAATGAGAGACAGATGGAAGATTCAGAAAACGAGGGCTATACCAACTTATGAATGAAAGAACGCCTGAAGCAAAATTCATATTCACTAAAACGAATCGTATTTAAAACCAGTTACGAAATAGGCAATATGTAACATTGTCATTATTCAAAACCCTGGTTTGGTCGGCATGTCCCTAACAAACTTGTCATTAAACAAGTCAATCTTGCTTGCAGTGAATTATAGGCGCTCCGTATTCCATCCCATCTATCCCGCGACGCGACGTGATGCAACTCGGAACGTGCTGCTCGCGTGTTGCAGTTCACGGTACTTGGCCAACGTCACATTTCGTAAGCGTTTCGTAGGCAGCTCTCCCTATTGCTCTTCTGTAGTGGCGCGACAGAGCCAGACTGCGCTTCGAACGCCGCAAAGCGACAACGATTGTCACTTCGGCCAGGCCCGTTGCCTTCATTGCGAATTCCCTCGACGAATGACTTGCCTTGCCCAGTCGGCGTCGCACTAATTTATAGGTTATATTCGTAATGATTGCGGCAAAGAATGTTTATAGCACAAGGTGCGGTCTCATTGTTGTCTTGTCGATAGTCGCGGCCCTACTTGCCGCATAACTGTCCCAGGAATGCAGGTACCCACTCACATTCCATTTCCATAAAATGTAATTTTGAATCGGTCCTATACGGTATGAATATTTCAGTAAAGCGCACATAGGTGAACATCGCAAAGTAAACAACAGACGCCGTGCAACCGAACGCAGAATACATAAATGTCTACACAAACCTACACAAAAAGCGTTTTACGGATTTGTACGACAAGCTGATTTTACCGAGCCGAGATAGGCGGCCGCTCAGATGTATCGAACAACGGGGAATCGCTGCATTAACGCCCTCGATCCCATGTAAGGTGGCGCCGAATGCGGCATTGTACCGACTCGGTATTTCAGCGGCGGCCTATACGCAGCCGTTTAAGGCGAACCGTTTACCCAAAAAAGTAGAACAACAAACCGCGTCTGCGCTGTTTACACGACGGCCAACACTTCGGCCGCATTTGTCCTGCGGTGAAACGCCAGCAATTTGCATTTTGCGCCTACTGCGCTGGCTGCGCCTGAGGCTGGTTCGTGTTTTACATTTCTCTCCTACCTATAAGTATCCCCGTATAAAATGCACGATTTAAGAACAATGTACTAATTCATGGTATCTACCTACTTATCCTATCTCGAACAAAGAACAACGAATTCTTAACAAACAACTCTTGTCATAGGGTAGGTAAACGAAATTTTGGGTGAGATCGAGATGTCAAGTACTTCCTGTTTATTCCTGGCGCCTAATTGGTTATTAGCCAATGTTCAAAGATAATTGAGCTTAAAACGATATCTCAAACAGACCTATTTGGGTTTTCTCCGTCGCGCTTAAAGTAAACGAAGATGTTTGCTCTTTTAACTAAATAAATAGTGTTGCGAGGTGAGTAACTTGAGCTGCTAACCTTAAGAGCCCTTTTACATTATACTACACTTTACGGGACACTGAGACAAATAAAATGCATGAAAAAGATCGGTCTAGCCGGAGGTAAGGTCTCGTTCCTATTAAAACATCAGTTTATAGCTCACGAAGAAACATCAATGAATATCCAATAAAATCGTATTTACAATGCACTTACGCACCGGAGCTAGTTTCCTACTGACTAATAATATCTACGAGCCGACAAAAAAGTACGCTAATAACTGAATGTTTAATTTAAATGTACCCCAAAATATTACTCTATTAAAAAAACAACATCAAAGAGTTTGTTGTGATCATTTTGAACATTTTATCCGCTAAGCTACTTAATACTGGTACTTTAGACTGTATGCAGACCGATATAATTTTGTACCTACGACTTACGTAGCATTACTTAGGTTGAAGTGCAAAAGGTTAATTTACAGTAACACCAGTGTCTCCAATAAATTTGAATTTTATAGTGATCCATTCGGAGACTTAAATACGTATGTGCAATGTCGCAAACCTCGTTTCGCATATCTAAAATGATAGTTTTATGATACGAGCTTACGCAACGCAGTTTATGTCTGACATTACTGGTCCTGTAGCCAAAAGTACATTCGTTGACGCTCCTCATAGTAACTATATCGCTCATCCGTATGGGAACGACAGAACCAGTTGCATATCGTTCGCCACGAAGCATCAACGATTTTTCTTTTGTCTAGAGTCACTGCACTGCACTGAATAGTTGTTTATCATAAGATTAGGCCTTCTTGAAAGCTTATTTCTGTATGTTTTCATGTTCTAACACGAATTGTATTAATCGCGCATTTTATTGAGTGCCATCTTGAAATAGTCCAGTGCAGTGTCGATCTGTCTGTGCGCTGTCCTGCTGTACTCGGTAAATCTTCATTAGCGACTGTTGCACGCCTCCCTATTCTAATTTAGTTTGTTAAAGCAACAGATTTAACTGTTAGGATTAATAACAATAAGACTTGTTCAACTTGATGAATAATTGCAACTTAAGTGGTAACAATAACACAGCTTTATATCTTTCATCCCATCCAATGAATTTATTTACAAGTGTTACTAACTAACCAAATGCAGTCATAGTAACATAAATAAATAAAATGAAGATGATGACTTAAATGGTAATCGGACGAGTCAATCAGCGGGCACGGGTGTAGTCTAAACAGTCCTAATCCAAATTGATGATATACATACAAGAATCGTGACTCATGCTTGCAGATACTTGACGGTGTTAAAGAATCAGTGAATCATTCGCAAATATTTCGATGGGCCCAGCTAGACAAAGGTCAGCATTCAAGATGAAGATAAACCGGCAGGAAGTTTGTGGAGGCTTATGACAGAAGCAAATATTTGATGTGTCATGTATGTCATTAAATATAATGCTGGCTAATTCAGAATTTTGGATTAGGTTATTAATAATATTTAGCGGTTTTACCTGGCATTTTCAGAGGAAATATGATTTGGCATATTAAGGTGGTATTGTAAAAACCTACAGCGGAAATATGTGAATTTATGAGTTCTTAACATCACACTGACTGTACCGTATGGTATGTTAACTTGATACCTTTACCTAGTAATTATAAGTTTCAAACTTCAAATCATTTATTTGTTAAACATAGGTGTACAACAAACAGTAGGTCTTAAAGTATAATACAACGTATCACTATGTTTCGCCATATGGCATACATATAGTTGTAGCTGCAGACATCATGTTTACCACCAAACCTGAAATATATCACAATACTTAATGCTCGCAGTACCTAGTATCGTACACACATCTTATTTTGCATAGCGACTCCGTGGGCAAATGTCGACTATAATGAGTACTTAACCATAAAACAGAGTAACTCATAACTCAAATTCAAAATATTATATAGGAACCCAAAAGAAAAAGTGCGAAAAGGACTCACCGACGGGATACGCACGCGAACGTGCGGATAGCACTGGAAAGTGATACAGTGATACAGAAAATCCATACTAATATTATAAATGGGAAAGTGTATGTGTCTGTTTGTTTGTCCGTCTTTCACGGCAAAACGGAGCGACGAATTGACGTGATTTTTTAAGTGGAGACAGTTAAAAGGATGGAGAGTGACATAGGTTAATTTTTGTCTCTTTATAACCTACCCCCCCCCCACTTCCTAAAAGGGGGGGGGGTGGAAGTTTGTATGGAGCATTCTGCAATTTTCGAACTTAATGCGAGCGAAGCCGCAGGCGAAAGCTAGTAATCTATTAATGTTGAATGTGGAAACGTGCATAACATGAAAATGTGCGTATAATGTAACATTAGTTATTAGCAATGATCTTGACACAAGTGATATAGCACACGTTCCGGTGGCCCGGTGAGCCATCAGCCATCAATGGCCGCCTTGTGCGCCACATGGCACCGGCGCCGGCGCCGGCCGTGAAACGTGGGAGACCAAGGGTCAAAGTTCTTGATGCCTGACCTCCATAGCAATCTAGTTCCCATGTTGCGATTTACTATTGCTGTGTCTAGAATAGATTAAGAGCATAGTTAGCATTTGGTGTTTGGCGCCATCGCTGGTCCAAAATATTACCTACTGAGTTATATAGCAATTTTCTAACTTGTCTCGTTGTCTTTTGTTGATCTTTTTGATAGTTTATTCTTTGTAAGGAACAGCTTCAGCAGCGGCGCTGGCACCGGTTTCGGCCGTGAAACGTGGGAGACTAAGGATCAAAGTTCTTGATGCCTGACCTCCATATCTAGTTCCCATGTTGTGATTTAGAATAGTAAGCAGCAAGAGCTGTGTCTAGAATATTTAGATTAGCATTTGGTGTCTGGCGCCGTCGCCAGTCCGAAATACTGCTGATCAGGTGCCATAGCCGAATGGCATTTCTGCGACGCGAAACGAAAACGAAACGCCGCGAAAGGTAGTCTGGCTCTGTCGCGCCAATACGCACGAGCGATAGAGATAGACATCTACGAGCAATTCGTTTCGTGAGCGCTTGTGCCATCCGGCTACGTACCCTGAAATTAGCAATTATCCATTAACAATATACATATACCTAGCGAGACCAATGTGGGCTCCTTTTGACAGTTTGTTAATTTTGTTATCCGTATTATCAGGAGCAAAAGCAGCGGCGAGTGGACTAAGGGTCAAAGTTCTTGATGCCTGACCTCCATAGCAATCTAGTTCCCATGTTGCGATTTACTATTCCTGTGTTTGGAATAGATTAGAGTTTAGTATCTGGCGCCATCGCCAGTCCGAAATGTTGCTGATCTGAACTGAAGAAACGCTCACGAAACGAAACGCTCGTAGATATCTATCTCTATCGCTCTTGCGTATTGGCGCGACAGAACCAGACTACCTTTCTCGGCGTTTCGTTTTCGTTTCGCGTCGCAGAAATGCCATTCGGCTACGGCACCTGACCTTCCTACCCGACAGGTAACTAGGCCTTATTGGGATTAGTCCAGTTTCCACAAGATGCTTTTTTTCACCGAAGAGCGATTGGCAAATGACATTTCGCACATAGGTAAGTTCCGAAAAACTCATTGGTACGGTATCAAGGAGGATAGTTAGATTATGTCTGATAACGGCATCATCGCCATCAAAATAGCGTTTTGTTCTGAGAAATAATAAGTCATTGTTATTTTTTTAAATGCTTATAACTCTGAAAGTAGGCGAAATCCAGAAAAGTTTATATGACATTTTACTCTACTAATATGCTGTTCGGTGTCTTCATGTTAGACCGCGCATAGCGCAATACAATTACTATAAACGTGGCTCATCCAATGACAGGACCATATGACAGTTAATTTTATATGGAGCAGCTCTCACGTAAAATGTTTGTAAACATTTCTTGGGAGTGTAATATATAAATTAAATTACTTAGTAAATGTAACATTTAAATAACAGCACAGGCACTTGTACAGGCATTCCTCTCTGAATGACCTAATTCGTCGCGCCCTCAGCAGCGCCTCTCTTCCCGTGACATTGGAGCCATCAGGTCTCTCAGCAGCGGACGGCAAGAGGCCTGATGGCTGCACTCTGGTACCATGGAGCCTTGGTCGCCCCTTAGCGTGGGACGCGACCTGCGTCGATACGCTGGCCCCGTCCCACGTTGAGGGGTCTACGAAGAAGCCTGGGTCTGCCGCGGACCAGGCTCAGACACTCAAGCGACGCAAGTATTCGTTCTTAATGAACGAATACGAATTTGTGGCGCTTGCAGTGGAAACACTGGGTCCGTGGTCGACTGACACGAAAAAATTCGTGAAAGAAGTGTCAGTTCGGCTGGTAGGCGTCTCAGGTAACCCCAAGGCTGGCTCTTTTTTTGCCCAGAGAATAGGGTTGGCAATTCAGAGGGGAAATGTCGCCAGCATTTTGGGGGGTTTCCCGCAGGCAAATGAATATATATATATATATAGCCGTTGACACGCCTGTCGTGTCAGCTGCATTGCTGAGTGGAGACCATTTCGGCCTCTCATTTCTACTTCTACTGTTTTGTTTTAAGTCTTTGTATTTCTATTTCTGATGTTTGTAGTGATGTATTGGCTGAATAAATGAATTCTATTTATTCTATTCTATTCTATATTAATTAATGTTTGTTTGTGTTAGCTGATATTTAGTTATAAGATTTGCTAGGTTAATTGTAAGATTTGATTTGTGTTTAGAATAAGTTTTATTATTAACTTAATTTATAAATTGCTTATGTACTATATTATTGACATGATTCGAAAGTACTTTCTTCCAAATATACCTCTAAATTACTTATTTAAATAACTACTCAATAAAAATATGGTATAAACATAAATATGCTTCTCCAGAGCTACTTTGAGGAACTCATCAGTCGATGCGTCAGGTACATTAAATTTTTAGAAGTAAGGTACAGCGGGGCAAATCTCGACTGGGGGACAAATGTAACTTGTCCATTTTTTCCATGTTTTACAATGTTTGCAATTGCATTATTAAATAGAGTGTCCACCGGCTATATATGGTAGGCGTGTTCAGTGGATACATGTACCTAGTAGACCTCAACATGATAGTGTAATAATGGAAAAAATGGATTAGTTACAATTGTCCCCCAGTCGAGATTTGCCCCAATGTACAGTCAACAACACAGCTGTGTATACAGACAAAGTGCCAAAATTATGTATACAGAACTTTATTACCTGTATATGTACATAAAGGTGTGTATACATATTTTTGGCACTTTGTCTGTATACGCAGATGTGTTGTTGACTGTACCTTACAATATCCTTCGTATATGAGTACCAATACTAGAAGCTGGTTAAGCTCGTGATTCATGAGTAAATACGTCGATTGCAGTCATATGACCTAAAATGTTGCACTGCGAAAACTAGACCATAATATTATGGACATCCAGATATGTATTTGAAATCGAAGCCACTGGTGTTACATTTCGCACCAACGCCGGCTTAAGCGAACATTATCTCTTGTAAATAAATGAAATGGGCACAATAAGCGCTCTACAAATATAAGATTATGTTTCTCGTATTGAGCAAATTGAAAAACAAATTTATCAATCTAAGGCGGGGCGGATCAGTGCCACTTTATCAGTTTCGCAAATATCTAATGTAAAATTTAGACGACCTTATGTTTTATGATATCAGTCAGATTATGATATGCGACGAGGTTTAGTTAAATTATCTAGATACAAAACAAAGTGTTTAGGTAGGTTAGGTATGTAGGTAGGGCAGATTTGTCAAATTTAACCTTTAACAACATCAAATTACGAGTCAAGGCGCGTGTCTTTGTGAACGACACAAACTATATACATTATATCTATACTATGTGTTAGTGTGTAGCCAAGTGCATGCGTACTAAAAGTGTGATATTTTTCCAACACTGACAAGAGCGTAATGTAAAATTTATAAGTAAGTTGTTCATTGAATTTCATGATCTTGATATGGGTTTACTATTTATGTAAACTGTACAATTCACCACATATCATGGTTACCACAGCTGTTATTTCGTTGTAAACCTCCATTATTAAAGGCTTAATTACATGCATTCATGTAAACACTGGTGATTAATAGACAAAATATTTATGGTCACTTTATTAGATTCTAAACGGCAATAAGATATGTTTGATTAATAGCCATTTCAATCAGGTATTTTATCTCGGGAGCCCACTGATTGAAGTCGTCATTGACACACTGACTTTAGAAAAAGGATCATGTTTGATGTCGTTATGTCATTTGAATGTTTTATTAACACGTGAGGTTTTATAGTGCGTGTTTGTATTGTGCCTAATAATAAAACAATATACATGACATTTTTAAGGTTTATCAAAGCTACCTTTTTGAGTGGAAAAATTTTGCTTCATATATCTATGGCATATTGATGTGTCCATAATTAATAAAAATTTTACATGCTGAATCTTTGCATAACATACGAGAATTACGGAAACATGGCCGTATATCATGAACTTAATGGTCCCTTATAATGCCTTTTTCGAATATAGATCTTAAGTAGAGTTGCATTCTCGTATGCCGGCTAGGCCGGAACTTGTAATGTAATGTTAGGGACGGGTTATGTATTCTTCTTATCCAAGGCTCCGAAAAACAGTCGGAAAACTCAAGATCTGGGCGTTTTCCCGAGCCTTATTTACATCGCATCACTCGTACTTAAAAGTGTGAAAAATTTTTGAACTAGAACTTTCAAGTCTTCTAAGAGTCCTTGTGCTCACGCTCAACCTATAAAACAAATTGATTGCCATATGCATTCCTCGGTGCATAGGTCAAGATTGTAGCTAGCTTCAAGAATCACTTGATTAGTATGGAAATTAATTACACTTCATGATGTTACTGCTCACAATAGGTACCTACGCATACCTCAAATTTATCACTTTAATTATAAATCTACGGAATGCAGCTGAAGACTAAAATATGTTTGACAGAATATAAATTATTGGCCAGCCTTTAATCTGCATATTAACTATGTTCGTCAAGTAGGTAGATTTTAATTACGTGTCATTCTACGATCTGCCAAGGAAATGTCAAATGTACCTAACCCAAGGATTAACATTGAAAACATTTTCATGATATAAGGCCCATAAACATGTAAGTTACCTAACAAATTGAACAAAATTCATATCGAGCAAGGATAGAAACCTTTGCCAAATATTTTATGTTTATCGTTTTGTTATGTTTCATGCAATATAATTTACGTATTTTATTTCAGCTTCTAGTTGTTATATCAATGCATGTAAGTTGCATAAATCTGAAACCGAGCCAAGATCTCGTCTATCACTACCGTTATGCGTACTCGGGTATTTATTTATATTTATACGGAGTTTATTATAAAACATTTTCCATTTCTAGCTCTCGGAGATAAATAGAAACACTAAGAAGACTAAATAAACTACAAGTCAATCGTTACCGCCGTATCGTAGCGTGTGTTAGGGATAAATCTGTCGACGGCTCACCGCTATTATACACTATACTCAAGGGGCTCATTCCTAACGCTAACCGAGCACAGAATATTTGAAGTTACAGACGAACTAGTATAAGTAACCTCTAAGATAAAGCACTTCTTTAGGGTCTCAAAGTCAGAGTTACTCTGGTCAATCATTCGCCTGTCCTTCACTCGGTAAGCAACGTATGATACAAGCTAAGGCGCAGATTATTCGCTGCACTATGTTTACATTCCTCTCATCGGCCTTTCGCACTAACATAGTTCAATAAACACACATGCCAACAGCTCCCGAATGCCTCACATTATAAATGCCACATTACGAATTCGCGCATAAATTAGATCACATCAGATGCAAAATGATAAAACTTAAGAACCCCAGCCAATAATATCCGACTTTAGTAGCGTTGATGTCGATGTGTATTTTCAGTGTGACCCAATTCAAAAAAATGGCGCATGACTCAACTGCCAAAGATGCACTTACAGCGTAAAATCATTCGATTGAGCAACTGATGTTTATTGACTCGATGTTTCCGTTTGTGGAGAACGCGCGTAATTTCACAATAGGAATTATTCATTTCGCGCGCATAATCGATTGTCAAATGTTAAAATTCTGAACAGATGTTTGAAACGTCATACGATATTCATGGTGTTGCTGACATGATACGAAGAAGCGGTGAAAATTTCATTTGTAAATGTAACATCTCAGACTCCGTAACGTAAAGTTATATAAAAATACCAAATCAAAACGATGGACAAATAATTATTACTGGGAAGGTACTCGATGGAAAGAGACCGAGAGGTCGCAGACCAATATTTTGTCTATCCGAATCTGATCAACTCTCAAGACTATATAGACATCGAGACACAAGATGATCTACGTAAAACAGAGGACACAGACATCAACAAGAAAATGATTTCCCGTTCACGACTCTCAGCAATGAGAAATGTGACGCGAATGACTAGTCCATTTGCCATCCTACCACAAAAAAATTACACCGTAAACGACACTTATCAAGTAATCATGTACCTATGTCCCATATTAGGTATACTAACTATTAAATGTTTAAATTTTTTTTTATGTATAAATTGTTCGCGAACTAAATTGTTGCGTTTCCTTACAAAACTATCGTTGCCCCATCTAATGAGCAAGTGATCTGCATTCGCAAGCGACCGATCGTAAAATTGCATAGGAACGGGTTGCCGGCGCCACATTTCTATGAACAATGAACATGGAAATGGCGCCAAATGCTGGATCATAATCTGTGCACGCGCAAACAGTAACCGTTCAACATGAACTGCCTCCCTCAGACTCCGCAGTGGGAAGTGACCACAAATACTCATCTCATTGTTATAAAATGTAAGTCACTAACCTATTCTACATATAGCAAGCTAGACCCCGCTATAACTTGCAATAGTATCTTACAATATAGGTACCTATTAGGGGACGTTCAGAAAGCATCCGGGCAGGATTTTAACTGTAATCCGAGTTTACCATTCGTACCCTAGACCTTATAATCCACGACATGTCTTGATTCTCGGACGTTCTGAAATTCTAAGACGTTAACGTTGACGGAAAAAATACGGGATGCTGAAGAAACGAGAAATCCAACTTGACGAAATGTGTTAAAAACATTTTCTTTTACATCTTAAGATGTCCAGGGCTTTTCCGCTTCGTTTCCTGCCCTTTAGAGCCTTGAAGCCCTTGAACGCGCCTATTCTAGTATCAGTAATCTGTGCCACACGTCTGCCATATTTACAGTTTATGACGTCGAGGTATTGTCACGTCCTTGGGTAATGAGGAGCGTCGCCGCCAGTCGTTATTCTTTCACCACAATGCAGCTTTCATTGCCTTCACGTTCCTGAATAAAAGTACGAAGAATTTTAAAAGGATAAGGTAACTTATATCATTTTAGCTGAACATTCTCGTTTGATCCACAGTGGAACGCTACAACGTGATTGGTTGATAATGTTGATATTGATAAGTTCGCATCACGCGCGCATTTGGTCGTATAGACTGCACGCTTGGCTCGCATTCGTGTTGTTGCGCATCATTTTTGATGCCGTTGTGCCACGTCCTGACTAAATAATATATAAGTCAATGAAAGGTAGGCTTAGCTCGTTGGAGAATGTTGATGGTTACTGCTACGCTTTATAGGTACCTATTAGGTCTTATGGAGCGTTAAGTTTACATTTTTATGTTTAAGGTAGGAAACTTAGTACCTACTGTATACATCTTTCTGGGTCTTCACTGTAGGTAGGTAGTTTAGTATAGGATTAAGTCCGGAAAAGAAATTTTATTTCAGCGAGCTTCTCTTATAGTGTTTAAGAAGAAAATATTTATACGGAGTAAAATTTTATACACCGGCAATGTTTTTCTTAGCAAAATTATAGTTACTTAATACTAAACAACTTCAAAATGCGACCAATGCCGAAATTATTATTATTATTATTTATTTATTGTCAGAAAAAGGTACATTTATACAGTAACACGTGTCCCACAAAACGGTTTACACAGTTTGACTGTGGGATCAGAGTCTCTTCGCTAATAACTAAGAATAATGTAACACTTACAAAGTATCAATTAGAAACTTAAATAGTCTTCTTTTGAATGTATTTCTATTGGCCTCCGACCTGATATCAGTAGGCAATAACAAAAAGAAATTAGCTGTTTCGTTTGAGTTTCTGGGATGCCGCAGATTTATATGGGACAGTCAAATTTACGACTTGGGTAGTGATCCCAATGTAAGGTTTGTTCCAAAGTTCTTAAAGATCTGACCTTACGTCTCAGTGTTTAATAAAATGAGCTAAGCACGAGATCAGCCTACTTTAATAAAAGACTGCTTCCGGCGCCCTCATACCACATACCAAGTTGGGCAAAACTGGAGCTTGGCGGGATCCGTTTAGTGTGATAATGACGTCTACAACTAACTTGGCTCACTTCATAAGGGCCGGTACATACGGGCTGCATCAACTGCAACTTTTATAGAAACTGCACGCCAACAGTAAAGTCGGCGTGAGATTCTCAAGATTTAGGTTGCAGTCGGCTTGTACCGGCCCTAAGTTTTTTTTTTTTTATAAATGGGCTTACTCTTGGCCAAATGGCCACAGACTAGCCAAAGGCAAAGACGTGGCCTACGATGGAGTGAGCTCGCCCAGAAGATGCGACTCTATAGTGACATAAGACTACGGAGTAGATGCGACTGGTAAGACGCGAATAGTCCGTTCATATATTTGGTTGAGTTGTGCGCAATGTCTGTCTGACCTTGATCTGCCAGTCTTCACTGGATCAGTCGCGCGAGTGCAGACTACGGCCGAATAGAGAGAAGACAAGAATTCAATATTTTTCGCTTTCGTAACCTATGATTACCTTATTAAGGTCCACTAAATTATTTTCCATTTCGTAGAATTAGTTTTGTGTCAGAAGTTTTTCTGTAGAGCACCCACTGCTAATCACGATTATCTGGTTATATTACGAAGAATCAAGTCTACCAATCTAATGGAACGACACTTAAGATATTGTTTTCCGCTATAAAATCGACAGGTTAGTCTATACCAGAATACTAGCCACGAGTTTAAACGCTTGACGTGCGTAACGCTGGCGCCAGACCACTTTCCAAATAGCCTTAGCGTCTCGCCTGTGACCTTTTACGCACGTAATGTACCGGCTCACGCCTAGAAACATACTTGAGCTCGAAATAATAAAGCTAAATTGTTGTTTTAACTTTCGCATTTTAAACATACATACATATAATCACGCCTGTATGGGGTAGGGAGAACACATGAACTAAGTTTCATTGCCACTCTTGGCAAAAAGGGGTTAAAAGAAATCCAAATTGTGACATTGCAGTGACATGTTGCCAGCCTCTCGCCTACGCCACAATTTAACCCATATCCCACAGTCGACTTCTACGACACCCACGGGAAGAAAAGGGGTGGTGAAATTCTTAAACCGTCGCCAGACGGGGCCCCGCACGCCGCATTTTAAACTAGCTAGATAAATTCGTAAATAGGTAAATTTTGGTCAAATTGAGACATTGAAAATTAAAGCTAAACAAAGTACTTTCACTCACATCTACAGTTCCCAGTTGGTCCCATCCATATATTAGGTCACGCAAAAATTGTATCAGCCCTCCCCGCCCTCACATACCATGCCAGACTTTTTAACCGCCGCCCCAAATCTCAAGGAAGGGAGTTCTCAATTCGTCTGTATTTTTATTTTGGTTTTTTTTTCTAGTTAAAAAAATAGACATTACTACATAATCTAACATTCGCAACTTTCTTTCACCAGAACCCCAAAAGCCACGGGTTTTTTTTTCTCAAAAATTATTCTAAATTCAATCACATTAGCCTATGCTGCGACACGCTGCGGTAACGTTATAGGGGTATGAACCCCTTGCCATCCCCACTACTTATAAGTACCTATTCGTAGTATAAAACAGAATTAACTCTAATCAAAACAAAAGGTAGATATCAATGAACAGATATGTCGTTGACCTCGGGTTATTCTCGTTTCACGTCTAATTCAACGTATAACTGGGGCGTTTATAAAATTTTGGCACGAAAATATAGGTTATCCCTATCATTACGCCTCGTACCTACTTTATTCAACCTTTTGCAAAGCTTTTACATTCTTCATGTATCCTTTACTCACGTGATCGAAATGAAAAAAATAAAAATCCACACTTTTAGCAACTATTCTCGAATGATTCATAATAATTTATTTATAAACATTCCTTAGAATAAGATTTATTGTGAAATTTATGTGTTTTTCAGATACATAAAAGATTATTTTTTTCTCGCTCATCATTCACAGTCTGATAAAAAAATGTTGATACCTTTTTGTTTTCTTATGTAAGTATTAGGTACATACAAGTATGTACATACATACAAGTTTGAATACCTACATATAATAATTAATTATGTGTAATTGTGATCTATACTCTCAATAAACATTATAAAACGAGAAACAGTTTCATATAACATAATGATAAATGAAACTGCAAGCGCGCGTAATTTCAGATGCAGTGATAACAGAATAAAATCAGTGCCGCATGCATTCATGTTTATGTAAAAGGACGTATAAGTCTAGTAGATTTGATGGCACATACGCCCTTTTAGCAAATACGGTCGTATACATTAACCCGTATATTCGTGGCGCCAGCGCAGAAGCGTGTTTACGACAACAAAACATCCACTAGATTATAAGTAATGACGTAAGTCCAACATACAACTCGCATAGTAAGATTTGCATATGAGATGCAGGGAAATAATTCGAAAACATGCGTTACTATATATACTCAATCGACTTAAGATAATGTTTTTAAGGACTTTGTAGGTACAGGCAAAAAGGATTATGAGATTTCGAATTTACTTGTTTTATAACAGCGGTGTATATTTTTAAAGTTTATATAATGGAGTATATGCTAATATCACGAGAAGTTTCATCATCCTCTCGATTACACACATTGATACATTTATTTTTATAGCCATAGCTAAAATAATTTTGTCGAAAATAATTACTAAATAGCGCTGCCAACAATAGGACATAACACAGGTCAACAGATTTTTTAATTTTGTTTTGTTTGATTTGTTATCGGGGGCACATTTACCTTTCCTTGAACTAATCATTAGGTAGGTACTACGTCTATATTAAAATATTATAGAATCAATAACTAATCAATACAACATAATAACTAGTAACTACCCATTTCATTGAATATGATCAATTGTCCAGCTACGGATAACTATATTTATTTTGTATGGTTCAGTATGATTTGAAAACAGAATCCATTAATCAATTTGACTAACTGAATTCAATTTATTGAAATCCTGCTTAAATATTTCAATATCGAGTTTCGAGGGTAATCATCTGATCAAATATACGATTTGAATCCATATCGTAAAGTCTGTTGCACACTACAGTAATAAGGATGCAAAAGAAGTCAAACCGCTTGAATACATACACAATATTATAAATGTAAGAATATTCCGTCCTCAAATTATCTAGTACTTAGATACCAAAATGAACTTCTTCTTATCGTGTCGATGGTTTCTTTTCTTTTTATATTAAGCAGGACCAAGAAGGTCGCGACGCTTATTGCCCTGTCTGTCGCGTCCCGTAGATCTTGAACTGAATGAACGGCAGGGACACAATTAAATGTCTGAGCAAATATCTTGATTTTATTTCTTAGTTGCTCTAGCAACATGATTCTTGAGGAAAATGTATCGTATGTGTCATTAATTTAGAAATACATAATTATACTTTACGTACCTACACAAACTATAAAACCACTTATACGTATTTAGATAGTATTAGGATCATCGATCACTAACCCTAACAAACTAAACGCGGACGAGAAATTTATACTCAGTACAGAGTAAAGATGTGCTCGCTTGCCTAGTAAGTAGACGTACTCGATAAGTGCCTAAATAGTAAAGAAGTGCGCATGTCCTCGAAGAGGCGCCTGGCGCCGGCGCCGGCGGCGCGACGCCGCCTGTTTGTACATCACGTATGTTCTGTATTTACACATCATACTTCTCCCATTGTTTCACAAACAGTCACAAATCTTATGACGCCAATAAACGGAACACTCCATATGAAACCTAACTCGTGACAGCGAGCTATGAAGCTTAGCCCGCTTTCCTTGCATTGTTATCGAAGCCTAGAACTTGCGTTGTTCATAAATATGCCAAGCTCATAATGAGTCGATATTCGATTGTCACTTAAATACGTCGCACCGACCCGGTTTAATGAAAAGATTAATGTTTGAGGTAAATCAGAAAGGGCCGGGCGCCACCGCTGCTGCGCCCGCGTCCAGCTGCCAGGCTGGTCACGCTCCGTCCGCACCACAAACCGCGCCGCTATTACTCACAATAAACTTGCCCACTAACCGCATTCACCTAGCGCTGCTTCATTAGTCGACATTAAAATAATAACGATCACCGCACTTGCGGCCGACAAATGCACCCATTCACACCGTTTAAGATAACATCACCTCCATACTCCCACTCGATCTCTCGCACTTCAATCTACCCGGAGCGCCGTATAATGATGATACATTGTTCTCGTGAGGGACCGACGTTTTCGACGAACGAAGTGTAAAAGTTGTACAGTAAAAAGGCCGACATCAAAGCAATTCTTTTCACAGTTGAAAAAGGCGCAAACAAAATATACCGCGAGGAATTCGATGCAACGGCAGAGACACTGATCTCACGAAAATAAAACGGCGATTGTACGCGGCATCGGCGTGCACAAAACAAATTCCTCGGAGGCACTTGCAGTACACTGAATTAGATACACTCGTGATCGACTGGTCGGCGATGCGATGCCCAATGAACCGTGAAAGGCGCTCTCTCGCCCGCCGACTTGACTGAGCCTTTGTTTGTGCTACCCGCCTTTAACACTAGCCCGTCGAACTATTACCATGTGAAATCTAAACTCAACCGTGTCAAAGAATCACCGACCATAAGAGCATGCGACTCTACAGCTACACAGCATTTTCGTTGTCTTTTGCCGAGTTGTAAGCGAATTGCTAGTGTCTTACAGTCCAATGCTACGTATTTAGATAATTCAATTTGCGAGTAATAAATCCGATTCATTTTATTAGCACAACACCTGGCCAAGATTCAATTAAAAATTATCAATTTTACAGTGTTAAAGGGCCTGTGTGAGAAATCTAGCAGACTTCAAATATAATAGGACTCACCTGATGTGGTTCTGAATGCCAGCTTCCAGGGGGCCCCCAATCCTTCGATATTTTAGACATATGTCCACAGGCTGTGTGGCACGTAGAAATCTCCTTGTGATTCGTGGCTGCAGCGTATTTTATAATAATTATAGGCTCAAGCTTCCGAGGAGCGAGCTAGCGGCGGTTAGGTTCAGTTTAGAAGAAGTGTGTGTGTAACACTTAGCTTCAGTGTTGCTCGCTTTGATAAAAGCGTTCTGTTTTAGGTTTGTCCCGTTTTGAAATCTGCTATTCGACTAAGTTTTAATCGATTTAAAATTAAGACATTAAAAAAAATTTAATACTTGTGCGTACTCAAAAAAATACGGAACATATACCGCCGACCATAAAATAATGCGTTATTTTATCTAAAAACTAGAAAAAACTATGCTAACTTAGGGCTAAAACATGTAATGCTCTACCTAATTAATGCCTATTCAACAGGCAAAGGGCAGACCTTAACGACAGGTCGCTTAGTAAGAGTATTACCGATGCGTACAGTTACGACTCTGGTAATACCGTCGGCGCCGGGATGCAATTGATGCACGCCCGCGAGACGCCATTGCAATGGAGGTAGTGTGTTATCTATCAACACGACTACAGAACCCTCTCGGAGGGATGTGTTAGTATTGTCGTGGAACCATTTACCTCTTGGTTGTAGCTGGTGTAAATATTCTACGCTCCAGCGTTTCCAGAAATGTTGAACGGCTTGTTGAATAACCTGCCATCTCGCGAGGCGGTTTGGATTGTCGTTAGACAAGTCAAATTCAGGTAAAGACGTTAATGGTTCCCCGATGAGGAAATGTCCAGGAGTAAGGGGTAATGGATCAGTGGGATCATTACTAAGTTGACACAGGGGTCTTGAGTTCAAGACGGCTTCAATTTGACAAAGTAGAGTGTTAAATTCGTCCTGTGTCAGTTTCAGTGTGCCTATGACACGATGTAAGTGTCGTTTCAGACTACCTACGGCTCGTTCGACGAGGCCGGCAAAGTGCGACGCATACGGAGGGTTAAATTGCCAGGTGATTTGCATGTTAGTCAGCTGGTTATTTATAGTAGTCTGATTGGACTCGTTTCGTAGAAACGTATAGAGTTCAGACAGATACCTGTCACAACCTACGAAGTTCCGTCCGCAATCGGAACGAATAGTTTTACAATGCCCGCGTCGGGATATGAACCTACGCAATGCGTTTAGAAAGGATTCGGTTGATAAATCAGGGACTAGCTCCAAATGGGTTGCCTTCGTCGATTGGCAAACGAATACACACACGTATGATTTGAAAATTTTCGCGTTGCGAAGTTTACTTGATTTAAGGAAGAAGTGTCCCGCGAAATCAACTGATGTATTTAAGAAGGGACGAAGTGATCGAACCCTAGTACTAGGCAATTGAGCCATTGACGGCTGTGGCGCAACAGGTCGAGCGCGAATACATGATATACAGCGTCGCGTACGCATACGTACTGCATCGCGAGCACACAGGATCCAGTAGGTCTGTGCGAGGGCAAACTGCAAAGTTTGAGGTCCCAAATGTAACTGTGTTTTATGATAGAAATCTATAAGCAGATTTGTAAAATGATGTTTCTTAGGAAGCAGAATCTGATGTTTGGCATCATACGGTACATTAGCCCGATTTATTCTACCGCCGACCCTGAGGAGTCCGGCATCGTCCAAGAAAGGCTTCAGTTTTTGAAGACGTTTGGTACATCGGTCGTCGTCTTTGAGACGAGAGATGTCTTCAGGAAAGGAATCACTTTGGACAAGTGATATTATTCGACTGAGAGCTTGTTTCGTCTCAGGAACAGTTACATGTTTAGTCGTAGGATTCTCGTTTTTATGACATTTGTTTATGAATCGTAATACATAAGCAGTGACGCGTAGTAACCTTGGAAGCGATGAGAATCGCTCAATGAACTCTAAGCTATTAGGTTCATTGATTTGAGTGAGAAGAACATGCTTACGACGTTCTTCGTCGGTGTGGCATATGACGTTAGTCTTAGGCCACTCAGACTCATTTTTGCTGAGCCAAGCAGGTCCCGTAAACCATAGTTGATGGTTCAGCTGAGATGGGAGAACACCACGAGACGCGGGGTCTGCCGGGTTATCTGCGGACTGAACGTGGTGCCACTGTGAGGCAGGCACGTTGCTTGTTGTCTCCGCTATGCGGTTAGACACGTATGTCCGCCATTTGTCTGGAGACGAACGCAGCCAGGCAAGAGTTATAGTGGAATCGGACCAAGCGTAGACTTGGTCGAACGATATTCTACTGCTGTAAGCAGTGAGGACCTTTTTTATCAATTTTGATAAGAGATGAGCTCCGCATAGCTCTAATCGAGGTATTGTTAGGCGTTTCAGAGGCGCAACTTTAGTTTTACCTATGAGTAGGTGTGTGCTAATAGCACCGTTTGGATCGACAGCACGAATGTAGACGCAGGCAGCATACGCCTTTTCGGATGCGTCTGAGAAGCCATGAAGTGACACTTGATGTGTGCTGGGAAGCACATGACGAGGAATATGATGAGGCAGGTAGTAGGGAGGAGTGCCAGGACTCGCTAAGTCGCTGACTGGTTCCATATGTCCCAAGTCTAAATATTCTTGGATACATTTATTATAGTTCTCACGTAAGGCAGGGTCGCGAGACAGGCGTGCCTCTAGTTTAGTTAAACGTGAGAGAGCTATAGCACGAGAATCGCCCAAAGGCGGAGCGTTTTCCTTGAAAGGTAGGGAAACTGTATATTTCCCATTGTCATCTCGTGTGTGAGTTTCGACGAAAATCGACTCACAGCGCAACTCATCTTTCGTAAGATGTGGGTAATCTGGTATGGATTCCAATTCCCAGAATCGTTGCAGTTTCGTGTCAAGTTGACAAGTGGTCAAATTGACACTAAGGCCTTTCATACTGTCATATGAAATTCTACCACCTATCACATAGCCAAAAACAGTGTTGATGGCTACGGGTGTGCCCGGAGGACCTATAATATTATCTTGTAGCAGTATGCTATCCAGATGATCATTCCCCAGTATCAGTTCAACAGGTCGCGTTGAGCGCAGTTCTGGGTCCGCTAAATTAAGATTTTGTAGGTGTTCGAACCTCTGTATATTCCCAATTGATTGTGGAATATTAGCCGTGTAGCGTGTAAGGCTCGGTAGAATAAAAGCTTCGATTTGAAGTTTAGGTTCGGGTTTGTTGTGGGGTGTAACCTCGCACAACACGTAACCACGAGGATGAACATCGCCAGCAATGCTGGTGAGCGTAGTGCCAGTCACAGAGTACCGTGGCAGGCCAAGACGCTGGACGCACGACTCAGAAATGAGCGTGGTCTGCGCTCCTTGATCCACAAGGGCACGAACGGACCGCGGCGTGTAAGGCCCCTGGTTCAGGGGTCGTAAATTTACAAGCGCAGTCGTGAGTAAGATCGTACAGTTCTTACCAGAAGGTTGCCCCGTAGCTCCATGTAATGGAGTGGGCGTGGAGGTTTCCGCTACTGAGCGTAACTCAGGGGAAGAAGGTGACTCCGTAGTCAGTAAGACGTTTGGAGTAGGCACGTCTTCATGTAATGAAGAGTGGTGCTTTTGAGCGCAAACGCGGCAAGCATGGCGCGACTTGCAGTCATTAGGCTCGTGGCCAGAAAATAAACAATTGGTACAAAGTTTATTTTGTTCTACGAAATGTTTTCGTTCATTTAAAGTGAGCAAATTAAATTTCTCACATTTATATAGAGGATGTGAATTATCCTTACAATATACGCATTTAAATTTATTTAAATAATCCGTTGCACTAGTAGCATGTACGCTCATAGTACGTGAATTACGCGCAAACGACGAATTAGTATTTCGCGGCGCATTATATTGCACGTCAGAGTGCGATCGAGCAAGCGACATTGCTTGTTTTCCCGCCATCGCATGGCGTGATGACGTCACCGCCGCCGGGCGGGCCGAGCCGGCCGCTCCGCCAGCGGCCGCGAGCGAGGGCGCCGGCGCCGCGCGCGACGCGGGCCCCGCGGAGGTACTCGACGTACGCGTGGACGCGGTCATCACTTCGGATGCCGCCAATTCCTTATCGAGAAAATCGAGTAATTCAGACACGTTAGGAATGTCATTTGAAGTTTTTAATGATAATTCAAAACGTCTACGAATATTAGGTGTAATTTTGCGTAGCAAAATATTTAAAAGTACAAAACTCCAGTCGTCAACTGGCAGCCCTAAAGATTTCAAGGCCGTTATGTTTTCATGATAGCAATTCATTAAGTTACGTAAACTTAATTGTACATTTTTCTCATTTACCGATTCACAGTCGAAAATATTATCGAAATGTTTTGTTGAAATAATTCGCTTATTTTCATAACGCGAAATTAAGACCTGTAAGGCATTTTCATAATTCACGTCCGTAACAGGAATAGATTTGATAAGATTATACGGTTCATCTTTTAAAAACAATAACAAATACCTAAAACGTTCGACATTTGATAAAGTTGTATTCTCATGAACAAGTGATTTAAATAAATCATAAAACGCATTCCATTCAGTCAAAACACCTGTGAATGTTTGCAGTGATAAGCGCGGTAAACGAATATGTGATTGCTGAGATTGCTGAGTGCAGCAACTCGCATGTGACACCCCACTAAATCCGCCGCAGACGGACGTAAGGCTTTGTTTACGCTCTTCTTTAAACGTATCTAAGGCAACTTGAACCTTAAAGTACAAGGAATCAAATTGATTTCTCACAGCTAAATTATCATCGCGGTTGAATGACTCATTCTTTGCCGATAACTTTTCAATTTTCGTTTGAACTTGGAAAAATGATTTTTTAATTGCCGCTAATTCTTTAACTCGAACTCGAAATTCGGCCACATTATCTGAACAGTCTACAATTTTTTGAATATTATTAATTGCTAAATCGCGTTCGAAAGTTAATTGTTCAATCTCCATTGCGGTCATTTTATTATTGTACTGTGAGAAATAATAAAGTTGTCACGAAATAAAATATGACTAAACTTGTAAATATGTTGTTTATGTTAAGTATTAAGATCTCTAAAATGGCTAGGTACTAGCACAATGTTAGTTAGTTAGTTAGTAAAATGTGTAATAATATAATTTGTCGCAAATTGAAAGTAAGTAAATTACAAAGATAAGATTTCCGGTCGGTAGAACCCGAGCAACAGAAATTTGAACCCTGTGCCGTACGTAATACGAGCGACAGTTTTACTCGATACTGTATTGTGACAGCACCGATTAACTTGGTTTTCTGATACGTTATATCAGAAGTATCAGAACCTTAAATTACAATTTAGTACGCAAATACTAAATGCAATATAGTGTACGTTGTACAAAATGAAAGAAAGGAATTGCGACAAAATATATTTTAATTAGACCTAATAGGTATGCAATAGGCGATTCGACGCGCGCACACCTACCGCCCGCTCGACGGAAATATAAACGAATGTAATTTCGCAAAAAATGCTCAAAACCCTATCAAACTATATATAATTAGAATCGTCTCGTTGAGATCTAACTATACGTATCGGTATTTTTGAGAAATATCGTCCGACGCGATCGGAAACTCGATATTTGTATTTGTAAGTGGAGGTAGATTCTCGCTAACTTACGGAACAAAGAAATTGGAAATTTTACTACAAGTTCGCACAAATATCACAAGAAAATTAATAAAATGCCAGATACCAGAGTGGTATCCGGTTCGAAAACTAATTATGTGTGAGAAATCTAGCAGACTTCAAATATAATAGGACTCACCTGATGTGGTTCTGAATGCCAGCTTCCAGGGGGCCCCCAATCCTTCGATATTTTAGACATATGTCCACAGGCTGTGTGGCACGTAGAAATCTCCTTGTGATTCGTGGCTGCAGCGTATTTTATAATAATTATAGGCTCAAGCTTCCGAGGAGCGAGCTAGCGGCGGTTAGGTTCAGTTTAGAAGAAGTGTGTGTGTAACACTTAGCTTCAGTGTTGCTCGCTTTGATAAAAGCGTTCTGTTTTAGGTTTGTCCCGTTTTGAAATCTGCTATTCGACTAAGTTTTAATCGATTTAAAATTAAGACATTAAAAAAAATTTAATACTTGTGCGTACTCAAAAAAATACGGAACAGGGCCGATAAAGCATGTTATTACAGCAAACGGCCGCAGACGGCCAACTGCTTACAAAGGCCGCCGATGAATCAGATTTGATGTAAGTATTTTATAGTTACGATGCATTTTATGTTGTAGTTAATTTTGCAGAAATGTAGATTTTCAATTCGATTCGAATCTATATTCTACTGTAATCATAGGAAGAAACTAGTTTAATGTAGGTACAGAAAATAAACATGAAAGTGGAGAAACGACACATTATTAATATAATGTTCGCCTTTATCACTGGAAGCGATCTCTTCCATTAAATCCACCCTTACACCAAGGACAATGAAAACGGGTGTACTTCTTTAGAATAGGTAGATAAGGTGGAGTTGCAAACGTATTTTTTAGAGACATTTGACAATTAGGATGTTAAAGTTATCTGAGTCAAACCAATGTACTAAAGCGTATAGAACGAGAGGTCGAGACTCCACAATCTCGATGCATGTATTTTGTATCAATTTATGCAGTTTTAAAAGTCGACCCTTACATAAGAAGATGTTACCGTAGCCTTGCGCTACGTTTATTTAATCTAATTCCCGAGGTAAATTGATAATTTCACGGCGCTCGCACGCACGTTAGCGGTAGCGCTCGCGCAGGAATCTACCAACTACAATTTTACTCGATACCTAAATCCTCGAACTCCTCGAAGACGTCACGTATCGTAGTGATGGCCCACGTTCGTTGACATTATCGATATTAATTTGCAAAAATGCGTCGGTTGTGAAGTATCGTTCGCTAAAAAGGAGCGCAGACGGCGTCGCGGCGTACGGGTCGACGGCCGCGCCCGGAATAACCATCAGCACCAGCTATATTTGCAACGGAGGGGGTCGGGGGGCAGCGCGTGCCATTTCTGCAACCGCCCGGTGCATCTGAGTAATGCCATTGTAATGCTCTCTATATAATCGCTGGACGAAGGCAGACGCGGTGTCGGCAGCAGTGGCCGGCAGTGCCGACGCAGCTTCTGACCCTCATAAGTATCTGGATACAAAAACATTTGTATTTGTACCCATTTGAATTCTGTGCACATTCCTCATGGCATTACCTAGAAGTTTCTAAAAATCACTGCATGTATGGTACTCAGGACAAGTAATAAGAGGACTTTATGACTTACTGCATATTTATCTTAATGTGCATAGTTAGGCTATTTATAGAGTGACTCGTATTGTTAGTATCGAAAATAAGTCAGTTATTTTCGGAAGTCAAAGTACAACCGACTAGACTGAACTGAAATTAGTTTATATTTCAGGTGTAAGTATGTGTGAAATTCAACGTCGAGAGAGATCTAATGAGATAAGATTCGCTCTGAGAAGTTGATGGTAATGAAATGTTGTAACCTATTCGTCAGGATTATTCTTTTGGATTTGGTACAGGAACAACGAACATCTAATGATACCATAATTGGTAGGTATCAGTTCATTTATCACATATTGTTTGCTTATACATTGCATCTTAAAAATTCTACTGGTTTTGGTTTTTTGCACGCAAAATAGGAGCAAATCGTCGAGTTGCGGAAAACCGCTCGAACTAAAATACATGTACCTACTGGTTTTACCACAGTTTTTACCATGTTGATATTTTGCCTCCTAATGATATATCGAGGTTTTCGGTGGAGGGAATTATTTACCTACTCTAGCCCAAATACAGGTAAAAACTATCAAAGACAATATTTTAACACTTAGTAGTAGTAGTAGTAGTAGTAATCACTTTATTGTGTACAACAGTTTATATACAAGTTGTAGGAATAGAGATACAAAGGCGAGCTTATCCCTAAAAGGAATCTCTTCCAGCATACTTGCATCTGCGGCAAGGACGTGGACCAGCTGGGCCGACACGGCCTCTCATGTTCCCGAAGCGCCGGCCGAATGTTCCGCCACGGCACAATAGGGTGTTTCATTTTTCCAAAATTTTGATTTATCTTTGACTTCGCTTTTCTTCTTGTTTCTACACCTATACAGAGCCCATAAACCAAAAATCAGAAAAATCGGACAATATTTAGAGGTCGCACACTTGGCAACTTTTGTCTGAAGAAGTTAGTATGGGCGCAGGAAAGGCTAGAAACAAAACTTATGTAACTTTTTGTAGTAGGTGGTTTAAAAGTGATTTTAATGAAAAGTTATTACATTGAAGCAAGTTCTTTTAAAAAAATTACTAGTTGACGTGGCATTTACTTTCTAGGCAAGGTTCCTTATGGTATTTTTTTGGATGCTCGACTTCCTTCTAAGGAACAAGTTTTTTTGGTTTTTTGTCCTGTTTTTGGCATGAAGCAGTGGTCTCTCGGCCCTCTCGGGGCACTGATAACAGGATAGGTGGATGATATCAAGCGGCACATTGGCTATCACCAGGTCCGCCATGGACCGGCTCGGCAAAATATGGAGAATCTTCATCACAAATGCCACTAAAATGCGACTTGTCAGGGCATTAGTGGCTCCCAATTTTCCCATATTTCTTTACGGTGCTGAGACGTGAACTTCAAGGGAAAAGAAGATAGATTTCCTAGAAATGTGGTGCTGCAGAAGAAAGCTAAGAGTATCCTGGACAAGGTTCAGATGCGATGGACCAGCCAAGTCAAGGCTGCACTTAGTGGCCCACTCTACGAATGCGTAAGGAATGTCGATGCATTGTTAAGCTTGCTACCACCCCTGATGTGACGACCACAACCACTCTGCCAAGAGTGTGACGTCAAAGAAGAAAACAAGATCGTTCTTTGACTTAAGTATATTGACCGGGATATAGACCCTACTTACCTTTTTGATTTTTGTCTTCGAACTATTTACTGTCCAGGATGTTAGCGATTATTGTAGCCCTAACACCAGACTTGGTCGATAGATTCAGATTCAGATTCAGATTCAGATATTTTATTTATAAACATTCAATAAAGTTTACATGTCAGATATCTTATAACTAAAACGTGTTATTTTACAGAAATATATTTTACATACAGGTACATATAGGCATATTCAAACTACTTAGTACATGATTTCAGTGAGTGCAACGACCCCTATTCAGAAATTCGTTTATATTGTAGCATGCTAATTCAATAAGCATGTTTTTAAGTTTTTAGTAAATATAGCATCACTCGGAGCATTCTTAATGTCAGTGGGTACACAGTTATATAGGTTAGGTCCGACAACATCGAGCATCTTGCGGGCCTTTGCTAGTCTGCGTCGCGGTGGCACTAGGAGGTTATGTCTGCGTGACAATCTTTGACTTGATTCACCGTATGTTTTGTAGTCATTTAGGTTAGACCGGACATATTTGCAAGCTGATAGAATAAAGATACAGGGCAAAGTCAGCACTTTATGTTTCCTGAATAGGTCCTGAGCCGGGTGATCTGTTGGTTTTCGATCTATAATGCGTAAAGCTTTTTTTTGTAAAATGAACAGCCTGTCCCGGCCAGCGGATGCCGCCCAGAGATCTACACCTTGTATCAAAATGGAGTGAAAATAGCCAAAATATATAGTCTAACAATAGTCTATCATACCGCAAAGAAGAGTAAGTATACCTATATATTTAATAATAAAAATTAACGCTCCAGTCAAAGATGAAGAGCAAAACGGTTCTCGCTGAAAGTCGTCGAACATCACATAAAATACGTTACTACTTGCGAACAAAAGATAAGGTTGTGGCTTACACATGTAAGCTAAATGATGATGATGACTTATTTTATCAAGAATGGATGTTACAACTGTTGTATTTTAAGTTTAATAAGTTTGCTTTTACTTTCAAATAAGTTACAACTACTCTATTGTTTTATTTGAAAATAAAATTGAGTAACATTACTTATTAGCGACTTTTTTTCAAACTGTTCATCCAGTGCGACCTCTAAACAACGTCCAAATCACTTGAAATTTGGTATTTAGGCGTTTAAGATAAGCTAGAACCGAAAGCCGAGCGAAGTCAGAAAAAATATCACAATTTTATTTTTCCCATACAAACATGAAACACCCTACGGCACAATTAACGATTTGGTCCATCGTGCGCTTGTCACCGTCTCTGTGCCTGCGGTGTTAGAACCCGTAGGCATGACAAGGGACGACGGCAAGCGGCCCGATGGAGCAACATTGGTGCCGTGGAAACTCGGAAGGACCCTGGTGTGGGACGCAACGTGTGTAGACACTTTTGCTCAGTCCTACATTCAGGGGACTCGCATTCAGGCCGGAGCTGCGGCTGACCAGGCCCAAATTCTCAAGCGCCGTAAATACTCGTCGTTGCTCAACGACTACGAGTTTGCGGCGCTCGCAGTTGAGACTTTGGGTCCCTGGTCGGCCGATATGAAATCATTCATGGGAGCACTGTCGGCACGGCTGGTCGACACCACAGGGGACCCCAGGGCTGGCGCGTACCTCTGTCAACGTATCTCACTTGCGATACAAAGAGGTAACGCCGCCAGTGTCATGGGGTCCATGCCGCAAGTTGACCTACTGGAAGGGGTATTTTCCTTATAACTGGGCTATTACTGTACGTAGGTAGGTAAGTATTTTTATATGTAAATAGGTATAAATTGTTATGTAGTTTTTACTTATTTTTAGATTTAACTTTAGTTTTAATGTTATGTTTAATCTTTTATGTTATGTTTCAAATAAACCTTGGAGTAGATGAGAGGATCGTTCCAGTATACTCACTTCACTCATTCACTTCACTCAAATACCGTTTCTAGACAATTACGCATTTTCTATTAAATTATTAACTAAGTAAACAAAGTTACAAATAGACTGAACCATTTGATTCCAACTTCTAAAACGACTCATGTATGCTTCTAAGATTTAGATCTGTTAGGTAATTATCGGAATTGAAAAAGTTCAAGAAAAAGGCGTATTTTTTCAAAACAGAACTGTTTTAATCGCAATTTCATAGCTATTTAATACGTATATATGTCCCATAATGTCTATAGTTCAGAGATGAGGCATTCGTGAGAGCGCGGGAACTCACGATCACCATCATTTGTCATCACTCCTGCTGTCAACCGCACACGCATACTTTCGATCCGCAATTACCCTTTAAAGTTCGAAAATTCGCCGATGATACAAAAAATACCGCCGTAATGGAATGATGGAGGAGAGTGATGAATGCTGCTAATGGGTATCTTGAGAATAGCTTGGATCATGCTTTCGTCTCAATCTTTAGACATTTCTTGAACTACCTATAGGAGATGTAGATACGCTGCTTAAAACTATTAACCAGTACATAAGTATTTATGTGTCGAAGTGTCGAATTTCGCAAGAGAAATCATCAACCGAAAATGGCAAATAAATGACGGTCATCAAAGCCATTATACCTACAAAAGTTTATAAACTTGTAAATATATGTCGTTCACTCGATTTCCACATGTGTGGATAGTTTTCGCGACAGATGTGCCGTGAGTCACTCGCAAACCTGTTGGCGGCGATATACGTTTCCAATGTAACCGATACTGCAATACATTACGCTAATATTAATAAAAGTCTAGAAGGTATCATAAACCGATCAAGCATCACAGAAGTTGAACGAACATTAGGTATTATTTGATAGTAAATAAGCCGTTCCCGATGGGTCATTTGCGGTATCAAATGACGAACCAAAAAAATCATGACATCAGTCAGGCATTTAGCTCAAAACAAAAGTGACATCATTTAATTAAGAGTGATTTGGACGTAGCACAGCGTCGATGGCAATGTCGGACGACGCGAAGCAGCGAGAACGCAGCCGGCAGCCGGCGCCACCTGGAGAGCCGCTGCCGGCAGCGATCACCTCACTTATCTCTAATTTCATTATCGTGTTTACAATACAATTATCGCAAAGTGCCTAGTGTAAGCTAACAGAACTCCTCCGCTGCTGTCTCCATCTAATTAAGCGGCGGACCGGCTGGCGCTTGTACATCATTAATTTTCTCCAACTCAATCTAGATTGGTTTGCCGACTGCTATCTCGATGCTCTTTTGTTATTGTGTCTCCATAAATTATATTATTCTCCACCTAAAGGTCTACGCATAAATCTTACGATAGGACAATGAAAAGTGGACTTACTGTCATCCCCTGGACACGTTTTGCAGCACCGGCCGGGCAGGAGCACGGGGTGTCACAAGACGGCTCAGGACACTCGTTCTTGATGTTGCGACAGTGCACTTTTGCCATTACGCGACGTTTCTTTTGAACCTGTGAATGCACATTTACCATCATTACACCGATGTTTATCGTCACCATTTATAATAAACATTAGGCCAACTCAGTTGTGTGATGTAAAATTTACATTGTGGCTAGGATCCAATTACAGTTTAAGTTAATTTAAATCAGTTTACGGAAATAAGTTTAGGTTTACTATTAATATAACTGTTGTTAATACGTACCGAAACACACTCACATTGGATGCAGTACATTACTCCGAAAGGCGGGCCGAGGTCCGCGAACCATTTGGAGCCGAGCTCCTTGGCTTGCTTGCCGAACTGGCATTCTGCAACAAACACAATTTATTGTAACAGAGACAATCGAACCTTTACGAGCGTAGCCTAAAATAGGGGCGACAACTGCTGCTTAAGGGCATCTCAGTGTATCTAGCCAACGTCAAAATCGCTTACGCTTCGTAGCCAGCTCTCCCTATCGCTCTCGTGTAGTGGCGCGACAGAGCCAGTCTGCATTTCGATCGCCGCGTACCGTCAACGATTGTCACTTCGGCTAGGCCAGCTGATCGAGTTTTGGTCGTGCCTCAGCGGGACTCGACTTCTAAACTAGCTTGAGCTAACTATGTAACTAAGAATAATAACACCTATTTAATATCACCGACATGGCTTCGTAGTTTTCATAGTCGTAATTAGCTTCTGGAGAGACAGCCCATTTTGTGTTCAATATTACTACTAGCTATTACCACAGAGTTACGAGTATGAAGAGCGTAGTTTGATCCGCTACTTTTGATACCTACTGATTGTACTATTATAGAGTAACTAGCTTTTGCCCGCAGCTTCGCTCGCGTTAGAAAAAGACAAAATGTAGCCTATGTCACTTTCCATCCCTTCAACTATCTCCACTTAAAAAATCACGCCAATTCGTCGTCGCTCCGTTTTGCCGTGAAAGACGGACAAACAAACGGACAGACACACTTTCCCATTTATAATATTAGTCTGATATATTTACTATTACCAGTACGCGTAATATAACGTACCTACTTTGGCATTCATAGTGCAGGAGAAATTATGTTAAAGGACTACCTATGTTGCTTGTCATGAGACAAATGCATGCAGACTTAAGTAATTTGTAGACAAATTAACATTGCAATTAGCTTGTTTTTGGACTTTGCGCGAATTATGTTGGTATATTTGTTGTGAATTTTGTTATAGGTAAAACAGTACTAAAAGACATTTTGGAGAACCCATGGTTGGCATATTAGTTAATATGTACCCAACGAATAAATTTATACCACAGAGCCTTAAGAGATGAATCGACAGACGTCCAGTTTAATTGGAATGGAGTTGTCAATAGAGGCGCCGCACGATTCGGTACCGTAGATAGTTCGCTATCAGATGGCTCAGGTCGATAAGGTGGCCCGTCTTCTATAAATAGAAGTCTGTTATCTCTCCTAACTATTTAATTAACCGCACTGCACGAGTCACTGATAAAGACACGTTGCGTGAGAATTATTCATCTTAATGTGTTTTATGTGCGTAATGCTGCCGTTTGTCAATTGTGACCCTTAACATACTTGACTGTACTAGTACGAGTGCATGATTAATGATAGAGATTTTGGGTTATGCCATTTGGGTGGTGCCATTGATTTGTCATGTCATTAAGAGACCAATGATCCTGATATCGGCGCGAGCGCACGTAATAAGGAAGGAGGGTGCCGGCGCCGCGATACGGATCAGGATGCGGCAATCACGATGTGTAAATGCTTGTCTGTCGCACTCTATTTAGGTACTTATTTACGGCGTTGCATGTCTATGGGTTCGTTATGCTTCACATATATAAATATTGTGGGACACCTCACACAAATTGTACCAAGCATCAATGAACTTTGTAGGTACTTTGGTAGTTTTACTAAATCTCACCCAGCTAAGTTCTTTTAATACCGAACATAGCGGTGATTCATATAAGTAGGCACCTAGTAATTACTTCGGATATAATAAACACTACGTATCGTAAATTTCTCTTTGATTTTAAATTGATTTCCTTGAAGTAATTGACGAATGAAATAACTTACGGTTGTAATGGAGATGATAAATAATATTTTTCAATAACGAATACGAGTGATGATGTAGTGCCAAGAAATCGGTACGGCTCCTCCCGTCCAATCAAAGCGGCGACGCTGGCATTCGCACGAAGACTTACGTCGTGGTTCAAATATCTGTCCTCTAAAGGTCTTGGTTTCACCACAACAAACTCCCATATAATTTGACTCGTTTTCACACTTATCTCGCGCGCGTAGTGATCCTATTCATGCAGGTATTACGTGAGCCAACGAAACGATAGCTCTTTGAAATATTCTTGGCTGAGGAGAAATGTCCCAATGTAAATAAGATGTGAAATATTTAGGCATATAAAGAGAGGCGAGACGTCGCGTAACCTTCTCCCGAGTTCTCGGAACCGCTGGCTCAGCGCCAGTACCAAGCACTTCGCCGGGGAAATGAAGGATTGGCGACGCGCGCCGTTTCTGCTTATGGAAAATGACTGCAATACGCGATGTTTATTTTGAATTCAATATCGGAAAGTTTCCGCCCGTATCGCAGATGCCGATCTGATGACGCCTGGCTGCATATTAAATGGATCCATAGCTACGCGCGGCCAGTTAGCGCTAAACCTGCTAGGCGTGGAGTCTACGGTCGCTTGGTTACACTGTGTCATAGATCACAATAAGTATGAGTTACATGTCAAACGGGCAGCATATGGTCGGCTCATTGAAGCGTGCGCGAGTCGCTTCAATAAATATTCTTCGTAAAAGGGTAGAAGGAGGCGTGCGCCGTATTTCAGCGCGTGGGCTGCGCATAAATTGTTCGCGTTCGAATTAGCCTTAAGCAGGATATTTTGACAGTCGCTCGATGCGCTGACTAGTTTACATGCGGGGCGAGTGGGCGAGACCGCGCAAGGGCACTTCTCAGCTTGTCTTTTAATCTAATATTCAAATGGGACGGATGTCTGTCGCTGAGATTCTATCTATCAAGTAAATGAGGGTATTCTGTTTAAATATTTATTCTTGTCATACCTGCATCTAGTAATACCGTTAGATAACAGATTTGAGTGTTTTATGAACTTTCTTACACCACTTTCATCATAGAATGAGTTTTCCTGGCCTTGGCTGTCACTGGCAAGTATTGGACGTCATACTGCGGCCCAAGGATTATGTAAAGCGAAGAGTATCGGGTGTCACGGCAGGTGCAGCTAGTGTTATTTAATAATGTATTATCACAGATTTAAAATAATTATTAAGAATTGTTCTTTTTTTATTCCAATTGATTGAGTAATAAATATAACCTTTTTTAAATTTACGATCTTATCCTCAAAATATATATGTATTTAAGCACCTAAGAGGAACCTTCAAATATTCACACAGTGCTTTTTAGTATTTAAAATCCTGCTTCATCACATCTATAATATATTTTAAACTAGAAACAATGAATTGAATGAATTTCTAGCAGCTGTAATTTGTGATAAATAAAGTCATTCAACAAATATAATATATGATGTATTAATTATTTTTAAATTCAGTTCATAACCGCAAGCAATGATGATTTATGCATAATTCTTTTACAAACGACATAACTTCGGTACTACAAAAAAAAGTACAGTTGCTCTAGTGACTGATGATTAGTATTCAGAAGACGGACTCTTTGTTCAGTTTCTGCAGGATACTACGGGGATGTCAGAAATACAATGAAGTTTTTGTGCTATAATAGAATTCATAGGAATGTGCCCATGTTAAGCGCCAGATCGCACAGTACCTGTCAAATATTCCAGAAATGCGGTCTCCAATTATTTTATAACTATTGTTTTTAATCATATGATACAAATATTGTTGGTACAACTGCTTTACACAAACTCTGAGATCTTTTAGAAATAACAACATAGTTTTTTCGCACCGTTTTTATGAATATCGTTTCGCAATCTATATTTATATTCATTTATTTCGTAAATGCACAGATACGTTACCTATACGTCACAACAGTTTTATATATACAAATTTAAAATTATGTATACGTGAACATTTTTATAGAAAATAATTAAGAAATCAGAAAAAAAAAACATTTAAACAAAAAGGTAATCGATTAAATTCAGACATAGTGTGGTCGCAACGCATTATTTGTGGCAGAATAGTCGCCAGTTTAGTCGTATTAATGACAAAACGCATTATTTCGTCTAATCGCTACCTACTTAAAAAGAATGACGACAAGCGGTCTGTGGAGTTTCATTAATTTTCATAAGCCAGGTCGCACCTGGACAGAACGACACTTCTCAGGTTTCAAACACACATAATTAACTACCACATAAATAAAATTATACTTTATCATCGACTGACACAAATGGCATAAAAGAGTAGACTCACACCACCTGTTTAAACTGTTTCTAATTCTATTACACATAGTATGTAAAACAAATCACATTACCATATTGCTTATTGTGATAATATATATTATCTAGATTGAATTTTCGCTTTGGTCGCGCTACACATTATTTTTCAGTACAGATGGTGTTTTTTTTACGCACTAGTGCGAGAAGTGGTTCATTATATGGCACGTCGAAACTTCGGAGGTCCATCTGTACTGAAAAACGTCGTTCGATACACGTGCGAAAAGGGAATTCGTAACTCGTGTCGATTTGAAGAAATGTACTATTATACCACAACATACGATATTCAGAGTGGGGCCTGTAACAAAGGCGAAGAATTGAACTCTAGGCTATTCTCCTTATACTGATCAACATTTGTTCGGCGACTTTTAAAAATAACTTGTATTTTGATTTTTATCACCCTTGAAAGTTTTTTCTAAGAGGTAATGTATTGCGAATTCTGTTAAGTCTAAAGTGTGACAGACAACGTCAATGACAACAATAATGGCGTACATTGAAGCTAATATTTATTTTGTATGAAAAATTAAAAATTTAAAGACTTCATAATTTTTAAAAGTCACTGAACAAATGTTGATCAGTATAAGGAGAATAGCCTACAGTTCAATTCTTCGCCTGTGTTACAGGCCCCACTCTGTTTATGTACAGATGTGCGAATTGTTTTTCCTTCCTGTTTTCATCACGGAAACTCACGAAAGTGTCATGCTAGTTCGGTCAGCGTTAGTACTTCTTGTACTGAGACTGACTGAAATAACATGATACGTTCGCGAGTTCTTCGCACAACCGTCGACCGGTCTGGCCTAGCGCGTAGTGCCTGCCTGTTAAGCCACGGTCCCGGGTTCGAAACCCGGTAAGGGCATTTATAATAATAATAATAATTCTGGCTTGCCTTAACCGGCTGTCCAGAGTGGGGTGCCAGAGCTATATGCTCGCAGGGTGGAAGTGAAATATGCATAAGACGCGAGTTGGCACAGTGGCTGTTTCGTACAGACTGGGTAGAAAGCGGCGCACACCTCTCCACACCCTGAGCCGCTCACGCTATGTTGTGCCCTTGTCGCTCCGTGCGAGCGGCCGTTTTCGGGGACCCATATAGTGAGTTGGCGAGTCACCACCTGCCTATTTTGTCATGTTTTGTAACATATGAGTAAGGCAGGTGCCATAGTTTTTCCAATAGCACCGGTTACGAATCCACTAGCAACTCAACATAATAGCCCGGTTTCTTTTTGTACCTTTATCTTACAATAGTTCTACACTAACCGGGGCTTGTCCTTGGGTGCATTACTATAGTGCGGACAGGGATAATCGCTGGTTTGTGTCACATTACATTTAGATTAAACTGTTCTAAAGGGCCTCTGCGCTGTTGGCTTCGGCCCCACGTATGCCTTACAAAGGTCCGGGACCCCATGGTCCCGAGATATCTAAAGAACAAACATAATAATAATAATATATGCTTTACTGTACACCACTTATTAACAATGAGATTCAGTACAAAAACAAAACATATTAAGAAGCAGGTAACAACAGGCGGTCTTATCGCTAAAAAGCGATCTCTACCAGACAACCTTAGGGTAGCAGGAAACAGATTGCAAAGAACAATGAACGGGTAGTGCCAACATAAAAATTACGTAGCGTATTATAAACGCATACACACATATACAATTATTTGTGTGATGATCACAAATATTTGTTCAAGAGTCATGGATGTTTTCTATGTATATAATTATGTATTTATCTATATATAAGTAAGTATATCGTCGCCTAGCACCCATATCCATAGTACAAGCTTTGCTTAGTTTGGGGCTAGGTTGATCTGTGTAAAGACACCTTACAGACACACAATATTTATTTATCTATTACCTAAGTATTTATTTCGTATAATTGCAGCCTTTTGTCCAAAAAACGCATAAAATAAATATCGTAAAAACGACTACTGTTTAATTGACTATTTATGTAATTGGCAATTCTTGGCCAAACCTCAAGCCTCATTATATCTAATCGTTATCGATAATGCAATTAATAACTACAACTTTATTTTCAATACAAACTGGCCTATTATAAATAATATTCAATAATTTATTTGTTTTGTTTGGTCATTAATTCATTATAAATAATCCAGTTTCATCTTCGTAGTTTCTAAGTGTTATTTAAAAAACACTACGCAACTAATTGCTGGGATAAATATTATGACAGCTTGTGATTTATAGATTATTTAAAAAGTCGCCTACTACTCGAGGAAGTTTATAGTTTATAATACACATAATATAAGTAAATTAATTGATAACACTCGACAGTGATTCACGAACAGAATTAGGACATTCTGAGTCATATAAATCAAATAATTCAAATTTCATATTTGTGTAGATTTTTACCGCTACACGTAAGAAGCAAGGTTTAATTTAGCTGCAATAGTAATTTTGTGAACAATCTCCTGTTACGCAAAAAAAAAAATTGACCAGCGAAAATTTATGAAAGATCCAATTGTTTTCGTGATTATGTTGTTGGTTCCATAGCGGTTTTTCAGTATCATCGTAAGGCCCAATGTACGTAGAATTTCCATTGTTTATAGAATAAGGTTCAAATTCAAAATGGGAAAACTAACTATGGTGGGCCTTGCGAGGTTAAGACCTAAGTATAATTAAAAATTTGAAGAAGAAGAATAAAAAAACAGCTTTTACAGCTTTTACAGCTCGAACCATACGTAAAAATATAATATTTTATGTCAATAATAATAACACCTCGTAAAACGTTATATATAAGAACAATCTTAAAACCATACCTTGTACTATTATATATTCTGTGACCATACTACTGCAGGTACATACGTAGTACCTACTCGTATCAGCTAAGTACCATCCCGTGCGTCGGCGTCTAACTAAAAACTAGCAAGTTTTCCTTAGCGCTGCCTAGACGCCGACGCCCTAAAGACGCTAGTGTGTCGTGACCCCAAAGCGTCTGCTACTGGCTATCACATAGAGTCGCGTAGCAGGTAGCCTCGTACAAGACAGACAAGGCTGACGACTGTCTCCTTCCTACTCCTTTCATGTACATCGCGTTGTGGCTATATTCGTTATTTATTTACCTACTAAATAAAAATTTTTCCGTGTTAATGACATGTCTATTTAAAATTTACATAAAGCTTAGATACGTATAAAATCAGTAAATTTTTATTTTCAGAAAGTTATTTTTTCCAAAGGTAAAAGCATCACAAATGTATACTTATTATCGTATTAATCTATATAATTTACGTTACGAACCATTTCTTATATTGTCTTTTTTTTTTTTTTATGAAAATAGGCAGCAAACGAGCAGACGAGCCGCCTGATGGTAAGCAGTCATCGCCGCCCATGGACATAAGCAACATCAGGGGAGCCACTTATGCGTTGCCGACCTTTGAGAACCCTAAATACCTTATAAGTATTTTTATTTTATCAAATCATAATATCCCATTTTCTGTACAGTCCAAATAAGTATTATACATGAACACATGATGATGATGATGATGATGTCCTCCCAGACGTATCCGTCGACGGCGACATCCTGGCAAGCTTTAATTTTTTTTTATTATTTACTATTATTTATGAAAAAAAAAAATTATACATGAACACATACGAAGTGTCAAAATACACACTGTACGGGAATAAAGTCGTCTATACATATTTTGGACCTTTATCCGTGTTCATAATTACTAAAGATCGTTATCAGCGTGCTGTATTGGTGGCAGAGTATGGTTGCCAAAAAAACAAATACACAAGTATTTAAAACATTACATATACTTAACAAATTATGAAATATCTACATATTTATAATTACTTATCCAAATTACATTGAATAAATAACTAAAATTTGTTCAATAGATTTGGCTGTCAGACGTTCACGTCAATTAGAAAAAATCCATTTTAAATAACTAAATGACCTTTCTACGTTGACAGAAGTTACAGGAAGGTTGTTATAAAATCTAGGTATTGTATCATATCCATACTGGGATTATTCGTGCACTTTATTACACTCCTCCGTGCACTGCTTTTGACTTGAACTAGGTACTTTAATAACAATTCTAGATAATTAGTCGTATTTAGAGTGCATTTGATTATTTGGATTAAAATAATATACACTTCGCGTAATGTATTTTTCTCAAACATGCAATGAAATATTGTCTTTACGTTCCTTAAAATGGGCTGGGAAGTATCGCTTTTTGGGCGCAACAACTCGAGAGGACTGTAAAGGGATTTCATATTATTTTTTAGGCCTAGGCCTGCAAAGTAACTTTTTTTTATAAAATATTGTCCTTTAGAGCATTTTTTTTTATTTCATTGTGTGAACGACGCAGGAGACGTCATTTAAATAAGTTCAAAATTGTAAATTAATTGATAACTTAGCTTAAGTAATTCTGAAAATAAATGGTTGATCTCTGCTTACATTCATTTAAGAGGCGGGCCTCAGGTCGCCTAGGCGGCCTGAGCCCCGACCTAGAATCTTATAAGATTCAAATTAGAATAAGAAAAATCGATTGCATAAGAATAAATAAAACAAATCAGTGTAGTAGTAATAAAGTTTATTAAAATAAATGACAAGTTCTGAAGGGCTAGGGAGAGCGCATGCGCGCGCAGCCTAGGCGCTAGAAGGGTATGCACGCGGGGGGCGCGATCGGCCGGGATTCGGCTATAAAACCGAGCCCCGATCGCGCTCCGGCGTCAGTTTGTTCGAGCCGCGCCAGAAGAAGGAACCCTCCCGAGCCCTCCGGAACTAGAAGAAAGGAAGCAGTGTGTTATTGCCCGTCCTGCTCTCACCCCTATGACCCGATCAGCTGATCGGCGAAAACAACTGATCGCCTTTCGATACCTACAGTCCACATATCTACGTACGATCTCATTCGTATCTAGGGCCGAACACTCACATTGTTTGGTCCTTAGCGAAGCCGGATCTCTGAAGCAAGAAGAAAAAGGGCAGGATGGCAATAACTAGAAGCAGAAACGGAGCTCGGGAGGAATCATCTGGCAGCGGCGGCACTAATACGAACACCGATAACACGTCCGCTACCGCTGGGACGTCCGCGACGGACGGCACGTCCGCGACGGACGGCACTACCGCGACGGACGGCACTACCGCCACGTCCGACACCGACGCCACGGGCACCACGACTGGCACGGGAACCACGGCGGACACAGAAGCAACGACGGAATCAGGAGCAACCACGGAGGGTACAAGCGCGGCCCAAGAAGAGGTCACGCCCGAGGATGCCGCCGTCGCCGCCACGCCCGCCGACACCTCTGGTATCAGAGCCACGCCCGCCGCCAGCACCATAGCCACGATCGTCGAAAAACAGCTGATGCCTCCACCGCTCGGCACGAAGAGGTGCGCTAAGCCCGCTCGGTCACACCGATCCAAGGCCTCCAGCAAGAGGCTCCTCGCGGAGCTAGAGGCCAAGGAGAAGTTAGCCGAGCTGGAGCTCAAGCGCATCGAAGCCCAAGCTACGCTGGCAAAAATCAGAGAAGAAAGAAGAAACCTCTCCTCGTCGGGTGAAGACTCCGAACAAGAAGAGGAAGACCTCGGCCCCCAGAGATTAGCCGATTGGTTCGACCGCCCGATTCAAGACGCGGTCGAACACCACGCCGCGCGCCCCCCTGCGCACCGCGCGCGGCACCACAAGCAGACAATGGATGTGACGTCACTCGCAGCAGCCCTGACCGACGCCCTACAAGCGAACAGATCGAACAGGAAGTACCTGCCAGACCTGCCGTCGTTCAGTGGACAGTGCGCGGAGTGGTTACAGTTCAAAGCCGCTTACAACGAGTCGGCGCCTAGTTTCGCGAACAGTGAAAACGTCGCTCGCATAAGAAAGAGCCTCAAAGGCGCCGCCCTAGAAGCCGTCAGTGCACTCCTCATCAGCCAGCCGCGTCCAGACGATATCATCAAGGCCCTGGAACGCCGCTACGGGAGGCCCGACGCACTACTCCTGAACGAGATGGAGAGAATAAAGGCCTTGCCACGACTAGCCGAGAGCCCGCGCGACCTGTGCACGTTCGCCGGACGTATCGCCAACGCCGTGACAACGATCGAGATATTGAAGAAGCCTCAGTATCTTCACAACCCCGAGTTACTGAGGTCTATAGTGGAAAAGTTAACGCCCATATTAAAAAGTAAGTGGTACGACTACGCCGCGAGTGATGAAGACACGCCGGAACTTAAGAAGATAGCCGACTTCCTCAACAACGAAGCCGACAAGTGCACGCCCTATGCCCCGCCCGAGACCATAGCGGAGCCCAAGGAAGCACGAGCCACGAAAAAGAAGCCCGAGCGTACCTGCGTAGCCGTCGCCGAAGTGAAGAAAACAAAAGAAGAAAAGTTACCCTGTCCAGTGTGTGACCAGTCCGCCCATCAACTGCCGACGTGCCCGCAATTCACTAAGCTGGGCACGAACGAGCGGTGGGAAATAGCGAAGAAGCACAATATGTGCTATCGGTGCCTCGTCAGCAAACATCGCCGCTTCGTCTGCCGAGCCAAGCCCTGCGGTCATCAAGGCTGCGCTATGCGTCACCACAAGCTGCTTCACCACGAGAAGGCCCCGACAGACACCGTCGCCGCCTCGAACGAGCCGACGCAGCCCCGCAAGTCCGACGAGGTCGTGGCCATAGCCGTCAAGCAAGCCGTACACGCCGCGACCCGGGCGAGCCGCGCCTACCTCAAGATGGCGCCAGTACTACTCCGGGGGCCGCACTCGGAAGTGGCTACGTTCGCGCTCCTAGACGAAGGCAGTACAGTGACTATCATCGACTCTGCGATCGCCGCCGCCCTCAACCTTGACGGGCCCACCGAACCTATGTGGGTCCAAGGCGTGGGCGGGAACGAGATGGCGTACGAGAAGAGCAAGAGAGTGGATGTCCGCATACGCAACAAACACGGAGGGGACGAGCAGCTAGTGACGAACGCGCATACAGTCGGGCGCCTTGACTTCACCACTCAAACGATCAGCGAGCGAGAGATAGACGACTGTGAACATCTGCGGGATATCAAGCACCTGTTGACATATGAAGACGCTACACCGGGAATACTGCTCGGACAAGACAACTGGGAACTCGTTGTGTCGCGCAAGTTGAAAAAAGGACGGCGCGATCAGCCAGTAGCATCTAAAACGCTACTAGGTTGGGTACTACACGGTTGTCGCCACTCACAAGCGATACCCGTAGCCCACTGCTGCGCACACCTTACGCGCATACAGCCCGGCGGGAACATCGAGAACGAGATGAAGAACTTCTTTGCGCTCGAATCACTCTCGATCGAGCCGAGGAAGCCCCGTAGTGATCCCGAACAGCAAGCCTTGAAAACGCTAGAAGAGAAAAGCCGACGCCTCCCAGACGGGCGCTTCGAGACCGGCCTGCTGTGGCGACAGGAAGACATCAACATACCTGACAACCGCGCCGACGCCCTCAAACGCCTACACACACTAGAGAAGAAGCTGGATCGCGACGCGGACTTGAAGAAGCAGTACACCGAACGAGTTGACAACCTGCTTGTGTCCGCCTACGCCGAGCTCGCGCCGACACCGAGCAGCGGGAAAACCTGGTACCTGCCCCACTTCGCAGTGCGCAACCCGGAGAAGCCGAAGATAAGGTTAGTCCACGACGCCGCGGCCACCTCACACGGCCGCAGCCTCAACGACATGCTTCTCGCGGGCCCCGATCTCCTGCAGTCGCTGCCCGGCGTTATCATGCGCTTCCGTCAATACGGCGTGGCGGTATCAGCGGACATAAAGGAAATGTTTATGCAAATAAAAATAAGAGAAGAGGACCGCGACGCGCTGCGCTTCCTGTGGCGAGGCGATCGACGCGAAGGCGGCCCGACAGAATATCGCATGACATCAGTCATCTTCGGCGCCTCTTCATCCCCCTGCACGGCGCTGTATATAAAGAATAGGAACGCACGCGAGCACGCGGCCCGCCACCCAGAGGCCGCGCGGGCGATCGAGCGAAATCATTATATGGATGACTACCTGCAGAGCTTCCCCAGCATAGAAGAGGCGAAGAGAGTGTCGAGCGAAGTGAACCACGTACACATGAAAGCTCGCTTCGAGCTGCGCGGCTGGGCTACGAACGAACCCGAGGTCATCGGCAAGAAAGAGCGAGAGGGCGTCACCGTCTCTATCGGCGGGAGCGAGATAGAGAAAACACTCGGCCTACTGTGGGACACGCGAGAGGATAGCATTCGTTTCAAACTCAATACGAGACGAGCGCCGCCAGAAGTGATCAAAGGTCAACGCCCCCTACGAAAAGAGGCCCTCAGTATCATCATGTCAATATTCGACCCGCTGGGCCTCATCTCGCCAGTGACGACGCCCGCGAAGAGGATCATGCAAGACACGTGGCGCTACACTACGGCCTGGGACGAAGAAATACCAGAAGAGCTGCGTGAACGCTGGGGAAATTGGCTGCAACATCTGCGCGACCTAGGTGACCTATCGATACCTAGATGCTACGATACCGCGCCCGCGCCCAAGTACGAGCTACATACCTTCGTCGATGCGAGTGAAGAAGCCTACGCCGCCGCTGTGTACTGGCGCATGACCCGAGCTGACGGCACAACAAAGGTCGCTCTAGCCGCCGCCAAGAGCAGAGTCACGCCCACGCGCCTCGTCTCGATACCCAGACTTGAGCTCCAAGCGGCCGTCCTGGGCGTGCGACTCGCCGAGGCCGTCGGGAACGAGCACGACTTCGAGATCGACAGTAGAACATACTGGAGTGACGCGCGCACGGCCCTAGCATGGATACGCTCAGAACCCCGCACTTACAAGTCATTCGTCGCGCACCGCCTGGCCGAAATCGAAGATTACACGAAAAAAGACGAATGGCGATGGGTACCGTCAGCACACAACGTGGCCGACGACGCGACACGCGCCGCGCCGAGCGACTTCGACACCCGACACAGATGGTTCACCGGGCCGGCCTTCCTATACGAACCGGAGGAGGCCTGGCCGCAAGAAAACAAGATGAAAATCGAGCCAACAGGGGAAGAAAAAGAAGTCTGCTGCTCCGTCGCGCCGCCGAGAAAAAGCCGCGCGGCCGTGCCCGCCATCGAAAACTTCTCGAAGTGGACAAGCCTATTACGCACGGCCGCACGGGTGCTGCAGTTCATTGACCTCTTGCGCGAACGACAGAAAAGTCGCGCTTCACCCGCGACACAGTGCATCGCCGCGGCGCGAAGGAAAAGGACGCGCGCAAACAAGGACGGCGACAGCACCTGGGGAAAACGAGACAAGCGCGCTCCCGTCGTACCCAAGACGGTCGAGAATAGCCGGAGGAGAAAATACATAATACTAGAAGCCAGATACCTACTCGCGGCCGAGAAGATACTCGTGCGAACCTCGCAGGAAGATAGCTATGCAAGAGAGAGAAAGCGCATAGCCGAGGGCCTCGCGCCGAACAAGGACGACCGGCTAGCCAAGCTGAGCGTGTATCTCGACGAAGACGACATCATACGACAACGCGGCAGAATAGCGGCCGCCGACGACATAAGCGAAGACGCCGTGCACCCCATAGTGCTGTGTGGTAAACATCACTACACATATCTATATGTTTCCCACGTGCACGAACGGCTACACCACGGGGGCACCGAAACCGTCGTCAACGAGCTTCGCCAACGTGTATACATACCGAAGATAAGACCTGCGGTGAAAAAGGTGATCGCGCGCTGCCCCGAGTGTCGACTACGCAAGGCGAAGCCCGCCGGCCCGCCTACAGGGGACCTACCTGCCGCCCGGCTGGGGCATCACCTGAGGCCCTTCACATACACGGGGCTTGACTACTTCGGCCCGCTTGAAGTGACCGTCGGCCGACACCGAGAGAAGAGATATGTCGCGCTGTTTACCTGTATGACGTCAAGAGCCATACATCTAGAGGTGGCCGCCTCACTAACCACCGACTCGGCCATCAACGCGCTGCGCCGGTTCATCGCTCGCCGCGGCTGCCCCACGGAGCTGTGGAGCGACAACGGGACCGCTTTCAAGGGAGCGAACCGCGAGCTGACGGAGGCCATGAGAGAGGCCGCCCACGCCCGCCGCATCAACTGGCGTTTCCTACCCCCCTCCTCACCCTTCATGGCCGGTGTGTGGGAGAGAATGGTGAGATCAGTAAAGGAAGCCCTGAAGACCACGCTGCACGAGCGATGCCCGAGCGATGAGACACTACACACCCTGATGGCGGAGGTCGAGGCTACAGTCAACTCGCGACCCTTGACCTATGTCGCGACCGACCCAGAGGACCCGCCCGCGCTCACTCCGAACATGATCCTGCTCGGGCCAGACTGCCACTCCCCAGCCCCGGGAGACTTCAAGGACAGCGATGAGAGCGCGCGGCAACACTGGAGGCGCGCCCAATACCTGGCCGACACCTTCTGGCGCCGATGGGTGCGCGAGTACGCCCCTATACTTCAACACCGGCGGGAGCCCCGCGGCGAGGGCGTCGAACCAGCCGTCGGCGACGTCGTCATAGTGTGCGATAACAACCTCCCACGCAACACATGGCCGCGAGGGAGAGTGACACAGACGTATCCAGGCAAGGACGGAGTAGTACGAGTCGTCGACGTCACCACGAGCCGCGGTCACGTCCTGCGCCGGCCCACCAAGAAGATCGTCGTTCTACCAGTGGGATCGCACGGCGACGGCGGGAGAAATGTGAACGACGCAGGAGACGTCATTTAAATAAGTTCAAAATTGTAAATTAATTGATAACTTAGCTTAAGTAATTCTGAAAATAAATGGTTGATCTCTGCTTACATTCATTTAAGAGGCGGGCCTCAGGTCGCCTAGGCGGCCTGAGCCCCGACCTAGAATCTTATAAGATTCAAATTAGAATAAGAAAAATCGATTGCATAAGAATAAATAAAACAAATCAGTGTAGTAGTAATAAAGTTTATTAAAATAAATGACAAGTTCTGAAGGGCTAGGGAGAGCGCATGCGCGCGCAGCCTAGGCGCTAGAAGGGTATGCACGCGGGGGGCGCGATCGGCCGGGATTCGGCTATAAAACCGAGCCCCGATCGCGCTCCGGCGTCAGTTTGTTCGAGCCGCGCCAGAAGAAGGAACCCTCCCGAGCCCTCCGGAACTAGAAGAAAGGAAGCAGTGTGTTATTGCCCGTCCTGCTCTCACCCCTATGACCCGATCAGCTGATCGGCGAAAACAGCTGATCGCCTTTCGATACCTACAGTCCACATATCTACGTACGATCTCATTCGTATCTAGGGCCGAACACTCACACATTGTATGTTTGAGAAAAGCACTATACATGCCTCGGCGTGAAAACGGATTCCCGGCCTCGTATCCCTATCCGGCCTCGCTCGCACGCTCGCTCGGCCGTATATACCCACTTGGCCGGAAATCCTCATTTTCCCGGCCTCTGATGTAATGTACTATTTATTGCAAACATAATTAATGTCATTTGACGTATATTTAAAAAAAATATATTGTTGGTCGGAAAAGGCTTTGTACCGTAGAGGTGTAATCCTAAGAAGGTAAGTATTTATTTTGTAGTTAAGAACAAAGTTAATATTTAAATGTATTTGTTTTTTTTGCCAACCGTACCATCTGCCACGAAAAGTGCACCTTGATAACGATCTTTAATAATTACGTACACTATACTATACCTAAATCTTATATTACGTCAGAATCGTGCAATTATAAACTCATCGTTAAGTATTAACACATAAACATACTTAAGCATCGTCCTCGGCCGAGTCTCTCTATCTATTAATTCTTAGCAGTTTTACTCGGTAACTACTCAATAATTTTAGAAGCGGGTTTACTAACATGATACTTGGTGTGATAAATGTATAATCAAATGCAGACAGAGGTGCACCCTATAATAGTTATTTGTTATACAAGGGGGCAAAGTTGTATTTTAACGCCGAGTGTGGAATTGAAAAACGAGCAAGTGAAAGGATTCTATAGTTGAACCACGAGCGAAGCGAGTGGTTCGAGAATAGAATCCGGAACTTGCGAGTTTTTTAACACACGAGAAGTAAAATACATTTGCACCCGAGTGTAACACAAAACTTTTCCCCTCACTATAGCGAGGAAACTACAACGCAAAAAATGCGTTTATCACTGCTTCCAGTAGTTCCACAGGTGGTAAATCATCTTTATTACTAGATTCACCTACTTTTATCAATTTTAAAGCAGTTAATTTGATTTTATTCAAGGTCAAATTACTTTACCCACTAGTGGATAAAATGCGTTTTTACCCGCTGGTATTAAAGGACAAAACACGTGTTTCCGAGCTAGTGAGGGGAAAATATATTTTTTTAGGCAGGATGGTACCTCTCTCTGTATCTGACTGTACTACTAACCATCATGTAGGTATGTACTAACTAAGTAAATATGCCGAAAGTTGCATTTAACTAACTAAATAAGAATGAAGATCTAAAAAGTAATTCTTTAATAATAATTAAGCAGTTACGTTACGACGTAGGTACACAGATACAAAATGTTAAGATTTTCTCGCATCATATCGCTATAAAACTGTGCGCACTTGCCCCATGTTTATTATTATAGACTTCATTGAGCGGGCCGGCGCCTGCTTGTCGCAATTGTGACTGGTTCTTCTCGTTCTAAATGTCCATAATTCAACATATACATATGTTTATTTCCAGTGTTTCTTGATTAAAATGCAAGAAGGCGACGCAAAGGCCATATACATTGTCGAACCAATTAGTAGGAGCCATAAAAATCATATAAATCATTCTCCTTCCATATCGAGCGTTTTTGTTGACCGCCGACGTGATCTTTATACTCATATAATTTTTAGGTGACTTATATTGAGACAGTTTTATGAGGTGTAGACAGTTTAAGTGGTACAAGATATCTGCTTAAGCCTTCGCCTCAAGCAGCTTTGAAATGATAGAATTAAAGTTTCGTTTACATCATACTTAAATTACATGAATTAAGTTTTTTAATGAAAATATTTTCCTTGATATTGACATGAGAGCGTCCAGGAGAAAATCGTGGATGAGAGCCAACTTCCTAACAAAAATATCACGTTATAATTTATTATTCTACGAATGCCTCAGTAGTGAGCGTATCGTGCGGTTGCACCTCATAAAAACATACAAAAAATATTCGCAAGCATGTCGCGTCGCGACTACCCGCCACAGATTTAGCCTCTATGCATACTTTCCTCGTCCAGATAAAATATAATTCTCTCTGTCATTTTAGAATAGCTTTGTCTGAACACTGATGAAACATTCTTATGAAAATAGATCGCGAATAACGAATAGACAAGGTCGTCTCAATGATAATAATAATATAGTTACAATGGAACAGATTTAAATGAAAGACAAAAATAATAGTCAGTTAACGGAGAATATAAGTCATCGTTGACCACCGACCACGACCTACGACACAAAATCGCTTTATGACATTATTGGAAGTTGGTAACCATCGCTCCCGCCGCACCGCCTAACTACCGCGCTAAAGCGATTATATAAGTAGACCATACCATACCATACCATAGCGATTATATAAGTCTCATGGTGTCGTTTCAAGTAAGCCAATTAAGACCTCTAACTTCAGGATTGGACTAGAAGAAACGATGAGCCGACGGGATTACTATGTACACCTCGAGAGTTAACGCCCACCAATCTATTTTAATTGTATCTACTAACAAACTTATCAATTAGACGGCAAGAATGCAAATTTAATTGCGACAGGGTCGCTGTCCTTAGGGTTACCGCAAGCCACCGATCATTTAAACTTTATGCAGAGTTTTATATAGCCGTTGATCAAGACATGATTTTATGATTTACAATCTGTATATTTATAGCGTTTGTACAAGTTTATGCTACCTACAGTGAATTGACGCGAGTAGGTTGCGACAACCCTCATAGGGCAACATAGTCGATGCCAATAATATTCATACACACGTCGGTCTAACCACTTACATGCATTGCATTACGCTGGCTAGCCAATTATGACTAACTGGCTTTTCTTCTATGATAATGTCACGTAAGTTTTTCTAAAGGGACCTCATTGGCTAACAAAAGTAAACACTCCGACGCAAGATTTATCACGTTTCCGGTGAGGTACTTTGTCGAGACTACGTTATTGCCATTCCAAAATTACTTTGTGACATTTTTATATACAGTACGTAACGACGCCACATCGTGACAAGTTGTATACACAACGTATTTAGATAATCCCGAATTTCCAGACAAGACGATGAACTCGAACGAAAACAATATTTGGGTGTGAAGATCGGGACCACGAGTCGCGCCGCTATCTGCACACGACTATACATACACACCACGAGTGTAGGACTATAGGTGTGTATAGCAACAGTGTCGCGCGACTGTTGACTTCACGAGGTTTTTCAGCGTGGTTTGATAGGACGCGACGGAGCGGAGACGAGCGTGGGCATGGCCCCGTTTCCTGGGCTAAATATAATTTCACTTGATCATTTAATTATGTGGAGATTAATGGGCGAGCTGAGATGCCAACTTTGCGTTAATAAACTGTACAATACGGCGTAAAGCTTCACTATGGAGCTGACGAGACAAAGTTGCTAAATGTTTATGTTGTCAGTTTGGCTTTGCGGCGTGGCGTGTGGCCCGCCAAAACTAGGCCTCAAGCAAACTACAAGCCACTACTAGAAGCCATTCAGTAAGTACATGCATCCCTATTATATTATATGAACCTATTTGCATTCAAGAAATGCGCAGTGACTATAAAGTCATATAAATACACATACTTATGTTTATTTTTTAGCTGAATGCGGCAACTAGACAGATGCAGTTTTGGAAAATGCGGGCTTGCTCAACAGTCTAAATATTGTCCAACACATTAACAATAATAGTTATTATGTTGTTATTAGCTACGCGTCTATGTTGATAGAGTTGAGGAAGCATTTTTATATTACATTTGTGGTATCTCAGAATAAATTGACATAATATGGAAAGTATAAATATTTAGTTCTCATATTATTGTATATTTTCTTTAAATAAAAAAGCCATCGATGTAGGTACTTACCTTAAGGCAAAGACATATGTAACTCCGTATAGACAGATAAGGTCTAAGAAAAAAACCGGCCAAGAGCGTGTCGGGCCACGCTCAGTGTAGGGTTCCGTAGTTTTTCGTATTTTACTCAAAAACTACTGAACCTATCAAGTTCAAAATAATTTTCCTAGAAAGTCTTTATAAAGCTCTACTTTTGTGATTTTTTTCATATTTTTTAAACATATGGTTCAAAAGTTAGAGGGGGGGATGCACTTTTTTTTCCTTTAGGAGCGATTATTTCCGAAAATATGAATATTATCAAAAAATGATTTTAGTAAACCCTTATTCATTTTTAAATACCTATCCAACAATATATCACACGTTAGGATTGCAATGAAAAAAAAAATCACTCCCCACTTTACGTGTGGGTACCCTAATAAAACATTTTTTTCCACTTTTTATTTTTGCACTTTGTCGGCGTGATCGATATACATATTACCAAACTTCAGCTTTCTAGTGCTAACGGTCACTGAGATTATCCGCGGACGGACGGACGGACGGACGGACAGACAGACATGGCGAAACTATAAGGGTTCCTAGTTGACTACGGAACCCTAAAAAGTACCTCAAAACCACACAGAAAAAGGTACGGTGGCCTAGATGGCGATACACCTTTAGGAGACGCTCGGCTAGATGGCGCTAATATTAATATTTGACATTTTAACACATATCAAGCTAAGAATATGGGCCACATTGTCAAAACTCAAAACTGAGGTTCAAAAGTTTTAAGCTTGTGTCGAGAGATGGCAGTCTATGCACTGTGATTACATTCCATTTTACTTTGACAGTAACTCTCTATAATACTCGATCCTCTTTGCTTATAGGTATTTAGTTTTCTGACAATTGTTTTGTACTACATACAAATTTGCAGTAGTATTTTTCTACTTATCTATATGAGAACTCTTTCATTTATTTGTATGACTAATCACTAAACAGGATAAAATTTAGTTTTTCATTCACGAGAATTTTGCATAAATATATGACCTTGGTTTTATTATTTAGAAACTTAAGACGGCTATAAAAACTCTCAATACAATAATCCGTTCTGGATTAAGGTTTTAATCCTTATTTATATTTGTAGCACGGCAGAAACAACAGACAGACCCAACACCCAGAGCCGGCGGTAAAATACATATTAGGTACCTGATGACAATCAGTTAAGAGTGGTACATACGCGTATTCATGATAAAAGCCATTTCGACAACGATTTCAATAAATATTTAGTATAGTCAAAAAAGTTTTTTTTTAATAATTCTATGTAATTAATTAAAATTACGTAATACATTTTAGGTGTAAATAGTTATAATTATGTTATATGACGAGCACCATATTGTACCTGATTACGTGCCACGAGCAGATATAGAGAAAATAAAGATTATCTACTAAATCGACAATTAAAAGATTTAACCAAATGATATACACGTACATATATCGCTTATAGTTTTCAGAGTAGCGTGATGGATAAGACAATTGTCGCAAACATATTCAATCTACCATTCACGAAATAGTTTCCTACGAAATCTTTAATTACCCACGACAATTTGATCATATTAGATATAATGTATGTAGGTATTATGATAATATTCCCAGTAAAGATAAAATAATCATCAAACATTACCAAACCTAGCACCGCAATCTAGCCCGCCATTCTAATCACCCTTCTATTTTTTCCTTAAATAATATATCTTTAAATATCTGCCCCACATTTTCCATTTAAGAAATTATAATATTTATTACTTAGATAGTCGCATTAATTTCCCTAAGTCGCCCGAGACGCAGCGGCGCAGACGCAACCGATGTTAAAAGCATTATTTATTCATGTTTAGTTGGTGACAGAACTCCTCTTCGCCTCTGCACGGCCTAATTAAAATTTAAATTTGGAACCCGACTTGAGGTAGCTTATACTCGAAACATAGTCAGATATATTGTGCGTCTCCGAGAAATCTTTTGGGTGCAGTAAATATTTACCTAAATTTTGTGCATCTCTGAAGCAGAGACGAGAAGTTCTCTACTATTCTATCTACGTACGTTTCCTATTCGCACTGGGATTTTCCTTAGTTTTTGACCACACATGACAGTTTTTGCTTTATATCCCAAAGTATTGCACATATTAGTCCAATTTTTATTTTTGAGCTTTGGTAAGAGATATTCATCAATTGTACAATCTCAGCATTTTATTGCCATGTGAAAACCATGATAGGTCCTGGTTTCGACACTTAGCCCGAAAACGGGCAATAAGGCACAAAGAGGATCGCTTTCGTGCGGACTCTCATTTTAGTTTTAATTGTGACAGATGTGGTAGATTATGCCGATCACGAATTGGATTATATATAGCCACAAGAGGCGCTGTCGCTCGATCGGAGATGCTGCTTAAATCATCTGTAAAGATGCACAAGGCCTAATGATGATGATGTTGTGTGGACTGTCTAGTCTAGCTGACTCTAGGTTTACTGTATTACATGAAAACAGTAAACAAGAGGTATAAGAAACCCGACGACATGGTGTCGGTAACATATGTTCGTAGGTCAGACAATGAGAAAATAATAAACAGTGTCACATGACGGTGAAAAGACTTATATCTACTACATATTTTATGCTAGTACTACTTTACATAAAGTCGTTAAAAGTTGGTGTGATGAATTGGTTTAGTATAAGCAAGGATAATTTATATAGGACTAGCTTTTGCCTGCCGCTTCGCGTTAGAAAGAAACAAAAAGCCTATGTCACTCTCACTCTCCATCCCTTCAACTAACTACACCTAAAAAATCTCGTCGATTCGTCGCTCCGTTTTGCCGTGAAAGACGGAAAAACAAACAGACACACACACTTATCCATTTATAATATTAGTATGGATTTACAATCTTGATACTAAGAATCCTACCTCGATTTTTTAGCGCCACCTCATAACTACACTGATGATGCCTACAAATTTATTTTTCTCAAAATGTGTATTGACGTGATATCATGATATTGAAACAAAGAAGCATGTCATTTGTTCTAAAAAAAATAAAAACATGCAAAACTATTTGGGCAAAATACGATTTCGGCCACTTCCAGGCTGCGGCACAGCGCCATCTAGTTTTAAGCATAAAAGACCCATACATTTAAGGGTACGCTTTTTTGTATGGGATTTGTCTGTCCCGGTATTATATCGTCCTTGGTGTAAGTATAATAGCTTGGTATGTCTCTACTACAACCTTCGAATATATGTTTTCATTTATCGCCACTACTCGTTTCGAACTTCCTTTTTTCCGCACTTGTATATTAAACCTACATTAATATGTCTCACACAATGTGTGTCATAACAAACAGTATTTAACAAAGATAGATAATACTGGAATAAGTATTGTATTGGAGCCACTCCCTCGATTGTTCATTGGTACCAATGTTTTGATACCAACAGACATCATTCATTTTCACTCGTTCTTACATTAATTCAACTGTTTGGTTTTGCTCCTAAAGTTAAATTGACATGGGTTAAAATAGTATATTATGCAGGTAATAACGCGAGTATGATTAATAATAACATTTATAGTTACCTAAACTACTATCACTTAAACTAGAAAGAAGAAGAAGAATTCATCAATCAATTTTCCCGTTATCAGCCCCATTAGCACAACTTGCCTTGTCGCGCGCTAGTCCATACATCAAGCGCGACTTCAAGTAAGGACTCGCGCGCGACAAGGCAAGTTGTGCTAAAGGGTCGATAGGAGAAAAGTCGTCGAAGTACTGATTTCGCGAAACAACTCTAACCATTTTCAAAACTGTCGAGATATACTCATATGCATGTAAACCTTAAGAGGTGAGGTCGTGTTAAGGTAAGCTGCCGCCCAACTTTGAGTAATAGTGGTGCAGCGGTGTACAGTGACGCTCCGGGATTTGAATACAATGCCGCGATAGCTCAGCTGCCTTGCTAAGTGTATCCGTCGTAGCTACATTTGAAAACTCCCTCAACTGTGTAGCTAAATAGTATGAATACAAGGTATAAGATTGACCGATATTTCAAATTATATGCGGTGGATATATGGTTGATAGTGTGGCAGTCAGGGCCGCCAGCGTGCACGCATGCATAATCCTCGCGTTCATTTCAAATCTGCCACATTCTCTGTATGACTGATCAGCGTGCCCTACGATCAAACAGACACAGGTCCTGCCTACGCATACTATTAATGTGACAGCCCTTGATGGCTTACGTCGGTTTTGTTTTAAAAATTGATACCATTCATGAACGACATTCCGATGCAAACCTATGTTAATTTTCTGCGAGATTAATTTTGAGAACAATGATAAGATAGATGATAACATGGAAAATGTTTTATGTCTCGGTTAAAAATAAAGATTTTTTTTTAACTATGAAAATTATTACGTGGTCTGTCTAAAAAGTTACTATTTAATTTAGACTGTGTTAAAGTTGATCGCATCGGCGTCATGGTAAGACTAGCAAGGTGGTCTTTAGCACTGGACAAGTCCTTAGTACTTTAAACAACAGCTAGAACAACCATCTGCATTAACAAAGAGCAATATCAACTAGAGGAGGCGGTGCCATAATTTAGCAGAAGATAAAGTTGCTTGTGAATAATTTGAAATGAATCAACGCCCTCGCCGACGACGCTAGACTGCACCGCCCACGCGCGGCCTACCCAGGATATTGTATCTTCATCCTTGAGCCTTGGCCGACTGATACTATAAATTATCCCAACAACCATCCAGGACAAATATTTGTTTTATACAAAAAATACTACTTCACATTCTTGGACACCAATATGCCACATCTCATAAATTGCAAATCATCAACTTCGGTACTTGTCACGTAGATCACCGCGCGCTGGTATTTCATATTGATTACTGGTCGTCCTCGGCGGGGAACAATATCATCGGGGGGCAAAAAACGTGTAGACAATGGAAAAAGGCGAATGGGTTTGCGCTGTCCTCGGCAGCTCGTCGACTGATGCCTATTTGGGATATAGCGCCGTATTTGGAAGGCTGCGGGTCGAGCGGCGATCGATATCGGCGCGAGCGCCGCTGCGGCGGCGCTGTCGGCACAGCCCCGTCATTCACTTCCCGACAGCCTTTTTTCATAGTTCATCAACAGACCTAAAGTGTTAAATTACACTATAAATTTTATCGAATCGTATCTTGATCATCCTGCTCCTTCATTACTTCCTACGTTTAAGGAAGATATATTTAGAATGGAATTTTTACTGTTACATAAGCCGATCTTGTAATATTACTATCGCGACCTGTATAGTAATGAGTCGTATATTTGCAATATTCTATCGCCACTCTGTCTATAGTAAAAATGTACAAAGTAAGCAGTAAGGATGTACTGCAGTACTGATGTATCAAATCAGCAAAAATATTATGTGCTATTATTAAATGTATTGTCTTGAAACACGTGTGACATTGCGTGGTTTTCAATTGAAGAAATTTGACCTTTGACACTGAGAGGTGTTCTAATCGGGAAGTAAGTTTCGTTAAATAATAATTTCTGAAAATAAAGCATTCAGGGAATTCATTTTAAAAAAATTTTCCGACCATCTTTCATTCCGTGGAGTTCAGTGATAAGGTGACTTGGCACCAATTGGCATCGCGAATGGCCTGGCATCGAAGCGCATCAACGAAATTATTCAACCGTCTTGTAAAATTTGCTCCACTAGTTTTCCACGTTTCTGTTCCTTTTAAACCAGAACTTATAATATGTCAGATCATTCGCGTGAAATATGCTGCTGAATTATATCAGTTCTAATAGATTAAACTGAAAGATGTTGAAAATAACGGTTCATCATCATCATCAGTCATCATTTCAGCCATTAATCGCCCACTGCTGAGAAAATAACGGTTACCATCCAGGAAGTATGTATGAACCATAGGTAATTAAATTATATTGATTTCAGCTAACACGACCTATTGTTCGTCAACGAAACGGGTAGGTAGTTATTAAATTAGATACCTATTTATTGACAAGATTTGGATTTAACGTTCGTAGGCGTTCTCAACTTCTTAGAGGCAAAAATTGTATCACAAAAGTTCAACGCAGCTACGTCCAACGCGTTCACAAAGACACGAACTCCGACCGGTTGTTTGAGAATAATTAGGTGCCAGATGGTCCGGAGGTCACATTACACTAGCTGGACGAAAATTCGACTCTTTATCGCTTGTGAAACCAGCGCAGGGCAGGCGCTGCTCCTGCGCGTGCCGTTAAAATGAGTGCTCGTTAAAAAGCATCCCGCCGTGTAATTAGCAGCACAACACAAAATGAAACAAACCCCGTCCTCTGTCCCACGGCCCTCTTCGTGAGTATCCATCACGATATTTTACTCACATTGCATCTTATTAAGTGTTATGAAAGCACTGGTAAGTGACAGAGCCTTTTAAGGTAGCTGAACGCCCTTTGCCGCCGCCGAAACCGGCGCTCGCGCGAAAGCTTTGATGTGCCCAAGTACTCCCGGTGATAAGCATCATCATTTACTTTGCACGACATTGTACAGTTCCTTGCAAATATTCGCTAGCTGCACGACTGGTCCTGCCCTCACTATGTATAGGCTTTTCTATGAATCTTTATCATATTATGGAGTCAAAATAGTTCCAACAGTCGCCGCTAACATTATAATGTTTACACTATCCGTAAGGCCGTAAGGCCCATTACATTATCATTTATCGTATAGGTATCTTTGAACATATAGGTCTGTAACGTGAAGAAAAATGACGGCATGTTGTCTATGATCATATTTCTATGATAGTCTAATATCGGCCTTAGATTAAGTGTATTTGTGATAATCGCGACTCCCTCACGCACGTTACCAATACGAGTAGGTCAGTACAACGTTTTCAGTTACCTACGCTATAACTTAGTCTAAATTCTACTGAGTGTAATAATCAAATAGGTATTTTCTACGCCTATATTACATGTCATTAAGCAGAATAGATAAAGATAACATTTCATAAGCAAAATCTTAAGATAACATATGTTACGTACGTAGGATAATTTTTATGATTACTGACTTTACTACAATTACGTACCAACTCGTACTTACCTACTACAAATGTGACCTAACAACCTAAGCCTTAAATGCGTTTACGGAGCTACGAACCTAAAACTTTTTCGAATATAAATTCACAGGAATTATAATTACATAATTTATTAAACTTTAGTGTCCGCTATTGCAAAATAACAATGTATATATCACACACAATTATCGTAAAGAACGGTACGAATGATGCTTTTATCTTCAAAAATACGACATAATAACACATAAATGAACGCATCGCCCTCAATTGGAAGCGAGACATTATAAATAGGAGAGCTGGAGGGGCCTATTACCGCGTCGCGGAAAGCAGACTTTACCTCTCAATTTAGTGATAATTTCATATAACAGTAGGGCTACCATGGATTTAGCTACGGTTACTTTTAAAATTTCGTGAAATTTTATATTTTGGTTAAATATAGACTATAGAGATTTATTATTCTTATTTTTGAACGGGCTATAGCGAGGTATGGAAGAGAAAGACATGCAGAGCTGCCCGCAAATAAATGGGGTAAGAGCAAGCGAATGATGACGATTTTTAATGCAAATGGTAGTAATTATACTTCCTATCCAAATCCGAGACAACAAATATTATTTACTATGCAAATTCAAACCATATTTGAACAACTGCCGACCGCCGTATAGTACCGGCGAGTTTAGTCTAGTTATCGGCGAGTGTATAATAGTTTTGTTTTTCATTCGATCGTAGCTACGAGCTAATGTGATTTTACACATTAACACACAATTGTACTATCATTTAAGTAGCTTGCCTCACTTGCCTATTGATAACTAGAACTAAGAAGTTAACGAAATACTAAATTTATTTGCGGTCATATTTGGTCATACGATAGGATTTTCTACGACTACCTTCTTTTTCAAACAAAAGGCTTTCGGTATGAATACTTAAGTTGCAGTAGGAAAGTAATACGATGTAGTGTTACCTTATTACTAGTATATGTGTTTAAGTAATACGTAAATCACAGATTACTTACAGTAATATGTAACTATTAAACTACCTACTGACAATCGATGTGATCTCTGACTTCAATATTTACGAATATGATTTTACTCGTATATATCGTAGGCGTATAGAACAGTATATTATACGTTAACAACATGTCTGATCTATAAACATATTTTTTCTGGTTGGTGATAAAGCGCCTTTTATAAAAAGTTTAAAAGAAAAACGCATCGTTATGTAAATTGTAACAACATTCAACAATATTTATAAGTCAAACGAGCAATAGTTGTAGCAATATTTACAAATACTGGAACCAATAATTAAACTATATTTTTTCTGTTGATTCATTCAATAATGTATTAATAAATATAATGACCGACTGCACATTGCCAGTAACTGATGCATTTAAACAGGATGCGCTTGCACGATCTTACCTAAGGCGCCTTAACTAATACCGAATCCATGGCACAAACAGCAACACCTTTAACTGACTATCGTTAGACTTTATGCCGTGGTAATAGGGATCACAAATGTGTTGACAGTGTTGCCTGTTGCTTGCTGTTGTATATAGTACGGGCCGTACTTCGATGCCGACGAAAGGATTTATGCGAACATTACGGGTTTCTAGCTCGGCATCATGGTCACATCAAAATTTTTTCTATCAGTTTTGTGTGAAGTGTTTTGTGTGTTGTTAAGACATTAGAGATTATAATTATAAGAGCTTATTGTAAATAAAGATTTACTTGTGTCAATAATAAATATTGTAAGCATGTCTTGAAATAGTATTCCGATAGTATAATAGCGTTAAGGATGATTGGTTGAGTATCGGGTAGAAAAGAAATAAAACCCTGATGAGTGATGAAAATTGAGATTACAATGTTGGGTACCCCACTAAAAAAAAAAAAAAAAAAAAAAAAAAAAAAAAAAAAAAAAAAAAAAAAAAAACGAGAGAGCTCCGAAAACGAAATGCGTTGTAACAATATGTACCAAATTTTAATAGTGGCGTGGCTATTTTTCTCCACAAATAGTGTCGCGGGCTCCGCTAAATGCGTTGTAGCCATTTGTGAATGAATTGAATGAATTACTTTATTGCGATAAACATGGTATACATTAGTTGGTACATTACTATTTTTGACTAGCAATACATGTTTAGCCAAAAATGGCATGCAAAATTATATCTGAACCTACAGTAAAATGCCCTTCTTTATTAGTAGCGTGACTATTTTTTCTCCACGAATTGTGTCGAGGGCTCCGCTAAATGCGTTGTAGCCATATGTGCCCCACTTTAATAGTGGCGTGGCTATTTTTTCTCCACAAATTGTGTCGAGTGCTCCGCTAAATGCGTTGTAGCTATATGTGCCCCACTTTAACAGTGTCGTGGCTATTTTTCTCCACAAATTGTGTCGAGGGCTCCGCTAAATGCGTTGTAGCTATATGTGCCCCACTTTAACAGTGTCGTGGCTATTTTTTTCATGAATTGTGTCGAGGGCTCCGCTAAATGCGTTGTAGCTATATGTGCCCTACTTTAACAGTAACGTTGCTATCTTTGTTCACAAGTTGTATCGAAGGCTCCGCTTAAGGCGTAGTAGCTGTTTGTGGCACATTTTAACAGTGATAGGCTATCCATTCAACTCAATTCAAAACCTTTAATGGCATAAACAAAACATGTCAAAAATACAAAAATAATAATACAATAAATAAGGAATTAAAATAATCTTAAACAACTTAGTCAAAAAATAATGATAAATTTAAATACTAACCATAATTATATATATAAAACACAAGAAATTAAAACAAAATGTTATCATTTTAAATTAAACTTACTATGTAATTCTCCACGAATGAAGTCAAGATCTCCGCTCTCTGACTGTTGAAACTTTGTGGGCTCCACTTTATTAGGAAATAAATAAAATAAACATTAATAGTGTGATCTTTGCTTCAAAACTGTATCGATGGCTCCACTTTTATAGATACATTTTATAGAGAACATTGTATTTATAGCGTTCTAGCTATATGCACATCAAGTCAACCTTAAAATGACTATATTTTCTCCACAAATTGTCTCAGGAGCTCTTCTTTCGTTCAAACTACATTGAGAATTCCGGTCTCACAGTGCATTGTCCACTGTGTTTTTTCAATCGGTTTACGCTTCGGTGGATTCACGCTTCTGTCGCTACGTTCATCGGTCACTTCGCTCTTCGCTCGCAACTCCAACGTTCTTAGATTGCTTCTCTCCTCGCTGTATTCAATCTGTTTATTCTTCGGCCGCTCCGCTCCTTGGTCTCTCACAAATTAAAGATAGTAACATTACTCCGCTTTAAAAGTGTTAATGTTAATGAGATTTACATTATCTCGAGACTTGTTAATCAGATTTAATGTAATGTAATGTTGTTATATAACTTATGTAGGTACCTACCTACTTAACGCACATTATACAGAATGAATATAAGAACACTTTCGTCTAAGGATTGAACCAATGAACCAATGATTGAACAGTAAACAAAAATGTAAATCTTATTTTCCTTAAAATTGCTAATACTATTGCTCTGACAAGACATACAATATAATGTTGCTACACCATATGAGCATCATGCATACACTAAAATAATAAAATATACGCCGTATTAACCCTTCAGTCATAGCTCTATGACATACCACAGCCTATACCTACACAAATCACTTTACAATGCTTAGTACGTGTCATCATTAATTACTCGCTGTTATAATAGTTATAATAATGAAAATAAATAATCAAGGCGCAATAAATCCCTTTCAGGGTGGCTAGCCGAATGGCACAAACGCTCATGAAACGCTCACGAAACGAAGCGCTAGTAGATAACTATCTCTATCGCGCTTGCGTATTGGCGCGACAGAGCCAGCGGCGTATCGCTTTCGTTTGGCGTCGGAGAAATGCCATTCGGCTACGGGGCCAGGCGAGCAACGACTATACCTGTACGTTGCCACATACGCATTAACTACCTACATCCTACACTTTAATTAACATACCTCGATTGAAAGAGAAATCTAATACAATATTTAGAGCTCTAAACTATAGGGGAATTGTGGTACGGAAAACAGGGGCTGACTCGTGGGTGGTGCACATTATCTAGGCCTATATACCCGGGGCGTAAAATCGCCGATGGAAACTAATACACACAATATAGTTGTGCAGTTATGCAGAGTTATTGCAGCCGTGAACAGCTAGATTAATAAATCCAATTAGAAAATAAAGTTTCCAATGAAATTAATATTTAAATTTGAAATCCCTGATTGACATACAGTCTCGCTTAGTAACTAGAAAGTTTAAATAGTTATGATAGTTGATTGTATAACCCAACTAAGGTAACTGTCCCATATTACGGGAACTTAAGACGTTTCCTACTTTGAGTGAGGATTGTAAAAAAAATGCGAAGTTTCTAGTCGTGTTAATTATTTTATTTTAAGGATAAGTCTTCTACGATGGATTTAAGACAAAATTTTGTATCGTAACTTCTAATTTATAAAAATTACCATTGTTTTACTTAACCCTTAGTTTGCCCATTATTCCGGGATACAATTTTGGTATGGCTTCAATTACGGGAGTCGTTGTACGTAATTACGGGATACCCTTAAAGTCCACGTTGTTGAAGCATAATGTAAAAAACGAATTAAAAATATTGTTTACATAAATATATAAATGCACATATCGTTTTGATAGTTGCTTATACAGAGTGTATTTTTTATAATTGGTAATGTTTTCATGGGTTGGGGTGGGATGGGAAATATGATATTTTACGGTATAACTATGTATTGTATGATATAATGACAGGGTGTTATAAGTTTTACTGTCTGTCTAAGGCATCGCTTTCGAATGGATGAACCGATTTAGATTAGTTTTTTTCGTTTGAAAGCTGAATTAGTCGAGAGTGTTCTTAGGCATGTTTGGTGAAAAACGCTTTACAATGTCGGGGTTTTTGCCGGTTATAAAACTTGCACGGTACTCGTGAAAATTTCAGTTTTTTGGTACTGGTGATCACTGAGCTACACTGTATACATATATGGTGGTGATACGTTATTCAAGTATGTATATAATATATAAATAACTAGTACTCAATAAATAAATATTATAGGCCGTTCTTACACAGATTGACTGTCCGACGAATTTGTACTATTTTATATTTATATATGTCAATCCTATTATATATTATCCTCATCTAAATTTTAGCTTTATAGTACTAATAATAATTGAGCTAAATCGGAGACGGACAGACTGACTGACGGACAAACCAATATGCGGTATAAAGATTTTTAGCTAACTAAGGAAGTTTAAAAACATAATAGTCGGGTCTCTATACCTTATTTTGTGTTTTTATATTTTAATACACTTTATATAGGCATACCGGAATAAGATACACTCATATAAAGTCGTGTACTTAATTACGGCAGTCAAAACGAAGGCTATATTAAAAGTCAAACAAGATTTTTTTCTTAGTACATTGGAAGATTATATAACAATTATACTCAAAACATCGAAATAAGTAACCTTTGTGCTTTAATTTTGTGAAATAAAACAAATTTAATGTCGATGTCACACTCCAATATTTCGCACGTATTACTCAACATGTATACATTTCGTACTCAATTATGAGACTAAAATCTAAAAAATATATATACCGTAATTATGTCACTATAATCTGTAATCTTTACTCAATATATTTACATCAAATATATAAATATACTTCACCGCAAATAGTAATAAAACATAAAAACATTGCGGACTGTGTTTCCGTTATTCCGTGATACTCCCGCAATTATGTACACCGCGTCAAAATGGTGTACATTATTCCGGGAGCGGGTATTTTTATTAAAATATGCTTTAAATTAATTTGAAAAGATGATATAAATGTATTTTAATAACTTTAAGACAATTATGATACAAATTTTATATAATTAAACTTACCCGCATCACAGTAAACCCTTAAGAAGTTCCGCTGCCGCGTTAAGCTCACCGTCAAACACGCCCATAGAAACCACTGCGTGGTTACGACTGACGCGTTTGGAGGTGCCTCACGGCTTCAAAAGATACGACAGATATTCGAAAATCGACTTTTTCGGTTCTATTTGATCTATAGTTAATAAAATACTGCCTTAAATTAAGATTTTACTGATAGTTTCCTTATTTTGCGACAAAAACCAAAGTATCCCGGAATAATGTACCACATTTTACTATCCCGGAATAGTGTACAGTTACCTTACCTATTTTCTTTCTTGTTAATTGTAGTTTTGTATCACAATACATAGTACAGCTTTACTGTAACGTTATTTTATTTTATTAGTATGTATGTTTGTTGTTTGTTACTCCCTCAATTAATTAATAAAGGAAACTGTGGCAAGTGTGGAATAAGCAGAACTGTCTTCTGAAGGATTACCGGACAAACACACCTTTTAAAAAAGTTCTAATGCTTCAGGTTTTTGGTGTTCATGGGTGACAGCGATCTGTCTGCTCATTTGCCTTCTTTACAACTTTACAATCAGATGTTAAAATTGAATGTTGTATATTTTGTCCTCAAAACATCGGCAATAATTACATAATAATTAAACTAGTAACTAGCTAAGTTTACTTCTTCCTTTTTAAGTATAGGAGCCTTTTTTGTTGGCATCTATATAAATTAATATAATACTTACCAGGTTACTTATGTTATATGAACAAAGTGATATGACGTTTTAAAACAATATTTAGAAAGTAGTATACTAAGGCATTGTATGGACTTACTTTTTAATTGCATAGTAACTGAATTTGACTTTTAATTCACCTTAGAATATAAATAAAACATTGTAACTGCGTATGCTTATTGCTTGCATTGCCAATGCACAAAAGGGAATTTGTTGCTACGCATAATTTTACATGAGATTTCTTGTACATCAGAAAAACCTTAAATGAAAACTGATGAAACTATAATGACCTTGACTTTAAAACGTAATTAATACTAATTTAAAAACATTTCATTAAAAGCCAAAAAGCGCCGTTCTAAGACCTTAGAAGTTGCAAACTAATCAGTGTTACCATAACCAGGGAATATCAAAAACATTCATAAAGCTTAATATAATTATAACATTTTCAATAGGTTATATATAAAATAATAGGAATAACTTAACTTTAAATAATAGGAATAACTTTTAATTTGCTTAATGACGTCATCATGACGTCACATCATCAGATACTTAATACCATTAAGTAGGTACTCATACGAAACTTAACACTATATCATATTTTGATGTTCTTACTTTATTTTATTTTCGCATGCAGTATTTGTATTGACATGCAAGGCTCTGAACATCTGCATAGTAAATAATATTTGTTGTCTCGGATTTGGATAGGAAGTATAATTAATAATCAAACGAACTTACCTGTGAAGTTTGATTACAATTATACGAGTATCCAAATCCGAGACAACAAAGTCCCGCCCCCCAACCCCGAAAATAACAATAAAATGGTTTCACGACACAAAAAGATCTACTCTAAAAAAATGATGGGTTTACGCCGCAGGGCGCTGGGCTATGTTGAAGGTAGTAGGTATGCATGGCGAGAACTTGTTTTTTAAATTTTATATCTCTGAAATGTGTGACTTTGGACGGTACGATTCCGTGTGCTGCATAGTAAATAATATTTGTTGTCTCGGATTTGGATACTCGTATAATTGTAATCAAACTTCACAGGTAAGTTCGTTTGATTATTAATTGTTACAGCGTATTTTTGAAATGTCACTAAAGCCGGTTCCAAAATTAATTTATCTAAGGGCAATTCCCCGTTGTAGAGGAATGTAGGTAGTTATGCTATAAATACGAGTATATAGTATAATACATTAGGTATGCTTATTTTTAAATATGTGTATTAAAATACCAGACATAGCGATTTCTATTCCTCGACTGATCAAGTGATCATTTCACTCGTAAACGTGACGTAGGTTACCTACCTAAATGTTTCGGTCAGCATTTTGTATGTGATTTAGCGGATCATTGTCGAAACAGCTCACAAACTAAACAAATTCATTCAAAACGAAACGCGTCGCCGTATAAAATTATACTAGGCGATCTGTTCAAACCGGAAGAAAATCCCGTCATGTGGTAACCCTGATTTCATAAAGACAAGGGGCGGCGCCGCGCGCGGGAGGTCTCGCGCAACTGACCACTAATTGCGAGCCGCTTGGCGACGCTGATCGATAACACGATAATGTCTTCAATGCGAGACGCTTTCCTTTTGACTCTTGCGGACGACAAATTGGTATGCACTAAGTCGAAAAAAAATATATCAATTTATATAGTGAATATAAAGAGCATTATCATTATTATGACAATTTTCTAAAACTGACCACTAATTGCGAACCGCTTGGTGACGCGATAACACGATAATGTCTTCAATGCGAGACTTTCCTTTGACTCTTGCGGACAACAAATTGTTATTCACTAATGCGAAAGAAAAAAATATTTACAATTTTTTACTACTTACTGCCCAACTGGTCACAATTTGCGAATCACTTGGTGACGCTGATCGATATCACGATAAGGCCTGATTTAGACGGCGTGCGAACTCGCATGCGATTTTAGTTACATTGCGGGTGGTTGAGGTTGCATACAATTTTGCACAGCCATCAAATACCGTAATGTAATAAAACTCGTATGCGAGTTCTTGTACCGTCTAAATGGGCCATAATGCATCCAATGCGAGACTTTCCTTTGACTCTTACAGACGACAAATTGTTATAAAAAATCTCTTATTGCACTTATTCCAAAGAGAATGAAAGAAAAAGTCATAAATAATTAGGTATCAATTATCACCACCATTTTTTACAACGGACCACTACCTTATAGTGAACCGCTTGAAGACTCTGATCGACAACACGATAATGTCTTCAATGCAAGACGCTTTCCTTTGACTCTTTAATCGGGTGAGAAATTTATTTTGCACTAATTCAGAAAATAATAAAATTTATGGGTTATGGACTGCACTGCACACGGACAGCATTGCTCTCATACTGATCAGAAACCATAAAAAATATATTTATTTTTACAACAACGCAAAATTTTCACTATTCCTTTTGGAATACTAATTTGTGTAATATAACATAAATGAATGTAAACAAAAGTGGCTACTGGCTGATAATGACAATGGCATCAGTTCCACCTCCCTCCCTCCTTCCGGTCTTGGCAGTTCTCAAGCGAAGTATGTCCGCTATTTGGCAAATGCCGGCGGGTCTGTCTCACTGGCTGTCAACATACCGAGTGCTTCTTGCGTTCACTATTCCGTCTTTGCGTTGCCATCCGGGCACTTGTGAAAACTGTCGGCTGTTTTTCTTCTGAATGAATTGAAATAATATCTCTTTAATTTAGGTACATTAAGTAACTTAGCCATAGCGATGCAATTAAAAGTGCAATAATTATTATTAAAGTGCAATGTTTAGGTATTACTAACACTCATCGGATATAATTTGATGACAATGATGTGACTACTTGTCCCTTTTGGGTGATAAGAAAAGTCTGAACTAATAAAAATATTTGTTTTATATCTGAGTTAGATTAAATGCTCGCAAACTGCCGTGAGAAATCTTGGCAGTAAAATATGAATCAATTAAATTTTCGATAATTGCTGTCCATGCGTTGGCATGAAGGTAGGCACTAAAGACCCCCCCCTAATTAGTATGCAATGGGGCGTCCGTTTAAGATGAATGAGTTGATACGAGCCAAGCGATGCCGCGCCCGCACGCCCTTTTGTGCCACGCTAACCCTGTAAGAGATAACGAAATGGTGTTACTATATATCACAATTTTAAACCGTGTGAAACTTTAATTTCATTTGCATAATGGCTTCTTTTATGAAACCGTTTAGCAGCCTTAAAAGACGGATGAACAACAACATCCTACGAGTTTTAGATTGCAATTGCAGACTCGTCATTAATCTAGTCAAGCCTAATTGAGTAATTGGGCGTATTGCAAATAAACAATAGATTGTTGTTCACAAAGGCTGCTTAATATGAAGCTAAGAAAAAAGATACATAAAGTATGTACAGTAAACGGCCATAAAATGGTCATAGGTCTTTGGAAAGAGACAATTAACGTCACATAAGCAAGAAAGAGACAACGCTCTACGACGATGACCGTTTTCTGTAAAATTGTGAACCTGCTTTTAATGAGAAATATGTGCATAATATAAATCTTTCCAATATTGAATGCATTAATTATACTTCCGACTGAGTTTAACCTTGCACTCATATCTATCATCATCAAGAGTAACGGATGTCTACCGCTCTACGAAACCAAATCTTAAATAAATGTACGAGTATAAAGTACATGTCCAAAAATATTTTATGTACATATAATTTGTTCTATATACAATTCAGAGAAATTATTTTTTATTAAGTTGTTAAGTAAATGGGTTTTGTTAAGTAAATGTCACATTCTTTAGACGCGTCTGATTCGCTACTATGAATATTAGATATTGACTTACCCCCTATTCATAAACGTTCAGTAAAGTTATCAAGCCTATAAGTACGTTTGTCCCTTTCCGACGTATTGGTGTGATAGAAAGGGACAACCGAACTTTATCGGCTTGATAACTTTAGTGAACGTTTATAAATAAAGGGGTATATCTACCTTACATGTAAGTAGTTACTTATCATAGAAGCGAAGATATGACAAGGTATTATACATGGATCACGATTAACTAATACTGTAATTAACTACAGAGTCATGCACGCCATAAAATAGATATTTATTAAACCTATGTCATGGCTTTTGCTATGGAACATGCATTCATTTGTAACTTTGTAAATCATCGTATTAAAAATATTTAAAATTGCAAACGGGACTTAATCGCGTATTTACTATGTTTTAAACACTAACCTCCGACGTTTCAAGGACGGCATTGTCCCCGTGGTCTCGGAGCAGACTGGCTGAAGTCTCGGAGGAAATATAGACTGGAGTAGCCTTTCAGTTACTTACCCCTCTGCCAAAAAACTTGAACAAATGTTCATAAAGTCACGTAAATACAATTTCACAATCGATTCATGCTCATTCACAGAATCGCCACGACACATATCACTGGTAATTAAAAATGCCCGCTTGTGCTGTGAACACTTGTAATAAGCGCTCAAATACCTCAAGTTTGCAAAAAGATGGCATAATATTCCATTTGTAAGTAATTTTAATATTGTTATATTTTTTTTTGTTAGCCTATTTGAGTGTCCCACTGCTGGGCAAAGGCCTCTCCCCTGGCTCTCCATGACTCCCTGTTCTCTGTTTCCTCCGGCCAGTTCTTCAGAAAGGCGTCAAGATCGTTTCGCCATCTTTGCCTGGGCCTGCCCGGCCCTCGCTTCTTCGTCGGCATCCACTTGGTGGCTATGTTAGCCCACCTATCCGAATGCATGCGATAGACGTGGCCGGCCCAGTCCCATTTAAGCCTGGCGGTTTTTTTGCCAACATCAGCAATGCGAGTTTTGGAGCGCAGCGTAGTGTTTCGGACTCGATCGGTCCTTTTGACACCTAGAATGCTGCGCTCCATAGCGCGTTGGCAAACCTTCAGTTTGGACTTCTGAATCTCTGTGAGTGACCATGTTTGGGCGCCGTAGGTTAGGACAGGCAGAATACACATGTCGACGAGTTTTCGCTTGAGTGACAGTGGAAGGTTTCCCTTCATAAGCTCCTTCATGGACCAGTAGCTCTTCCAAGCGTTATCGACACGGCGTTCGACTTCTTTGTCTTGCCTGTTGCTGAAAGAGACTAGCTGGCCCAAGTAAATATACTCGTCGACATATTGTATATTCTGCCCATCTACCTCGACCCTACGTTTCTTGCTGTTGGTCATCACTTGTGTTTTTGCACGATTCATTCGAAGTCCAACCTGAAAGCTTGCGTTGCTCAGATCTTGGAGCATTTCTTGCAGTTCGGATTCCGAGGAGGCAAAGAGGACAATGTCGTCGGCGAAGCGAAGGTTTGATAACCTCTTGTCTCCGACGACTATTCCTCTATTCTCCCAGGAAACCGCAAGGCTTTTAAAAACTTCTTCAAGGGTGCTGGTGAATAATTTTGGAGATAGCGGATCACCCTGTTTGACACCTCGCTGTATAGGAAACGACGGGCCGGAGTACTGAAGTTTTATGTCTGCTGTACTATTCCTGTATATGTTTTGAATTAAGCTAATGTATCTGGGGTGGATATTTTGGTTTTGAAGTGCGGTTACTATGGCGGAATGTGTGATGCTATCAAATGCTTTGGTGTAGTCTACGAATGCTAGGTATAAGGAAGGGGAGTTTGAATTCCGTAGACTTTTCTATGACCTGGTTGATTGTGTGGAGGTGATCGGTGGTGGAGAACCCTGGACGAAAGCCAGCTTGATTGGGCGGTCGGTGTTGATCGAGTTGCCCGGCAATGCGACGCTCTATAATTTTAATAAATATTTTATATATGTGGGATACAAGACTGATTGGCCGATAGTTTCCTATGTCGGCTTTATCCCCTTTCTTGTGCAAAAGTATAATATTTGAATGAAGCAGTTTTTGAGGTATTTGTCCTGTATTTACTATGGTGTTAAACAATTTTGAAAGAGGAAGTAATAGACTTGTTTTCCCGAAAACCAGTGCTTCTGTGGTGATACCGTCAACTCCAGGGCTTTTGTCGAATTTCATTGTAGACAAGGCTTTGGCCACTTCCTCAGTTGTTATGGGAGAGATAGTTTCGCCGCAGAAGAGTTCCAGGGTGTTGTGTGCGTTAAGTGGGTCTGAGTATAAGGAAGAGTAAAACTTGGTGCATATATTCATTATCTGGTTTCTATCGCCGCATTTCTTGCCGTGTTCATCTTTTAAATTAGTTATCCACGATTTTCCTTTTGTTATCCCATTTTTTGCTGTTCTAAGTGACCTGTTGTTTACTATTGCTGCTGTAACTAAATCTGTATTGTATTTTCGGATGTCGGTTCGGATGCTGCGTTTAACTTTTCTGTCTGTCATTCGATATTCTGCGGAGCCTATTTCTAGATTAGTACGTTGTTCTATTAAGTTTTTGGTGTCCTTTGATAATATGGTGCGTTTATTTTTAGTGGTGGTTTTAATTTTTCTCTGTTGTTTGTTGTTATATTATTGTTATATTACTGTTTTTATTATCTAAATGATAATATTTTTGTCATACGTCATCGAATATCGATTTATGTGATCGAATGCAATCGATTTGAAATTTGTTGGTGGGTAGAAATTACGTCACGAACACTCCCCACGAGACTTCGATTTTTTGCTGTTTAAGAAGTTACCTAATGTGGTTTACAATAGGGTCGATATTTATATATCAATATATTCATAAAAAGACGCACTCCCCACGAGACTTCATTTATATATTTTGTAAGAATTAACCTAATTTCAATTAGAATAGAGCATATATTATAATAATATTGACAAGGATAATAAAATTGAAAATTAGAAAAATCATTTGACCGAGACTTCGTCGTAGAGATGTGGGCATGGTCGATGAAATACCAACTATCGATAAAAAAGTATGATTTGCAAACCTTGATCACACAATTCATTTGAAATATATTTGCAATTTTCCGAAAGAGAATGATTTGAGTTTTATTACATGTACTTAATAAACTTTACACTTTGAACCAGTATTGAAAACAGTTAATGAAGACTAAACCATTTCTAGTTTATTTATTTAACCAAGTTTGTCTATAATGATTTAGTACCACCAACCGCAGTAAACGTTGTTGATTAGTTAGTCTGGAAAAATAAATTAATGTTTTGTCAAAATGTCAAATATTTCTTTACCTACTAATCCTATTATCCATCGCTAGTCCACCCGCGTGATACCTACTACCCAGGATTGTCATAAGTGAATCTTAATATGATTATAATAGTGCCAAACATTAAACAGATCTAGAAAAAACAACGACATCATTAAAATTATAATTTGCTTCATTAATTATTATCGACTTCAGTTATCGATGCCTGCCTCACCCCTATAGATTGAGAAACACACGTGCGCATTTAGTGTCCATATACACTGTGTTTCTACGAAGTATTTCCATGTGTGATATGTCTGTGTGCATCATAATGAGCATGTGTTATTTTTTTATCATAATGTGCGTGTGTATTGACAATAATATTTTTTGCATTTGTGAGTACATGTGTTATTTCCTCACCTCCCGCGAATCTTGGCAGAATTATTTGTACGTAGACGCAACATGAAGGCTACTCCAGTGTATATTTCCTCCGAGGCTGAAGTTGACATCAACATCTTCTAGCTGTACGAGTTTTTCGAACTACCCGCACTTGGTCCTGACTACCCACTTGAACAGTTTGTGCACTAGGGATGTCACCTTGTCGACACACAACACTCACGATATTCGGTTTTTCAACCTGCGATATTTGTTTCTTCTTGCATTTACTAATCAATGTTGAATCAGTGCTTGCAATGTAACATTGTTCGGATTAAAGAACTTTGGTCCGCAAATAAATTTAACATTTCGCTTTATGAGAAGAAGTCGGTTAAAAATGACATATACGGTTATATACACAGAATTAGATTTAGATAGAAGAAACAAGCTCATTTATTTGTATGGCGGCCGAGCGTGTCAGATTTTGTACTGAAGTTGTTACTTGCCTGTGATTTTAAAGGCCCTTGAGTGTTCATATTAACTTTTGTGTTGTTGCATTTAAATATCACGTAACGAGGCATTTATAATGTTTTTGTTGACTTCAACTTACATAAATTGACACCCGAAAGCTGCAAGCTGCGTTTAAAGACGGACAACTCAGTGGATTTTACTGAGTTCATTTGACACGCTAAGTAAATACGTTTACTTGATCTATGGTATATATGACATCTGTGGAATATGTTAACAAAAAATTGATGTAATAAGTAAATACTAATAATAAACATAAAGATCGGACAATAATGCATCATACGCTTAACAAAAATAACGTCTCGCTATGATAGGCCCGCCATCAATTGACGTGTAGAGGACGCTACAATAATAGCAACGAACTAATTCTGCTACTGCCAACCTACTGTAGCTAGAAGTTAATCAATGCACTATTGAAAACCACAATTTTAAAACTAGGTATACAAAGCAAGGACGATATAATACCGGGACAAAGTCCATACAGAAAAGCGTACCCCTGAAATGTATGGGCCTTTTAGACTTAGTTTTAAGCCTAAAGGGACCTGCTGTTCGCAGCCTGGAAGTGGCCAAAATCATATTTTCCCGAAATATTTTTGCGTTTTTTATAAGAGCAAATATGACATATTTCTTTATTTTAATATCTTGATATCACGTCAATAGGTACACATTTTGAAAAAAAAAAATTAAATTTGTACGCATCATCAGTATTGTTATGATAGTATTTAATAGGTGGCGCTAAAAAATTGAGGAATGATTCTTAGTATGAAGATTGTAAATCCCATATAAATCATTCTTGGTAATATTCACTTATCAATTTCAAATATTCAAGCATCTAATTACACGTTTAGCTTTGACGTAATCGTATTTATTTTGTCAAGACATGTCGACGCATCATTGCTCCAAAAGGTTTCCGCATTTCCTTTTACAGCTAAAGAATCCGAAGAAGGAAAGCGCTCGATATAAAGCCGTTTGACCCTTCCGTCGCCCAGGAGATCACAGGCTGCAACCAGTTACATAACATGCGTTATTTAAGCGCGACAACCTTTTACGAAAGTAATAATGTGATAGAGACTACGCATGTCGCGTATGGTGAGTCAGGGGGCGTTGACCCGCCGCGGACGCAGCGCGAACTATTCCTGGGGGGTAGGCACAAGGCACAATTTCTCCAACGTACGCCCTAACTGTATTTTATATGCGATAATTACATGTAATCGACAGCTTACGCTAAAGAGCCAAACGAGGTGCAGATATGTAACCTTTTAGCAGTCACAGGATCAGGTATATCCCAAAGGAGTACCCTGAATTAGTCTAAAATAACAAGGGATTTATTTTCAAGTTGGAAAGTCTCATTTATGCATCGCAAAGATATTCATTTTGTAAATCATTATTTACAGTTTAATCAGAAATTTAAAATTTGCAACATTGTAGAGTCGCGAGTCGTCCCGTTTTCTTATGTTAATTTTAAAATTCATGACACTACAGTGTTGCCACTTTTAAGTTTTTACAATTTCTTGTCGGACAGTAAGTTATGATTACATAATTTTGACAAAAAAGTCCGTTTCAGTCTACCCTTATTCAGGCATGCATACCAAGGAATAAGTTTTAAAACTGAAAAAATAAATTCAATTATCAGTCAATGATGTGTAACCAAGAATCTTATATACATACTGGATGTTGCACGCCGAACATTACTTTGAAGCCAGAAAATTTGACCTTGAATTACGTCACGCCGGTCTTGCATCTCTTTCTTTAGGGTGTCCATGATTAAGCATACATTAGGGATATCCCGCGGAATTTGACGTATTACATCTCTCGACACAGGCTTAAAACCTTTGAACCTCCGTTTTGACAATATTCTCAGCTTGATATGATATTGATATGTGTTAAAATGTCAAATATTAATATTAGCGCCATCTATCTGAGCGTACCTACCCCAAAGGTGTATCGCCATCTAGCTCACCGTACCTTTTTCTGTATGGTTTTGAGGTACGTTTTTTTCTTAGACTTTATCTGTCTATACGGAGTTACATAAGTATTTGTCAATACTCAATACTCAATACTCAATCATTTATTGCACATAATGGTTACACAGTTGGCATATAATATTTATACAGATCGCATTATGTACCCTGTTGGGCGCAGCAAGATATAGTGAGAAAGGCACTTATAATTAGACTTAAGTATAAATTTGTACATTGCTATAATATTTCTAAATATCGCTAAATTCATCATTTAAATATGTCTTTTACTAACTGACACCTGTGTTTATTAAAGCATGCAATGGAATATATATTTTAGTGTTTTGGTCACTTTAAACCATCACAATAATATTTTGGTAGTAACTACTGGGAAAACTAATCCCAGTAGCTATCAACCCCCGGTGTGGTAATTAACAATGTGGGGGAAATCCCAGTAGTTAGGACAGGTAAAAACTTGGTGGTTACTAGTGGGAATAGCCACAAAAATATAAGGGAAGTATTTGTCAATGGGGAAATAATGAAATACTGTGAGCGTCAGAATGGCGGGTGTACATCAAGCAATCCTGGTGTGGTATACGTCAGGAGTTAGTGCTAGCAATGTGCCAAATGTGCGCCAAAATTCGAGCAATGTGCTCTTTGAACTCCAGAGATATTTAAGAAATTAATGACACCCGCCATTCTGACGTCAGGTTGGCGGGTGTACTTCCAGTTCTAGCTAATGGCTGCCTACTCAAGAGTGAAAGTACTGCCTGAGGTTAGTGTTCGCAATGTGCTTCCACATGTATGAAACACAAACTAATTCAGAGAACCGTTGAAGAGTAATATGGGATTGAATAAATATATCTATGAGTATCACTTTTTTGTGAAAAGCGCCTGCATGTTAATGCTGCATTGCAGGCAATGAACATTGCTATTTTATTTCAGCAGGCGTTATAGATATATTTATTCAATCCCATATTACTCTTCAACGGCTCTCTGAATTAGTGTGTGTTTCATACATGTGGAAGCACATTGCGAGAAATACTAGGACGTTTTAAAACAGTATCTTTATTTTTAAGCGCCGCCCCAAATCTCAAGGAAGGTGGTTCTCAATTCGTACGTATTTCAATTCTCTTCGCATGTATATATGTATCTCAATTTAATGTTTATGCCACGATATATCCGTCGTTACTGGACTGATTTTTAAAATTTCTTTCTGTGTCATAATCTTCAGGCTTAAAGTGCAAATTGTCGAACGCTCTGAAACATTTCCTTTTATCGGTACAATCGACAGCCAACAGCCAATGCTGCCTCCTTCCTTCATCTTTTGGAACACTGAAAAGTTTAATATTATTCATGTTAATTGTAAAGACATAAATTATATAAAGTTGGTATTATTATACTGTGATATGAACTATGAACATAGAAACCGTACCAAGTTGATAGATTTAGCTCCATTCAATAAGAGTAAATACCATGCAAGAAAAAAGATTGGTCACCCTAGTCGTAAAACCACACATAGCATTATTTTTCTTTAAAGGTCATATTTATCGTTCTAAACCTATTCGTGGGAATTTTGATATAATTTGAGACAATGAAAACAATATAATGATAAGAACTAACCAAGATTACAAGCAAAATAGAAGAAAATTTATTGCCAGTGAGGTTTATGAACATTTTGGTAAAATAAGTACTTACTTGTGAAATTTTACGTCGGATTTCGGTTTCCATTTACTTCCACAATGGTTCACTATGCAATACATAGCTCAGAACTTAAGTAAATCGTCGAAAAACGTTTATTTTGCAAAATAAATCTCTGAATCGGTGAATGAATTTTGACAATTCTGACATATCGGGCATATTTTTTTATTATTAGTGTTCCCATAGTACGCAGGAGGTAAATACCGGAGAAATAAGGTTTTTGATTGAGTTTTTTTTTGTATAATACAAAGAAAAGTAAGTCAATTTGATTGAAGAATGCTTTATACGTTTTTTTTATTAACTTATCTGGCAATACATCACAGTGTTGGAATGAGATAGAACATAGGAGTAAAGGTGAATGAACCTGGCTTCAACTCATTGGTCGGCACGCACTATCCAGAGATATATATAAAATTCTTGTGTGTAACCAAGTTTAAAAACGTTACGTTACAGGCAAGACAATGACTAAACAGACGTCGTATAAATCAACAAGCAGACTAACACTCCCTCGGTCATGAAAACCTAATAGATTGGTGGGCGTAGTCCTAATTTAAATAATATATGTTTAAACACTTATATTGTAGGTTGCTATGTTCCAAAATAAACATGATAGTCACTAGTCATCAAATAATATTTGCACACGAACACCGTCAACAATTTTTCATTTTGTTACAAATGTGTGTCAAAGAAATTACTTTTTCATCACAATAGAGTGATAGTTGGCATTTCACGTAGCAACAAAAACAACCTACATATATTATTACGTTTGTTTCTTTACGTCATTTGAATTAAGAAGGTTTTTCTGTAAAATTGTATAGGTATTTGTGTTTTATTCACAATTTGTCAAGTGGAAATTCTAGTCGATTAAGGAATCTTAAGAAAAACATACGACCCAATACGTCAAATAACCTCTAGATACGATTGTGTATGATATGTTAGTGTCATAAATGACATTTCTTCAAAGAAAAACGTAACTGTTGACATTCACAACACAATGAAGTGTGAATCAATCCGTATCGTATTTACATCTAATATTTGAGTATCTCTAAGTTCGAATCCAGCCGTATTCTTTCCCGATGAACCCCCCGTGTTCCTTTTCTACGGAGCCTTGTTCGATGCAATCACGACTATCACGACAGAAACTAACTTGTCAAGTTCTGCCATAAATTCCCACTCGCACTTGACCAGTTTTAATTGCTAGATGGAGAGTCAGTACATGATTCAGTTGCAGTAAATTTGCTTCGTTCTGTACGCGTCGTCTGGATTTAAGGTACCTTAAGAACATAGATTATTTATACAGGTTTTATTTTATAACAGGTACTTAAGAAAATTTTTAGTATAGTTCGAAATAAATGGTTTAATAAATAATGATGAATGAACTAGGACACATTTCATAAGAATACAAAGTACGCCCAGACATTTTTCATATATTAAAAACATAAGTATGTAATCGTTGCAACTACAATGTTTATTTTGCTTACTGGCCAAGGTATAAGTATGTAACTTTCATATAATTTGCCTGTCTGACCCGGAAATTTTCTATGAAATTCGAGGTTTTTTTCGCAATTCAGCGTTTCCTATTAAATTTATTCACTCCATAAATTATTTCAGGTAAGTAAATAAATACCCAGCATTTACATAACATTTTTTTATTTGTATAATGGTTGTGCCAAAAAACCAAACCTTTAGCTCTTGAATCTTTCATTTTGCATATTAATAACTAAATGAAATTAGTACCAAATGAAATTCGCAATAACACAAAGAACTGCTTACGCATACCGACTCTTAAGAGGCCGAGGCGATCTCATGTCGATACTGTCACATGACTAATGGAGAAGGCGCCGATCTCAGATATCGGAAAATAAAAGTGTTTTCAATACTCCAGTGACCTGAGGGTACTGAAACTAACTATTTTGCATAAAAACATCGAATATATTCTAATTAATTCTAATTAACACAAGTCAAATTATACATACATACAATCACGCCTGTATCCCATGAAGGGGTAGGCAGAGCACATGAAACTACTCAAGTTTCAGTGCCACTCTTGGCAAATAAGGGGTTGACAGAAAACGAAATTGTGACATTACAGTGACAGGTTGCCAGCCTCTCGCCTACGCCACAATTTAACCCATATCCCACAGTCGCCTTCTACGACACCCACGGAAAGAAAAGGGGGGGGGGGTGAAATTCTTAACCCGTCACCACACGGGGGTCAATTATAGTCTATTGAAAATATAAATTATAATCTATTGAATATATATAGAGGGCGCTGCGAGTCCTTGTATAGATTACTCATATGAGAGATAATTTCGACCTCAGCAAAAGAGTACGCTGGTTCAATTCCAGCCTCAGGCACGAGAGGCCTTGGTCACTTTTTCTTTCATATGTGTAATTTATTTAGGTTTTAATTCATCGAATATACTGTTATGATCAATTTAGGAAGCTTTGGTATTGAAAACAAAACATATAAATCAGTAAAAGTGTTGATACACTAAAACTAGGTAGGTAATAAATACTTAGATAAATAATTCCAAAATTCACGGCGTTAACCCCGGAATCCTGAAAAAGCTTTGACTATCATACATTTAACTGGTCTGCATTGAAATATTTTAATCGTGTCGCTTAACTTCATACTCGGGTAAATCCATTCCGCTGTAAGATTGGTTATCTTTCAAGTAGTTTTCACTTACTTTCAGGTTTCAGAGTTTGAAGTTACTGATATAATTTCCGATGTTGCAGTTGATAGCAAGCAGGCGTGTAGTTCAAAAAAGTACAAGTTGCAGTTAAATAGCAATACATCTGTAGCTAATCCAAAATTTTACGGAAATCGCGGATTTATAGGTGTTCGTTTTATGACAGACCATAAGAACCTACAAAATATAAAAATATTGAAAATGCCTAGCACAATTCCTATTTCTTCCGGCATTTTTTAGGGTTCCGTAGTCACTAGGAACCCTTATAGTTTCGCCATGTCTGTATGTCCGTCCGTCCGTCCATCCGTCCGTCCGTCCGTCCGTCCGTCCGTCCGTCCGTCCGTCCGTCCGTCCGTCCGCGGATAATCTCAGTAACCGTTAGGACTAGAAAGTTGAAATTTGGTACCAATATGTATATCAATCACGCCAACAAAGTGCAAAAATAAAAAATGGAAAAAAATGTTTTATTGGGGTACCCCCCCTACATATAAAGTGGGGGCTGATATTTTTTTTCATTCCAACCCCATCATGTGATATATTGTTGGATAGGTATTTAAAAATGAATAAGGGTTTACTAAGATCGATTTTTGATAATATTAATATTTTGAAATAATCGCTCCTAAAGGAAAAAAAGTGCGTCCCCCCTCTAACTTTCGAACCATATGTTTAAAAAATATGAAAAAAATCACAAAAGTAGAACTTTATAAAGACTTTCTAAGAAAATTGTTTTGAACTTAATAGGTTCAGTAGTTCTTGAGAAAAATACGGAAAACTACGGAACCCTACACTGAGCGTGGCCCGACACGCTCTTGGCCGGTTTTTTTCTTCTGAATTCCTCCTCCATCTTTGATTTTATGATTCTTACAGAAACTACCCAAAACTTGTTATTTTTCTAACGAGTAATTATGATCTAACAAGTTTTTTTTTGGAAAATAACAAAGTACCTAAACCAGAAATAAATTGCACATATGAAAGAAAAACTTACATTTACTTTAAGATAGCACAAGTTGAAATATTTTCAATAGAATATAATTTGACTTGTGTTAATTAGAAATAACAAAGTACCTAAAGGGGAACCCTAAAGCAGCATAGTATGTATTCGCTCACCGCCCGCATCGCTTCGATTCCCACACACTGCACGTGAGGGCGGCCTCATCTAGATCGCAGGCGTTATGGTCTCTACACCATTATTACCATTCAACAGAAAATCTCAGAATACAACTAAGTGAGACATATTTAAATCTAAATATGTAAAAAAAAGAAACTGACTGACTGACTGACTGACTGATCAACGCACAGCCGAAACCGTTGGCCCTAGAGATTCCAAATTTGGCACTTAGGTTATTATAAAGTGTAGAGGAGCACTATGAAAGGATTTTTCAAAATTCACTTCCTAAGGGGGTGAAATGGGGGTTTGTATAGTTTTTATGGGTTAAACAAGGTTAGATTAGACGCGAAGCCGCGGGAAAAAGCTAGTATTTAAAATACGGTTGCATTCACGTTATTATATCAATATGTTGGTGACAATGGCGACATGTTTCGAATCGTATGGAGACTGTTCATCAGTGCAATCTTGTATGTCGCCAATAGCGATATAATTAACGTGAGTACAACCGTATTTCTGAATAATTAAATATCTACTGGGAAGTATCGCTGGGAGGGCAGTGTGATGGCGATCTGCGTCAGCTTTAAGTCAGTAACTGGCAGGGTCTGAGCAGGATCGGGGCAGTTGGCGATCTCTCATTTCGGAGGCGAATATTCATTTTGGATCACTGGGGGTTACCATGACGTGCTAAAGCCGTTCAGTTTAGGTTGAGAGAGAGGGACGGAGCTATGTAACTGCCATAGCTGTGTCCCTTTCTCTCAACCTAAACTGAACGTCTTTAGTACGTCTTTAGTACGCCACTTGTAGCGATAGGTATCTAGGGCAGTTCTGAGAAAGAAGTCTAGGCTACAAAGTGTTAAATCTATTTATTAGGTCTATTTAGGGACGTGGGTCGTAGGCCTACGGTGGTGATGGCAAATGGATCGCAGCGTAGCTGAGCGTTACTGTCCTGGCGTCCTGGCGTCGGTAGTGGCGTGTGACGCGGCGTTCGACGCGAGTGGGCAGAGGCGTCCAGGCAGGGTGAAGATTTGCGCCCCCCAGAGCCTAAATAGTTAGTTATTCATAAAACCATCATTTAGATTTTTAATTTTTCATTTAATTGCACACCTAAAGATCATAACGACAGAAAAGCAAGCGATAAATATTGTACTACGACTACTACAAGGCCGTAATGTGATTTTAGGCGAAGAAGTGTTGTCCGATAATGAACGATATTCAATAGATCATGATGATATAAGATGGACGAAATGTATCGATCAAAGTCTAAACTCAGTCAGTTATTTTTTTTGCAATTTGATGTTTATGCAAGTTAAGAATTTTGGGCACGCAAGTTTTCTACTGAGATCTTTCTATTGTGACGACGCAGTGCACCTGGGCGTATAATTGAAAAAAATATATTACTAAACAAAAAAAGCCATAAGCGAGAGAGCACCGCTGAAACAGGATTGTTTCTCCATCGATCATGCGTGCAAGTCTCGTTCACTTACTCCCGTTCTGCCGTGTAAGGCAAGCCTTCTTATCCAGCTCATCTATTAAAAAATATCAAGTCTCGACTGTAAGATCGTTTAGTGTAACTTGGTCTCGAAAACTGTTATAAATATTCATGAGTAATTGGGGGTCAGACGTATAAACAAAAGTTTGTGATTAGCAAGAGTCTAATCTACAAAGTCGTTGAGTGTGTTACACACGGAAAAGTGTGTTTCACACTTTTTACAGTGTCGTTTTGGAAGGGTCTTCTCCCATAGGACAATGCCATCCTGGAAATAATGAAAGAAAAAATAAAATTTAAATAATGATTACTTAAAAATCATGAAAAATTAATTCAGTTTAAAGTTCACGATTTTAATAAACAAGTAAATCAGCGGCTCTCGAATTTACAGTAGTAAGTTTTTTCTAACACATTTTGTGCCATTAGTAAGGTGCAACATTGTACAATGGAAAACTTCTTATATATCAACGATTATTTTCTACTTAGAATTCTAACTAGGTAATTCTAATGTATTTATCTAGCGCTAAACCGATTCAAATGACATAGATAAATTGTTACAATTAAAATAGTATTCATTTATGAATAACAGCCAATAACTATGATCTAGCGATTCTAGCGACATTAACGACAATTCATTATCAAGATAACACTTTATAGCAGATTTAACCCAGATTCTAGGACGACAATGTGGGTATTGTATACATCGAGTTATGTTCTGTACTCCGGCCTAGCCAAAGTGACAGTCGTTGACCCCACGTGGCGAACAAAGCGCAACTGGCTCGCACACCAATACCGACGAGCGATAGAGAGACCTAGCTACGGAGCGTAAGCAATTGTGACGTTGGCTAGTTACTCATCACACTGAAACTGTGATAAGCGTTATTACTGGAAATTGGAACAAGACATCCGGAGCTTAAATTGTGGCACTATCCCGGTCAGTGACTGAAATGTTTGCAGATTCCTTGATTTTTGGGACTGCCGTAAAGTTTTTGATATTTATAATTGGACGTGTGTGTGTGTGTGTGTGTGTGTGTGTGTGTGTGTGTGTGTGTGTGTGTGTGTGTGTTGTGTGTGTGTGTGTGTGTGTGTGTGTGTGTGCGTGCGTGCGTGCGTGCGTGCGTGCGTGCGTGCGTGCGTGCGTGCGTGCGTGCGTGCGTGCGTGCGTGCGTGCGTGCGTGCGTGCGTGCGTGCGTGCGTGCGTGCGTGCGTGCGTGCGTGTGAGTGTGTGTGTGTGTGTACGAATATGAGGGATAAGTTTGAGTATGCGGCTGTACGAACATCTACAATATTTGCTACTGTGAAAAAACTTTATGCAAACTGACAGCTAGAATTCCATTAAGTAGCAGAGAAAGACTTAATAGCGAAATTATTTTTTCAGTACAGATGGTGTTTTTTATACGCACTAGTGCGAGAAGTGGTTCATTATATACCAGGTCGAAACTTTAGAGGCTCATCTGTACTGAAAAACGTCGTACGATACACGTGCGAAAAGGAAATTCGGAACTCGTCGTGTTTTAATCTATCGCCACTCGTTTCGAACTTCCTTTTTTACGCACTTGTATCGTAATGTACTATTAAAAACCACCCAGCACCCGCCTGACGTAATAATGACTACGCAACATTATCTAAAAATCTATTGTAGATAGAGAACGAGGACCGCCGGATGCGGAGACCTTGCCAAATGTGTACTGCAAACCGCGAACACTGCAGCAGCGGACCAGACGCCGACGACAGACGCTTCCTGAGCCGGTCGCCACGTGACGCGCCGTCACCACTAAATTTACTTGTGACAGTGAGACACTCTGCCGCCTGTCGGTGTCGCCTCTCCCCGACCTCCATCGACGCAACCGATACACCATAATACCCAGCGATAGTAAACCATAGGGCAAAAGTAGCAAATGCTACGATTTAGGGCATCTGGGGGTCGTGAAATTTGTTTTTACAAGCTTTTATTCAACTTGCCTTGTTAGTAATGTTAGTATGTTAGTGTGCGTTAAAACGTAGAAGATAAATTTGACCCACTTCCCGGTTTCCGATTGAGCTAAAATTTTGCACACATATGTAAATCACGTGACAATGCAATATTATGGTATCGTGGAGCTGATCTGATGATGGAGCAGAAAGGTGGTCATAGGAACTCTGTTATGAAACGTCGTATCCCCATCGAGTAAGGGATTTTTAGAAACGTCTCGGAGAGTAGTAGATGACTGTTGAAAGAAAGGTACAGTCAGCGATAAAAGCTTGTGCCAAAAATGAAATTTTTGCAAAAAAAAACTTATTCTCTAATAAGCATCCTAGAAAAAGTTCGTTTTATTGTTGTAAATATTGGGTTGGCACAAAAATAATGAGACACTTGGTTTACGTTTTATATTTTTTATTATTATTACAATACAAAAAGCTTATTCGATGATGTAATCACCATTAGCATCTATGACTTCTTGCCAACGATCCGGCAAAGTTTGGATGCCTTTCGCCCAGAACTCTGATGGCTGTGCCTCGAAAAAGTTGTTCAACTCCACCTGTACATCATGGAAATCATGAATTGTTTACCCCGCAAATGTCGTTTCAGGGCTCTAAACAAATAAAAGTCTGATGGTGCGAGGTCTGGAGAATAAGGTGGGTGGGGTATCGTCTCCCAGCCCAAGTTCTGCAGCTGTTGGCGAACGGTAGATGGGACATGAGGTCGAGCGTTATCACGTAGTAAAATTACAGTGGCTCGTCTTCGTCGTTTTTTCTTGATAGCAGAAAATAGTTCGGTGAGCTGTGATGAATATTTGTTAGCGTTTACAGTTTCATTGTGTAATAGTTCATGAAACAGCATGCCTTGCGAGTCCCAGACCCAACAAAGCAAAACTTTTAAGCGGTTCTTTTGACTCAGCTTCGGTTGAGTTGGTGGCGTTTCTTCTCGAGGCAGCCAAAAAGCACGACGTGTATCGTTCTCATAATAAATCCATGATTCATCTCCCGTAACCAGATCAGTCAAAAACTCTTTACGTCGGGGTCGCAGCAAAAGTGATTGACAGATGGCGACACGGACTGCACGACTGGCGTCGGTAAGGATGTGCGGTACCCATCGAGCCAAAAATTTTCGATACCCAAGCTCATGCAGATGGTATTCCACAGCGTGGTGACTGCAGTTAAGTGCTTCCGCTAATTCACGAGTAGTCATCGCAATAGCATAGCATCAGGATTCAACTATAGTTCGCAGCGTAAATCGTCATCATTGAATGCAGGTGGTCGCCCTGAGCGTGACTGACTTTCAAGGCTCCTGTCTCCTGATTTAAAACGGTCAAACCATCTGGACACCGAGGCATGGCATGTACTTCCAGCGCCCAATGCAGTGTTGATATTGTCAGCTGCAGCCCGCGCACTGTGGCCTAACAAGTACTCGTATAAGTAAAGTGTTCGAACTTGTCGCTCGTCCATTTTATTTCAATCTAACTAAACCAATCACGAGGGCGGCTTTATATACCCTCACATTAGAAGTACCTAGAATGTTCTACAACATACTAGAATATTATCGAAAACAATTAACTTAAGAAAGGAAATGTATAGAGTTTTGTAGAGTGTGTCATTACTTTTGTGCCAACCCAATATATGCCCAGCCGGCCCAGCCGAACAGGGGGGTTACCATGACGTACTAAAGACGTTCAGTTTAGGTTGAGAGAAAGGGACACAGCTATAGCAGTTACATAGCTCCGTCCCTCTCTCTCAACCTAAACTGAACGGCTTTAGCACGTCATGGTAACCCCCCAGGTACCTAATCGTTGACGCTACGTAGCGATCGAAAAATAGCTGAGAAAAGCTTACGATGCGTAAGCGAGTGTGACGTTGGATAGGAACTATGGAAATTATCATTTTAAACGTAGACTGAAAAATCGTAGTTACTTATAAAATAAAATCAAAGCACGATTTTATTTTATCCAGTCAATATGCAAGAAAAATTGGTTTTATTATTGTTTCAAATCTGTTGTTGGGCCCACAACTTAATCTTTTTAAACATAGACCGAGAGAAACATATTTAGTTACAGAATTTGATCAAAGCATGAAAGTCATGAATTTTCTGCAATTACCATGTAATTAGGAAAAGTTAGTTTTATTGTTGCAAATCTATAGTCAGACCCAGGAATTTATTATTTCACACATGGACATAGAATCATACTTAATATTACGGCAATCGGCTAGAATTTTATTGCCATAATAAGTACCTAACATGCTTGGAGTGGGTGAAAAGGGCCTCTATGTAAAATTGGCATAGACAATACAATAGTAAAAAACATGAAAAGGATGAATCCCTAAATATAAATGGTAAACCAGTAGAAAGGGTTGAAAAATATAAGTACTTGGGATGCTGGCTCAATGAAAAATGGGTCCCTAAAAAGGAGATCCAAGTAAGAATAGAAATGGCCAGGAGTGCCTTTATAAAAATTGAAAAATTATTCACAAATAAAGATATAAACTTAAATCTGAGATGGAGACTGGTTAAATGTTTTGTTCTGCAAATACTGATGTACGGAGTGGAAGCATGGGCCCTAAATAAATCAATAGTCAACAAGCTAAATGCATTTGAAATGTGGATATACAGAAGGATGCTGAGAATATCTTGGGTAGATAAGATATAACAAACAAGTATTGGGCAGAATGAAAAAGACAACGGAAGTTGTATTGACAGTCAAAAGAAGAAAAACAGCATATTTTGGACATATTTACAGAAACACTAAATATGCCTTACTGAAAAACATTGTAGAGGGAAAGATGGACGGAAAGAGAACTAGAGGAAGACCAAGAACATCATGGTGTGGCAATATAAGGAGTTGGACCGGTATTGCAGACGCTACCACTCTGAGTAGAGTGGCTAAACGCAGAGAAGATTTTCGCATGGTGATCGCCGACATCCGTTTGGATATGGCACCTTACGAAGAAGAATACAATACCTGCCCTGAAACTGTGGTTCTCGTAGCCCATCCTAATAAAACTAGGTTCAACAACCGAGCCAACGGGAATGACGCCTCGTCTAGATATTGTATATGCGGTATGCGTTTAATATCTAGCGAGATGTAAATAAATTGCTAGGATTATTGCCAAGTGGAAAATCACTATATTATTTATATTGGACGCGCGGAATTCGCATTGACAATATTTTGACAGTGTGCGGTTCGAGGGATTTAGAATATTTAGATACGACCGCATCGCGCACTTGGAATTTTTATCATTTTATTTTCTATTTTGAAACGGGACTATTGAGATCATTTGAAGTGTATGAAAGCAGCGTAGCATTTTAGTTTGTTCATAAAATTGAAGACTGACTATTATATTTAGTTTATTTCTGTACGTAATATATGTACATATTTCTCAATCTCGGAGCGATATATGTTTCTCCTGAATAACGGATAAAATAAATTAATTAAGAGTTTTCTCCAGACAAAATTAAGATAAAGAATAAGTTTTCTTTGCATGTTTTCAATATGACGTCTAACTTTACATGTAGGTAAATAAACTATGAATTGTAAAGGACGTGCCACATCTTTATAAAGTTTATACGTAGCATTTGAAGCAGGCGAGAGCGCAGGCGCTAGCAGCAGGGAGAAACGGGCGCCGCGCCAGTCGCCATCTAAGGAGTGCAACTGTACAACCGGACCACATTCGCCTCGCCATCCAACACTGCGCTAGGCCAGTTCAAACCTACACCCACATCAGAACGATATCCGAAAGACATCATTCAGTCATCGCACGCCAATACAGCTACGGGCATGCACGAGCGATATCCTTGATATGTCCTAATGATATTAACGTAAAAAGAATTGTCCTGTATGTTACTCCTTACCGTCAATTTTATCCACCAAATCCAAACTACGATCTGAATTCTTATCTCTAGGAGACATATCAACAATCACTGCAAGTCTAGAATAGTCTAGACAAATATTAGATAACCATCAAAAGTAAATAATATGGTTGACATGTTACACGCGCGCCGATGTTTAGTTACCTATTTAGCTAACTATGCATTCATATATATGTACCTATAAAGTTGGATCTCTTGGAGATCGAAAATTACAATTATTTTACTTTATATAAAAACTATAATTGGACTATGATTGCTGTTTGTAGTTGTTTTCAGGGCACCGTTTTGTGACATTTTAATTTTATAAAAGTTGCCCCAAAGTAAATACAGTAGCATCAAATTAATTATTTCTTCATTTGCTGGATGCTTTCCCACGTACTCTAATGTTTTTATCCACAGTGAGTTATGAAAACTATTATTTAATTACGTACGCTTAATAGCTGTGTGAAGAAATTATATTTCCTCAAGATTATCCTATAAATATCCTGGAAGGTAACGTTTATACGTAGGTACGAGATAATTTTTTTGGGGATATTTTTTTATATGTGGTATAGTGACGGTCGATGCTGCTTGCAGAAAGCTATCCTACTTGCGTGTTCTCCGGTCGTCGTACCCTCATTATAACTCAATCGTCTAGAAACGGACTGGACTCACAGATCTACAAGTTTTTTCCCGCGTTACAATCCCGAGTTGCTAGGACGCGTATTTATTTTTACCCCTGATCCGAGTTCCCAAGAATCCAGCGCGAGTGGTTTATACGCAGACAGCGGGACGACATCGCACGCACCCCGCTACCACCCTCTCGCGCATACTTCGGCGCTCCGGCTAACCATAATCGGTCCTCACATTATTAAACGTTCTGTACCGTGAGATTTTTGTACGTAAAGCTTATTAAAACGCACTTGGCCCGAGACGTGATCAGATACCCAATGCGCGTTGAGTAAAACATTATCATTTTCGAGGAACTAATTTTCACGATTTTTTCTAAGTTTCACAGGCTGATCATCATGTGGTACTAAAATTACAGTAAATGACGCTGATATGTTTAAGTTTTATGATTGTTACAGTTTGTCATCGTGTTTAAAATTATTAGAAAAATATAACGTAGCTAACGTGCGATCATTATATCGGCATAAAAAGTAAAGCAAAAAGCTGTAAAGCAGAATTCCCAGGCAACGCCGCAGGGTTGATTCTCGTGTGTACGTAATTTATGCCAGGACATAAATAGAGACGGTGAGGTGCCTACTTACTTACCTATAACATAGGCGCATAACCGGCGCTTGGATATGAAAGTCATAGCATTTATCCAAACACGTTTCTCGAGCGATTGAGAAGAGTGCTGGGATCCATTACGTGTTGCATGAGCAAACAAAGTCCTGTCAAAGCATTAAAGTCCTTAGCTGCATTAAAATTAAGTATGAGATGGGGCGTGAAGTGCTTGACGGGCGTGTTTGTTGATGGAGGCCAGCCGGCGCTGACGATGGGTAGGTAATCTCTACAAAATTGACATTTGGCGCCAAAAGGTATTCTTATTGGGAGTGTAGCATTTGGTTTGGCGCAATCTGGGAGTGTGTAAATATTTATTGAGTGTCTTGCTCGCCTCGAGTGACGACATGCATCGCCGTTTCGTTTTGCGAGGTGTAAACAAATTCATACGGCACGGGTGTTATTTTCCATTACAAATCTAGTGCGATATGTCTTTGGGCTTGTAATAACACCCCTTTAACCATGTGCACTATTTTTATACTTAATGTAATACGATATTAATAAGCTTTGGAATTGTTGATTTAATTAAAGGCACCTTTTTTCCGACCGCAGCCGTAGGTGTCTTTTTATGTATTTAAGAACCAAATCGATAATAAATGGGTTTAAAATAACTGTAAAACTTTACATATATGTGAAATTAATTGGTTTTAGATATGTTTATTGTTTTTTAACTAGGCCATTAAGGTTATAGGTAATATCGGAATAGCAAATCTTACTATGTAGATACTGCGTTATGCTAACCTACGCTAACTATTTTTTAAGCTTTAGAAAGTATAAATAAAAAATCTAATAATAAATACCTCTAATAAAACGGTAAACTGAAATGAATGCTACATATTTCCTAAGGAAAAGTAAACCTACATATAAATACAAGCTAAAGATTAATTAATAAGTATTGAATACCTCATCTAATAAGGTGAGTTATGACTAGAAACAATTATATCTGACCATAATGCGCCTTGCACGCATTGATTAGGGATCAATGACTTCGCCCCATACTTATCTCAACAATGAACATACATCGCTGGATATAGGAACTAATTAGTTAAAGTGAAAAATTACGTGGGAACCAATCATAAAAAGATTATTGCATATATCAAAAAATGTCTACAGCTTAATGTAAGTACCTATTTTTTTCTCAACAACAGAGTTGGAAGTTTGGGTCTTTATGATGGGTAGGGTAGGTACGCTGTTCAATCATCAAAATATTGTAAAATAAACTTACTTAGTACATACCTATGTATGTATATGTAGGAATATTGTACTGGTTACGCCGCTATTGCCAAATTTTAATTTTTTTTTTTAAGAGGGCATTCAACGAAAACGTCGTAATAATGTAAAATTGATAGTTTTGGTCGGCAAAATGCTACACTTTCCGTCATCTAAAAGACTTATTAAGTTCAGGATTCGATTAGGACATCTTCTTAACTTACATGTTGTGAGACTGGATTTTTAAAAACTAACTCACTTAATTAATTATGATTTTTTTTCTGGTGCATGTTTAGGAAAACCCGCGAAAAGTGCTGACTTAGTCCGTCTAATTTGTAAAATTTGGATAGTTTTGAATGCTTCAAGTGGTAAATTTGTATTATGTATATCCTGTACTACAATCATCTGAGACTACTTCTTTGCTATAAGGCTTTAGAATAGAGTAAATGAGGATATGATGAATCCAATTTGTTTCAGAAATCACCTCAGAATAAGTGTCAATTTCTTCGAAAACTTACGTGTTTTTGAAGTAGTTTTAATATAAAAATAATCTGCAACGCTTACTCAAACAGATTTTATGCAAAAGTATTCTATTAATTGCAATTTAATATTTTTGACGATTTTTTAAAAATGACTCCTTATTACCGGTTACGCGCGCTTGCGATGTCAGTACCGCGGCAGAGCTTGTAGAGGCAGGACGTATGTTAGTCCGCTCCGCACGCGGCTCGACGATCGCGAAGTTATTTTGTCATTGTGTGCGGCACCCGCCGTGTCCAAAACCGCACTTGTGTGCGTGTTTGGCTGTACTGTTGCATGTATACTGCGACCGAAAACTTTGATCCTTGGGTTGACGACTTTGGTAACTAACTAATTAACTTGACTAATATTTTTAGTAAGTATTATTTATTATTGAATATCATTTGAGGTTACTGACTCGTCTCAACAAAATCTTTGACAATAGATGGTACTCAGGATCTGATGATGAAGTCAGATGGTAGTCATGAGTTCTCATCAACCAGGTCTTGAAACCATTTCGTGTTTGGGCTCGTTTGATTCACCTCAACAAGATCTTTGACAAGAGGTGATGGTACCCAGGATCTGATGATGAAGCCGGAAGGTAGTCATGAGTTCTCATCAACCAGGTCTTGAAACCATTTCGTGTTTGGGCTCGTTTGATTTGCCTCAACAAGATCTTTGACAAGAGGTGATGGTACCCAGGATCTGATGATGAAGCCGGAAGGTAGTCATGAGTTCTCATCAACCAGGTCTTGAAACCATTTCGTGTTTGGGCTCGTTTGGTTCGTCTCAACAAGATCTTTGACAAGAGATGGTACCCAGGATCTGATGATGAAGCTGGAAGGTAGTCAAGAGAATTCATCAACCAGGTCTTGAAACCACTCCGTGTTTGGGCTCGTTTGGTTCGTCTCAACAAGATCTTTGACAAGAGATGGTACCCAGGATCTGATGGTGAAGCCGGAAGGTAGTCAAGAGTATTCAACAACCAGGTCTTGAAACTCTTCTGTGTTTGGGCTCGTTTGATTCATCTCAACGAGATCTTTGACAAGAGATGGTACCCAGGATCTGATGATGAAGCTGGAAGGTAGTCAAGAGTATTCCACGACCAGGTCTTGAAACCACTTCGTGTTTGGGTTCGTTTGATTCGTCTCAACAAGATCTTTGCCAAGAGATGGTAATCACTCTTTTATACTCTGGCGCATCCACTGTCTCAGTGTGTCAACAGTCAACTAAAGCAGGTAGGCGTAGCGTAGAGTTGTGTTTCCTTACAAAAAACCAATACATAGATGTGGACCTTCCTGTGCTCCATGCAATTAAAACAACATAATATTTAAAAACCGGCCGAGAGCGTGTCGGGTCACGCTCAGTGCCTACACTGAGCGTGGCCCGACACGCTCTCGGCCGGTTTTTAAAGCCGCGTTGGTAAATAGCCGCTCGGCTCTTCCGTAGTTTTCCATATTTTTCAAAAACTACAGAACCTATCAAGTTCAAAACAGTTTTCCTAGAAAGTTTATAAAGTTCTACTTTTGTGATTTTTAAATATTTTTTAAATATATGGTTAAAAAGTTAGAGAGGGGGGGGGGGGACACTTTTTTTTTCTTTAGGAGCGATTATTCCCGAAAATATTAATATTATCAAAAAACGATTTCAGTAATTCATTTTTAAATACCTATCCAACAATAAATCATACGTTAGGGTTGAAATGAAAAAAAAATCACTCCCTACTTTAGGTACGTGTAGGAACCGTACCCTAATAAAACATTTTTTCCACTTTTTATTTTTGCACTTTGTCGGCGTGACTGATATACATATTGGTACCAAATTTCAGCTCTCTAGTTGTAACGGTCACTGAGATTATCCGCGGACGGACGGACGGACGGAGGGACAGACAGACAGACATGGCGAAACTATAAGGGTTCCTAGTTGACTACGAAACCCTAAAAACACATTTTAAATATTAAACTTATATTGACCGGGATATAGACCGTGAATATAAGTCTAATGAAAATAACCGTGAATCATTCAAAAGTCAAAACTATTACATTTTAAATATAAAAAAAAAACTACTTAAAATTAAAGAAAACCGATCTTAGTTCCATTATATACAGAGTGGGGCCTGTAACAAAGGCGAAGAATTGAACTGTAGGCTATTCTCCTTATACTGATCAACATTTATTCAGTAACTTTTAAAAATTATGAAGTCTTTAAATTTTTAATTTTTCATACAAAATAAATATTAGCTTCAATGTACGCCATTATTGTTGTCATTGACGTTGTCTGTCACACTTTAGACTTAACAGAATTCGCAATACATTACCTCTTAGAAAAAACTTTCAAGGGTGATAAAAATCAAAATACAAGTTATTTTTAAAAGTCGCCGAACAAATGTTGATCAGTATAAGTGCGTTTTCACATTATCCGATCCGATATCGGATGTCGGACCGATATCCCATACATTACAGGCGCCATCTTGGATTTTTTCTATTGAAATGCTTCCGACATCCGATATCGGATCGGATAGTGTGAAAACGGCTTAAGGAGAATAGCCTAGAGTTCAATTCTTCGCCTTTGTTACAGACCCCACTCTGTATATGTACCTAGAAAACATCATCATCTTCCTTGCGTTATCCCGGCATTTGCCACGGCTCATGGGAGCCTGCGGTTCACTTTGACAACTAATCCCAAGATTTGGCGTAGGCACTAGTTTTTACGAAAGCGACTGCCATCTGACCTTTCAACCCAAAGGGTAAACTAGACCTTATTGGAATAAGTCCGGTTTCCTCACGATGTTTTCCTTCACCGAAAAGAACCTAGAAAACATATCATATACAAAATAAAATAAAACTAAGAAAACGGATTTAATATATTCATTATACGCGATATAATCTGATTCCATAAATTTATTTCATGAGTAACTATCGCGGTGACAGAAGACAATATTATATACACAATTTATTATATTATAAAAGTTTTTTAATTTATTTCTTCCAAGGCTACACACGTTTTAATAAAAAAAACTGTGATAAGTTTAATAATTAAACTAAAAGGTCAAGTATTTATGCACGAAATCATGTATGCAAATATGTAATATATATGGTGGTGTTTTTACGCAAGTATCAATAATGGTTAGTCCGCAACGCCACTGACGGCGTGGCGGTACCGACCATGAATGCTATCCCTTTCGCTCTAGCCGCACGTAAGGTTTGTTCGAAGAGGATCGCACGCTATGTCTGTACCGCAGGCTACAATCGTTATGCTTCTGGTTATAATGTGCGTCTGCACACAGGCGCACGCCAGCGCCGCCGGCGTCGAAATGCGAGCAAGCAGATTTTTTGAAAGCGCTCTTAAATACGTATGATCTTAGAATGAAGTTTTGGTAAGTATTACAGCAATTCCCGAATAGTTTGTACATTTGGATCACGTCTCCGATTTTGACAAAAATTGATAGGCTGATAGACTCCATGATGCTGAGCAAGATCCACTAGGTTTCACAAAATGTCCTGGGTTGTTTGTATGAAACTTTCCTTTTTTGTTACCGAAAATGTATAGAAATCTGGTAACAAAAAAGGAAGGTTTCATACAAACAACCTAGGTGCTTGCTCATTATTGTTTTAATCACTTAAACTAAATTAAGTCATAAAATCGAACTAGTATTAACAATTCCTCAGATTCCGAGTGATGATCAAGCGATAAAGTTTTTGTGTTACACCTAAAACCAGTTTTTATAACGCGGTTACGATAAACCACTAAAAATGGAAGACGCCTCAAAGTCTCCAATAATCGCTCTAAAAATGCAAGTCGATTCTCTTTACAAAATTGCTAATGAATGCCTTTATTAGGGTTGGCTCTAGCAATTACTAGGTTTGTTACACCTGCTTCAGCTATGCACGGTTTTTATCACTGCCGGCCTAGCCGAAGTGATAATTGTTGACGATACGTGACATTCGAAACGCAGTCTGGCTCTGTCGCACCTCTATACAGAAGAGCGACAGGGAGCACTAGCTACGAAGCGATTGTTACGTTGGATAGGGACCCTGCTCTTACTAGGAACGGGTCGGTTAGGTTCCAAAGAATGCCACATCCTCCTTTACAGAGGACCTACCAGACTACATGTCTCCTTCACCACCCTCCACTAACGACTGTGAGAACCTCGTGCGTCACAATTGTAATCGCTTTTAAACTGCGTCATATGACATTTAATATCGACAATTAATTAATTTGATGAGTAATTTTGCGATGTATATTTTAAACTGATCGATATTAATTTGGCAATATATAAACCGGTTTTGAATGGGTAGGCAGATTTATAACATTGAATCTATTAACACCTGCTACACGTTCGATATTAAATTAAATAATCATTTGGTGCATCTTGAGTGAATAGGTCAGACTAATCTCCAATCTTTAGATATACCTAATATCTTTTATTTTTAGGGTTCCGTACCAAAAAGGTACAAAAGGAACCCTTATGGCGCCGCTCTGCCCGTCTGTCCGTCTGTCACATTACTAAATATCTCGAGAACTACTTAACTTAGCTTTGCTTCGCTGTACTAAAGAACCAAAGGATTTTTTGTAGGCCGGACTTCTTAAACATACCTTTAATGTTGTGCTGTAGGTGTTAGCGTCGCACCTCTTTTATATTTAAATGGTTTCCAATTTTGTAGGATCTATTTAGATTTGATATGACGTACTTACCTACTGTCTGTTTATTATTTTTAACAACTTTCATAAAAATTGAATTAGCCTTTTAAGCTCTAAATGAATTATGCGACTGATTTCCACTAATTCTACATACACGTCGAATAGAGGAAATAAGTTTGTTTCTTTATAGCGGATTAACCTATATTAGTGATGATTACTAGGCAGTGGGCCGAGCGGCGCTGGGCGCAGCACGCACGGCGGCATCGGCACTGCGCACGCCCTCGCGCCGGCGCAGCGGATGCACGTGCTCGAGCGCCGATGGACTAGCGTGCTGAAGCGCGACTTGCACTTCCGACTCACATTCATTCCCGCGCCATTCATACAACTGCGTCATTCATTTAATTCAAGTTCATAACGAGCCACCGCACGTGGGAGGCTCACGACACGACACACCCGCGACTTAACCATTCTCACACTAACTTTTAGTGTCGATAAAGATAAACGAGGGCCCATTTTCACGATTCATCCGGCGACACCGAACAGGTCCATAAAATAAATCGGATCGCTCAAGTTTCGGAGGCGCATTTATTGCTTCTCGGTATTTACGCCGTTTTAAATTCTGTAAGGCGCGCAATATTTCACGGCACCTTTAAGCCGGTCTTCTAATTATACGGGCGGGCTCCGGTGACAGCGGACGCCGATCGATCGGCGGCGAGGCGCGGACGGCGCCGGCGCGGGCGCCGAGATGCTATCACGGGTGAACCGTCGCACCGCGCCATACTTTTCTAACTTTTTGGCCTGCCGGGTCGCGCGGGGGCGTATTGTGTGCAATTGTAGCACGCGAGGGCACCTCGGGCCGACGACCCGCTGTCCCCCGCGTCATTTAATCCGACAGCGTTATGGCCGGCCCGGCGCCTTTGTTGGCTACCGGCTTAATGAGAACCGTGGGTGGCTTATGACACGTCAGGATATGATCATAAAGGTGCCAAAAATTCTACCTGCCCCAGGTTGCGCCGACGACATTCCTATCCCGCGCCTTTCAAAATTAATGTCTATTGTCCGCGCATGCGCCGCGGCACGATGGCGCGTCTTGACGGGGGATATGAACCGATTATGAACGACATCACCGCCGCGCCAGGAGCGGGATTAGGCCCGGACGCAATCCACACAAACACGCATTCAAATAACTCGCCGGCGTCGGTCTCTGATAGCGTCGCTTTTAATTGAGATGTATGCACTTAAATTCTTTGACCCCAATTAATTTCGTGGAAGTGAGTTCGTTGGGAGTTAATTAAGTGTGCTAATATTTGCTAACACGGGCCCGCGTAAGCACTTCAGTTGTAATTGCAGTTTATTCGTTAAATAAAATTACCGCTGCACCCAAAATAAACACCTAAATTTATATGGCTTTTGAGTAAAGTAGGTAGTAGGTACCCACTAAAATTGCGTCGTTGTCCATCTCATTAAACATAGGTACCTCATATCTTTTGCGAGAGTATTTATAATATGAAACTTTTGATCAGATTCCAATTAGAAAGGTAATATACCTAAACCAAGTCATCATACTTGCTCAAAAGGTACCGGATACACGCTTTACAAACCCGAGCTCCAAATTCTGATCTATTCGCCTTTTTGCTCGCAAATAAAAACAATCCGGCACAGCGTACAGTAATGCGATTTGAGTGCAATGCATTGCACATGGCGTGACGTCACTGGGCGTTTGTTACTCGGGGCAATGAACCGAGGACTGAATTGGACATACTTAAGTGTCCTGCGATGGAGAGCAATACCGACAGCGACGCGAACTTACACTTCGTTTGGCACTTGAACTATCTACTGGATTTAAATATCAAATGCTTATTTTAACGTCCCAATATGTAAGTACCTAGTGGACTTTCTTTTGTAAAAAATAACTTTACCTAAACATTACTTATTATTTGAAAACTGTGCTTACCACTGGAATAAATGGGGATGGTGTGACTCGCCCAGTGCGAGTGTGGTAGCCCCGAGCAGACGGTCGAACACATAGTCCTGGAATGTCCCCTCACCAAATTAGAAGGACGAATTGAAGACCTTATAAACCTCAGCGAAACGGCAATTGAGTATTTGAAGAGCACATACATCAATCACTAGTTTAAGATTTAATACTTAAGGAAATAATTATGTTATTGAAATCCAGTAAGACATATAAATTCCATACGATAATAAAAATAACTTATTATTTTCTTAAACATTTATTGTGCGCAATAAACTTAACATCAAAATAAAAGAATTTGAACAGTGCCACTTTGCTACCCCATAGGCCAGAAGTCAGAAGTCTCGTAACAGTTTAAAGGAGTTCAAAAATTAAAACTATAGGATAATGGACAGATAGCAATAGGATCAATTACAATTTCCAAACACGTTAAGATTGTAATGCTAAACATTTGTTTGAGAAAACATTTGATAATATTAAGCAAAACTAACTGTAAATTTACAGTAAACAAATCCGTTCAGCTACTGAATATCAACATTGAATAATGAGGATTTGTACTCTCTGTACGTTGTTAGTAAACATAACCCTCCTTGTCTAAAAGGACCTTATTCACCAAGTGCTACAAGATCCAACTACCCGAAATTCCAACTGATTTATTTTATATAATGGACCTTAATGCACATTAACCTTAAGGACCTTTTGGGTATCGAACGCCACAAATGATATTGCGGGACCTTACAATGTCGCGCAATACTCAACGTTCATTGAGTTCATTCTGATTCCGAACACGCCGCGATACCTACCACGAGTAAATAAATACAAACAAACTACAACGCACTATATTCTGCGTTTAATGCGCGGGCATTCCAGAAATCAGGATTACAAGACTACTTCATACCTACTTTTATAGTCTTGCATTCCACTGTTTCATTTTCTGATTCTGATACTTATCTAAAGAGGTCCTGTCATTTCCATAAGCGACAAAGATCTAAAAGATAGGATCGATTGTGGGTAGGCGTTGATGCGATACCTAGATAGCCAAACAAAAAAACTAGCTTTGCACAACTAATGATGATTTTTTGAATGATGTTTTGCTACGTTTTAATTAAATGGAGATCTTACATTTAAGATTATTGCATATTAAAGTATAGTTGAAGTAAGCATACCAAAGAACGCAAACTTACCATCTTAGAAATCAGAGCATAATCAGTAAGGATAAAAACAAATAAGATTTTTCAGATTCTGCAGTTTACGGGTAGACAAACGCGATCTCGTATCTTTATCCGTCACTCAAGTGTTATCTCAATCGATCTGTCAAGAGCACTGTTAATTTGACAGTAAACCTCGGAACGCGTGACACCGCGTTCCGCGTTGCTCCCGTGTGTACTACTCGCCACGTATAACCATTACGCAAGGCCCGTGCTGGCGCCCTTTCAGCCGACACCCACCTCTCCACACGTCACGCGTTCACCACGTAGGTACATCTAATAATATACGTAAATAGATAAGATGCATACAGTACAGCACCCACCATTCACACATCTCGCACGCTGCTAATATAAAATTATTTTTATGCAACTTTCATTTTTACCCTAGCAGTTTATTCTTTACCCTGAGTATTTAATGGTATAGATCACAGGTATAGATAAAGTACCTACTAAAGCGTGGCTCGTTCAGACATCCGTCAAACAACGTCGTCGCTTTGACACCGCAATACACGGTAATTATTATGTATGTTTCCTTGTCACGTCCTGTCTCGACCGTCTAGACTTTCCCGACGAACGAGTTTATCTCCTCGTAGGCAATACAATTTTTGGCACACTTGTAAAAATATTTTGGCAAACATACCTAAGTGAGTTTCAGCCGATGCGGAAAATGAATGAAAGTCGACGGGCGAGTGAGTCACGGCCCAGTCTACAACACGTATTTAGGGAAAAAGTAATTGAGTGGTTATTGCGACTAACGGAGAGGAAAAATGCTTTTCATGTTTTATAAGACAAAATTACATTGATCAATTATGCCATTATTTATATTATATCATTAATTGTCATGCTTGCAAAATTTCGTATTGAACTAGAAAGAGGACCCTAGACTGTATCAGCACTCTCCATCAGATGAAATTGTAGTCAAATGATCTAATAAAAAAAAGGTAATTAACGATTGCGTCTTTATCCACTTCAAAACAATATATTTTACTGAAATCGCAAGTGAAACGCGTGTTACTGAATAATTTGACTGTTGATAGATCCACTGTATTGTAATTTCTAACATTTTAAAAGCTTCGTTAAATACTAATCTTTGCTGTAATTTAGTGTTTGAATTAGCGTTATTAAACAACAGTTTTATTTAGAATCATACAAGAGTTTTTATGTAAAAGTAACTCAATAAACTCTTTAATTTTACTAGTATAAGAATAAGTGTGTGAAGGTGCGATTTTCGAGCCACAGCGCGGCCTCCTTACTGCCAAGGCTGCCCCAGCGCAGGCCGAGCGACACCCGACACCGACATCGCCGCTAAGCTACCTCTTCTAGCCTCTATTTATGTGCTTACGGTTGTAATAAATATATCTAACGTTTTTATTGTGGGAACTTTGGCTAAGGTTGGACCAACGTGTAAAATAGTGGGAACATCCGTTACTTTACGCTGTCACGAATGTCCCAATTTCGTTTCTAACACAGGGTCGCATTTCTCTTTAGATACACAAGGCCTTAGATTAGACTATCAAACAATGGTTTCGAAGTTGACAAAAGGGGCTTCGATAATTTAGGGAGTTTTCTGGAATTTCAAGTGTCTATACGAACCCTAGACGGATGGTAAATTAAGGGTCGTGTTTGGGGCGATCAAAATAACGTTGTCCTGTCCTAATAAATGGTGTAACTATATTTTACCAGGAAGACCTAAATACCTATACAAAGTAGAATTACAGCAAGAATGTAAAAGGATGAGTTTAATTATACGACCATTACAAGTAAACAAAACGACTCGAGTTTCCACGATTATTGTCAATTAACGTTGTCTTTTAGACTTAAACTAGGCATATTTATTTAATTAACTTAATTTACTGCGGCTTGCCGATGCCGATTACGCCATTACCATGTAAATGTTCTTAGAAAAATTAAGACGGCGATTACCCTGAGAAAATTCTCAGTCATTATTTAATTTTCAGAAACATATGTCTGAAGAAGACAGATATGTAAACGACTTACTACGTAAGGCATGCATGTACGTAAAGGAATTACATACCCTTGTATAAGTATGTAATTGCATGGGTCCAATCTATACTAATATTTTCAATGGGAAAGTGTGTGTGTCTGTTTGTTTGTCCGTTTTTCACGGCAAAACGGAGCGACGAATCAACGTGATTTTTAGGTGATAGTTGAAGGGGAGTGACATAGGCTCCTTTTAGGGTTCCGTAGTCAACTAGAAACCCTTATAGTTTCGCCATGTCTATCTGTCCGTCCGCCCGTCCGTCCGCGGGTAATCTCAATGACCGTTAGCACTAGAAAGCTGAAATTTGTTATCAATATGTATATAAATCACGCCGACAAAATAAAAATGAATGGTAACTAAAATCGTTTTTTGATAATAAATATTTTCGGAAATTTTAAAGGAAAAAAAGGTCCCCCTCTAACTTTTGAACCACAATATGTTTAAAAAATATGAAAAAAATCACAAAAGTAGAACTTTATAAAGAAGAAGAAGAAGATATTTCTATGAAAATTGTTTTGAACTTGATAGGTTCAGTAGTTTTTGAGAAAAATACGGAAAACTACGGAACCCTACATTGAGCGTGGCCCAACACGCTCTTGGCCGGTTTTGTCTCTTTCTAACGCGAGCGAAGCCGAGGGCAAAAGCTAGTATCCCATATATCCAATGCGATGATGATGGTATGATGACAATACAAGTTAATGTATTTAAGTCAGACAACAACATGGACACCATATACACGGTGTTTCCGGTATCACTCAAAAGCTCAGACACCCCAACTGATTTTTATTTTTTTAAACGTATCTAGAATGTTCATTTTTTAATCTGATGATTATTATTTTTTTAAATTGAGTTTTAAATTTTCTGTGCAGCTCTACTCGGCTTTTAACTCTACACTCAATAAAATAATTGCTAGTTACCATCATAAACCTTCAAACTGTTTAATTGTGTACGTTACTGCAACGACATAAGGTTTACAAATAGACAGCTATGTCGATGTAAAGCACTTTAACCTGTGTCACAGTAAACTTCAAATTGGACAGGTGACTCAGTAAGCAAATTTAAACCTAAAATTCAAAATGACAAGGTTGTAATTAGGTACGAGTTCAATTTGTTATGACTTATGATAAACTTTAAAATTAAACTGACGCACAACGTCTATCTCGTAGCGGAAAAAATAATCGTCCAAGTAACCACTGTAACCAGCCAGTATTAATACCCTTAAATACTGAAAAAGGTATACAACCTCTAACAATATGATATGCACAATGTTGTATTACAAATTTGTAGAATGGGCACGTAAACAATAACTAATAATACAAATTAAAACAAAAAATATTACCCCCATCAAGATATAGCTCAATCGATTCTACTCTCGATTCTGAACAAACAGTTTTCAGGTTTTTAGTGTTAAGTGAAACACGGTGTATACATTCCTTATTACACGAGTACTGGTTCTGAACGTTGATACAATTGAATTAAAACGATTGCATTCCCATACCAAATTACTACGAGAAATCATGTATGATGGAGTTGGCTTGAATGCTCTGTCTAGTAGTTGAGGTGTTCTGTGAGCTAGTTCTAGTATGTTATATGGCTTTCCATGCAGAAAGGACCCTGTCCTTATGTACCAAGGGCCATAAAGACGTTTCAACTGAAATTGTAACAGAAATTCTAATAGACATTTCTTACTGCAAACGAATCATAAAAACCATGGAAAGCCGCATATATTAGGCCTGAAAGGTGCTATTTATCACTTTCATTTGTTATTTTCACTCACGACACGATGATATCTGATAAGAGTATTTTTTATGACATTAGATTTCACTTTAGATTGATTGAAATATCAAGCTTCAAGATGACTTTTGAAACTTACTTATAATAAATAAGTAAGTACGAGATAACTCAATCTGTTTTTCCTATTTATTTATTTGATAAAATTTTGCCGGAATCACGATATGTACTGTTTGTACACGAATATATTCTAAATAGAAGAAACTCTCAGTTCTCAGTACATTATTTGACGACCGGTCTGGCGCAGTCGGTAGTGACCCTGCCTGCTGCGCCGCGGTCCCGGGTTCGAATCCCGGTAAGGGCATTTATTTGTGTGATGAGCACAGATATTTGTTCCTGAGTCATGGATGTTTTCTATGTATATAAGTATTTATAATTATATTATATATATCTTTGTCTGAGTACCCACAACACAAGCCTTCTTGAGCTTACCGTGGGCCTCAGTCAATCTGTGTAAGAATGTCCTATAATATTTATTTTATTTATTTATTTATTTATTAACTTTGGAAAGTTGTCCGATACTTATGTGACAAATATCACTAAAAAGTTATCCCTACTCCATAATAATACTATTAATACTGCAAACGTTGCTTTGAATATAAAAAAGTGTAGACTGACTGAATTAAAAATCTATATAGGAATGAACCTCTTGCATAGCATTACAATATTTAGTTTTGTCAATGATGCCAACATACGCAGTACTTTTGGTGTTATTTACAATCAGCACGGGTAGCATGGTCGCGCGATAGACGATAAACGTTCCTATCGCACTATTAGTAAGTGCGATAGGGACGGCCAGATGTTTTATCATTTATCGCGCGACCATAATTGCCTGCCAGGCCAAGCTATGTCAGCAGCGATTTTCAGAGCCCGGCCTAATTGTTTCATTATTTCATAGAAATTTTAAGTTAAAAGTAACACTCGCCCTGTGCCTTCAAAATCGCTATTACCAATAAGTAACAACAGCTTGGCCTGACTCTGGTTGTGTTGTGATCTGTCAGACTTCTATATTTATTCTAGTTCGTTGACTGGAATATAAAACAATTCAGAGTACCTATCAGACATCCAGATACCTGAAGTACAGGTTTGTTAGTAAAAAACGATCTCTTCGAGTTGCAAGTACCTTTAATAAATGCGAGGAACTTGTCTATTTAGAATAATATTTTACTAACGATTTCTTGTATTTAATTGCGATGTCCGGTATTCGTACTGGTAATGTAGGTTTATTCATTCGTTAAAGTGGAGATTACAATTTTAATTATTATAATTTTAAGTTTAAATAGTTTAATCAAAATAGTAATAGTTTGAGTTTTTCGGAATTTATGTGCGAAATGTACTAATTCCAATAAGGTCTAGTTTACCCTTCGGGTTGGAAGGTCAGATGGCAGTCGCTTTCGTAAAAACTAGTGCCTATGCCAAATCTTGGGATTAGTTGTCAAAGCGGACCCCAGGCTCCCATGAGCCGTGGCAAATGCCGGGAGAACGCAAGGAGGATGATGAGTTTAATCAAAGATAGTTATTTTATTAAATTATCAATGTAGCAAAGACAATTTGGTAGAGGGAGTGGTAACTTTTGAAATGTTTGATGTCAACTTTTAAAGTATAGGCTACTTTCCTCCTAGGCAAATCAGCTTCTTTTTAAACACTGTCAAAACGATCTTGAATGGCTTGCTAATAATATGGAATTAATATGAAATCGAATTGAGTGACGTCACGGTCAACTGATTTACTTTATATATTTCTATCTGATTTATAAAATATAAATTGGAGCTAAAAATAACTTCTGTCCCTGGTTCTTATAATTATCTGATGCTTTATTTCGTGCATGGCATAAAATATTTCATTTTAAGTAGTCAAGTTGCCTATTAGGAATGGGCAGTTACTTACTATATTCATTATTCATGCTAGTTACATATGTAATTATTATGTATTCTATAAATCATGCCATAAAATAAAAAATAAGAGATATGTATAAAAACATATTCTAGAAAGTGACTAATTCCAAAAGGATTAATTACGATCGAAATTAGATTATTACATTATTTTAGCCTGTTTTCAGAATTTTTGAAACTTAGTAAGCTACCCAAATACACCGGAATAGGTAGCATATGTTGAACTTGTCTGTTTGTTTGTCCGTCTTTCACGGCAAAACGGAGCGACGAATTGACGTGATTTTTTAAGTGGAGATATATGTATCATATTATTATAAAACAGTACCATACACATAAAAACTATTAGCAACATAATGTATGTAGGTATGTTACTTAGCTCACTTTACATATATGTAGTATAAAGGTATAGGTACCTCCTCAGTTTACGTTAGTCAGCGACGACTGACGACTGCTCGTCTAGTGTTTAAATGCCTACTATTATTGCCTACAGAATGTGATCTAGGTTCGTAACCACAACCTTTGACTGTAAATATTAATGCGTATAGATAGCTACATCTTTTATTTGATATGAGAGATATTTTATTTGATGAGAGAGAAGGAGAGACAATAAAATAAATAAATATTGGGGACACCTTACACAGATCAAGTTAGCCCCAAACTAAGCAAAGCTTGTACTATGGGTGCTAAGCGACGATATACGATATACTTAAATAGATAAATACATACTTATATACATAGAAAACATCCATGACTCAGGAACAAATATCTGTGCTCATCACACAAATAAATGCCCTTACCGGGATTCGAACCCAGGACCGCGGCTCAGCAGGCAGGGTCACTACCGACTGAGCCAGACCGGTCGTCAAAACATCATTCTAGTTGGTATAGACCCTGATTGTTAAGCCGATTGCCGTGGATTTGAATTCCGGTAAGGGCATTTATTTTGTGATGGGCATTTATTTATATTTGTTTCTTATTTATGGGTATAAGTACATATTTATCGTTGTATATTATATTTATCGTTGTCTGAGTACCCACCACATATTTATAAGCTTTCTTGTGTTGTGTCTCATAATAGTAAATTATATATTTACGAGAATGTATATTATTTTTGTTAGAGCTGGAGGTACTGAAATTATACAGAGAAGGTGTGTACGTAGAGTTTGTAGTGTTAAAGTAATTATTCATCATTATTTAACTATGTGCATACAGTACAGATGCTTTGGCCTTATTCAGTACCAGGCACAGAACTCTACCTATATTTGGCGCTGCGAATGATGATCTGTATGACAGTTCCTTACTCGCTATAGATAGAACAGACTTAATTAATTCGAAAAATTATGTATGAAATGGGGTTTATCACATTTTTATTGATTAATTGTTACATTTCTAAGGCCCACTTGCACCGACCACTTAACTCAGGGTTAGTGGGCTGTCAACTGTCAAATTCCATATGAAATGGTGGGTTAACCCTCCAGTTTCGTTGGTGCAAGTGGCCCTAAGTAAAACAAGCTATGCTTTCTACAAAATGAACTGTCATAGTAATCATCGTTGGCCGCATCACGTATACCTGCATACCTCATAGTGTAAACGTGAGTACGAGTCCAAAAGTATAATTCTCACGTCACTCTAATTGGTTTACTACTAACAGCAATCATTCATAATTGTGTATGATAAAGATAAGATTGCAAAATCATACGACACTGATAGACACCAGTGTTATGAAATACCGGCTCTATTAAAAAATACGGCGTGCAATAAAAACGTACAATTCGATAGTAAGTCGTGTGGCATCGTCATAATTAAATACGTCATTATAAGAGGCAAGAGTCTATATGACGAGTGAGATGCATTGGACGTAAGTTATTCGCGAATACGTCAATATGAAACTGGTGATTAACTTACTGATTTTCTCCTAAATTCGTCCTAAAGCTTTACGTTTTTAAACTGTGATAAATCATTGGTAGATTTTTACGTTTATATGTTTTCGTTCCAATATTCTGAAAAATATTATCGAATCTTCAATGACCAAAATACGTAAAGGGATAATAGTTATTTCTTATACAAGGGGGCAAAATTGTATTTTAACGCCGAGTGTGGAATTGAAAAACGAGCAAGTGAAAGGATTCTATAGTTGAACCACGAGCGAAGCGAGTGGTTCGAGAATAGAATGCGAGTTTTTTAACCCACGAGAAGTAAAATACATTTGCACCCGAGTGTTAACACAAAACTTTTCCCCTCACTATAGCGGGGAAACTACAACGCAAAAAATGCGTTTATCACTGCTTCCAGTAGGTCCACAGGTGGTAAATCATCATTATTACTAGATTCACCTACTTTTATCAATTTTAAAGCAGTTAATTTGACTTTATTCTAGGTCAAATTACTTTACCCACTAGTGGATAAAATGCGTTTTTACCCGCTGGTATTAAAGGACAAAACACGTGTTTCCGAGCTAGTGAGGGGAAAATATATTGACGGTTTTTAGGTAAATGTGACTTACAGGTTATACTCGTAGTAGGTACTCTTAAGTTAGCTACAAAGTAAAAGCTGTATAATTCAAGTTAAAAATCAAAAATATCAAGATCATTAAGATTTTTGAATATTAATTTATCAAATGCAAGTAATAGCCGGAAAAGGTTCCTAAATAGAGCAGCCTAAATAACAGTTCTTATAAGGTAAATCAGTGCTAGTATGTATGTAAATAGTTGACATTCCGTATGCAATATGATTTATACGGCAACGAGCTTAATTGAAGCCAGTACCTAAGTTTATTTTTTATGTTGCTAAGCTCATTTTACCTTGATTCTAATACGATACCTATTATTCTCAATCAATTGGTAGTCACACGATTTAAAGCTAAAGATATCCTCATTGCTGCTGAATATAATTGAACACACGTGCATTACAGTTTACTTTGACATAGAGTTAATAAATATAATATTTTGATTTCTATATAGTGCAAGCAGATTTCCAATGAGAGATTTTCCAATGGTTTACGCCTGCTACTTCCATCTTGGTTAGATGCTGTCTTCATTCGATCTTGCATCCACCCTACGAGATGCCAGATGATCGTTTGCCCGATTACGTTCGTCAGATGTCTTTGGCCGATAACATTTGAGTTATTGTATCACTGTTGAAAATAGATCTGCGTGAACTTCCTCGGGCGCCGATACCGCTTCGTAAACCTTCTCACGTGGTATTGTTTTTATTATCCCTCCGAACCACCGGTATCGGCTTACCTACTGATAACGATACGTTAGATACGTGTGTATTATTGATAAATAAGGACTCGTATTAGCTAAGCCAGCCGTCGTCGGCAGCAGCCACGCTCTACGGCGCAACAACATCGCTATGTCAATTGCGATATATGTCCTCCAATGCTTAATGCTTCATTGCGTTCTAATGAATCGGCTTACCGGGTCACAGGAGCACGATTAACATGTAAAGAGTGATGCATCAGAAGGTTCGTCTTGGGTGAGTCGGTTTGTTTTGATGAGGTTAGGTCGGGAAGACTTACCGGCGGGCCTGGTGGTGCGGCGCGCGGGCTCGTCCTCGCGCAGGTCGGGCGCGTGTCGGCGCGCGGCGGCCGGCGGAGCCAGCGCCGCCAGCGCCAGCACCAGCACGGCGGGCAGCATCACGCCGCACTGCTCGCACTAGTATCTCGTATCGGCCTCTTCGCTCCCGGCGAGCGACCGAGCTCACTATTTTCGCCGCGCGCGGAGTCGGTGCAGCGAGCGTTCGGATCGAGCGGAGGTTCGCGACTAGCGGGCGTCGTCGTGGCGCGACGGCTGAGCCGGACTGAGACGAGCGCGCGATTTCCCGGCTGACGCGGCGAGGGGGCCGGCGGCCGTGGTCGCGGAAAACGCGCGGCCCACCGCGGCCCGGGCGGCGGGCGGGGAAAATGCAACCGCCATCCGCCCCCCGCCCGCGCCCACTCCCGCATTCTGCGTCTGCGCCGCCGCCGCTACTGCACCGCGCTTATCCTCTACAATTAACACTTCACTCATTCATCTCTTATTATACATACTACTTTATATCTTAAATAAGTAAATAAATATTTCGTATATCGTCATACCTGACTCATAGCGGTAAGGTGTTTTTCATGGTGTGCTTTAAAAAAATACACAGGTATACAATCATTTAACATATAAAAACACACAAGGTAACTATTCGTCACTAATATCCCAGTCTACTTGTAAAATATCATGTCGCAGTGGATGTTTAATATTATTTAATCCTGGTTAAACATGCGTATAATTAATTGTAGGTGTTTAGATGTATTATTATATCTATCGCGTTCGTCTCATAACGCGTACGTCAAACACGTCAGTCAGCATGTTTGCCACACCTCTTATTACGAGTTTATGTCCCTCAGAAAATTAACTACCTACCTATTGAAGAGCGACGAGTAATTTTTACGTAAACATAAATAGAGAACGCTGAAGTGGACATAAATACTTAACAGTAATAACTGTAATTGTTACTAATAATAAAAAAATGGGTTCAAAGTAGATAAACGACTATATACTTTAATTTTAAAAAATAAGAGGAAAACGAACGGTCAAATAGAAATGCCGCAGGAGATAGCTATGCGAGGCATGATAAAAAATAAAATGAAAAATTTGAATAAAACTAACTATAAGTGGTATCGTTTGTTATGGCTAGGGCGTCCAGCCAAATCCCCAGATTAATAAAATAATGCATTAGGTCAATACGGGTAAGTGTGTCAAATTGGCCTTGTTGAAACAATGATCAGTGTTTATTGAGAACTCATACAACGTTGACCTCTAACCGTGAGTAGCAAGTAGCAAAAGTATGAACTCGCAGAAACACCTGTGTCAATGAACAATGACAGGTACACTTACCCGTATCAACCTTATTATTATTTTGTATGTAAATTATGTTTTAATACAAATAAATAAATTATTCTCATAAACGGGAAAACCCTCGAGTCAGCTTATTACGATAATCAAGATAATTATTTTAAACAAAGTGGAAAAATAGGATACGATCATTTTTTGAATCATAAAACAACGAGCAAATGTGAGGCATATTACGCATAATTGAGGGTTCCAAACGAGACTAAAAAAACAATGAAATATCGTCACTACTTTTAAAAAAACCGGCCAAGAGCGTGTCGGGCCACGCTCAGTGTAGGGTTCCGTAGTTTTCCGTATTTTTCTCAAAAACTACTGAACCTATCAAGTTCAAAACAATTTTCCTAGAAAGTATTCATAAAGTTCTACTTTAGTGATTTTTTTCATATTTTTTAAACATATGGTTCAAAAGTTAGAGGGGGGGGGACGCACTTTTTTTTCCTTTAGGAGCGATTATTTCCGAAACTATTAATATTATCAAAAAACCGGCCAAGAGCGTGTCGGGCCACGCTCAGTGGTAGGGTTCCGTAGTTTTTCGTATTTTTCTCAAAAACTACTGAACCTATCAAGTTCAAAATAATTTTCCTAGAAAGTCTTTATAAAGTTGTACTTTTGTGATTTTTTTCATATTTTTTAAACATATGGTTCAAAAGTTAGAGGGGGGGGACGCACTTTTTTCCTTTAGGAGCGATTATTTCCGAAAATATTAATATTCTCAAAAAACGATCTTAGTAAACCCTAATTTATTTTTAAATACCTATCCAACAATATATCACACGTTGGGGTTGGAATAAAAAAAATATCAGCTCCCACTTTACATGTAGGGGGGGTACCCTAATAAAACATTTTTTTTCCATTTCTTTATTTTTGCACTTTGTTGGCGTGATTGATATACATATTGGTACCAAATTTCAGCTTTCTAGTGCTAACGGTTACTGAGATTATCCGCGGACGGACGGACGGACGGACGGACGGACGGACAGACAGACATGGCGAAACTATAAGGGTTCCTAGTTGACTACGGAACCCTAAAAACGATATCAGTAAACCCTTATTCATTTTTTAATACCTATCCAACGATATTGGGACCGTGCGCGACGACACGCCACGTGACAGGTGACCATTATGGACAATATTGTCGCCGCTGTTAAGCGAGAAGTAAGTAAAAATTGTGAAAAAATTAATGAAATCTTGTGTTATTTTACTATATTAGACAATTTTGGACGACGGTGGTTACAACATTATCGCCAATAACATTAAAATTGTTGTTTTCAGTGAGAAATTAACAAACTGGTGACTAAAACGGGGTTTCGTGCCATCGCTCACGAAATCATTTTCCAACCTAAGACGATGAATAAAGACAAGAAATTGGTGCTAGCTGGGCATTTTCTAGAGATCTTTTTTACACCATTTGTACCTATGTGCAATAAAGTATAAATAAATCATTGGCTTTTGAAATAGTTGATCAGTTCACTGCTATCCTGTCATTTTCATAGGCTAACTATAACTATAGGTATTATAAGTATCATTGCAGGGTACAGGGTTTATTGTAAAATAAAAACAAACTAGCTATAATAACGTTTAATTATAATATACATTACATAAACTTGTTTCATTTACTTGAAAATATTGGAGGTTTACCAGATATCACATCAAATACAATCATGAATGCGATGAAATAAGTTCTCAGGAATTTTATTTAAAATGTGATAAGCCTTCAGTGGATGGACTGCTTCTGCTTCTGTTGTTCTCGTGCTCCTTCTTCCCATTGAAACCGTCCGTTTCGATTTGTAAACAGGAGCACAGATGAGGAAACAAATAAAATTATTTCCGAACATAACTGGGATTGGCTTCCACGTCGGCTTTTCTACCTCCAATAAAATTTGCACTATAAATTCACCGTAAATTCAATTCAATACTTGTATCAAATGATTACGCACTTTAAGTAAAACTTCAGAGATTGGACGACACTTTTCTTCTTACGGCAACTATTCACTTAAACGGTGGTTTCGTTTCCACCACATATAGCTAGTTGACTGACTAAAAAAATCTGTCAATGAAAAGAAAATTGTAGTATGTATGGAACAGACACTGCGTTTTATTATTGAGGAACAGCCTGATATAGCTTTCTGACAAAGCACAGACATATTATTAAAGCATGAACAAAAATATATGACTGCGCGCCATGTTGCGGAATTTCATTAGAACTATTTTCTTCATACTATATTGAACTGTCACCCCATACATCAGAATAACAGCGCCCTCCTGACAATAGTCATATTTCTGGCCAGGCTTTAATAACAGATGGACAAGTAATCGTACCAAGTAGTCATATTTAGTCTGTTAGAACTTAGAGTCAGACCAAGCTAAGTTAGCAACGATTTTGATAGCCCCGCCAGCTCAAGGGTTAAGTATCTAAACATCGTAATTTCACAAATTTGATGATCCAACTAGCAATTCTATCAAAATCACTCCAATTTACATTATTTACTGAGACTTTATTAAGTGTGTTTTCCGATATTGGTTCGGTAATGTGAAAGCGCACTAAGGATCGGTTGCACTAAACCGCCCGTGACCGAATTTAACATTCGCAATTTTTTTGTACGGGAATTTCCAAAGAATTGCGTGATGTGACGTTGACTGAGGTTGATGCAATTCAAGTACGGAACTCTAAACGTGGCGCCATAAAATTCGCAATAACATTTATCGTTTGTAAACATTCGTGGCTAGCGGTGACAGAATAATTGTGCTCTAATGTGCGACACAGGATTCTTAGAAGGTAATAAAGTTATCAACAGCTTTTAAACAAACTAATAAAGCTGCTATAAAAGTACGAGTATGATATTTGAAAATTTCCCAACATAAATTGTAATTTAATTTTTGCCAACGTTTATTTGACGACCAGTCTGGCCTAGCGCGTGGGTCACTAACGCTGCCTGCTAAGCCGCGGTCCCGGGTTCGAATCCCGGTAAGAGCATTTATTTGTGTGATGAGCACAGATATTTGTTCCTGAGTCATGGATGTTTTCTATGTATATATGTATTTGTATATTAATGTATATCGTTGTCTGAGTACCCACAACAGAAGCCTTCTTGAGCTTACCATGTGTCTCAGTCAATATGTGTAAGAATGTTCTATAATATTTATTTATTTATTTAAACTTACTTTTTAGGGTTCCTTACTCTGAAAAAGCTACGGTACTTTCGTACATATCTCAACGACGATCTGTCATATGCGTAAAAACTTAGCTCCATCTTAGATCCAATATGTACTTCTACCTATGTAAAACACAAAGTACCAAAGTAATCCTATTAGGGCCCCGTTTTTAAAACAACGAAAATACGGTACGTGTCTTATCTACCTGTCTATAAATTAATATGTTTCGTAATAAAATAATAATTATGGGATAGTACGGAACTCACAATAGCCCTCATGAATATAATGTTTTTTTATCTAGAGTAAATTCCCTAAATATGGACTAGTCACATAATATGGACTATGGCAATTATTCGCTAGATGTCGCTGTTATCGTAGTGAAGTTAGTAGCATTCGATGCCCTGGCGTCGCCCCGCTCCGCCAGTCGATTGCAGCGAAGCTACATGTCCGCTCGTGTCAGTGATCGCCATTTTGAAATTATAAGCACATTTGATGTAATTTTTGGGTGAATTTTGTAAGATTATTACTGCTTTATTTACGGTCGCTTATTCTTGAATCTCAATATTTTAGAAACGTTGATTTGTTAGTAAATGTTCTTGATTTAATGTGTAATTGCACGTCATACCTATAATTTTTGAAAAATGTTTAACGTTCAAATGCCACTGGTTCTTATTATGGACCAATGGTGAGGTTTCAAATATGGTCTAGTGGTCCATATTATGAGGGGTTAAAAAAACATATTTATTTGTCATTTAAGACTATTTACATTAACAAGTTCCTCACATATTTTTGCAAACTTATATCACACTAAAAGTATCGTGGTCCATATTTTGTACCCCCAGTCCGAATTAAATACCCAGTACCTAGTCCATATTAAGCTCTTCTTTTGTAGCACTTAATTTTGAGACATTTTATAAAAACAAAAATATTCTTAGAGGATTTGCTTTTTGGATGCAATTTTAGCATAAGATATAATCACTAGATAGTTTCTCGACTGATTAACTTTAATTACACTTGTCTAACTTCAAAGTTCTGCGTTTTATTTCATTAATCCTTATGGTAGTCCATATTTAGGGAATTTACTCTAATTTTTATAAATGATGTTGTTTTCTTCTACAAATAATCTCTGAAAATTTGTATAAATGAGATAATACTATAGAAACTGATTATATCGCGTATAATGAATTTACAATTCATCAGTTTCCATAGTTTTATTTCATGAGCAACTATCGCGGTAACGGAAGACAATATTAGTATAAATGATTTTTTTTTTCGGGGCAGTATGATTTAAAAGACTAAATCATAGATTTGACATGGCGGCGTATTGTAATTGAAATCAAAATGTATGAATTCACGACACAGTTATACCTACTTTATCAGTAGGCCTAGCACATGATGGCCGCGGGAGTATGTCGCCGCGAGATAGATGCCACGTCTTCTTCTAACTGTATTAATGACATAAGGACTAGTCTAATACTCCCGCGGCCAATATAGAAATAATATAGTATTAGTGTGTCGCGCCCGCGCCAATCCATGCAAAGAAAAATACGAGTGAAATGCACGGTACCACAGATTATCAATATAGTATTTTATGCAACAGGCGTTTAAAGGAGGTCAAAAAAGACGAGTGGCGTGGGTAACGCCACGCCACGAGTATTTTTTGACTCAGTTAAACACCGTTGCATGCAATACTTTTTCTACGACCATGCACTTACTTTTGAATAGTTTTCTAGAATAACTTTCGTGAAATTCGCACTGTTTCCTATAAGTATTTTGACTTGTCGTATGCGTGGGTGCGCGGGGCGCCGGCCGGGGGCGGGCATCTTTTATGTAGGGTTTTAACGATCTATGCACGACACGGTAAATGACGAATAACAACACGGGAGTAGAAAAAGTTACTAACGTAAGTGCGTTTTCACATTATCCGATCCGATATCGGATGTCGGCAGGATTTCAAAGGCAAAAATCAAAGATGGCGGCTTAAATGGATCGGATAATGTGAAAACGCACTAACAGATCCTTCACTTGCCCGCAAATCGACAAATACCTACGCTTTATTTTACTAATAATCTTTTTCTTAAGCTCTCTATCCCTGCCTCACCGCACTGGGTTTATGACTAACTCTTTTGCTGTCCAGGCGAGCCGTCTCTGGAATTCACTCTCTCAGTATTAGACAAGCCCCAAGCAAGTTAGCTTTCAAGCGGGTACTACATCAGTATCTGCTGAACAAGAGTTCGAGTAGCATCCATCAATATATATTTGCGAATATATATCAATTATATAGTAAGTATATTTATTTATGTTTGCATATATTTATATTTATGTATTATATTAGTATTTTATGAAGTTAATCAGTTGTTTTCGATTATTCTACCATTGTCATTTTTCCTTCTCCTTGCACCATTTGTACGTCTCTGTTTAGCCCGATGGTTGACTGGTAGAGAATGCCATTAGGCATTAAGTCCGTCATTTGTACATTTTTGTTTTATTTGTGCAATAAAGTTTAAATAAATAAATAATATATTTAAGTAATATGTTACTACGTAAAACTCGGAGGACTAGTAGGTACGTGCCACGCGACTACACAGGCGGGCGCGTGGCGCCTCTCGGCCACTTGCTACCTCGAGGCAATTGCTAGCGGGTAGGTACTTAACGAACAACCGCGAGCGAGTGACGTAGGCCTGACGATACTAAATTTGATCAGTTAGATAAGTGTTCATTCGAATTGGCCTGTGTGGTTGTAGCGGACCCTTAGTCCGCCGCTATAGTTATTGCGAGCTACGAAAGTAGCTACGAATGCTACGCGCTACGCTAACATTCACTGGTTTGCATTTTCCTTTTCCCAGTAAATCTACCTACTTGTGCAACATATACATTCATTAATTAATTAGGTAAGGTACAGCGCAGCGGGGTAAATTTCGACTGGCCTGGATTTTGGCCATTATTACACTATGATGTTGAGTTCTACATGTATCCACTGAACACACCTACCATATATATTATAACCGGTGGACACTCGATTTAATAATGCAAACATTGTAAAACATGGAAAAAATGGACCAGTTTCATTTGTCCCCCAGTCAAGATTTGCCCCGCTGTATCTTACGTAAAAAGTTTAGTGCTTTAAGGGTTGTTGTTTGAACCTAAGTAGCTCTAAAGTATTAGAAAAAACAGATTTTCTTATTAAAATGACGTGGGTAGATTTTGCTTTTACAACCTGTAACATATCTTTAATTAAGGTTACCTATTAATTAAGGTAGGGTTCCGTATCTTAATTTAGTCATCTTGTTTTTCACACATTAAAATTATTTTATTATTATGCCCAACATATTCGCAATTTCACGTATTACCAATATCTCTCAGAAAAATAAAATAAAAGTAGGAAGTAGCAGGTATTTAATGTAACCTATTCTATTTAAAGTCTAGGTCAAGTGGAACATCGTTAGAAAGACCTCAAATTGTATAAATTAAAACAATTTTTTATAAAAAAAAATACATTTTCCTCAACATTCTTTTTTTTTCCAAAACAAAAAATGTTTTGGTACGGAGCCCTAAAAATACCGCCCCCTTATCTCCGAAGTTAACCAACGAAAAATTATGAATATTTTACGAAACATTGGTCGTACCTATGCTAAATATTACAGGAAAAATAAAATCATGTCTGTATTTTGAATTTTTTTTTTTATTAACAAAAACTTTTCAAATTTTAACTTTCAATTTAATATAATATGTATCGTTGTTGAAATGAATACGAGATTTTACGTAAAATATCTTCTTTCAATTAAAATTAAAACTACGATTTCCGGAGGTTAACATTATAAAGAATTATCCCTGAAAATAAACCAACATACTATACAGGGGCGGTTACCATGACGTGCTAAAGCCGTTCAGTTTAGGTTGAGAGAGAGGGACGGAGCTATGTAACTGCTATAGCTGTGTCCCTTTCTCTCAACCTAAACTGAACGGCTTTAGTACGTCATGGTAACCCCCCTGGTCGCGCAAATTAGTTAGCGAATTCACCGAGAGATGGCGCTATACCACAGAATATATAATAGTACAAGTACAGAAGGCCCACTACTTTGATGTTCACGAAATGCCGCCTTTATAAATGCCTACAAAATTCTAACAAAGAAACGAGCCGCACTTGCGCAGCGTCGGAGGATAGGGTTGCCTATAGATTACAACGAATTAATATTCAGATAAAATTTTATTCTATATCATATTTAAGTCTTAGGTACTTTCTAGGTATACAGTATTTATATATTTTTGTTTAATCCCTAACATCACAAGGCTTATTGAACTTTTCCGTGGGACTTAATCATTAATAGATGTGTAAAATTGTCTTATTTATTCATGATGACATTTAACTAAGCATTATTAGCCATTCCACACGCCGACATCGCATATAAACCTTAATAAAAACTCGCGACGTAAAGTAACAATAAAAAGTGCGAACGTGCGTTCCGTGAGAACGCGCGCCACCCCTGACTATATAGGCCGCGAACTCGCGGCCGCCAGCATGTACTTGTAGCGCGGCGATAGAATCGCAGAGTGAGCCACCCCTGGCTATACACAATAATACTCTTAGTACACACTGTCTTTAAAGTTATCTGAGAAACTTATTTTAACTTAGATTATTTTAACTATTGAAAGTTTGCACGGAACCCTCGGTGGGCGAGTCCGACTCGCATATGGCCGGTTTTTATGGTTCCGTACCAAAAAAGTACAAAAGGAACCCTTATGGCGACGCTCTGTCCGTCTGTCATACAAGGCGACAACAGTTAATTGTGAAACAATACCACAGTATAATAAAGAGTACCTACTATTATACAGTATGGCCGCTCCCGCTCCCCGCTGAAAGTGCCGCCCATCCCCTCTCGGTTACTTCACAGTTACCTCCTGTCAAAAACGCGAGTCGACCTGTCATATTTGACTCATCTCAAGCATAGTACGCGTTCACCTACACGAGCATAGCCTGTGTGCTAGGAAAGCGCCTCTTTCATATATTTGATCGACAGTGTCCGAGCCTCTGAGGTGTGACAATACTGAGTACCTACAGCCCGCCATATTCGTGGCCTATGTAAAAGTATAATCAAAGGCGCCGAAACTCAAAATTTCTTTACCCTGATCGAGGGCTCAGTCCTGTTCCTGTCCAAAGACCCGGTACACCATTTCTAAAGACAAGAAATTAAAAAATAGTTTAATTTGCAAGGAGCGGTCGATGGAAGAGTACGAATCGCACTTGACCAGGTTGCCAATGGATGGTACAATGGTACAACGCAACGATTAGGTACAAAGATATAGTTTTATTAATTACGCGCAGTTGGTGTGCTCAATTCAATGCTCAGTGTGATATACTAGGCACCTACGAGACCTTTATAATTGAAAATAAGTAAAAGGTGCCGTCTGTGAAGACCGGTCTGTTTAAGCTTACTGGGGCTGTTATAACTTAGTAACTTTAATTCAAATTTTTATTAAATTAGGACACTTTGTTTGGTTGTCGTTTGTTTCCTTTCTTTTAGTGAATATTTATATATGATTTTGACTCTTGGAGACCATATACATCTCTAAGGAGAATTAGATTAAGTATACATTTTATCTTTAGTTGTGACATTTAGAGTCGTTTGCACCTCTAAAGTAATTTTAGACTTTTTTGTATTTGTACTTTTTATATTTAGTGTAGTTCTTGGTTGTAATTCGACATTTAGAGACCTTCTACATCTCTAATTAATTGTATAGAGTTAACTTTAGTTAGAACTTAGAATTAGTATATAATAGTATCAATTGTAATTTCAATTCAATTTTAAATATTTTCTAAATATGTGACGTGTATTTGCTGAATAAATTATTTTGATTTTTGATTTTGATTTTGACGTCCTTTTTTCTGTCGCTCATAATTTTGATCTTTTCGGCGCCAAATCAAGCATAACAGCTGCCACTGAGACTTCGATGAATTTTAACTTTATCTATAAGCACGTAAGTGTATGTTGCTCTGTGGTCTGTGATGGAATTATCGGTCATTGTCGTTGAAACTGCGGTGCCAATATCTACACTACACCTTTGGAGTGGAGTGGAACAGGTTAAAAACAGCATTTTGCCGTCTTTCACAGATTTCGAAATTGTTCTATTGCGATGTGCTTCTTAGACTTGCGTATAGATAGCAAGTAAGCCTGTCATGGTTCATTTAATGTCAATTTACTTTCCCAAAAATCTGATCGAACCTTAAGCCGAACTCCTAAGGCGCGTATGTCGCAAGGTTCCAAAAGGATTAAAACTAACCATAATACTTACGGTGTATCACTTACATTTTCAAAGTGTCAAAAGGGTATCTACGTGTTGGCGTCTGCTCCGCGCACGTCTTCCAAAGGTCCAGATTCCAATGGCGTCCGTGATGCGAAAGTCATACTTACAAGCTTACAACATTCACGCCAGATTGTTCATCGCCGATTTTATCTTGAAGATCCAATCGTCAAAACTCGCAGAAAAATGCAATTTAGTTAGTCTTAATAAATGTAAAAAGTATTGAAATCCTTTTTATAGGCCTAAGTGGCCGAGTTATGTAATTATGCTAAATAATTAACATAATTATTACACTTAAATTACTGATACTAAAAACGCCTTGGCAACTAGGTATCTGTGCGATCAATCTCTAATTAATAAAAACAATTAGTGGTTCATTATAATCATTACAGTTGTTTGGCTATATTATAGATATTACTATCATTTTAGTATCTGGGACATAAATCAAAGTCTTGTCAACACAAATCGTACTCAGGCAAACAAATTAAGATTTTGATAGCATGTTTTATTACCCTAGAATTCAAGATGGCGGACATTTTCCAAAATGGCGGCCGCATATTTTTAAAAATTTATAGAATCGTAACGGCTGCACCGATTTTGATGGTTGAGGTGTCTATCGCATCGTATTGAAGCGTTAATTAATATAAAAAATTAAAGTCATAAAAAATTAAGATGGCGGCCGAATAATAAGAAAAATATGAAAATTTCAAACTATTTTTTTTCATTCTCGTGCAATTTACCAATAAATTTTCTATGATATGGTCACATTTTTATGTATTTAAATTAAACCTGATAATATTATCTACATAATAAAATAAAAATCATGAAAATCCGTTGAGTAGTTTTTGAACTATACTCATTTGAAATGGAGCGCGCGGATTTGAAAGACGTTTTCGCACGTGATGTAAACAATTTTGGAATCATAACGGCTGCACCGATTTTAATGGTTGGGGTAGCTATCAGTTTGTATTAAAACATTTATTTATATAAAAATTAAAATCATTTAAAAAATAAAGATGGCGGCCGAATAATTAAAAAAATATGAAATTTTCATTTTTTTTTTATTCTCACGAAATTTACAAACAGTTTTTCTACCATATACGGTCACATTTTTATTTTTTTTAATAAAATCTAATATAAACATCTGCAAAATAAAACAAAAAACATTAAAATCCGTTCAGTAGTTTTTGAACTATACGCATTGAAAATGAAGCGCGCGGGTTTGAAAGACGTCTTTGCACTTGATATGTGATGCATCGTTTCGTTTGGTACCGCTACACACGCAAGACTGATTATTTATTTTGGTCATAACTTACTATATTACTATTCAGAAACAATGTTTTTAGTATTTATATACGTTATTAGTTTTTTATTCCGAGTTTAGGTATATTTAGATAACCCCCGTAAACTTGACCATCACATAATTTGTATTTTAATACGTAAAAGAACTTAAATGCACATAACATAACATTTGTATTAATAGCAATTGTCCTTTCCGAGGACTCCAGAGATAATTTTCGACAACTTAGGGGGCTTCAGAAATATCTATGTATAAAATAACTTGTTTTCTGCGACAAGGAGCGTATGTTTTTGTAGTGCTGGCGATGTTGGTGGGATGCTGGTTATTAATTTTGGTTGGAAAAAGTTCCAAACGCACCAAGTTAACCGATAAATGTTGAGTCTGCGGATCAAGTTTTCAAGCATGGCCATTATTCCTCCAGGAATACACTGTTCAGCATGACAACCAACAATACTTTTTCCAGAAACTATAGCCTGTTGATGTTATAAGTGTGGTGATTTTTTTTTCTAAACAATTTACTTCCTCAGAGAACATTTGCTCTGCTATTTCAGGGTAAACCATAGGAACGTAACCGGAAGAAGCTGATAGCCTCATTGTACCTCGCCCAAAAGATATGGCGGAACAGGGACTCACGCGTATCATCACATCTTCCGATACAGATGTCTTGGTATTTAAATAAAAATCACTGGAGTCTTCGGGTGAAGGATAGACGTAAAGTCAGTGGCCAGATTCGGGTTTGGACCTAGCTTAGAGCCTCGCAAGGCCTCATGTGAGACCTCGAGTGAGTTCAGGGTGGTAACGGATGCTAGAGTGTCCCATGCCCTTCGTTGAGTTTATCTCGCAGTTTGTAGCCGTGGAGGCTTTCAAGGCGTTACGTGCGAGATCGGACGTGATGTAAATGGAGGCAGGAATGACGGCAAAACGACACTTTTCGAGTGCCTCAGCCGCCAAACCATACCGGTAAACAGGCCTGAGTCCATGCTTGCTCACTAAAATATGTGTTAAGAACGGTCCCAATTTGGCATTTAAGCATGTGATCTATGGAGCTAATTATATTGGGAAATTTCCAATTCTTATCTATTATATTTTCTTAAGACTTCAAATGAGAATAACCTACCGGAGTATAAGCCTTAAGGTACTACTGCTATTCGTGGTTTTTACGCTTTTACGTCTGATACGTTAAGTTAAGTTATACCAGCTTTGATAGAAACATCGCAGTAACTACAAAGTCTTCCTGGAGGAATAATCGCTATGCTTGAAAAGTTCACTCCAGTTCAACTTGGTGAGCAAGAAACTGTTTACTACCGAAAATAAATTAGTACCTAACCAACATCGGCAGCACTCCGTGTCGTATAATAACGCCCCATATTCTGGATATTACTTCTGTGCCTATGCCATCATCCTGGGGTTGGAAGACGTACAATGATAGTTGGGTACTGCAGTGGTCTGAAAACAGGGAGATATGGTATGAATATGTATACTTGGACAATTGCGGTTGTGAAAAAGGCTGCGAAACAATACGCTGTACGTGTTGTGGGTCTACCCTGCGCGGCGCAATGCAAATAATGCAATGTATTAATAATGTTATCATTATTTCCTTGTTTGATATTATTTTGTATCTCTTTTATCTTTCAGTATAACCTAGACGAGAAGCAAAAAATATGTTTTGTATTAATATATGTTTCCGTAGCCCCTACAGGAGTTGTCGAAAATTATCTCTGGAGTCATCGGAAAGGACAATTGCTATTAATACAAATGTTATGTTATGTGCATTTAAGTTCTTTTACGTATTAAAATAAAAATTATGTGATGGTCAAGTTTACGGGGTTGTCTAAATATACCTAAACTCGGAATAAAAAACTAATAATGTATATAAATACTAAAAACATTGATTCTGAATAGTAATATAGTAAGTTGTGACCAAAATAAATAATCATTCTTGCGTGTATAGCGGTACCAAACGATACGATGCATCACATATCAAGTGCAAAGACGTCTTTCAAACCCGCGCGCTTCATTTTCAATGCGTATAGTTCAAAAACTACTGAACGGATTTTAATGTTTTTTTGTTTTATTTTGTAGACGTTAATATCAGATTTTATTTAAATAAATAAAAATGTGACCATATGGTAGAAAAACTATTTGTAAGTTTCGTGAGAATAAAAAAAATTGAAAATTTCATATTTTTTTATTATTCGGCCGCCATCTTTATTTTTTAAATGATTTTAATTTTTATATAAATAAATGTTTTAATACAAACTGATAGCTACCCCAACCATTAAAATCGGTGCAGCCGTTATGATTCCAAAATTGTTTACATCACGTGCGAAAACGTCTTTCAAATCCGCGCGCTCCATTTCAAATGAGTATAGTTCAAAAACTACTCAACGGATTTTCATGATTTTTATTTTATTATGTAGATAATATTATCAGGTTCAATTTAAATACATAAAAATGTGACCATATCATAGAAAATTTATTGGTAAATTGCACGAGAATGAAAAAAAAAGTTTGAAATTTTCATATTTTTCTTATTATTCGGCCGCCATCTTAATTTTTTTATAACTTTATTTTTTTATATTAATGAACACTTCAATACAATGCGATAGACACCCCAACCATCAAAATCGGTGCAGCCGTTACGATTCTATAAATTTTTAAAAATATGCGGCCGCCATTTTGGAAAATGTCCGCCATCTTGAATTCTAGTGGATGAAAATCGTGTTTCCTCGGATGAAAACGTTTATATTGGTCCCTAGTATCACTGTGCAAAGTGGCTTGCTTTCTGCATAAAGTGCAGCTTTTGACCAGAATTTCGCCGTAAGCCCTATGACTACCATGGCTAATCCATTGTCTCGACTGTTGTTTCGTCTCTGGAATATAGTGATGAATCCAGGTTTCGTCCATGGTTACAAAACGTCGAATAAACTCCACGGGATTTTTATTAAACACCTGCAAGTTTGCAGCAGATGTTTGCATGCGGATACGCTTTTGTTCTGGAGTGAGAAGCCGCGGCACCCACCTTGCACAAAGCTTTTTCATGTGTATTTCATTATGCAAAATAAAATGTACCCGCTCCGTCGAGATGCTTGAGACTTCAGCTAATTCACGTATTATCAATCGTCGATCAGCTAAAACTAGATCGTGGATTTTATCTACGATTTCTGGTAAAACCGCCGTTTTCGGAGCACCTGGTCGGGGTGCATCTTCAATGCTTGTCCTGCCACGCTTGAACTCATTTACCCACAGTCGAACGGTCTCGTACGAAGGACAAGAGTTGCCCAACGTAGGAGAAATCCTTTCATGAATTTCTTTCGCCGTTTTCGCTTCCAAAAAAAAGAATTGAATCCCACCACGAACTCCAATTTTCTCCATTATACCGATTTAACTTGATAACTTTTTCTAACAGCTGTCAAAACTAAAATTCCCGCCGACAATTACTTTGATGCCACAGATTAAATACAGTTAGTTATCAAACTTTATGAATAAAAAGATAGTTACCACTAACGCCATCTTTTAGTACCCGAAACAAGTTACATGTCAAACCGCCCCAAGAATCTTATATATATCTCTGGATAGTGCGTGCCGACCAATGAGTTGAAGCCAGAAAATTTGACCTTGAATTACGTCACGCCGGTCTTGCATCTCTTTCTTTAGGGTGTCCATGATTAAGCATACATTAGGGATATCCCGCGGAATTTGACGTATTACATCTCTCGACACAGGCTTAAAACCTTTGAACCTCCGTTTTGACAATATTCTCAGCTTGATATGATATTGATATGTGTTAAAATGTCAAATATTAATATTAGCGCCATCTATCTGAGCGTACCTACCCCAAAGGTGTATCGCCATCTAGCTCACCGTACCTTTTTCTGTATGGTTTTGAGGTAAGTTTTTTTCTTAGACTTTATATCTGTCTATACGGAGTTACATAAGTATTTGTCTTTTACTAACTGACACCTGTGTTTATTAAAGCATGCAATGGAATATATATTTTAGTGTTTTGGTCATCACAATAATATTTTGGTAGTAACTACTGGGAAAACTAATCCCAGTAGCTATCAACCCCCGGTGTGGTAATTAACAATGTGGGGAAATCCCAGTAGTTAGGACAGGTAAAAACTTGGTGGTAACTAGTGGGAATAGCCACAAAAATATAAGGGAAGTATTTGTCAATGGGGAAATAATGAAATACTAGGACGTTTTAAAACAGTATCTTTATTTTTAAGCGCCGCCCCAAATCTCAAGGAAGGTGGTTCTCAATTCGTACGTATTTCAATTCTCTTCGCATGTATATATGTATCTCAATTTAATGTTTAGGCCACGATATATCCGTCGTTACTGGACTGATTTTTAAAATTTCTTTCTGTGTCATAATCTTCAGGCTTAAAGTGCAAATCTGCAAATTGTCGAACGCTCTGAAACATTTCCTTTTATCGGTACAATCGACAGCCAACAGCCAATGCTGCCTCCTTCCTTCATCTTTTGGAACACTGAAAAGTTTAATATTATTCATGTTAATTGTAAAGACATAAATTATATAAAGTTGGTATTATTATACTGTGATATGAACTATGAACATAGAAACCGTACCAAGTTGATAGATTTAGCTCCATTCAATAAGAGTAAATACCATGCAAGAAAAAGATTGGTCACCCTAGTCGTAAAACCACACATAGCATTATTTTTCTTTAAAGGTCATATTTATCGTTCTAAACCTATTCGTGGGAATTTTGATATAATTTGAGACAATGAAACCAATATAATGATAAGAACTAACCAAGATTACAAGCAAAATAGAAGAAAATTTATTGCCAGTGAGGTTTATGAACATTTTTGTAAAATAAGTACTTACTTGTGAAATTTTACGTCGGATTTCGGTTTCCATTTACTTCCACAATGGTTCACTATGCAATACATAGCTCAGAACTTAAGTAAATCGTCGAAAAACGTTTATTTTGCAAAATAAATCTCTGAATCGGTGAATGAATTTTGACAATTCTGACATATCGGGCATATTTTTTTATTATTAGTGTTCCCATAGTACGCAGGAGGTAAATACCGGAGAAATAAGGTTTTTGATTGAGTTTTTTTTTGTATAATACAAAGAAAAGTAAGTCAATTTGATTGAAGAATGTTTTATACGTTTTTTTTATTAACTTATCTGGCAATACATCACAGTGTTGGAATGAGATAGAACATAGGAGTATACCTATGTTTTATTTCTAGCAGTCATCATGTGCGTACTAAATCGCTACAGAGTTAGCTTACTCTCTTTTCGGTAAAAATATCGCTAATGGATAAAATGATTAGTTCTTCCAAAACTACCTAGTTACCTAGTTTTCGTATAACGCCTACGCATAATAACTAGCAAAACACATGCCAAATATAAAGGTTGATAAGATTTTTTGGGGCGACATTTTAGCGAAACGAAAAAGCCCCCAAATAAAGATTGAAAAAAAAAACAATTAAGCCCAACGGTATTCAATCTGTTTTGGTTTAGATAAAAATTATATGCTAGAGATATTCAATAGCAATGGTTGTTTAATGGTTAGTAATCATCAAATGAGTGTTTCAAAGCAAAAATCAAATATTGGTGAGGATATTTTATTCCATAATACAGCATAAGACAAACCGGAATGTCACATTTCGCATTTTCAATATTTTTTGATTCTCATATCATATCATAAAAATAAAAAAAGACTATTCACCACACGAGCCACAGTGTATCCTTGGATATTAGGTTTTAACAATTTCTTCTAAATTATTATAAAAATGCTAAGTTATAATTAATTGTGTAAGAGCTGAAGATTCTGAGCACTGTTTCCCTGTAGGTAGAAACACTTCTCAAAATGACACCATGTTTATCTAATACATACATATACCTAAGTTACAAGAATAATCTCGGTTCGCCGTGAGACACTGTAAATGCAGACACGACTGGCCGCCACCAACGTCGTCGAAACTATCGTAATGGAAATACATAACAACTTACTCTACCTCGTTAACTCCGAAAAATAAACTATCATCATACAATAAGTCGTTCAAATAAGTGGAATACGCACAAAACCGGTGACACCACCATACATCGAGAGGAGCACGTGAAAAATTGTTATAGTAAAAGTCAAAGCGATGTGAACAGGCTACCGGCGCGCCTTCCTCCCCGGTGATCGAATCAAAGTCAGCTGGTATGAAGTAACTTCAAATACTTTATTACGACAACTTAATCAACATTATAGTACACATACAAAACATGTTATACTGTGATTCGTTTTATCACGTGTTAGCTACATACCTATCCACATCACGATGCGCGACACAAAAGTGTCGGGTCTCCTTGTTTACTGATATTTATTAATTATAAACAAAATTGTATTTTTGCATAAACTTTACACGCTATATTTTGTTCAACGTCGCCGGGGACCGAGCGGGCCGCGCGGGCGCGCGAGGAGCGCTCGGTCGCGGCCGCCGACGTATCAGTAAGTAATACATTTATGATTCCGCACATAATACATCGTATTTTATAGCAAATAAAGTTAAGATATCTTAAACCATAGTCTCTTTCAGTGTTGTGTGTGTGGGGCACGTTAGCGGCTGGCGTTCTTGAGCTGGTTGGAGAGCCAGTCGAGCCCCTCGTACAGCCCGTCGCCGGACGTGGCGCACGTGGCCTGGATGTACCAGTTGCGGTTGCGCAGCGAGTGCAGCCCCAGCTTGTCCGTGATCTCCGCCGCGTTCATCGCGTTCGGCAGGTCCTACAACACCACACCGACATATGTCAGCACCGCTCCTCTTCATTACACAACACACTGCATTTAGTACATATGGAGACAGTTTTTTCTTAGACTCGAGATTTAAAGCTCTTGCAGATAGTAAAAACATACAAAAGTCCACGAAAGTCTGTAGCACCGAATGGCCTGGGTATTTTATGAAATTTTTAACAAAATTTTGGAATGTCAAGAAAAAAAATGATGAAAATGTCAAAATTCAAACAAAACACGTTTAAAATAATAACAATTAACGGGATTTCAATACGTGAAACATTGAACAATCTAATCAATTTTTTTATTATTGCAGAACAGCTTAAGTGTTTTTAGAAGGCAATTAACCAGTGGATATAGTTGTCATGGCATGCATTATATCTGAACTAAGCTTATTAATTATTATATTGTCATGCACAACTTTATTTTTTTCGAACAGTTGACCTGGGCTAGACCTTAACGAGAATAATCGTGGCAATCCTCCATTAGGAAATAGGAATATTGCACAGGAAGGCTGCACTTTCCATTATGCTAACGTGCTACTTCGAATTGTATCTTGTCTAATAAATAAATGTACCTATCTTGTGTAATAAAGAATGTTCATAATCATCATCATATCAGCCTCTATCGCCCACTGCTGAGCATAGGCCTCTCTTCTAGTACGCCACTTGTCCAGGTCCTGAACTAGTCTCATGAAGAATGTAAATCAGTAATCACCTGTTTGTTAGCGAAGATCAGCAGCACAGCATCCCGCAGTTCGTCTTCACTCAACATTCGCATGAGCTCCTCGCGGGCCTCGCCGATACGCTCCCGATCATTACTGTCTACTACGAAGATGAGACCCTGAAATCAACGAGAATTTGGTTGAATTATAATGTTTTGAAGACATAAAGGGAAGGAACCTATCTAGATCGCCTAGTAGGTTTAGTTGCGAAAATAGAACCTGTAGTGTCAAATTGCGCATTATTAACTTGCATTATTAATGCAAGTATCGTTACTATAGTAGTGATCTTTCCCTATCGTTCATTCATACTAGTAGTATGACGGAGGCAGGTAAATGCAATACGCTACAGAGCGTGATCGAATGTACACGTGTCTACGCGCACAGACTAACAAAATCAAGGCGAAAGCGAAAGTTACAAGTTGTATTAATTGGATGTAATGACAACAAAAAGAAGTAACTTGAAACCTTTGTTTTTTGCATAATAATGATGCTACTTTATTTAGTCCATCACTTTCATTCAATAACCCAGATTTAGATCCCACTCTCAAATAGTTCTTACACCATGGCGGGTGCTGCTCTGTGTGCGTCCCATGACACGGGCAACGTCAGCATCCGTTCGGTGTACCCCTTACATCTCATTAAAGTGTCAAAAGGGCCTTTAAATGTTGGCTTCGGCTCCGCGCACGCCTCCCAAAGGTCCGGAACACCATTGTTCCGTGATGGGAAAGAAATGCTACTATGAAACATCACCTTCTCTGCTCCTATCTTTACAATCCAAGTCTTCACGCACACTACTACAAACGTATACCTACATTATATACGCACACATACAAATATTATCGGCCGACAGGTGGCGGGGGGTCCGGCATGCCAAAAATGTCGGAAGCGTCCTGCCGATATCGGCAGTTCGATGGTGCCTCGGACAAAAACTGTCGTAGGATAGTGCCATCTGGATTAAATCCGCAATTTTTGCGTTTTATATCGTTTTTTAGTAATAATGATTTATCAAATACATAAATAAAGACCTGGAAGCGCATAAATCTTACATTTTACATCCTTCCTACATCCGATATCGGATCGGATAATGTGAAAACGGCCTTAGTGGTTAGCTGTGATGCCTGTGATATTAGCACGCTTTCAAACAGATTTTTTTATATCACATACGTGATCGATAATAATATAAAAGTTTCTTAATCACAGATAAAGGAAACAGCAGTAAAGGTACGTGAGAATTTCGTTAGTCGATTTTTCTCAACTTACGGTAATTTCATATGAGCGAAATAGCAGACATGACACTACTTATAAAACAGAAAACACATAATTACATTAATAACTTTAAACATAAATGACTGAATATCTGTTTTATAAATCGTAAACTACTATTAAGAGTTTGTAACTTTATCGTAACGTCTATGCAGCGTGGAACACCTATGTAGCCTGTACACGCTAGATAGATGTTCCATATAGCAATCGTTTAGAAATTTCGAAAAAATTAACTGATTTGACTAGTAGGTAATCAAAATACTCTTTGCCCCTTAACAGTTGGTGAAACAGTTTTAAGACATGTAAGCAAAAGCTGTAGTGATTAACGTCCAAAACATTGAAAACCCGCCTAACGGAAACCAGCTAAAATAAAACAATAGGTAGGTAAAGCACAAGATAGTGGGTAAGTCCCTTCATGAAAATTGAATTTTAAAACATTACAGATCTTTTTCTTCGAACAGTTAGAACAATAGATGTTAGGTAAACTCATACATATTTATAAGTCATACTGTTAACAGATCCTATCATCGAGAAGAGTTTAAATTTAAAAAGCAAGTTTTCTTATTTCCTGTTTATTTTATTGGATAATTTCATTTTGAATAGAATCTAGTCTCCTTAAAAAAAACCTTATTGTTGTATGGACCCTATGGAATTCATAGAAAAATAAGTACTCTTGAAAAGCCATTTCTCATCTGTAATACCACTATTCGTTTCATTTTTACATGTACAGTTATTTATGTTAGTAAACATTACATTTTTTTTTTTTCAAAAAAAAGATTTGTCCTAATTACATACAACATTGTCAAATTATGACTATTAAAACTGTACCTATTTAGTCATTCATCAGCTTGAGTAAATGTAGTTAACATGGCCCAATGGTTAATAACAATGACTATGGTTGTATTTTGTTTCAAACACCAGGAAGCAAGTCATGCACAACAAACTACAATTCATATCTATATCAGAGGTATTTATGACTAAGCCAAAAGGCCACTAAATTAGTGTAACACACAATTTCAACCAACTAAATGGGTTACATTTTCATTTCTAATTAGTTTCACATAGTTGAGTCTAGTTTTAATTAAATCTCCATTTAAATAAGAGAGCAATCTGGTTAATCCCAGATTATCAGATTGGAAAACTATACATTTTATCTTTTTATTTAAGTTAGAAAATTATAATGACATTTCAAAAACAAATTAGTACATACATACTAGTATCCCATTCTCATCCTATATCCAATGCAAAAGTTTTGAAATCAATTTATTTATTTGCTGTAACTAGGTAATCTCATTCATCTGTCATCACAAAGTACATTCACTTACACTTTGCTTATCTTATGGTGGAATGAAGGGCATAATTATCTGGCTAATGTAACATATACAACGTGTTTCCGGTATCACTCAAAACCTCAGACACCCCAACTGATTTTTATTTTTTTAAACTCATCTAGAGTATTCATCTTTTAATCTGATCGTTACTTTTTTTTTAATTGAATTTTTAATTTTCTGTACAGCTCTACTTGACTTTTAGCTCTACACTCAATAAAATAATTGCTAACTACCATCATAAACCATAAGACTATTTATTTGTGTACGTTACTGCAACGACATAAGGTTTACCAATAGACAGCTAAGATGTCACTGTAAAACACTTTAAAGCTTTATCACAGTAAACTTCAAATTGGACAGGTAATCGCAGTAAGCAAATTTAAACCCAATATTCAAAATGACAAGGTTGTAATTAGGTACGAGTTCAATTTGTTATGACTTATGATAAACATTAAGATTAAACTGACAAACAACGTCAAACTAGTAGCGGAAAAAATAATCGTCCAAGTAACCAGCCAGTATTAATACCCCTAAATACTGAAAAAGGTAAACAACCTCTAGCAATGCCATATACACAATGTTGTATTACGAGTACATAGAATGGGCACGTAAAAAATAACTAATAATACTAATTTAAATAAAAATATTACCCCCATCAAGATATAGCTCAATCGATTCTACTCTCGATTCTGAACAAACTGTTTTCAGGTTTTTAATGTTAAGTGAAACACGGTGTATAACCTAGCCCTAGCTTATTAAATAGGAGCCATGCCTAATTTAGTTACAAATTTGAAAATTTAGTTCCATAATAAAACAACTAATTGATTTACTAACCTGTGTGTTTTGGAAGTAATGCCTCCACAGTGGTCTGATTTTGTCTTGGCCGCCGACATCCCATACGGTGAAACTGATGTTTTTGTATTCTACAGTTTCCACATTGAATCCTGAAGTATTTTAATGCATAGTTAGTGAAAAGTTTCAGCAGAGAATCAAGAAGAGCATTGTGGCCAAGGCTTGAACTTGAACCAGGTCACAATGGCATAGGTCAAGAGTTAGAGGATAATTTCATTTACAGATGTATATGTGAGTGAGTTTAGTGAAACGTCCCACTTTGTCGGTTCTAGTTACGGAGCTACGGGCAGTTTAGTGAAATATGGCAAAACCTACCGAAAATCGATTTTCAATAAAAACTGATTAATAAGACTCTAATAAAGCTATTATTTTGATGCCGGTGCATAAATGTCAAATTTAAGCACCTTTTCAGGGCCTCAAAATTTAGTGCCGACCGTCCTACTTTGTCGGTTACATATGAAACCGTGGATATCATACTTGTGACTGTTTTAGGGAAAACTTCTTACTTTTTCAATGAGTAATTGTAATATAACAAAACTTAAGCTATCTTTTGGTGAAAGAATTATGTCTGTATGTCAAATAGTTATTTTTTTTTTATGTATTCAAATATTGCAAAAGTAAAAAAGTGAGAACTGTTATACTTTGAGACGGCAAAAAACACACTTGTACTTTGAAGTTATGGAGTGATGGGTATCAAATAAATCGCCACACTTTAAGGATTTCAAATTAGTCAAAATCATGTATGTGACCTTGACAGTTTTAATATAAAAATATTCTGAAGCTAAAAACACCGAAATAGTTCTATGGATCCCTTCAGTCAAAAATGTAATTTATTATATTCTAGTGGCTCTGGGCTGAGCTGTGGGGCCGTACAAGTATTACGTAAGCATAGAGGGGTGGGGTTTTTTTGCTTTTCTTATTTTTAATGACATGGGAGGTAGGGGGAGGCATCTAGATGATGATTAAGTAATATGTTTACATGGGGATCGGGTACAGAGCTATGCTTACTTTTGCTGACTAGGCCACCACCTAATGTATACCATGTTTATCGCAATAAAGTAATTCATAATTCATAATAGGGTGTTGGAGAGACACTTAGTTCCTTTAGGCATAATTGTAATAAATCTACTTACGTCTTATTTGAACGACCCCCTTAGATCTTCGCGATATTATTAGAAAACACAAAAGTGAAGAACACTTAGTTCCTTTAGGCAAATTATCACATTGAAGTAAGTCAGTCAAGGAGAACCGACCCCAGATGAAGGAATAAGCTACTAGACCGACAAAGTGGGTCACTAAACTTGAGTCGAAAATAAATTCAGTTCAAATTCCGTAAAAATAGATCAAACAAACAACATTACTATCAATGACTATTATGTTAATAATAACAAACCTTTATATCATAGATAAAATGTGTTTACCGCACACATGTATTTCACTGAACAAGCACTAAAGTTTAGTAAACCGACAAAGTGGGACGCTCCCTACAGAAAATCACTAAACTTTATTTGCATAAAAAAGTACTTAATATTTGATGTTTTTATACTTTTTAAGATTGATCAGTGTGTTTTTAAGTAATCATATGTTTTAAATTGATATACATAGGTAATTTGTATTTTTATAATATTATAATTTTCAAATATATTTTTATTAACTTTTTAATATAATGACTAACTTAGGGCATCCATAGAATTATTTCTACTTTTTTAGCATAAGAATTATAAATACAATTTTAATGATAAAACTGCATGTTGTGCTATAAATTTGGAAAATATAGATATATTCACGTTGACATATTTTTGTTCTGTTTTTATGTTTAAGTCTCCGTAACATTAAAACTACTATGATTACATACATGATTTAGACTTATTCGAAATCCCTAAAGTACGACGATTAATTTGATACCCACCACTCCATAACTTCACACTACAAGTGTGTTTTTTACCATCCCGTACTTTAACCAACGTTTTCTCAATTGTCGGTTTTACGCTTTTGCAAACTTGAAGAATTAAAAAAAAAAACTAAGGTGACGGACCCAATCATGGACAGTTTAAGAAAAAAATTCGCCTGTTTTTGATATTTCACTGATAAATGTAAAAATTCTACCGCCAAGCGTGTTAAATCTTGAATGTCCTATCCTTCTTCTAAATTTCAAGCGTATTGCAGAATAGATACTCCTATTGGTTTCTTCATAGTTAACAAATTAAAACTAGGTGTTTTTTCTCCAATTATGGACGGCAGTTCTCCAGTAATGGATCCCCCATTATGGACAGTGAAATAAGTTTAAAATTTTACTTTTAAAGCCAACTGATACGCAATTAGTCAATTTTATACACCATAAATACAATTAGTTTGGGTTATTTTAACATAGGATTGTTTCTTGTAAATTTTGGTTTTGTAAATTGTTCCTTGTCCATCATAGGAGGTAGGCAGTTTTTCGGGTCCAGTAATGGACACTCGCAAAATAACGTCCTTTTTTTATATCTTTGGAGCAACAAACTATTATGTTTTATACCTTATCTCATGCTTAATGCAGTTAGTAAAACGCATTCAAGATTACACCGTGCGTTATTTTTTTATTATTTTATACATGAACTCATCTCTCTTAGCAACATTACTAAGAATTCGTCTTGATATTTTTTTCAGTAAACTGGTGAATTTTATCTTGTCTCCAAATCCTTCAGAAATAACCGAATTAATTGAAACTTCAAAATGAAACAGCTCTACAACTCTAGTTTATGGTACATAGCCGTCAGGTTTTAGAAACTTATTTTAGATACTTATTTTTCAGGATTTGTGTTTTTTTGTCCATAATGGCATCACCGTCCATTATGGGGTATTTTACCTTATAGCACCTAGAGACATGATTTTTTCACCAAAAGATAGCTTATGTTCCGTAGTATTAGGAACTAGTCCTAACTCCATATCAACAAAGTGGGACCTTTTCCCGTGCACAAGCACATATTTACTCCACATAGTCAAATTTAATAATGAATGGTTTCAATGTAAACAATTTAAAAAATCTGAGAAGAAACACAGATACCACAATGGTTGAGTTGTATAGCCAACTTGAAATGTGCATCAATATCATATTTTCAAAACATGACCACACTGGTGCATATTTCAGAATCTCTTATGTAAATAACTCTACAATAATGAATCTATTGTATCAAGCAAATGAAGTTGGCAAGTGTCAAAGTTGGTGACATCATAGCTTGACCCCAATTTTTCTATGAGCTTTGGTTTTATAGGCTGGAATCCAGGATAAAAAAGTAAAGAAGGAAAATAAAGATTTATACACAATTTTACTGATTGATTGGGCAAGCTCTATTGTTGCTATTGTTTAATACTTTGGTGAGCTATCTCCATTTGACGAATGACTTTTGAAGTGGGTACGATGGATGAAAGGCAAATAACTCTCTTTGTGAATTTAACAAAATAATTTCATAACAAACAAACATAAAGATTAAAGGACTAAGTTGAAACTATATGGCAATAATTGTGTAACTATCTATGTGGCAATTTCACTTGTCATATTCCTTGATGAAATCTAATTGGTACATCAGAAACACAACAACAAGGTAGCCACATTGATAACATATTGCACCAATTGAATATAAAACTCTTAACTCATCAAAACTAACAAGTTACCAATAGTCATACTAATAGATGCCCATTAAGTGGGTTAATTACATTTACAGATCCTGGCTCAAATGCATATGATTATTAGCATAATAAAAATTAAGAACATATTTAAACAGGAAAGCACAAGAAGATTAGATACATGGCTAAATTCTCATAATTGCAAGGAACTATTGAGGTTATCAGTCAACATATGTTGAAAGAGCAAATTGTTAGGAACTAGTATACATACTCACCAATAGTTGGGATTGTTGTAACAATTTCGCCTAATTTCAGTTTGTACAGAATTGTGGTTTTACCAGCGGCGTCGAGACCGACCATCAATATTCTCATTTCCTTTTTGCCAAATAGGCCTTTAAATAAATTTGCAAACATATTCCCCATTTTTCAGCCTTGTATGTATTCTGTAAGAGAAAGTATTAATGAGTAAAAAGTGAGCATCTGTGAGTCATCCTTCCATAAGTCTACACGTTAATCAATGATAATGACATGGCAAGTTGCTGGAATCCCACATAGAAATTCACACGAAATCTATGATAAAACACACTGTTTTCCTCCGCTAAATGGAATGACTAAAAATTCATATTGCGTTTTATTGAAAATGACCTTCGGGAGAGCGTCAGCCCTTACACTTCCAACAATGATTGACTAGCCAACACCGTTGTAGGAGCTGCGGTCACCACCCTCGGGTTGTAGCGTCGTCACAAAATCACTATTACTGTTCACAGTTTACAAATTGATATTCGAAGCACTAATAGAACTCAAAACTAAGAAGTACTTACATTTCCACACCAAAATACCTTTACTAACGAGAAAAAAAACGCTATACTTAAAATGAAATCTCAGAAATCCGCTGGATGTCAAAATGGCGGCGAACGTGGAAGTTATTCGTGCTTATGCCACGTATCGTAGAAAGTGGCCAGGAGCAATAACATTTTGGATCAAATATAAATTATAATTTTTGTTTTATTCATATAAATAGGCAAAATGAAACAAGATAAATACCTCCCTGATGGATAAATAAAATAGTTTCTATACAAACCTTGATAAATTATTTTTATTACAATGTGTAGACATTAATTTATATAAAATCTGGCGTTATTTTACTTAGCTTGAACTAACTCAGAGTAGCTCAAACATACTAACAATGTTGTCATTGGAAAAAACATGGAAAAAACAAACAAAATTTCAATAAGTTAATGACATATAATATCTCTTAAGATATTATAGTTAATATAACAAGGCAGCTGACATGCATAGTCAACTTATTTTAATTAAATAAGGATGTATTTTTACCCAGAAAAGCAACACAACTTGATCACAACAGAGCACCTCAAATTTCTATTTGTATCAATTTTGAGTGACTGTGCTGGCAATCCCAAGCGGAAATGGATGTGTAACGGAAACTGATTTTTGACACTTGACAGTAATGACATTGACATTGACAATAGTCGAGGCCGACGGTCGAACACCGACGACGAACTTGATTGATTGCGATATCAAGGTACAAAGGCGTACACAATTTACTCAACCTGTAAAGTAATTCATTTCCTTCTTAAACAACACTTACTTCTTAATATTCGTAAATATGGAGCTTCATACCTGGCTTGTTCAGCCTCCAAAGTATACAACTTTTAGAGTAAACAAAACACGAGAATATGATATCAAAACTTTTGAAAATTACCTGGAAAACGTAAGTATTACCGATTATTATGTATAAACCATAGTTTTATTATTGTAACTAACTTTACAGACTTATTTCAGCAACGTGAAAGTTTAAAAGTACCAGCAATACCGAAGTTCTACTGCCTGTATCCAGACTGCTTGGTTGTAGAGCAGTGGTTAACTGAAGTCGAACCGAGTGGTCACTGTGAGGTGATAGTAGACGCACTGTGTGCCGCCGCTGTACTGAGGGGCGCTCATGTCTTTGCTCCAGGAGTAATGGGACTTCCACCAGGTTAGCATCTTGTTATAGTTGTTGTTGTAATTGAGTTCTCTCACTGCCATCCCTGTCCATGTTAACAATATAATTACCATTAATTAATTTCCGGAGATCATGTTCAACTTGTGATGTTGTGGTCTGATTGGATCATTTATATATTGAATTTGAAACAGCCTTCATTTTGGGGTCTAATCTCCTAATACTAGAACAAGTTATTAGTTTCATTTGAGTTTCTTTTATTTTTTCTATATTATTTTAAAACAAAAGAAATTCAACAAAGTTTGCCAATTTTCCTTCACTATTTCAGGAGACAGGATAATATAACTGTAGTATTGCCATGCTAACACATAGTCTTAGTCAACATCACAATCTTAAAATTCTAAATACATTTTACAGGTTGCAGTATTGATGATAAAGTTGACATCTATGGTGATGTGGATGGGAAATGCAAGAAAGGGCTGAAAGTAGAGTATACTGGCCAGAAAGTTTTTGTTGGCACCGGCTACTTAAAGATGCTTCGACATGAGCTATTCAATGATGGCACACCACCCAGGTAACTCATCATTCAATTGGAGTGTTTCATCTTTTGTTTCATTCAATTTTAACATAAGACCATAAGGGTCGACTCACACCGCAATGGCAGAGGCGAGCAGTGGCCGAGAGCGGGGAGCAGCGGTCAGCCAACCGCTACTGACGTAATTTAAAACTTTATCTACTATTTAAAAAGACCAGTATACAGGCCGTGCTACCTGTTTGAGTTAGTTAAGTGATATTGGTCTTTTTAATTATGTAGATAAAGTTTAAAATTTGTTTACACTAAAAGTGCTCACTCGTCGCCTCGCTGCCGGCCATTGCCATTCCGGTGTGAGCCAACCCTAAAACTTCATTTCCAATGTTTCCTAAAGCCCATTTGGAAAATATGCTAATTAACGGCTAGCTTTATCATTCATTTAAACACAATTCCAAAGCGCAATTTAATTTGAACTGCATAATGGAATGCTACAGTTTAAATTCTATTAGCGTATATAAAGAAAGGCGGGTAGCGCGACCGCCGCAACAAGATCGCTTATTTAGAGCTCCCGACAAATCAACTTAAAATAAATACAAAACTGCTGCAATCAACCAGTGAGATATACCAAAATCTTCCGGGGGAAAAGATCTATCCACTAGTGAAAACCGTTCTCCAATATATCAAATACCCTTGAAGAAATCACAGTGTAAAGTGTCACAAAAATCGTTTATTAAGTGCGGTCAACGGCCGCTAGTGCTTGGAAGTTCAGTGACCCGTGAACTTCGTTCATCTCCGTCACCGTTCGGCCGCAGCACATCATAGATAAGGAAGCGCTGGCCTTGAGCGACGCTCCGCACAGCCGGCCGTCGAGTAAGTTAACATATGTTATTTTGTTTACGAGTACGCTACTGCTGTTGCTAGATAAATTGCTAAAATGAATTGCAAAGGATGCGGCGATGCTATTAGTCACCTAGAAATATTAAATTGCGTGGCTTGCAATGGCGGTTACCATTATATGTGCCTGAATATCACAACAGCACAATACATGGCAAAAAATTATGAAATAAAACGTATTTGGCACTGTCCGGATTGCATGAACATTACCCGCAGGCGCAGAAACGATGACACACCCGTACGCGCGCATATCCCCTCGTCCCTGAATGAAACTACCATGTCAGTGGACGCCCTTCTCGACCTTGAAGGAGATATACCAGGCGACACGTTAAATAAAACGCAGATACATAACACTTCTAGTAGCGAAGAAATTACATTATCGAGCATTAATGCGTTGCTAACGGCCAATAATAAGTTTTTAATCAACAATATGAACACAGCAATACAAACACAGATAAACCTAGCTTTTAGCCAATTTAACAAGGAAATCACACAGAATTTGACACAAGTACGGACTGAGCAACAAAAATGCACCACAAAAATTGAGGACATCAGTAAACAAATTCAATCGCTTGAAGCGGAAAACACTATTTTAAAATCAGAGCTCAGAAATCTTGAGAGCCGCATGTCCAGCCTAACGGAGGAATCGCTAGACAATGTTCAAAATAATAAAAAAATTGTAATGTATGGATTGAGTGAATATCACCACGAAACACAGGACGAGTTGTACGGCCGCGTCACCGACTTTTTCTATGAAACACTAGGAATCAATGTTAACACCTACGTCGAAGATGTGGCCAGAATTGGAAAACGAGGTCCTCGACGTCCCCTCGTAATCGAGTTTATGAGTAAAAGGATGGCAAGATACATACTAGATAACTCCTTATGCTTCAAGAATACTGGCATCGCTGTTTCTGCATATTTAGATAACAAAGCTCGAGAAGAACGAAACACGCTGAGAGAAATTATGTTAGAAGCGCGTAAATGTGGGAAATACGCAGTGATCAGACACAATAAATTATTCATAGAAGGTGAAGAATATCGAAACAACCAACATAAGATACAGCAGCAACGGCGAACACTAGAACCAAATACTAACACAAGTTACATAACATCAACAGCCACACAAACCATACATACCGAAACCGATACTGCAGGCCCATCGGCGGCCGATCATTCTTCGCCGAAATCGCCGAATATGAGTCCAAATTTAAATAATCCTCCCGCAACATTTTTTCGCACCTCAAAATGATAAAAATGATATCAATATATTATTCCAAAATGTGCAGAGTCTAAAAAATAAAACCCATATACTAGAAACATTCTTAGAAACTAACGATTATCAAGTACTATGTTTAACTGAAACTTGGATATCAGAACAACAAAAAGATATTATCCACATCGAAGGGTACGAATTTGCAGCGGCGTTTTATCGGAGCGAGCGACCGGGCGGAGGAGTGGCGATTCTGATACGAGATGGTATTGATTACATTGAAAGGAAAGACATTTCAGAATTATCTACTGAGTATATAGTTGAATGCTGTGCAGTCGAAATCACACAATATAATATGTGTATAATTAATATATACAGGCCGGATAGAAGCATAGACACCTTTTTCACAGTATTAAATAACATTTTATCAAAAATTAAATTTAAGCAAAAAATGAGAATCATAATTGGAGGAGATTTTAATATAAACATTTTCATAAATTCAACATCTACAGAGAAACTATTAAATACTATGTTAGAATCAAATTTAAGACAGATAGTCAAACAAGCGACCAGGGTAAGCATTAAGTCTTCTACTTGCATTGACCTTGTATTTACGAATAAAACGGACCATGTAGTGAAAATTGTAGAAAATGGTATATCTGATCATAGAATGGTAATATATAGTTGTCAAACGCAGAACTTACAGGAAGAAAAAAAACAGTATACTTATAAACGAATTTTTAGTGAAAAAAATATGCAGAGTTTTAAAGATGGGCTTAGTAACATTATATGGGAAGACATAATATTGCCAAGTAACGATGCAAACCAAAACTATAACCACTTCCATAATAAAATACAAGAATTACTCAATAAATATATTCCATTAAAACGCATAAAAATAAAACGTAAAAATAATAAAACACCGTGGTTGACTGTCGGGTTAAAAATAGCATGTAAAAATAAAAGATTTCTTAGGATTGCCAGGAACCACACAAAAAATAAAGAATTTATATCTTATTACAGAAAATATGAAAAAATTTTAAAAAAATGTGTATAGTTATCTAAAAGGTTTAATTTCATAGAACAAATGGAAAAATCAACCAATAAAATTAAAACAATGTGGAACATCGTAAAAAGCACAACGTCCCGAAACAAAACTTCTAAACACAAAAACATGAAGATAAAAATTGATGATTGTGTTATAGAAACACCCAAGCAAATAGCATGTACTCTCAACGAATACTTTGCATCTGTGGGTGAGTCATCACTAGCAGGTAGCGGCGCCGGCGCGAGCGCGCCTGCGCAAGCGCCCGGCCGCCCCGTCATTGTACCTACAGTAAACTCCATTATGATTAGCGAAGTAGACGAGCGCGAAATTATTACATTAATACGGCATATGAAAAATAGAACCAGCTCGGGCATAGATGATATTCCGTCGGTACTCGTTAAATTTTGCACTAATGAATTAGTAACCCCGCTTAAGTGGTTAATAAACCAATCCTTTTACGAAGGAACATTTCCGGAACGATTGAAGGTTTCGAAAATAAAGCCGATTTTAAAACCAGGCGGTAAAGAGAGCGACCCAAGCCAGTACAGACCTATTGCACTATTACCAACTTTTTCCAAACTATTTGAAAAAGCCATGACAAAACGAATTTATAACTTTTTTGAGAAATATCACATTTTCGATAAGAATCAATTCGGTTTTCGGAAACGGCATTCGACGACTCTGGCCATCTATAACTATATCCAGGAAATACTTATTTACCTTAACTCAAAAAATATGCTGTAGGGTTACTCCTGGATATGTCTAAAGCTTATGACCGTGTATCCCACAACATTCTACTTCGAAAACTATACGACATGGGCATCCGCGGAATTGCCCATACATGGCTAAAGTCATATTTACAAAATCGCAAACAGTGTGTACAAGTAGATTGGTATTATAAAGACACTGGATTAGTGAAGGCGGTAACCTCACCAATGCGAACCATTACATGCTCAATTCCTCAAGGCAGTGTGATTGGATGCGTCCTATTTCTCGCGTACATCAACGATTTGCCAAAAAATATGGAAAGTAAATGCGTGATGTTTGCGGACGACGTCTCGTTGCTACTTAACTGCTCGGATAGTACTGAGTGCGATGAGCGCCTCCCGCAAATTACAGAAACCATAATGGAATGGCTTTTAGATCACAATCTTGAAATAAACTTAAAAAAAACCAAAATAATCCAGTTTAGACCTGTCCAAAAAAAACCACTGCAACTGTCGTTACAAATAAATAATGAAAATATTGAAGAAGTAAATGAATTCAAACTGTTAGGAATAAAAATAGATACAAATTTAAATTGGAAATCACACGTAGATAATATTAAATCAAAATTGTCTAGTTTCTTATTTGCGTTAAGTGTACTAAAGATCAATACTAACCTGGAAACCGCCCTGTCAGCATATTTCGCGTTCGGACATGCAAGACTCCAGTACGGTATTATTTTGTGGGGGCCAGCACGGATGCTCATCACCTATTCCTAATGCAAAAAAAGTGCATTCGCATACTTACCAACACCCAGATACCAAATAGTTGTAGACCTCACTTTTCTGAACTACGTATCCTCACTTTGCCCTCGATATACATATTGGAAGCAGCACTCTTTGTTAGGAATAACTCTCATCTCTTTACTACAAAAATGATTAACTCAGAACGAAGGAAAAATGATAAACCACAATTAGAACTACCCCCATCAAAATTAGAAATGTTTAAAAAAGGCCCGTACTACCGATGTATACTTATAGCAAATAAACTGCCCGAAATTATAATTAATGAAAAAGAAGACAAAGTATTTAAAAGCAAACTAAAGGACTTACTCATCAAAAAATGCTATTACTCTATAGACGAGTATCTAGAAGACGAATCTTTACCCAAATAAATAATTAATAATTTAATTTATATTCAATATAATTACATACCTACTTAAGGCCTGCGAATCTATTAAAGTTGCTCTGTACATGAGAAATTAAATATAAATAGTTTAAAATATTACCAATAATAATTGTAGATAAAAATAAAATAAAAAATCAGTTGAATTGAGAACCTCCTCCTTTTTTGAAGTCGTTTGATAAATAATTATTGAATATAATGCAATTATAAAATGTACTAAAACTATATAAAACCAGCTTAGCCTTATGCTTTAAGCATAAGTGGTAAATGCGAATAATAATTGTAATTTTTATGAATGTACCTGCACTTCCTAGCTCTAATTTAGTTTTAAGGAATACTTGCTGTGCCCTAACAGGGTTCATGTGTGAACTTACCTTATTGTAACACCTGCTTGTACCACATGATTATTATGCAATAAATTATGAATTATGAATTATGAATTATGAAATCATAACCTTGGAGAGATTCAACAAAAGTTCATGTCATCAATCATTTATTTTCAGCGGAATCGCTATAGAAGTTTCTCTGCCTGCCTCAAGACTCCCAGTGATCAATGAGTCCATATACCCCAAAGGAACTCTAGTTCTACAAAACCTTCCGTCCATGGTCTGCGGCTGGGTGGTGAATGCACAGGCCAAGGAGGTCATCTTAGACATGTGTGCTTCTCCTGGTAATAAGACTACACACTTAGCTGAAATGTCTGATAATGAAGTTAGTAGACTTAGACTATGTAGAAGGGTTTTTTTATGCACTGCCCACATGTTCCTATATCTATTGCATTTGCAAAACTATATTTCTGTTACACTGGCACAGTGCATTACCCAAGGGCATCACTGGCAAGGCATATTATGTGCTATAGAAATAGGAATAGGCTGGTACGAAATAAAATTGTTTGTGTGTGAGGCGTCATCCATACTTTACATGGATAATTGCTTTTAATTTTTTTATGTACTACATAGTTGAATAAGAGGACTATTTCATTGTTATTTTTTTCTCATAGTTTATCTTTGTTTTAGGCAATAATTATCGCAATAGATAAAACTCCTCAAAAAGTCGTTAGAATAAAGGAAAATTGTGAAAAACATGGAGTAGCATGTGTCACCGCTTACGCCTTTGACTCGACAAAGTGTTATTCAGAAAATGGTACTACTGATGTTGTCAAAGGCCCTCCTTTTGCTTCTAATGTTTTTGACAAGATCCTACTTGATGGACCATGCAGCGGACTTGGACAAAGGCCTCAGCTAGTTAACAAAATGACAGACAAGATGCTGCAGTCTTACAAATTTGTGCAACGAAAGTTAGTGGAATCTGTAAGTGAATTTCTACTTAGAACTTTTCCTACTTGCTGTAAGGATCGTCATACACACACATCTCACACTGAAACATGAACAACCCTACAACTGCGACACATGTCATGCACTTTCGTAGAACCGCAATTTATGGTCGTACAATAAAGCGGACGATTTCATAGTATTAGTTTGTATTTTTTTATGCAATATACCCTAAAAAGGTCACTAGAGACTTGGTAGTCGCGAAGAAACTTTGTACCGCTAATACTGAAAAAAAAGAACACAATTTCGAGTCATTGCCAGTCTTTGTTTTGTTCAACATTGACCTTATTCTCACGCGTACCAACATAAATAAAGGTACAATTTACTTAATTCGCTTTTATAAAGTCCTTGATTGTTTGCAGGCAGTGAAAGTACTGAAAGTGGGAGGTGTTTTAGTATACAGTACATGCACAGTGACTGTCGAAGAGAATGAAGCGATGGTTGCTTGGGCGTTGGACAAGTACCCCTGCCTCCAGCTCGTCCCCGCGGAGCCTCTTCTTGGAGGCCCAGGGATGAAATGCGCGGGACTCACGGATGCTCAAAGGTAAACTGAATTATAGATAGAAGCGGAGCAACACACACATGACTAGACGTAAATACTATATTTGTATGTACTTAGTAGCAGTCTAAAAAACCGGCCAACTGCGAGTTCTACTCGCGTTGTAAAGGTTCCGTGCACTACAAGAAGGGCTTAAGCGCCTCCTTTTTAGTAGGAACTTAAGTCATTTTTGCGAATAATCGATATTTTGAACAAAACGCGCTCAAACAATTTTAAGAGACTTGGTAACTGCTTGCAGCGGCAGTGAGTGAAATTCGTAATTTGAGTTTTTTTCTTTTAGTCCGACTCCGACTTACGCTTTACTATAGATTTCTAATAGGTTTTCCTGTAATCTATAGATTGAAAACTATCTCGTGTATTTTTTTGAAAATTTTACGCAAAGTAGTTTCGGAGATATGGGGGGAATGGTAATTTTTTGCCTATTTTCTTAAATAACTTGAAAATTACCTTACTAAAATAATTAAAAAAATATTTTTGAAATACTTATAAAAAACCTCTTTCATTTGATATGTAACACAATATAGTTCTAGAAACTTTGATTTTTAATTTTCACTTTTACCCCCCAAAAGTGGCCCCTATAATTAATTATAGGGGCCACCCTATAATTAATTTTTCTTAATTTAAATTACATTTATTTATTTATTTATTGGTAAATAACAACTTAAATCTATCTTTACAGGTTTTCCTAATGCGATAGATAAGCGAACCAAACAATAAAACAGTTATTGCCAGTATATAAAAAAAAGAAACTAAACTAAAATTAACATAGTGGCCTTTGTGAGATCATTCAGGGAGCATGTAAAAATGTCTATCTCGAGAGCAACTTTATTGATAGCGCGAATCGCCCTCGTAAGCGGGGCTTACATGTCCGTCTTTGGGTCATAGGTTTCCATATGCGTGCCAAATTTCAAGTTAATCGGTTCAGTAGTTTCGGAGAAAATTTGCTGTGACGACGGACAGACAGACGCACGAGTGATCCTATAAGGGTTCCGTTTTTCCTTTTTGAGGTACGGAACCCTAAAAACAATGAGAAAATGCCAACTGTCAAATAACAGGACTACCGATCAGTTTTCTGAATATGTACAGTCAGGGGATACCCCCATTTGCCAGAATTTCATTTGCCATAATTTTATTTGCCATCCTATTCAACAATCATAATATTGTTTCTCATAACATCTTATGCCATAATCATTGTTTACTATATTAATCTAGTGCCAGAAACTTTGTTTCCCATAAAGTCAGTTTCCATAATGTCATTTGTCAGAATCATCAAAATCCGTAATTACCACATTCCATACCATCATTTGTCATACAAATTAGCGTCCAGAAAAGTCAATTTCCATAATGTGCTTTGGCAGAATCGAAAACTACTATAATAGGTACTAGAAGGACTAGTGAATGAAACTGCTATCAGAAAGTAGGTTAGGTTAGGTTAGGTTAGAACTGTGACCCCCTGGAAAATGAAACTGCTATCAGAAAGTAGGTTAGGTTAGGTTAGAACTGTGAACCTCTGGAAAAGGAAACTGCTTGAAAAGTAGGTTAGAACTGTGACCCCCCGGAAAATGAAAATACTATCAGACAGTAGGTTAGGTTAGGTTAGAACTGCGACCCCCTGGAAAATGAAACTGCTATCAGAAAGTAGGTTAGGTTAGGTTAGAACTGTGACCCCCTGGAGAATGAAACTGCTGGAAAAGTAGGTTAGGTTAGGTTAGAACTGTGACCCCTGGAAAATGAAACTGCTATCAGAAAGTAGGTTAGGTTAGGTAATAATATGGGCAACAATTAATATGGCAATAATTGCTTATGGCGTTTGAATATTCTATGAAATCATATTATTGCACTTAATAATATGGCTAACAAATAGTATGGCATTGTATGATTATAGAAGGTAATATTCGGATAAACAACGAGTATGTCATATGATTTTTATGGTAAACAAATCATTCGGGCAAATGAAATTCAGGCAAGTTAGATTCGGGCAAATGAATATTATGTTAAATGACTGTCGGGCAAACAATAGACAACCTACAGTCAGAACTCAGCAAAGAATATATTGTGACAGACATTATATCCAATCGCGCATTTGCTGTCACAATATATTCGACGCTGACTGTACTGTCCGGTTATTGTGGATCTCAGGGGATGTCTTTCAATACAAAGAGATTGATTTCATAATAATCATTTATTGTTCCCATGTAAAAATACTTTTCTCGTGAATAAACGTTACAAGAAACTCTTATAAACTAAAAAGATGGGATTAACAATCGTATAATTAATTTGTCTTATAAACTAGTAAAATTCAATTTAATAATCGGGTTGATCGAGCACTACAAATCACGTTTGGATCTACTATAGCTTTTGTAACGAAGAGTATCCCAGTGATGTTAGAAATCTTATAAAAACAATGGCATTACATGTTTATATGGCATTTAAAACTTTAAATTAACTCTTTAATAGGTATATTAATCAATACCAGTAATATGATGAACGTAATTCTTTATAACGAAATATAAATCTCAACTTCAAATTGGTACTCTATTTGTACTAAAGAAAAAATACAGTAATTTATCACATGATATCACATTGAAACATAAATGGAAAATATGAATGATTTATAATATATGTGTGTCACATTACCCAATAAAATGGCGGTACTCATGCAACTAAATTCCATTTATGTTGAGTTTGATAAATCGATCTGTAAAAATATTACTCCATTTTGCAAGGGACTATCCACATACTGACGACGCACGTCGTAAGACGCGGAACGGATGCCAGCGCCGCGCCGCCCAGGTGCCCGGTCCGTGTCCTACGACGTGTGTCGCCTATGTGTGTGGGTTGGCCCTAAGTATGTCAATAATATCTCAGTGCTAAATTTTGCTTACTAATAGTCCGGTCCACACAGAGCGAGGCACGTCACGCGGCAAACGTGCTACGTAGACGTCAGCGCGTGTATCTTAGACATTGCCTCGCGACGTGCCTCGATCTCTGTGGACCTGGCTAATGACACATGCCTTGTATATTAATGGTAACTATTGTTGTTACAGAGCAATGCTACAACGATTTGGACCCGAAGAAGATCCTCTTAGGCCAACAAATCATCCTATATATAAAGACACGATAGGATTCTTCATCGCAAAATTCATTAAAACGCAATAAGTTATAATTAATAAATAAATGTGTGTACATAAGAAAAATAATATGGGTTCTTATTTCGGATTTGGCTACCTAACAGAGAAAATAAATAACAGCCTGTCTCCACAGTTTCGTTGATTAAGAATGCTGCCTTAGGGAACGGAAAACACACTCACCAGTCATATCCATATCACATTGTAAAACAATCTTGGCAAGATAAACAATTCTCTACTAAATGCACTATGTAAATACACAAAATAAACAGTGAATGACAAATTACCTATATTGTACCGTTGAGGTTTACAAATATCACAAGCCAACATGCCAAAAATGTACCTACGTGACGGTAGCGCGTCGTGCAAAGCTTTGTTGAAAGGGCAAATTTGTAACATTTTTAGATAACTTTGGCTCACATTAAAACGTGTAGGGGGGGGGGGGGATAGCTACCAGATGACTATGCACCGTGGTGTAAATACAATATAGATAAAACCTGTACCGAATTTATTCTGATAGCCAAAGCAGGCCTACGTCACACGCTCGCGGTCGCGCGTTGAGAACCTACACGATAGCCGTTCATTCGAATGAACAAGTGGCCGAGGGGCGCCACTAGCTGCTACCTACACGCTAGCCGTTCATTCGAATGAACAATTGGCCGAGGGGCGCCACGCGCCCGCCTGGGTAGTCGCGTAGCACGCACCTAGTTTTACGTAGTAACTCATTAGAGTCATTAGTATTAGTTAAATAAAGCGTAGGTATTTGTCGTTTTGCGGACAAGTGAAGGATCTGTTACGTTAGTAACTTATTAATGTTCTGTGGCTAAAGTAAATATTGGGTATGTACAATCATCTACCTTTTTAACTGCTACTAAATATTTGGCTGATAACATATCAAAACCAAATTAAGCTAACTCCACCCTTAAAATACATTAAATAAAATGTCTATATAAATCACAGGGATTCAATGCGTACCCACAGATCAGCCTTCAGCAAGATACCTCTCTTGTCAAATTTGATGGGATCCGAAGTCTTCGGGCATGCGGAAAACTTGAAGTTTTTCAGAAGCGACACCATGGCCAATTTTGCGGAATACATTGCGAAACGTAGACCTGTAAAAAAATAAAATATTGAACATGAAACATTAGATATTAGTATTACCCATGCAGTAAATATTTAGATACCTAGTGAACGACGAGTTTCACATTTACAGGACGTCTTTCATTATTCTGTATTGTCTTCCTATATTTTAGAGGCATAGTACACTGCCGACGCATGTATAGGTACCTAATTGAAACGTGCAAAGAGAAAAATCCGCGTGCGACAAACACGTGCACACAAACATTACGTTAGAAGTTCAGTAGGCCTAACACAGAAATAGCCTGACGGTATCTCGCCAGCGAGATTGGAATAGGTCTGTCTTTGATTTACTATTAGGTACCTAGTTACTATATGGTGATGGTTCCTGCTGGTGAGTAAGATTACGAGAGCTCAGAAGGGTGGGTTGTGTTACAATTACAATCGGCAGCGCGCTAGTAACATCTCTGTAGTTTTTTTTTTGCAGGCGTCTTTCGGCTACGGCGACTGTTTTCTAACAGACCGACCGTATTCTTATAAACACTTTTTTTTTACTACGTCGGTGGCAAACAAGCATACGGTCCGCCTGATGGAAAGCGGTCACCGTAACCTATGAACGCCTGCAACTTATGGAGTGTCACATGCGCGTCGCGTCGCCAACCCGTTAGAAGCTTTTGCTGTCCCTTGCTTTTGATTTTGTGTTGGCTGTGTGTTGTGCACTCCCTTTTGCTGTGTTAAGTACACAGCAAAAAAGACTGTACAAGTTCCAAGGAGGGTTCGGGTTGCCGACGACTCAAAAGACAATAGACGGAACAAATTAGTTCCGTAGATCCTTCCGTCACCAGCACACCGCACCCTCGTTGAGCTCTGGCAACCTTACTCACCGGCAGGAACACAACACTATGAGTAGGGTCTAGTGCTATTTGGCTGCGGTCTTCTGTAAGGCGGAGGTACTTCCCCAGTTGGGCTCTGCTCTAGATTCGAGCGAGATGATATCCGCTGCGCTGTGCCCTACCACACAAAACGGAATATAATGATATTCAGTAATTAGCTGGGCCATTTTTTTCAAAGTTGTCCACCCCACTTTTTTCGTAACATGGGTATTTTTTACGCGATTCATACTCAGAATCGAGAGCTCTTTCGATCCTGATAGGAGAAAAAAATGTCCCAAGCTCCCAAGATTTCCATACATTTTTTCGAACCTTCCATTCCGTTACCGCCATACAAAATGTATGAAAAAATGATAACGGAATGGGAAAAAACCTTGGGACACTTTTTTTCTCCTATTAGGATTGAAAGAGCTCGCGATTCTGAGTGGAAAACACATAAAAATTTCCAAATACAAAAAAAAAGTGGGGTGGACAACTTTGAAAAAAATGACCCAGCTGCCTGCCTACCGCCACCAACGTAGTATAAAAAAATATAAAGCGTACCTATGCAGTTCCTCGGTCCAGCCCCAAAAGCCAGGAACAAATGAGCTGGTCTATTCTTCTTCTCGTCCCCCACGAACCTCTCTGGTCTGAACTCTTCAGGTTGTGGGTAAATGTCGGGGTCTGTGTGGATCCCGTATACCGGGATGGCAACAACGTCCCCCACGTTGATTTCTACTGGTGTTCCGGGAAGGGTGTACTTCTTGGTGCAGACTCTGTCTACTCGGGCGACCGGTGGGAACAGTCTTAGTGTTTCTGAAGCAAGATATACAATATTTTTGTTAGTTTTAGGGTTCCGTACCTAAAAAGGAAAACAGGCCAATAGCGTGTCGGGCCACGCGCAGTGTATAGATCCGTATTTTTTTTTCAAAAACTTCAACCTATCAAGTTCAATACAATTTTCCTAGAAAGTCTTTAAGTTCTCTTTTGTGATTTTTTTTCAATTTTTTTAAACTTATGGTTTAAAAGTTAGAAAGGGTTACATTTTTGGAGCGATTATTAACGAAAATATGAACAATATCAAAAAATGATATGCGTAAACCCCTATTAATTTTTAAATACTTATCAAACAATATATCACACGTTAGGGTTGATATAAAAAAACCATTCCCCACTTTACGTGTAGGGCACCTACTCTAATACAAAACATTTTTTCCCACTTTTTATTTTACCACTTTGTCGGCGAGATTGATATACATATTGGAACCAAATTTCAGCTTTCTAGTGATAACGGTCACTGAGATTATCTGCAAACGGACGGACAGACAGACATGGCGAAACCATAAGGGTTCCTATATATAGTTGACTACGGAACCCTAAAAAATTGCGAATCGTAGGTACCTACGTACCAGCAAGATGTCGAGAGATTTACATAACTCCAAATATGTATAATAGAATAGTTATACATACGAATAGAGATTAGGTTTTGTTAACATAAACATAAGTTGATCAGCAGACACTTATTAATTCAGAAGTGTCGATACAGAATGAATAAGTTGTTAGTCTAGTCGGCGTCAGCGACAGACGACTGATCATGTAGTTATGTTGACACAAATCGTGCTCGCTAAACCGGATTGCTAAACATATTCCAAAAATGCACAGTTTTTGTGAAAGGCTAGTGACATAACATAGAAAGTTTAATTTAATATTCATCTTAGAATTTGAATAAGTACCGAATAAAATACGAGCTTTAGTTATCTATACTCTCTCGTTTTTTCATTAATTGAGATCGGATTAGAAGAAAGCTCGGGAAGAAAGTTACAGAAATCGAATTATAACATTTTTAGGCTACATTTTACAAGCATCTTTCTCAAATAAGAAAAACGGGATAAGCGTATAACCAGAGTCGCCCTTTTTTTTAAAATGCTACGGCGGTGGCAAACAAGCATACGGCCCGCCTGATGTAAAGCGGTCACCGTAACCTATGGACGCCTGCAACTCAAACAGTGTCACAAGCGCGTTGCCACCCTATTAGAAACTTGTACACTCCCTTTTGCTGTGTTAAGTACACAGCAAAAAGGAATGTACAAGTTCTAAGGAGGGTTCGGGTTGCCGACGACTCAAAGTTAGTTCCGTAAGTCCTCCCGTCATCAGCACACCGCAGCCTCGTTGAGCTCTGGCAGCCTTACTCACCGGCAGGAACACAACACTATGAGTAGGGTCTAGTGCTATTTGGCTGCGGTCTTCTGTAAGGCGGAGGTACTACCCCAGTTGGGCTCTGCTCTAGATTCGAGCGAGACGATATCCGCTGTGCTGTGCCCTACCACACAAAGCGGAATATCATAAAATTTTATAATATTTATAATATTGTCCACAGAAGTGACATTTAACCACTAACATAGGGGACACAGAAATACACAATTATTCTGTTAACAATCGAGTCGAGAGAGCAATCGAGTCGAGTCGAGAGAGGATAGAAGCAGCCGGCCAGCAGAGGGTCTACCGTTTTTTTTTGTTATAGCTAGAATATGGCAAAGTGACAGGACACTTAAAAAACGTATACCCTACTTACTGAACTTATTGCCAAGTGACATTACACAGGAACCAAACAAAAATACCTTCAAAAGACGGTTAAAAAAGTATCTCTTAGAAACTCTATAAGGGATCGTCTTCCTGCATGTATGTTATTTTAATGTTTATGGGTTCTCAAATGTTAACCTTGATGATGATGATATACTTTTATCCCCCATCAGGGAATCTTTAACTGACTGTTAACCTTGAAGTATTATTTGATTTCTTGACTCCACAGTCAAACTTATACCATAGTTTTGTGGAGCACTGTATAAGTATATTTTATTTATACTATAGTTACCTTTGATTGTAATAATTAAATAAATAAATAATAAATAAGTAAATCACTCACCCAATAAAAACCCTTCTAGATAAGACAACTGCGACAGCAGCTCATAAGACATTTCTTTTCCCTCCGTAAGCTCCGTGACATGAGCCCGAAGGTTTTCCTGGATCTCTGGCTTGGTGGCCAGCATGTGAATGGCGAAGGAGAGGAGCGTGCTGGACGTTTCGTAGCCAGCTATGAGAAACAGGAGAGATTGTGCGTCGATCGTGTCGTCATCGAGTACTGTAAGGATATAAGTAATAAATTGTAATAAGCAAGATCAATTATTTAATCCTAGTCAATAATGCGCGAGCTAAAAATACCGAATCAAATTCTAACCCCCTTATTCATAACGTAGTCTAAAGTTATCAAGCCGATAAAGTTCGTTTGTTTGTCCTTTTCTATCACGCGGATACGTCGGAAAGGGACAAACGAACTTTATCAGCTTGATAACTTTAGGGACCATCCACACTCAAGAGACGCATGTCCGCCGACGCGGAACGGACGTTAGCGCCACGCCGCCTGAATGTAATTTAAAAAACGTCTCCTCAGTACATTTTGTATAGGAAAGACGTAAGACGCGCCCCCAGGCGGCGCGGCGCGCGCCAATTAAGCAACGTCCCTTGCGCGTCCTTCCTATACAAAATGTACTGAGGAGACGTTTTTTTAAATTACATTCAAGCGGCGTGGCGCTGACGTCCGTTCCGCGTCGGCGGACATGCGTCTCTTGAGTGTGGACGGTCCCTTAGAGTACGTTTATGAATAAAGGGGTAAACCTAAATAAATACCAGTCCTTCAAAATAGTTTCTCCGAAAGAAGTTCAAAAGTAGCTAATCCTTTCAGGCGTTGGTGGTAAGTACTTATTGTTTTATTACCTTTTACTATAATATATCAAACGATACCCAGTGATTATTGAAAGCTGACATTATTGTTTGTCGGTCTCAGTAAGAAAATGGTGTTATAAGTGATATTGGTTTTATACTTACATGTTCCTTTCGTGCCGTCCGCGTCAACATTTTCTTTATTTGCTCCGTCTATGAGCAGCTGCAAGAAATCACTTCTCCTAAAAACAAAAATAGAGTAAAAATTATTGTCACGTTTTTAACTACTTACCTACACGTAGGTACAGTGGCGCCGTCTAAGTAATAATATTATTATGTAAGTATCAGATGTTTCGTCAAGTTCGCCAGTTATGGTGGGTACCTACCTTTGTACAGTCAACCAATTGGAACCCTAGGCCACTATACAACCATATCGAAATGACAAGAAGTAAGGGTCCCCCCACATCTAGCGTCTCACGAGCGTAGCGTCGGGCCAACTGTATGGGCAAAGCCTGACGCGGCGTCTTTTTCCATATAGTTGGCCCGACGCTACGCTCGCGAGACGCTAGATGTGGGGGGACCTTAAGAGATTTATTACAATCTAATTTATAACGTCACTATGATATATTTCTACAATGGTCTAGGGTTCCAATTGGTTGACTGTACAACTCGCCTATAGAAGTTTAGACCAAAAATAAATGACGATTAAAAAAGCAACAGGTAATAAGGTTTTACTATCCTACGAGTATCATATCGTCAGACTTCAAACACATCGAGACAGGGTATTGTCCTACTTACTAAATAGATGCATGTACGAATTAACTGATAAGATACGAGTAAAACTAGATATTTAAATAAACAAACATGCAACAATGTTATACTGTTATCACGGTTTATGCGTCGTTGGACTAAAAGTAAATATGGCGATGTATAAAAATGTCTACATATAAAATAAAAATTGGTCCGAGTATTAGAAAGCCAATACTTCAAAATGTTTAAGTCTTATCAAGTCGGAATATAAAAATTACTACTTTCAAAGTATACAAATGTCTAAGTCTTATCAAGTCGGAATATAAAAATGACTACTTTCTTTACATAGGTCCTGGCCCCTATTTCACCAAGTTGACAGGTTCTACAAACTATCTAATGTTGGCTCACTGCCTGCGGACGACCTTCTTGATAAAGCGATTATTGTTATAATTTTAGCATACATTTTCGTTTCTCATAATAAATATAACAAAAAGTAATTTTAAAATACATCGCCATATTTACTTTTAGTGTCGCAACATATCGACGCTGGAAAGGCTAATTGACTAACAGACCATTTTTGGGCATATTGAGTTATATACATCATTGGAATCAGCGATTTTTTCTGCGTCTAACGAGCCAGGTTTCAAAACGATCTGAAGACTTTTTTGGCTTGTTAGCAATTTGGAAAAAGGCAATTTACTAAAAACATTTTCTCTAACAAGCCACTTTTTTTGACAAATTATTGAGATACTGGCTATATGTTAACGCCAGAAACACTTTTTTGGATGTTAGTCAATTTCGTTTAATGTAATTTTATGTGTTTTAGTTTATAAGTAATTTTACCAGAATGAAAAAATGTTATGATTGCACGTTAACCATTTATCTAGAACCGCGGTAGTAAAGAACTGCACGTTAGCCGTTTATCCAGAACCGCGGCAGTCAAAAACTGCACGTTAGCCGTTTATCCCAACTGGCGAAATAGTGGCTTAGGTGGTTTAAGCAAATATCCTAGAAATTAATAACACAACATTCTCCTTTAATCCATTTTACTTGTCTTTGGTAAATAAAAATTACATTTAATAGTCAAATATCCTGACGAAATAATTATATTTTAATTTACGTTAGTGAATTTAAATGAACTCTTCAGTCATAGCGTAATGCGTATTAGGTATTTTAAAACCAAAAACTGACCTTGAGCGTAAACATTTTACAAGGGGGAAAGGGGCGGGCGACTCTTTAGTCAACGCTTAGTGCTACTCGAGTTAAGACGTGACAGCTATCGTGCGTAATTGTGGCGATCATTCATTTCGGAGTGTTTAGAGGTAACATTGGACAAAAATCTACAATGGACTCTTCATATAAGAAAACTAGCAAACAAATTAAGTTCAGCCGCATACGCCGTTAGGAGAATCAGGCAACTGACTAATGTTGAGACAGCTCGCCTAGTGTATCATAGTTATTTTCACAGTTTAATGTCATATGGTATTCTGGTTTAGGGCAAAGTAGCTGACATACAGACTATTTTTGTATTACAAAAGAGAGCCATTCGTTCTATTTACAACTTAGGAACACGTGAAGAGAACTTTTCAAAGAAATTAATATCTTAACTGTAGCTTTCCAAAACATCTATGATAGTATAATTTATGTTGTTAAGAATTTAGACTGTTTCACTAAGAATTCTGATATCCATAATTATAACACTAGAAAAATAAGCTTGCCATAAAGAAGTTTCGTGTCCGCAAAGTACAGAAATCATTTGTTGGGCAATGAATGCATTAATTTTTATAATAAGTTACCTGACACTGTTTTGAGATTACCCCTCCCAGCTCTTAAGAACTACTTTAAAAAATCATTGATATTAAAGGCTTATTACAGAGTCGAGGACTATTTGATAGATAAACAATATAAACATGCATGGCCCGAACCAGAAACTGCAAAAAACAAATAGCAATTAAAATAATTGTATTATGTGTAGAGGACACAGTTCAGATAAGAAAGCACATAAAATATTTTATGTTTTGTAAGATCATAATATATATGTAATAAACTATTCATAAGAGCTTGTAACTAGGCCTACATGAATAAATATATTTTGAATTTGAATTTGAATTTGTACATATTTAATGATATTGACATTGACGACGATTGATTGATTTGACGAAGCCTGCGCTGAGGATTTGGATGATGGTTTGTATGTTTTGGTAATAAAGAATTTTTGTTTATAGTATTGAGATTTATATTATCTTTTTCTTCTGTGACAATTTGATATGTTTTCTCTGAAGAAGAACGACGTCAACGACGTATTATTAAACTACAATATAATTTATTGAAATTAATTTCCATAGAGTACCTACCTACTTACCTAGTTTATTAATTTTTTTTTGATGAATACTTTTGCATGTTAAATTTTATCTTGTTATTTAATGCATTTTAATTATAAGATGTAATGTATTGAAAAGAAGTGGCCCGCCGAGTTTCTTGCCGGTCCCATAGTGGATACCCCCCTCCCAACTGAGGGGAGACTGAAATCTTCTCGAGGCTGAGGCGTAGGGTTAGAGCCGGCGTAGATTTATTTGACGTTCATATGCGCATTGTAATATGCCTACTTGAAAAATAAATAATTCATTTTCATTTTCAAGTCTTTGTTTTGTGTATTCCTTAATTATTATTATACCTAATTTTAATTGTATAAAGTAATAATGATACTCGAACCTATATTTAAGTAATAAGTCGTTTTATTTATGTTCCTTTCTCTTTTTAACACAAACGCTAAGCTTACTAATAATATTTACGAGTACCTTTCTATTGTTTATTTTGAAAGTACCTATAAGTTTGTTTTTATACTGTCCCGTGTATAACTCACTGGTCAAAGGAAACGGGTCAGATAGTATGGAGATCTTGAGATTCAATGTTGTAGTACTTGTAGTGAATACGGTTACCTTGTTGACCTAGTTGACCTTGACTAGTGACTTTGCCTACTAAGTTGGAGGCCCTGGAATCGAATTCCGGTGAGGTCGTTTATTTGTATGTATATAAGTAGGTACCGTATTTACCTACATTTATCTACATTAGTAAGTACCTATATATATCGTCGCCCATCACACCATAATACAAGCCTTGCTTAGTTTGGGGCTTTGTTGATTTGTATCAGATTGCCCCCAGAATATTTAAAATATATACATACTCACATACACACATTTTTATGCCTTTTTCACTACATGGTGGCGGCAGAGCGTCGAAGGTGCAACAGTAGAAACCTATGTCTATTTTCGTACAATCAACAGCAAAAGTAAGTGTTGACCATCTTCCTTTTTATAATATAATAAGGTCTAAAATCGAATAATGATCACTTACTTTTGCTGTTGCCTGGACAAATAAGTTTAACTTAATTAAAGATTCTTTCATGAGAAATACAATAGTTTTCAGTATGACATCTCATCTAAAAACAGGTGTTAGTTTTTGGTGAAGTGCCTTTTAAGCTGTTATACCAGTGTTTCATAATGTTAGCTAGTGGCTGTTATGCATTTTCTTCGATTCTAGTTTTGTTTGAAACGTCTTATTATATGTTCTTTTGGGTTGGGTTTTAAAGCTAATAGTCGCATAAGTTAAGTATCCGTTCCCTAAGAAACTATGAATATGGTGGTTAGACCTTTATCCTGACTTTTAAAAAATGACAATTGTCTAACGTGGTCTTTATTTCGTAAATACGTACATATATCGGAATACAATCATATTGATCAAATAAACAACACAAATACCTCCAACTTCGTAGTACATCATTTTATTGTATAATAAATAAACAAAAAGTTATGATTTTTTTTCCAAAAAAAAAAGTTTATATTGGCTCTGTAAAGTTTGCAAAATGCACGTTAGTCAATTAGCCTTTCCAGCGTCGATATTTATATTTGGTCTAATATACAGATGCACATTTTTATACTTCGTCAAAATTATATACGCCCGAACTTATGTAAGTGGACATTTTTATACATCGTCATATTTACTTTTAGTCTAGTGCCGCAACATATGTATTTATATTTGGTCTAATATACAGGTGGACATTTTTATACTTCGTCGAAATTATATACGCACGAACTTATGCAAGTAGACATTTTTATACATCGCCATATTTACTTTTAGTCCAACGACGCATAAACCCCATTTCTCAAAGCTGAAAGTTACAAGCGGAAGTCTCTTTTCAACTTGTCATATTAGACATTGCTACCACTTGTAAATTGTAACTTGTAGCTTCGAGATATGGCCCACTGATGATTAGGTAAATTAAGTTCTTTAATTTTATTTACTTGACAAAAAAAACGTGGACAACGGGTGACTGAGGAAAAATTACAATGTGCAAAAGCTACCCACATACACACAATTTTTCCTCAGTCACCCGTTGACCACGAATGCTGTAAAGTGTTCGAAACGTTGGAATAAATTATAAATTCATTATACGCGATATGATCCGTTTCCATAGTTTTATTTCATGAGTAACTATCGCGGTAACCGAAGACAATATTAAAAAAACTTACTTTTCATCACTAGATCTCCTTTCTTTCTTAGCAGCTTTCAGTATGGCGACTAGTTCTCTTGTACTCTCTTCATTCATAAACGATATGTTGAAATATCTCAACATTTTGGGTGCAAATAACAGGAAGAAGAATATTAACATCCTCTTAGACTTGGACATATAGTTGAATCGTTCTGCAAGCTGGAATTCATTCAATGTAACTGAGAAATAATCAATGCAATTACAAAAAAAAGACACAAATTGAACAAATTTAATAAATAGAACCTGCTCTAATATTTCACATAATCGCAACATCCGTTTAGTTTAAGAGCAACTGTGCTTAAGATAGGCACACATTACACATATTTTGCAGTCAAACTTAATAACACCCTTCAAAGTCAGTATCAAATGAAAAATAGAGTAATGGCCACTATGGCCAGTACGGCCACTCACCACACAAGGTTTTTTATTTTTAACAATAAAAGTATTAGGGTCGCCACAACGCAGGTAACACCTCTGGAATTGCAGGTGGCAGTAGGCTATGTTGATGAATGCTGATGAACTTGCCAAGGCCGGATCTGAAGACAACTTCATAGGTCCGGAACCTTTTGTGGGCCTTTCACAAGGAACCATTAAAACGGCTATGAAAGACCGAACAAAGGCTAATCACCAAAAAGAGTGGGATGCCCTGGTAGGTCTGAAGCATTCAAAGCTCTTTATGCGGAGGGTTGACTCTGGATGGAGAAAAAAGCTAGGAAAGCTAGGCAAAAGACAACTCCAAATTATAACGGGGGTGTTCACAGGCCATTACGGGGTCAAAGGAATCTTGGCCGAGATGGGACACGCTGACAACACTGATTGTCGCATGTGTGGCGAAGAGGAAGAGACCGTCAGACATCTAATGTGTGAATGTCACGCCCTCGCCAGACAAAGAATGAAGAACTTTGGAGCAGGCTACCTGGTACCAAAGGACTTCAGAGAGCTACCCATGAGCCTCATCATCCGATACGTGGAGATGGTCGAGAAGCTCCTGAATAGCTGAAGGATCTTAGGATCGTAGGGGGTAATTGCACAAAAGATCCCGATGGGTCGAAGTGTATCCGGAAGGGCCCCCGCAGATTTAAGATAAGATAAGGCTTATGTTGATTGCTTAACATCAGACGGGCTTATGCTTCTTTGCCACCAACTTGGTATAAAAAAAGTCTGTCTATTTGGTTTTTTTAGGGTTCGTTAAAATCGTTTTTTGATAATATTCATATTTTCGGAAATAATCGCTCCTAAAGGAAAAAAAAGTGTGTGTGTGTGTATGTCCCCCTCTAACTTTTGAACCATATGTTTAAAAAATCACAAAAGTAGAACTTTATAAAGACTTTCTAGGAAAATTGTTTTGAACTTGATAGGTTCAGTAAGTTTTTGAGAAAAATACGGAAAACTACGGAACCCTACACTGAGCGTGGCCCGACACGCTCTTGGCCGGTTTTTCTTACAAAAATTTCAATTCATTACTTATCTTTACATATTTTGATTATGATTTTATATTTTGCTGTACTGTACAATATTTGATGGTAACTGAAAAGACCTAATTTTCCAAATTACGTGTTTTCTGATGAAACTGACTGCTTAATTCCGATTTATAGGAAGGTATGTCTTTTATACATTAGGTATCACCACCGAAAGTCTAATTAAAAAAAACACATTAAACCTACTACATACATACAACATACATACAATCACGCCTGTTTCCCATATAGGGGTAGGCAGAGCACATGAAACTGCTAAAGTTACAGTGCCACTCTTGGCAAATAAGGGGTTGAAAGAAAACGAAACTGTGACATATATAAACCTACTAACCTTTATGAAATTGGTATTTTCATCACCTAAAGCATCACATTTGATACCAAAGGCACAAGCTCCAATAACCTCCAATGTAAAATGTCCCATTGTGTCCTTCATTTCAACATCCTGTTTATCTAAAAGTATCATAATAATCAGTGTAATTGTAGCATAATTGGAATTGGATTGGTGGTCCAGCGGTAAGAGTGTGCGAGTTTCGATCCGGATGAGGAAAAAATATATATTGTTGATTTTGATGAAATAAAAGAACATTAACATCAGAAATATATTTAAGGTGATGTGTTCTTTGCCTAGTTTAGTTCATAATAGAACATGAATAGAAGGCGAGAGGTGCAAATCTTATTCCTATCTCACCCAGTCAAAATACCAATTCTATACTAATGTCAACTTACCATATTGCTTTAAGAACTGAACCATTTGGTCTGTGCACACCTCGATCAAAGGCAGCATATTCTTTAATCTTGCAGAGCTGAACGCTGGGGTTAATGTGCTGCGAACCCCTTTCCATTCGGCACCCTAATGTGATAATATAATATTTTGTAAACATAAACATAAACATAAAATGTAAAAGCGTAAAAGAGCTTGACATTTCTTACAATAAGATTGTAAACTTACTTAAAGTATCAAAGTGTGTGAAGCCCTATGGGTACAAAAACTGTTGTAACAGAACTCTGAACTATTTTATTAACCCTTTGAAGAAACTGGCCGGAAAAAGCACACCAGAGGGAGTTGTGGAAATCAAGGGGAGAGGCCTTTGCCCAGGATTGGGACACTATAACGGGCTAAATTTTTTTTTTATTGAAGACGTAAAAACTTACTTTTAAATTAAGAAGAGATTGGCTTAAGTATCTTGGTTCATTACTGTTTAAAGTGTTTCTGTCAACAAAATGTTCAAAATCTCTTATTGTGATTGCCTTGATCAGCTCTGGGTCCAACACATACAAACAGGGTCTTCTTCCTTCAAATATCCCTAGAAGAAGGAACATACCACTTTAATTTTATGAAATTATTTACTGTATTGCAAATTTAATCATGTTAAGGTGCATGGCAAGGTTATCAAATAATTAAAAAACAACATAAGGTCACAAAAAAAACCACCTTGATGTAACATGAGAAAATTTTGTATAAATTTTAGAAAATAATCACGGAACTCTTGATGTGGTGCACAAATCTCTCACTCAACAACAGCTCCTGAGGATGCCTCGTAGAGAGGCGAAACACGTGTCGAGTTTTGTATTTTTGGTGGTGGGTTGTTGTATTTATTTGCGTATTTATTTTTATTTTTGCGGTGGGAGGGTGGGAAAATTAATTGCATGTAAAAATACGCAAGTAAGTACAACAGGTTAACACTGATTGACTTGCACGTTATCAATTCGCGGATTAGCAAAGGAACGTTCTAGTTTACGATTAAATCTCTCACTGTTATTTATCATTTACGTTACTTGTACCAACTTTTAAGGTATCACATTATCATAGTTTGAAATTAAATAATTTAGGATTTTTGTAGGAAACTTACCTCCATAGGGATTGCCTTTAAAAAAGTTATAGATCTCATACTGGAATTCATGGAATGATTTTTTAGCCATCATTCGAGAGCCCAAATTACCTACTACAGGATACGGTTTCATGAATTTGATCCCTTTTTGTTCAAAGAATTCAAATGTACTTGTATAATACATGTACAGACTGAATATTAGGGTCAGAAATAAAATAAGCTTCCATTCTTCCATTACGAAGAAAATTATTTGTTTCGTCCCACTGTTTATCTGCATGATTTGGCCGTAAACACTTGCACCGAGAAAATAATTAAGCGTGCTTCGGCGTTGAGTCGAGCCAAACACTGAATGGATTCGCTGCAGTGCTTGCAGGTGAAATATACGAAATGAATAATAATGCAATCGCTACATGAAAGAGCAAATACAATAAATTACTCACAGGAACTACAACTACTTATGCAAACAATGAATGAAACACAAATGAAATGACAGTTTTACTTTTGGTGAATGGAAGTAAAATGTCAAGCTAGGAACATACTACGCGGACGTCCGTCGTAAAGCTAGGAACATACTACGCGGACGTCCGTCGTAAAACGAACGCGACCGCGACCTATCAGTGTGCACGGAACAAAACATCCAGAGAGACAGCACGGGAAGCATGGTCGCGCGATAGACGATAAAATAGCAGGCCGTCTCTATCGCACTATTTGTAAGTGCGATATGGACGGCCTGATATTTTATCGTCTATCGCGCGACCATGCTTCCCGTGCAGATTTCGATCGGACGTCCGTGCGCTCAAGGCCACGTCCGCGTCCGTCGACCGATAGTTTGCACGGTTATGTGTATTTCCATTGTCCAGATTCCCGTCCGCGGTCGTTTTACGACGGACGTCCGCGTAGTATGTTCCTAGCTTAAACTGTCACTTGATTTAAGCTAGGAACATACTACGCGGACGTCCGTCGTAAAACGACTGCGACCGCGACCGAACAGTGTGCACGGAACAGAACATCCAGCGAGCCAGATTTCGAACGGACGTCCATGCGCTCAAGGCCACGTCCACGTCCGTCGACCGATAGTTTGCACGGTTATGTGTATTTCCATTGTCCAGATTCCCGTCCGCGGTCGATTCACGACGGACGTCCGCGTAGTGTGTTCCTAGCTTTAATGGTTCAGAACATTCGGAAACCAAATATTATAAATGAATATATGCGGTAATTAGAAGGAAGTGTTATTGTGAAGGTTGAATATGCAATCGACTCATGCTTGACCAAATTTAAGTTTGGAACCTCAGTTGTCTATGTGCAGACTTTTGAGTTTTCAAACGACACTCTTCTGACAGGACTCATGATGTAAACATGTTTGTGTAAATATATATTAATAAATTATAAATAAATAACGTTCGGATAATTAAAAGTGCCTTCCTATTGTTCCAAGGACCTCCTGTGGGAATTACCACAGGTTATGGGCCATACGCGACGTTAAGGAACATTGTATTTAAAGCTAGGAAGTGTTTGTATTTTTTCAGCATTATTTAGTCAGCTTTCGTACGGCGAGAATAACGTTAGCAACCACAGTTGTTGACAACATAACCTTAGCAACGAGAGTAACATCATAGTTAAAGAAAAACCGTAAGTAAACTACATCATGGACAGCAAGGACAACATAAAGACTTTGAAATTAAATACGAATTATTCTAATTGGAGAAAACTAGCTAAATTATTTCTGGATGCAAAAGGAATTGGAGCCGATGATAAAGGTAAAGACGCAAAAGCTAAATACTATATTTTAAATTCAATAGATGAAAATATTTTACATTATGTGATTAATTGCTCAACCACAAAGGATATTTTTGAAAAATTAGATATTGTCTTCAATTACAAAGTGGAAAAAGACAGTCACCTCAGAGTTATAGAATTTTATAACTACAAATTTACTGGAGATATACTTCAAGATATTAGCAAATTGCAAAATATGTGTTTTGAACTAGAATCTACCGCAAATAAAATAAATGATGACATGCTTATACAAAAGATTTTGACCATTTTACCTTCAACATTAAATTACTTCAGGACTGTATGGGAGGTAACTCCGAAGTCTGACCAAACCATACATACTTTGATCGAACGAATTCAAAAAGAACTTAAGCTTGTTGAAAATAATTATTCAATAGTAGTCAATTCAGATATAAATCACCAAACAGAGGAAGCAATGAAAAGCAATGAAAGAATTTGTTTTAATTGTAACCAACGAGGGCATATTGCGAGATTCTGTAATAATAAAAAATGCACTATATGCAATAAAAGTGGCCACACTTCCAGTGAATGTTTTTCTACAAAGGTATGTAGGAAATGTAACAGGAAGGGACACATTGAAAAATTTTGTCGCACTTTTAGTCTGGTGAGTGAACAACTGAAGCATACAACTAGTATTAGAGCCATTATTGATTCGGGTGCATCCTCTCACATGTTCTATAATAATGATGTCATTAACTCCACAGAAAATGTAAATGTAGAAATAAGATGTGCTAATGCAGAGAACCTCGTCGCACAAGCCATAGGTACAGTAAAAACAAATGGTTTTGAACTGGAAGATGTACTACATGTTCCTGCAATTTCTAGAAACCTGATATCTGTAAGTTCAATCACTGATCATGCAGCTTCTGTACTCTTCGTTGGAAACAAGGTAACTGTAAAGAAATATAATCGCATTATTCTTACGGGATATAAAACTAGAAACGGTCTTTATGAAACAGAATTTTCTGCTAACACTGTTCGCGAGGTTTTGCTTTCTGAGAACGCCGATATTTGGCATCGTCGGCTAGGTCACGTATCGGATGTGCCGCGTCTAGCTAAACTGGTGAACGGTATCAAAATTGGGGGGAACATAAAGAAAACTTTTGTGAAATATGCATTAAAGCAAAAATGACTAGAAAACCTTTCAAAAATAATAGAATTAAAGCAAAATTTCCTTTAGAAATTATCCATACGGACATTTGCGGTCCGATAGAAATTCCCACTTGGGATAATAAAAAATATTTTATTACTTTTTTGGATGACTTTACACATTTTTGTGTTGTCTACTTAATTACTTTTAAAAGTGAAGCCTTTGATAAAATAAAACAGTTTGTGACTTTAGCGGAGAACCATTTCAATACAAAAGTTAAGAAAATCAGATGCGACAACGGAAAAGAATACTCGAACAATAACCTAATGTCTTGGTGCAGCTCTAAGGGCATAATTATGGATCTAACAATACCCTACACTCCTCAATTAAATGGAAAAGCAGAGCGATTAAATAGAACCTTGTTAGAACGAACGAGAGCATTACTATTCGATGGTCGAGTTCCAAATTATCTATGGGGTGAAGCACTTATAACTGCAAGTTTCTTAATCAATAGAAGTCCTACCGAAGGCAAAGACAAAACTCCAGCAGAGATGTGGTTTGGCATCAAACCTGATGTATCACATGTAAGACGTTTTGGTTCAACAACTTATTATAAAATAAACTCTGGTGTACGAAAGCTAGATGTCAGATGCAAAAAGGGAATCCTGATTGGCTATATCAGGAATGGTTACAAAATATGGGTGGATGAAACAAAAACAATTGTAAGAGCGAGGGATGTAAGAATAAATGAAGATGAGCAAGGTATATATACAAATGAAGAAAATGATGAAACTATTAGAGGTCTTTGGACAATCAACGAAGAAACTGAAGAGACAGTTAGGGAAGGCACAACACAAAATGAAGATCAAATAAACAGGCAGGAAGAAAATCAGGTCAGAAGAGTCAACAGTAATGAAGGTCGAGAAGGAGATACATTAAGAAGAATTGAAACAAGTAGCAATGGAGAGGAGGGTCGAGAAGGAGGTACATCAAGAAGAGTTGGAGGAAGTAGTAATATAGAGAAGAGTCGAGAAGGTGATATGTTAAAAAGAAAAGTAAGAAGTAGAAATGCAGAGAATGTTCGAGAAGGTGTTATTCATTTAAGAAGATTAGGAAGCGAAACAAGTGAAGATGAAACAAAAGAAGATGAAACAAAAGAAGATGAAACAAAAGTAGATGAAACAAAAGTAGATGAAACAAAAGAAGATGAAACAAAAGAAGATGAAACAAAAGAAGGTGAAACAAAAGAAGATGAAACAAATGAAAGCGAAACAAATGAAGGCGAAATAAATGATGGCGAAACAAATGAAGGTGAAATAAATGAAGGCGAAACAAATGAAGATAAAACAAAAGACAATGAAACAAATGAAATAGAAACAATTGAAGAAGAAGAAAATAATGAAGTATTTTATGATGGGAATGAAGAATTTTTTGATAACGAAGAAGTTGAAAATCGAGTTGGAAGTATTGAAAATCAAAATATTGATAGTGATGTTAATCAAAATAGAAGAGTTCAACCTGCCAGAAACCACAGATTACCTGATAGATATAAAGATTATTTAATGAATTATGATACTGAAGCTTCAATGTTAACTTACGAGGAGGCAATAGAATCAAAAGAAAAGGATAAATGGAAAAAGGCAATAAAAGAAGAAATTAAATCACTTGAAGAAAATAAGACGTGGTCATTTGTGGATGAACAGGAAGCAAAAGGAAGAAAATTAGTTACTAGCAAGTGGATTTTTACAGTAAAGTCTGATGGCAGATATAAAGCCAGACTAGTTGCAAGAGGCTTTCAACAAAAGTACAAAATAGATTATGACGAGACGTACAGTCCGGTAGTTAATAGTACGTCTTTAAGAATCTTACTATCTATTGCAGCGGCAAAAGGGTTAAAAATAAAACAGTTTGATGTGAAGACAGCCTTTTTACATGGAGACTTGAAAGAATGTATATACATGAAGGTACCCAAAGGCTATAGCAACAAAGAAGGCAAAGTATGCAAACTAAACAAGAGCTTATACGGTCTGAAACAAGCTCCACTAATGTGGAATATTAAGTTTACAGAGTTCTTAATAAAGATGGGGTTCAAGCAGATGAAACTTGATCAATGCATTTTTGTTATGGAGGGTGAAAGGAAGATTATTCTTGCGGTATATGTCGATGATGGATTAGTTCTTGGAGAGAAAGAAGAAGATCTAGTGTACATAATAGAAAGAATTAGAAAGGCTTTTGAACTAAGAGTCTTAGATGAAGTCACCAATTACATTGGTTTGGACATTAAGCAAGATGAAAATGGGATTAAAATTTTTCAGAAAACATACAGTGAGAAAATCATTAAGAAATTTAACCTAAACAATGCCAAAGAATGTAAATGTCCAACAATTCTGATAGAACAGCATCCGTCAGTAAAGGTTGATACTAAGTCTCATGAGCTTTACCGAGAGATGATAGGGTCATTGTTATATCTTTCGAATAAAACGCGACCAGACATTAGTTTTCAAGTGGGTTATTGTTCGAGGCATCAAAATTCTCCAAATTTAAATGATTTGAATAATGCTAAGACAATTTTGCGATTCCTGAAAGGCTCATCAGAAAAAGGGATTCACTTTAATAAAGATGATAAAGTACTCAGGGGTTATTGTGATTCGGATTTCGCGGGAGATCCAGACACTAGGCGCAGCACTTCTGGTTTTGTGATTTGGCTGAATGGTGGACCAGTGGCATGGAGCTCAAGAAAACAATCAGTAGTCGCACTGAGCAGCACAGAAGCAGAATTCATAGCAGCAGCAGAATGTTGTAAAGAACTACTATTTATAAGGGATCTGATTTATGAGATAACCAAGGAAAAACTAGAAGTTGAGATGAGAGTAGATAATCAATCTGCAATTTGGCTTATGAAAAAAGGAATCATGGGGAGAAGAAGCAAACACATAGACGTAAAATACTATTACCTAAAAGAGAAAATTGACGAAAATCAGATTACAGTTAAATACTGTCCGACGGGATCACAGCTGGCTGATATATTAACTAAAAGTTTACCGGCTGTAAAGTTTGAAAAATGTCAACGAAGATTAGTGTTTTAGTGATATTGTGGCTAAAATGAGTCATTGAGTGTAGTATAAGTGCGGGCTAAAGTGAACGTTAATAATTTTTTCGGCTCATGTCGGGGTTTTGTTTATAATTATCGTAGTATGTAAGTTTTTTATAGGGTGTGTAAAAATAATACAGAAATGTGTATTGAAAGAAAACTTAAGGATTCTGGAAGCATGAAATAAAGTTAGAATTAAGGGGGTGCTTAATAATGATTCACTTAAGGGGGTGTGAGTGTACTAATGGTAAGTGTCGCGACGTTTCGCGAGTTACCTGGCAACACTACCAACTGAACGAAACAACCTCCATTCAAACCAGTAAAAACCTGTTTGTCACTTTATGGCGTGTTGAATTTAATTATGTAAATTAATATTCGAATCAGTGCTCATCAAGGGGAGCCGAGTCACCAAAGAAAGCTAAGTGGTGTTTTATATCTCTATGATAAAAGAGGAGTTATTTTCCCAAAACGTTCTCGTACATTTAACCTAAAACTAACTTTTCATAATTGAATATTATTGCTATGCATTATTACGAAGTTTACGATGATGATGTTTCCGTTATGGATGATATATTGAAATGAGTGTGGCAGGGAGTTGTTACACGTTTATGCATATAAAGATCATGTAGTTAACATGATTGCATCACAAAATGGCGCATGTTGAATGCGGGAAAGAGCCAACGTGGCTGTAAGTCAGCGCGGCCCCAACGAGTTTGGGACCAGGCATCGGGTAGCCCTGATGCTGGTATGACCGCCACCGGGGGCTGGGGGTGCGGTCCAGCCTTAGTAATTGTGCTATCTATTTAATATGAGGAAAGTTATGAGTTTGGCTGGGGTTGGAGTCGCGCCCCAGGCCTTGGTAAACGCCAGTGAGTTTGTGAGACCTGGCCGCTGACACCTGAAGGCCATGGGTTCACGCATCCTCTGGGAGGACCCCCAAGATGGTGATCACTGTAAGGGCCCTCGGGCATGTGTACAGACTAGCGCTACTCTGAGAGGGTTGACGAACCTTCATACACATTTTGGGTCTAATAATGATATTTGTCAGGCGTTGGCCACTAGTGTGGAGCGTTGTGACATACCATGTAAATGTATAGCTTTAAGTTTGTATATTGTGTCTAAGAAAATGTATGATTTGATAAAGATGGATTTGGTAATGAGCCAGATGAAAGAACTACCTGATTTCCCTATGGGTTTTTCATGTGTTGGTTAAATTCATGTTTATGAAAGTAATTACTGATATGATAATGTGGTTTATGAAACACCTATGATTTACCTAAAAGTGGCTTTGATAATGTGGTTACCACAGAGAGGTTCTGTGGCTTATGAAACATCTATGATGTATCTATAAGTGGCTTTGATAATATGTGTACGACAGAGGTGTTCTGTTGTTTATGAAATATCTCTAATAATCTGTAATGTGTTGATCTATGTGTGGTGTTAATGTACTTGCCTTAGTTGTGTTTATGAGAGACATGTTTGAGAAGTGTACTTTGTAAGAGAATGGTTACAAAGCTTTCATATTGAGTTTGGCTATTATATATGGAATTTTGTATCCTGAATATGCTGAATTAAGTTGATATATCTCAATACATTAGTTGAGATAATAGCAACTATAATGAAAGACAAATGTTGTTAGAAATTGACTTTGTTTACTGATTTACTGCATTATTTGTGTAGTACTTTGGTATGAATATTGATGCACCATAATGGTGACTGGAAAGTATCTTTGAGATACTTTACATATGTATTTAAGTACTACATTTATGTAGTTCAAAGGGAACTAACATGATGATGGTCATGATAATGATAATGGTCATGATAATGATAATGGTCATGATAATGATAATGGTCATGATAATGATAATGGTCATGATAATGATAATGGTCATGATAATGATAATGATGATGATGATGAAATAGTTGGAACTGTGATAACTTTAATAAGCAACTTGGAATTAATGATTTCAGTGAGATTTGAGAACCTATAATGGAAAGAATATAATATGAGATTAACCTTGTAATAATACTTGCATAGAACTAAATGTGTGATATTATATAGAGATAATTTAGTGACTTTGTAAGTCATAGTTACCCCTTTTTTAATACAGATCTTGAGATGCCAGTCATGCTGACCAGTGTGGAAGCAACGAGGACAGCGGTTAGAGAAAGGCTCTAACAGTCATTCCATACATGCAGTGTAGCCACTGCTAACCAAAGGTATGAATCATTCCTTTGCTTGACTGACGTTTGTACAGATTGAGTTATAATGATAGCAGTTATAGTGATAAATCTTTGGAGATGAATTCAGGCAGTGTTATAATTCTCTTTGTTCCAAACTTATTCCCCAGAGTTTGGAACAAAATTGGTTGAGTTAGTCTGGGATATTTGGTAGTGGCTGGGGAGACGCTGCCAAAATCACAGAAAGAATAAAGTTAAAAGTACATTTCATTTGTTAAAATTCTATTATGGTATCTGAGAAATTGCATAAAGACGTCAGTTCATGGGATGTGTGATTCATATCATTTAAAATTATTTATTTGTGTTCTACATTCATCAATTTAACGAAAAATAGGTTTAACAGGTACTAGAAGAAGCTGATTTGAAATTATTAATGTCATCTAGCGTCGAGTAGAAGTGATAGCCACGAGATGGACACAGAAATTGGCAGCATAGCATTTACGTTATGTGTGTTATAATAAAGATATATTGCTCTTTTATTTAAGCATGAATGTACGAATTGTATACTTATTTTATTGTGATTTCCCTTCATACCAATTATATGTAGAAATATTGGTAAAGAATGTTTATTTGTTGTTCGACAAAGTGAGGTTGACAATTGGTGCAAGTTTACGAAGTTTGATAAGTACAAGTTTACGAAGTTTGTAGAGCTCAAGTTTACGAGGTTTGTTAGTACTTACAACATTTTATTTTCAAATGCTTATTATAAATTAATAAATATGTTAAACATTAACAAAATTAATACACAAATAAAAGGACAAATAATTGCTTTCTGTAATTATTGGTTCTTAAAACATAAATGAAAAATCGATGTGATCGATAAACACGCATAAAAAACAGTCGATTTCCGAACGTCTGTCTTTGACATATGACATTAAAGGATTGTAAATGTAAATGTGACAATCCATCACAGAAAGGCCCTTATGGCAGGTATTGAGTTAGGCACAGATCCTAAATCTGCATTAAATAAGCTATCTAATACAAAAAAAATCATGGCCCTAGGCCACGTACTTTTTTTTTTTAAAAATCATCAAGCATACACATGCTAAGTATTGCACTTTTGAGAAAACGTGAAAAGAAGTTTGAAACTCACTTTAAGGGTGTTCCCATTGGAAGTTACATAGATGACGATTGATTGTATATCTCAAGGTACATTTCTTTGAGAATCAGTTGTGATTGTGTTTCATCGACTTCCAGATCATGAAAAATCGAGCTTTGATTAGGGCAAGTCGCTTATAAGAAAAAATTAGGAAAACATATTTTTTTGGCTTTTCTTCTAATATGTTGCTATCTGAACTATAGTACATAGTTATATATGTTTCAACTTACATTTAAGGATAGAAATAAAATCCCATGGTTCATTAAATATGTATATTTTAATCAGAATATCACAATTAGAATATTTAACATCTGCTCCTATAATAATAATAATTTTCGTATAGAGACTTCTAAATTATATTTAATCAGTCTACACATTTATAACTAAAGTGTCAGAATTATTCTGCATGTCTTATTTTTTTATTTATAAATTTTTAAAGTTACATAAAAATCACAAATTATTGACTCCCATACATTTGGGAAAAGGGCCCTTATGACCATCACAGATAAAAATTACTCATTGCTAATGTATTTTATTATTTTAGTTACTTATCTTGTATTATAACAGAATACCAAAGAAAAAATGTTATATGAAGTAAACTTAAAATCTTGATCATTAATCAGTAATTCTCATAAAACGTTTATTATAATTATTAATTCACACAGTACCTACCAGATCGATTTGTAATTCTTAATATTTGTTTTTTAATTATTTAAGACACAGTATATCGGAAGAAAACACATCTTACCACCGATAATGTCACCAATAAGGGACCATTCATCCGCGTGAAGAGCGCGGCGTGCGAAGTGTCGCGAGTAAGAGAGAGACAGTGGTAACGGCGGCATTAGTCAAAGGAAGAACATCTTCGCTTTGACACGCCGCCGAGTGAGGTTTGAAGTCAGATTGCACTTAGTAGCTACTCACGAGTAAGATTTTTATTTTAAAGTGACGACTAGGTACCTAAATCGGGTAATTTTTAAATTAGGTATCAAAGTACTTCATTGAATCGTACCTATATAACATAAACTAACTTATAAACAAAAGTTGTAAGTAATTACAACATTTTTTAACAACAGTTTTCATATTTTCGAACGCGCTCTGGCATAAGGGCCCTTTTCTACTAAACTTTGAGCTGAATTTTAATATAGAAATACTTAACGTACACTACTGAAACCAAGCTACAATTGCACGTCTATTCGTATATTTTACTATTTTGCATAAATTCAAAAATCGATAATTTCGAACGATTTTACAAAAACGTCGATATCTCCGTAACTAGAAACCGCCATAAGGGCCCTTTTCTTATGGATTGTCACAAATATTGTTACCGGCGAAATATGTATATAAATAAAAGTGAAATTACTTGTTGATTACCTGAAAATATGACGGGGAGTCCGTTTCTACACAGGGAGGTAGTACCAGGATAAATCTACGCTAATTCTAGCCACTGTGGTCCCAATGCAGACATTCGGTTTTATGGCTCATTGGGAAGCAGGCACAGCAAAGAGGTTTGGGGTTTAATCCCTAGCAAGGACGCCCTTGTGGCGATATGAACGCCCTTGGGGCAAAATGTTGAAAGACTCGGTGAGTGTTGTAAAAGCTTTTAACTACTTTAAAGTCAGGGGATATGAATGATAAAGGAGTTTTGTACATGTTCAGTTTTGCATCTTTTGGCAAATGATAAATAATGAAATTCCACGCAAATTTGTATTGTACGAATGTGTTCATCTCAAAATATCTTTACGCATTGAGTATAGGTACTCATCATTATAGTGTTATTATGAATCGCTCTGTTTGACATCACATAAAATTGAAATATTGATATGATTCATCATTTGCAATTTCATCACATAAAAATTCTCTTTATCGTTTCTTAGTAGAAACCCATACTCTGAAGATTAACTACGAAATAACCACATAATTGACGTCGTTAAAATACTTCTTATTGGAATCAACCATTTTATGCCAATTTTAACAAGACCTTCTTGCCCAAGTATCCACATTTGTTAGTAATATAGAGAAGTTAACCACTGACACCAAGTGCACTAATACCATGAGTTAAAAACAAATCAGAACAAAGCGTCATCACTTCATCAAAATTACACACTATAATAAACCGGTTAAATACTGAACTTTATCAGTATTTTAAAATTGTAAACAAACAAGTACCAATGAAATTTCTAAAGTGACTACCTCACAGCTCGAAGGTGAAGAAGAACTAGCTGAATTTGAAAATGCCTTAATTCTACAATTTGATATAAAGGTGTCTAACATACAATTAAGTAAACTACGGGTTAATAAGCGAAGCAAATTATCTGAGTTTATACTCCACAAGTTTAAGTGAAATGTAGTGGACTGGTACCCCTTGATGGGACCAGTTTCATTCTTGTATAAGTCAGTGGGACTGATGTGATGTTGATAAATTAATATACCTAAGGGAGGTATGGAGAACCTCAGTACTAAATTGAACTTCTTCAGTTTTGTTAATTTTCATGTGACCTCGAAAGGAGAGAGAGAGGATTCTCTTGCTGTTATAACAATATCAAGTTGTTTTCTAAGTTCTTGTGTAGATTTAAACTTACTTAGTTTCACTTCATATATTATATATTCTGGAAACTTTTCTATGAGTATGAACCTCAAGTGATGATGATCAATATTTTCCCCTAATGAATGTTAAGAATATGAGATGTTATTGGATCTCATTTATGGTCTTGTGCCAATCTTCAAACCTTTCACTCTGTATAGAGTGGCATAATGGATATTAACCACTTGCTTGGGTTTTCATACCTATTTTTGAGCATATCGACAGCAATCTGATAACTAAGGTTATCTATACTTCATCACCTATTAAAATTTGGGCTCTCCTTTTTCTTTTAAAGAGGCCTTATGACACCAAAAGTGAAAATATAAAATATCAACTTAAATGGAAAGCTAGAAAATTGTGAAAACAATTATTACAGCCTGCCTGTGTGGTGACGGGTTAAGAATTTCACCACCCCCTTTCTTCCCGTGGGTGTCGTAGAAGGCGACTATGGGATATGGGTTAAATTGTGGCGTAGGCGAGAGGTTGGCAACCTGTCACTGCAATGCCACAGTTTCGTTTTCTTTAAACCCCTTATTGCCAAGAGTGGCCCTGAAGCTTTAGTAGTTTCATGTGCTCTGCCTACCCCTTTATGGGATACAGGCGTGATTGTATGTATGTATGTATTATTACAGCGATTTTGCCTTATCTATGAGGTAATGAAAAACCGTATAAGAAATTAACAAACAGCTGCTATATTTGTTTTAAAGGAAGACATAAAGAAAAGAATGTCAAAATGTCAAATGCGTTCATTACAATACTACAGGAAAATTAACAAGGCCTTGTGTCCGAAGCTATGACTTTCAAATAGTAAATAAAACTTGTCAAGACCTTACACATACACAGAGAAGGAACACTGTTTTACAAACTGCTGCATTATCTGCTATAAATAGGAATGGAATTGTCAAGAAATAAATATCACTTATTGAGGGACAGTAGTTCTCAAAGAAGTTACATGACACAAAGAATTGAAAATAAATTATATTTAAGCACAGAACAGAAAATTGGCCTATTTATTTTCATATTTGAAACTGAGTAACTAAAGGAAATTAAAAATAAACTGGTTGGAATTTACTTGAAAATATAGGTATTAAGATTATTGTTTACCAATATGGTACCAGCAATTACACCAAGTGTATCATGTCCCAGAGAAGATCTGCGTACATATGTGAGCAATTACAATAAAAGGATAAATTTAGTAGATGATAACCCTTTGTCAGATCGTATTGACATACTTATAGGAAGAGATTATTATTATTATTTGCATCTCCGTTTAAAATTCTCGGGTCTTTCGAGCCCGCTCATTTATTATTATTATTCTTCATGAATACTGAGAAACAGAATTTTCAGAAAATCTATATTAGGCTAGATCTTATCAGAAAACCTGATCATAGAGACAAAATGACCTGATGGTTTTAACTTACTTTCAGACTCTGTATGAGAATAAATTAACAAAACCTGACCCTACTTTAGATGTTAGGAAATGTAAAAGTACTAGAACTAGAAAAGAACTAGAATCCATTAGTATCACAGATACTTCTAGCACGGATAGAGACGAAGAAACTATTAATAATTAACGAGACCACTACTATTATTAACAACCGCTATACGGTTGGCTAGTTGTGTAATGAGTACCCTACGGGTCTACCTGCAATAGAGAGTCGCACTGCTCATTTATGAAAAAATCCCATGAGACCGATTGAATAAAGAGATTATAGAGTTTGTCCCTAATCACAGCCAGGTAGATTAATTTGGCCCACCATGGAATTTCCTTGAGTGGAAAGGCCATGAGAACTGTACAACGTTTCAGCAGAGGGTAGAGAAGGTAAAAGCTTGATTGAGTCTATAATTATCATGGCCATCTGATGCTAAAAGATCTCCTCCAACTCGTGGTCAAGTTCAGATGTCATAGAATAACAAATAGCTGATATAGAAAAAGCTTTCTTATAAATCGGACGAAATGAAAAGGATAAGAGATGTGACTAGATTTTATGGCTATAGAACATTAACAAAACGTATTCTATGGATACGAATCCTATGGATCTGGAAAATTCCAGAAATAAACAATAAAGGCACAGTAAAAACCTTAGGTTTGGTTTGTGATATGTGCAAAGATACTTAAATTAAGAACAAATCTAACAAAAATACTTTCACCAAAAGAGAAATACTAAATACCATAGCTTACATCTATGATCCGTGTGGGCTTGCAGCGCCTATCTTTTAACCAGCTAAATTGCTCTTACAATCTTTATGGGTAAATAAAAAATATTAGATGAAACTCTACCTTATTAAAAGAAATTGTAACATACTGGAAAACTATATAACTGTGTAGAGGTAGTAAAAGAAATATGTAGGTATACTTACCTAGAAATATATCTAGGGAAGAAACTTGTCAAATATATGGTTTCACAGACGCATTAGTCAATGCATATTCTGCTATAGTGCATAGAGATACTAACTATAATATATACAGCAAAGGTATTAACTGAAATAGACTGACTCTCATAAGAAATCAAGGATGATTTAAAAATGTCCGTTTAGAACTATGAGGCACCTCAATAGAAAATAGATTAATATAATATGGAAAAATATATCTCCCAATAAAAGGTGACTAAGCAAACATTAGAGTGTGACAGTCAGATTGTTATAGGTGGCAGTCAAACAAGTTACTTGTACTATTTGTAACAAAAGGGATAGAAAAAATGTAAAAGAACAAAAACTTAGATCTACGTTATGTATCCTCCAAATTGAATCCGGCTGATGTAGCAAAAGGACCGTTAAATGACAGAAAATTACATTTTGGCTACTTAAATTGTCCCGAAGTTCTTGTTATATAGCCCGTCTAAATGTCTGAGCAATCAGATGATTGACAACACTTTTTCTGGCGCGGGAGGGTCTCTCGAATTGTGAGAGGTTAAGAATAAACAAGTGAGAGTTCAAGTTAAGGTGGCACCACGTGTTGTGTTGGTGACATAGTATGTACAAATTAAGAAAAAATCAAGAGAACAGAGAGACTCAGAAAGTTGATCGTATATCAAAATTAATTACAGAAATAAATGGGCAATGTAGAGTGGCCAAAGCAAATTAGGTAATACTATATTTATAGGATATATAGCACATTTGTGTCCTTGAGATAGGAGAATCAATGGTGTCTGTGGATCCTGCAAAGGATATATTAAATGATAAACATTCTATGAGGAAGAAGTGATGGATCTTGATATAGAAGTAGATATACCGGTTTAAAGAGAAGATGTGAAACATAATGGAAAATAGATCAAAGGAAGAGATAGTGGATAATAACATACTAAGGACTCAGAGATAAAATAAGGTGGATATAGGCTTAAGCAGAAGGCATCAATGAAACAGAAATCATGTATACCTCTGAAAATATGTCAGAGTGATTTGCAAAAGATGGCATAGAGTCAGTGACGCCTAGAGATGAGAGACAAAAGAGAACAACAGCGGTCCAAGCAATTGGAGAAGATCAAAGAGTGGTCCCGCCACTTGTTGCTTACACTAACTCCTTTTCATTAAACTTTCGTCGTCGGGTGTGTCGCGACGTTTCGCGAGTTACCTGGCAACACTACCAACTGAACGAAACAACCTCCATTCAAACCAGTAAAAACCTGTTTGTCACTTTATGGCGTGTTGAATTTAATTATGTAAATTAATATTCGAATCAGTGCTCATCAAGGGGAGCCGAGTCACCAAAGAAAGCTAAGTGGTGTTTTATATCTCTATGATAAAAGAGGAGTTATTTTCCCAAAACGTTCTCGTACATTTAACCTAAAACTAACTTTTCATAATTGAATATTATTGCTATGCATTATTACGAAGTTTACGATGATGATGTTTCCGTTATGGATGATATATTGAAATGAGTGTGGCAGGGAGTTGTTACACGTTTATGCATATAAAGATCATGTAGTTAACATGATTGCATCACAAAATGGCGCATGTTGAATGCGGGAAAGAGCCAACGTGGCTGTAAGTCAGCGCGGCCCCAACGAGTTTGGGACCAGGCATCGGGTAGCCCTGATGCTGGTATGACCGCCACCGGGGGCTGGGGGTGCGGTCCAGCCTTAGTAATTGTGCTATCTATTTAATATGAGGAAAGTTATGAGTTTGGCTGGGGTTGGAGTCGCGCCCCAGGCCTTGGTAAACGCCAGTGAGTTTGTGAGACCTGGCCGCTGACACCTGAAGGCCATGGGTTCACGCATCCTCTGGGAGGACCCCCAAGATGGTGATCACTGTAAGGGCCCTCGGGCATGTGTACAGACTAGCGCTACTCTGAGAGGGTTGACGAACCTTCATACACATTTTGGGTCTAATAATGATATTTGTCAGGCGTTGGCCACTAGTGTGGAGCGTTGTGACATACCATGTAAATGTATAGCTTTAAGTTTGTATATTGTGTCTAAGAAAATGTATGATTTGATAAAGATGGATTTGGTAATGAGCCAGATGAAAGAACTACCTGATTTCCCTATGGGTTTTTCATGTGTTGGTTAAATTCATGTTTATGAAAGTAATTACTGATATGATAATGTGGTTTATGAAACACCTATGATTTACCTAAAAGTGGCTTTGATAATGTGGTTACCACAGAGAGGTTCTGTGGCTTATGAAACATCTATGATGTATCTATAAGTGGCTTTGATAATATGTGTACGACAGAGGTGTTCTGTTGTTTATGAAATATCTCTAATAATCTGTAATGTGTTGATCTATGTGTGGTGTTAATGTACTTGCCTTAGTTGTGTTTATGAGAGACATGTTTGAGAAGTGTACTTTGTAAGAGAATGGTTACAAAGCTTTCATATTGAGTTTGGCTATTATATATGGAATTTTGTATCCTGAATATGCTGAATTAAGTTGATATATCTCAATACATTAGTTGAGATAATAGCAACTATAATGAAAGACAAATGTTGTTAGAAATTGACTTTGTTTACTGATTTACTGCATTATTTGTGTAGTACTTTGGTATGAATATTGATGCACCATAATGGTGACTGGAAAGTATCTTTGAGATACTTTACATATGTATTTAAGTACTACATTTATGTAGTTCAAAGGGAACTAACATGATGATGGTCATGATAATGATAATGGTCATGATAATGATAATGGTCATGATAATGATAATGGTCATGATAATGATAATGGTCATGATAATGATAATGGTCATGATAATGATAATGATGATGATGATGAAATAGTTGGAACTGTGATAACTTTAATAAGCAACTTGGAATTAATGATTTCAGTGAGATTTGAGAACCTATAATGGAAAGAATATAATATGAGATTAACCTTGTAATAATACTTGCATAGAACTAAATGTGTGATATTATATAGAGATAATTTAGTGACTTTGTAAGTCATAGTTACCCCTTTTTTAATACAGATCTTGAGATGCCAGTCATGCTGACCAGTGTGGAAGCAACGAGGACAGCGGTTAGAGAAAGGCTCTAACAGTCATTCCATACATGCAGTGTAGCCACTGCTAACCAAAGGTATGAATCATTCCTTTGCTTGACTGACGTTTGTACAGATTGAGTTATAATGATAGCAGTTATAGTGATAAATCTTTGGAGATGAATTCAGGCAGTGTTATAATTCTCTTTGTTCCAAACTTATTCCCCAGAGTTTGGAACAGTAAGTGAATCAATATAAAAGTAACCAACAAACCAACTTGAAGAAAGAGTAAAACCACATATTCATTTAATAATTATTATTTACACAGTGTTCTGAAGTTATCCTTAAGTATTTTTTCTAAATTTTATTTATTCCAAATATTATTATAATTTTTAGTATTTTAGTATTTGTTTAGAGAAGGGAAGGATACGTAAATTTTATAATCGATATATATATTTGGCAATTAGTAATGATGTATCGAGCGGTGGAGAATAAAGATAAGTATGAGTCGAGAGGTGGAATAAATAAGGGAGATAGATGTAGTTAATTTATATATTAGTAGCGATGTATCGAGTGGGAGAATAAAGATAAATATAAAGCGAGAAGTAGAATAATTAACTGTTTATTTATATATTTGTAGCGATGTATCGAGTGGGAGAATAAAGAATAATATGAGGCGAGAAGCTGAATAATTAACTACTTATTTATATATTAGTAGTGATGTGTCGATTAGTGGGAGTTTATATTATATGAGAGTACATGTAGATATGTACTAATTAATATTTGATGATAATGTTTTTTGAAACCTTTTGTTTTTTGGTAAACTAATGTGATGAAAGTTTTTGAAATATTGTTCTGGAAATGAGATTGTGGCCTTTTAAATAAAAGTTGTAAAGTATTAGATAAAAGTTGTAAAGTATGTACTAACGCTTCAAGCAGAGTCGATTGAGGGGGTGTGTTATTGTGAAGGTTGAATATGCAATCGACTCATGCTTGACCAAATTTAAGTTTGGAACCTCAGTTGTCTATGTGCAGACTTTTGAGTTTTCAAACGACACTCTTCTGACAGGACTCATGATGTAAACATGTTTGTGTAAATATATATTAATAAATTATAAATAAATAACGTTCGGATAATTAAAAGTGCCTTCCTATTGTTCCAAGGACCTCCTGTGGGAATTACCACAGGAAGTATTGTAATTTTAATTATTTACATATATAGCACATATAAATTTTATTCTAAAATACTCATTAATATACATAACACTCATTAGATTCAGGAGCTAAATGATAAAAAATTTAATAAAGGAATAAACATTACGATAAAATTTAATGTGTTTTGGTTTTTCACAGCTGTCACAGCTGTCATTCATTGTCACTATTGTCAGTTGAGTTGACATGGTTGTATTATTACCAAGAAATTGTACGTTGAGACTTCCGGTTGGGACGCCATCATAGCGGTTTCGTGTCGTGAATAATTTATTTTTCTTTTACTCATTAATGTTGTTTAAAGTGTAATATTGATAGCGTATTATGCAGTAAACTAATGGTGTAGTGAGAAGCTGATGAAGAATTGTTCTCGAAACGCGTTTAGCCTCTTTTTTGTCGTAAACGGCCGGTAGTCCACGTGCTCTTGTAAAATCTAGCTATCAATTTACAAGTGCTAAGTCACCGTACAATGTCGTACTTACCGTACAAAAATTACTAATATTAATTAGCTCATATCACCTTGACACTGGCGAAATAGTCCCAATGGACTGAAGCCATTTAATTTTAAAAACTGAACTGAACTGAAATTGTACGTTCTTGTTATTTCAATTTATTAACATTTACATCAATAATTGTCTACCTATAGCGTAGTTGGAAAAAAGTAAAGCTTATTACTATGGGTAAAACATCAAAAGATAAAAGAGATATCTACTATAGGTTAGCTAAGGAAGAAGGATGGCGAGCCAGAAGTGCATTTAAATTGCTACAAATTAATGAAGAACACAACATATTTGAAGGAGTACTCCGCGCCGTGGATCTCTGCGCCGCTCCCGGTAGCTGGAGCCAAGTACTGACAAAGAAACTTCGACAGAATGCTCAAAATGAAGATGAAGTTAAGATAGTGGCCGTCGACTTGCAAGCTATGGCGGCTCTGCCGGGCGTCAAACAAATACAAGGCGACATAACCAAGGTGTCGACTGCTAACGAAATAATTAAGGAATTTGAAGGATTAAAGGCAGATTTAGTTGTTTGTGATGGAGCCCCAGATGTGACCGGATTGCATGATATTGACGAGTATGTCCAATCACAGCTTCTCCTAGCAGCTTTGAATATTACTACACATGTTCTCAAAGATGGAGGTGTATTTGTGGCTAAAATCTTTAGAGGGAAAGATGTGTCACTCTTATATTCACAGCTGAAGCAGTTTTTCAAGTTTGTTACTGTCAGCAAGCCGAGGAGTTCAAGAAATTCAAGTATTGAAGCCTTTGTGATATGTCAGAACTACCAGCCACCGGAAGGCTATGTGCCAACCATGGTGAATCCTCTGCTTGATCACAAGTACTGTGATTTCAATCAGTTCACTGGCCCTAACAGATATATTGTGCCCTTCAATGCATGTGGGGACTTAAGTGCATATGACTCTGATACCTCATATCCTTTACTGTTGGATGGACAGTCATCTTATGAATATAAGGAACCAGTTCAGGGCCCTATCAATCCACCTTACAAAGAAGTATTAGACAAGACAAAAAATTTACAGTTACAGAAGTATATTTTTATTATTAAAAAAAGTAGAAAAAGCTTTCTGGGAATACATATAACGAGGGAAAAATAAGACAATATTGTATATTTGTGTAAAACCCCTCGATTGCCGCCTCAGGGCTTATTATCAATACTGTAACCTGACTTGTAAGTCTTAACACTCAATGTATGTATTTCTAAGAAATTTTAATTTCTACAATATTTCTATGTGTAAAATGTAAATATCAAAGAGTATATATTTACACAGTAAACATGACTACTCTCACATAGTATATAATACTACTCTTTGATATTTACATTTTATACATAGATTCTCTATGCAGTGTCTATGTATAACATTAATAAAACTGGTTAGATGTCCTTGGTCTAAAAGATGTCTACCAAACCTTCAAAAAAACATCTTTTGACATTGACATACAGATTCAGAATGTAATAAAGCTATAAACTAAGAAATTCTAAATTTTTGTTATAATTTTAAATTAGCTGTGATATAATTAATAAATAATCATGCCTAAAAAAGTCAATAACAAAGCTGTTGAATTTAGCAAATATTTCTTAGCAAAAAAGGTATGTATACAAAAGCGGCTATATTTCCGAGCTCATATAACCCGGCAACCTTCAATCAAGGATGAACAGGCATCTTCTGGGCAAGCTCACTCCATCGTAGGCCATGTCTTTGCCTTTGGCTAGTCTGTGGTCAAGAGTAAGCCCATTCATAACAAAAAAAAAGCAAACTTATACTATCCACATTTAGACCATTATTATCTGCACCCTAGTTTCGTGTTTTGCAAAAAACTCACGGTATTGACCCTGTGTTTTAGATTGAAGTTACCCCAATGTATTAATTCCGTTCGCCATCATTAACAATAGATGAGTGTTGAAATGGCGCAGTCGGTAGGATACATATATGGACTACCCGTCATGTTCTAACTGTACCAATTATAGAAGGCTTATCTATCTCGCGGGCGAGATACTGTCGTGTCACGACCAACATTTGCTTACCCTGTAAGGTAAGGAAGGAGTTGACTAACTCTATTATGTAAACAGTTCGGAGGGGCGCCGTGAGGCAATCCTCCTCACCATGGTGTCTATGTGTTTCAATTGACCTATCCAATCTAACATGCTTTCCAGCCTAGAGCAAGGCGTCAATATAAACGTTAAAACTTGTAAATGCGCCAGTAAAAGAAATTAGGTACTAATTTTTTATCCGCCATTTTCCATTGGAACGCGCTTCGCACATCTAGTTTCTTCCACAAAATAGGTAATTAATTATATTATGACAATTTACACAAGTGTCCACAGCTAAAATCTACACAGTATCATATTATATCTTTCCAGACATTTTACGGACCGACAAAAAAGGAACCAGTATGGGTATATTTGGAGAGAGAAATGCAACAGAATGCAGACAGAAAACCTTACAACGAAAAAGTGGGCGACTGGCTTAAGTTTTTGCGAGACATGAAACGCTTTTTTTATCAGGAAAGTAAGTATACCTACTGTGCGTACGTAAGTGGCTACGCAAGGATTTTTGTAGGTGCATAACATGTTTAATCTCTATTGGCATCTTATGGGCATGTCCAACAATAATACTAGCTGCGGCCGTTGGAACTAATTTGACACCCAGGAGGATGGTGATGACAATTTAATTGAAAAAACCGGCCAAGAGCGTGTCGGGCCACGCTCAGTGTAGGGTTCCGTAGTTTTCAGTATTTTTCTCAAAAACTACTGAACCTATCAAGTTCAAAACAATTTTCCTAGAAAGTCTTTATAAAGTTCTACTTTTGTGTTTTTTTTTCATATTTTTTAAACATATGGTTCAAAAGTTAGAGGGGGGGGACGCACTTTTTTTTCCTTTAGGAGCGATTATTTCCGAAAATATTAATATTATCAAAAAACGATCTTAGTAAACCCTTATTCATTTTTAAATACCTATCCAACAATATATCACATGTTGGGGTTGGAATGAAAAAAAATATCAGCCCCCACTTTACATGTAGGGGGGGTACCCTAATAAAACATTTTTTTCCATTTTTTATTTTTGCACCTTGTTGGCGTGATTGATATACATATTGGTACCAAATTTCAGCTTTCTAGTACTTACGGTTACTGAGATTATCCGCGGACGGACGGACGGACGGACGGACGGACAGACAGACATGGCGAAACTATAAGGGTTCCTAGTTGACTACGGAACCCTAAAAAGCCGACAAAGTGAGGGCAGCACCAGTCGTGCACATAGCGAATAATGTTGTACCTCTAATTATAATATTTATCCAAACGGAATACCATTCCTTGATAACATCGAAATGAAGAGTAGGGTACATGTATGTAGGCAAAGTGGAATAGTGTACTGTACTTACCTTTCTCTCTATCGCTATTTCATGCATTACGAACTCTGATGTGAGTTGGTTTCAATTTAACGCGTCCAACGGCTATTGGGCTTCCAATCTTATCACTTACCTACGTGGAAAAAGCATCCGTCACGTTTTCGAAGTTTCGTTTTTCGTCACGTTCCTAAATTTGTCCAATTCTGCTTTCGTCAGCCATTCTTTATTCGTCACGATTGTCGATGGTCTTTCTCAACTACGGTCAATTTCGTTGTTCATCTTTATCTTAATCCGTCTCGTTCTTCACTCGTCATAATCTTCTTTCGGCATGTCCGCTGTTAAATGGAAGGTTTTCGTGTTTTTTCGCAGTCTTAAGTCGGTACCAACTTAGAATATGATCAAATACGAAATGATGAAAAACGATTGAGTCGAAATAAGAAAAAGGCCAACAACTCATTATGGTCAAAGACTATAATGACTGCAGACTAGGTTGACGAATGAAGAATGGAAAGCAGAATTGGACAAATTTAGGAACGTGACGAAAAACGAACGAGACGACCCAAGAGTATACCGTGAGTGTGAGAGTGACAGATGTCTTATCCACGTTGATAAGTGATGAAATTGCAAGCATGATAGCCCCGCTGTCATCCACAGGTAAAAAGCAAGAAAGAATACTGAAAAAGGAAATTGGTCCACTTTGGTACGTGGAAATGTCAGGATATCAGAAAGACGTTCTTAAGGAATTAGTGAAGAACATCCACTATGACTTGATTGAAAACCTGCCCACACGGACTCGAAAATCCTTATCAGATTTAGGCCTCAGCAGGAGCATACCCAAGTCTGTTTTAATGAAATGTATGAACGAGGCTGGCGAGGACGCAGCAGTATTTATTTGGAAGTTATACACTGCAATTTATAATCAATCGCCCAGTGAACCTCGGGGAGGTACGGTGTATAATATTTTAAAACGATCATTTCCCCGATTTAAAACTTAATGTAGGTTTTGTAATATTGTCATTGTCCAACGATACGCGTAGTGTGTTCCTAGCTTTAAAACTTAATGTAGGTTTTGTAATATTGTCATAACATACCTACCCATGTGGGGGCATTATAGGGGCGTGAAAAATGTTACACGCTTTTACAAGTTATATTTTACTAGCTTTTGCCCGCGGCTTCGCTCGTGTTAGAAAGAAACAAAAAGTAGGCTATGTCACTCTTCATCCCTTCATCTATTTCCCCTTAAAAAATCACGTCAATCCGTCGCTCCGTTTTGCCGTGAAAGACGGACAAACAAACAGACACACACTTTCCCATTTATAATATTAGTATGGATTTACAATGTGCCATACCAGATATGGGGCCTGGGTATAACGCGTTCCGTTGTGCAAACTATTTTAACAGATATTATAATGTAAGATGGGATAAGACAGTCACTAGGACAAGACTAAACTGTAGGGAAATATGTAGGGAGTCCTCATATTGTCCTCAAATAGCGAGTTCATGTAATGTTCATTTCAATTTAGTTTTTACTTCACTTATAAGTTAACAGTAAATACCAAGACACACTCGTAGTTCAATAGTCGTCGAGGACGCGACGATTTTTATCCTAGTTAGTTTTAGTTTAGACCTAGATCTATTACTCAAAAATATACTAGTTCCCTATGGTACAGTCGAGTTCGTAAATATGTGTACATTTTTTCACTTTAACTCGTTGCAATAAGGTGAAAATACTGGGGACGCTATTGCTATGTCTTGTATGGGAACCCTGCATTTTATGATTAAGCACTGAGACTTGGCACAGTTGTTCATTGGGTGGCCCTGAGTAGATAAAGATCGGGAGGCATCGAGAGCCCCCCTTAATTTAGGAGGGAGGAGGGGGGAAGGCTGGCGCCTCCGCGCTTCCTTTGAAACCATATTTCTCTAAAACTATACAAAATAGGGCATGCGATATATAATTTTCGGATAAATGAAGGACGAGGAATTCATTTTTGGAACAAAAGAAATGTATTTTAGAACAAAAATACAAAATAAAATGGGAAAATCTGAAAACGAGATTTTTTTTTATACATATTATTGCACATTTTATGAAAACTGTAATGGTTTTTTCTAAATAAAAAATATTATTTAATAGCTACATTTATCTAGTTTTAGAAAATGTATAATTTGTTATAGAAATATATTATACGACGAGTGATAAAAATTAATTTACAACGCCCGATAGGGTGATTTGAATGCTCATTTCAATAAGTTTTGTCAATGATTTCAGGTATAATCACTATTTTTAACACACGAAAGCCGTAATCATTGTATTTTATGGCTATTTTAGTGATTAATGTACATAAATAAAAAATACAAATACAAAAAATAAAAAAAATATTAAATGTGATAACTTTTTTATAACATTATCCTATTATGTTCTTTCTATACAATATATATCTAAAAGCAATCGGGAAGCATCGAGAGCCCCCCTTAATTTAGGAGGGAGGAGGGGGGAAGGCTGGCGCCTCCGCGCTTCCTTTGAAACAATATTTCTCTAAAACTATACAAAATAGGGCATGCGATATATCATTTTCGGATAAATGAAGGACGAGGAATTCATTTTTGGAACAAAAGAAATGTATTTTAGAACAAAAATACAAAATAAAATGGGAAAATCTGAAAACGAGATTTTTTTTTTATACATATTATTGCACATTTTATGAAAACTGTAATGGTTTTTTCTAAATAAAAAATATTATTTAATAGCTACATTTATCTAGTTTTAGAAAATGTATAATTTGTTATAGAAATATATTATACGACGAGTGATAAAAATTAATTTACAACGCCCGATAGGGTGATTTGAATGCTCATTTCAATAAGTTTTGTCAATGATTTCAGGTATAATCACTATTTTTAACACACGAAAGCCGTAATCATTGTATTTTATGGCTATTTTAGTGATTAATGTACATAAATAAAAAATACAAATACAAAAAAAAAAAAAATTAAATGTGATAACTTTTTTATAACATTATCCTATTATGTTCTTTCTATACAATATATATCTAAAAGCAATAAATATGAATGAAAAGCCACATTTATGTAGTTTATAAAAATATATAGTTTGTTACATAAATATATTACGAAACGCGAGATAAAAAATAATGAAAGTGACGTGGCAGGGCGATCTTGATGTACGGTACGGGTCAGCTTGTATGATTCGATGAGGTGAGGTAAAGGTACTCAAAGCTCTCAAAAAGTGTAGTTATTTAGAGTACTTCAAATTAAACAACATACTCCTATATAGTCTGAATTTAACTATTTATATCACATGAAATGATCGATTGATATGATAGGTCAGATATATAGATCTGATCCTAATACATCTTGTGAAATAGTAGTTATCTATATGATTTCCATAATTTATGAATAATTCTTACTTGACATATTTATTATTCCAGATCTGCGTCCTGTACTTTGGTTAACGAGTGCCGAAAATAGTTATTAACCAAAAAAGACCGCCAAATTAACAGCATTTCACCGACAAAAGCTGCCTTGCACCATTTTTGTAAGGGTTATAGGTATATCAAGGTGTCCATTTATGGGGTCAACTGAACCCAATTCAAAATTTGCCATTATTTGCTACTTGTGGCTGGACGAAAGTCTGTAACAATTGGGATTTGGGAGCCTACTTGCCCGCAACGTTGCCTGTTGCTGCAGAAACATGCCTCGAAATTGTCAGATGCAGGTGTAAAAAACAGTGCCGCGTAAGGTGCAATCGTAAAAAAAGACTTTTTAAATTAAATGTTCGGAGCTGATGTGCTTATGCAGTGGATGTTGTTATATGTACATAATTAAATTCAGACTATTCATGTTGTTTTATTTGAATAACTCAAAATAGCTACACTTTTTGAGAGCCTTGAGTACTAGCCCCGATACACATTTTTCGTCTAGTCAGACCATTTTTTGAGGTTCTCCTTTGTACAAAAGCAATGTCTTAGTTCAAAAATCATTAATGTTTAATGCTAATACGAATCTAGTTTATTTTTTATGGCACTATTGCGCAATAACTAACTATCATTGATACTGAAAGGAAGAATATGACGATTTTTATTTTATCTTTTATGGATGGGTAAAACCGATTTAAGGGGGCCCAAAGGAAGTAACTAAATTCTGCTAGTAAACTAAAAAATCTTCAAGCCTATGCATGCAGAACTGCTTTAGGAGAGGAGAACGTGATTAAGACATTTTTTTTGCAATATAAGTCACATGCAATTTTATTTTACAATCAAAATAAACTATATTATAGGACTTTTACAATTTTCTGTACTGGGTCGTGATATACCTACATGTGTAAACGTTATTAGAATAAGTATATTTCTGTATTACTAGACGAACTCCACTGCATAGCGGGTAGTACCTTTACCTCACCTCATCGAATAATGCAAGCTGACCCGTACATTAAAATTTTCATTTTCATTATTTTTTATCTCGCGTTTCGTAATATATTTGTATAACAAACTATATATTTTTATAAACTGCATAAATGTGGCTTTTTATTGATATTTATTGCTTTTAGATATATATTGTGTAGAAAGAACAAAATAGGATAATGTTAAAAAAAATAATCACATTTTTAATATTTTTTAAAAAAATTGTATTTTTTTTTATTTTAAGTACATTAATCACTAAAATAGCCATAAACTACAATGATTACGGCTTTCGTGTGTTAAAAATAGTGATTATACCTGAAATCATTGACAAAACTTATTGAAATGAGCATTCAAATCACCCTATCGGGCGATGTAAATTATTTTTTATCACTCGTCGTATAATATATTTCTATAACAAATTATACATTTTCTAAAACTAGATAAATGTAGCTATTAAATTATATTTTTGATTTAGAAAAAACCATTACAGTTTTCATAAAATGTGCAATAATATGTATAAAAAAAAATCTCGTTTTCAGATTTTCCCATTTTATTTTGTATTTTTGTTCTAAAATACATTTTTTTTGTTCCAAAAATGAATTCCTCGTCCTTCATTTATCCGAAAATGATATATCGCATGCCCTATTTTGTATAGGTTTAGAGAAATATGGTTTCAAAGGAAGCGCGGCGGCGCCAGCCTTCCCCCCCTCTTCCCTCCTAAATTAAGGGGGGCTCTCAATGCCTCCCGATCTTTATCTACTCAGGGCCACCCAAGGAACAACCTGTGCCAAGTCTCAGTGCTTAATCATAAAATGCAGGGTGTTGTGCAATAGCGTCCCCAGTAAAAAATGTACACATATTTATGAACTCGACTGTACACACGCTCAAGGACTTTAATTGTTGAGCCATTTAGATATCACAATAATTTTGTTATTTCATAGTTAAGATATGACGTGTCCAGTATAAAATGAGCTAGAAGTATATCAACAATTATAGTCCGTAATCGTACCTACACGTCATGTTGGTAGGTATTTATTAACCGCCTTCCAAATCTCAAAGGAAGGGGTTATCAAGTCGTCTGTATGTTTTTTTTTTTTTAATGTTTGTTCCTCGATATCTCCGTCGTTACTAGACCGATTTTGAAAATTTTTTTTTTGATTGAATGTATATGCATACAGATTGGTCCCATTTTTCTCAAAACCTAGTTCTGATGATGGGATCCTGGAGAAATCGAGGGAACTCCTCAAATATGAAAGGCATACATATGGTGATTTTTGTGTTTTTGAAGGAACAGCATGCATTTACGTACGGAACAGTGACATTTGGTGCAGTGGAACTCCTGATGATGGTCAGAATGGAACTCCTCAAATCTGAACGGCACACTTATAGTGACTTTGGTATTTTTATAAGAACAGCATGCACTTACGTCCAGAACAGTGATATTTGGTGCAGTGGAATTGCTGATGATGGTCAGAACGGAACTCCTCAAATCTGAACGGCACACTTATAGTGACTTTGGTATTTTTATAAGAACAGCATGCACTTACGTCCAGAACAGTGACATTTGGTGCAGTGGAACTGCTGATGAAGAGTGAGCCGCCCCTGGTTAGAGTTCCGTTCTGATAATCATTCTCATCTGTAAGTACTTCAGAATCATCCAGATTTAAAAATTGGTTCAGAAATGACGGAGATATCGAAAAACAAACATTAAAAAAATATACAGACGAATTGATAACATAATCCAACATTTGAAAGTATTTATCACCAGAACCCCAAAGGAAGGCGGTTTTTTTTTTCTTAAAAATTATTTTTCTCAAACATGCAATGAAATATTGTCTTTACGTTCCTTAAAATGGGCTGGGAAGTATCGCTTTTTGGGCGCAACAACTCGAGAGGACTGTAAAGGGATTTCATATTATTTTTTAGGCCTAGGCCTGCAAAGTAACTTTTTTTTATAAAATATTGTCCTTTAGAGCATTTTTTTTTATTTCATTGTATGTTTGAGAAAAGCACTATACATGCCTCGGCGTGAAAACGGATTCCCGGCCTCGTATCCCTATCCGGCCTCGCTCGCACGCTCGCTCGGCCGTATATACCCACTTGGCCGGAAATCCTCATTTTCCCGGCCTCTGATGTAATGTACTATTTCATTTGTGATCATCTATTCCTATCCCATAGAATACGATATGGACGGAATGATTCTTATGTCAGCGCTGGTCTTTATTGACTATGATGAATGTGTAGAATCTTTAAGAGAGTTAACGAAGCCAGTAAAGGAATCACCCGAACCACCGAAGAAGAAAGGTAAAATCAATAAATACATGTTTTTTTTTACTTTTAATACTAACCAATTAATACTAATAAGTGTGAGATGATATTTTGACTCGTACTTAGGTAATTACTCAGGTACCTATACCGAGTACCTAGTCAAATTACCTAGTAATAAACGTTTGGTATTAAACTGTACTACCTTGATAGGTAGCGTTAGTGAGTTATTTGAACATCAGATCAACGTCTAAGAAATAGTTAGCGTTAGTGCGTTTTCACATTATCCGATCAGATATCGGATGTAGGAAGGATTTCAAAGGCAAAAATCAAAGATGGTGGCTTAAATATATGGGATATCGGTCCTACACCCGATATCGGATCGGATATGTGAAAACGCACTTATGGAAAATGCCGTCGGTCAGTTGTACTTACCAACATTGCATCAATCATCAGCCATAGAAGTCACTAGATCCTGACGGTGCTGATTTAGGAGACGCAACGTGTGGAGTGGCCCTTTTGTTAGACCGTGAAATTTTTTATTGGTAACTAAGCGACGGTTTTAGGTTACAATATTAGGAGTGCTTGAATAGGCTACTTTGCATCCTAGTCAAATCAGCTTCTTTTTAAGAACTGTCAAAATGAATTCGAACGATTTGCTAATATGGAATTTATATGAAATCGAATTGAGTGACGTCACGGTCAACTCAGTTACTTTATATATTTCTACCTGACTTATTAAATAGAAATTGGTTTAAAAAATAACCTAATCTGTCCATGTTTTTCTTATAATCTGATGTTTTATTTTGTGCATGGTATAAAATATTTTTCACCACACCAACTGGTAAAGGCTTACTTTGCTATTCGAAAACAGATAGCAAAATTGCATTTTATTCACAAGAGTGCAAAGTAATTTCATAGAAATTTTAACTTGATGTCTTGAGCCGGCTGGTATAATTAACGTGTACATGATGATTTTGAATCATATTAAATATTGATTAGATTGATAGATTTGATTTAGTTTGATGTTTTATAGTCAGTATTTTGTTCGTGTTGGTGTGGTGAAAAATTTTGTGTTTCACTCGGCGGCAAAGTTTGTTTAACCTTCGTGCCTTGAAACCCTCGCAACGCTCAAGATTCCACTTTTTGAACCACTCGCTACGCTCGCGGTTCAATACTGGAATCTTTCGCTAATGCTCGGGTATCAATATTGGCACGTGCGGTTAAACAACAACTTTGCCCCCTTGTAAAACAAATAACTATTATTTTAACTACAGTCAAGTTCCCTATAAGTATTATGTTTCAACAGGTAAAAAGACTAGCAATTATGCAGACGACCGGTACGGAATGTATTTGGAGCGAACTACTATACCTGTGTACTGTAGACACCCGTCTCCGCAGCGAGGGCAGAGAGTCAACAAGCCGCAGCCCCGAATGGAGAAAAAGATCACGATTAGGAGTGATGATGTACGATTTTTATTTTATTACATTATATTCCACTAGGCAGCAAAGTTTGCTTTAATGGCGCCTTAAAACTCTCGCAACGCTCAGGATTCCATTATTCGAGGCTAATGCCTCTATGATGATGATCCTGATTCTTTTTTGAAATATATTAATACCCAGATAATTATTTAGGTATTAGAAAATTAACAACTTCTTGTTATAATTAGTTATTTAAAAATATTTTTTATTCCTCAGAGCTATGAAGAATTAAGAATGGATAATAAGTTCGTAAGTACAAAAATTAGTTGTCGAACTGCAGTAGGCGGTAACATATTTTTTTATTTTTTGTACAATCTATAACTTACATTAATTTTTTTATTCTTATTAGTTAGAGAGATTTTCTGCCGACAATAATAATGTACTATCTCTAATTCGAATACGTAGTTTACTTATTAAATGGCTCAAAATCTTGTTAAACAGCTTGATAAAAGACTGCAAAGATGTGTAAAAGCGAAACAAGCGGAAAGGATTTGCACTTACAAATTTTGGGAGCCACCCGTTTATCTTCGTAAGTAACTAACAAATTATTATGTAAATTATAATGTAATATTATAATTGAATGTATGTATTTTTAAACCGTCAGAGCAAAGACATTCAATTAATAATGTGTTGTCATTCATCTTAAACACATATTGTCAACTTCATAGCCCACTCAGTCCATTCTAATATTTATAAGTGGGAAAGTGTGTGTGTCTGTTTGTTTGTCCGTCTTTCACAGCAAAACGGAGCGACGAATTGACGAAATTTTTTAAGTGGAAGATAGTTGCATGAAGGGGTGGAGAGTGACATAGGCTACTTTTTGTCTCTTTCTAACCCCCCCACCTCCCTAAAATGGGGGGTGGAAGTTTTGTATGGAGCATTCCGCAGTTTTCGAATTTAACGCGGGCGAAGCCGCGGGCAAAAGCTAGTGATTGTTTAAAATATAAACGGCCCCCTCTTTTATGTAATGACTGTTTAATAATCTGGCTTTAAAACATGACTTCTTAGAGTGTATCTTAATAAACGATGCCAAAATGTTTAAAAAAATTGACAAAGTCTACTAAATATGTAACTTTGAATATTTCAGGTAGCACTAGCCCGGGTATGGCGGAATATTATAAGAAGTTAAAGTTACTACAAAAGTCAGCACGAGTTCAACATGCGAGTCCTATAGATAACGTACAATTTAACGTGGGAACTGTCGCTTTAGTAGGGGGACAACCACGTTATATTTTAAACAGTAAGTATTATACATATTCAAACTTAAATAATAACATGGAAGTTAAAGTGACCTCCAGTGCCCATGGCTGGGTCGAACCTACTGCATACCACCCTGCAAACGCGGCAGATGCATACGAACCGTTTGACCACCCTGATCACATCGGCCCGGGTCGATTTTCTTAAGAATTATGACCAGTGTTATGGTTCTATTGGTTTGTATCCGATACCCAACCGATACCTATTGGAACCGACTCAGGTAGTTACAACATAGCAAGAGAGATGGCGCTGTATATAAAATTCCAATATTTTTTTGTTTAATTTACAGATATTGTTTTATTACCGACTGGATACATAGCTATCAATGGGGGAACAAGCTCATTCTCCACTGGAGAATACTTGACAGTTATAGATGGACACTGGAGGTACCCAGTGGAAAAAGAAGAAAAATGCGATCCTGATTGTGACTGCTTGAAATGGTAAGCGGAGTTACAACCAACTGAAGCAACCAAAAAATTTAATAATTACGTACAGAAAGGACACTTCGTAAAAAACGGAAATTTGAGAGCAGTTCAGGGTCGTATCGTGTTGCCCCTTTCCGAAGCATGGCACTATCACTTACTGCTATTTATGATTCTCAAAAGTCACGTTGTACCAACCCTGATATATCATCATCATCATCATCATATCAGCCGAAAGACGTCCACTGCTGGACATAGGCCTCCCCCAAAGAATGCCACAATGACCTGTCCTGCGCCACCCGCATCCAGCGGTGGGCGGGGCACATTGCACGTAGAACCGATGGCCGTTGGGGCGGAAAGGTTCTCGAGTGGCGACCGCGTACCGGAAGGCGAACCGTGGGTAGGCCCCTAACAAGGTGGACTGATGACCTGGTGAAGGTCGCAGGACCCTGATATATGCTACCTAGCATTTGTGAATCGAAGATTAGGTACCAGAATTGCCCTATCGGGACAGTATTTACGACCCTTGGATCTACCTACAGATAAAGAATCACTTTTTACCACGAATTTAAAACCTATCATCACTATTATTTAAACGTCTAAAATTAAAACAAACATCGTTTCTTTTAGGGAACCAACCGTGTTAAAACATTTAGAAAAATCCAAATGCAAGTGCGGTCACCTTTACGATTTCTACCACGAAGGGAAATCTAAGGAGAAGTACTTCTACCAGCCGATGAAAGAGATGCCAATGTGGTTCGACGAAGCTAAAATATACCAGATGGATCCAACAGAGGATTTCATAAAAGACACGGTTATAATGGCAGAAAGGTCTCAGGATCCAACGGTATGTCTTGTTTGTGTTAAATAGTATAAAATCTACCTATTCATGTTCTTTCGCTTAGGGTCGGTTGCACCAAACCGTATGTCATCGAATTTCGAGTTTTTGTATCAGAATTTCTATAATAGACTTCTTCTGCTGCGTGACCTTGAGGTGACTGTATATACCGTGACACATTTGATTCACTGACACATCATCGTCACTCACCGACGTCTATCGAACTTTCCGTTAACTTCGGTATAAAGTTAACGGCTTTAACGGTGTTAGGCGGTTTATGGACTTAATATAGTGATGAAGTGACTGACGTTCAATAAAAACACGACTATATGCATGGTAGGTATAAGTATTTGCGAGACATGATACGAAGATAAAATTTAGGTAAATCTTATCTTCGTCACGGTCGAACAATTGTCCTGTAAACTACAGGAAAATAACATTTTCTTTACAGCCGGTTCCGTCCCATCCTGAATTGTCGGCAGGTGGTATAAAACCGAAGGCTCTACTACAGGTAAAAAGAAATTCCGTACAACAATATGTATAGGTAAAAGTAGTAGGTACCTACACTCTGACTTCAGCCAGTAAACAACCAGAATAAATTTGACATATTTATTAGTTGCGAGAAACTCCTCCGTGATGCCATAGATTAAATATAAGAAGATCATACCATCCCATACATTAAAATGCATCACATGATGGCGCACAAAAAAAAAAAAAATTGATGGTATGATCTTCTTATATTTTATCGTCACACCGTTATGTAAGCTTTCAATAGTTACCGTTTTATGAAATTAAGTTAATAGTTCGATATTTGATACTTAATTGTAGAATAATAGGAAACAAAATTGAAAAATTAAATATGTATTTATTTTCTGAACTTAACGTTTAGAAAATTACTGAGTACACCCTGTTTTGAACAAAACCCTGAACAAAAAAAACACGGTGTATAATAATTTTCTCAAGTCTTTCTCAAGCTTTGAGCTATCATAATGCATTCTACACTATACATATAATACATACCTATCGTCACTACTTTAAAAAAATCTCGTATCTCACGCTGTTCCTCAAAGTTAAAACGCAGTAAGTTTATATGCATTCCATACATACTTACTACAATTTTATTTTCATTGACACACGAAGATACAAGTTTTTTTTTAAATAGTGACGATATGTTTGACTGTCATATGTTTCAGTCGTTCCTTGCCGATTTATCTGGGACCCCGCTAGTGATCCCCCACCTACCTCAAGCGGAACTCCTGAACAACCTGCAAGAGCTCGTCAGAAAACGCTTCAACGGCGAGCTGGCTCCAGAGACTCACAGTTTGTAGCTTCAAATTGATTTTAACGAAACCCGTGAAGATTAGGGATCATCCATAAATTACGTCACACGTTAATGTGACCAGCTGTGACAAGGAAGGGTTTTTAGTGTGACGTAATTTATGGATGCTCCCTTACCTAGTAGTTGCAAAGTTTTTGTAAACGCTTTAAATTGTTTCTTGTTCGGGAATGATTTTTTTGACCCGGGGTCATACATATACGATTTTTCCGTGATTTAGAATATTTACACCAATTAGACAAGTCTTAAAAAAAAATTTCAAGTTTATTGAAATCTTTCTCAAGTTAAATCAGTTCTACGAAGTGCTACGCCGTAGCACGAGCTACGAAGCAAACCAGGCCCCGTAGCCGAATGGCATTTCTGCAACGCGAAACGAAATCGAAACGCCGCAGAAAGGTAGTCTGGCTCTGTCGCGCCATTACGTAAGAGCGATAGAGATAGATAGCTACGAAAGAGATATTATCGTGAGTGTTTCGTGAGCGTTTGTGCATTCGGCTACGCACACTGTTTCATATGTGTGTAAGGGGTGGCCCATGATATTAATTTAAAAAGACATGCGTAATATCCGTCATGCCAATCAATCAAGGCCTCCTCCGTTCGTTATGCAAATTAATATAAATAAATTAGAAGATGTGTAAGCGGCCAATCATAATTTCCGCTCAATCGTAAAGCTCCCGAAGTAATGTTTCGACTAAAGCCTTAACCAATAGAAGGGATAACTAAAACAGGTTCTTGAGGTGGCTTCGGATGCCCGAAGGGCAAACTGTCCATAAATACGCACGTTACATGAAGCCCCGTCAACAATTTTTATGTTTCACAATATGCCTAGGAATTTCATGGTCTGGCAGATATTCCGATTGGCTGCCAACACGTCACGACACACTAATTATTATTAGTATTATTTACACAGATAAATAAATATCTACTTTAAACTCTGTTTCAGAGCTTTCAGTAGTCCGGTCGTTGCGGCGATGGTTGTGGCTCAAGCATATGGACTTCAGAGAGCGAGCTTACATGATACCCTTTACGAAGCACGAGCTTGAGAATATTACTTGGGCGGATAGGCAGAATCTGCAGTACCTAGTATGTGAAACCTTAATGCTCTATTAAGATTGTATGTAGTAATTTCCGGCCGAAAACTGGCCCTGTAGGCGAATGGCATTTCTACGACGCGAAACGAAAACGAAACGCCGCGAAGTAGTCTGGTTCTGTCGCGCCAATACGCAAAAGCGATAGAAATCTTATCTACGAGCGTTTAGCGAGCGCTTGTGCATTCGGCTACGCACGCTGAGCTTGTAGCCAAGAGTACAATCGTTGACGCTCTGTAGCAAACGATACGCAACTGGCTCTGTCGCATCAATAAGGAAGAGCGGTAGGGAGAGATAACTACGATTCATGCTTGACTGCATGTCCTGTACCTACATAAGAAGGGTTTTTTTTTCAGTTGACTGACTATCCGAGACGGGTTATCATCGTCGACATAAATTAACAAACCGTAATGTTGACACTAGCATCCGATCAGTGTCCTATTCAAAGATAATGTCTGAAGTATATTACAGTTCGAATCAGGCCGTTTATCAGTCAGACCTGAAGCGCCACATTAGCTTTGATGAACATAAACATATGGGAAAATATCTATATAAAGTCTATAAAATTCTAGACTAGTTAAAAAAATATCTACAGTTCGAATCAGGCCGTTTATCAGTCAGACCAGAGAATACCAGAAATACAGGACATCCAAGAAAGCTTCTACCTAAATTAAATATTAACACGATAATTTTGTATTTACCTCAGATACGGTTTTGATATGACTTGCGGTTTATTTCGCACTCATTAGGCTGGCTGAATGTAAGACAACGAAGAATACAACATATTGTTAAATACTTATCTGTTTCCAGTTTGAGACCCTGCTGCGAGATTTCACAGCGAGGAATAGATTGCGCCAGCTGGAACAGACGCGTCTTTGGTGGTCCACTATGAAGTTCGATAGATACCCCAGCCAAGCTTTCTTGTAAGTCTAACAGGAAACTCTTTAAATATTTTTTCTACTCCACAACTGTTATTCCTCATTTACAGGGTCTACGGCCACGACAATGGCTCCCGCGCACGCGCGCAGTAACGAAAAAGTTGAAAACGCATTGTTTGGCTCTGTAACCGTGGCAACGCATTGTTAGAACGATACTACGCGCGTGCGCGGGATGGCTTTGGGCAGCTGTGCTGGCAATGCAAACCTTTGCGTCAAAATACAGGAAACAGTGTGAATTTCACGAAAGTTATTCTAGAAAACTATTAAAAACAGTGCATGGTCATAGAAAAAGTATTGTAACAAGCAACGGTGTTTAACTGAGTCAGAAAATACTCGTGGCGTCTCTATTAACAATTTTCGGCTTCGCCTCAAATTGTTACCACGCCGCTCGTCTTTTTTGACCTCCTTTAAACGCCTGTTGCATAAAATACTATTTCGAAAATGTGTAGGTAGTTTAAACCTAAATAGGTACCTAAGTACCCATCAGTCATGTGTGAAACCTATCTAAAGTTCTTTGTTCCGGCAACTACCAAAACTTCTAGTTTTTATAGGATCATTTTCGAATATCGTTGCAGTTTCACATAATAACGGGTTCCTAGATAGATATACCTACGTTAAGGATCGTCGCATAGGTTCATGTATATTGTACCTAGAGCCTCTAAAGCCTGGCCTTACTCATTGAGGTATAATGTACTAGAGAGGACACGGCGAACAAAAAGTTTGCGCCACAAACATAAGTCCAGTGGACTTATGTTGCCTCAGTCAGTCTCTGCGCGTGGTGGGAGGAGGTTGTCTCTGACTGCACACAAATAAAATGAAAAATGCCTTCCTGTGCTATAAGATACTGTTAAAGTCATACGAGAAAATCTAAAAAAGTGACGGTGTCACATTTCATCGGTTAGTAGACAAGCTATTTTGATCTAACTTAATTTAAGTAATTATTATAATGAAGGGACGGGCTCCTTAAACGCGATGCTATGGCCGCCATTTTGACAACTGGAATCATAGATGAATCGCGCAGACATGACATGTAGGTAATAAGGTATAATAATTGTGATCATATTCTGTTTTCAATATATAATATAAAAATATTTATTTCAATTTATAGTTTTGAATATTACACGGTTCTAATACGAATTTTAGTCGATAATATTATACAATAAGCATGATTTTGAATTATTTCTGAATTATAATTCTCATTATTGACGAAAAATAGTGACACCAAAACTGAAATAGTATTAAAGTATTTAATGCAACCGGTGTTTAAGGGAGGTAAAACAAGGTGAATGGCGCGATTATTATTCTGAGCGACAGAAACTTACAAAACTAATTTTATTCAAAGGAAATTAAAATTTATGAAAAAAACAATTACTTATTTTTATTTCACTGAGTAGAAATTAAATATAACACAATGTACAATAGTGCTAAAAATAAACTACTTAGTATTTCACACACAAAGTATAAAACAAAGGTCTACACTAAAAGTGTCGCGTCTAGGTGGTCAAGTCTTACTCTATGACACGGTTCGCTTCACGCGCATGCGCCTCGCGCTGCCGCCGCTGCCGGTTGGCGCACAGAATATGTTCGAGTTGTCATTTCTAGTACGTAGTACATAGTAGTTCAATGGCCTTACTCAATTTATATTGTACCTATGAAGTACTTACCTAAGTTCTCGTGTTTTTTTCAGGGATCTCTACTTCACGTACATGCCGGGCAGATCAAAGGATGTTTATGTTTTTAACCCATTCAATGCTGAGCTCACTCCAAATGACATTTTCAAGACTTGCCCACTTTCGTGATTATTTTTTAGAACATTAAGTATCGGTACATACATATAAGTAGTATAGTTTGTCTACTGTGTGTACAAGTCTAATAGCTATGATTTGTATTGTGGGTAATAAATATCATATAACATGTCGATGTCATGTCATAACTAAATTTGTTGTTTTGTACATATTTTGTACTTATTTTAGTTAAGTAGGACTAAATTAACTTCATACGAGTAGGTAATTCAATGTCAGATTTAACGGTTGGAGTCCTTGTATACTTACTATTTATTTGAAACGATTAATTTGCATAGCTGGGCACCGTTAATCAAATAGTTAACTTCGATAATCGTAATCCGTTACTTAAAAAGTTAACTTCGTTAATCGTTAAAGCGATACATTTCGGTAGATTTAACGGAAGTTAAAGTTAATCGATAATCCGTTAACACGTTATTAAAATAGGACTCCACTATAGGTATTATGTATTTCTATTTACTAAGTATCCACCAAAAACCATTAAAACCTGTGACGGAAATCGGTAAAAAACCGGTCTCTTCGGGCTTTTACCACCGTTGGTTGGCTAAATCCTAGGTTTTACTTCAGATTGGTAATTATTGGGTCATTCATGCGGTCGCGATCGTGGTGCGTCGGTTCTTCAGATTGAGATTTGAGATGACAACTCGGTATTGTGGGCCACGGTAACTTGGTAGAGTAATCTAAGGCCCGCGCCGGACTCTAACTCGATGCGTCGGTTGCGCGATTTGTCTGTCATGCCTGATGATTGCACTCTATTCCCAGGTTAGTGATCGATCTAGCAGCACGCCTAATAAGATTTAGGAGATCTCGAATAAGTGATCCAAAGTCGCCAATTGGTCTTTAGACTGTTTATAACCGACGGATCCGTCGGATAAAACATAGGTTTTGCCGTACTACGGGCTTTTACAGTAGCAGTAAGAACGTGGTTTTCGCGGCGCAGCGAGCCGCTTGGGATGCTGGATTAACGATTAACGGACTAGATGAAATTTAACGGAAGTTAACGAATCCGTTAACATTTTTTAAAGTTAACTTAAAAGTTAATCCGTTAATCGAAATGTTAACTTCGTTAATTAACGATTAACGGATTAACGAGTTAATGCCCAGCTATGTTAATTTGGTACTTTTAGGTGCCTACCTACGTTGTGTAATATTTCAAGTTTTAATGTGTTTTGATTTCGTCTGTTTGGTATTGTTTTGTTCCAAGTTCTATTTATCTACTACTTTCCTATCGTAAACGTTAAAAAGTTTGTAAGACCAACAATGTTTCAATGTTAATATAAGATAAAAATGTAATTGTAATGAAAAATCTAAATAAATTGTTCATGATAACGTCCTGATTTTACTTATTTTCCAATAGTCAAACGAGTTATTCACTAGAAAAAGGCGCGAAATTCAAATTTTCTACGGGGCAATATTTATATATTTTTATACATTATATAACCTTTAACAAGCAGAATGGATTTACCCAAGTTTGAAGTTAAGCGACACAAAAAAATATTTTGCCGCATTTTTCTACTGACGGAAGTGGCTTTAAATGACTTTTAATTTCGCGGTTTTTTTACTGACACAATGGGCTTGTCAGAGTCTAGAAACCGATAGATTTTCTAAGTCAGTACGATCTTATAACACTTTACGATCTTATAACACTTTAAAACAGGCTTTTAAAAATGTATCTTGAACATCTTGACCAATGAATAATGTTGCCATACGACATTTTAATCAATAATATGGGGAGATTAAACTTTCAGATTCCGATTACTCAATAATAGTCAAGATTGTAATAACACTAAAAGGATCCAAACATTAATTTACGTTTTAGTCCTAATAACATAAATTATATATCTGTGGATTAAAATTATTGTGAATCAGTTTCTATTCTACTTTTTTCTCTTCAGCTTGACTGAAAAGAAGAATCTCTTTAGATATAGGGATATTTGAAAATTTGCTGGTCACCCAGAACTGAACGTCAATGTCAATGCCAGCTGTCAGTTTTGTTCTGTGACACCATTGTGACACTTTTACTGAAACGAAATAAACTCGAAATAGATTGAATTTTTTTATAAAAATGTCTTCCCAACGAGCTATACAAGTCGGACAAAAACTTGTAAAGCCAGTGCTCTCGACTACTCCTGGGGAAGCCAGGAGACGAGTCCTGAATCTTTACAAAGCATGGTACCGTCAAATCCCCTATATCGGTATGTTACCAGTTATGTCATCGTATTCCGTAGTAAATGATTACAATATTATTACTAGGTTAAGTTTATAAATTAATGCTTAGGTGCTGTGCTCTGAACCTAAGTGAACGCTATAAATATATTGAAGGCAGCAATTGTTGAGAACGACTTGTTTTCCTGTGAAAATAAAGAGGAACTTGAATCTTCAATTCGACGACAACAACGTACAAGGCGCAATCAATAAGGTTCAAAATCTACATTGTCGTCGAATTATCTACATCAGGCCACACTTTCCTCATACATGTTTACAAAACCCACCCCTTACTGTAAAATAGTTGCAATACCTATTCTAGAAAGTTGTGGTTATTTCTTTCTTCACAAAACAATATAAGGGAGAACAAAACTTATTCTACGACGAAAGGCAAATTTTTGTTTTAGCTGTTGTTATAACAAAAATTTGCCTTTTGTCGTAGGATAAGTTTTGTTCCCCCTTATATTGTTTATAGTTGTAATATTATGTTGCTTTTGTAGTCATGGACAGTATAATGTTTCAGTCAAGGACTATGACATCCCAAAATCAGAAGAGCAGTGCCGACAGAAGTTGAGGGAAGTATTCCTCGCCAACAAAGATGTCACCGACATCAGAGTCATTGACTTGCTGGTCATCAAGGTATTTAATATTTATCTACTAATTATATTGTTATACCTCAATGTATTTTTATTAATTTTTAATAAGTTCTACTAGCATAATATCATGCTTCCAATTTTATCACTAAGACATCCGTCACTCTCACACTGACATACTTGCCAAAGCATGACGGATACTTTATCCACGTAGATAAGTGATTGTTTGTCCATTTTTTTAGGGTTCCGTAGTCAACTAGGAACCCTTATAGTTTCGCCATGTCTGTCTGTCCGTCCGTCCGTCCGTCCGTCCGTCCGTCCGCGGATAATCTCAGTAACCGTTAGCACTAGAAAGCTGAAATTTGGTACCAATATGTATATTAATCACGCCAACAAAGTGCAAAAATAAAAAATGGAAAAAATGTTTTATTAGGGTACCCCCCCTACATGTAAAGTGGGGGCAGATATTTTTTTTCATTCCAACCCCAACGTGTGATATATTGTTGGATAGGTATTTAAAAATGAATAAGGGTTTACTAAGATCGTTTTTTGATAATATTAATATTTTCGGAAATAATCGCTCCTAAAGGAAAAAAAAGTGCGTCCCCCCCCCTCTAACTTTTGAACCATATGTTTAAAAAATATGAAAAAAAATCACAATAGTAGAACTTTATAAGGACTTTCTAGGAAAATTGTTTTGAACTTGATAGGTTTAGTAGTCTTTGAGAAAAATACGGAAAACTACGGAACCCTACACTGAGCGTGGCCCGACACGCTCTTGGCCGGTTTTTACTTATTCATATGTATTAAAATTTAAATACTTTCCTTACAGGGACAAATGGAGCTAAAAGAAACTGTAGAAATCTGGAAACAAAAAGGGCACATCATGGCATATTTCAAGCCCACCGAAGAACCCAAACCAAAGGACTTTCTCTCCAAGTTCTTTGCTAGCAATGAATAGTTTAAGCGAAAGTGTAAATAGCCAATCTAATAAGTTTAAATAAATCATAGCTGCATCAAATTAAAGTAATTCTTCACCTCAAAATCGTCTTGGCAAAATCTTAACCTCAAATGCAAATCAAAACACAAAAAAAATGAAAAGTAGTCACTAAAAGACAGTAGTACTGTAGCAATTGAAGATGTGAGTAAAAATATAATGTAAGTATAACAATTTTAACTTTTTTTTTTTTTTTTTTTCAATTATAGTTAACTCAATTTGACATCCAGGATTTGAGGATGTATGAAGCATAGAGGAGGGATGGGACAGTTGTGTCTGGTCTAAAGTGCGAGGGCATTCAACCTTCTGGTCTCCCTTCGCTCGTCCCTGTTTTTTTGGTCCCACAATTTTAAGTATGGCACTATGCTTTTGTCTACAAAGACATTGCAATGCAGATGGCGCTAGTGTCACCTTTGGCCAAATTGGATCATTGGAAAAGTGACCTTGATGTTTAAATATGATTGTTCGCGTACTGCTCCTTATTTCTGTCAGCACATACCTACCTATGGCCGTATAGGCTGTCTAGCAAACTACTTCATAATCTTCATATTGCAGAATTTTTATTGCATGTAGTAGGGCACAGGCAACTTTGTCACCGCAAGTATTTTCTTTCGCGTCCAGTGTACGAAAAGTTGCATCGCTACGTGTGCACGGTTTCATACTAGCCCATAGACATGATGGCGTGGAGACAAAATGAGGAGGCACACTCAAAGGTTATGACAGATGGCGCCACCTTATTAGTCCATTGCATAAAGAATTTCATATGTGAGAGTGAGACGATCATATTTTTTTCTCTCTCATATATGAATGACTGTGACATGCCTAAGCACTTGCACATTGCTTGCACAGGCGCCGCCTGGCGAGATAAAATGTCAGTGTCTCCTCATAGTTGCGGCGACAATGTTGCCCCTGCTCTTAAATTTAATGTCTTACACGAGTAACACAATTCCAAGCAATTCACATTACATACCAATGCCGCGTGTGCTCCATAGTTAGTTGCTGTGGTGCGTATGGATGGAACAAACGCCGCAATGGTATGTAAATTGCTTGGAATTTTATTGCCCGTGTAAGAGCACCATTAGTAACATAGCTAACCTTTTTATAAACCGAATCACCAACCATAAAGTGTATCAAATGTAAATATCAAATAAACGTCATTTCTTTCATAATATTGTCATAATGACATTTTCACCGACATTATTTTGAGCATCGTATCCCAAAATCTAAGTTACCGGGAAGAATGGCGCAAAAATGCTCCCAGGCCGCATTCAAGAGCGTGAGACCAATGATGTCCGCCAATGGCAGCGAAGCTCACCGGCGAGTCATCGCCCTGTACAAAACCGTGTATCGCTACATCCCTTATATAGGTAAGTAAACGATACAACACATAATTTATGACTGAATACGAGGGTCATGCCAAAAGAAATTAGATACTCAAAATTTACATACTTTATTCTTTATTACAGCTATCTATGTTTTCGAAGTATTCACCGTGAACACGTATACACGTTTTCATCCGTCTAAACCACTTAGAAAATACCGATGACCACTCTTCTTTAGACACCTCAGAAATTTCGTAATTATACGCAGCCAACGCATCTTCTTTGTTCTCAAATCGCCTTCCTTTTAATTTTTCTTTAATTTTAGGAAAAAGATAAAAATCACAGGGGGATAGGTCAGGGGAATATGGGGGGTGGGGCAGAATAGTCACGTTTTTTGAGCTGAAATAGTCAAGTGTTCCAGCGGAAGTGTGCGGGGCAGCGTTGTCGTGGTGCCAGAGCAGGTGCCGGGTTCCTGACTTCGGCCGCTTGTCACACCAAGCTGACAGTACTCTTGGGGCACAAACTGTCACATACCATTCTGAATTAACTGTCTTTTGATCTTCTAGCACTATTGTAGCAATATGTCCCGTCTTGCAGAAAAATGAGGCAACCATTTGTTTTTGTGTGCTTCGGGTTCGGCGACATTTTGTTGGCGTCGGCTCATCTTCAAAACACCATACTGTGGACGTCGCTTTGTTTCGGGATCGTAGTTATATAGCCATTTTTCGTCACCTGTAAGTATATCATATACGTTTTTGTTCTCGCCTGCGTCGAATTTATCTATCATAAATTTGCACCAATCCACGCGACGGTCTTTCTGTAAATCGGTGAGCTTGTGCGGCACCCATCTTGAACAACGCTTATGAAGAGACAGTTTACTATGAATTATAGTTTGCAATGCTGCTGATCCAATGCCCAGTTCACGCTCGAGCTCTACATATGTAATTCGTCGGTTCGCACGAATATTTTTTTCCACAGTCTTTACATTTTCTTCAGTGACTGCGGTTGGCGGCCGTCCGGTCTTCGCCTCATCTTCAAAGCTGTCCCGTCCTCTTTTAAATTTAGCAAACCAATTGAAAACAGTTGCACGTGAACACGCAGACTCTCCAAAAGTCGAGACTAAAAGTTCAAAACACTCTTGAGGTGTTAAACCTTTTTTAAAGTCATAATATATCATAACACGAAAATCACGTCGAGTAAGCTCCATTGTTGCGGAAAATTCCCGCCAAAATTATTAATCCCATAAATAATTAAAAAAGGAATCCTAAGAATTTCGAAGTGTTCCATTTTTAAATTTATAAGCAGATAACCTACCTTTACATTGGTGTATAACTGGCCAGTATCAATCAAATGACCATGGAGTATCTAACTTCTTTTGGCATGACCCTAGTATTTACATACCGTTGCCACGCGTTTGCTCCATAGTTGGTGCGTATGGAACAAACACGGCAATGGTATGTAGATTGCTCGGAATTGTGTTGTCCTTATAAGAACACCATTGCGTGCACATGTTCATACTAACGAGCGATTTTTAGTCGGCGAAAGCCTATTCCGCGTCGATGTAATAAGTTTGTACACCTATAACTATAATGGATTACCACGTGACTGATTTAAACTTTTACACATGTTTAAAATTGCAAACGGGACTTAAGGTTTTAATATCTCATCCACATGGAACCCGGTCATTAGTAAATGCAAAAAGAAACAAATGTCGCAGGTTGAAAAACCGAATATCGTGAGTGTTGTGTGTCGACAAGGTGACATCCCTAGTGCACAAACTGTTCAAGTGGGTAGTCAGGACCAAGTGCGGGTAGTTCGAAAAACTCGTGCAGCTAGAAGATGTTGATGTCAACATCAGCCAGTCGGCTCCGAGACCACGGGGGATAATGCCGTCCTTGAAACGTCGGAGGTTAGTGTTTAAAACATAGTAATACGCGATTAAGTCCCGTTTGCAATTTTAAACACGTGTAAGTAGTATGACAAATTTTATCGACAAACCACCTACGTTATTAATCAACTACTTTTTCAATAATTTCAATGCAGTCTTTCCAAGTTTTATGTCTCCAAACATGATCGTACTTGATATATTTAATAAACAATGATGATCGTTTTAAATAAACTTGTTACAGTGAAATATTACGATATTCCTAAAAATGAAAATGAAGTCCGCTTGAAATTGCGAGAACAGTTCTACAAGAACGCTTGCATCACAGATATAAGAGTTATTGATCTACTGGTTATCAAGGTAAATTATATTTAATAATACCTACAGTAAACGGCTATAAGGCCTATAAGGAATGCCCATCGGTCTTTGGAAAGAGACAATTAACGTCACATAAGCAAGAAAGAGACATCAACGCTCTACGAAGACGAAAAACTGATGTGCAATAATTATCGCCGGGTACTGTACAGTATGTACCGTACTTAATCATTATCTAATATTTGTGACTGTTAACTTGTGGTTCATGCAACTAGCCCTTAGCTTAGCATGTGGTGGGAAAATACCGCCTGCTGGCGATGTCCCATGTCTGGCCCGCGAAAGGATTGTATCTGGCCCGCCACCGGTCCTTCGACATTTTGGTGTACACCGTGTCCAATAAGTTTGAATACAGCACAAATAGCCAATAAAACAAAATGAACAAATAGTTACTACATTATTATTATATTTTATGAATGGCACTCTTATTTACTACATTCACAACAAATGTTTTGGAATAACTCCCGCATTAACTTGTTTACCAGCCTCAAACGCTTCTCAAACGGATCACACGCGGCACGCACCGTTTTCTTCACATTTCATCCCAAATACTCTCGATAACCTTTTTGAAATGATCTAGGTTTATGATTTTATAAAAATTTAGTCTTCAAAGCATGTATGACCATACAAAATAATCTAATACGCCTAAACCTGGAGGCCTGGGTGGCCACTCATGTTTCGGATAAAAAACTGCCAAATCAGTCTGAAACTACGCTAGAATACCATTTGCCGAATGTGCTGGAGGTGCGTCTTGTTGGGACACATGATACTCATTCCCAATCATCCTTTTTAACTTTAAGGCATTTTTTTCTCCAAAACCTTGGTTTTAAAGAAAAAAACGTTGATTTTAACGCTTTTATCTGTAAGTACTGAAGGTAGTTTACCTCGCTTACATACTGCATCCCACACCTGGGCCGATGGTGAGCTCTGGAACCTAGGCACATTTTTCTAGTTGCCCGGAACGTTATCTATCCTCGGTACCCATAATAGTTTTTTTTGGACTCGTGGCGTCTGTTTTATCACATACAGATTCTCCTTATAAAAAATAACTCGTCACCTGCGTGCCGAGCAAGTATTTTGTTGGCACTTTACCTCTTTGTTTTTCTTAGACACTTCGGAAATTTCATGTACTTTGTGCTTGTATTTTATTAAGAGGAATATACTCTTTAGTTTAAATAAGAATTTGATGGCCTGTGATCCCTATATCTTTAGAACTGAGGTAAAATGTGAGTATTCGGACTTATTGGACACGGTGTAAATCTACCCCGCTTGTAAAATTTCTTTTATATTTTGTAATCAATTTCGCCGACCACTGCTCTAGACGAATCAAATAGGATAATTTATTATTGTAGGGCTGCATGGAATTTAGGAAATCAAAAACTCTTGGGTACTGAAGGGCCGCCTGTTCTCCTACTGGAACCCGACCATAGAACCCAAGCCTTGCGACTTTCTCAACAAGTTCCTGGCCGGAATGGAACCTTAAGAGCGTTTACATTATCCGATCCGATATCGATTGTAGGAATAATTTCAAACTTTTCAAAGGCAAACATGGCGCCTTTAAAATATAGGATATCGGTACATCCGATATCGGATCGGATAATATGAAACGCACTAAGACGTTTGTGACATGCTCTTGTGATCTCTACCACCATTCGCCTTCATATTCACCATTACCTAAGCAATAGATTACATAAATATAAACAAGTGACTTTTGAATTTTTCTTCAACGCTTCGTACCTTGTCAGCGTGACAGTTTAAATCCCCTATGTATTGTCATTGTGACAGATTAACAGAGATCTCAAGCTACCATAATAGAAACTAAAATCCTTGACTGTACTGGTATTTTAAAATGAGGCTACTTTGAAATGACGAAAACCTTAGACACAAGCTACAGTAAAAGCATACACAGTATAGTATTTACAGTAAAATCTTAAGCCCTATAAATATCCTGAAATTTTTCATTTTTCTTAAAGGTGTTCACCACACCTCCGCGCTACTAGTATGTATATATGTACAATTATATTACGACCGGTCTGGCTCAGTCGGTAGTGACTCTGCCTGCTAAGCCGCGTTCCTGGGTTCGAATCCCGGTAAGGGCATTTATTTGTGTAATGAGCACAGTTATTATATAAGTATGTATTTATCTATTTAAGTATGTATATCGTCGCTTGGCGCCCATAGTTAGTACAAGCTTTGCTTAATTTGGGACTAAGTTGATCTGTGTAAGGTGTCCCCAATATTTATTTATTTATTTTATTTATATATGTAGGGACGGTATACAAGCAAAAATCGGTCTATAATCAGCTGAAGTGGATTCATTGTGATCCCTAATACTTTACATGGCGCAGTCGGTAGGATACGAACCTGCGCTCTCAAAGACGCATAAAGCCGGCACCGTGTACCTACCCGCGCCCTAATGGAGCAAGGGTTCTCTCAGGTCATCTGTTTTACTGATGAGCCAACGGAAAGTTTCCAAAATTCTGAAATTTTCACATAGGAAAACTTCGGAAACTTTCCATACTTTGTTTGTATGGATGGAATCTTTCAATTTCATAAATTTAAATTCCCTTTATTTTTCGTGAAAGTTTCGTGAATTTTTCAAGAAATTTAAGATTTTTTTGGAAAGTTTCCGCAATTTGCTATTTTGCACATCACTAATCTCTTTTACCGGGATAGTAAAATAATTGTTCAAGTTTATACCGCAGCTGAAATAAAAAAGAGGGAGCGAAAATAAAATAACAAATTCAAAATTTATTGATCACTCATTCCACATCACACGCCTTTCAGAAAGGCTTAAATATAACATGCTTGGGATATTTGCTCACGTATTACTCGAAATCCTGAGTGCCTAGCCACAGTGCCAATCGCTTACGCTCCGACACGCAACTATCACTGTCGCACCTTGTAACCTTGGTTAGACAGCCTGATAACATACGAGTATGAGTTCTTTTCGTGAAAGAATAAGGTCACATTTGTGTAAGTAGGTGCCTATATTATATAATATTAGATGAAAACTGAACAAGTGACTACATAGGCATATAGTTCATCATTCGCATCACAGATAATTGAACTAAATAATCAACAATCAGCGACATCTAGCGAAGGTTTTGCTTGTTTATTAGTTTAGTTCAGTTACTTACATTGTCTCACATATAAATGTAGTATATTTAATAACAAAATATTCCTATTATTGAAACAGCGATCTGACTAGAGAATATTTAACATTGTTGTACTAAACTTTATATAACTATATTCAAGATATTTACTCAATAAATGTAGATAGAGTGATACATAACTTACGTACCTTTCAGAAATTGCAACAGCCTAGATCTAAATAATAGACATGATCAATGTCTTTAGCCAAAATATACGTGTATATTGAGTACGTAATATATCGCCGAGTATTGTACATTTTGCCTTGTAACTATTTTACACTAAGCAGCAGATATTTAAGACAGCAAGCAGCAGAAAGACGACTTATTTACTTTCGCAATATCTGCTGCTGTATGCAATATAAACTCATCCATTTAAGTACCCGCTAAAACAATTTAAATGGACGATTATCATTATTGTACTTTCTGTAATGTTGCGGATTTGACTTGTTATTTAACAAGAATGTAAAAAAACCCAGAACTAAAAATACCATACTCAAATTTTGGGGAAGCGGTGGTTTATCCATGAGTGTTTCAGTTTGCGTTTTTAAACCGTATCTTTATTGCCAGTAACATAAATTGAATAGGTATTTACTGAAATATAAACCAAAAGTAATGTAATTTCCATGTTTTATATATACATTAAATATTCGTTGTTTTCTTTTTGCATATCTTGTCCTGATTTTTAGCAAATAATAAATCCATCCGATAGAGCTTACGAATCATTCACAACCATAAAATATTTACTCCGTACCTCAAGTACGGACTCTCAAATATAAATACGAATGCAAAATATATTACGCCATAAGTACATAATTATATGTATATTATATCAAGGCTATCTTAATTATTCTAGTCTATATTGTTAATAACTTCATTTGCTTATATTACAAAATCTATTTACAACTTTCTCAACAATTACCAAACCTTTGTAATACTTCTAATTTTCTTTAAAAAATTTTTTAAGAAGTTCAATTAATTATCGGTACCGCATCGCAATACCTTGATTCTACAATAAACAAAATCCTCGATAAATATAGCTCTATATATCTATAAATTATATAATAATAAATAGGCGTAGGTGTACCCCTTACATTTCATTAAAGTGTCGAAAGGGCCTCTACGCGTTGGCTTCGGCCCCGCGCACGCCTCCCAAAGGTCCGGAACACCATTGTTCCGTGATGGGAAAGACATACAAATAGGCGTAGTATATTTATGGAAGATTTTTCGAGCAACCTTTTATGTCTTCACATTAATTCTAAAGTCAGGGTAAATCCCATTTGTCGGATAGTTCTCATAGACGGAAGTACTTAGTGTATACTACCTACGAGTAATCAAGCACCAAGACAATCCAGACTGTGGTAAATAGGTAATCTAAAATAAACAAAATTTGCAGTAAAATACCGACGACAACTAGTCGTCTTAATAATCTGTGCAAGGCTTTACTCCGTTGAAGACATGTAAAAGTGCCCCCGTGGCCTATTTGCTGAATAAATGATTTTGTATTTTGTATTTTGAAGACTTTGTATTTTTATTTCGTTTATAGATCCCCATCTTGTTGCGAACTAATACCAATATGACGGCATCTGTCTGTATTTAGTACAAATGGGATATACCCCGAATAACGCACGAAGCGAGCGGCGCTTGCTTTGACGCTGTCTTTATATTCTACCGTAATCCCTAGTGAGGTCTTCCTTCCACGAACTTACAACAGCATTTTCACAAATTCTGTAACAAAAGAAATTTTATATAGTTTCAGCTGTCAAAAAGGCCTAAATTCCCCGGTAAAGAAAGTAAAACGTGTGTTCGGATTTTGTTTCTAGTAGGAAGTTAGCAATAATCGTTATGCCAGCGAAATTTAAAATTATTCTCAAAGGTCGGCAACGCATAAGTGGCTCCCATGATGTTGCTTATGTCCATGGGCGGCGATGACTGCTTACCATCAGGCGGCTCGTCTGCTCGTTTGCTGCCTATTTCATAAAAAAAAAAATACACTAGCGTGCAGGTTGACCATAAAAGTAGTCTAATAAAAAAGTTAGGTGTCAACCATATAAAGAAAGTTCAACTATTGGTACCTAAAATTAGAGTAATATACTTTTCTCAAATATGCAATGAAATATTGTCTTTACGTTCCTTAAAATGGGCTGGGAAGTATCGCTTTTTGGGCGCAACAATTCGAGAGGACTGTAAAGGGATTTCATATTATTTTTTAGGCCTAGGCCTGCAAAGTAACTTTTTTTTATAAAATATTGTCCTTTAGAGCATTTTTTTTTATTTCATTGTATGTTTGAGAAAAGCACTATACATGCCTCGGCGTGAAAACGGATTCCCGGCCTCGTATCCCTATCCGGCCTCGCTCGCACGCTCGCTCGACCGTATATACCCACTTGGCCGGAAATCCTCATTTTCCCGGCCTCTGATGTAATGTACTATTTCTCAAACATGGTATGAAATATTGATGTTATGTGCCTTATAATTGGCAGCGAAGTATGACGTTGCAGGTGCGGCTAGGACGATTGATAGATAATGGAATTTCATACAAACCTTGCAGGCCAAGGCCGGCAAAGTCTTCTTTTTTAATTTCCAAACACAGATAATTGTGACATAACATCCAGGTATTTAGCCAATTAAAAAAAAACTATAAGGGGCTTTATAGACGTGCCGACTGCAACTGGTACGGGCCCTAGACAATATTTGATTTTGGGTGCGTTTTCATACAAAAAAAAAATTTCATTTTTTTTTTTAATTTTTTTTAACTTTTTGTATTTTTATAAGCGTATACGGGGTATCAAAGGGGAACGAAAATTCGATTATTTTTGCGCTACGACGCACCGTTTAGGAGATACAGCCATCCAAAGTTACTATTTTCAGTAGACTTTATTTATTTCATACCATGTTTGAGAAAAGCACTATACATACCTCGGCGGGAAATGGGGTTGCCCGCCTCAGACCTATCCCTCAGTCTATATGTCTTCGGCCGGCAACCCCCTTTGTCCCGGCCTCTGTAGTAATGTACTAATATTACTAGCTTACACGCAGTGGTACAGTTTCAGAATTAAGTATACTATGTTTTCGTGTAAGTACATAATTATTTTGATATTTCATAATCGCCTCTTAACTTTTTTTTATACTGAAATCTGAAATGAAAACAAACCATGAGATTCTTGTACATTGTAACGTAAATACGTTACGTAACCTAGGTTACATATACACCGTGTTTCACTTAACACTAAAAACCTGAAAACACTTTGTTCAGAATCGAGAGTAGAATCGATTGAGCTATATCTTGATGGGGGTAATATTTTTATTTAAATTAGTATTATTAGTTATTTTTTACGTGCCCATTCTATTGTACTCGTAATACAACATTGTGTATATCGCATTGCTAGAGGTTGTTTACCTTTTTTCAGTATTTAGGGGTATTAATACTGGCCGGTTACTTGGACGATTATTTTTTCCGCTACTAGTTTGACGTTGTTTGTCAGTTTAATCTTAATGTTTATCATAAGTCATAACAAATTGAACTCGTACCCAACCTTGTCATTTTGAATATTGAGTTTATTTGCTTACTGCGATTACCTGTCCAATTTGAAGTTTACTGTGACAAAGCTTTAAAGTGTTTTACAGTGACATCTTAGCTGTCTATTGGTAAACCTTATGTCGTTGCAGTAACGTACACAAATAAATAGACTTATGGTTTATTATGGTAGTTAGCAATTATTTTATTGAGTGTAGAGCTAAAAGTCAAGTAGAGCTGTACAGAAAATTAAAAATTCAATTAAAAAAAAAGTAACGATCAGATTAAAAGATGAATACTCTAGATGAGTTTAAAAAAATAAAAATCAGTTGGGGTGTCTGAGGTTTTGAGTGATACCGGAAACACCGTGTATATTAAGAAGTTTTATTGATTCATAGCTAACTTACATTCCAATATAAACGTAATTAATTCATAAGAAACACTTACCTGCTTATACTAGATACGAATAATTAAAAGCGATACATTCAAATCGTAATATTTAAGTTGTAATTGCATCCTGATCCTGACCTATGCATTGCGCACTTTACCTTGCGCGACATTCCTTCGTTGTAAAACCGGCCGGTGGCGCTCCCCACACCTAACGACCTTTGTTCGTGTGCTCACGCGGAGTTACGGCGAGAATAAACCAGTTCTTTATTTTAACTCGTTTGTTTTATTCTATCTCGCCGTCAACCGTAGCAACCTATATGTTTTGAATCTATCGCTTCTTTATTTAGGTATTTATTCCTGTGAAGGAAAACATCGCAAACTTAGCGTATAATGTACCTACCTATAGTCGTTGTAGTTATAAACATGATAGTACCTATCGTAGTCGATCCGGCCGTCGTGGTCCATGTCTCCCTCGTGCGTTTCGTCTTTTTGATCGACTAATTCGACTATAGCTATGTGATTATAGTCAAGTTGATAGTTACCCTCGTAGTCGATCCGGCCATCGTGGTCGATGTCTCCGAGCGCGAGCACCTGGTTCAGTTGCGCGTCCGTGACCGGCGCGCTCATCTACTATAGTCGCTGTAGTCATGATAGTTACCCTCGTAGTCGATCCGGCCATCGTGGTCGATGTCTCCGAGCGCGAGCACCTGGTTCAGTTGCGCGTCCGTGACCGGCTCGCCTATGATCTCGAGCGCGCTCCGTAACTCGTCTCGTGTTATGTAGCCGTTGTTGTCGCGGTCGAACACTCTGTAATAATCACGTTATGTACTGTTAATACATTTAGGAGTTGATAACCATCATATTGCTATTTTAACTTAGGTTTGACTATGAACTGCAATAGACGTCACACGAAAGAAATATAGACCAAGTCCAACGGTGGCCGAGCCGGGAACGAACTCGGGTCTTCAGCTTACGCAGCAAACGTCTTAATGACGCAGCTCCCAGAAATACTCTAAGTTAACTTTTGTTATTCCCGGAAGAACCCCATATAATATCACATCATTAAATTGCTTTCAATTTTTGCGCTAAGATCTTTATGAAATTAGATGCTTGAGGATAGCATAGTTTTTTCAATCTTTATCATCATTTTACACAAACTAATTCGCGGGTTACGGGTTAGTTTCGAACATAATAATATTTCTGGTTATTGGTTATAAGAAATACGATAAACAATAGGCAAAGTTCTTACTTGAAAGCGGCGAGCAGGTCCCTCGTGATTTCCTCTTCGGAATCCCCACCGCTGTTACCGACGTCCATCCCTTGTATCGCCTGTATCTTTGTCACCCACTGCATAAAGTCGTTCTCATCTATTAGGCCGTTACCTGCAATTAAAATTATTTTATGTAGGTAACAATTATATACGCACTCGTAACAGGGGGATCAAAATTTTAAGATTACGATATAATATGGGCCTGCAGCCCATGAGATATCAAAATGGCCTTCGGTTTTCGGGTGAAATTAGACGTAGGTAATCGTAAAATGGACACTGATTTATCTTATTAATTACCGATGGCTCTTTTGAAAGCTAGTAGGTATAAAACTAGGCGACCAGTCAGAATCAAATAGGCATTGGAAACAAAAGCAGATACTAATAAAATAATCAGAAAGATGACACTTCAAATGCCTTTATGATGATTTGTAGATTATTAGCAAAGTCTAATAACTGAAAACTTCAAACCTAAACGTTTATTAATAAAATGCAAAAAAAAAACAAATTCCTAGTTATTACTGGGCTCAGTATATTTTTCACCTTTTTCGTCCCGTCTAAAAATGAATGCTAATGATTGAACAAAAGGACGTGTCGTTAAATCTTAATTACCATGGCAGGGCATCATTAAAGTGATGACGTCAGCGCTTCACCCGACCCGCCTCTTTCGTGTTTATTACGTGCTCATTATTACCAATATTTTGCCATTACACCCGGCTATATCATTATGTTTACGTTACGACGCGGTTTGGTGTAACCGAGGTATTTTCCGCACTTTTCTGATACCTTGCCAATGAAAATGAAGCCCAAATTTAGATTGGTAGGTAGAAACCTAATGTGAAGTGGCAGGCTTTATATGACGTCACTCCAACGTCAGTGGCTGCCCTAATATGTACGGCCCAGTGACGTCCCCATGAACTCTGTATATGACGTCTCTCTTAGTTCTGTAAACTGACGTCTTGAGGCTGTGACAAATTGACGTCATCTGCTGGGACCCCCCGACGTCACGAAATGACGTCTCTTACGTCGAGCAGTACCGTAAACGGACGTCATAAAGCTACGACGTATAAATGCTACCTGGGTAGTTATCACTCTGGGAAAGTTTTATTTTAAATCATACTAGATCTTGGTCTGATTCTCTCTAATTTACTTTATAAGCAAATATTTCGCGGTCTACTATTTTCCTTCCAAAAAAGGATTTGTCTGCGGGCCGATTTTTGAGTCTCACGCGTTCCAATTCAGAAAATTGTCACTGAAAATAATAAGCAAGTCACGTTTTTCAACCGGTATTTTAGTGACAAAATCCCGTATGCGAGATTCAAAAATCGCCCTCCTGGTCTGGGGTTGGTCTAAAAATCTCCGACATAGGTCTTCGGTAATTCAACTCTAACCATTATTTCCTGATCGTCTGTTACGTCAATGCAACTCCATCAAGCCAATCGCTATCGCCCATGAACTAATCTCAGATGGACGGTAAATAGCATTAGCATAGTGCGATGCGATGGCGGATAGGGCTGGCCGTTATTCCTAAAACTACCCACTTCACCTAACAGCCCCAGTGTAAACCGAACCTTATAATACTTACAATCGCTATAAAACGCACAGGTCAAGATATATAAGGAAAGGGTTAAGATAAGATGGTTGGTGAATGACAGGGCTGCACGTTATCGCGGTTGCGTGCAAACGCTGCTTGAGGTCACACCATGTCCTGCGCCGAGGGCATAGGTTACACCTGACATCTAAGATTAAATTAAAATAAATCGATTTCTTCCGCTAGATGCCCACATTATACGAAATAGTCTGAACAGTAGTAGTAGTTATGCATACGTGTTTACAAGTTTTTCTTTCTGGATTCATGTTTTAATTATTAATACTTGTATCAGGGTATTTTCAGAAAGACGCCTGAAAGAAAGGACGTTCTGAAAGGGCCATTAATAAATATTAGAAAATTACCCAAAGATATTAAATTTACCTCAATGGTGAATCCTACAAAGGCTCAAGGGCATCAAACCGCTGAAATTGTATAAAATATATTAGGTATATATTTCCTTGATTGCCCTGATTGTCAATGCCATCCTCTGTATTTTACACTTTGGAAAAAATAAGATTGCTCCTCATTACAAAAATTAAGAAGGTTTTAAGTACCTTCCGTACATTCGAGGAAGTTAAGGAAAGCGTTGCGTGACGCCTCATTAGATGTGGTAGTCGGAACCAAGGAAATGGTGAAGGTCACAAAGGCACAATTTCTGAATATTTCATGCAAATTGATAATATTGGGTTGGTAAGAAAGTAATGAGCGATCGATTGAATTCCACATAAAATTTTTGAGAGAGTTCTAGAATCTTCTATGGTCGAAAGTATATAAAGGGCGAGTCGCACAGTTTCTCGTCAGTCATTCACTAGCTGTCGCCGAGCTAATATAAGGAAGAAAATGGACGAATTAAAAGTGCATGTAAGGCATTGCTTACTATATGAATTTCAATCTGGCCATTCAGCCGCCGAAGCAGTGCGTAATATATGTCAGCGTGTTGCTCCTGAAGTTGTGTCTGAGGCCACGGCGAAACGATGGTTCCAGCGGTTTCGTAGTGGCGACTTTTCATTATCAGATCAACCTAAGTCTGGTCGACCGGTGAAGATTGATGTAGCCAAATTAAAAACCTTAATTGAAGGAGATCCGAGGCTAACGAGTCGTACTCTTGCTACCGAGTTAGGCTGCTCTTATGTCACCATAGAAACACATTTACACGAGTTGGGAAAAAACTACAAATACAGTGTTTGGATACCGCATGAACTTAATAGAGATCAACTAAACCGCCGTGCCGATATCTGCATACAACTTCTGTCTTTTCGCCTCACATTCAACTGGTTGGACCATCTTATCACTGGAGATGAAAAATGGGTCTTATATATAAATCACACACGCAAGCGTCAGTGGCTAGCTCCAAACGAAAAAGGAATAGAGGCACCAAAAGCAGAGCCTCACCCGAAAAAAGTTATGCTGTCCGTTTGGTGGGATATTCATGGTATTATTCACTGGGAACTCCTACCAAGTGGAATGACTGTTACCGCATCAGTATACTGTAATCAGCTTGAAAATTTAAACCAAAAAATCTGTCAGAATCGTCCACAGCATGCTAAAGTTTTTTTCTTACACGACAATGCTCGCCCACACATTGCAAAAGTGACTCGGCTAAAGCTATTGGAGCTAGGTTGGAAAGTGATACCTCATCCACCGTACTCTCCAGACTTGGCACCTACGGATTACGCATTGTTCAGATCGCTAAGCAATGCCTTGAATGAAGAAAAGTTCGATGATCAAGCCCATCTACGACAGTACATAGCTGAGTTTTTTGAATCTAAACCTAAGAACTTCTTCGCAGATGCTATTCATTCGTTACCAGAACGATGGAGACAAGTAGTAGATAACGAAGGCCGTTATATTTTTGATAAATGATTAAAATAATAAATTAAATAAAAATTACAATATTGGTTATGATTCGCTCATTACTTTCTTACCAACCCAATATAATTTAGTAAAAATGCTTTGCTTATTAATAAGTGCTTTTTAGGGTTCCCTAGTCAACTAGGAACCCTTATAGTTTCGCCATGTCTGTCTGTCCGTCCGTCCGTCCGCGGATAATCTCAGTAACCGTAAGCACTAGAAAGCTGAAATTTGGTACCAATATGTATATCAATCACGCCAACAAAGTGCAAAAATGAAAATGGAAAAAATGTTTTATTAGGGTCCCCCCCACCTACATGTAAAGTGGGGGCTGATATTTTTTTTCATTCCAACCCCAACGTGTGATATATTGTTGGATAGGTATTTAAAAATGAATAAGGGTTTACTAAGATCGTTTTTTGATAATATTAATATTTTCGGAAACAATCGCTCCTAAAGGAAAAAAAAGTTTGAGGCTTTTATAAAGTTTGAGGTCGCACATAGGTATGGATTCTTAGTTTGTGTCCTTGATGCGATGAATAATATGAAGACACAAGAATCAAAGAATATCATAATAGGCGACGAAACTGGGAGGACAATCGGGAGCTGATAACTAAATAAGATATAATTTCATTGCCCAACTTCTTGTAAATATATCCACGCGATGTTTATAGCCTATATATTATGATGAACTGTTGTTTATTTATCTTTAAGAAATCGAGGAACAATACTATTACTTGGACGTTTTTCGACGCCAACAAAAATACGGATGCCCACACGCTTTAATTATAGTCAACGTAAACATGTCTTAATTTTAGCAGGCGGGTTTTGTCAGTAGGTATGTGACTGATTCCTTTAGTCTTTCATCGTTATAAATTACACTCCAAACTGTTACTACTGCTGCCAAATGCATCAGGATACGTAGCCAAATGCACAAACTCTCTACCTTACAACTATCAGAGCTATCTCTACCGTTCCTATTGTCGCGATAGAGCCAGATTGCGTTTCGATTGGCGTCTAGAGTCGACAATTGTCATTTCAGCTAGTCCGTCGGTACCTACAGACCGGGTAGACAGATTAGTATATAATATAGGGAGAGGGGTGAATTATCAGATCATATGTACCTACTGAATAGCACAGTACGGTGCGGATCCCGAAATCGACGAAAATTCAGTCCTTTTATACTTACAAAATTATGACAATGTCACACTCATGACATGACTCAAAGAAAACACTATGAGGCTGCAAATTTTTTTTATGATATCGGGTTTAGCCTTGTAGTAGTTGTTCATTGTCATATAAGTAAAACCTCTTTGAGTATCGTCGAAGACAACAGGAACCAGTTATACATTAAAATATTCTTAGGGTCATGCCTATACGGGTATGCATTACACGTCACAGCCGTTCTGAAAATGAGTATCGAAACACGTACGTACGTAACTATAGGGTTGGATACATTACTAATTAATACGAAGATACTAAGCAGTTGGTAGTTTGAACATAATGGAGATAGACTTCTCTAGATGCGCCCCGTGTACTTTATAAATGACCTATGACACATTCACACGTGCTTTAACTTGGCACGTTCTCAAACTAACTAACTATAGGGCAACGTACAATTTGATACAAACAAGCATAACCACTTTGAAAGTATCATCAAGGGCGTATATTATTAACACTTGAATCTAAATTCTCTCACGTCGATTTCGATCTTTTCATCGCCTGCTGTTGCCAATTTATCAGGTTTTTTGGAACGAGTTTTTGGCACAAAACGCTCATGAAAGTAACTTTATTTAACAGTAGGTATAACAATATATTTTTTTACTCCGCTATGTTTTAAGAAAGATATAAAAACTGCAATTTTGACTAAAGGTTTAAGTACTTACATGTTACAAAATATTAAAGGCACTAGGCGTAGAGGTGCTTAATTTGCGCCGTAAACAGACTTCTCAACTTTTTAATATTACCCCCGAAATTAGGTCTGGTAAGGTTGAAGTGGCAATCTAAAGCAGAGTCTAGTTAACGACGTCGCCGCCCGTTTGTTTTTACGACTAGGCTCTTATTTAGTTTGGCTCGTTTTTTGATTCGTAACAGCTAGCTAAGAGTTCATTTTGACGTAATTGTCTCAATTTACTACGAAGAGGTTTTGTTCCCTTGTGACAATGACAATCGTTATCTCAATTAGAGGCGAGGTTAAACCGTTGAGGTATGTTAGTTATTTGGGGACATCCTTACTGAATACAGGTGTTTTGGTTACACCTACGCAGCGCAACGCATTCGCACACAACGTGCACATCGTGTTTGTTTACGAACTTTGAATGTCACATGTGTGGTAGGTACTTTTCCATATTGAGCTTTTTATAAACTTTTCGTAAAATAGTATCTACCTAAACCTAATAACTAATAAAATGTTAATTGTGGGAATAGGAAATTTCGCTCCTCATAAAAGATTACTCCGTTACACGTTTCCAAGATTACTCCGTGTGGGAACATTAGACACAGCAGTATTTCGCTCAACAAGCAGACAATGTTGTCAGCACTCACCCGTCCGACTGGCGTCCTTTATGAGGTCTCCGATGAGGTCGTCGCTGACCTCGATGCCGAGGTTCCGCAGCATGAACTGAAGCTCTTCGGGCGTCACGTGCCCGTCACTGTCCCGGTCTAGCAGACCGAATGCTGTGCGGAGATCTGGAAAAAATTACGATAATGTTACTTAACTATTTGAACACTCTAGATAGCGTAAGTAGTGAGCTACAACGCCATGAAAAGTCGAACACAGCGTAAGTAGTAACTATTATGAAGTGAGCTGTCAAATATTTGATGGTCCCATCGGAAGATCAGCGCTGGAAGTCACCTGCAACACGCTGAGATGAGGCCATTTCGTGGCACTTCATTACTTTTTGTCTTGTTGTTATTATGTGTATTTTGTCTTACCTGTGTTCACGAATAAATGTTTATTTTATTCTATTCTATTCTAAAGTAACATCCCTAAATGCAGGTAAATTTTACATTAGCTCGTTTGCTGTATTATTGGACTGTTTGCGAAGTTTTTGTTTATGTAGTTACTTTTAAAGGGTTAATCAGTAGAGTAACGGCTCCTCACCCATGGCCTTACACTTATTGGTGCCAAGCAAAGCCTTCTGATCCCTTGGGAATCTCTATAATATTAAAAGAATTAGGGACTCGCAGACGGGACTTCACCCACGGCTGGATTATTTCACGCTACGCCACTGTTTTTAATCAAGGATATTATAAAATCTTAGCTTAAGCCCCTCTTGTTTGTAAGAGTGTAGTGCTCAGCGTTAAGTGCTCTATTATCTAGATAATACTTAGGTATTAGGTATGTAAAATAATATGATAATGACGTAAGGTTTGCAAACCTGAAACAAGAACTAAGCAGGAATTTTACGAGTAGGTACTTCGGCTAAGCGTAATATAAAAAAAAAACCTTTTTAAAAATAAAATAGTCATCTGACTAAATTAAAGTGATTGCTCGCAGCATCTTTACTACATTCTATAAATTGCACTTTACATGACCGTATTGAAGTAAAGCGTAGGTACCATTACTTTAATTCCTTAAAAGTTTTCAGTATCGAAACGTTGCCTCAAGTGCCAGAGATAAAGGCCAAGGCTAAGACATCGGGAGCACGTCCTTGCAACCTAATCTTCGCTATTGATCATAGTTGGCCGGAATTTAAAGACCAGGGGCCCGTTTCTCGAAAGGTACAAGCCTTGTATTACAAGTGCGCGAACTGTCAAATCGTATGGGTTTCCATGGAAACACACTTGTAATACAAGGCTTGTACCTTTCGAGAAACGGGCCCCAGATAGTACGTTAAATTTTTCAGGTTAAGTGTTAAGTCAATGACAGCACTTCAAAAATTTCTACCACTCGTCACTTTGCTGTATTAATAGCGAATAACATTGAAACTACGATTGTTTTATACCTACTTCAGTAAAATGGTGTTTAATTATTTAAACATACAATAAGAAAGCTGTCATTATACGAAATTTCCATACCTAATTTATACATATGAACCCTTCACATAACCTCCTTCTTCTTTATTTTCGGTAAAGAAGTAGGTTAAATATTACTGTAACCGCGATAAACAATACCATTTACCAACAATAGTGTATCGAAAATGTGTTAGTTGCAACAAAGGAGCATTTTCGATATTGCGTCCCTTTGGCTCCGACTACCGCCGAGCTGTAAACAAGTCGCCCAAACATACAATACAATACAATGTACACGAATGTAACTGGAAAGTTAACTTGCAATGGCGGCTAGCACTATGCGACACAAGCAATCAAACAAAACAAAACAATAAAAAACACTTCTGCCTTTTATACTCTCCATGATTGAACTATTGCAATTGAAAGTTTGTTTATTCGGACTCGAATCGTGTGCATCTAAAAGTTTATTTTGTATAGAAACGTAATTTGTTTATAGAATCCGTACAA